>NC_133409.1:22040000-23290000 GCF_049350105.2 Macaca mulatta | reverse complement strand
CATCTCCCCACATCCTTACCACTTGACTGAGTGGTTCATGTGGCTCAGGAGGAAAATAGACACTCCTTCACCTTACAGTGAAGTTTGGTTTTCATTCAGTGGCAGCCAAATTTTTTTCTAAGGGCAGCAGCCTCACAAGTGATGCTGACCTGATACAGGCCATTGGCGAATATAGTGAGTGGCAGCTAGTGCACGTTTAGGGATGAGAAATCCCCATGGAAGCAGTGGGCTCTCAACCCCGGCTTCGGTAGTTACAGATGGACAGTTGCAGCTCTAGCAGCATGTCTGGTTTGGGGAGTCACATGGGCAAGGCCAGTGCCAACGACCCCTCTGACACTTGTGTGTTGAGTAGGAATAGCAGCGGGACAATTCCCCACCTGCAAATTTTCCTAGAAGGACTCAATCCAGAAGGACAAAAGCAATTCACCATGGGCATGAACCACATGTTTTTTCTTTCTTCTTTCTTTGGGATTATACTTAAAAGTTGGTTGGCAACAGGGATCCTCCTAAGGACCTCTTATCCAAGTGCCTGAGAAGCTGCTCTGGGCCGCTTAGTGGGAAGGATCTACATTCTGCTCTCTGATCTTCATTTCTAGTGATCACAGAGCAGCCTTCCTAACGAAGGACTTACACACTATTGTGTTATCCGCAGAATTTTGCCAGTAGTGGATAAGGCTTTTGCTTCTCAAGGCTAAACATCTCTCTTTCTAGCTAAGCCATCTTCACACATGCCATGAAATGACTGGACTTGAGATTTGTCAACAAAATGATCTCCAATTCCTCTAGCTTTCAAATTCTGTGTCTAAACTTGTGACTAAAATGAAATGAATTTCATGTTGTTTGGAAATCATGACTGTGAATTGAAAAGCAAATAAAAAGTGAAGTCTTAGTCTTCAACTAAGGATACCAAATTCCCCGCGTTGCGTTATCCTCTATCCCTGACAATTTTCCTTTTAATTAAAACGCAGCCTGAGAAGCAGAATCTTGGGGAACATAAAGCAGTTATGTGATTCACTCAACCATTTGTATGCAAGTGTGACCTATTTAGCGTTTAAAATCCTATTTAATGCCAAAAACCACATTAGAGAATTCAAACAAAAGCTCACAGGGAGTCCCATAATGACACTGTTTTGATTATTCCAGTGATTAGCTTATTTCCTCTCTCTTTAGTAATTTCATTTAGAATAGTAGTCATTTTAAGAGCAAGTAGATTTTCTTAGTGCTTTACTAGTTTGCTGTGAAATTGGCAAGTGGCCAACCATCTGTGAAACTGCAATTATTACTGTTACTTAAAATTTATCAAACCTCTTCAGGTGCTATGGAAGTAATTCTCCCTGCCTATAAAGACAAGGCCAAGAAAAGCATTAACGAGATCCAACTTTGCACAAGAACAGACATTATCGCCCCATGTTTCAACCTACTAGCCCAAAGTTCCAGAACTGGTATTTGTGGACCCTGCTGGGAAAAAGTTGAGTGAATGATGGTTTTGATCGACTGCCATAGTCATCTACTCTTCAGTGCCTGGGAATCTATTTCTTCCTCTCATGAGAGCTATGCATTCATTCATGCAGGCATTTATTTGTCATCAGCATTTCTTGAAAGGGATGGGCGTGTAGGCTTCTACTGTAATTTATGAATAATTTTAAATAATTCCAGCAGTACTGCCTCTTTTAGGGTCACCTGTTTCTTTCTTGCTTTTTTACATTTTTACACATTTAGCAATGAAACAGCGGGGAAGATGCTTGAGATACCACCACTGGAACTCCTCTCATTGCTCTACCAACCCTGGCCATAGATGATTCAAAGAAGGAGGTCTGAACAGTCCAGCTGAGGCCAGCGTGCTGCCCTCCAGCACTAAGAATCTACAAACACCCTTACCATTGTGAGCAGGTGGTTGCCTCCACCCCGCTGTTCTGCCGCAGACAGTGGCAGCTAGTGCCAGGAAGATGCAGCAATCCGCCATGCTGCTGGCCTCCCAGGGGGAGGGCAGGACCAGTGCATTTCTTAAAGCCAGTGACCACACAGGCAGGCTCATCCGGGATGGACCAGGTCTACACCTGTTGTCCAGGCATCATTATTAAGTGCCTACTTTCACTTTTGAAAGTGTCAACCATTGGATAATGAATTGCATACTCAGCTTACTCAATGTCCCCTTGTAGCTCTGTCATCTATTATGTGACCTAACATTTACGTTTTTAACCTATACCAGCAGTATGAGGCAGTGAGTTCAGGAAGATTATTCTCCATTGTGTAAAGTAATATTTACCTTTATCTGTCCTGAAATTATTCTTCAAGCGTTATGGGATTGGTCCCAGCTCTAATGCTGAGGCTCAGTGAACAAGCTCATTTGCATGCTTTTACAGATTTTAGTTTTGTCCACACCAGGCCTTTGTCCATCCAGATGGATGGCCCTAGTCTTAGAGCCTATTCGCAGAGACCTCCACCCTGATCATTAGCTTTCCTTGTTAATCAGGCTGCAGTGGTGTTTGGAGGCAACTTGTCTGGCTGTCTGAAAAGTGATGCACAGTGGTTTGTCCTTTCAGGCACTGATGAAAGGCCATCTGGTAGGGGAAGGGCTTTTCAACTGTATTACAATTTTTTTGAATTAAATGTTTTTTCTTTTCCTTTTTTTTTTTTTTTTTTTACCACATAGACAATGAAAGGACCTGCCTAGCAGGTGGCTCACAGTGAACCCTCTGTTTATGCTTGCAGAAAAAAGAAAGACAGAAAAATAAACAAAAGAAAAAGAGAAGAAATCAAGGAAAAAAGGAAGAAAAGAAGGAAAAAAGAAAGATCAGTGTATATACTAAGAAGGAATATTATAAATTCAAAACACTATTTGCAGGAGAAAACAAAACAAAACTTTGCTTTGCTATTTCATACCTTGGGCCTGAATTTGAAGGGCCAAATATTGTAAGCGATTGTAAAAAATTCCCTAGAAGGGTGCATTTAAGTGGACATGGTGATTTCTTCCTTTCCAAGATGCAGGAATTTTACAGAAAAACAAAGTACTCAAGAGTAATAGAAGAAGAAAGGAACATTTTGTAATAGAATTCTTACCCTTGTAGTTTATATTTATGGTTTAGAAGCTTGATTCCTTTAAAACAAGATGTATGAGTGTCTTCCATGTGCAAGGTATTTTGCTGGGCACTGAAAATATATAAACTGGATCTAATTTCAGCTCCTGTTATTTTAGACATTACGATTTGTTTTCTTGTGGAACATCAAGACAATAATTTACAGCCTTCCTGCTGAATTTTACTTGTTTCTATTTTTCTCTCATGCTAATAGTCATGAGAATCACTCAAGTGCTTCCTTATCTTACTATTGCAAGAACTTTCAAGTTCTTTAGAAAACCCAGTTCTTTCTCTTAAGAAAACAAATCTTAATTCATTGGGGAAACATGACATACATTTATTGTATATATGATCTGAGCCCCCATCAATTGGAATTGCCGGACATTTGGACAGAGGCTAGGCTGAAGTTCAACTTTATTTCGTCTTTGATCAAAGAGCTTACTAAATGGAAGTAAACAATACTTTAGAGAAAGATTTACATTTTTTCAAGGAAAAAACTTATTTAAACTGAGTGTCACACTTCTCAAGCAAATTATTTATGTTAAGTGCATGCTATTCCAACTCTTTATAAAAGCAGCTCATGATGGATCTCAACCTGAGAGCACTTTATAAAGCACTTAGTGTGCTACAATTCCTTTTTTCCTGAAAAATGAATGTTTTCTTTAAATATTAATCTTAATATATAACTCAGACACACAGTCTTCTTGGCTTATTTAATTTTTGAGGTCTGATTGCAAAAATTGACAAGAACATGTAAATGTATTTACAATCTAGGTACTTATGGGGTTGCAAAGTGACAGCAGTTAGTGGAGGAGGGATGATTATAAGATGCTGTGTAAGTTCTGAGCAGAAATATGAGCAATCTCTGCTTCATAAACATTACACTGGAAGAATGCTCATCCGTTAAGTCTGTTGTGTGCCAAGGCCAGCATACACAGAACTTTCTTCTTTATGAGGAACCGTTTCTTGGGGGTAGATTTATATTGTCTTACATGTGTTTTAAATGTGGGCTTGAAGACCCAGAGAGTTCTTATGTACCCAGGTAAATAATTAACTTTGCAAACTATGAACATGTTTAATTTGGCTTTTGAAACGATAGTTCTGAGACCAATTGTGCCCTTCCTAATTTGGAAATATTTTCTTTCTGGTTTTTATTTTGACATGTACCCAGCCATCTACTTTTGTTGCTATTTCTAGCATCCCAAGGGAGCTGTTTCCATGGTTGTCATAGTGCAGACAAACACAAAAGAAAACCAAGAATTCGGTGCTTTCATAAAGCATTTATTTTTATTTGAAAACATTATACAGGCATGACATTGCCACAGCCAGTCCATAGGGGAGCATGCAAATATCAAAAATGGACAGTTTGTTGAACTTATCGGTGTAAATTTTTTTTGGTTCGTATTTTCCATCTGCAGTGTTGTCAGAATTAGTGTGCTTTGTTATGTGGCTTAACAATAGAATCCTACCCATGGGGTAAAATCTGTACTGGTAGCTAGCTGGGGACTACTAAATAGTTATAAATCAAAAAGAAACCCAAAACAAACAATACTACACGCTTGTCAAAAGGTTAATAGCACAAGTTAGCAATATCTAAACTAAACATTGAAACAATTTCATGGGACATGGTGGTGCAAATTTTTCCATTGCTTGGTCACCTGGTCATGTATTTGAGAGTCTGTAGATGTGGGAAGGTCTGACCAAGGCAAGCGCTGTCCCCAGTGCAAGTTTTCATTGAGGAAGTGAGAACCACCACTTAATCTCTAGCAGGGTTTAGGAGAATTGTAGTTTGCTTTTACCCGATCAAATTCTGCACAAATTGCTAAAGTCTTACTCATTGAGGAGAGATTGATTGTGGACTGAAAAACTGAAATTTTTGCTGGTGTCTACTGAGGTTATGAAATCTCAGAAACTAAAACAGCTAAAGTTAATGTTGTCCTACTCCCATTTCCCACCCCATTCCCAAAGGATCAATGTTTTTTACACAGAAAAAGAATTTGTTCTTTGCAATTTTTTTTTTTTTTTTTTTTTTTCCTGAAGGGTCAGTCTGGAACTCCTGATCTTGAACAATTCAATATATTATCAGCCTTTCTAAATGGAGACAAACCAACACATTGAGGTCACCCAGGGACATGAAAGTCTCAGTACAAGGACACTGAATGATAAAGGGTATACAGCGAATTCATTTTAACATTCACACTTGGTTTCCATACAATGGAGTCAATTAAAATATCCTATAAAATAATTCAGATGGCAACCTTTAGCCATCTGTTGATTGCAAACTTTTTGGAAATTTATATTTTTAAAAAACTTCAGTCTACTGAGTGGACTTGGAAATAATTTCATCCACTTGCTTCTCATAAGACTTTACTAAGTGTCTACAAATCAATGTCATAAAAATGAATCAAAGACGAAAACATCTGGCTTAAAATAAATACTAAAAATGCAATAAATCAAGCAAATTATTCAAATCAAAGGAATGTAAACACAAAAATAAAACCACAGTCTTTAAAGGTCTTCGGATCTGAATGGACAAAATATTCAGAGAAAGGTATTTAATTGGTTGAAAGGTAGCAGAGCGATGATGTTGGCACAGTTGTTTTGATTTGATAGAGCTTTAACGCTGATACTTTCCCCACGGAAAATAAAACATGTTTCCTAGGGGGCTGAACTGAGATGACCATTACATCTGAATATCAGAGAAGAGAATTTTTCTTCTCCATCTCCAAGGGTAAGTCCACTCACCCAGTGTAGAAGGCAGGCAAAAAGGCAATGTGGGTGCTGACAGTGTGGGATGCTTTTGCCTGCCAGATTTAGGCCTTGCACAGGCACTCTGGGATCAGTCCTTCTACTGTAGTCTGTCCTTTTACTTTCCAGAGACCCCACTGGTGTTTTGCTTTGCTTGCTTGTGTAACATACATTGATTTAAATTGCCCAATGTCTCATAAACATGTATTTTTCCCCTATAAACCCTGTAACTCCATTGAGGATCTTTTTGAACGGTATTGAAGTCAGCCAAACTAAAAGAGTACGTTACATACTGACACATAGAATCTTTTCTAAATAATAGAGGTCTGTGGTGTTTCTTAATTTCCTGTGTTTGAAAAAGGGGCTATTTTAAGGGCAACAGATTAGACTAGTGACATATCATTCATAGTCTTATCAGGATCCTGCAGTATTCTCTGTGTCCATAAGAATGTTGTGTCAATATACCTGTTATTGAATGGATGCCAAATATGACCAAAATGCCAGACTTTTTCAATGATGACTTCGTTACCACTGCAAAGTGGCCAGATCAATTAAGCCATTTTCAAAGACTGCTCCACATCAGCACCTTGACTTTGTTAGGAGGTGGCACAACCAATGATTTTCCACAATAAAGGTAATTTCCATGCTGGTGTATTTTTAAAAAGGTGTCACAGAATTAAAAGGGCAGAGAACCATGGCTTTTTCCAGCGCCTTGATTAATTTCCATATTATCACTAAGGAAATCTAGAAAAAAAAGAAAAGATAGTTTTTGAAGAGAGGCTACAGGGAGGGGCAGAAAGATTTTATAATTATATATTGCCCTAAACACAAATGATATTATTTCTGGGGGCTCCCAAAAGCCACAGAAATGGAACAGTCCTTATCTTGTTATTACAGGGACTTGATTAGCAGAATCATGTGGCACAACAGAAAGGCAATGGCCTGGAGTAATCAGAGATCAAAATATAAAAAGGCTAAAATGTTTCTTTTATATCTATTCCTAGAATAGAGAATTATATGGTCAGTTGCCCCTCCCTACAAAGGTCACAGCACAAAATACTTATTGAGCAGGCAATCCAACAGGTAACAGAGGAAACCATGAGCCACCAGGTCCCTAGGATAAGGAAACTTCTCAGGGGTGGAGCTCCTGTGGCATGCATCACTCATATAGTCTGTGCAAAAAAATAAAGTATGACTCTTAAAAAGTGAATTGCCATAGAAAAGTGGGGTTTATGTTGACTACATGTGGGTCTGGCAATAGTTTCCATCAGGAGTACAAAACATCCTCCTGAAAGTTGGTGTGATAACAGTAACAATAATAATAATACAAATCATAATAACAATAATACTTGCTTTTGATTCAAAGGTTTTCACAGTAATGAACGCAGGGGAGTTGTGATCAGGATACACATTAGCTAGGCATCTTTCCGAGTCAGGTGGATTAGAGCCTGTGTCTCCAGTGATGTTGAGCTTGCTCCTTTCACAAGCTTTCAGAGGATTTGCTACCTTGCAGTCCACCTGTGTAAACTGCACCTAGTAAATACCTTTCTCTATGTACAATACAGAGATGATGGGCAAAAACATGGCCAATGAGTTGGCCTCAGTGGGCAGGGCGGGCCTCACCCTAGGCCACACGAACATGAGGCTCCTCTTCGGTCTCCTGGCCCAGGCTGGTGTAGGTGACTGAGGGTTCCACCTGAGCTGTGGTCGGTAAGTCCACAACAGGTCCTGAAGGATTGCGGAACTGCTTATACACTCGGGGGTCCTGGGCTATGTAGGTGGAGGTGGAGGAGTAGAGCACCAGCCCAATGAGGATGGTGAAGAAAGACAGGAGATAAAGTCCTGAAAACTAAAAAAACACAACAGTAAAGTCATTTGACAGCCAGGGCAGAACCACTGACACATTAATGAGGCATAGAGAGATGTGAGCAGAACTGCTTCCTCTCAGAACAGGCAGCGTGATGAGTTGGCCAATACCCTTGATGGAGAATGAATTTTCTCATCCTAAACTGGCTTGGTCCCATTGATTCCCCTTATCTTTCCTAGACCCTGTGGCTAACACAGAGGAACACTTCGCTAATGGTCTCTAAAGTGCCAATCTGAGGATCTGGTACGGTGCGAGAACTAGTTAAGCACAACTTAAAATGCATCAAGTTAAAAGCAAAAAATCTCCAATATCACTCAATAAAAAGTTGGTTGTTTGTGGCTTCATTAAACTTAGAGAAATACAGATATCCCCTTTAGGGTTGTAATGAAGCCATAAACAATGAATGGCTCACTGACGGCTGCATCAGGGCACTCTCGTTACACCTTAATCCAATTCAGACACTATTTGTCTTCCTAGTAGGAATTGTTATTGACTTTGGTAAATATCTTTGCAAGATTAGATTATCCTCGGACAGAAAGAAATAGTATAACATTCCATTCCTGACCCACTGATCTATAAACAAAACCAAACAGGGCTGTATATACAACATTCTGCTTCCTAATCTACTTGCTTGACAATTCAGAGAGTTTGGGGGGAGAGGGAGAGAGCATACTGGTTTATACAAGTCGCAAGAATTTACGTATGTTTGTGGAAACTTATGACGTCTGGACCTTCTTGAGTAGTTACACTGGAAGTAGTTACTTCAGTAGTTACTGGGGAAAGAGTATGGTAACAATGTGAGTATTGCCATTTCTTGTGTTTCATTCATTCATTCATTCATTCACTCCTTCATTAAATGAATAGTTTCTTATATGCCTTCTCTATATCAGACACTGAACTGTGTACTGGGGAAAGAGAAATGAAAAATATATGTTGATCCCTACCATTTAGGACTTAATTGTCTCAGTGGCCAAACAGGTACAGATAGACAAAAACAACACAATGCACGTACAGCATGCCAAATCTCATTTCAGTCAATAGCTAATAACCCAGTCTTGACCACATCCTGTGTCCATGGGGAAAAAGGCATCAATTTTATTGTCCTTTTTAATGCTAATACTGAAAGAACTAAAAACTGCTAAAAAGACAAAAATTAATTGGAAGTTGGAAGAAAGGAAGACAGGAAAATGACCCAGAGATCCTATGAAGTAAGTTACAAGGCTATAATAAAAAGCTAAAAGATGGCTCTAATTGTAGTTCAATAATAGGAAAGGAAGTCTTGAAAATGGCTCATAAAAAAAGGTATCCCTGCAACTAAACGTCCCTGCTACAGTGTTGTTTTCTTTCTTTCTTTTTGCAGCAGCAAGGGAGCTAAGACTAAAGATGCTTTTCTGATTTTCTTTCTAGAGCATTCCACACCCTGTCCCTCAATTCCTTTATTTTTCACATTGAAACCATATGATAACCCTACTTCAGATGGATTTATGTACTAGACTCAGCTTGTAACAGCTTCATTTAATTAACTTGACATAATTCACTTTTCCCAATGAAAATAAATGTGCCTTATTCTTTGATTCATAAATTTGTAAAATAAAATGGTAGAAAAAGAAGACCACTAACGGTACAGTCATGTATGATCTCAGAAAACCTATTTACACTCAAACTTGCTTCCTGAAATTCTATATTCAGGAGCTTCACCCTTTACCTGAAACTTCGGTGAATGAAATAGGTCTGTTCCTAACATTACCATCACTTCAAATATTTTATTAATTACTTTCACTTTCAAAACTCTACCCATACGTCTCTAGTTTCAAGCAAAGGGTCTTAGGTGTGAACCTGCCTCTACTGCAGCATATGGAGGTAGAGAGACGACGAATGAGCACTTTATAGTTATCCCTGCATTCTAACCACCAAGCTGGCTTCAGATCTCAGCTCTACCACCTTCTAGCTTCAATTCTGGACACATTTCTTAACCTTTCCAGGTCCAAGCTTCCTTAGCAGTAAAGCACACCTATTATAGGGTGGTTAAAAGATTAGATTCGATAAGGCATGTAGAACACTTATCACAGTTTCTATCTTGCTGCAAACATTCAATTCACATTAGCTTCATTCTTATTTTTTTTTGTTATTACTATAGCACTTATTTTATCATAGTAATACTGATATATCTTATAATAATCTGATATAATCATTGATTAAATGGTCTTTTTTTTCTTTTTTCTTAAGACAGGGTTTCACCTCTGTCACCCAGGCTGGATGCAGTGGCACAATCATGGTTTACTGCAGCATCAACCTTCTGGGATCATGTGATCCTCCCACCTCAGCTTCCCGAGTAGCTGGGACTACAGGCACCTGCCACCATGCCTGGCTAATTTTTGTATTTTTTGTAGAGACAAGGGCTTTGCCATGTTGCTCAGACTGGTCTCAAATTCTTGGGCTCAAGCTGTCTGCCTGCCTTGGCCTCCCAAAGTGTTAGGATTACAGGCGTGAGCCACCGCGCCTGGCCTAAATTGTCTTTTTTCAGTAGTCTCTGGATTACGAGGTTGTGTCTTGTTTGACCAATGCCAAGTACAGAGCTTGGCACCATGTAGACATCTACTAAATATTATCTGCTATTTCTTTTTTTATCTTGAATGAATAATGGGGAAGTTTCAGACTAAAGAAAGAAACATAATAAAAAAATCAGCCTGTACCAGTGGAGTAGCTCAAACATTTTAGCTTTCAACTAGATAATGCAATGCCTTTCTAGTACATAAAATGCTCAACAAAAACCCGTTAAGAAGGAAGTCCTAGTATGAATCTACAATCATTGACTCCAAAAATCATCTTCGAACCTGGGGTCAGTCAGAGGAGTGTGATAGGACGATGAATTGGAAGAGACAATGAAGAAAGCCAGAGTCTGGATCGAAGACTCAGGGCAGCTGATCAGCGGACTGGCATAGAGATGTCATAAACTTGGGGTGGGCAGGATTTGGCAATTGAAATAATGTAGTGGCAGAGACAGGAAAGGACTGAATACAGAGTATCCAGGTAGAAGGATTGGATTCCTCTCCATTTATGATTTTAGACTTGATCAGTATGACAAAGAATATACTGTTAAATTTTGTAAAGCTAATGCCCTCACCATTGTAAGAAATGATACTTTAATGTACTGCTTAAAGGATCATCCCTTTTTTGGACATGGAACCATCAGGTTGAGTGAGAAATTCATTACAGAATTGTTTTCTTGGGACATAGCTTTAGCATAATAACACATAGTTTATTTTTAATGCACTTCTATTTAATTCATATGGAATTCAGTCAAAAAATAGCTCCAAAGATAGAGAGCATGGGATTTTATATGATGGAAGTATCTTGGAAGTCACCCAAGAGGCTTTATTAATAAATGGTAGAGAAATTTTTCATTTTAGATACAAGCCCCAAAAGACAGCAGTCAAGCAAGCATTATGATTAACCCGGATAAATGTTGAATGTTATAAATGTTGAGAGAAAGGTTTGCTTCTTAAAAAATAAAAGTAAAAAAAAAGTTTTATTTTTCCCTCTTTTTAACTTAACTTGAAAAAGAAAATTGAATCAGGGATACCTAATAGAATGACCCTCTATTCTGGATGGTGCACTTTTCTGGTAGAGCATTCATTTCAAAAATCAATCAATCAGACAAAAGTATTGCGCAATCTAGGCTCCTTAACTTACTAACTGCAAATAAATACTTATTTCTACCTCCCCAAGTAACGAGAACAGGAACTTCTCTGGAATGCTACATGAGGACTGAAAGCTGTCTCTGAGTTACAGGTAAGGGAAGCTCAGGCAGAGGCTGGCTGTCTCCATTGGAGAGCCGGGGCTGCTTGCTGTCCAAAGTGTACTTGGAGGGCTTTCCCTTTGCAAACTGTAGCCATCAGAATATGCTGTTTTTTCTGTGCTGCAGACACACTTTTTCCTGCATTTTATCTAACTGGAATCCTTAAGAATCTGAGAAAGGATAACTCCTGTATGAACACGACCATATTGCAGACGCTGTGTACTTTGCTGCTGTCTTTTTCACCTTCATGAGTCTCTTTGAGAACACAGGTCAGAAGGCACTCACTGTACATACTGAAAATCCCTGAGTGCTGCTTAAAACAATCTGACTGAGACACAAGCTATTATACAGGATGAGGTGGCTTGGAGGATGGATAATAAGCCTGTACAAAGCTCTTTAACTTCCAACCAGAGTTAAACCTAGCTCTTAGAAAGAAAGCTGGCCTGTCAGTTTGATTGCTATTTAGTTCCTGTGGCATTCAGCACATCACAGACCAAATTTTCATTTTACTTTTGGCATTTAACTTCTAAGTCAAATTTTAATAAACCTAAATCTATACAAGTAGAAAATCGTGTGGTTTGAAAGTCATTTCAAAGTCCATTTATAAATACATCAACTAGACTATGTGAAGAAGAGGGCAATGCTTCAATGGCAACTTTCTTTCTCTAGCTTGACTGAAAACATGGCAGAGGTCAGCAGAGGAGAACATGAGTGATCCCTAGAGAGGCGCAAAGTGGACTCTGGGTTTCAGCTTTACTTTTGTTGCATATATGTACCAACCACTTCTATATGGTGGGCCTGGGTTTTTCCTTTATCCCTGGGAAGTGTACCTTAAAGAGTCCCTTTAAGCATATGTCTCTGTGTAGCTTTTTCAAGGCTCCTAGCCTGGTGTGGTGATGCATGCCTGTAGTCCTAGCTACTCAGGAGGCTGAGGCAGGAGTTTGAGGCTGCAGTGAGCTATGGTCCTGCCACTACACTATACCTGCCACTACACTATACACAAGCTGTCTCTTTAAAAAAATACTCTCTCTTTCTCACTCTCTCTCTCTCTCTCTCACACACACACACACACACACACACACACACACACACTACAGGCCCCTTTTGCTGACCTGATACCATCTGCCTTCTGAAATTGCATTCCTATAATGAATGCTTGCTTTCCTTGAGCACAGTGAGTAGCCTGAGAGAACACTGCCCCGATGGCTGCTCATGTACCACACATGAGCGAAGGCCAATGCTTTCAAGCCCTCAGATGTTCCCAAGGCTATCTATGATGAGTGAAGGAAGCAAACACCAAATATTTCACACCATAGCTCAAGGGTGCTATTACTGTTAAACTTCAAAAGACATGTTACCTTTTGAGGCTCTATTGGATATGAGCCTGCCATTGAAACAGGCATACTACTTGGAAACATGATAATGGCAAGAGTTAAAACTGGTCCATGAACTGCATAAGGAGGCTGCACAGAAATGAATACAAGGATATTTCTAAGTGTTATTAGACATTGCTTCTGATGAAAAGGCATTTCTCATATATGAAGGATATGTGGCCATAACGTGGCCATAATAACCATGTCCTTTCTAGTTGTTATTCAGTTTATTCTTTTAAAAAGACAAAGATGTAATTAAACTTTCCCATATTTTTAACTCTTTGGTAGAAAACATCTATGAGGGTAAAGTCTTGGAATCTGCAAATTTAACAGTTGCTTCAAAATCAATGCAACCATGGGTAAGTAGAAAAATACCTTGCAGTGATTGGTCATTCTCAATGTTACGTAGCACAACCCAGAAAATGTGGGTTTAGGAGCTACTAGGGAGAATTTCCACATAGAGAGATTGGTCTGTTAACTTCAACAGGCACATTATTCCTGGGAAAAATGAGACTTTTAATTAAGTTTGTGAAAACTGTCCTGCTTATTCTTTGCCATGTAAGACAAAGTATCCTTTACTTAACCTACTCTGTGAAATAAAATGCACATATGAAAATAAATCAACTTGCACACTAACCATAACTTCTAGATCAAGAAGGAATAAATAAGCCCAACTCTGTTTAAATTGGAAGCAGATTACCAGTTTGGAGGTTCTGGGTACCAGAGTAGTTTTAAAGATCCATCAGTGACTAAATTAAAGTAACATGTGAATTAAGAATAAATCATTCACTCAATGTAATGCTGCTATAGTGAAGAATAACTAAAAGGGGAGTCCCACTTTATATGTGAATTAAAGGGTGGACCTTTTGGCAACTATCTTAGAAGAAATGAAGCCAACTCTCTGCGTGTCCTTATGGGGAGGGAGAGGACAATTCAGCATTGATAACACAGCTCGTCTCTTGGCAGCCCCGTGCTTCTCAGAGGGCTGAGGACCATACCGGGAGCTTGGGTACAATTGCTTGGTGTAGGACAAGAGGATGTTGGTCAGTGCTGAGCACGCTGTAAGCTGTGGCCTGTAACGGTAAGACCCTGGGACGAAAAGCTCTGCCAGGTTCTGATCTATTGCCACTGGGCCTGAGCCAATTGCTATTCAGGCCAAGACAACTAGACGGACCTGGCTCCATGGAAAAACCAACACAAACAAGTTGATGCTTGACCTCCTAATTTTGGCTCTGCACTAAACTAACAAGATCATTTTTATTAGTATGAAGTACATTAAAAATGCAAAAGTTCAGCTTCTGGGCTTACTGAACTGGAAATAAATTGCCAGAAGAGACCAGAGCTGTTTCAAATACTTTCAAACTCCTCAATTACTGCTCTGTCTCCTATTCTCATGTCCTTTATTTCTCCTCTTTTCTTTTTTTCCTTATGTCCTTTTTTGTTAGAAAAAAAAGGACTAAATCTTTCTGGTTAAATATTGTGATATTTTGCTCTTCTAGGTCATTCAATGCAAAATATGAAATATGGGAAAGTCACATAATCTACTGACAGATACCAAAATCAGTTGTCTTTAGAGACTAAGAATAATGACCCCCACAAACCCCTGCCTCCCATTCTTTCTCCAGTTTGAGAATTTGAATCTCAATTCATGTTAATTTAATCAAGACAAAAATAAACAAACGAGTGCCTCAGTCAGAATGCCAAATGGATTCTGTATTCGTATCAGAAAACCAAGTCACTGCTAAGATTTCAATACTTGGGAAATGATTTAATCTCCAAGCATTGTGTTGTTAAAGCAAAGAGAAGTAGCAACCAGGGCCCTTGCCTCTGTGTGCCTATGCCATCACCCAGGGCAAGGCTCTGCTCTGAGCTGTAATCCCAGTTTGGTTTATGAGGTCTTCTGTTTAGTTTGCAAAACCAATTCATTTGGCAGTATAATTTTGTGCAGCCAATCACATCTAAGGCCAATAAGGGTTCTTTTATAGGCAAATATCTTCCCCTGTGGGTAATTTCACACATGAGTACAGCAATCGGGAACTAAAAATGGATTTCTGCCATTATCTTTTATATGACAAACAGACATTTTCACTTGGTCTGATGAACTGATAGAAATCCTTGTTCACACAGATTTCTATTTTCTGCATTCCAGCAAAAAAGAGAGGCCATAATAGCCAAGTCAGAAGTGGAACAGAGGGGCTTACTCTGTGGGAGTGTTTAATTATAGGCTCAATTACAACAAAGGCCATTCAATGGCTCATTTATGTCACCTTCCCGTGCATCCTTCTTATTATCAGCAGTCAAAAAGACATTACATTTGTGTGGGAGGCACACTGAGCAGTGGCCTTCACTCCGTTTGGACTTTTGCATCACAAGACATCTATTTTCCCTCTGCAAAACACAGAGGTACATGCTGGGCTAGAGCAATTTTGTAAGAGATTGAATTTTAAAGCCAGGGAAAAATACTGAGTTTATAGAAGTGGTAGTGTAGCAGCTCAACAGATCCCAGAGACTCCTGCCCCATTACAATGGAATCAAGGGGTGGAAATGGAAGTGTCATCATTTTCTATTAGCTCTGTTAGCCACTAGCAAAATTTTTGCTTCCTGCCACTGCAACCTTTGCTCTGTTGATCTTAAAATTTTAGGGTCAGAGAGAAGAACGCTTCTGCCAGAAGATAGAACAAAGATTCCATGCAGGGAAAGTTGAGGCTGCCGTCTGGCCACTTTGGGCTCCTCATGCTTCTGAAACAATAGGCAAAGAAGAGAGTTTCAGTTCTGTCTGGGTGGCTGATCTCAATTACCAAGGGGAAACTGGACTACTACTTTCCCAGGGAAGTAAGGAAGAGCCTGTCTGGCGTTCAGGAGGAGATCCTTTAGGGTATCTCTTAGGATTATCTCTTAGGATTATCATGACCTGTGATAAAAGTCAATGGAAACTACAATAAATCAATACAGGCAGTACTACTAATGTCCCTGACCTTTCAGAAATGAAGGTTTGGGGTCACTTCATGAGGTAAATAACCATGACCAGTTGAAGGCAAAGGGAACACAGAAACCGTAGTGGAAGAACATACCAGCAGAAACCATGTGACCAGTTACAGAAACGAGAACTGTAATTCTCATAAATTTCTTCCTTGTTATGAACACATTTATGTGTGTGTATATATAGCAAATATATTTGTTTTCTTCCTACCCTTGTCTCCTTATTATATAACATAACATTATATAGCATTGACTTTACATCATAATATGAAACGATATGAAGGAAAAGAGTGAACATCATCATTTAAGGACTTTGCATCTGCCTTTAAGGCAAGGGTTAGTGTGTTTTCCAATTGTATGCAGGATAGTCATTCATGTTAGGCAAAAATAGCATCTTATTATTGTCTTTATTTAGAGATTAAGTATTATTTAAAGACATGTGTAATTGATGCCAAGTTGAAAAGGGACGGACTTGTTATGGTTAATTTTATAAGTCAACTTGGCTGGGACACAGTACCTAGGTATTGGACCAAACAGATGTTTCTGTGAAGGTATTTTTAAAATGAGATTAACATTTAGGTCAGTAGACTTTGAGTAAAGCAGATTGCCCTCCGTAATGTGGGTGGGGTGAGCCTCACCCAATCAGTTGAAGGTCTTAAAAACAAAAAAAGACTGAGGCCCCCCCAGGAAGAGAAAATTGTACCCCTAGACTGCCTTCAGACAACTCTTTCTTGGGTTTCTATCCCGCTGGTCTTCCTTGCAGATTTTGGACTTGTCAGCCTTCAATGGCCTGAACCAATTCCTTAAAATCAATCACTCTTTCTCTCTGAATACACACACACACATACACACACACACACACACATTCCTGTTGATTCTGTTTCTCTGCTGACTAATATAATTGGTAACATGACAATCTGTGACACTAAAGATCTTTGACTCTGATGTAAACTTGTAACAATTCCTCTTTGTGGTAAGTTTTTAGAAGTGCAATGATATTTTTCAGGGAATATCAAGTGGTGTTTCATCATACGAGCTCTAGAATCAAAATCAAGGGATTTACATTCCTGTTTGCCTCTTCCTTGCTGTGTCTTGGACAAGTTCCCTACGTCTCCAAGCCTCAGGCCACCCATCAGTTAACTAAGGACAATAATAGCACCTGCTCTATGGAATCACTGTGAGCACTGAATGAGATGAGATATAAAATTCTTGGTGCAGTGTTTGCCACATACTAAATGTTAAACAAATGTCAGTGATTGTTATCTTTACATCACAAAGAGTAAATTCTAAAGCCAAGATTGGTATAAAAATCTTCCTCAGATGCCTTTCTGAAAAGTTCACCACAAATCAATTTGAATTGCAAATGCAGTTATGGAACTGGCTATTTAAAAAAAAGAACAGAACAATCAAACCATCTGGAATGGAACACATTTTTGTCAGTGCAAATAATCAACCTCTGGTTTATAGACTCCATGTTTGGGCCTGTTTATTTCAAGATTTCTTTTCCTTCTTTCTTTCTTCTTCTCTTTTTTTTTTTTTTTTTTTTTTAAGAGATGAAGTCTTACTATGTTGTCCATGCAGTGGCTATTCACAAGTGAGATCATCACATACTATAGCCTCAAACTCCTGTTCTCAAGCAATCCTGCCTCAGCCTCCCAACTGAGATATTTTTAATAATGCATAATTACATAAGTCACAGGAATCCTCATAATTTTCTATTCTGTTTACATTGTTTATCAATTTTGAGCAACTACTCTGCATTGACACAAATCATGTTTGAGCACCCATGAGCATATATGAGTAACTCTAGCAATTCACTTTGCTTCCTTGGTGTGGTAGGCTGAAAAATGGTCCACCAAAAGACATCCACATCTTAATTCCTGGAGCGTATACACATTATAATATTTGGAAAAAGAGTATTTGCAGATGTGATTAAATTGAATATCTTGAGATGAGAGATTATCATTGGTGCTATGGACTAAATTGTGTCTCTCCAAAATTCATATGTTGAAGCCTAACCCCCAGTGTGATTGAACTTGGAGATAGGGCCTTTAAGGAAGTAATTAAAGTTAAATGAAATCATAAGGGTGGGACCATGGTCTGATAGGATTGGTGTCCTTTTAAGTAGAGACACCAGAGAGCTTGCTCTCTCTTATTCTAAGAAAACAATATTCAGGAAAGCATAATGAATAACAATTCTAAATTAGGTATGATCATCTTAGCAAACAAAGCTGCAGTCTACTGCTTTCAAAGTATTTTTGTATATATCATTTCATTTCATTTTTAAAACACCAATCCCTCAGAGAAGCATAGAGTACCACGATAAGCATCTTGATGCTAAGGAAGGTGGAGGTGGAGGAGGTTTAGTAGCTACTAGGAGGTTTAGCAGCGCACTTAGGTCTCAGATCTTGTAGTGACAGCTTACACAGTGCCCAAAGGCCTTGACCCTTGGCCCAATTCTCTTCCCTGTCCCCTAATTACTTTGTTAGCTACATTACAAAGTAGTAACTCTTTTTGTTTCTTCCATTCCCTATACTCAAGCTTCTAAGGGCAAGCTATCTTTCTTTTGCATAGGGGAAGGACTCAACTTTAATTCAACATCTCTTGGAACACCCTTAATGAATTATTGATAAACTTGGAAGCTGTTCTTTTTCTATTTATAGCAATGAACAATCATCAGGAAATACTATCACGGCTGTGGGAAGGAGGAAACCCCTTGACAAAATGAAAAATGAGCTGCCCTGCATCAGTATTGGAATTCTATACTTCTTTCTTTTTCATGCACCTGGTGGTGGCAGGAAAGACAAAAAAAATGAAATAAGTGGATAAGTAAGTTATTTGTAAAGAATATTATGAAATGGCAGCTGTCAAAAAAGAAATCATATTATGGGTTTAATGTTTTTTTTTTCCTAAATAAGCTGTTTAGTTCCTGATAAATAGTTGCTACCTTCTCCCAAATAGCCTTCAATATTCACTTTTAAATTCCATAATATCATGGAGAAGTATGGGCATTGGGCTCAGAGTTTTGGGTTATTCCATGCTAAAACTTTACAAGGTCATTATTATTGAATTACTATGCGAAGTACTATACAGTACTGTATAGTCCTTGAAATCCATGGGGTAGTAGAAAAAATGTAACTGAGACATTCAATAACATTGCTAGGTTCTTTTTCCTTTTCAAAATTAAACTTTATACTATTAATATTACAAAAATTAAATTGTCTAATGCCTTAAGATTTGAAAATAAAGTGAACTTTGAGTTATGCTATTATTATATACACAAATTTTTATCCTCAAAATCTAGAGGAGTCTGCTAAGTTTGACATTCATGAACCAATATATTCATAACCATCTATATGTGTCTATGTATTTTTGAGGAAGATGGGCATGATGAGACATCACCAAGCTGTAAAAAGACCTGTAACCTGGAAAGAACTTCTTTGCTGTAAAATTAGCCTGTGTGTATAATGGTCTCTTTTATCTGGACATATGATTCTGGGAAAAATTAACTTGATAATATTATTGTTATTACCCAAAATGGTTTCCCCTGGAGTTCACTATATGTAAGAAATCAGTTTAGAATGCTCTCCCTGTCTCCCATGCTTTTCCTTCCCAAATAGCTCATTGTTCTTTATAAGCTACTGTTTTAACATTCCTTCTCTCTCACATCTTAGCTCAGGGCTACTGGTTTGCATTGGTACCCACTCATTCCTTGTAAGTAATGAAAACCATAAACTATCAAACTGAAGATATTTCACAGCATGGTGTGTATGCTACAGATATCCTTATAACAAAACTAATAGATACTGCCTTAGATGCCACCAAGAACTCAAATAGGGGCCAGGCACTTCACTTAAAACTGGGTAGAAATAATTACAATTGGCTTTGAAAACAAGTTTGCACATTTAAAGTGCAAAGAAATTTGTAGTATTTTGTGTATAGCTTCAACCTTTAAGCAGCTTTATTAATGACACACTTTGTAGAGGAAATGGTTGTTTTGTGGTGCCAAAGACTAAAGAAAAGTTTGCAAGGACAGTTACAGTCTACATCAAGGGCCAGAAAACTAACAAATCTGGCATCTACCTGGTTTTGTGAATAAAGTTTTATTGGAACTCAGCCATGTCCACAGCAGAGTTGTGTAGTTGTGCTGGAGACTGTATGGCCTGCAAAGCCTAAAATATTTCTAATCTGCCCCTCCATGGAAAAGTTTGCTGACTGCTGGTCTACCAATATATCTATATCTGTACCTACCAATATAGATGCCTAAACATTGTATGTGATAATGACTAATTTTACAATTTAATGTGGGATGATATGAAAACTAAATCTGAATATTAGCTATAATATAAAAATTTATTTTTTTCTACAAATAAAATTTCTTACCAAATGTTCAGCTTTTAATGTGAGTTCCATTCCTCTTACATAACCCCTTACACTGCATACAGTTACAATGGTATTGAACTGATTTTCTGATTTCCATGTTCCCTTGAGATGTTCCCTAAGCAATCCATCAATTCAGTCAAAGAATGAATCAAAACAGTGGCTCACTATTGTGTGGGATCTGAATTTTTGTTTTTCAGCTGGTTTCATCAACTTGAGACATAGAGTTGACATTGATCAAAAGCTTTCTGGCTTCCAATGTGAAAATTTCTAGATAATGTTCAGCCTAGAAAGTGGAAGATTAAACTTCAATGTTTCCTGTGAAAATAAACCTTTCATTAAAAAAATAATTACCAAACACCTACTGTGCCAGGCTCTGCAGTAGGCACCAGAGACACAGCGCCCAGCAGAGAAGGAGCCCTGTGAGGTCTCTGTTATCCTGGAACTTAGTCCTGACCTCCAACGTAAAGCCACTCTTTCATTTAAAGATAGAATTGATTGAAACATGAAGGAAACACCAGTACAATTCATAACTCCTGAAACCCCCACAAAGCAAGGGGACACAGCTACACTCCTGCACCTCGAATGTCTGGTTCCATGAGCATCCTCAAGGAACTGGGTGTGAAACTGGTCACCAACATGTACATTCTAATTAAATTGAGTCACATTGCTAAAGCTGAGGCCTCACAGCATGGTTATAATGTATTTATTTAAAAAAAAAAACCGCTATTCTAAAATAATTCAAATGAGAAGGAAACTAGGCATATGACCGTAAGTTAGTACTTAGCAATCTAATGAGTGAAGAGTTCTTAAATATAAAAATAGTCAAAACAGAAACAAAGAAAAACTTGGAATTTTTTGTTCATATTTGTCAATTAAAACTGATCATAAACCGTTTTAATCTTCTAACCGGGGTCTGTTATAATTTTGTCCATTTTTTCAAAAGCAGAGATTCCTATTTAGAGTTCCTTCTTATTCAACGGGATTGCTAGCTTTGTTTTCAAACTGAAATAACTTTATTGTTTTGTGATTATAAAAGTAAAAGTAACAAATATTCATGTAGCATTTTAGCAATACATAATTTATGCAATACTTAAAAGTGTGAAGAACATGAAATATAAGTATAGTCATCACTCAGTATCCATGGGGGATTGGTTCCAGAATCTTCCTTGGATACCAAAATCTGTGGCTGCTCAAATCCCTCATACAAAATGGTGTGGTATTTGCATATGACTTCCTGTATACTTTAAATCAGCTCTAGATTACATATAATACCCACTACGATATACCCGCTACAATACAGATGCTATGTAAATAGTTGTTATTTTGTATTCTTTAAGGGATAATGACAAGAAAAATAAAAGGTCTGTATAAGGTTCAGTGCAGATGTAATTTTTTCCCCTTAATTATTTTCAATCCATGGTTGGTTGAATCCATGGATGTGGAACCCATGGATACAGAAGGCTGACTGTATTAACAATTCTACCAGCCTTAATAACAGCATTATTTGTTGAATATTCACTGTGCTGGATATTGTAGTAAATGATTTACATATACTATTTCACTTAGGCCTCACAATTAATCTTATGAGAGAGATACTATTATGATCCCCTTTTGGTGGGAAAACTGTAGTTTAGAGATGTAACTTTTGCACAAGGTTGTGTAACTGGTTGTTTCAGGGATTCTTAACCAGGGGTCCCTGTATAGAATTCATGGAGTCTGTGAGCCTGGATGAGAAACCTGGACTCTTATTTTCACTGACCTCTAACTGACATTTAGTAGCTCTTCAGTTGCAAATGTAGGCATTGAGCTTCAGTGGTATTCGATGCACTTTAGCCTTTTCCACGAACATAAATCATATACAGTGTATATTTTTACTTTGCATTACAATCGCTGCAGATCTCTCCAAATATCTCTTATGCTAATCACTGCTTTGAAATGACAGTAGTTAATAGATCTGATTCTAGATCTTGTGATTTGTATATTACTCTATCATCACATTTTAAAATATTCTGATGTTATTTTAATATAGTTGTTTTTGAAATCCCATGTACTTTATTTTAGACATTTTAAAACATTATTAAAACAGATCTCTAGGCTTCATCTGACTGCCAAACTGAGCCATGGCACAACAAATTTATAGACCCATTGGTAGGAAGTGGAGCTGGAATTCACAGCCGGGCTGTGACAACTCATGACAACACTGCCATTCTGCCTGCCCTTGGAAACGTTTACATTTTCATAAACATCCTTTCAGATATGTCTCTATGGACACAAACGCTTGCTTAAATGTTTATATATGAAAGTATGCATGTGACTATGCCAATAAAAGTTTTTATTGTTTGTTTGTTTTTGAGATAGGGTCTCACTCTGTTTGCCTAGGCTGGTGTGCAGTGGTGTGATCTTGGTTCACTGCAGCCTCAAGCCCCCAGGCTGTAGTGATCCTCCCACCTTAGCATCCCGAGTATCTGGGACCACAGGTGCATGGCACCATGCCCGGTTAATTTAAAAAATATATATGTTTGTAGAGATGAGGTCTCCCTATGTTGCCCAGGCTGGTCTGAAACTCCTACGCTCAAGCAATTCTCCCACGTTGGCCTCCCAATGTGCTGGGATTACAGGCCATGCCCAGCCCAATAAAAGTATTTATGAGTAAAGATGTCAGAGGAGAGCAGTGCTTAACGGAATGAACCCTAAAGTCAAAACCAGGCAAATTTTTGGTAGCAACCAAATAAGAAAAGGGGTATAATCATATGGCATAAACTTTGAAAAGTTAGTTAAGGGAGAATCTAGGAGATTCCAATATGACTTAGCATTATTGCTAACCCAGCATTACCTACCAGAAGTCATTCAGAGGAAAGAAGTGGAGTTGGCTGACTCTGGAGATTAACAGAGAACTTTGCAATTCAGAGAGGGTTGATTGAAGTGGTGTTTGGGTGAACTCAGGAAACAGTCAAGAAACTATTGTCAGGAATAGAAACCACTATGTACTTCCTAAGATTCTTGGGGAGGTAGAGAGTCCTTGGGGCTTGGCATTATCTGGGGATTTGTGGTGGACTAGAGGAGCAATTGAACTCCTCTAGTTCAAGGGGGAATAATGTCACAAGGGGGTTATACTCCTGAGAGTGGGATGGGTCATAGGTCAAGATGACCTATGAATGTAAAGACACTAGAGATGTTGTCAGACAAAGAGAACCCTGAGATATAATACTTGCAAGCTCTTTTTTTGAAAAGTAAGTCACACAACTCCTTAAATGATAAAATCCAGTGACTCATGACATTGAAAAAGGACTGAGTGTGTATTAGTCCATTTGCATTGCTATAAAGGAATATCTGAGACTGGATAATTTATAGTTATAAATAAAAGAGGTTTATTTTGGCTTATGGTTCTGTAGGCTGTATAAGAATGGCACCAAGATTCGCTTTGCTTCTGGTGGGGGCCTCAGGAAATTTACAATTGTGGCAGAAGGTGAAGGAGGTGCAGGCATGTCACATGATGAGAGAGGGAGCAAGAGAGCAAGGAGGAAGTCCCAGACTCTTTTAAAAAACCATATCTCATGTGAATTCACAGAGCATGCAGTCATTACCATAAAGATGGCACCAAGCCATTCATGAAGAATCTGCCCTCATGACTCAAACACCTCCCACAAGGCCCCACCTCCAACATTGCAGATTACATTTCAACATGAGATTTTGAGGGAACAAACATCCACACCATATAAGGGTGCAGTGCTCAACTTAAAAAAAAAAAAAATATATATATATATATATATATATATATATATATATAAAGTTCTGAGAAAAAAGTGCAACCTAGGATAGAATTATCCTTTGAATTTAAAGAGTAGACATGTTTTCAAAGAAGTAAAGATTTAGGAATGCAACCCCATGAACATTTCCTGGTAGACTCATTGCGAACCCAATGGTACTTCTGCAGTGAAACAAGACACTTGATGACCACCTGCTTTTGCATTATAGGGAACATATTCTCTACAAATGGACAAATTGCACTGTGCACAGCCTATACAACCATACATAGCTGAGTTGCTTCCTGACAATACCAGTAGTGATGAAGTCCAGCCTACTAAGGGATTAATCAAAATAAATTCAGAAAAGGAGAATCTATATTTCAGAGACTGGTGGTACAGCAAATGTAGTAAGTGTGGAAATACGGTTTAAAAACCATAGAGATTATATTTACAGAAGTTAACTATTAAAATATTGATAATATAAAAATAATACAGTAAAAGGAAATGAGGGAGGACAATGTTAATCATCTTTCATGGAAGCGAGTAAATCACAACTATTAACACTTTAAATATAGAGCTGAAAAAAGTCTTCAGTCCTTGGTGGCCCCTAGAGATGTGTAGAGTAGTGGTTCTGCTTCAGCCTTTAATGTTCGAGCCACTCTTTGTTTTATGTCTTAGCAAAATGACACTCTGATTTCTATGAGCTTGGTTTATTAATATTCTGGTTCATGGAAGATGGATCCACACAGGTCTGCTGACAAAATTAGGTGACTGAATGGGCAAGATTGTTGCCATTCAATCTTGTGAATGTGACTGAACGGCCGGGCTGTTCACTTTGGTGACAAACACATCCCAGGCATTGTCCTGGGAGACAACTAGCTGTTTTTTTCCTGGCTATGCCCCAATCCAATCACAAGCCTTTCCATTTGAAACTTCTGCAGTACCTCTAGCCCGTTCAATCTTTCCTCACAGCTTATCATGATGACGTGAGTTCAAAATATTTGTTTTGTGAGGTGGAGTTCAAGAATAGATTTACGTAGAAGGAACTTTGGCTTCTGGCTATAATTCTGGGCTTGCCTCACCATTTATTCCCAACTTCTCTAGTCCTTCTCATATTTCTGGGAAACGGAAATTGCTAATGTAGCAGAGACCAGCTACTTGTTCACTAAACCCATTTGCTTTTCATCCTGCATAGCTTGACTACATTTCCCAGCCTCCCTTGCAATTATTAGGTGTGGCCATGTGACTGAGTTCTGGCCAAGAGAATGGGAGGGGCTATAGACACATCATTTTAGACACAGCCATAAAAGTCCCCAGGCTGTCTAATAAGGAGTCCTACAGAGGACTCCAAGTGCCTAGCCCAGGCACGGGCAGACTTCTTAAAGAGCTAGACAGTAGTAACTATTTTGGGTTTATGGGTCATACACTTTGTCACAACTACTCAACACTGCCATTGTAGCACAAAAGCAGCCATGGATAATATGTGAAGAAATGGGCATGGCTGTGTTCCAATAGAACTTTATTTACTAAAACAGGGGGTGGCTCACAGGTTAGGGTTTTCTGACTCCTGCTCTAGAGGATGGCAGAGCCACAAAATGGAAGGCACCTGGGTTCCTGAATGGCTGCATGGAAATGCATCCCTTCGCCACTGCTAGAAGCTAGCAACACTTACCCTAACTTATTCAGCAAGACGGAAGCCTCAAAAGGGGCTGTACTGTTACAGTGCAGGGGAAAGCCAAAGTCAAACGTTCACAGATCTTTCACCTTGGTATTCCATGTGAAATGCTCTGGGCTTCAGAGACGCCAGTCTCCCTAATTCTCTTCTCACCAGCAAAACTTTAAAAAGTATTGTAGAGTCATAAAAGACTAAGTCTTAATTTTTAAATCTCCTGTTTCTAATTACATTTGGGCACTATGAGCTTAACATCCACAGCCTTTTAAGATACAAGAAACCTAACAGGCTACTTATGAGGGCATTTTAAAAAATAAGAAGTGAAGTATTGCTTTTATGATGCTCATCAGCTGCCACAGGTTGAGGCTGCCTGCCCTGGTTTCAAGTGCAGTGACATTACTGAGATTGCTCACTGCCACAGAGGATCAACAGGGTTGCTTGGCTCAAGATACTGATTCATGTCTAATGAAAGATTCCACTCTTAATGAAACTTTCCAGTCTCTGTAAACTCTCTGGCACTGGGACTCAGATGTTAAGGATAGTTGAAATTGCTGTCTACTAAAGTTTTAGTGTTTTGGAACCTTATCCTTTGCATTATCTGCCTGGTGATATTTGGTGTTTCTATCATCTTCACCTATAAATAAAAAGTTATGCACCCAAACAGTGGCTGGCACATAACAGGTACAGAATAAATAAATATTATCTGGATATCTTTCTTTTAAATTTAATGCATAATAATATGTTATTATAATGACCTCAGGTCCAGAGTTTCTAAACTTTGCTTGCCAAATCTCTTATAGCAACCACCACAACAAAACACTAAGAGAAGCTGGCACATGTGGGATGTAATTTTAGGAGCTGACGGGGAGGGTCAGGGTGGATCATGGAGCTCTACACCTGTCCTCATAGGATGTCACCTGGATTGCCAGCACAGGCTGCTGACATTTAAAAACTTTTCTGATTGTTTTGTAACTCAAAGCAATTATTTAAAAATGATCTGGTATAAATATGAGACTAAGACATACAGAATGCTTTCTAATGAAAACATGCACATGAAATCCCACAAAATTCACATTAATCACATTACCCGGAATAGTTGGAGTTGCGTTTTGGATAAATGATTTTGAAATCTCTCTTTTTTTTTTTTTAGTAATTATTTGTATGATAAAAACACTCTCCTCATGCAAGAATAGTTTTATGGAGCCCATACCTTCCTAAGATATTTTTCAAATAGGATAATCTGTGGCTTCAGGCTGTTCAGCATGGAGAGCCACATAAGCCAATGGCCCAAGTGACATGTTTAAAGGGGACTTGGAGAGTACTTATGATGTTCATTTTTGTCTGTTAGTTTCTAGTTTATTTTAATAAAGTTACAAAAATAATATGTCCTTATGAAATTACTCTCACTTTATTACAACAATTTTGTGGCAATATTAAGCCTTGACATGTTAATAGTAGATGCGTGAAATAAGCCATCGTCATTTAAATGTCAGGCAAAAAGGAATTTTCTGTATATTTCATGTCAGCTGCTATTTTGCTCAAGAATGTTCAGCACACGATGGCATACAGTGAAAGAACTGATTGGTATTTTACTTTAACAACCCTCAGATGTTTTGTATTTCTGATTGTCACCTAAAAATTCCATGGTAAGCAATAAAGGAATCAAATAATTCAGTTGAAAATGCCTAACACAATGTTTTCTACATTTCAATGCATGAGACCCCAGGCTTGCCTTTTCAAACAGGAAAAAAGTTGGAGAGAACTCATACAAAATTGTTAAGCACTACATCTAGTTACAAAATCCTAGAATAAGGTTAATAGTCCAAAAATGTAATGAGATAGGAATTACTAATCCTGAAACACATGTTTAAGCAGAGAACCGTATCACTGCTGGTCACCTTTTATACATTACCTAACTTAATCCCCTCTAAATTTCCATAAGGCAAATCTCATCACCTTAAAGTTTAGAGAGAATAAGTAACTGGCCCAAATAACTTAAAGCATACACAGAAGCCAGTTTAAATCTAGGCTCCTTGGACTCTGAAGTCTATGCTCTTTTGGCCACACTATGCTGCTTAATTCATACTTTACATGGTAGATGTTGAAATAGTTTTCCCACTCCAATTTATTCTCTCTCCACATGATTTAGTGTTTTCTTTATTAAAATCACACACTAGCAAGAAACCTGAACTACTTTAAACATCAGTTAGGAAACTCAACAGGGCACAGTGTCTGTAGGCAGAGAATGTGTCTTCACTGCCCAGACACAGCTTCTGAACCACATGTCCACACATCCCAGCTGACCTGGCTTCTAGTCAGTATACCCATATTGTCCTGGTAGAATTAGTACTAGTCCCATTGGGGTAGGCAGAATAATAATCCCCCAAAGATGTTCACACCCGAATCCCTGAAACCTGTGAATATGTTACTTTACAAGGTAAAAGGGACTTTGCAGATGTGGATTTTGAGGTGAGGATATTATCCTGGATTATCCGGGTGGGCTGAATGTAATAGCAGGTCCAAAAGAGAGAAGCAGACATAGCAGAGTCTGATTTGAAGACACCATACTGCTGGCTTTGAAGACGGAGGAAGGGGCCATGAACCAAGAAATGCAGGTGGCCTCTAGAAGCTGGAAAGGGTAAGGAAATGGATTCTCCCCTAGAGCCTCCAGAACCAACATACCTCTACTAATACTTAATTTTAGCCCAGGTAGGCTTCTGACTTTCAGAACTGTAAGATAGTAAATTTGGGTTATTTTTTAAGCCACTAAGTTTGTGGTAATTTGTTAGAGCAGCAACAGGAAGCTAACATCCTTTCAATTTCAACAGTGTCTTGTTTGTACAATACTTATAAGACGGTAGACCTCAGACCAAGCTCTGACCTTGAAAAGTCAGTACACCCTCCAATGGAAAAGCCTCCATGTCAGTCTCTTCCTGGGCTTAGTTTCGGGGGTCTCTGAGGCCCAGGCAAGTTCATTTCCTGTGCTTTCTGTGGATGGCTATAGATTTACTGCTCTGGATTCAATAATGTTGTCAGGTAATAAATAATAGAAATACATAACCACTTCTCAAAGTCTTGTAAGATTTAGAGTTTGCAGAAGCACTATGCCTTTCAGATAGACGAATTTAGAATTAGATCATTTGCTTCCCAGGAACATGGGGCTTTACTGTCCAGTCAGCACAGCAGTCAGCACAAGAGGCAGAACTGTTGCAGATAGTGGAATGATGGGACGGAAAAGGAATGGATTTTTTCCAAGAGTGGAAAGTGGAAAAAAAAACCCAAAAACCCAAATAATCAATGTTAGGCAGGCGAGCTTCATTTAGTCATTTAGTTCTGTGTGGATAAGCAACATCTGTGAAAAACTAGCCCTCTCCTCCAACATGCAGATATTTATAACCAGACCAGAAAGCTGCTTAAAGACATCATCATTAAGAATAATCTGTAATTGTAGACCATAGTAAAACCAAGTGAGCTCTCAGAGGTTACTAGGTCACTGGTCCAATCCTCAGCACAGAAGCTGAGGCCCCTTGGTACTCTCTCACATCAGTGTCCTGCTTCCTCTAGCCATGGAAACTCCTGCTTCCCAAGATAGTCTATTGCACTTTCAGGTACTTGTTAACAATGTGTCTTTATATTTAGCAATAAGTTTGTAACCTTCACCCTTTGGTCCCAGTTCTACCTGCTTGCAGCCATGTATGGTAAGTCTGAACCAGGGGCCTAACCATGGCTGCACCCTGGAATCACCTGGGGAGTCTTTAAACCTATGATGCTTGGGTGCTTAGAATTGGTGAGAGGGGGACCCAAGCATCAGTATTTTTATTTATTTATTTATTTATTTGTTTGTTTGTTTATTGAGATGGAGTCTTACTCTGTTGCCCAGGCTGGAGTGCAGTGGCACGCTCTTGGCTCACTGAAACCTCCGCCTCCCGGGTTCAAGCAATTCTCCTGCTTCAGCCTCCCGACTAGCTGGGATTACAGGTCCCTGCCACCATGCCCAGCTAAATTTTTGTATTTTTAGTAGAGATGGAGTTTCACAATGTTGGCCAGACTGGTCTCGAACTCCTGACCTTAGGTGATCCACCTGCCTCGGCCTCCCAAAGTGCTGGGATTTCAGGTGTGAGCCACTGTGCCTGGCCACATCAGTATTTTTTAAACTCTTAGTTTAAGCTTACTGACTAAGCCCTTTTCCACACAACATTTCATTTAGTTTAAAGACGCCTCTCCTGGTGGAAAAATTCAATCCCTAAGGGTAACATACTGTGTAATTCCATTTATATAACATTTTGAAATGACAGATTTATAGGAATGGAGAACAAACTAGTGATTTTGAGGAGCTGGGGGTGGGTGAGGGAAGTAGGTGTGGTTATAAAGGGCAGCATGAGCAATTCCTGTGCTTATGGAAATGTCCTGGATGTTGAGTGTATCAGTGTTAACATCCTGGTATTATACTACAGTTTTGTGGGTTTTTTGTACTACAGTTTGGCAAGATGTCATCACTAGTGTAAGTGACTAGGTAAAGGGTATAAACCAAGAATAAAATTCTAAGGTCCCCCAACCATCTGGATGGACCCTTCCTCTCAGCCAAAGGCATTCCAAAGTTAACCTGAAAAGCTAGTTCAGGCCATGATGGGAAGGGGGAGTTGGGCATGCCTCACTATACCCTCCTTCCTTTTGGAATTCAGGAAGAGCCAACTGGCATTAACATCAACACAGACCTTAAATATGATAAGAAACATTTATAATCTATTCTCTCTGAAGCCTGCTACTTGGAGGCTTCATCTACATGATAAAACCCCAGTCTTCACAACCCCTTATGGTAAAGCAGACATTCCTTCCTACTGATAATAATGCTCTCAACCAACTGCTAATCAGAAAATGTTTAAATCTAACCTGTGACCTGGAAGCCTCTGCTTTGAGTTGTCTGGCCTTTCCAGATCAAACCAATGTAAATCTTACATGTATTGATGGATGTATTATGTCTCCCTAAAATGTATAAAAAGCAAGCTGTTCCCCAACCTCCTTGGGCACATATTGTCATGACATCCTAAGGCTGTGTCACAGGTGCACCCTTAATCATGGCAAAATAAACTTTCCAAATTGATTGAGACTCACAGATACTTGGGCTCACAGGGGTTAACTGGGCTTTCTCTATTATTTCTTAAAAGTGCATGTGAATCTACAATTATAGTCAATTTTTAAAAAGGCAATAGAAATAAATTTTAACTAGAAGAAATGACTACTCTGTTGGATCAATTCCTGCTTTAAGAAAATTTATCTTTCAAATAGTAACAAAATGTATGTGTATTTTGCCATACCAAAAAAAAACCTCAAATCATTGCTGTATGAAATAAAAATATCCATTACAATTCTAAATTAGTGAATATAGTAATTTAATTTTCAGAAAACAGAGTTTCCCTTCTGATGGCATAATGGGGGGTTACTACCTGGTTTCCTCTTCAGCAAAGTTACTTATCCTCAGTGAATAGGAACATACAAATAACAGGAGGAGAGGATGGATTGCAGAGAATTAGCATATCAGCCCTCTCATTTCCTGATGCTTGTAAATTTGAGGAACCCCAGGTTTAACCCCACATCAGCGGAAGTGTGGGAAAGGACAGGCTCAGACAGGAACAGGCGCTGTTCGAGTACACTCTTATCAAGGACAGTGGTTCTCAAACTCAGAGGGCATCAGACTGCCAGGGGGAACCTGTTACCAGCCACACTTCCCCAGACACATCTCCAGATACTGACTCTGTGGCTTAGGGGTGTGGCCCACAAATCTGCATTTTTATCAAGCACCCCAGTGAAACCAGACTTTCAGGAACACTGCTCTCAGGCATGCTGGGAGCTGGCCTGGATCTGAACCGCCCAAGCAGTGACTGCAGTCCTCAGCAGAACAACAGATTTTAATCATCTTTCCTTAAGGAAGATTAAAGGGATTCTTCTAGTTCAGAAGCTTACAAAGTAAATTACAAGATTAATTGCTAAGAACTGAGTTCACACCAAGTAATGGACTAGATGTGGATGCTTAACTGAGGAGGAGAGAAGAATATTGCTGGCCACCTGCTGTGAGGATGAACCCACTGCCAGGTGCTCCCCAGAGCTCTGGAAAATGACTGGATGTGTGAGGAGGGGGATTTTGAAGGAAGCTGGTCTTCCTGCACTGGTTAGGAGCAGTACGAGAGGTACATATTGTGACCTTGCTTTTTACTCTTTATGAGGACCAAGGTAGCTTGGGAAACAGCTTGTTCCATACAGACAAAACAAATTGCAAACAATAAACATTGCCCAGTCCTAGATACTTTCTCTAAGCTCTTAGTTTTGCCACTGTATTCGGCAAAAGGCTTCATATAAAATAGGAACTTGTCGGGGGAATGGAGAGATGATAGCTAGAGGGTACAAACTTTCAGTTATAAAATGAGTAAGTTCTGGAGACCTAACCTACAGCATGATGATGATAGTTAATGGTAATCTGTACTTGAAATTTGCCAAGAAAGTAGATCTAAAGTATTCTCATCACACACAGACACACACACACACACACACACACACAGAAAAAAGGTAACGATGTGAGGCGATGGATATAATTAGCTTGATTGTGGCGAACATTTCACAATGTATACATACATCAAAAAATCATGTTGTACATCTTAAATACTGTATATAGTACAATTTTTATTCTTCAGTTATACCTCAATAAAGCTGGAGGAAAAATAGGAACATTATTCCTGTCTGCTGTCACAGCCACTTTCTCAACTTGTACCCTCTCTCAGATCTGTTTCTGATCCTCCTAGCTACTAACCAGCTTCATTTGTATTCTCTTTTTCACCCGTGTCTGCCTTTTGCATTGGTTTCTTGGCTATGACTTTTGCTTTTCTCAGTAGTAATCCTGATGATTCACTTCAGCTGCTTTGCCCCTGGTCATGTCAAGTACATGCTCTTTTTAGCTTATTGTTTCTCCAGGAACGTCTATACCCAGCTTCATCTGGATGAAGATGCTTTGCTCACCAAGGTGCCCCATCAGCTGGCCACCCCCAAGTGCTGCAGATGGTGGCTGTAACACCATTGGTGAGGAACTTGGCTAAAAGTGGCCAGAGTAGTGTCTCTTTTCTTCTGCCTCTTCTTCTTTCAGCTGTCCAAGTTTGGTCTTATCTGCTTGGACATTCCATATTTGGCCTGTTTCACACTGGGTCATAGTCCCTGTTGACTCTTGTCTTATAGGACTAGTTAAGGAATGGCAAGTGGTATCTTCTAGCATGTCAATTCTAATTGATTGTTATTGGCAGCAGCGAGTGTGGGGTTAAGAGGAGTAGGATCTGACCTCAGTGTGCCATAATCAATTAATCATGCTCCCTAGGGTGAAGATGTGGGCAGAGTTTTGCATTCTGAGAGGCTGACATTTTTGGACTGGACAGTTTCTTCTTTTCTTTAGGGCCGATGCATTCACTGCCAGTGCCTCACATGATCTCTTCGCATTCCTTTACTCAAACCCCAATCTTTTAGTAAAAAAACTATTTCTAGTGCATTAACATTTTCCATTCATATTTGCTATAAAAATATCTGCAAAGCAGAAACTGCAGGAATTGTGTCTTTTCTCCAAAGAGAACATACTCTGCCAAGGCCTTTGGCAGAATCCATTTGCAGCTGTAGTTTGGGAATTGTACAACTCTTCCTAGGTTCATATTGGAAAAAGAGTAGCTTCTGGGCTGAATGCTGTCAGGAAAACTGTCCCCAGTATTCAAAAGCTCTTTCCTTTATGGCTGTTTCTTATCTCTTACTATCAATTGTCCATAGTTACTGATCTCATACGACAAAATGTCTCTGTCTTATAATTGAAATGTGAATACCCAAATCATGGAGGTTCGCACACCCGGTTACATTCTTATTCCCTACACAAAATCAGGGCATTTGACATCCAGGCATTCTTACCCATGTTCATTGTTTCCTACAAAGTATCATCTTCACAAAGGAGCACTCACTCAACTTACCTTGTAGTGGAAGAGAAACAATCCACAGAACAGGCTGTACAAGTCTGCTGTGAGCAGAGAGAGGTTGACTGAAGTGGCGCTGGTTTTCTTTATGACGACTGGCATAAAGCTGTAGAGACCAAACATGCAGGCACTAAAGCCAACGTAGAGCAGTCCTGGGGGAAGAGTAAAGAGAAGGCAGCGTCAGGGCCTCCTCCAGGGTATCTTCAGCATCCACAGCAGGAAAGAAGGGGAAGAGGGCACACCACCTGTCACTCACACAAGGCCGTTTCTCTTTCCCCCTATTCACTGGTGCTTATTATTGGATAACACAGTACAAAAATAAAATAAGATCAAAAAATAAAAATTTAAGTGTGAAAAATGAACTAATCTGCTTCTTATTGCATTGCTGACATTTTGCTTCTTCTGGGAAGGAGTGCCTCTTAGTGGCGATAGTCAGAACACAGAATCAAGGTTTTTGAATTCTCCCAATTGTGCTGTAATCAGCTTTTGCTATTCATCTATTTTTAAACATTTTTTTTAACTCTTAGTTTTTAATTTGAGTAATAGCAACAAAACCGTTTGCTATCATGTATTGCCCACAATGATGAATAACTACGTTGTCTTTAAAGTTGAAGAGCTTGCATGTCAAAGAGACCTGGACTTAGAATACTGAATTGGAATCTTGACTGTGTGGCTTTGGGTGGATGAATTCATTGCTGGGAACACAGGATGATCTGTCAGTCTCTTCCAGATTCGTGAATTCTGTTCTGCCCTACCCACAACACACAGAGTCCTGCCCTTCCATCACATATCCTGGCCTACTGTGAACTCTCACATGTGGGCTTTCATGACCTTAAAATACTATGTGGCCAATCTCTCATCCTCAAAAGTTCTCTCTCTTTCTCTGTAATTAAGCCTAGACATGGGTACTCTATTTTGCAGGGTCCCAAGCAGGAGTTTACAGCTAAATCTGTACTTTTCTCAAATGTTGATACAATGCAAATGTAAAAAAAAAAAAAAATTAATACTCTTTTCTCTACCTTGAAAGAATAAGGCATAGGATAAGCATAAGTGCTACAATTCAGTGTCTGCCTGGGCATTACAACATAATAAAAACAAACTTTCCAAAGGAATTCTTGATTAAATGTGTCTGGTGTGGGCTGTGGGCAGATTTGCTTCCTCTGACTTATGGATTTTGGGGAGTGTGGTAGGTACCGAATATCTGGTCTTTCTGACTATGAAGACCAGGGATTCATCCAAAGATAAATTGGGTTTGCCCATATGAAAAGTGCTTAAGGGCACAAAATCATCATTGCATATGAAAAGCCACATCAGATCTACAAGAAAATTATTCTGAACATAAGTAAGTAAACTCAGTACAACAGCCCCCTCTAGCGTGGTGGAAGTGCCCTCGGACGAAGGGGGACCAGCCACTTTCCTATTTAGGAAAGGTAAAAGTCCTATGCATAGATTCTATCGCAGTAATATTAGTTTGGTTTTTAATTCCAGAAGTTTGAATTCCCTAAAAACGGATAGTTTTCCTGGATGTGTTTTCATGCTACTTGTAGTTCATTTTCCTTTTAACCAGGCTACTAAAAATGCAATAAATGTTACATAACTTATGACTAATACATGAAAAGACATAAAAATTAATTTGGTACTCCTTAAAGAAATCTGTGACAAGATCCATCCTTAGATTAATCCACTAAAAATAATAAAACTTGATCAGAACACAGTCTAGGCAACAGAGCCTTGTTTCTTTTTTTGTTTGTTTTGTTTTGTTTCTTGAAGGTGTCACTAGTTTAAATACCATGACTGGGTTAGAAAGTTCCAGAATAATACCCTTCCATCATTTTGCGTGGACTTTGACTTGTGGGCTCTGTTGGTAGATTCACTCATTTATTCAACTATTATTCTCTGAGTACTAACTATGCCCTGAGCACTCTGCTATGGGCTAGGAACAATGAAAAACAGGATAGACAGAAAGCTTAGAGTTGCTATTAATGCTATGCAGAAAGACAAGGGTTTCTTAAAGAGAATGGCAGGAGCTTGCTTTAGACAGGGTGGTGGGGTAGGGCTACTTTGTGGAGGTGGCATTTACCTCAAGTGCTGACGGACCAAAAGGAGACTGCCATGAGAGGAGCCAAGGAAACCTGCACACGAAAAGTTCCTGAAAGGGACAGGGCCTCAAGTGTTCCAGATGCTGACCAAGGCCAGAATGGCTGAGCAGAATGAAGAGAACAGGCAGAGGAAGCTGGAAAATTGGGAAGGGAATGGATTATGCAGGGCTTTGCACGTCTTGGAAAGGAATGTGTATCTTATTCTAGTTGTACAAGGAAGCCATTGAGGAGTTCGCAGCAGGTGACTAAAAGAATCTGATCTACATTTTCAAAAGATGATTTTGGCTACTCTGTGGAGAAGGGATTGGAAGGAGAAAAGCATGGGACCAGTTACAAAGACTAGTCAGAATGGCGGTTTCATAGTCCCGGCAAGAGAGGCTGGTAGCTTGCTTGGTTTTACTTGAAACGGCAGTAGAGAAGGGAAGTGTCTGGGTTTGTGAAGATTCAACAGGCCCTGGTGATAGCCTGATGTAGGTGGTGAGGGAAAGGATAGCATGAAGCATGCCCAGGGGTTCTGGCTAATTTAGAAACTGGGTGAACTGTGACGCCATATACTGAGATGGAGGGTGCTAAAAGAGGACCAGGTTTTCAGGAGAAATAAAATGCTCCATTTTGAGTGTGTTGTTTTAGACGCTTATGCATTATCCAAAAGGATCTGTCCAGTAGGGAGCTGGATATATAATTGGAGGACTCAGAGAAGTGGTGAGATTTTACAAGCCCAGTTGGTGGGCAAAAGAGAGTAGGAAAATAAATACATGGAACTTTGCTAACCATCCTACCTTAGGATGCTTCCAGCTAAAATATTCTCAACCTATTTTTAAATACTGCAGAAATTAGAGGTAGCGGGATAGGAGTGGAATATATACACTATCGCAATTGACAACTAGGTCAACCAATGTTTTTGCGTGTGAATATACTGTTTCCTAAGCAAAGCATAGCCAGCCTAGTTAACACATGATTAAATTGAGAGTTGGAATGCAGCATCGCTGCCCTTTCTTGACTGTTCTTAGATGGACATTAGATAGTTAATGGACATTAACAATGCTTCTGAAAGTCCACCTTTCTGTCCAGGTAGGGTTTTCAATTGATCAGCATGATCAGACAAATGAACTGAATTGCTTTTTGACTGACAACTACAAAATGGCTGCAGTCAGTACATTTATAACAGAGTATGTGTATAAACATTTCCTCTTGGAATGTTCTCTCTGTCACTAAGGATAGAATTTGGTCACTCTTGTGCTTATGCACTAAAGTAATTTAAGCTACAGAGATGGGAAATACTATTATCAGCTAATATGGATTGTGCACTTACTATATGTCATGTACTTTATGTACAGTAATTAATCTCCACAACAGTATAATGCTGATAACTATTGCTATCCTCTTTATATAGGTTAGGAAATAGGCTTATAGATTCAAGAAACACAGTCCATACTGGGTTAAACAGAGGATATGTTATATGGAGTACAAGTTACAAAGGTGTTCAAATGGGTGCTGGGGAAACAGGGATGGTGAGACAACCTGAAGATTAGCAATAGCAGGGAGTTACTCATAACCCAAGAGCTAGGGAAATACAAGAGGAAGGCCACGTTACTTGGGGTCATAAGTTAGGGAAGCCCAGCAGGGGTAGAATCACAGAGGAGACTCAGCCACATCTAGAGGAGATCTGACCCCAAACAGAGGGATACAGAGAGAAACACCGGTTTCTTTCTTTCTCCCACCTCCAATCTCCCTCGACTGCTTCCCATTGGCCAAAACTGACTGGAATCCAGTTGACAAGGGAGGCTGGGATGTGGATTTGCATAAGCAGAGCAGAGGAAAGGGTGAAAGATGGATCTGTGAGTAAACAGGCAAAAGACCAGCTTATAGAGGTTAAGTAACTTGCCCTTAGGTCACACAGGCAGCCTGACTTTAAATTCTGAGTACATAACACTCATCTATATTGTTTAATTATTATAAAGAGAAATAAAGTTTTGAAGGAACATCCTATTTGACTCTAATCAATATCTCAGTTAATATATTATATATATATATCTAGAGAGAGAGAGTTACTATATATATATAGTATGTGTCTGTATAGGCTACATATATTTGATCTCATCTTTTTCTTTGGGAAAAAGAAAAAAAAAGATGCTCTGACGAGCATCACCTCAACTCCCCAGGCCTCAGGTTCAACATGGGTAAAAAGAAAGGTATACTTTTTTTTTTTTTTTGAGACAGAGTCTTGCTCTGTTGTTCAGGCTGGAGTGCAGTTGTGCGATCCCGACTCACTGCAACCTCCACCTCCTGGGTTCAAGCGATCCTCAGCCTCCTGAGTAGCTGGGACTATAGGCATGCACCACCACACCAGCTAATTTTTGTATTTTTAGCAGAGACAGGGTTTCACCATGTTGGCCAGGCTGGTCTTGAACCCCTGGCTTTAAGTGATCCACCCGCCTCAGCCTCTCAAAGTGCTGGGATTACGGGTGTGAGCCACTGCGCCTGGCCAGGAAAGGTGTATTCTTAATTATCCTCTAGGTCTTTTCCTGCTCTGTAATCCCATAATTCCATATTCAGGGAGAGGCCAAATCTTTTGTTTTGGCCTCCAGGAAAAATACTAAAACCAAAACCAAGACAAGCATCAACCACAACACCAAAAGTGAAGAAGGTTCCTGCATACCACAAGCCCGTGCTCACTGACCTGCAACACACTTTTTCTTTTCTCTGACATTTGACTTTCATATCGATTACACTTGTTCACACATCCTTTAGCACAGTATGACCCACAATATGACAGTATGACCCATGGGATAAAGGGAATGTTTAAGTTGTTTATTAGACTTATGAATGTGACTCTAACATTCCCGCTCCCCAGGAGGGTATTCTAGCGTATGAGGTCATACGTTTGACTTGAATTTACTGATTAGATCATCACAACCAGTCTTTCTGTTCAGTAGAGTAAAACAATGGAATAAAAACAAACAACAATAACTATTATCCTCTTGCTTTTAATTGCTCTGTATTTTGCAATTGACCAGTGTTTTCGGAAAATAACAAAATCTGTTTTTAAAAGTGCTTTAAGCTAAGAAAACAGAAAACATGTATACCAAAGGAAAAAAATAGAAAACATATTTATTATCCCAAGGAAACAAAAACAACAACCATCTTTCCACTTTGATAAAATGGCAACCACATGAGTTATCTAAGAGATTACACAAGGTTAGATTACTAATGTGGAGAGTGGGGAGGCAGAGAAAATCATTGACAGACGCTGAGAAATGAAGATCTCTTGGATTCTGTTCTCCTAAACAGAAGAATGTGAGCTTTCCACCAGGACATAGTCATCAGAGCTTGGCCTCTCAGGTGATTTCTCAAGGAGTGTGGGGTGGGTTTGAGAGGGTGCTGACCTTCCCTTGATGTCTCCCTGCCTCTCTGGCCCATGAATTGCAGTGGTTGCTATGCCATCTCCCAGTTCCACAGAAAGAAAGTGCAATGTCAAGCTTAAAGTCTCCTGCCATTGTCTCCACTGCTTCCCTTTTGTCTGTATTTTGTGAGATGAGAGAGGAAAGAATAGGACCATCTTTGTTGCTTGTCATTCATTCATTTGCTCACTTAGTAAACATTTATCCCCTGCATGCCATGTGTCTAGAATTGAGCTAACAACAGAACCTTGCAGTAGGTCAGGGCAAGATAATGAGGGCCAAGGAGGCCCTGGTGTAAACACATCCCACATGCAACCCTACAAATGCTTCAGAAAGAGGAAGATGAGTATTTGATTTCCCCTCGAGGCTATTTTTTGTTGATACATAATAATTGTACATATTTCTGAGGTACATGTGATATTTTGATACATGCATGCATTGTGTAATGATCAAGTCAGGGCAATTGGGATATCCATCACTTCAACCATTGATTAATTTTTTTGTGTGTGTTGGGAACATTCTAAATCTCTTCTAGCTATTTTGAAATACGCAATAAATTATTGTTAACTATAGTCACCCTACTGTGCTATGGAGGCCATTTTGGCCTCATTTCCAATCAGAAATTAAATGGATGGCTCTGTAATGTGTTCCTTTTACACTGTCCTTCATCATCTTCAACTATAGGGGACTGACGTTTTAATGGCAATATGAGAGCTCAGAATAAAACTATCTTTTGATGACTCATTTAACTAACACTGAATTATAACAGAACCTCAGTGGATATGCACATGGCATCCACATAGTTTGAGGACAAATTCTTTTTGATCATTACTATTATCATCAATATAAAATTAATTTATACTCACGGACCACTGCATGTGAAGCGCCACCAAGCACAGGTAACATTTTGTTTTCTGGTGTTGTGGGTCACAAAGACAAATGCTTTCTGTAACCTGCATCTAGTTTCCTTTCCCTGTTGCCCTCCTCTTCTCTCTCCCCTTGCCCTGTTGATTTTCCTTTAATTATATCATTCTGTAGCACAACTGGAGAGAAATTAAACGGCAGGACTCTGAGACACAGGGCTGGTCAGCCCTCGAAGTGACTAGAGAGAACTCCTAGGGAGAGTCAGGCACAATTCTGTGGTTCACAGTGTGCCTTCAGAGGGAATGATGTCTGCAGTAAGTTGGCCTCATGTGCTTAGGGGATGGGGACAGGTAGGTAAAGTGACGCACGGGAGTTTATGTTTTTATTGTGTTTCCTAATGGACACAGAATTTGGCTAAGGTTGTATCAAAGTCATAGAAGGGAGAGATGGCTTAAGCAGCCAGCTTCAGTGTGGGGAAGAGTCTGTAGTGCCCTCCCTGCCACTTGCATTCACTCTGCACACATTTTCCATACAATTCCATAAGCCACGTTACGTTCTGTGCTCACTGTGGAGACACGTTCTGAGGGTATTAAATGTCAGTCCCTTTTTTAGGGCTTGCTGAGATTGATCATGAGAGCATCTCCTAGTATCTTAAATCCTTGTCCTAAATTTCTTTGAGGAAAGTGGTTTTAGAAACAGGTGGAACCTGAGAAGTCCTGGATGACTTAACTAGCTCAAAGCATGTCTGGTATTTTCTAAGTCCATTTGGAGATCAGTTAACCATTTCTTTTGTGCAAACTGCTCCCTTCTGAAAGGTTTTTATGGGCTCAGAATGCCCATTACATTGTTTCCTTTCATGTTTTTTTGTTAAATTCAGTTTTTTTTCCTTTACTAAAGTAGCACTTTTTAATGGTCACATCAGTTTAGTGTTTCTTGGCTAAGGCAAATTGCTGTCATTTATGTGCTATCACTGCCTCAGGCCAGTTTTTTTTTTTTTTTTTTTTTCTGTTGGTCTTTAACCTAATAACACACTTCTGTGTCTCCCCTAATGGCATCTTGGCGATGATAATGGGCAGAAGCTCAATTAGGAAACACTATGAATCATACAATTTAGTCTCTCAGAATGTGCAGGATTTCCTAAAATGATGAAGGGATTTCATTTTCCCTTGTCCCCTACCATTCTAAATCCCTTCCTTGTTTGTGCTCCACCCAACCCACATCATTCTTCAAACACATTTCTCAGGTTATAAAAAGAGCATCTTAGGTGAGCCAACTCCTTACCTATTTGCCAATCCCAGGGCACCTTTAACAGCTCCTTATGCTCCATTATAGCTCTGCAAATTCAAAGAAAATGAACCCGATGAGCAAGATTAGAACGCACTCTACTTTCGTTCTTTCTTTTTTTTTTTTCACGTATCAGATTTATACAAATAATGAAGCAACCAGATGAATTTCAGAAAGAATTTTGGGTCACGTAGAAGCAAGTCTAATTAGGCAGCCTGCGGTTTTTCCCTGAAGAACCTGGTCCGTGTGTGAGGGTGTGCCACAGGGCCCTGGGGAGCTCAACCCTTCCTGCCCTTCTCATCCAAACAGTCTGCCTGCAGCCTTTGTTTCTGCTTGACAGATGCTTTTTGAAAAGCAAACCGTGAGGTTCAGAAAATGTCTGTGGTTGCAGGTTTAATCAATTTCTGATTGAGCGTTTTCTAGGGCAATGATTCTCAAAGTTAAATGTACATGGCAGCCATCTGGAGAGTGTGTTAAAATACAGTTTCCTGGTCCCAACCCTAGCAATTGATTCAGAGATTCGGTGAGATCCATGGATGTGCATTTCTGGCAAATTCTCATGTGATACCAGTGCTGCTGGTCAGAGGACCATATTTTGAGAACCACTGATCTAGAAGAGAATGGGGAGGTGGCACTGGCATCACTCCACCAGCATTACTTTGATTCCAGTGAGCCCTCAATATATCCCACTTGCCAAGGACACCCTAATGCCACTTCCATTATTTTGGCAGCAGGGTCCCCCAAAGGGAACACTCAACTCTAAAAGACTATAACTGAAGTAAATGAGCACTAGATCTCTGAACATATTTTTTGGACTCAAGAATAATAACCCATAAAAGAAGTCATCTATCTACAAAATGTTGGCTATGAATAGTTGAACTAGGTAATTCCTTTTCCTCTCACAAAGCTGACACACCAAATTTAGGGGCTTTAAAATGCCATCACTTTCAAAAATGAACCCCAAATAAATCTTTCTCAGACTGTGCCTTGTTTGCTGTGAAGTTTTTCACGAGTATCTCAAGACAAAATTTGGAGGATTGTTGAAACAGTCTATTTGTAAAACCTGTTTAAGGTGATGCCAAACTATCTTCCATAAATAATTTCAGACACTGAAGCCATGCAATTAGAAAGTGCTTGCTTTGTAGAAAGAGACTGGTAAAATCAGAATTACCTGTTTGTAGAAAGGGATTCAGTAAAATTTGACTGGAGGGTATACTATCATTCTTTATATCTTTCATGAAGCTAAAATATTGGTCTTTACCAGTGGAAAATTCTTTGATTGAAACTTATTCTCATAAAAAATTCTGAGGCAATAGTCAGTGATGACTTACCTGTTTCAGTCATAGAATTACTGCAAAACTGGTGCTTTTGACTTTGTGGTGCTTAGTGAATGTCTGTATTATATCTTCACCTTTTTAAGGAAAACAGAAATGCTAAATTCTAAGAGATAAATTTGAAATATGGTCCACCCTTGCAAATCCATGGGCAGTAAAATCACACATTTATAAAAGGATAATTTTAAACTATAGGTTTTCTACTGGTGGTTGTCACTAGTAGACAGAATGTTCCTTTCTGCAAATGCATTGAATTGGGGCATTTATGCTTAGTTTTTCTACTTCTCTAAGTAATAACCCACTCATTGGTTTCAGAGAATCAATCCTAACGCTTCTAATGCTTTCTAGCAAACTATCTTCAACGTTTTATAAAACATTAGGTGTTTTATAAAAATTTATATTAAAATTGTTTAATTTGGAGGAAATTTACTAATAAAGATATTGAGTTGGCAGATTTCATCAGTCCTTTGTACAGGAAGCTGGCGTCTGGATTCCAGCATTGATTTTTACATCCCAAGAACAAAAATTGTAAGAATAAGTCTTGACAGTCCCTCTACTATCTATATTTCTTGTTATTTTTACTCACAATTGAATTCCACTGAAAAATGCTCCAAAGAGACCAATCATTCCCAGGAATTCCACTCGGCTCAGGGTTCGGATGATGTATTCTTCCCAGACGTTAGAGATACCATAGAGTGTGGCTCCTCCTAAGACCAGAAGGTCCCCTACCAGCTTATTTTCCCCTAGGAACCAACCAAACAAACAGAGGGAGCATCATTAAAACTTTCTTAACAAGAATCTGGCATCAGCAAATTGAGCTTCCCTTGCCTATTCTATTTTGACATTTTTATAGAAGTTTGTTTATCTGTGCTCTAGACATGTTCTGATATAAAAAGGCTGCCTATGTTGACACAATTAGAAGTCTTCTCTAACTAAGAAAGAGATCAGTCTCTTCCAGATCACACCCTGTCTACAAAGCCCACTATCTTCTGTCCAGGTATCAGATTTTCACTTATCAGATTTATACAAACATGAAGTGGCACAATCTCGGCTCAGTGCAACCTCTACCTCCCAGGTTCTAAGGGATTCTCCTGCCTCAGCCTCCCGAGTAGCTGAGATTACAGGCACCGACCACCACACCCAGCTAATGTCTATGAATATATGCTAATACATGCACAAGTTATGTTGGTTTCAGGACATTTTCCAGCAGTTTAGTGAACATGGTGTAGAACAAACAGAAGCAGCATAAATTTCCACCCTCTGCTATTCAGGGAGGGAAGCTATAACAGAAGCTGTCAAGACTCCATTTTGACCATGGGCAAAATGTGTAACTGTTAGAAAATGAGAGTGAAAGGATTTATGGGTTGAAATTTTCAACTTCCCTGAGGTAAGTAACATAAGAGTGTAAATATATGAAATTCACTATCACATTAACATTTTTTCATTAAAAATTCTTTTTGTGTTAAACTCAATTTTGGGCTGGGCGTGGTGGCACACGCCTGTAATCCTAGCATTTTGGGAGGCCGAGGCAGGTGGATCACCTGAGGTCAGGAGTTTGAGACCAGCCTGGCCAACATGGCAAAACCTTGTCTCTACTAAAACTACAAAAATTAGCCAGATGTGGTGGTGGGTGCCTGTAATCCCAGCTACTTGGGAGGCTGAGGCACAAGAATCCCTTAGAACAAGGGAGGTGGAGGTTGCAGTGAGCCAAGATTGTGCCACTTCACTCCAGCCTGGGGGAAAGAGTGAAATTCTGTCTCAAAGAAATAAATAAATAAAAATAAACTCAATTTTGGTTGATTTAAAACAAAATCAATGCTTTACCCAGGTATTTCCTAGAGTCGGGCAAACTTCCCACTCTAGGAAGTATGGAGCCAGGGAAGGAGGAGAGTAGAAATAAGCAGCTAGAATGACCTCACTGGTGGGCTCTGTACCCAAGTGGTCTCTGGCTCTGTCCTGCATAAGTCAGCAGTGCAGGAGCTCAGCTTACCTGCAGCTCTGGGGCAGTGGAAGCTGAGGTTGGAAAGGGTGCTTACTCCAGCGTGATTCTAAGGAAAGGACTCACGATAGCTTAGCCCTGGATTTCCTGATGAGCCTGGGTTCTCACTGTTCAGTGGGGAGCACTGAGTGTTCTTTAGGTAGTGGCTTCACATCAGAAAATCTGGGCAGGGCTTGCGGAAAGACTTTGGCACGTGGTCGCCTTGGAAGATTCTATCTCTAAATGGTGCCACGTTTTCTAAGGGAACTTCCTTTTCCTGTCAAGGATTGGAGAGACAAGGGAAAAGACTCCGAAGGTAGCATTGTGCTGGAGTCATCCTCATGGGAATGGAGCTGAGAATGGGATTTTGTGAGAGCTGGAAGTTCTCTTTGGGTCCATGGGGAGTTAGGCATCACTGCCCAGGAGATGAGCTGAGAACTTGAGGAGGCCCTAATGAGAAACCAGACTTGGTGAGAGGTCCCTGGGCAGATCTTTTAGGAAAATTAAGGTTGCTGTGACAGAATGTAAAATCTTTGGCAACCTGATTAATCTTTTTTATGTGTCAACTATAAAATAATGACAAACTTTTAATTTTAAGTAGTTCATCTGAAGAATGACCCATAAAATAGAACGTATCTATAACTAAAATTGTAAAGTTATAATGAACATGATCCAGTCTCTTTTCACTCAGAAGACATTTTAGAGCCTTGTGATGACATGGGGTCATTATTATGAATATCAATTACTGTTGTACTAGTGAAGTGTGGAAGTGCTGCATAATATAATTCTTGGTTAATAAAATTAATTTTATAGAATGAATTGAAGAAAGCTAAATCATAATGACATATTTTAATAGAAATTAGGGAAGCATCAATCTACCTTTTAAAAGTCCTAAAAAGAGGACACACTATTTCAGTGAATAGTCTCACCAATATTTTTCAAACGCCACACGGTTATGGCCTCTTCTGTTAACTAGCCTTTGACTGTAAGAAATATACTCATCGGTATTTTGAGTTTTCACCAATTCAGTAATAATTATTGATCATCACAACACAATTTTGTGTAACCACAAGTTCACAAGTATTTTCTATGTTATCACTAACAAAAAGATTAAATATTATTTATTATAATTTGCTGATAATTATATTTGTCAGTTTTTAAGTCATTTGAAAGTAGTACATATACATATAACATACATTAAAATTTAAACATAATTAACCAGAACATAATTTTATCCAATTATATAATGAAGTGTTTGATATAATAAAAAGTATAGGTACTAAGACTAATATTTTGTGTCTAAAATTTGTATCTAGTTAACTGGAAATTATAACATATTACATTAATAATATATAAAATATTAATATAGTTTATGTACTGTTAATACAGTAGATACCTGACATGGTGATAGCAATTTTTGCACAATGTTCATGGGCAAAGTTATGCTAGAACATCTGTCATTTATGTGTGTATAAAACCACAATAGGTGATAACGATTTATAAATTTTGGGTAAATGGACACATTTAAAATTATGAAATGTCTGCCCAAACCGATAGTTCTCTCCCTCTTCTAAATTTCACAGCAATGGTATCTGTCTATGGCACCCACCATATTCCACTCCTTGTCTGTTACTTGTTAACTTGTGTATCTCATCTTCCCGCAGCCAACTGTTCTCTTACAAATCATGGTTGAAGGGCAGGGACTATGGCTCACTCAGCTGTATATTCTGTGTGGTCTCTAGCATGGACCCTGGAGCATTATACATGCTCAATAAAAAGCTAAATGAATTGAGTTGACTGAACATGTCTTAATACATCCTATGATAAATGTTTTCAGTGAGAACAGTTTTCAATTTATTGGTAGAGTTGAGTCTGATCACATCTCTATCACTTACTAGCTGTGTAATACTGGGCAAACTACAGCGTCTTTCTGAACTTCAATTTCCTTATTTTAAAATTAGGTTACTGTGAGAATAAAATAAAATATGACATGTAAAATGCTTAGCATTGTATCTGACACTTAGTAAATGTTCACTAAATGGTAGTTTAAAAAAGTGAATACATTATTTCCTGAACCACCTGTCTCTTTGGGTTGGGCATTTCTTATTTTGGATTGCTCCTTGATTCTAATCAACCTAGTTATAATTGTTTTGCAAAAACTGGCTTTCCTTATTAGATTTTTGTTTAAGTACTAGAAACATCATGTTTGGAGACATGTTTGTGTATGCGTGGTGGTGGGAGGAAAAAGGAAGGCTATTTGAAATCATGACTTACCACTAGGACAAGAAATAAATGGTGAGTTATACTATTCTAGAGTGTTGAAAGACTGTTAGTGCAGTTCCGGAAAATGTATCCATCCCATTGAATACATCTGCCTCTCAAATAGGGAGAACCAACTATCTCGTTTTCCTGGGACTCTGTTGGTTTTAGCACTAAAAGTTCCACATCTGGGGAACTTCTCCATTCTGGGCAATCTAGGGCAGTCACTTACATTAATTTACTATGATAAAACGTCTTTACATTTGTTATAGAAGTCACAATTATGGAAAAAGAAGGACTAAGTGTTATAGCAGAAAGAATAATGGCTAAATTTCACATCTGGGCCACGTAATTTGGAGATGGTGTGTCCTTAAACATATTGCTTATCTTCTCTGAGGCTTGATTTCTTCAGCTGCAAGAATGACAATAAAAATTATTTGCATAGTTAGGAGGATTAAATGAAATACTCTGTATTAAAGTACCTGGTACCTGTGGGCACTCAATAAAAAATGTCATTTTTACTTGATTTTGTTTGATTACCTGGCTCCTTGAAAATATTTTCTTTTCCTTGAAATAAATATAAAGTTAAGTGTAATAAAAAATTATTGTTGGCATCTAATATCTTTGATAAATGAACTAAAAGATGCAATAAATGTATTGTGTTAGAAAGAGGATATTTTGAAGGGCAAGAAGGATATTTCATAACAAGGAGTTATTTTGATTAGGTTTTATCTTAATCTTATTACCTTCTAACCTTGCCTTTTATATCCATTAAGTTTTCCCAAGCAAGTAGAGAACTCCTGGTGCTGAATCTTTTCAACTTTACTAAGTCATTTTTACACACTCCAACACATCTATAATATTTATAATATTCTCAGAAGCCACTTCCATGCCTGTTAATTGCCCCACACATCAGTAAATGCAGAGATGATCTTTCAGAGGAGGCCTATACTGCTGACATGGAGCCAAGGTGACAAAGAGAATACACGTATTAAGACCACTGATTTTTTACCAGTAAGCTTGGAAAAGACATTTCCTTCAGGTGAGCTCAAAGGGCGTCCTATAGTGGGTGATCAGTTGTACACGTGACACACATAGAATGAGAACATAAGTGCTGTTTGCATCCTTCCCACCACATACACCGCTCTATAGTCTCTAAGGCAGAGTCTTCCGGGCTGGGGACTAGGGTGCTTTCTTTCCACCTCTGTCTAGAGTGGGAAAACTTGCTGGTCAAGTTTCAACAAAAGCCCTATTCCTGGCACATCATTCTGTGCCCCGAAACACGTTGTACATGAAGTACTTAATGCCATCTAAGAAGTTTCCTTCAGCCAGACTTAAATCAAAACAAGTAATTCCTGGATAGCTAATGAAGAAACATGCTGACAAAGTAGAATTAAAGCAATTGCTTTAATTATAAGGAAGTCAAAGAAACTTTGAAAGGCCAACATCAACGTGCTTGGAGACAGAATTGTCAAAATTCCAATGAAGATGAAACATAGATTAAGCATTATAAAAAGGATGAAGTTAGACAGTCTCTTTTCCTGTGCAAAACTGTTGATACAGTGATGATAATTTTATTATTATTCTGATTTTTTTTGAGATAGAGTCTTGGTCTGCTGCCCAGGCTAGAATGCAGTGGTGCAATCATAGCCCACTATAACCTTAAACTCCTGGGCTCAAGCGATCCTCCCGCCTCAGCCTCCCAAGTGGCAGGACTATAGGTGCACACCACCATGCTGGCTAATTTTTTCTGTAGAGATGAGGTCTCACTATGTTGCTCAGGCTGATCTCGAACTCCTGGCCTCAAGTGACCCTCCTGCCTTGGCCTCTTGAGTCGCTAGGATTTCTGAATGTGCTTGGCCTGGTGATGACATTTTATATGGACTTGGATGCCTGACTTATGTTCTGGTGATTACCTGCAGTATTTTAGAAAAGTTTTGTGATCCTGGCTGATTAATGCAATTGAACCAACTCTGCCATAGAGGTGAAAAAAAGGAATATTTTTGATAATGATATATAACAATTTTAGGATTCTACTGACTTCAAAACCAGTGGGTTTTTTTTTTTCTTTAAAAAAATATGTTCTCTGTGATAGCTTAAATTGCTGCCTACTTTAATATTTTTATAGAGGCAGAGCATGTCCAATCATAATTTTATAAAATGAGTCCTTGGATCCTATATCTGGGCTGGTCTTAAAACATCACTCTATGTACTTGGGCACCATTTCAATACCACGGAAAGTGCTCCACACTGATAAAGATTAATTCTGTTAACACTGATGCTTTGTATATCACAAAAGCAATGATGCTGTGGGCCTTAAACAGATTCACATGCAGAAACCAATTCCACTCCAGTATGTTTTAGCCACATCTACATTGTTTTTTAAAAATGACACTTTGGAAAGACTCTCAAACGGACTTACTTTCTTTTTCTTAAGTAGTTTTGCTTCTTTTCTAGCACTTCATTTAAAATCAAAACAACATTTTTTACAGGATTAATGAATACAATCTAGTGAAATCAATTCAAATTAGCTTAACATTCTAGGCTTAAATGTTCATCTTTATAGTTGACTATCGAATGCAAGATGATGGCCAAGATGAATGGCTGGGGTTCATGAAGGTAGAGTTTTTATAACTAAGGGTACTTGTTTCTGCTTAGCCTGTGTTTACACAGTGTGTGGAAAGCTGAGAAAGTGTAATTAGATTATGACTTTAGGCTGGCTGTGGTGGCTTATGCCTGTAACCTTGGCACTTTGGGAGGCCGAGGCCGGTGGAGCGCTTGAGGTCAAGAGTTCAAGACCAGCCTGGCCAATGTGGCGAAACCCCGTCTCTACTAAAAATACAAAAATTAGCTGGGCGTGGTGGCAGGTGCCTGTAATCCCAGCTACTTGGGAGGCTGAGGCAGGGGAATCACTTGAACCTGGGAGGTGGAGGTTGCAGTGAGCTGAAATTATGCCACTGCACTCCAGTCTGGGCGACACAGCAGGACTCTGTCTCAAAAAAAAAAAAAAAAAAAAAAAAAATATATATATATATATATATATGCATGCATATATATGTATATATGTATATATATGTAATTATATATACATATATGACTTTAGAACAACTGGCCACATTGTATAAGACAAAAATATTATCTGGTCTGAAAAGATTATTCATATCAACATTACTACATGCATATAGCATAATATTGGCCCTTTCATATGACATCTATTGATCTGTTATGGAACCAGTGTTTCATAGAAGAGAATCTGGGAAACACTGAGGTTTTCAGATTTCTATTGAAGTGGGGACCGATGGTATTGTGTAGGTGGTATGGATGTGTGAGGCTGAGGTTGTCTCTCTTTTGTTCTATGTTGTATCTTCAGCTCCCAGCAACATGGGACAGAGAAGGAGGCCTGCCCTGGAGGCCAGGGGCCTTGTGTTCCAGTGTCTGCTTTGTCAGCTCTGTGACTTTGGGCAACTCACTTGGTTTGGATGCATCTGGGTGTTCACATATGTCAATCATAAAGGAGCTGAACAAGGTCCTTTTCAGTTATAAAGTTCTATGGTGCAACACACATCACATCATTTCAGAGACTTCATGTGACCTTGTCTCATAAAAAGAAATGGTCCACTTTTGACTCTTTATCATCTAATTTCCTAGAAGAAAGGGCAATTCCAAGAACTATAGAAAAGTGGATACTTTCTATCCCATTTCTAATGTTAACAAAGAAGATCATTTTTTTTTTTCTGTTCCAAAAACCCTTCTGTCGCAAAAATTTTGGTACATTTTAAAGAACTCCAATGCTTTAAAAAGGGTCTTCTGGAAACCACCCTGGCTCAGGGCTCCCCCAGCAGATTCACAGCAATTTGATGAGTGAATCATGCAGCTTTACCTTGTGGGTTTATAAACTCTAATTGATACCAATAATCCCTTCTCGTAAAACTAATTAAAAACCGTGTGTGAGGAGACAGAACTTAACTCTCCCCACTAAAATTATGGAGCACTCCTAACTGGTCCTCAAACTTTATTTACTTGTGGGCCTGTAAACCAACCTTCACCCGGTAGTTTGAAAGCTCAGTCTTTCTCTGGCTTGACAGAGAAAGGTTTGGGGTTGGGGAAATGTGTGGAAGGCCCTGTGATTCAGGAGTGAATTAACTCATTACCACCAGCTCTACAAAGGACCAGGGCTTGGGCCAGGTAGCTGGTTCAGGAATGAATTGACCTCCAAAACATCTTCTTGGTAGGTCATGACTCTCAGTTTTAAACACTGTCTGCATGTTTCTGAATGGATGCAGAAAGGGCATGAAAGCTGTATTTTGCATCCTCATTCACTCAAGAAACATGCATTAAGCACCTCCTATGTGCCCCGTTTCAGGTGTGGGGAACAAACACGAACAGGACACAAAGAGTGGGAAATCCAGGTTCCTAAGGTCCTTGTTTTCACCCAACTATGAACATTCCATTTCTTGTCTTCACCTCACCCGCAGAGGTAAGGAACCTGGTGAACATCCGAAGACTCACCTGCTCCCTGATGTCTTCCCACAAGCACATCTGCTCCCACCATGCAGCCCATTCCCAGGATGCAGACGACGATGCCGATGAAATGCACAGCCTTGTACCGGATCAGCAGGAAGAACCAGGAGAGCAAAATCACGACTGGGATCACAAAACAGTCCAGGAGCTATTGGGAGGGATGAAGGTAAACAACAACAGGAAGTTCAGGAGGAAGCTTTCCATGTAAAAGGGAAAAGTAATTTAGTTCTGCAGAAAAGGTTCTGTCTTTCCCCTGAACCTGAGATTTTGTGTAGACCCAGACTTGATGTAGTTAAAACAGAATCTGAAATAAATGGAAATTAGCTTTATTTATTTACTTGATTGTAAACATCCCCCAAACTTTAAGGGAAAGGGGAGAAGGCAAACTGATAAGACAGGCTGGTGGTGAAGAGTCTCCTGCCTCCAGGTGCTGGGGCAACTCTGCCTCCTGTCTTCTTCAGAGCCAGACCATGCTCCACGGGAACACCTTTAGTTTGGGGAGAGTATACCCGGCCTTTTTACACTGTCCCCCTATTTTACGAGAACATCTGGGAATAGGAGGTAAGGGTGCAGAGGTCTTATAATGTTTTATAAATTATTAGAAATTAGACAAAAGTTGAATTTAACTTCTCCTGGACAGCTGTCTTCCTGCTACCAGTAAAAATTGATCTGTTCTTGTCATTTCATTCTTAAAATAAAAAAGTGCTCTAAATATAAATGCAAATTTATGAGCCTCAAAAGTAGAAATACTTAAAAGAACTATTAGAAAAAAAATTTTTAAAGAAAGTTGAATAGAGTATAGCAAAAAAATTTGATTTCATTTTTTTATATATTTTGTACAAATAATGAGATTCCATCTGACACGTAAGTCCGAGGAGTTGATAGAGAATTTGCCCCAATTATGTAGAGAGATAATGTGGTGAAATGAGAAGACCCCTGTCCTAGGAGTCAGAAGACCTGAATTTGAGTACAAATCCTCATTTACAGCTGTGTGATCTTGGGCAAATCACAAGCTCAGGAGCTTCAAATTTCTGTTAGTAAAATGAAGACAACAACTTTCCCCAAAGATGAGTATGAACCTCAAAGATACTACACATGAAAGTAATTCTTAAATCACGAGGCCCTCATTGCTGGTCTATAACCCTGCTTTCAAACACATGCTTTGGGCTCCATGGAATTAATTCAGACTCTACCACACCGTGGTAAGACCTCTGGATACACTATCCAAGACAGGGTCTCTCTTAGACAAAGTGATGTCACACAGAAGTGTAAGTTCCTTGTACCACATGAGGAACTGGTGATTTGTCCAACTGCCCAGTATATCTCCTTGCTGGAATTCTAAACAAGTGGCCCCTACCACCCAGCTGCCAGTACAGGGCAGTGATCCTCAATACTCCTTCACTTTCATTGCCTATATCCTATTGATTACCAAATTCTGCCAATTTAATCTTCCCAACATCTCTCAAATCTACTCATGCCACCCTCTCCCACTTCTGCCACCTAGACTGAGCTAGCATCCTCTGCTACATGGAACAAGCCTCTCCTTCCTGCCCCAGGGCCTTCACCTACGTACACCCCTCCTTCTGGAGTGCTCCACTGCTTGAACTTCCTCCTCCTTTTCCTTCAGGCCTGCACTTGTTAAGTTTCCTCCTCAGGAAAGCCTCTTAGATCCCCAAGCTAGGTCAAGTCCTGTTTGATGCTTTTGTTGAACCCTGTACTTCTCCTCTGTAGTTCCAGTTGTAATAGTACTTAATTAGTACAGGATTATTGGCATCAGAACACTGCTGGGATTAGGAGGAGTATTCAATAAGAGATATTGAGCAAACATATGCAAATATTTTTAATGATCAGAAACATCAAAATAGAGTCTCCAAGATTCACTGAAGGCTGGAAAAGGTTTGTGTATTTGCAAAACATCCCTGAACATCAGAGTGGCTTCTTGGCACTGCAAATAGCATGCTGAATCCCCTCTATCCTCAAAGCTTTTTGTGACCTGGACAGATGCTCGTGTTTCTCTGTGCACTGGTCTTCTCCTCTGCAAAATGAAACAAGCACTCAGAATAGTAAGCTATCCCCAGGGTTGCTGAGATGATAAGGTGAGGAAGGACCATGTGAATGCTAAGTAGCACTGTGATGGCTGGGGGCTGAGCCCAAAGGTCACAGCACTCTTGGAGGGGCTATAGGAAGGAGGTGGTGGCAGGCAGGATTTTACTACAGCACACAGTTGCTCACTGCAGTTAATTAGCAATGTAAGTTAATGATGTGGTAATATGCTCTAAGGTAGGTTTCGCAGCTAGCCTCAGATGCTATTTAAGTATATTAGGAAATTTCAGTTTGCCATTGAAAACTGTTCACTGGGCATAAAACAGTTGGTGTTTTGTGTTAAAAATTAGAAATGATTGAGTCAAGTTGAAATATTTAGCTGCACACTACAGAATTAGGGTTTCATTATCCGGCTGGAAGCCCTTGGTCAGTGGAGCTGAAAGCCTCTATTCCTGAATTATTGAGGGCAAGCTAGGCCATCATCCAATCTTTGAGGAGGGCTGAAGTGAGCTTTTAAGTTCTCAGTGTCATTAGAAAACCCAAAGAACTTGATGAGTCCTGAGATCTATTCCCCTAATGGTTTGAGTTGGAAAATCCTTATTTGTAAGTGTCAGGTGGTTCTGTGGGTAAGTGCAAACTTTTAGAAAGAAGAGAAGGGAAAGAAGAATATAATCATAATTTTTCTTAAAGAAGGATACAATAAAGCCAGGGTTTCTGGGGTATCTGAGGAGAGAAGCTTGGTGCTTATGATACAGTGGGGCCTCAGTAATTGGTGGCTGAATAAATCAATGAATGGTCAGACATGTGGTATCACTGACCGTCAGAAGGGACATTAGAGATAATCAAGGTTGCTACTGGCATTTAGGGTGGGACAATTCATTTTGCAAGATTGTCTCATGTTCTCTGCAGGGCAGTTAGCATTGCTGGGCCTTGACCATTAAACATTCTACACATTTGCAAAGGCCCCTGGAGGGCAGTCTCTCCCCAGTTTAGAATCACCAAGACCCCTTTATTTAACAGTTGAGGATTCCTACGTCCCGAGAGGTGAAATGATGTGCTCAAGGTCACACAAATTGTTAGAATCAGCAGAAATTGTGTCATAATAATTTTTTGAACAATGTTTTAGTGAAGGTCAATGACAGGAATATTTAATTGCTACAGCTGAAGGTCTCATCATGGCATCTGTAACTATTGAGAGAAACTGTTTGGCAGCTGCTCTTACTAAACAGGCTATTCTTTTTTAGTGATTTTTGCCTTCAGCTTTCCCCTCGTGGTCATATAACATAAAACATACTGACAAAATAATTTTCCAATAGTTTTCTCCTAGCTTAATTCCTTGGCTAAGTGGTTGTTAGAGTGGTAGAAAAGAGAAGCATTATAACTGAAACTGTTAAAAAAGAAAACAAACAAACAAAAACTCCTCTTCTGATTGCCATTAATCTTTTCAGTAGATTTAACTTTCTTTGCATACATCTCTGAATCTAAAAAGAAATTATAAAATATCCATACAAAAAAATAAACAAATATTATTTTATAACCATCTTATGCTCTGAAAACTCTCCAAGGACATTAAAAATACTTTAATGGAAAAGTGAAGTGTTTATTACTCTTAGATTTACATAGCATCCTTTTTTCCCCCCTAAGAATTTAAATGAATTTCATTCTCCTTATGCCTTGAATCCTCAGGCAACGTATGCCAGAGGTGTCTACGATTCTGTTTTCTAATTTTATAGAGATGGTTGAGCACAGTGGCTCACACCTGTAATCCCAGCACTTTGGGAGGCCAAGGCGGGAGGATCACTTGAGGTCAGGAGTTCGAGACCAGCCTGGCCAATATGGAGAAACCCTGTGTCTACTAAAAATACAAAAATTAGCAGGCATGATGGTGTGTGCCTATAATTCAAGCTACTTGGGAGGCTGAGGCAGGAGAATTCCTTGAACCTGAGAGGCAGAGGTTGCAATAAGCTGAGATTGTGCCACTGAACTCCATCCTGGGCAACAGAGTGCGATTCTGTTTTCAAACCAAACCAAACCAAACAAAACAAACAAAAAGATAGAGACACGGAGGCACACAGTACACAACGGCTTGGGGCAAAGTCTCTGAAGTCATGGTGATAGCAGGATTATTATTTGAACCTTGTAGGTGTTTTTAAACTTTATTAGATGGGGTCTCATTAAATTGCCCAGGCTCATCCCAATCTCCTGGGCTCAAGCAATCCTCCTGCCTCAGTCTCCCAAGTGCTGGGATTACAGGCGTGAGCCACTGCGGCCAGCTTGAACCTTGTCATTTTAAATAACATTTACAGTTGGTTGCATTAAGTTTACACTTAGAGTTTGTAAAAACGATTATGTTATTTTTATGGTAGACAAAGTGAATCTTCACAACAGCCCTTTAAGGGAGTTATGACTGCATCTACTTTATAAATAAGGGAACTGACAGTCTAAGAGAAAAGCAAATTAGTATTAGAATTGGGGCTAACACACTAGCATCTGGACTCCTAGAGTTCAAGTGCAGCTTCCAGAAGTTATTTAAATAAAAAAGGTTCATGTTGACATTACTTTTAAGACAACAGAAGAAAGTCAACATTAAGTAGCATTAAAATTTTAAAAATACGTATATGTACAGGAAGATTGAAGCATCATTTAATTTCCCCTCTCTCTCCCTACCTCCTTTTCTTTTCCTCCCCAGCTGATCTGACCATCTTATCACTGCACCTTTCTCTGCAGCCTTTAATCACATTTGGTTATGCCCTCTCCTGCACACACGCATCCCATCCCTCCCTTCCTGCCAAAATCAACTCGAGCTTCTCTCTGGACTTCTATGGATGCTCCCTCCCTTTGCCAGCACTCCGCAGACCCCTTAACCCGGCTTTAGACACTCATGCTTCTGAAAGTGTGCTCATCACGATGCACACAGCTCCCCCAAACATGGTCATGAAGCTGCCCCAGTAGTGGACAGTCTCATGAAGATGGAACATTTTCTGAGTGTCTGTGAGATCTGCCTTCAGGCTGCAAACCCTCTTTACAGCTGGTGGGTGTCCCCAGTTGTATCCCGGTTTTACAGAATATTTTACAAGTCTTTGGTCCACAAGAGTTCACAATTCTATGTCTGGGATGCAGGAAGAGGCACAGGCTGTGGAGATATGGGATGGGGATTGGGGGGCTGTCTCCCCTTAACAACACTGCTAGTGGCTTTGGGCAACCACTGGCAAACCCCGGCCCCAGAGGCGTGGGATAGAGGGAGCTAGGAAAAGCAGAGAGAGGAAGTCCTCTGGGTCATCAGTGCTTCTGCCTCACCCCTGCCAAGTGGGCGGTCAGCTGCTACAGCCATCCTCCCTTCAACATCCAAGGGAACCTCACCCTCTTCTCTGTTTCCCTGGCTCTTCCCTGCAACGCCCTCTTGGAAATCATAAGAGTTGAAGAATTAAAGGAAAGATAAAGCCAGAAAAAGTTTATTCTTCATTCAGCTGACATTTATTGAGCATTTACCAAAGCCCCAAGCCCCTAGCCCCTGTGTGCATTCCTATCAATTTGTACATTATCTTTTTTATTGCCAATTTATATCAAATATAAACTTTTATAATTGTTTTAAATTTGTCATGTGATTACTGATGAAGCAAAACTTTCTATTGAATTATTAGTATTATTACTGATATATAAAATATCTTTATATATTATTAAGACTATTAGACTTTTATCATATTTGCTGAAAATATTTTTATAGCTTTAAAAAATTAGGGGTTTAAATATTTATTTATAAGCTCATTTTAAAAAAAACTTCTTCTCTCTCCCCAAATCAGCGAAGTAGTCATCTATGGTAAGTGATCTATGTGTTCTTTTAGTTACTTATTCCTTTTTTAACATTTAAAATTGTAATTCATCTGGAATATTTTGTTGCATGAAATTAAATTAATAGCTAATTCAGTTTCTTATTACAGTCCACTTTCTCACTACATTTGTTGAATAATCAGTCCCTTTCTTGTTGCTCTGCAATATTTTCTCTACAGTATATTTTATATATATTAAAATCCATTTTTGGGCCATGTTATATACCATACTACCAACAGTATCATGTTGCTTTAATTGCTGTAGCTTTACAAATGCATTTTTAATGTCTTCTAAGGCAAATTGGTTTTCATTACTCATTGTTCAAAAAATTATCTTAGCTATTCTCATCTGTTTTTCTTTCCAGACGAAATTTACTGCCATAGTTTTTAGTCTTCAACATCCCTCCCCCTCTTAAAAAATCCCCAGGGATTTCAAAGAGCTTTTACATCCATTATGTCATTGTCAAATGTTAAATGAAGGCTTTGGGGGAAAATCTATATCTTTCCCCAAACTCTTATGGAGTTTCAAATGAAAGTTTGAATTTGGATATTTGTGTTTATTGCTGGATAATATCAGTTGGGTATGAATTACCCTTTTCAAAAAGAGCACAGTGATATTGATGTCAGATAAAAAAGACAGAGGGAATTTGTTAGAAAAATGAGATAGTCATATAGCACTTAAATGTTATCCTTTAGCCTACTGTTAACTTTTCTGAGTTGATTATGCAAAGTTCCATCAAATAATCTAAAGTAATAACAAAATTCATTGTACTTTCAAAAGAATGAGTAGCTTTGCCCAGAAGTGCAGGAAAAAGCCAGTAAGTTACTTCTTTCCATAAAAGCAGGAAGTGCTTTCTTCTAAAAGATCAAATTTGTAACTTCAGTTTTACCTGTTCAAAGAATTACTTTAACTCATGAAAAAAATAATCAGAGTGTAATAAAGTTAGTACATTACGTATTTTATGTTTTCTGACTTATATGCTCTGCAACATGGATGAAAATGACAAGGAAATCTAGGTAACTAAGATGGGAAAACTGCTCTGCAAATTAAGAACAGTGATTTCAGGAAATCTCCATAGCATTCCCATTTTCTACTTACAAACCTAACAACTTGGCAATGCTTGTTCTTCATCTTCAACTTACGGCTTTTAACTACCTTCAGAAAAGCTGAGTATGGTATTATGTTTCCATTCTAGTAAAATGTCTATTTAGAGACTGTCTTTTGTGTCTAAAATACTACCTGTTCTTTTTTTTTCTTTAATGTTGGATGCTGTGGTTCCAATCACTTAGTTTTCCTCTCTTCTTGGATTTAACTGGCAGAAAATAATAGCTTGATTCATTTGAAACTGCCATATTTGTAGGTCAAATTGGTTGTATTCTACATGGTTCACCTAAAAGACCCCAAGAACCAAATGGAGATCAAACAGCTGTATTAATTTTAAACCAGCTGTATTAATTTTAAATTGGAGAAGGCAGTGTTGCCTCCAGTCTCCCACTCCAATTTAACTTAGCCTAAACTTTCTTAGCCAGATATCCTAGGGGAAATGGTCTTCAGGTCTTAGACTCTGTATTTCAGGGGTCTTTCCAGCAAGCGACATAGAGCAGGCAGAAATGAAGCACTGCAGACTTTTTTCCCTCAAAACTTTCAGTTTTCTTTTAAAGCATCACATCTCCACCTAAGTGGTAAAGTCCGCAACTGGATATTAAATTTAGTTATTTCCTCTTTGGGGTGGAGCAAGAACGGAATGGAAAGATGGAGAGAGGGAGGGGGGGAGAGAGAGAGAGAGAGAGAGAGAGAGAGAGAGAGAGAGTTTTCTCCCATCATCTCAGCTTTTCGAAGGGAATGCAAGTCTTCCCTGATCTAGGTGGTCTCATGGGAAGGACAGGAGTCCTTCTACATTCCCTCTATACCATGCTTGCTTTAGATGACATACATGTTCATGTAAAAATTTGTTTCTTGATTACATATCTACATATCATAGTATTAGGCATAAAAATTTCTGGATGGAGAAAATCAGAATCTATAAGAATAAAATGTTAACAATAGTTATCTTTGAATGGGATAACTGAATCTTCACAACTCCATGGCCCAAACTCTCTGTGGTTTCCAGATTTCCTCTCTGGAGCATATACAGACAGTCCCTAACTTAGGATGGTCTGACTTACAGTATTTTCAATTTATGATGGGTTTATAGGGATGTGACACCATCGTAAGTCCAGGAGCATCTGTACTTCTTTCAAAATATATAAAACAACACATGTTATGTATGAGAGGGTAAAAATCTACAAGAGTCAGGTTAGTGTTTTCAAGGGAAGCTGATGGTTTATTTTAAAAAGTTTATTTTAAAAAACTTCTCCCATTCCAACAGAGCATAATGAGGTGACCTCATCCCTCTTTCTAATGGTCTGTGCCCAAAAGAGACTCCTCTGCCAGCCTTCAGATCCTCATTAACGCTCCCCTCTGGCTATCACAGGCCAAGAGCTCTCCTCAAGTGGCCCAGCTGTCAGAGGCTAAACCTGCGGCCACTGGTAGGTGATTCCAGGAAAGAGAACATTTCCCCACTCTCCCTTCCTCTGCTTCTAATCGGCAATTCTCCCATGTTTCTAAAAGTGACAAAGAGAAATCCATCTCCAGTGAGTAAAACTGAAGTGTTAACAGGGAAGGATCTTCAAAAGGACAAACTTCAGTAAAACACACACACACACACACACACACACACACACACACACACACACACCCCAGAAGTCTTCTTTAGGCTGACAGTCCAGCTGAAGAGAGTAGAAAATATTTTGTGCAACATACATTCACATACAATCAATAACCATTTTAATTCTGTGGCCCGGATTTGTCACCATCCCAGAGGCATTTGAAAATCTGACCAGGAGTGTAAATCCAGGGAGTCGTATATTTCATCTGGAACAAACTTTTCTGGTAGACAGCCACTGCCTCTCTTACACTCTCTCCCTGAGATTTTTTTTTCCTTCTCAGAGCTATGTTATTCATAACCCTCTCCCCTCCCAAACCCTATACCTTAGAACTTACTGTTTAGGTTTTACTGTCTTAAAATATTCATGTTGGATAAAGCCATGTTTCCATCACATTGTCCAAGAGAGCTAAGCTAATCAAATGTGTCACTGTGCTGACTATATATAACAGACTTTTTCCAGGAAATACCCTATGTTTTTGGATTTAGAAAATTATTTTTACCAAACTACTTTTCTTTTCCTACAAATAGGAATTTGAATGTGTAAACTATACATGTCCCCTTGTGCCAGTCATTCGAACTTTCTAGTTGCTCAAGTTTATTCGCTTTACTTTTTTGGCTTCAGCTCTCAAACGAGAAAAGAAAGAAAGAAAAAAATGACACTGCTATGCACTGAAAATCTGGGACAAGTACCTAGAAATCTAGGTGACCGGAAGATACAGATAATTAGACACAAGCTCTCTAGCTCAGTTGCGGGGAAATCTGCCTTCGGTGAGAGCAGAGCTGTCCCAGGGGGCAAGATCCTTCTGGTTGAGGATCATTGGGTATCATCAAAGCCTTTATCAGCTTTAAAAACACGTTGTGATCATCAGCGAACCAGATTCTACAAGTAAAAAGCAAGGAATTAACATTTACCGAGTGCCTACTATATGCCAGGCTCCCTGATACATGTTCTTATTTTTCCCATTTTACAGATGAAGAAATGGAATTCTAAAGATAGTAACTTTCTTGAAGTCACCTAGCAATGTCAGAGCCAGGATGTGATCACAGGTCTGCTATTCTCCTTACATAAAACAAACTTAGTAATCAAGGCCCAGGTGGAGCAGAAACTATATAGGATTTATATATCGTCTAGTTGTCTAGACTGGATTAGCCTCAAATCAATCTAGCAGCTGTGAGCTCTCTCTTACATTGAGAGTACCATGGGAGACAGAGAAAACTCTGAGACTATTGAAAACTGGTCACTGGTTGGGGGAGCTCCTCTGCATTTTTTGTGTTAAATAAAGTATAGGTTATAAGACAAAGTGCATGAGAATTGGAACCATTCCTTTTCTGACACTGTGTGGCTACCTTGGGTATTTTTGGAGAAGTGGTTGTCTTAAGTCAGCCAAACTCTAACTTGTATTTCTAATTTTTAGAATTCATGAACATAGGAACATTAACAGTAACATTAAAGCAAGTACACATTTCAAAGTGCATATTGAAGGAAATAAAAGTTTTCTGATAAAATATTAATTCTACATTAATTTTGCATTACTTTTGATTCCTCACTGCATTACAATAGTGTGGGGAAACAATTTCAAAAGCTAGAGGAAAACATCTTGTACTTTTTGGGTTTTATTTCTAGGTTTATTTCCAGGTTTTGTTAGAAAAGAGCAAAAATTGCCAGCTGTGGTGGCTTACATCTATACTAGCATTTTGGGAGATGGAGGTGGGAGGATTACTTGAAGCCAGGAGTTCAAGACCAGCCTGGGCAACAAAGTGAGACCCTATCTTTACAAAAAATATGAAAATAAGCTAGGCGTGGTGGTGCACACCTATAGTCCCAGCCACTTGGGAGGCTGAGGTGGGAGGATCACTTGAGCCCAGAAGTTTGAGGTTGCAGTGAGCTAGGATCATACCACTGCATTCCAGCCTATGTGACAGAGCAAGAAAAATGCAAAAATCAGATTTTTATTACCTTATACTAGCCACTTATTTACTCATCCAAAAGATATTTATTGAATGCTTACTAAATGACCAGGATTGCTATAGATGCGGAGGATACCAGCATGAACAAAACACTCTACATCCAGGTGCAGGTGGACAGGTGCCAATGAACACGCATTTCTTTCCTCCAGTTGACACTCAGTTTCTTTCCCTAAGGACTTGCCTGGTGGGGAAGGTGATTCTGCCCTCTGTTCTTTGGAACCCTCCCCTCTCCCCTTCTGCTGTCTCTGAGGCCTTGCTCCAGCAGCTACCCCACTTCCCTCCTGGATCCTCATCCCTTTCTGCTTGCTGCATTCCTTCACTATATAGGTCCTGGTCTTATTCTTGATGCCCACTGGCTCTGTGGCTATTTATCTTTTCCTCTTCACAGCCAGCCTGTGAAGATCAATCTACACTTACTGCCTCTGGCATCTTGGTCCCATTCATTCCTCAAGCTACAGCAATACTGACAGCTCCTTTCACTATGATCACCAAGGCTAAATTGCCTGGCCGCTTCTGACTTATCTTACTAAACCTCTCTGCAGTAGTTGGCATTGCTAACTACTGTCCCCTTGAATTTTCCCTCTCCTGATTTATCTGTCTTTTTTCCCTCGTACCTCTTTGGCCCTTTGTTCTGTCTTTTTGTGGATGCATCTTGTTCTTTTGGTCCCTCTCAAAGTTGGTGTTTCTGAGGGATCAATCCTTGGCTGTCTTATTTTCACATTCTACATGTGCCACTCTTTGGCTGTCACCCACCTCTTACTTCCTTTCCTGCCAAACTTCTTGAAAAGAGTTGCATTTAGCCACTGTCTCCATCTCATCAACATCCATTCAACACCTCGATTCACTGCAATCTGGTTTCTGTTCCCCAAACATGATCAAAATGGATCAAAAACATTCCCTGTTTTTGAACCCAGCAGACACATTTTAATCCTCTTCTCACTAAGTGAAGAATCTGACACTCCTTCCTTCTTTTGGTGCTTTCAACTACCCCCGCCCTTGATTCCATCCCTCGGGCCTCTTCAGACTCCTTTATGCGTTCCTGGCTTATGGGCTCCTGCATCTACTCTCATCTCTCAAATGTTGTGTTCTCAGGATTTTGCCATAATGTCTCATCTCACTGTTGTACATTTACCCTGAATGATTTCATCTACCATTCTGACTTTAAAAATCATCCCTATGTTGAGTACTTCCAAATGTACCTCACAAATCTGGATCTATCTCCCGAACTCCACAGCCATATCACCACCTACTTATCTAATGTGAATGTGCCTCAAATCCCCACAGCTCAGCATGGCTCAAACTTAACTCATCTTTGTTCCCAGATTATCCCTGCTCTTGTGATTCTTCCTTCCCTGAATGGGACCAGCAGTAACTTAGTTGCTCAGGTCTGAATCCTGAGTGTCTGACAATCAGAGGTCATACTTCTCCCCTTGAAACACTTTCTTGACTTGGCTTCCAGGACATACTACATTCTCCTTGTTCTCCTCTACCACACTAGCCTTTCCTCAGCCTGCTTTCCCCTAGTCTCTGAATGTGGCCCATGGCTCAGTTTCATTTTCTTCTCTTTTCTATTTATACCCACTCCACTGTGATCTAATCATACAATGACCTTTAGCACCATCTATATGAGAAGGACATCCAAATGCATAATTCCAGTTTCAGCCTCTCTGTTGAACTCCAGACACATATACTCAGCTACCTATACCAAGCTCTGCTTGGATGTCTAACAGGAAACTCAAATCTACATGACCAAAGCAGAATGCTTTGATTTTCTGCTTCACATCATGTCTTCCCCAGTGTTCTTCATTTTACCACACGGCACAACCATCCCCCAGTGACTGAGGCCAATAACTAAGGAACCATTCTTGACTCTTTTTTTTTTCTTTCCAACTTCCCCTATCCACTCTATGAATGCTAGAAAATCCTATTGGCTTTATCTACTGAATGCATCAAACCATCTCTATCCACGTCCACAGCTAGCAAGTGGCTTCAAGTCATCATCATGCACTTAGTGGCCCCCTGACTGTCTAATCACATCCACTTCTACTCCTTAAAGGTCAGTTCTCCACCAACAGCAATCACAATCTAAAAATACAAATTAGATCACATCGGTCCCCTGCCCAACACAGTCTAATAATTTTTCTAAGAGCAAATCCAAACTCCTTTCCTTGACTTTGCCTTATATAATATGCCTCATCTTCGTCTTAGATTTAGTCTCTTACTACTAGTAACTTCTTTCACTCTTTCTATTTCTTAAACATGCCATGCTCAAGTTCTTCACCCTTATACTGTCCTCTTTGCTTGGAACTCTCTTCCCCATATCTATGCATATTTTACTCCCACACATTCTAATGGGAGGGTCAGAAAATAAAACCTAAGTATGCGTTAGAAAGGAAGCTTCAAGAGGGTAAGAACAGTCTTCTTCATGCTATATGTCTAGTTGCCAATGGGAAAGTGTACATAATATATGCTCAAAAAATACTTGCTGAGCCCTGAACAAATAAACATGAATTGATCTTTCTTTTTCATTCACACACCCAATAAGTCACCAAGTCCTTTCTTTTTAGCCACTTAAAACTATTTAGAATCTCTTTACTTGTCCTGCCTGTCTGATCTCATGTGAAAAGAGATCAGATCATGCAAGGGATCTTTCTAAATTACAAATATCATCATGCTATTTCTACAGTAGAAATGCTCGGAATTAAGTCCAAACTCACGAATATGGCTTATAAGTTAGTCCCTTTGTGACATTGGGTACTTTTTCATCTTCTTTTTTGCTCATTTCCTCCTTTGAACTCCATGCTGTTAGTTATACAAGAGTTGTTAGTTTTAGAGATCTGTTGTACAACATTTGCCTATAGTTAATAGTATTGTATTGGGCACTTGAAATTTATGAGGGTAAAGCTCATGTTAAGGGTTCTTACTGTAATAAAAAAAATTAAATTTAAAAAACACACAAAATACAACCACAAACTCAGTGCTGAAGCCATTCCTTCACACACCATGGTCTTTCTTGACTCCTTTATTCACTCCGTCACCAAGGCTGAGTGCACCTGGGCTCAAGTCATTCTCCCACCCCAGCCTTCTGAGTAGCTGGGACCACAGGCACATGCCACCACGTCCAGCTAAGGTTTTGTATTTTTTTAGAGATGAGATTTTACCATGTTGTCCAGAGTTGTCTTGAACTCCTGAGCTCAAGTGACCTGCCTGCCTCGGCCTCCCAAACTGCTCGGATTACAGGCGTAAGCCACTGTTACTGGCCATGACTCATTTCTGCTTGCTTGCTTGCTTGCTTTTTTTTCTTTCTTTTCTTTCTTTCTCTTTCTCTCTTTCTTTCTCTCTCTCTCTTTCTCTCTCTCTCTTTCTTTCTCTCTCTTTCTTTCTTTCTTTCTTTCTTTCTTTCTTTCTTTCTTTCTTTCTTTCTCCTTCCTTCCTTCCTTCCTTGCTTCCTTCCCTCCTTTCTCTCTCTTTTTCTTTCTTTCTCTTTCCCTCCCTTCCTTCCTTCCTTCCCTCCCTCCCTCCCTTCCTCCCTTCCTTCCTTCCTCCTCCTCCTCCTCCTTCTCTCTCTCTCTCTCTCGATGGAGTCTGGCTCTGTCATCCACGCTGGAGTGTAGTGGCATGATCTCGGCTTACTGCAACCTCTGCCTCCTGGGTTCAAGCCATTCTCCTGCCTCAGTCTTCTGAGTAGCTTGGATTACAGGCATGCACCACTACATCCAGCTTTTTGTATTTTTTAGTAGAGATGAGGTTTCGCCATGTTGGCCAGGCTGGTCTCAAACTCCTGACCTGAAGAGATGCACCTGCCTTGGACCCCCGAAGTGCTGGGATTACAGGTGTAAGCCACTGCACCTGGCCGCCAGGACTCATTTCTTTCAACATGTTGTTCCCCCTGTTTGGAGTTCTCATGTCCTTTTCCCTTGCCAGAGTTCAGTTTAGCCAATGCTTCCTCCAGGAAGCCCTCTCTGGCTCCCTAAATCCAGATTAGGTGCCCCGGAGGGGCTCCCATACATCTCTGTATTACCAAATTGTATTGATTACGCTAAAATGCAATTCCTTTCCTTAAGGACAGGAATTTTTCTCTTTTCTGCTCAGTTTTATCTCCTGCAGCTAGGGTGGTGCTTGACACACAGTAGTGATCCTGTAAGTATTTTATGAATTCATTCAAAAATATTGATGGAGCACCTTCTGCGTGTAGGCACTATCCTACGAAATACAAATTCCAGGTAATAAGAAAATTCCCTGCTCTTACAGAGTTTATAAGAAAAGACAGCCAATTAAGTAAAATTAGTTTTGTCAGTGGTGATAAGAACTATGGAGGAAAATAAAACAGGAGAGAGGGGAGGCAGCATAGGAGCGGGTGTGAGGTTGCAATTTTAAACAGCGTGGTTAGAGAAGAGTTCACTGAAAAGATGACAGTTGAGAAAAGTCTTGAGATGCTCATTGCATCATCTGGCAGATAGTAGATGTTGAATGAATGAATAACCAATGAAGCAATGAATAATTTCTATTACTCTGAACCACTTGGGGAGCTCCACTGTCATTAAGTTAGCTGTACTGTATGAATCTACTTATTGAGATGATTTCTGCACGGGGAATCAAAGGTGAGCGCCCTAGGCAGCTGCTACTCCCTGTCATCGTTCTCTGGCCCAGATGGTGTCACAGCTCCTAAACTACTCACAGATCCCCCTACTTAATGGCCTCAGGAAATGCCCAGTCATGGTCTGTCTTCCTGTTCAGAGGCTCTTGAATTAGAAATGGCCCCAACTCAGAAGATATAAACAAGAGGGAAGAAAGGAAGGAGAGAGACAAAAATAACTCCTGCTATTTTCTCAGATGCTGGGGTTTCTATGCATTCTCATTGTCTGAGTCTTAAAAAGTTTCAATGGCCATAAGACTGTAACCTTCCATCATAAAGTAGCTCGCAGGCTTTTACTGATTTATGAAGAAAACCATCTCCTCAAAAGTGTTGCCAATGGAAGCAGGCTTTGCATAGTTTTTCTTTTTCTTATTTTACATGAAAGGATACTTTCCCACTTTAACCATTTATTACAGGTGAATTTTTTACAGTGATAGACTCAAAATGAGCATGGCTGTCAATGGAACCAGTCAAGGTACAGAAGTGTTTTCATGTGCATCTATTCAGGCAGAAAGCACCAGGGTGCTCTCCAAGGAGCCCATCTAGGCAGTACTGGGAGAATTGGCACCTTAGTAACCACAAAGAAGGAACATCTCCTGGGCAGGATACTTTTCTCAACCAAGGGAAACACAAGTATGGGTGGGCAGGAGAACCTGCTCTTACACTTATGTTTCTGGTTCTATTTGGAGAAGGCTCTCAGAAGATCAGTGCCTTTGAACCTACCTGGAGGGTGGTGCCTCAGTCCATTAGGGCTGCTGTAAAAAAAAAAATACTATAGACTGGGTGGCTTATAAACAACGGAAATTTATTTCCCACAGTTCTGGATGTTGGTGTCTAAGATCAAAGACTTAGACAGCAGATTCTGTCTGGTTGGGACCCATTCCCCGGTTCATAGACAGCAGTCATTTCTCTGTGTCCTCGCGTGCATGGTAAGGGGCAGGGGAGGTCAATGGGGTGTCTTTTATAAGGGCACTAATCCCATTCAGGAGGGCTCCACCCTCCTGATCTAGTCAACTCCCAAAGGCTCCACCTCCAAATACCATTATATTGGGGGTTAGGATTTCAATATATGAATTTCGGGAAGACACGAACACGCAATCTATAGCAGGTGGGGAGGATTTAGATATTGCCTCCAACTGTGTTAGTTTTCCATTGCTGCTGCAATAAATGGCCACAAACTTAATGGCTTAAAACAGCACACATTTATCTTACAGTTCTGGAGGTCAGAAGTCCTTAAATCAAGGGGATGGCAGGGTTGTGTTCCTTCTGTAGGCTCTAGGAGAGAATCCCTTTCCCTGCCTTTTTCAGCTTCTAGGGGCTGCCTGCATTCCATGGCTTGTAGCCCCTTTCTCCATCTTCAAAGCCAGCAATGTGGTGTTTTCAAGTCTCTCCCTGAGTCTGACCTCCACTTCTATTGTTACATCTCCCTCCATTTTGACTCCTGCAAAGGACTTCTCTTCAAAGAACCTTTATGATTACATTGAGGTCACCCACATAATTCAGAATAATCTCACCATAGCAACATTATTAGTTTAATAACATCCACAGAGTTTTTTTGCCATGTAAAGTAACATATTTACATATTATAGGGATCAGAACATTGACTTCTTTGAAGGGCCATTATTCTGCTTACTGTTCCAGTTATGTTCATGCATAATGAAAGGTGTGCCTTGAAAATAATGGAAAGTTCTTTTAAGGGAAGAAGAAAATTACCACTTATTGAGCAGGATGTGCAGGTGTTTACATATCTAATCTTCTGTAATGCACTGGAATTCACTCATCCGAACATGGCTGTCATTCAAGATAGTCACTCTGGAAGGTTATGGTTGTATTTTAATGAATCTTTCATCACTCAAAAATATATTAACTCTTTGAAATTGCCTCTCAGCACTCATTGGAATATCCTTAATGGAAGCAATTGCTCATGCTTTTTGGGTAGGTTTTATTATTTGGAAAGAACCAAAATGCTGGATTATGCTAGATAATACTTTCTGGATTCAAATGAAGGATAAATTATAAAGAAACTTAAATGACTTAAAACTGGTTCGGAAGGAGATTTCAAAAGAGAAATTCTAAATGGTAGCCACATTAGAATAAGTACATACTATTGAAAGATAGCACTTTGAAGAATGATATATTTGCCTATCCAACCTTATCCGCCAAATACGCCAGGTAATTTGTCCATTAGTTCTGAGAATTTAAGTAGGAAACTGTGTGTGTGGTATAATACTGGACTACAGAATTGTTTTACTCTTCACAGATTTAGTGTATAGAAAGAATACCTAAGGAAAAATATGATTTATTATTCATAGCACAAAATGATTTTTTTATTTATAAGAAATTGTCTAGTGTAATTCCCAGTATATTAAAAATAAAATCATTTGCAAAAATATATTTGAAAATATTATTTTGGGAAGCAATTCATTGCAGACAAAGCTTAGCTCCTGGTACTGGGAAAACATGATTCCAAGTAGGATACTACCACACTTGTTTGTACAATTTCCCTTGGTACTTTCACTCTAAAACAGAGTGGGCTGGAAGAATTTTGTTCATATCTAGCAGCAGCGGCATTAATCTTTATGAGATTTCACCTCCATTGATTGGTAATGGTCTTACCTGATATAACACCACAATCGGTCAGTGGCAAAGCTAATTGGAATGCGGGTTTCCTAACCTTGTCCTTGTCTCCAGCAAATTCTTTCACTTAGATTACTTTGCATGCAACTGAAATTCACCATTCCTCTTAAATTTGTTGACCAAGAGTAAGAGTGTATGAGAGGATGGGATGGTTAGGCAAAATTTATCTTCTTTATGTATTTTCCTTAAATTGGACTGATGGAAAGGACAGATGAAGTGGAAAATATGTGAGTAACAGGAGCTGGCAATTATTGAGCATCTATTATGTGCTGGAGACATTGCTAAGATAATGGGTGTCCCAGCTTAGCCATCCGACTGTCATATGGATCTCAGGCAAGCTTGAGGGCTTCAGGAGACCAGTGGTGACACTGTTAAAAGTCACTTAGTAGGAAGGACTGAGGAATTTCACCAGGGAGGGAGTTAGAGACTGCATTAGGAGCTGATGGCAGGATAAGAATAATAGAATTTTTTTTGTTGGTTGCATCATTTTTGCCTTAGTGGACTATCAAATACAATGTTACATTTGCATACCATGATCACACCAGGGGAAAGGATTTTTATTCTCATTTATAGGTGAGAAAATTCATGCTCAAAGAGAGAAAACAAACATGTAAGGGCACCTCATTGATTTAAAACCTGTCTATGTGCACCATTGGAACTGAAAATCACCAGAGAACCAAGTGGCCTGCTTTATTGTCAGATTCACGTTGTCAGTAAAACCTAGGTTTACAGATCCTGTTCAGGTGTCACCTCTGGAGTCCTTTCTGTCATGGGGTAAAGCCAGTCACTCCTCTGTAGTTCCATGGCATTTCGTATGGAGCTCCATTTTACTACATTTCACACTGCATTGTAATTCATTTACTGATCTATCTTCCAGCAAAACAGGCATAAAAGTTTGGAAATTTAATTTCCCCTGTTAAATCATGCTCCATACAGCCATCTACCTGTAAAACTGAGCCATGAGGAAAAAGGGGGCCGGTCCTTTATAGAACAAAGAGGTCAGTGATCAGCTTTAAAACCCAAAGCTAACTTTCTTGACTTCTTTAGCAAGGAAGCATCTTGGAAATCAGGGTCCTGGAGAAATAAGGGATTCTAAATTCTGAAATTCTCCTTCCAACAAATCAAGAATCCATACTACCAACCATAACAGAGTTTCTTCCAGAATGTGAAAGGTTGCCTCTTTCTCCCTCGAGGCTGAACTGGGCCTGGTATCCCTGGAAGGAGGATGGAAGATGAGATGGGAGACAAGGAAGTCCATGCAAGAGAGAGAGAGGGAGGGAGAGCTTGTCCCTCCCTCCCATCCACTGATTGTGCAAAGAGGAAAGGAAACCGACAAGGGAGAAACAAGTGTTAAGTCGTATGTGCCCAAGATGTGCCGTCTCTGAAGTCCCAGAGGATAGAAGGAATGCTAGATAGTTTGAAGGGAACCCCTCCTCAAAAAAAAAAAAAAAACAAAAAAAAGCATCAGGTTTTTTTTGGGGGGGGGCACAAGCCCCACACCAAGCTGAGGAAGCCACATCAGAGAACAACTGGAGTAATGTGTGCTTAGCAGAGCACTAAAGGTGCTGGAATTCTCCTTAGCTCCTGTGCTGCTGGAAGATGTTTAGACATCTGTGTGCCCTGCCTGAGAACGTGTACAGGCTGGGAGGTGGGGAACAGTCTATGTTGCAGGAATCACAAGGTTGGAAACCAAGTGCATTCACATCTGGAGGTTCACTTTAGCAATGAGAATCAAGCGTAAGTGGGAGCAGTCCACCAGAAGACAGAGACAACTGCTGGGAGGAGAGAGCAGCAGAGGCCAGCAGAACGCCAGACAGCAGCTCCGTGTCCAGCACAGCAGGTGCACATCCAACTACTAGCCAGCTGCCCCTAGGGACATTAGGCACAGGACCAACATCAGGCCACAAGGTCACACAAACCTCCTAGAAATCCACAGACCATCTCAGAAATGAGTGTGGGGGTTGTGATGTCTGAGAGGCTGAGCATTTGTCCAAAAGCAACCGAATTATCCAAAGAGAGTTTTTAAACTGGAAGGGATTGGCAAGTTTTACATTTAGTCAGTCTTTTCCCTCCACCTACTGCTACTTAGCCAGCTGGAGGGTGTTGGGAGGAAGGTTCACTATAAAGATTAGATCTATATTATTATAGAATATAAAGAAAGTACAGTTTTTTGAACATCCAAGTGTAGCATGAATGAATCTGCATCCATTCTATGCCTATAATACTTAAAGCTTCTTCAGAGAAGGGATCTCTTTTTAGTCATCTTTACACTTCCAGACTGTAGCAGAATACTGAAAAGGTGTTCAGTGTTCCATACCCGTGTCCTGTGTCAATAAATGCACTTACTGGTGATAAAACTACTAGAGGTCACTTGTGTTGCCTTGCCCAATAACTGGGCTTTAGAAATTCATCCTTTCATTCATTGACTTGTTTTCAAATGTTTGATATATTTTTAGCATCTATCACATACATGATACTGTGAAGGAAACAAAGATGAATTGTTTCTGCATTTATTCAAACACTAGGAATTGATTCAGTGCTTATTAAGTTCCAAGTACACAGGTCCCACTTTCAAGGATTTTTACAAACTTGAAAGAGAAAATATATACATAAACAATTATCATATAAAGTAGAAAGTGGCAGTTCCTATAAGAAAACTGAAGATGAAGAAATGAATAAAGAGTTCAGACAGGATCAAATACAATGTCTTCTAATCTTGCAAACATGGCTTTTACAAAATGTAGTTGAAGGAAAGGGAGAGAGATACGTCCCTTGCTTTCTGATGGTTTTGCCAAAGTTACTACCCTTTCCCTAGAAATTTCTGAATAAATCACCCCTTAATCTGCATGTAATTTAAAATGAGTATCAATGTGACTGCAAAACTGCCGTAAGCTTCTGATCTCTGCCTATGGGGTAGCTCCACTCTACAGGAACAGTCAGAGAGCTGTAACACTGCCAGAGCTGTAACACTGCTGCTTCAATAAAGCCATTTTCTTCTACCTCTGGCTTGCCCTTGAATTCTTTCCTGGGCAAAGCCAAGAACCCTGTGGGCTAAGCCCCACTTTGGGGCTCACCCGTCCTACATCACCTTCTGTGGTAGGCAGTCGTGGAGAATGCATTTAACGATGGTGCAGGAATGGGCATAGTAATGGAATTAAAGAGAGATTGACAATAGCTCTACTGTGTTCCTCTGATGATATGCAGGTGTTTATGTCCCATATCAGGACAAAAGTCTGACAGAAACTGTGCAGCACCCAACCAAATAGCTAGATTTGAACTGCTACATATTTAAGTTATTTTCTCAGTCATGGCAATAGGAAGTCTGGATCTAAGAAATCTGAAAGAGATTTGGAATATCATGTTTCCTTTGGGGGCAAGAACTTGTCTGGTTTTAAAAGCTTTGCCTTTTAATGTGCCTTAAGAATATCATTTGAATAGTCATTAAACTTCCACCGTCCTGCATCAGGGACAGGTAAAAACAGTGAAAATATAGCCTTAAGAGCTGAGCTTATAGTCATAAACCCTAGCTCCTGGGACCCGTTTCTAATGTAAATAGGCAAGCTTTCTCTCTGGCTCATCCACAGAGGTCAACGTTTAAGTTGGCTACAAACTTCAGAAGTCTGCTTAGTGACCTTCTCTCATCTGTCCTACTTCTTGACTATGGAACCACACTTACGTGAAACCTGAGGGTGGGAGGTGTTTCTCCTGTGTCTCCATGGAGCTGACTGCAGACGTTTATCATCACGCTTACTGTACTGTATTCTAAGTGTTACTATAGCTGTCTGTTGCCTTATAGCAGGGCTCAGGTCTGATCAAGGGTTGTGTCCCTAGCATTTAGCTAAGGCATTTTTTTTTTTTGTAGAGTTGGGGTCCTGCTATGTTGCCCAGGCTTTCCCCAAACTCTTGGGCTCAAGCAATCCTCCTGCCTGAGCCTCCCAAAGTGCTGGGATTGCAGGCATGAGCCACCGTGCCTGGTCTAGGGCATTTCTTAAATCAATAAAGTAATATATATGCTAAATCTACTCATATGGCTTAAACTTGAGATTCTAGACATATGAAAAAGTACAAACAACTTGGCCTTTCTCTGTATTTGATACAACTTAACCTATGGAAATTCAGAAAGAGTGAACTCAGAAAGGCCTGAGAGTTACATAAAGTGATGAGACTAACTGTTGCATGCATATGTTTTATACGCCCTGTGGAATTAGTCTCAAGGTTGGATATCACACTGCACATTAGGGAGACTGGCATTTGTTTTGTATTAATCTCTACTAACATGCCCATGTCAGAGGAGTGGTGCAGAAAAGAAAATAATCAGTGTTGGAAGGATTACCTCCTTGTCCTTCACTCTTGATGGAAACTGCTTAAAGAATCTGAAGAGCTGTGAAATATGCACTGTGTGAAGGAGGGGATAAGGTGTCAGAGGCTCAGACCCCTCAGCATGGTTAGCAAGGATACGGGAAATTGTTCCCAACGCGAGTGAATTTTAATTACCAAACTATCATGTTTGAAGAGATACACTTTCTTCTTATTTCACAGAAACACTAGTTTAATCTGTTCGCATTTGAGTCTGTATGCCTGAAAAAAGATGAATAATCTTTGGATAAGAAGTCATACAGCTAGTATTTCTACTGTAATGGTTCATATAGCACAGTTATAAAAATAGCATAGCTTTGAAAATATATCCAAATGTCATTGCTAATCTCTCTCAAAGTCACAGCACAATCTATTCATTCTCCACAAGTCAAGATACACCAGCCTACAAATGCATCTTTAGAATAAAATCCTTATAAATCCAACATGATAATGCTACCATCTCTCTTTTTACTTTCTAATAAGGAAAACAGCTAGGTTTCTTCACTTCAATATCTTTCTTTCATCATCTTTTTCCTGCATAAATGTTATCATTTTTGTCAGTGTTAACTTTTTTTTGCTTCAGATTATAAAGCCAAGTTAGAAATATTTTTCCCAAAAGATATTCAACATAACTAGCCATTCTGCAAATACAAATTTAAACCACAGTGAAATATTACTACATGGCTTTTAAGTTGCCAGAAATAAAAAATAATGGTAACACCAAATACTGGTGAGGATGGAGAACCAATAGACGCCTCATACATTGCTGGTGGGAATGTAAAATGGTACAGCTGCTAAGGGAATTAGCTTGACAGCTTCTAAAAGTAAATATGCACTTACCATATGACCCAGCTATTGCACTTTTGTGCATTTATCCCAGAGAAATGAATACTTTATTGACACAAAAACCTGCACATGAATGTTCACAGCAACTTTATTTATAAAAGCCTAAAGGTGGACACAACACAAATGTCTTTCAACAGGTAAATGGTTAAACAAACTCTGGTTTATTCATACCATGGGACACTACTCAACAATTTTAAAAAAGAACAAACTATTGATACATGAAACAATTTAGAGGGATTTAAGGACACAATGCTTAGTGAAAAAAGTCGATCTCAAAAGGTTAAATACTGTATAATTTGGTTTTTATATAGCATTCTCTAGCTGACAGAATTGTATAGATGAAGAACAGATTAGTGGTTGCCAGTGACAGAGATGAGGGTGATGGGCTTCACAGGGGTAGCTCCAAGGGATTTCCTTTGTGGTGATGGGACAATTCTGTACCTGATTGTAGTGGTGGTTACATGAACCTATACATGGGACCAAAGTGCATAGAACTACACACACACACACACACACACACACACACGTGAAGGTAAAAATGTATGAAAAGTGAAATAGTTCTACAGTCAATATCCTGGATCTGTCATTATTCTAAGTAATAGAAAATGTCACCATTGGGGAAAGTTGTGTGAAGACTTCAAAGGATCTTATATTTTTATGGTGATTATAGATTTATAGGAAATTGCAACAATATTTCTTCAGTGATTATAGATTCACAGGAAATTGCAGCTCTCTCACTCTCTCTCTCTCTCTCTCTCTCTCTCTCTCTCTCTATATATATATATATATATATATATATAAATAAAAGGAAAATATATACATATATTTTCCTCTCAAGCTTCATGTATCCATTGTTTGTGACATTTGTGCAGAAACTGAAAGGGCAAGGGGATAGAGCAGGGAGTGACTCTTTATGCCTTTTTGTTTACATCTCTGTTTTTGAGAGAATCTGAGAACAAGAGCATTTGGTGCTCTGCCAGTTATTAATGAAATCTCTCTTGTTAAAACAAATGTGCTTGGGTCACATCCTATCATTTGTTTCCTAAGAAAAATATAGGTTTTCTTTTACCTACAACATTAAGTCATCCTGGCATCGAAGACCTTCTACAATATGGCCCAGCTTAACTCTTGGCTCTCGCTTCCTCTATTCCTTTTTGAGTACCTATTGCTTCAGTCTGTTCACATACCAGCCACAATGGTCTTTGAAACTCAAATCTGTCACATTACCTTGCAGATTAAAAATTTTGCAGTGGCTTCTGGTGGTACTAGCCTAAAGACCCAAACACTTGACCTGGCCACCCAGATCTGTGGGGGCTGAGCCCTGCCTCTTTGTCTCACCATCTTGTGCCACTCTTCTCTTTGGTGTTTTTGCCCAGACACGTGACCCTGCTTGGAACCTCATCCTTGCCATGGTCCATCCCAACATAGGGGCTTGAACATGCTGTCTGCTTAGCCTGGATCTCTTTCCCTTCCAACTAATCTACTCAGTTCCACCATCAGTTAGTTCTTCAGGAAGATCTTCCCCAACCTTCCAGTTTGGATTAGATTGCTTTGACAAACATTACCAGATAACTGTGTTGATTTCCTTCAGAATGTTTATTCTTGATTATATCTTCATTCGTTTGGTTATTTGATTAAAAGCTGCCTTTCCCACTTGACTGGAAGCTCTGTGAGAATATGTACAGGATTTATTTTTGCGTACAAGTGTATTCACCACCTAATAGTGTCTTGAACACGAAGTATTCAGTAATTACTTTTGAAGTGACTGTATTAATCAGATAAAAATAATTGTTCTCCAATCATATTCCTTGAGTTTTAGGCCCCCAGACTTCTGTCATGAGGTGTGTTTCATATGCAAAGTTATACCCACATTTTATCCTCTCCACATTTTATCCAATCTCAGAGACCCATCTGAATGGACACTTTCTTGACTTTTCATACAACTATCATCTCTGCCTCCTTTGAAAATGATGGCACTTAAGTGTCTGCTCTCTTGCCACACTTGGTGTTGCTATCATTAAGCTGTGCCTCTTATCCCCTTTAGAAGTTCATAAGCTCCAGTAGGACAAGGCTGATTCATTTCTCTTTATGTCACCTGCAGTAACTAGTGCATTTCTCAGATGCTAAATAAACGTGTCTTCTTTATGGATTAATATAAGTAAACCCATATTATGTGTTCAATTAATGTTTATAGAAACAAGGGAAAATTGTTTTAGGTACTTGTCAGTTCCACCAATCTGTAGTGAATAAAAGATTGGTGGAACTGACTAAACAGCACTATAAATAGGGCTCACAGAGGAAATGCCTTCTGTTCTGATCACTTATTATTTAATAGATTTATTTGTTATAGGTGGCAAAGCAGTTCTAGAACTGTTAGACTCAACTTGCCTTTTTACTTCCCTGTTTCTTGCTCAGTAAATTACAGTGAAGACTAATTGACATTTCACTGAAATAATTTTTCTTACTACAGAATTAAAATAAACCTTTTCATAGAATGCAGCATTAAATAGGGTGCCAAATGGCTAACTTGAGAAAGATGGCAGGATGGATATAGTGTCAGGTGTAGAACATAGGTTTGAACTAAATACCTGAGGATCAGGGGACCAGCTATTAAGAATAAATTGTCACTGTTCACAGGCAAAACACACTTGAAAAAACTTAAAAAAAAAAAAACAACCTCACTGAACTTAAACAATTTGTTGTAATTTTTTCAATGCTCAACAGAAAAAAAAAAATACCCAAACAAACGCCAACTATGGTTCCAAACAGGAAAGTCACTCCTCATTTCCCCCTTAGGTCCTTTAATACATCTTGACTCTGGGCCAATGGGTCCAGTTTTGGTGTGAAGACAACATTCCTCCCTCCCTTTCCGCACCCTACCTCTATGAACATTCTGGGGGCTTCTAAATTTAGATAAAGGACCCTTGGGAGTTCCTGGGCTCCAAAATACTGAAAACCAATGTACACAATTAACTCCTTTAAACATTTATTGAGTATCTAGTATGTGCTGGGGTTTCCTCTAGGTACTAGAGACTCAAAGGTGAACAAGAAATTATCCTTGCTATGAAAGAGCACACAGTTTGGTGGAGTAGATGGGAATATGCAAATATCCTTCTTAGGTAAAAGACTGCAAATAGAGCTAAAAAGCAACACACCTCGGAAGACAAAAGAGAGAGAGACTTGTTCTGATTGTGGGGTTTGTTGATGGGAGGTGGGAGCTACACTGGGTGTAGAGACATTGTGGTTCTTCCTCCTGCATCCATCTGTCTCACCTCTCCCTTAATGGGTGACAGATATGTGACTGGATGGCATTGATCCCACCCTGACTCTATCAGTGGGTACTGTTCACTCAAAATGCCAGGAGTACTTCTATTGAGAAACATTCAGCTAAACCAGTGAGAGAAATCTCATCCTCTATTGATTCAGCTACTCCAGGTCTAAGCCAATTAACTCACAGCATTCCCCTTGGCCATTAGTGTGGCCTAATCAGAATACAGTGTCAGACTTTTATTCAATGGTTGTGGGCAAGCATCTTTTCTGTCTCTCATTGGACATGAAGGAAGAAGGACATGTACCCCCAATTTGTGCTCAAACCCATCTCATGACCATGAGAGGAGCCTGCTTTAATATAAATCTAGCAGAAGGGATAGTAGAGGGGAAACATGGGAAAAACGAAAAACAAAAATGAGCCCCTGATGACATTATTTGGCCAACTATCCTGAAGATCATCCTTTTTCTAGATGTTCCAGTTATGAGAATCAATAAATTCCCTTTATTGTTATTATATTATTATTATTATTACTATTATTTAAGAGATGGGATCTTACTATATTGCCCAGAACAGCCTTGAATTCCTGGCCTCAAGCAATCCTCTGGCCTCAACCTCCCCAGTAACTGGGCAGCTGGGACTACAGAGGTACACAACTGTATGCTCAGCTTAAATTTCTTTATTTCAAAAGACAGTTTCCACCGGGCTTTCCCTTATTTATAATTTGAAAGCATCCTAAGGTACAGAGGACCTTGAAATAAATAGGACTTCAATGGGTAGGGGATGGAGGCGGAAAGGATATTCCAAGTAATAGAAACACCTTGAGCAGGGCATTAATTTAAAAAATGTAGCAAATTGTGTGTGTGTTTAAGAGAGAGAAACCTAGGTGTTTATGGGACATCTATAGTGGGAAATATTCTTACACCATTTCTAAGATGAGAAAGGGAAAGGGGAGGTGGAAAGAAAGAAGCAATGTTTTTTTCTAGTGACAACTTCAGATTGCACTGAATAATGAATGCTGATATACATAAACTGCCAATAATTTTTATTTCCATAATTTTTTCCAGTGTATTAGTATTTATCATAAAAACATATAATAAGATTTCAAAATTAAATGAGTGGTAAATTCACCAATTTTATGAAACTCATTTCATTTGTACACAGCATACCAAATTACTGGTGCTGTGTACAATAACAATTACATAGTTATGACATATCTAAAAGGTTTTTCCATTTTAAAGCTTTATTGTATGGAGAGGTGAATATGAAGGACATTATAACTATCGCTGTTAAAGAAGACATACAGGCTGGGTGCATGGCTCATGCCTGTAGTCCCAGCACTTTGGGAGGCTGAGGTGGGTGGATCTCTTGAGCTCAGGAGTTCGAGACAAGCCTGGGCAACATGGGGAAATCCCACCTCTAGAAAAACTACAAAAATTAGCCAGGCGTGTTGGTGTGTGCCTGTAGTCCTAGCAACTTGTTGCTGAGGCCAGAGGATCGCTTGAGCCCAGTAAGTTGAGGCAGCAGTGAGGCATGTTTCTGCCACTGCACTCCAGCCTGGGTATAAAAGTGAGACAAAGGAAAAAAAAAGTTGTGCACTGAATTATTCTCCCTCTGGAATGTGCAGCCGTTGTGTGTGTGTGTGTGTGTGTGTGTGTGTGTGTGTGTGTGTGTTTTCTTAGAATTCATGAGGTCTTACACAAAATAAAGAAACTGTAATTGGGGAAGTCCTAGGTGATGGCTTAATCATATTTATAATTGGTGTGTTTATGTCTAAATGCTAATTTATGCATGATGCCATACCAGGTAGATTTATAAATTAATTTTAAAAAGTCATAGTCCTTGCTTTCAAGATCCTTAAAAATGTCCTAACAGCATTGACAATGTATAGAGAATAGAGAGTATGAGTATCCCCAAATACATTTTTTAACAAAAAGAAATGTAATATATTGTGCATGGGGGCATTTTGAGTCTCCTTTTCATCTTGGAAAAGATGAAAAAGAAACAAGAAGGCCAACTTTAGGGAGAGCAGGGCTCTAAAAGTTGCAGAAGAGAAAGTTCTAAAAGGGAGAGAAAAGATTTCATACAAGGAAATGTTTTTAAAAGGCAAGTGCCAAGAATGCACTCCTTCTGGAGTCTCATGGGGCATCTTGCTACTGCCTTGTATCTCTTCCAGCATCAGTCTAAAAGTCACAGGATGCTAAGGATTAAAGTGGCCAGACAGGCTCAGGTGTCCCTTACCAGTTATCTATTTTCTTAAATATGCACCTTACTAGGAATCTGATTGCACAAAAGCTCTTGGAACACAACGTGCATATGGAAGTGGTCCTGGAAAAATGCTACCACTAATTACTTTCATTTCAAGCTCTCTTTGAAGTTCATATGAAAATCGGATGGTAGGAAAACTAAGTCAGGTTTAGATAGTTTCCCACCCACTGTATTTCATCTAAATTTTTTCAAGTGCTTTGCTGCTTATTTGTTTCTCCATTTTTGTTATTGCTGTTCATAAGCAAATAGACAAGATGGCAAGAAGTATCAAAGCTAAACTAAATCTAGTATGAGAACAATGTTTTGTTTTGTGTTTTATCCTAGAGCTTTGCAATGGTATGGAATTAATAATATTGTCATATAAAAAGAAGTGAAGATGAAACAAAAATAGTTAAGTTTATCATTTACAGTACAATGAGGAATATATATGTCTGTCAAAAATTGTGAAAAGCAAAGGTAAACTTGCAATTGTGTGTGTGTGTGTGTGTGTGTGTGTTCATGTGTGTGAGAAAGAGAAGGAGAGGGAAGACGGGAGAGAGGAACACAGTAGCTATCTTCAGGCATAACACATTTTAAGAATTGAATTCTTGTCCCTTTAGGAAAAATCCTGTCCCTTCAGGTTGCAAATTTTACACATTAAAAAAGCTAAAAGAAAAGATTATTAAGCAGTTCGATTATTTAATCAAAGTCTATTAACATTCTAAAAAGTTATGTTGTGATTAAAATTGATTTGTTTTTATATTTATTAATAATTCTCCTAACATAAGATTAGTTGACAGCATTCAAAGACAAATTTTTTTACATTGTCAATAGTAATTGTAATATATTCGAAACAAAGGGATAAAAGATGTCCAATTACACTTAAATTAAAAAAATTATAAGACATAAAGTTCAAGTTAATTTTTATACAACCAGTTTCCCTCTTGTTGCAAAACTTACAGACTTATAGTATACAGAATCTGTATAGTACAGTCTGTATACTATAGTATAGTATACAGATAGTAACTTATAGTATACAAATTCTGAAGGACTAAACTGAAAGTAAACTACATGTGGATAGAGGAAGTTGAGAAGGAAAGAAGAACCATTGGTACCTGGATACTAGTCAGCGTTGTGTATTGGTAAGCCTTGACCACCAGGTAATTTGCTTCCAGGTCTATGAGTCCCAAAATCATGTACTTCCACCATCTTCGTCGTAAAATTGCCAGGAGGTTTTCTTCTCCTGTGTTACAAAGTTAAGAAGAAATGGGTTAGGTTCCTGAAACAGACTAAATTGTATATTTAGAAGAATTCTAATATGTTGCAACATTATATATTTTTAACTTTATGTTTACCAAATATTTAAACAAATAAATCAAGGTATCAGATACCCACATGTTTTTACTTAGCAAATTATCTTCATTGTAGATTTGGCTTTTCAAGTTAGTTTCTATGCCAGAGGAAGACTGGGCAGGTTATTAGCTTACCATGCAAAACATCTTTTGTGTGTGAATAAAGGAACGATAAAATATTTACATCATATGAAAATAAAAAGAAAGGTGTACCAGAAAGGCTGCATAAACACACACATTCCAAATCATCCTAAATTTCAGGATTGTGATGAAATAGATAAAAATGAAAAGAACCAAATAGAAAAAGGCTTGTGCTTGGCAGCAGTTCTGTAGTAAGACTCTGAGATGCTATCCTGAGTTCCTGATCAGCTTTGAATGTTGCATGCACTCTGGTGGTTTGTGGATGATGGGAAGAGAGAGGAAGTTGGGTCATCACTCTCGGATGAAAAGGAGTGCCATTTGAAAACACTTTTAATACTGCCAACAACTATAATCTTCACCATCTTGCATTTTAAACTGGTAGCATCAGAACAGCTGAATCTCATAGTTCTTCATTCTTATTTTGACATATATTTCAAGCCTGAGATAAACCTTATTTTTCAAGGCGGGGCAATCAGGATCAGGAACATAATAACTCTCTGTAGCCAACCTGTGGGGTCTTCATAGAGGATGTAGATATACAGAAATTCAGTGAATGGTGACTATAACCATATTTATGACTGTGTAACAAGGTATCCAGAGACAGAGATGTTTAAAACAAGAAATACTGATTATCTCTCAGTTTTTGTGGGTCAAGAACCAGGTTAGAGCTTAAATGAGTGTCTCCAGCTCAAGGTCTCCCAGTAAGTTGCAGCCGGTTGTCAACCAGGAATGCAGTGTGATCTGAAGGAATGACTGGGAAGGGACCTGCTTCCAAGCTCACTCACATGGCTGTTGGTGGGTGTTGGCCCCTTACCCCAAGGACCTTTGCACAGTACTGCCTCAAAACATGGTATTTGGTTTATCCCAGGATGAACAATGAATGAGAGAGAGAGAGAGAGAGAGAGAGAACCAAAGACGGAAGATCAGTTTTTTATAACCTGTTCTCAAAAGTCACACTTCTACTCTACTCTATTCTTTAGTAAAGGGTCAATAAGTCCAGCCCACATTCAAGGGGAGAGAATTCCATAAGGAAGTGAATACCAGGAGGCAGAGATCCTTGCAGGCCATCTTAGAGGCTGCCTAAACAGTGACACACATCTTTAGTACTAGAGATGTACTTCAGCTGGTCCTCAAAGCCTCAGCAGAACACTGGATCCTCAGCTGTATTTGGACCACTCTCAGAACCTTGAGCTACTGATTTCTGCTCTTAGCTGTATTCCAGTGACCATGATATGACGTGGTCTTTCCAACCCTATGGAGACATGTGAGCACAAAGCTTTCAGTTACATACAGACTGCCAAAGCATAAGTTGTGGCCAGTTGGCAATAGGAGGGAAGGGTCTCTTGACCTTTGGTGGTCAAATCAGTTTTCCAGCCTACTTTTTCAAGCCACACTTCTCATAGCCTTCAAGCCTTCAAGCATGCACAAAGTCTTTCTGTCTCAGGGAACTGCACTCCCCATCTTGCAAACTCCTATTCATTTTTCAAAATGTAGCCCTTCTCTGGTCTTTTGGCTAACCCCTTTCCTCAACTGGGCAATGCACATCCATCCCTGATTAATCCTTTCATAGGATTATGATTACTGACTCTTCACTAGACTGGGCGCTTTTATCCAAAGGTAGAGTTAATGTCTTACTCATATACTTATCCATAGCATCTAGCATACTGACATATAGCAAGGGTTAGCTAAGTGTTTTGGAGCGAATGAATTAATGAATAGAAAAAAAAAAAAAACCCCTGTGAAATACTGTCTGAATATGTCAAGAGCCAGTGCGAGAATATGAGTCACTCTTTTCACGGTTTTGCACATGAGAAGGCTGGTAGATGTGATCCCCAAGGTCAGTTATTCACTGCCAGATCATTTTGGCAGTCTTTGAACAGCTCTTCTGCCTCTCTGACTTGCCTTACATCTTTGACAATCAACACATCTGTCAGGATTTGTCTTGTCAGTCGGTGATTCTCAACCTGACTCTATATTCACATCATCTGGAGAGCTTTTAGAAAGTCCTGGCCGGGTGCGGTGGCTCATGCCTGTAATCCCAGCACTTTGGGAGGCCGAGACAGGCAGATCATGAGGTCAAGAGATCGAGATCAACCTGGACAACATAGTGAAATCCTGTCTCTATTAAAAATACAAAATTTAGCTGGGCGTGGTGGTGCACGCCTGTAGTCCCAGCTACTCGGGAGGTTGAGGCAGGAGAATCACTGGAACCCAGGAGGCGGAGGCTGCAGTGATCCGAGATCACACCACTGCACTCCAGTCTGGCAACAGAGCGAAACTCTGTCTCAAAAACAAAACAAAACAAAACAAAATTCAAAAAAGTCCTAAGCCTGGGACCAGCCCCTAGAGATTCTGATTTAATTGGTCTTGGGTAGGGGCCTGTGCATTGTGCTGAGGATCAAAACTAGGACTTTCAGATGATTAATGTTCAATGGCCATTCTCAGGGTGACTTGAGCTAAGAATCCCAAAGAGATACAACCACAGAGTGCTGAAGACTCTTCATACCAAAGAAATGACCTGAACATTTGGCCCAAAGTACGCTTTCTCTTGTCTCTGGGCCTTTCCATGTGCTGTTTCCTCTGCTTGGAGGACTATTCTTCCTTCAGTCTCCAAATGAAGTCTCAGCATACACACTTCTATCAGGAAGCCTTCCTTGATACTCTTATCACCCTAGACTGGGCTAGGTTTTCCTGCTGTGTGCTCTCTTAACACCCCCTTTTTTTTGAGATGCAATTTTACTCTTGTCACCCAGGCTGGAGTGCAATGGCGCGATCTCGGCTCACTGCAACCTCCACCTCCCCGGTTTAAGCAATTCTCCTGCCTCACGGTCTCCCGAGTAGCTGGGATTACAGGCATGCACCACCACACCCAGTTAATTTTGTATTTTTAGTAGAGATGGGGTTTCTCCATGTTGGTCAGGCTGGTCTCAATCTCCTGACCTTGTGATCCACCCGCCTCGACCTCCCAAATTGCTGGGATTACAGACGTAAGCCACCATGCCCGGCCAACACCCTTTATTTATATCTAGTGCTTATCCTCCTGTCTTATAATTACCTACTTTCTTGACTCTGTTACACATTAGATTATTAACAATTTGGAGACAGCAGAATTGTCTTGGTCATCACTTTATTCCCAGATCCAACAGTGCATGACAGGCAGTCAATACATAATACAACTGCGTACATAAATTTCATGTTTAATAATCTCAGCAATGTTAAATGCCATTGCAATTGAGGCACTGAAAATATATCTATTAGAAATATTCATGTTTCAGCCGATGAGAATTGTTTTCTAGTTAGAATGTAGACAACATCTGACAAAATTAATTTGGTGAACATTTTACACATAATACACTGTACCTTGGATATAAAAAGGTCAATGGCATATTTAACCTCCACACTGCAATTCTAAAAATAATAAATAAAGGGTCACAGACCCTTGTCCCAGTTAATTTACACAGTGAACACAGAATTGCCAGACTCAGAGCACACCAGCCACATCCCAATACACAGCGCTGAAAAAATGGGCTATGGTGCTGTTTGTTCCATCAATCAATAACATATTCAAAGTGTTATTCATTACATAGATTCAAAGGAATGATTAGTTGCCTTGCCATTCTGCTGAAGTTTGCAATGCAAAACACCCTAAATAAATGCTTCCATATTGTTTCATCTGAAGTACCTGAAAATAGACAACATGCTTGCTTAGCAGAATTATTCAGGAGGGCAAGAGGAAGGCTTTTTTAGTTTTGGTTTAGCAAAAAATGCAACCGCTGAAAAGCCTGCTTGGGGATTTATCTACATGACTCCCATTAACACTGTTCTACAATAGACCATTAAAACTATTTCTAAAATAATGAAAATACATTCCTTAGAGTCCCTGTGCCAGCACTACCCAAACCTCATGAAACAGGGCCATCTATAAGAAACACCAGTACAGCTGGTAATATGCTAATGTTTTGAAATCCACCCCATCTTTTTTTTAAAATTAACTGGGAGAAGTAATAAAATCCATGGGTGGAAACTTTAGAATTATGGTTTGGCAATTAAATGCATTCTGTTTACTATTTTTATTATCAATATGTCCAAATATAAATAAAAATATTAGAGAATAACGTACCCTCCTCCCTGATTTAATAAATGTTAACAGCTTGCTGTGTTTTTCTCAGATCTTTATTTTTTAAGAAAGAAAATTTTACAGATGAAATCAAAGACCCCTCTCTGTCCCTGCCAGATTTTATTTCCATTCCTCCTTCCTCAAATCATTGTCCTGATATTGCTTTTTTGTTGTTGTTTTTGTTTGTGGGGGGTGTTGTTTGTTTGTTTGCTTGTTTCAGACAGGGTCTCGCTCTGCCTCCCAGACTGGAGTGCAGTAGCATGACCGTGGCTCACTGCAGCCTTGACCTCCTGAGCTCAAGCGATCTTCCTGCTTCAGCCTCCTGAGTAGCAAGCCCAGCTAATTTTTGTATTTCTTTTTAGAGATGGGGTTTTGCCATGTTGCCCAGGCTGGTCTTGAACTCCTGGGATCAAAGAATCCACCCGCCTTGGACTCCCAAAATGTTGGGATTTACAGGCATGAGCCACCGTGCCAGCCTTATCGTCTTGATTTTGTTATGTAACTTTTAGGCTGCTGTTTTTGTTCACATTTCTACATGTGCATGTATTCAAAATAGCATATGACTTTCTTTCATGTGTTTTTAAATTTTATGTGAAGGTTTACTGTAAATGCTGTAAATATTCTTCTAGGCTTCTTCATGCTTATCCTTGTTTTAGAAATGCATCCTTGTTTCATGGAAAGCTAATTCATTTATTTTAAATGATGTCTATTATTATGTTTTATGAGTATGCCACAATTTATTCAATCTTCCACTGATAGACTTCTAATTGTTTCTAATTTTTCAAGCAATGCAGTAAAATTCCTTCCTTCCTTCCTTTCCTCCCTTCCTCCCTCCCTCTCTCTCTCTCTCTCTCTCTCTCTCTCTCTCTCTCTTTCTTTCTTTCTTTTGTTGTGTAGACGGAGTCTTGCTCTGTCACCAGCCTGGAGTGCAGTGGTGCAATCTCTGCTCACTGCAACCTCTGCCTCCCGGGTTCAAGCGATACTCCCGCCTCAGCCTCCCGAGTAGCTGGGACTACAGGCATGTGCCACTCTGCCCAGCTAATTTCTGTATTTCTAGTAGAGTTGGGGTTTCGCCATGTTGGCCAGGATGGTCTCGATCTCTTGACCTTGTGATTCACCCACCATGGTCTCCCAAAGTGCTGGGATTACAGGCATGAGCCACCGTGCCTGGCTGACATGTATGTCTTTATACACATGTATCTTTATAATTGATATAAAGTTTTGTTTTCACTCTCTCTTTAAAGGACTGTAGAGTATGGCAAATGTGTAAAACATAATGAAAGTTATTCTAATTTGAAGTAAGATAGCATTACAACAACTTCAGTGTTTGAGAATAGACAGGAAAAATCTTGGCCATGTGATTTATGTCTAATTTTGCTAAGCATCTGCAGGATGACCAATCAAATGTGTTTCATAATTTGTTAAACAAACACTTAATAGGATACTTACTATGTGTCCGTGTCCACTTGCTTTACAAATGCTATCTTATCCTCATTATAACCCTGTATATATTGGATACTACTACTAACTCCATTTACAGATGACCAGAGTGAAACCTGTAGGAGTTAAGTAACTTGTACAAGATCACATAAATAAAGCAGTATTTGAACTCATGACAATTTGGCACCAGGCTTCATATTCATTCATATTGCAATATTTTCTTTTGCTTGCTGTTTTATAATTATACCATTATCCTCGTGAGTCATGCATTTCTCATTAAGGGATCTTTCCTGACCTACTGGTCCAAACTCACTTGCAGGGCACCCCACTGCCAACTCCAGGGATGCCCATCATACCGGAGTGCCAGTATATGCATGGTGCTCCCCAGGAGTTGCCAGTCCTCAGCTCTGAATCAGCTTAGAGACCAGAATGTGTCCCATCACTATCATTTCAGTATCAGGGATTTGAGTCTCCTTGCCTGATCTAAGTCTATGACAGAATTTTTCCTGTGAAATGTGAAATAAGGCTTTACATCAATTTTTTGGCTTAAAAAGTCTCGTTACAAAAATAATCGTCATATGCTCGACTACTTGCTAAGGCCCCAGACATAGTAACAGTGGTCGCACATGGGGTGGGGTGAGGGTGATGGTGGCTAATAAATGCTGAGCGAATGAAAATTTTTGTCCAAGGGCTGAAACATGGTCCACATTCAAGCCAATGACTGGAAAACAGAAGAGCCTTGATTCATAGTATTCTTGTTCACTCCAGTGGTAGTCTGAGTATATAATAAAAGCACTGCAAGACAGCACCCTAAATGAATTCAGCTGAGGGGACAAGAAGCTGCGTTATTTTGGGAACTGCTTTTTCATCAAGGGATCTCATGGGTGGTGCCATCCTTCGTGGTGTTTTTACTCAAGAACAAAACTCAGCACACATTTCAGAGTCTGCAGCAAGAGTGATGCTCCTGCACAGGGGGCAAGATCCTTACTTGAATAAACACCTTTTTGGTTCACAGTGTGATGCCATAATATCATCTCTTTTACCAGAACTCCAAAGGGGAAAGTTTAAGTATTTTTTGTGTGTTTTGTTTTTGAGACAGGGTCTCATTCTGCCACTGAGGCTGGAGTGCAGTGGCGCAATCTCGGCTCACTGCAGTCTTACCCTCCCAGGATCAAGCAATCCTCCCACCTCAGCCTCCCAAGTAGCTGGGACTACAGATGCATGCCACCATACCTGACTAATTTTTATAGAGTCGGGATTTTGTCATGTTGCCCAGGCCGGTCTCAAACTCCTGGGCTCAAGTGATCTGTCCGCCTCTGCCTCCCAAAGTGCTGGGATTACAGGTATGAGCCACCACACCCAGCCTGTTTTACTTATCAGTGAATTTGAAAATAAGTATGACTTACGGTGGACATGTAATTACTCACTTTAAAAGCTAAAATACAGTATTGGATTTAGAGTTTAAAACTATTATCTTTAGTATGAAAAGTGAACAAAATTAATGTCCTAATTATATAAAAAAGAAAATCTAAATTGTTTATGAGAAGGATTGCAATCAGTTGCACCTCATAATGCAAAGCTGAGTGAAGGATGAAACACAAAAAAGATACATAAATTTTATCTTGTCTTCTTTCATTTATTTTTATTATTAGATCCAGAGAGTGAGATTAGGAAAAGTATAAAAGGCAGCCCTTTGATATTTTGGCTTAGTAATAAACGATGTGAGTTTAGCCACTGGCTGCCTCTTGCTGTATGGCACCTAGGAATTGAGTTAATGGCTCTGAACCTCAATCTTTCTACTATTAATGATACCACACATATTGCACACCACGTGCAAGACTTCAAAGAGGAAACCGCACAGAAGGGTGGAAAGAAAGCCAAGAGAAGAAACTTTGTGTTCATTCTCATTTTGCTCCCCTCTCACTAAACTCATAAAGCTCCTACTCATTCTTCAGGACCCAGTCTAAATGTTACCTCCCACATGAAACCTTCTCAAATTCTCTGCCACCCCTCCCCAGTTCCTCAGCACTTTCTTTTCATTCTTTGTTGCTTTGTTTTGTTTTTGCCCACCCTAGACTGCCTAGCATAGTGATTGAGACAAATTAATTACTCAATGTAAGACCTTTAAAATCTGCTCAATCACCTTTTTTCACGAAATGCCTAATATGGATTTGGAAAAATATCTAAAAGCAAATACAATGAATCATCATTGCATAAGGTTCTGGTATTTTTTACTTTAAACTGAGTACTAGGGGAAAATCCATAAATGCATAGATATCATTGCAGACAGAATAGATACAACACAAACCAACACTTTTGTCCGTATTTCTAGTTTTAACAGACGCATTTCTTCATAAATACCGTCAGCCTCCTAAAATGTAATCCATTTAAACTAAGTACATATTCATACCCCAAACTCCTGTCCAGTTGATATCTGTTTTTGAGCAACTCCCCTTGAGGGCCATTTTGCTTTACCTGTTGCAGTTTTCTACATGTGTAGGTTCTTGTTCCAAAAAATAGTCCCAAGAGTTCCTGCCTTTTGATTTGGACAGTGAGTATGCCAGGTTGGGCCTTTCCCTCAGGGCTGCCATGTTGCCAGGCTCCAGAAAGCAGTCTTCTCAGAGAAATCAAGCCTGGTGTCCTGTGCAGTTAAGCATCAATGGCAGCCACATCTTCCTGCTGGCAGTGCACCATGATGGAAGGCAGTGGAGCCATTCAGCAGTGGGCTCTCACCCAGGCTATTCCAGGAATGGGGTGCACAATGTCGTGCACCTTAGTCACTATTTATTTATTTATTGATACATATTAGATGTACATATTTTGGGGGTACATATGACAATTTGATACATTCCTGTAATCAAATTAGCGTAACTGGGATAACCATCATTTTAAATATTTGTTTTTTCTTTACACTAGGAACATTTGAATTGTTCTCTTCTAGCTATTTTGAAATGTACAGTTGATTAAGGTTAATTAATTATACTGAGCTATCAAACAACAGGTCTTAAGTATATATTTGTACCCATTAATTAACCTCTCTTCATCCCCTACGACCCCCTCTACTATTCCCAGCATCTGGTAACCACCAGACTACTCTCTATCTTCATGAGATCTGCTTTTTTAGCTTCCATGTATGAGTGAGAACATGCAATATTTGTCTTTCTATGCTTGGCTTATTTCACTTAACATAATGACGTCCAGTTTCATCCATGTTGCTGCAAATGATAGGATTTCATTCCTTTTTGTGGCTGAATAATATTCCTGTGTGTGTGTGTGTGTGTGTGTGTGTGTGTGTGTGTGTGTATTACGCTTTCTTTATCCATTCATCAGTTGATGGACACTTAGGTTGATTCCATATTTTGGTTATTGTGAAGAGTGCTGCAATAAACATGGAAATGCAGGTAACTCTTTGATATATTGATTTCCTATCTTTTGGGCATAAACTCAATAGTGGAATTGCTGGATCATATGGTTAGTTCTATTTCTAGCTTTCTGAGGAATGTCCATCTGTTTTCCACAGTATTGCTATACTAATTCACATTCCCACCAACAGTGTACAAGGATTCGCCTTTCTTCATATCCTCACCAGTATGTCATTCCTTGTCTTTTTGACAAAAGTCATTATAACTGGGGTGAGACTGTAGTTTTGATTTGCATTTCTCTCATAATTAGTGATGTTGAGTATTTTTTCATATACCTGTTGGCCATTTGTTCCTTCTTTTTAGATCTTTTTCCATTTTAAAATCAAATTATTTGACATTTTGCTATTTAGTTGTTTATATATAACACTTTATCTATTTTGATTATTAATCCCTTATAAGATGAATAGTTTTCAAACATTTTCTGCCATTTTTTGGGTTGTCCTTTCACTTTGTTGATTGTTTCCTTTGCTGTGAAGGTTTTTTTTTTTTTTTGAGATGGAGTCTTGCTCTGTCACCCAGGCTGGACTACAGTGGCTTGATCTTGGCTCACTACAAGCTCTGCCCTCCCAGGTTCACGCCATTCTCCTGCCTCAGCCTCCCAAGTAGCTGGGACTACAGGCGCCCGCCACCACGCCCAGCTAATTTTTTTTTTTGTATTTTTAGTGGAGATGGGGTTTCACCGTGTGAGCCAGGATGCTGTGAAGAAGGTTTTTAACTTGATATGACCCCATTTGTTCATGTTTGCTTTTGTTATCTGTGCATTTGAGGTCTTACACGAAAAAATCTTTGCTTAGAGCAATGTCCTGGAACATTTCCCCAGTGTTTTCTTCTAGTGCTTTCATAGTTTCAGGTATTAGACTTAAGTCTTTAATCCATTTTGATTAGATTTTTGTATATGTTGAGAGCTAGGGGTCTAGATTACCCCTTCTGCATATGGTTAACCAGTTTTCCCAGGATCATTTATTGAAGAGACTTCCCTTTCCCCATTATAACACATTCTTGGCACCTTTGTTAAAAATTAGTTGGCTATAAATACATAGATTTATATCTAAGTTGTTTATTCTGTTCCATTGGTCTATGTGTCTGTTTTTATGCCAGTACCATGCTGATTTAATTGCCATAGCTTTGTAGTATATTTTGGAGTCAGGTAGTGTAATGTCTCTAGCTTTGTTCTTTTTGCTCAGGATTGCTTTGGCTACTGGGGTCCTTTATTTCTGTGAAGAATGTCATTGGTATTTTGATAGCGATTACATTGAGCCTATAATTTGCTTTGGGTGATATTGTCATTTTAACAGAGTCAATTCTTCCAACCCATGCTCATGGAATATCCTTTCATTTTTTTGTGTGTTGTCCTCTTCAATTTCTTTCATCAGTGTTTTATATTTTTCCTTGTATAGCTCTTTCAGGATGCTCACTTTTACCACTTTTTCTTCAATAATACTGGAAGTCTGGACCAGAGCAATTAGGCAAGATAAAGAGAAAAAGGGTATCCAAATTGGAAAGGAAAAAGTCACATTAGCCTTGTACACAGATGATATGATCTTATATTTAGAAAAACCTAAAGACTCCACCAAAAAACTTTAGAAGTGATAAGCAAATTCAGTAAAGTTGCAAGATACAGAATCTACATACAAACATCAGTAGCATTTATATACACCAACAGAGAGCAATCTCAAGAAGAAATCAAGAAAGCAATCCCATTTACAACAGCTACTAATAATATAAAATAATACCTAGAAATCAATTTAGTCACTTTAAGCCTTGATTTTCCTCATCTATACACTAGTGCTACTAGGTGGACCTGCTTCCTTGAGTGTTTGTAAGAAATAAATGAGTGTGCCTATAGTCCCAGATACTCAGGAGGCTCAGGTGGGAGGATGCCTTCAGCTTGGGAGGTGGAGACTGCAGTGAGCTGAGATCATGTCACTGTACTCCAGCTTGGACAGCAGAGCTAGACCCTGTCTCAAAAACAAAACAAAACAGTAAAACAAACAGTCAACTAGTTTCCTTTCCAGGTGATTTAAAACAATGTATGTGATTATTTGCTATCTTCAATGAGTGCCAACATGTTGCACTTCACACCTAAATTTTCATCATCATGAAGATGTCATTTACAATGAAAAATACTGCTCACTAGCTCAAAATGGTCAATGACAGGTTGGCTATACGTGGGGTGGATGCTTTGATTTGAAATTATTCAAAGCAATCATAATTAAACTATGTACTCATATAAATCTCCCTATTTTCCTAGGGTGAGCCTGCTGAGAGGAAAATGTATTTGTCTTTTTTAATGACAAGACTATTTTGCTATTCTTAATCCCACTTTGTGAAAAGTGACCCTATTTGCCTTTTGGAAGTTTCCTGTGATTGGCTCTGATGTCTCTCGACATTAGCAGATGAATCTGTCAGTTTTGTGAATTTTGTTTTGAACAAACAGCCATGTAGCAGCTAATGACACACAATGTAAGGGGAAGAGGCCAAGACAGACTTGCCTCCGGACTACTGCCACTTGCTGAGTAGATTTAAGAGACAACATGACAGAAGGTGCCAGCCTGCACTCTTGAGGGCTGACCTTGAGCTCTGACGTGAGAGCATCTGTCATGGTGGACACATAGGTTAGACCCAATATGGGAAATTAGCAAGATGGAGTGTCAACGGGCCAGAAGCCTGGTAAAGCAGAAAGCTGGCTGGCCTCCTCTCCCCGTCTGCCCTCCCGTCTCCCATCCCAAATGCCAAGCACAGACCCACCAAGGCTACTTCTGTGACCTGACATTTATTTTCCATTGAACACTGTTTGTCAGGCATTGAGCCAGAGGCACCATACATTCATTCTTTCATGTAATTACCACCCTATACTCTAGGTTAAGAGCATGGAGCCAGAGAGACCTGTTAAAGCACTGATTCTGCCACTTAACTGGCTGTGTCACCTTGGGAAAGTCTACTATTTGTAAAATGAGGCAAACACCACATACTTGAAAATAACTGCTATAAGGATTAATTGAAAAAAAAAAGTGTATGTAAAGTGTCTGGCTTGCAGTAAATGCTTGGTAAATGTTAGCTTTGTTATTAACAGCCCTGTGAGAAAAGTAGTTTTCAGATCATGAAATTGGATGTGGAAGAGGTTAAGTTGTTTTTCCGAGGTCTCTTCTGGCTTTTTATTATAAAGTATTCACCATAAAAATCATGTTTTTGTTTGCATGGCACATTTAATAAAACAAATCAGAAACATTTTTATTTATATTATTTTTCTGAAATCAAGTTCAGTAGAAAAGCAGCATTTTATGAACAATGCAATAATAGTACAGTATACTTCTAGGATACATATATATGTGTGTGTATATGTGTGTGTGTGTATGTGTGTGTGTGTGTGTGTGTATATATGTCTGCATTTCTAACTGAAAATATTAAAGCATGTATTTGTGGGGTTACAAAGTTTCCATTATAACAACCTAGGGACAACGAGCACCATAGAACCCAGATTATCATCATTAAATACCTTTCCACTAAAAGAAACAATAATAGTCTTTGGAGAAATGGCTGATTGCAGATCTGGGTCAGGAAATGTAATATACAAGTTAAGCCTGAAATATCTTGTTACACAAAATAGCAATGAGGCACTCAAAGACTACTAGGGTGGTATCAAAAGGACTGAGAGGCCAACCTGGAGAGTCTTTCACATGAAGGTAACAACAGAAATGGATTAAGATGCATGAAATATGTTTAAATCCATGAATTAGTGATGAATTTTAAAATAACAGCAACAACAACAGTCACCACTAGGGAAATATTTTTTAAAAATCCAAACCCTAATTGGTCACCATTGGAAGATGTTAGTAAACCAACTTATTATTTTGAAAATTGGTGAATAAAGGAAAACAATTAAGTTTTTTTCTGGGATTCTTATATGAACTATACCACTAGGTGGTAGATGAGGGGAAATTTGTCTTTATGGTAGTATTTTTATACCCCCTAATACATTAATGAAAATAGGCCTAGAAGGTCAAGTTACTAGCATTGCAAAGAAGGAGACAACCAAGCATTATGTTTTATGTGGTTCCAAAAAGAAAGAAAGAAAAAAACACCTAAATTTGATCAAGTCTTTGTACTCAACTACCAATTTTGGAAATGTAAAGGTCAGAGGAACATGTTGAAATACACTGGAAAGATTCAGTCAGCAAAATCCAGATTGTGGGATATGCTATAAGCTGGCTACTCAAAGTTTGGTCTGTCGAACGGCAGCAAAAGCATTGCCTGAGATAGACTGAGAGATTTTTAAAATGCAGAATCTCAGGTCCACCCCAGACTTTCTGACTCAAAACCTGTACTTGAACAAATCCCCAGGGGATATGTGTGCATTAAAGCACCAATCATATAGGCCAAATGATTATTTCTTCAAAAAAATGAATAAAAATAAAAGAGAAATGTACAGGTCAAAAGAACTTAAGGAAAACATCAACCACCTGTAATGTGCAGACTGTATTTGCATCCTGACCCAAATAAACTGTTAAAAAATTATATATATATATGTATGCAAAAATTAGACATTTGAACATTGACAGGATATTTGAAATTCTTGTTAATTTCACATGTGATCATGGTATTGTTGTCATGTCATTTTTAAGTTCTTTTAAAAATACACATTTGAAATAGTTACAGATTAAAACGATAAAACATCTGAGACTGGATTCAAAACAATACAGGAAGGAAGAAATGGTGAGGGTAGGGATAAAATAAGCTTGGCCATGAGTTGAAATTTGTTGAAGCTGATGTAGTGCTACATAGATCTTCATTATACTGTTTTGTCTACTTTTTTATAAGATTGAAATTTTTCATAATAAGAAAGCTACAAAAAGAAGAATTCTATTGTAAAGGGAGGGTTTAGCTATGAAGTGGCATTGGCTGGAACATAAGAATATCAAAGGTGTCTTTGTGTCTGTGGCCTCCTTCCTCCCTACAGTGTCCTTGAGTTATACGTAGTATTATTCTCTTTAGCAGCCAGAGAATGCAGAAGTTTGAATTCTATTACTTCCATGTCCTTATTTCAGTCTTGGAGGTCAGGAGGAATACTTGGCAACTCTTCCAGCAGAAGTTTTGACAAACTCATAATAGCTAAGAACCTCTCTTGTTCATTTCCCGGCATTCTGTTTTTGTGGAGGTGCCTTGCCCTTGTGCTACTGGCCAAGTTGTTCCCTGCCCTTGTTGCATTTACAGACAAAGCCTGTCTATGCTTGGACCACAAAAGTCCTTATAGAGGACCTTTTGTTGGGGTAGGGTAGTACAGTATCTGCACCCAGTATCGAAGCTTCAGAAGCTAGTCACCCTCTCAAGGCATGGTAGTACTGTCTTCAGTTAGGTAGATACTAATAAGGTAGACCCAGCTGGACACAGTAATATCTAACACAATTGTAAGAGAGGACATGATTTGAATTATGGTTCCCGCCAAGAACCAGGAGAGGAAAAGATGCCAAATAATAAGCTAACATCCCAAGCGAAGCCTTCTGTGTCATGCGGCAAATGTGTTGGGAAGCACAGATATCACAGGCCATAGTACAGTGAGGTTCCAGAGAAGGACTCTATCCTTAACCACATACAGAGGCCTCAAAGAAGGCATTCAACAATGCCAAGCTACTTTGGAATAAAGATAACAAAGTAACACAAAACAAGCCAGTGCTTCAGTTGTCAACAAGACTATATAAATGTTTATTTACTTCCTGACTACATCAGATTTCTGCCATTCTCTCCCACCTCTGTCTACTCTGATTTTTAAACTTGATTGTGTTACACAGATAATCACTCTGGGAGCTTTGAAAGCTGTTGCTTTCTGGGCTCCACCCCAGACATTTTCACTCAGTAGGTGTGGGCTGGGGCTCAGGAATCTGTATTTTAAAAGCCTCTCAGAGACTGCAATGCTGCTTGTTTCGGGTTACATTTTGCCAACTGATTTAAAGTAATAAATAAGTTGGGCCTATTCCTCTCTGAGGCATTTTGCTCCAGGGCTTGCTACCTTCTTGTCTGGTGACTGGAACCAACTGTCAGAGTAACTATTCTTTTGGTATAAGAATATATTTGATATCTGTTCTAAGTTGCTCAGAGACCAGGGGAATGGAAGGGGCTATTTTATCCACAAATACAATATTAGAAGACTTCTCCCGATTCCTGCCTTCTCAGGGAAATTTCCTCAATTTGACCCACATTGACTTTTCCTCTGAATTCTCACCGTCCTTCTGCATTGTTCTCTTGATTTGGGAACCTAATTGTATCCTTTCTGATATATTTTCTTTTTAAAAAATTATTTATTTATTTTTATTATTATACTTTAAGTTCTAGGGTACATGTGTACAATGTACAGGTTTGTTACATATGTAGGTACACATGTGCCATGTCAGTGTGCTGCACCCATTAACTCGTCATTTACCTTAGGTATATCTCCTAATGCTATCCCTCCCCCGTCTCCGCACCCCACAACAGGCCCCAGTGTGTGATGTTCTCCATCCTGTGTCCAAGCATTCTCATTGTTCAATTGCGACCTATGAGTGAGAACATGTGGTGTTTGGTTTTCTGTCCTTGAGATAGTTTGCTCAGAATGATGGTTTCCAGCTTCATCCACGTCCCTACAAAGGGCATGAACTCATCCTTTTTTATGGCTGCATAGTATTCCATGGTGTATATGTGACAGTGTATCAATGATGGACATCTGGGTTGGTTCCAAGTCTTCGCTATTGTGAATAGTGCCACAATAAACATACGTGTGCATGTGTCTTTATAGCAGCATGATTTATAATCCTTTGGGGATATCCTCAGTAATGGGATGGCTGAGTCAAATGGTATTTCTAGTTCTAGATCCTTGAGGAATTGCCACACTCTTCCACAATGACTGAACTAGTTTACAGTCCCACCAACAGTGTAAAAGTGTTCCTATTTCTCCACACCCTCTCCAGCACCTGTTGTTTCCTGACTTTTTAATGATCGCCATTCTAACTGGTATGAGATGGTATCTCATTGCGATTTTGATTTGCATTTCTCTGATGGCCCCTTTCTGATATATTTTCTAATGTTTCATGTGTGTATTTCTTTTGTCCTGGATAGTAGTAAACTTAAGAAAACAAAGCCTCTGCTCTGTGATCTTTTTCTGTTGCACTCTTGTGAACATACATTATTGTCTGCTTAACAAATATTTACCGACATTCTATTACAAATAAATCCTGAAACATAAATAATATAGATCTATTCCACAGAACCTAAGGTCACTATTTCTATCACCTTCTACTACATTTACATATTCTATTGGGGACATTTTAACCTTCCAAAGATTTTATCCACTTATTTATCACCAATGGTGGCACTAGTGATTCAGCCCCTGTGCTCTGCCAGTGACAAAACCTAAAGGTCCATGTTAAAATTCATAGAAACAGACTTCCTCCAAAAGGTTCATTTTAAAATATTATAAGTTTTTAAAACCCACAACAAACAAATAAAAACCCTGATGATCCACACTAATTGTCTTTCTTGAAAAATGGTTCTATTCTTGGATATGTACCCATGGATAGAAATTAAACCCCTGAGAATTGAAAGATCACTGTCTCTGAATAGTATCTAACTCTGACTCATGGCAGGTGGCTTGTAAAATAATAATACTCAAGTAATAGTTTACCAGTACATTTCCAGGACTCGAGGTTAGTTTGGACAACCACTGATGTGAGAGGTAAACCTTTGGGAACCAAAATTGATCATAATATATCCCAGAATCACTGGCTACACAGCTTTTAATATGACGTCCCATTTGTCTGTAGATTCCTTAGGACCTAAAGAAACAGTAGGAGCTTAAAGGTGAATAAAAGAAAACTCTTTGCATTACCAATTAGGAGTCAAGATAGGCGGTAAGAAAGAGGCATAGGCTAAAATTAGGATTCCTAATGTAAATCTGGAAGATAATTCAAGCTATTCTTCAAAGTAAGCCCATCAGCCCTTTTTACTTCCTCTGCTTCTTACATATTGGATCTAATTCAAAGACCAAACTTGGAGTACCTATCCCTGCCCTCCCTCCACCAGTCTATTTTTAGATCTGATTTCAACTGCTTTGCAAAGGGTATGGCTGGAAGTCTGAAGGGTGCCTGAAGGTTGCGGATAGTCCTCTAGCTGAGAAATGAAGCTTCTCACATTACTAATTCCTTAGTAAGAAACTTGACCGTGAACAGGTATAATGTCAAATGACATTACGAGTGCTTCTTCCTATTTGTCTGGGCACACCATACCTAGACACCATTGATACTTTCTCCCTTCTCCTTACTTAACTATTTTCCTGAGAGGCCTCTCATTTCTTCCTTGATAACAGAAACTTAGACTCATCCATGGTATGTTATGACTGAACTAAAATCTCAAGACTTGCATTCTACTTTGGAATGAAGATCAGGCCATCCGTCCAGTCTGTGGAACTGCCGTCTGTACCATGCCATCTGTCCTACAAGCTATAACCAGGGCAGGAAAAATTAGGCTTCTCTCTTGATATCTTCATGATGCCCTAAGCATGTGGCTGGCATTAGCAGGTAACTGGATAAATAAATAATGTTTCAAGAAAGCAATAGAAGGTGAAATTTCCAGGAGAGAAAATTGCTGATCTGATCTTGCAATATCCTACCAGAGTTTAAATTAAGGCATGTTGCAATGACACTTTTATATTTTTGAACCCGAGGTCAGAAAGGAAAAAACAGGACGGCATAGTTTCTGCAGGGAGAAATTCAAACATTGAGTTAGGTGAGGCAATTATACAATTTTTTAAATGATTATTGTTTTTTCCATGTGTGGTAAAATATACATAGCATAACATTTACCGTCTAACTATTTTTAAGTGCACAGTTCAGGGACATTAAGTAAATTTGCACTGTTGTGCAACCATCACACTATGCATCTTCAGAGCTTTTCATGACCCCATTCTCAAACTCTGTACCCATTAAACAATAACTCCCCATTCCTCCTTCCCTAGCCATTAGGAGTCATTGTTCTACTTCCTGTCTCTATGAATTTGATGATTCTAGGTACCTCATACAAGTGCAATCATATATTATTTGTCCTTTCATGTCTGACATTTCATGTACTATGTTTTTAAGGTTCATTCATGTTGCAACATGTATCAGAATTTCATTTCTTTTTAAGGCTGTGTAATATTCCACAGTATGGATATACCACATTTTGTTGATATATGCATTTACTGATGGACACTTGAGTTGTTTCCACCTTAGCCATCGCAAATAACGTTGCTATGAACATTGGGACAAGTATCTGTTCAAGTCTCTGGTTTTAGTTCTTTTGAATATGTATGTATATAGAAGTGGAATTGAGATGATGATCCTTTATAAATAAATCATGGGAAGTCAAATGATAAATGAAGCTGTAGGGAACTTTTTTTTTCTGTTGTTTCGGTTCTTCTTTGTAGTCATCCACATTGGCTCTTCTGAATCACCGGAGCCTCAGGCCATTGCATGACAACTCGGTTTGAATCACGTTAGAATCTAACTCAACTTAAGGCCACTCTATGTGAAAAGGGGTGAGTATGAAAGTGGGACATATGCCTTATTTTGTTCACACTTTGTGGGAAAGCTGGGTACGTACTGTTTTTAATTGAACTGAAATTCTGTAATATATCCATGTGATACTTCCCACGTAAAATGTGATACTTTTGCAATCTTGTAAACCTCAAAAATCATGACCATAATAAAGTGCTGCTCTGTGTTTAGCATTTTGAAGTCTTCAAATAAAGACGATAAGGAAATAATTCCTGTGCAATGAGTATATTATTGACAGTTAATAAATATAGTCAATTCTTGTAATATAGGTTTTCTTTTAAATAAGTTGCTATAAGGCCTCTGACACAATTTCAACCATTTCCTGACTGCTTTTGCTCCTCCATCTTAAAATAATTAAAAAGTCCTCTGTTCACATTCTCCAATGGTTTTTCTTTTTTTTTTCAGTGGGGGTAGGGGGAAGAAGGGAACTTATTTTCTTTGCCTCCCATACAACATTTTAGAAGTAGAAATTATAAAATAAGAATTCTAAAGACTATAGCGATTGATCTTGGCTGGGTGCTGTGGCTCATGCCTATAATCCCAGCACTTTTGAAGCCAGGAGTTTGAGATCAGCCTGAGCAAAACAGTGAGATTCTGTCTCTACAAAAATTAAAAAAAAAATTTAGCCAGGCATTGTGGTACATGTCTGTGGTCCCAGTTACTAGGGAGGCTGAGGCGGTGGGATCACTTGACCCCAGGAAAACAAGGTTGCAGTGAACTGTAATTGTGCCACTGCACTCCAACCTGGGTGACAGAGACCCTACCTCAAAAAAAAAAAAAAAAAAAAAAAAAAAAAAAGACTAGAGTGATCTAGAATAAAAATGTGCATACCAAATATTCAAAATCTTTAAATCCTTAAAATGAAAAATATTATGCTCTTATGAAAATCTATGATACAAAATACACTTTAACAGCTGCCATCACCTGTCCTATGAATTTCACTTTTAAGAGGTAACTAAATAACCTTTGATAGAAGAGTGATGGACTGAGTCCTTGTTTTTCCTTCTGAATACACCATATTCACAGTGCTAAGATAATCTAGCTTCGCCTCTGCCCGTGGTAGTTCTCTAAGAACTGTCTGTTCATTAGACATTGGTATCTGAAGTCCTGCAGCTCCTTCCACTAACAGAGTCATCAACTACAAGCTGCGAAGTTAGAAAAATCCCTATTAGTATAAACAGGCCATTCTACATTAATAAAAGTATTAACTGCATCATACAAGAACTGGGTATGTTAGGCAAATAAAATCCAGATGCTTCACCTCTCTGTCCATCATATCGTCATTTCTGCCATTTCCCATTTTGGGAGAAGCTTGTTAGCCTGGCTGCTATTGTGACAGGAATTCATACTAAAACACTCATGAGCTCCTCTACCTCCGTGGCCCACCATTGTCTCAGTATCTCCGTTGCCTAGCAACAAGACTGTCTTATCTATGCGGGCAAATAACCTTTAATATATATATTAGTTAAAAGCACTTCTTGATCTTTCTTTTATTTTTGAAAAGTTTCAAAAATACTCTTTTCTCACATACATTTTAAATTGCCTCATATTTCTGAGAAATAAGACCTCAAGGAGAAATTCAGCGTGCAGTTTTCAGATCTCTTCTGTTTCATCTACCTTAATACCTTGCAGTCTGGCCAAATATAGAAATCCCCATGGAACAGAACTTGTGTGAATGTCAAGGAACACTGTAGTTGACAGGTTTTTTTCCCCCAGGTTCTCAGTGACTCCTAACTCAAAGTCCACTTTGCCTGAGCCAAGGGTATCAGTGACCAGACCCAGGAGAGAAGATAGGATTCTCCTTTGCCTCCTGATACCAGGGAGAAGAGTGTAACCAAGGTCCCTAGAGAAATGTCTTGGGACACGGATTGCTCACAAAAAAATACCTAGGCAGTGTCTGTCAATTATCAGTTGATTGCTTTTAAAAGAGGTTAGGGAAAAGGGAGCAAAAACAAAAGAGAAAAAGTCATACATTCATAAACAGAACTAAGGATGTCATTGATTCACAACCCTTAAGCACTCATGGCCTACCATGTTTTGTCTCATTGAGAGACAGTGTTCGGCTTACTATTCTTCACCTTCCTTCCCCACTGTAGACAAAGGTGTAATGGAGAGACATCCCAGGGAATGCTTTCCCATTGGGTTTTCAGAAGGTATTTGGTCAAATTTACCCACCTGGACCCAAAGCTGACAATGGAGCTACAATGAAGGTCCTGATCTACAAGTTTCTGTGTGTGCTTGACTTACTAACTATAAACACTGAAAATACTCTCAGGTGAAATGTCTCTGTCTTATACTGGTATACCTTACTTTATATAATGGATATGTTGCCCAAAAAGGTTGGCGTAATGTGACTTTTTAAAATATACCATCACATTTCATATGTTCAGAAAGAGGCCTACAATGAATCATTTTTTTTGAGAAGGGAATAATTCTCTTTTAAAGTGTCAATCACGCTCTAATTTAAACTTTTGTAGGTGGTAATTTTCTTGTTATGTTTTCATAGAGTGAAGCCCACCTACATGTAATTTCATGATAACTGTAACAATTTCCATATCATAAGACTATTGAAAATATCATCACAATGAGGCATACCTGAACCTACACATACTTTTCCCAATAAGAACTTTTAATTTTTAAAGTTTTAAGACATTTGAAGATAGGACCATGTGTTTTTTAATACATTTTTGTTGCTTACTATGGTACCAAACAGTATCATATACATAGCAGACAAGTAATACATACTTGCTGAAGAGTGAATGAATAAATCAAGCATCTTGTGTCATAGTGGTGAACTTGAGAAAACATTTAGTTTTGAAACAATAAAAAATACAGAAAAGTAATTGTCTACACCAATGTAGCCATGACAGAAAACTGGTAATTTTAATAATTTTTTGAAGTATCTTCAAAATTATTTTAAAGAACAAAGTAAAATTAAAAAGTAAAACACTCCATGTCAAGTTGAAGTGTTCACTTTCCTTCATATCCAATACTATTTCCTCCTATCCTAAGAAGCAATGCTAGAAAATTTATGAATTGCCTTGCAAACCATTTTTGTTTTTATACACATGTATATGCATATGTATGCATATCTATATATAATGTGTTTTTGTAATTTTTATCAAATTTATAATACTGGTATTATACTCTAGTTGATCTATATATAATTTTGCAACTTGAATTTTTTTCACTCAACACTGTGTTTGTGAGTTATCCATGTTATAAACAAATAAGTCTGCCTTGTGTTTTAATCTGCAGAGCAGTCTGCTATATTTTATTTACCCATTCTTCCCATTGTGGCACTCACAGTTTATTTCCAATTTTTGCTATTATAAACAATGCTACAATAAACATGTCTCTGGGCCTGTGTAAAACTTACCAGTACCCAAATATACAGGTCCATAGAATATGCACATTTTCCACAATCTAGTTTGAATCAAATAAATCCCCAAAGTGTATGAATTTATACTCCACCAGCACTGTGTAAGAGTTCCCGTCTCCCCATCCTTGCTAACACAAACTGGACACAGCCTGCATGCTTATCTCACAACAAATAAGAAGGATAATCTCTCATCAGTTTAATGTTTTGTGATAAAGTCTAGAAAAAACAGTCCTTAAACGACTGCTAGTACAGGGCTAATAATTATAATATGCCATAACTTGTTGATTTTAGCTCTTTGATATTAATATAGTGGGTTATAATTAAAAGCTTAGTGAGAGGAAGAGGTGTAGAGCTGAGAAGTATAATCTGAACAGAACTGGAATACATACTTATGCATTGTTATATATATATTTTTTTATTATTATACTTTAAGTTCTAGGGTATATGTGCATAACGTGCAGGTTTGTTACATATGTATACTTGTGCCATGTTGGTGTGCTGCACCCATCAACTCGTCATTTACATCAGGTATAACTCCCAGTGCAATCCCTCCTCCCTCCCCCCTCCCCATGATAGGCCCTGGTGTATGATGTTCCCCTTCCCGAGTCCAAGTGATCTCATTGTTCAGTTCCCACCTATGAGTGAGAACATGCGGTGTTTGGTTTTCTGTTCTTGCAATAGTTTGCTGAGAATGATGGTTTCCAGCTGCATCCATGTCCCTACAAAGGACACAAACTCATCCTTTTTTATGGCTGCATAGTATGTGGCACACATACACCATGGAATACTATGCATTGTTAAATTTTAAAAAGATGCCCAGATGGATTCAAACTTGTCTTAACTTGTACTAGCATGTTTACAATAATGTGATGAAGTATCCCACCTCTCAGTGTTCTTTCTTCAATACTTAAGGTTTTAACTTTTTATAGACAAGATTCAGGTTAGATAGGAATTATTTCCTGATATAAATGATGTTCATACACTAGGATTTCCCAAAGTTAGTTATGATATCTACTCCTATAAGAAAACTAGATTAATTATTGTCCTAAATAATTTAAAATAGTGCTGCTGAGCATTTGGATGAGTGCGCTTCCTTCCTTCCATCCTCCCTCCCCTCTCCTCTCCCTCTCTTTCCTTCCTTCCTTCCTTCCTTCCTTTCCTTTTCTCTCTCTCTCTCTCTCTTTCTTTCTCTTTCTCTCTTTCTTTCTTTCTTGATGGAGTTTCACTCTTGTCCAGGCTGGAGTGCAATGGCGCGATGTCACCTCACTGCAACCTCCACCTCCCAGGGTCAAGCGATTCTTCTGCCTCAGCCTCTCAAGTAGCTAGGATTATGGGTGCCCATCACCATGCCCAGATAACTTTTATATTTTTAGTAGAGACGTGGTTTCACCATGTTGGCCAGGCTGGTCTTGAAGTCCTGACCTCAGGTGATCCGCCCACTTCACCCGCCCAAAGTGCTGGGATTACAGGTGTGAGCCACCGTGCCCAGCTATGATTATTTCTGAATCAAGATTTTTATAATTAAAATCAACAGACAGACACCAGTTGTAGTGGTTGTAATTAGAAAAAGTAAATGTTTGGAAGGCAGGGGAACTGGTTTTCAGAAAAGTCAGTATTCAGGACTTCTGAGACATCTGTGTAGTAAAAGCAGACAGTCTTTTTAAGATGCAACTACTGAAACAAATCAAAACCAACTGTTTTCACAGTTGTCCCACTCCATTCAAGATTCAAAGACATGCAAGAAAAGAAACTTTGGCCAAGCTTGAATGACATGCCCAGCTCTTGATCAAAGAAAGACGAAGCACCTTGAATAAAGTTGCACCAAGAATGCATACATAGGAAAAAGAGCTTATTTACCTGAGGAAATAAGAATACTCTAGCTAAACTAGAGGGGATTGAATGTTGATTGGCTCAAAACAACAAATGTCTGTTACAAGTGGGTAGAATAAATATATATTTAATGTCTACCACATGATAGCCTTTTTATTATCTGTGGATGCCTGTGTATTAAATTTATTCTGAGAAAATAAACAGTTAATATCCTTACCTGAGAAATCCAATTATTTAGGTAATGCATCAACTAAGTTCTTAAACTCCTTTCCACTCAGCACTGCACAATTCTGGCTAAGGTCAGACATGGAATTTATTATAATAATGACCTGCTCACAGCACTTGAGCTTCCAGCCCTATAGGAATAAGCAGCATGAAAATATTAAAATGCTATAATCAGCATGACATGTTCTTGGTATTCTTGGCATAAACTCTCCTCAAGGGTATGTCCATATGTTCCTGGTTGTTGTTCTCCAATTGATCATGTATTCTTTAAGAACTGACATTTCATAATGATTGATGTCAGTCACTTGTTTCTTTGGAGTCACATTTATTTATTTAGCATATATTTATTGAGGGTCTAGTAAGATTGTTGTATATGCATAGTATGCACACGATAATCATTTACTGAATTAATGAGTGTGATGTGGGCCGTTCAAAAATGAATTTGACTAAGATTTTGTGCATAAAGACCTTATGGTCTGGGAGGAGAGTTATGAGACACAGATATATGCATAATTGAAACATAAGGTAGAAAGTAAGAAGGGGCAAAAAGGGCAGTGGAAGTTTAGAAGAAAAAGGGCTCAGTTCTGACTAGGGTTGTCTATTAGTTTACTAAGTCTTCCATACCAAAGTACCACAGACTAGATGGTTTAAGCAAAGAAATTTGATTTTCTCACAGTTTTGGAGGCTAGAAGTCCAAGATCCAAGGGTTGACAGAGTTGATTTCTTCTGAGCCTCTCTTCTTGGCTTGTAGATGGCTGTCCTGTCCCTGTGTCTTCCAGATGGTATTTTCCTTCATGTTCTAATCCCTTCTTAAAAATACACCAGTCATTTTGGATTAGGGGTCATCCATAGGACCCCATTTTACCTTAATTACCTATTTAAAGACCCTGTCTTCAAATACAGTCACATTCTGAGACAGTAGGTGTTTTAACATATAAAGTAGGATTTTAACATATAAATTTGGGAGAGGCATAGTTCAGCCCATAGCAGGTGGTTAGGGATGGATTCATGAAGAAGGGCAGCACTTGGACCATGGCTCCACACTGACCCAGATTTGGAACAATCAGCATGTAACTTTACGGTCGACAAAGTGGTTGATTTAGAATTGGATACATAACTTAACCAGAGTCAAGGAGACACAACAGGTTTCCTCTTGAGTGAACAGGAAGAACCTCTTCCCCTAAATGCCTTAATCTGGAAGTTCGAAGGCTAGAGATGATGTGGATGTCTTAAATAATCACAAGGAGAGAAAAGGTTTGTCTGTGAATGGCTCTTACCTAGGGGAAGGCAGAGTACAGAGATGTAGAAATCTGGAAATCAGATCGTAAGGCATCACTGAGCCAGTCAAGCTACATTAGGTCCACACTACCCTTCAGTTTTTCTAGTCTTTTGTTTGTACTTCATTTCTTTTTTGCCGTTTTGTTTTTAACTCAAGCAAATTAAAATTACATTTTTTGTCACTTGCCCCCACAAGAGTCCCAATCTCCAAACAAGACTTTCCATAGATTAGGCAGTAAAATCTTAACAGGGAAAAAGTCTTCAGAAGGAATTAGAAAATGATGAACATGAAACATTTAAGTATATCAGGTGGACAATTCTTAACTGTTGAAGAATAATAGTGATATTCACAATTAGGTCTAATTTTAATTATGAGGAGGGTTACTCATTTAGAGAGACAGAAAACTATAAACCTGCCACCTTCTCTCATTTTCTGACAAGCTCCTTAAAGTGGAAGAGCTCTGAAAGGGCACATATTTGCATAATTGGGTTCCTTTTGTTCTTTTGCTTGCTCCAACTAAGTGTCTTAGCAAACTACTGTTATTGTTTCCACTGAATTATAAAATAAAGATAACTTTATATAGCAGGCCACTGAAATAATATTTGCCATTACTTGGCTTAGAATAGCAAAGGTACAAATCAAATCTTTGGAAATCACTTCTGTTCCTTTTTGTCATATGGATTGCCCTGGAGGGTAGAATTAAGAGAAATCTTGGAAAATTGTATTTAAGATAATAAAACATTTATGAAAACTTGGATAGGACATTGTTGGACTCTCACAGCACCAGGGACACATAAACTCTTTAAAGATTATTTAAGATAATTTTAGTACTCTAATGGCCAGGGGTCAGTGTTTTATTTTATTTTTTAGCAATTATCAAAACTCCCAAAATGTCATGGCTACCAAAAAGGAGAAAATATATATAATCTTTAATATAATATTAAACTGAAATACTATTCTATAATACTTAACAGTATTATAGTTTTCAAAATTCTGGGCATTTAAATACTTAATTTCCAATTACAGAGGTATGCTTCCTTACATCCACTTGTTAGACTCTTTAGCAGTTATTTTTTTAAAGTATTTTTAGAAAGGCCTTGTAAAACAATGTAAAGATGCCTATGATAAAATACTAAGCATATAAAGAGCAGGTGTGGAAATTATAAACACAGTATGACTTCAACTATTTAACAAGCGTGGGGTGGAGCAAGATGGCCGAATAGGAACAGCTCCAGTCTCCAGATCCCAGCACGAGCGACACAGAAGACGGGTGATTTCTGCATTTTCAACTGAGGTACCCAGTTCATCTCACTAGGGAGTGCCGGACAATCGGTGCTGGTTAGCTGCTGCAGCCCGACCAGCGAGAGATGAAGCAGGGTGAGGCATTGCCTCACCTGGGAAGCGCAAGAGGGAAGGGAATCCCTTTTCCTAGCCAGGGGAACTGAGACACACAACACCTGGAAAATCGGGTAACTCCCACCCCAATACTGCGCTTTACCAAGGGTCTTAGCAAACGGCACACCAGGAGATTATATCCCACACCTGGCTGGAAGGGTCCCACGCCCACGGAGCCTCCCTCATTGCTAGCACAGCAGTCTGCAATTTAATGGCGAGGCAGCAGTGAGGCTGGGGGAGGGGCGCCTGCCATTGCTGAGGCTTAAGTAGGTAAACAAAGCCACTGGGAAGCTTGAACTGGGTGGAGCCCACAGCAGCTCAAGGAGGCCTGCCTGTCTCTGTAGACTCCTCCTCCGGGGACAGGACACAGCTAAACGAACAAACAAACAAAAGCAGCAGAAACCTCTGCAGACGCAAATGACCCTGTATGATAGCTTTGAAGAGAGCAGTGGATCTCCCAACATGGAGGTTGAGATCTGAGAACGGACAGACTGCCTGCTCGAGTGGGCCCCTGACCCCTGAGTAGCCTAACTGGGAGACATCCCCCACTAGGGGCAGACCGACACCCCACACCTCACACGGTGGGGTACACCCCTGAGATGAAGCTTCCATAGCAAGAACCAGACAGGAACACTTGCTGTGCAGCAAGTAGCCTCTGCTGCTGACACCCAGGTAAACAGGGTCTGGAGTGGACCTCAAGCAATCTCCGACAGACCTACAGCTGAGGGTCCTGACTGTTAGAAGGAAAACCAACAAACAGGAAGGACACCCACACCAAAACCCCATCAGTATGTCACCATCATCAAAGACCAGAGGCAGATAAAATCACAAAGATGGGGAAAAAGCAGGGCAGAAAAGCTGGGAATTCAAAAAATAAGAGCACATCTCCCCCTCCAAAGGAATGCAGCTCATTGCCAGCAACGGATCAAAGCTGGACAGAGAATGACTTTGACGAGATGAGAGAAGAGGCTTCAGTTCATCAAACTTCTCAGAGCTAAAGGAGGAATTATGTACCCAGCACAAAGAAACCAAAAATCTTGAAAAAAGAATGGAAGAATGGATATCTAGAATAATCAATGCAGAGAAGGCCATAAACGATCTGACGGAGATAAAAACCATGACATGAGAAATACGTGACAAATGCACAAGCTTCAGTAACTGACTTGATCAACTGGAAGAGAGTATCAGCGATTGAGGATCAAATGAATGAAATGAAGCGAGAAGAGAAGTCTAAAGAAAAAAGAGGAAAAAGAAATGAACAAAGCCTTCAAGAAGTATGGGATTATGTGAAAAGACCAAATCTACGTCTGATTGGGGTGCCTGAAAGTGACGGGGAAAATGGAACCAAGTTGGAAAACACTCTTCAGGATATCATCCAGGAGAACTTCCCCAACCTAGTAAGGCAGTCTAACATTCAAATTCAAGAAATACAGAGAATGCCACAAAGATACTCCTCAAGAAGAGCAACTCCAAGACACATAATTGTCAGATTCACCAAAGTTGAAATGAAGGAAAAACTGTTAAGGGCAGCCAGAGAGAAAGGTCGGGTTACCCACAAAGGGAAGCCCATCAGACTAACAGCAGATCTCTTGGCAGAAACTCTACAAGCCAGAAGAGAGTGGGGGACAATATTCAACATTCTTAAAGAAAAGAATTTTAAACCCAGAATTTCATATCCAGCCAAACTAAGTTTCATAAGTGAAGGAGAAATAAAATCCTTTACAGATAAGCAAATGCTTAGAGATTTTGTCACCACTAGGCCTGCCATACAAGGGACCCTGAAGGAAGCACTAAACATGGAAAGGAACAACCAGTACCAGCCACTGCAAAAACATGCCAAAATGTAAAGACCATTGATGCTAGGAAGAAACTGCATCAACTAGTGAGCAAAATAACCAGCTAATATAATAATGAAAGGATCAAGTTCACACATAACAATATTAACCTTAAATGTAAATGGACTAAATGGTTCAATTAAAAGACACAGACTGGCAAACTGGATAAAGAGTCAAGACTCATTACTTTGCTGTATTCAGGAGACCCATCTCACATGCAGAGACACACATAGACTCAAAATAAAGGTATGGAGGAAGATCTACCAAGCAAATGCAGAACAAAAGAAAAAGCAGGGGTTGCAATACTAGTCTCTGATAAAACAGACTTTAAACCATCAAAGATCAAAAGAGACAAAGAAGGCCATTACATAATGGTAAAGGAATCAATTCAACAGGAAGAGCTAACTATCCTAAATATATATGCACCCAATACAGGAGCACCCAGATTCATAAGGCAAGTCCTTAGAGACTTACAAAGAGATTTAGACTCCCATACAATAATAATGGGAGACTTCAACACCCCACTGTCAACATTAGACAGATCAACGAGACAGAAAGTTAACAAGGATATCCAGGAATTGAATTCATCTCTGCACCAAGTGGACATAATAGACATCTACAGAACTCTCCACCCCAAATCAACAGAATATACATTCTTCTCAGCATCACATCACACCTATTCCAAAATTGACCACATAGTTGGAAGTAAAGCACTCCTCAGCAAATGTACAAGAACAGAAATTATAACAAACTGTCTCTCAGAACACAGTGCAATCAAAATAGAACTCAGGACTAAGAAACTCAATCAAAACCGCTCAACTACATGGAAACTGAACAACCTGCTCCTAAATGACTACTGGGTACATAACGAAATGAAGGCAGAAATAAAGATGTTCTTTGAAACCAATGAGAATAAAGATACAACATACCAGAATCTCTGGGACACATTTAAAGCAGTGTGTAGAGGGAAATTTATAGCACTAAATGCCCACAAGAGAAAGCTGGAAAGATCTAAAATTGACACCCTAACATCACAATTAAAAAACTAGAGAAGCAAGAGCAAACACATTCAAAAGCTAGCAGAAGGCAAAAAATAACTAAGATCAGGTCCTTACAAGGGACCCCGAAGGAGACAGAGAAATAAAAAACCCTCCAAAAAATCAATGAATCCAGGAGTTGGTTTTTTGAAAAGATCAACAAAATTGATAGACCACTAGCAAGACTAATAAAGGAGAAAAGAGAGAAGAATCAAATAGACACAATAAAAAATGATAAAGGGGATATCACCACCGACCCCACAGAAATACAAACTACCATCAGAGAATACTATAAACACCTCTATGCAAATAAACTAGAAAATCTAGAAGAAATGGATAATTTCCCGGACACTTACACTCTCCCAAGACTAAACCAGGAAGAAGTTGAATCCCTGAATAGAGCAACAGCAGGCTCTGAAATTGAGGCAATAATCAATAGCCTACCACCAAAAATAGTCCAGGACCAGACAGATTCACAGCTGAATTCTACCAGAGGTACAAGGAGGAGTTGGTACCATTCCTTCTGAAACTATTCCAATCAATAGAAAAAGAGGGAATCCTCCCTAACTCATTTTATGAGGACAACATCATCCTGATACCAAAGCCTGGCAGAGACACAACAAAAAAAGAGAATTTTAGACCAATATCCCTGATGAAGATCAATGCAAAAATCCTCAATAAAATACTGGCAAACCAGATCCAGCAGCACATCAAAAAGCTTATCCACCATGATCAAGTGGGCTTCATCCCTGGGATGCAAGACTGGTTCAACATACGCAAATCAATAAATGTAATCCAGCATATAAACAGAACCAAAGACAAGAACCACATGATTATCTCAATAGATGCAGAAAAGGCCTTTGACAAAATTCAACAGCCCTTCATGCTAAAAATGCTCAATAAATTCGGTATTGATGGAACGTATCTCAAAATAATGAGCTATTTATGACAAACCCACAGCCAATATCATACTGAATGGGCAAAAACTGGAAGCATTCCCTTTGAAAACTGGCACAAGACAGGGATGCCCTCTCTCACCATTCCTATTCAACATAGTGTTGGAAGTTCTGGCTAGGGCAATCAGGCAAGAGAAAGAAATCAAGGGTATTCAGTTAGGAAAAGAAGAAGTCAAATTGTCCCTCTTTGCAGATGACATGATTGTATACTTAGAAAACCCCATCATCTCAGCCCAAAATCTCCTTAAACTGATAAGCAACTTCAGCAAAGTCTCAGGATACAAAATTAATGTGCAAAAATCACAAGCATTCTTATACACCAGTAACAGACAAACAGAGAGCCAAATCAGGAATGAACTTCCATTCACAATTGCTTCAAAGAGAATAAAATACCTAGGAATCCAACTTACAAAGGATGTAAAGGACGTCTTCAAGGAGAACTACAAACCACTGCTCAGTGAAATAAAAGAGGACACAAACAAATGGAAGAACATACCATGCTCATGGATAGGAAGACTCAATATCATGAAAATGGCCATACTGCCCAAGGTAATTTATAGATTCAATGCCATCCCCATCAAGCTACCAAGGAGTTTCTTCACAGAATTGGAAAAAACTGCTTTAAAGTTCATATGGAACCAAAAAAGAGCCCGCATTGCCAAGACAATCCTAAGTCAAAAGAACAAAGCTGGAGGCATCACGCTACCTGACTTCAAACTATACTACAAGGCTACAGTAACCAAAAGAGCATGGTACTGGTACCAAAACAGAGATATAGACCAATGGAACAGAACAGAGTCCTCAGAAATAATACCACACATCTACAGCCATCTGATCTTTGACAAACCTGACAAAAACAGGAAATGGGGAAAAGATTCCCTATTTAATAAATGGTGCTGGGAAAATTGGCTAGCCATAAGTAGAAAGCTGAAACTGGATCCTTTCCTTACTCCTTATACGAAAATTAATTCAAGATGGATTAGAGACTTAAATGTCAGACCTAATACCATAAAAATCCTAGAAGAAAACCTAGGTAATACCATTCAGAACATAGGCATGGGCAAGCACTTCATGTCTAAAACACCAAAAGCAATGGCAACAAAAGCCAAAATTGACAAATGGGATCTAATTAAACTAAAGAGCTTCTGCACAGCAAAAGAAACTACCATCAGAGTGAACAGGCAACCTACAGAATGGGAGAAAATTTTTGCAATCTACTCATCTGACAAAGGGCTAATATCCAGAACCTACAAAGAACTCAAACAAATTTACAAGAAAAAAACAAACAACCCCATCAAAAAGTGGGCAAAGGATATGAACAGACAGTTCTCAAAAGAAGACATGCATACAGTCAACAGACACAGGAAAAAATGCTCGTCATCACTGGCCATCGGAGAAATGCAAATCAAAACCACAATGAGATACCATCTCACACCAGTTAGAATGGCAATCATTAAAAAGTCAGGAAACAACAAGTGCTGGAGAGGATGTGGAGAAATAGGAACACTTTTACACTTTTGGTGGGATTGTAAACTAGTTCAACCATTATGGAAAACAGTATGGCGATTCCTCAAGGATCTAGAACTAGAAGTACCATATGACCCAGCCATCCCATTACTGGGTATACACCCAAAGGATTATAAATCATGCTGCTATAAAGACACATGCACATGTATGTTCATTGTGGCACTATTCATAATAGCAAAAGACTTGGAATCAACCCAAATGTCCATCAGTGACAGACTGGATTAAGAAAATGTGGCACATATACACCATGGAATACTATGCAGCCATAAAAAAGGATGAGTTTGTGTCCTTTGTAGGGACATGGATGCAGCTGGAAACCATCATTCTCAGCAAACTATTGCAAGAACAGAAAACCAAACACTGCATGTTCTCACTCATAAGTGGGAACTGAACAATGAGATCACTTGGACTCTGGAAGGGGAACATCACACACCTGGGCCTATCATGGGGAGGGGGGAGGGGGGAGGGATTGCATTGGGAGTTATACCTGATGTAAATGACGAGTTGATGGGTGCTGACGAGTTGATGGGTGCAGCACACCAACATGGCACAAGTATACATATGTAACAAACCTGCACGTTATGCACATGTACCCTAGAACTTAAAGTATAATAATAAAATAAAAAATAAAAAAATAAAAAGCGCAAGTACTCAAGAAGAGTGTCGATGCTGAAAGGTGTGCTACCTTTCCCCACCCATCAAAAGGGTCACTGCTGACACTTCTATCCAAAAGACAGGCTGACAAGAGAAAAGCATAACAAATTTGTTTAATGAAAATTTTATGTGGCATGGGAGCTTTCAGAAATGAAGACCCAAAGACTCAGGGAAAACTCTTTTTAGGCTTAGGGTTGAGGAAGAATGGGCAGCAATGCAGACTGTGATTGGGGAAGAGGGAATGATCTAGTGGTAGCAGACTGAGGGGAAAACCCAGCAAGCCCTCGCTGTTCAGATTCTTTTTATTCTGCGTAACATTCCTTCCTTTGGGTATGGGGCAGGACCCCTTGGAATGAGGGTCTTCAAGGGAAAAGGGAGAAGGAAGAGAGTGACCTTTCTACGTTTTATGGCTTCCTTTGGAGGAGAGAAGCTCTAGTTTCTATGACCTACCTTGGGGAAGAGAAATTTTTCTGGTTCTATAACTTGCTTAGGGGAAAAATAGGGGTGGGAGACAGAAGGACAGCAGAAGGTCAGAGAGAGACTTCGTTTGTGAGGCTGCTTCTGAAGCCTTCCAATCTCCTTTAGATCAAAGTACTCATCATGCCACTGTGCCACACTTGGGGTATTATTTTCTGAGCCCCAAAAATAAAGGCTCTAAAGATGACATGAAAATATTAACAGAGGTGTTTGTGATGGGATGGTAGCACAATGGGTATTTTTTCTGTCTAGTTACATGTGTTTTCTGATTTTTCTTTAATAAGCATGAATTACTTTCATAATTAAAAAGCACTTATTACATTAAAAAGTCTGTGCACTCTAAGTAATAAAAGGGCTATTTTAAAATAAATTTCTTGTTGCAAGATAAGATTGAGCTCTCTTAATTTAAAAAGGTTTACAAAGAAATCAGAGAATTAGTTAATTCATAAACCAAATAATAAATGTCTTGGTCAAAGGAAGTTGCAAAATCATTTGTCATTATTTTATGAGCAGTGCTCACACTCTGTGATAGGTTTTCGTTTCATTACAAGGTGTTTCTGGATTAGAGGGATAAAATTACTTCCCAGGGTCACATATGAATGGAACATAAAGAACTGGAGATCTCATCACAACCTGGCTAAGTGGAGGGTACCCTTCGGTCATATAGGACATGCCTTATCCTGGTGCTCCAGCCCCTGTGTGCACAGGCAGCGGAAGCCAGGGCCTGCATGCAGGCAGTGGGGGTACCACTGCAGCAGAGGGGTGTGTGTGTGTGAGACAGAGAGAGAGACAGAGAGATAGAGAGAGAGAAGGGGGGCTCTCTTTCCCTTGATGTTTCCATTTTCTTTTTCTAAAGAAAGCATTGCCCTTTTCAAGGGCCTTGTGACTTCCAGCTTTCTACTCAGAACAGAAATCATCACCCTCAATCCCAAAAGGGAACGATTTGCTGTTATCTTTTAATCTTAACTGGATTTCATTCATACTAGGTAGCTAACTCCATTAAATATTTAAGTGTTAATGGTATTTTTGCCTAACAATGGAAAAAAAGGTCTTTATCTGCAATTAAGGGAATTCTAGGTGATAGTAAGTCATAGTTTAGATGACGGGAAGGGTCGAGGTGGCAAGAGAAATAGCAATTTGTCCTTGAAATCAGATGAGGTCTCCGCTTTGGAAAAACAGAAAACTGCTTCAGTGTTTATTAGGTCCCTTGGAAGATCTCCTGACACTGTCCTTCAACTTTCCTCCCTTTTCTGAACTCCACGCTTCTCTCCCAATCCCTGCACAGCCCCCAACCCAAGTTTCTTTCCATACTGATGCCTACCACTTTGTTCTAGGTTGCCTTTGAGTACGACAGTCTATTTCACATGTGTATAGAGAAACACTGCCTCTGATGTTTGTTGTTTGTGCATCATAACTGCTCAGAACTCCAGAAAATGATTCTAAGTCATATTCTGCAAAACATGCTTCCTAGGCCTTGCAATTTATTACATACAAATATTCTGCAAGGAATTTTTCTTAAGATCAATCAACTAAACAATCAACAAAATTCTGACTCGTTTACTAACCTTCAGTGACTAATTTATTTTAAATATGCCTTTTTATTCTAACATACAACTTAGGAATTTTAATATTGATTAATTGATCCAATCATTCCTTACAAAAATAAGCAAATATTTCCTAGGGCTCTTCTGAATCTGTGCTTCTACTCCATGCCCATAGATTCCTCTTTATGTTTATAATATACATTTGCCTATGTTTATCCTACTTTATCCATTTATTTTACCTCAAGGCTACTTCTTGTTTCCCCTTTGATTTTTTCTCAATTGAGACATTCTGATTTATTAAGGGTAAGGAAAGGAAGCCTTCATTCGCTGCACATGTCAGAATTTGTTAAATTAATCACTTCAAAGTTGTTGTTTTTTTATTTTTTTAAACAATAAGACAATTCAGTTGTTCAGAGTTTTAGCTTCCCAGCTGCAACAAGTTGTTTAATCCTGAATTTTCTAAATGCTAAGAGCTTCAACAGGGAAAACAAGCATTGTGTGCAAACGCTGTGATCTTGCCAGCTCACAGTACAGCTCCTTTGATTTGTCTCTTAGTCCCCTGTGATGGGCAGAGGATATTTGGTTTGGTAACAAGATGGCCTCTGTGATACAAAAGGTTGGAGTGTCCCACCTCTCAAGTGGCCCAACTACATTGTCCATCATAGGATTCCTAAAGTTTATTGAAATTGTTTCTGTTTTAGGAACATGTATGTAAATAAAATCACACCATTCTCCCACGTGTCCTAAAAATCCAAAAATGATTTTTCACAGCTTTGCTTAACATAATATACTCATTATTGTCAGCATATGAATAATGAGAACTCACAGCTTCAAAATCTGATTTTATGTTGAAAGTTTTGTCTTTGGGTGGCTGTGCACTAACTCACAGTGCTGAGGTGATGTCCTCCTGCTGGGAGAAGCTCTTGAGAATAAGAAGTAAGGTTAGGGAAGGAATGGGTATAATCCCTAAGTACTTTCTCCAAAATTGGCCCCTTGTGAACATTTTTTCTAAAGATAGCACGTTAACATGATGACTAATATTAGAGTGAAAAAGTATGTTAGAAAAAGTTGCATAAAAGCCAGACCATCAGCTATATAGAAAAGGGAATCAAAGAGTAGGGGCTGTTTTCTTTCTTTTAAAAAAATTTAATGTGAAATATACATAACATAAATTATTTTAACTATTTTTAAGTGTATAATTCATTGGCATTAAATACATTCCAAATATTGTATAGCCATACATTTACAATATTATGAAATCACCATCACCATCTGTACCCAAAACTCTATCATTATCCCCAGCACAAACACTGTACCCCATAAACAATAACTCCCTATTTGCCCCTTCCCCAGTCCCTGGTAACCTCTCTTCTACTTTCTGTCTCTGTGAATTTACCTAATCTATATACCTCATAGAAGTGGAATCACAGGATATTGGTCTTTTTTGTGTCTGGCTTATTTCACTTAGCATAATGTTTTCAAGGGCAGTCCATACTGTATCATATATCAAAATATCATTCTTTTGTGGCTGAATAATATTCCATAATATGTAAATACATTTTGTTTATCCATTCATCTGTGAATGGACACTTGTATTGTTTCCACCTTTGGCTATTGTGAATAATGCTGCTATGAACATTGGTATACAAATGTCTGTTTGAGTCCCTGCTTTCAAGTCTCTTGGATGTATCTAGAAGTGGAATTGTTGGCTCATATGGTAGTTCTACATTTAACTGCTTGAGGAACTATTTTCCATAGCACGGCACCAATTTACATTTCCACCAGCAATGCACAAGTGTTCCAATATATCCACATCATGGCTAACGCTTACTTTCTGTTTTTTGTTTGTATTATTGTCATCCTAGTGGGTGCAAAGTGGTAACTCATTGTGGTTTTGATTTGCATTTCTCTAATGACCAACACTGTTAGAGAAAGTAGCATAAAAGCCAGACCATCAGCTATATCGATGTGCGTAGTGGCCATTTGTATATCTTCTTTTCATGAGAAATGCCTATTCAAGTCATTTTCCCATTTTGTTTTTTATTGTGAGTGGTGGCTTTTTAAAGGGCTGCTTTACCTTGAACCAATAGCAGAGACATCTTCCTCCACTAGAATCTGCTCATAAGCTCACACTCTACCCTAAAACTCCCACACATAGGTTTGCAATGTCCTGGGAGCTGCCTTCACAGCATTGTCTTGACTTCACGGAGGATGGGGAGGGCAGGCAGAGCTGCATCAGGAGAGAAGAGTAACATCTTCTGGGGCCTCCTGGATGTTGCAGGAGCCAAAGAAACCCTGACAAAAGAAGTAGAGGTGAAAGGCTTTCATGCTCTACTAGCGAGCTCCACTGTAGCTTTCTGTCAGCCTGGGTCTTATCTCGTATTATTCATGGGATTGCTTGCCCTTTGGACCTTCTTACCCTTTTTCTTGGCATGGAAGGAGCTTTAATGCTTAGTGTGGCTAATCAGCTAGTCAGTGGATGATGTAATGAAAAGATTCTTCGAACTCTGTATTTTGAAAGTAGACTAATAGAGGTTCTGGGGATGCAGATTTCTGTTCCGAGGAGTGGGTAATACTGTTTCTTGATTTGGATACTGGTTACAGAGGTGGTTCAGTTTGAAAAATTCTTATAATGTATTCATACTCTCTCTGTATGTTATACTTCATTAAAAGCTCAAAAGAGAAAGAAAGATAAAAACTCTGCCTACTCAACAGAGTCAATAGTTTCATGATATGTCTATTCAGTAGGTAAGTCACTTTTGAGGGCACAGCTAGATTTAGTAGCCTGAGAGCTGTACATATTTCAGAAAATAAACATAGGAATTGACTAGTGGTCAGAAATTATGAGAAGATATGCTTCATTTGTCCCTTTATCACAGGGCAGGATGACATTATTTAAAAGTCAACGTTGATCACATCCCTCCCCAAAGTACAAAGTGTCCAAGGCTTCCCATTGCAGTTACAACAACACCTGCAATCCTTGCCATGGCCCAGGAGGCCTCACGTGGTCTGGCCCACCTTTGTGTCTTCATCGTGTACCTCTCATTCACTTCCTTATCATGCTGTGGTAACACAGATCCCACTGTGTTCCTCAAGCCCACTCGGCTCACTCTCTTGCCCTTGCCTTTGTGTCCACTATTCCCTTGGCTGGGCTGAGCTCCCTGGCTGTCCCCATGACTTTAGCTCTCCTGCTCACTCTCACTCTCCCTTATGTCTTGGGTCTCATCTCAAATGTCACTTCCCTAATTAAGTCTTCTCTGACCATCCTAGATAAAGTAGGCCCTCCATCCTAATTATTGCTTTCTATATTACCTCCTAGTTTATTTCCTTTACGGCATTTATTACTATTAGCAATTTTCTTGCTAACTTGTCTTCCCCACTAGTATATAATTCTCCATGAATGCAGGGACTTTGTCAATACTGTTCACTGCTATACTGTCTAGACCTCACACTGTTCAAAGCATGCAGGAGTGCACAAAAGCCTATTTGTTACATAAACGAATGAAGCCATGAATGGCTCTAAATTAATTGCAAAGAAACTGAGTCATAGTGGACCACAGAAAATGACATGTATAGTTGCCATAGTGCAATTTGGATTACATGGATATTCAGTGAGGAGTAAGAGAGAGTTTGCCATTTTTTTCTCCTCTGGTGTCTCCCTATTGACAGGCGTTCCTACAAGTCTTGGCAGGAAATAGACACATGCCTCCCAAAGGCATGGTTCCCTTTCCTTCACAGAACAACGCTTCACTCCAATGACCTCAGATGCTTGTCCATTGCAAAAAGAGCCCTCAGAAGGAGACAGTGAGATTAAGCACTGTGGGATTTTGAGGGGCTCTCCTGAAAGGTGAGAGAATGAAATAATGGAAAGAGACTAGAGCAAGCCACTTATAGAAGAGGTTGTGTGGCCCTCAGATTGTAAGATCCTGCTTTGATTTCTGGAAAGGCAGCCCTGAGGGGAGGGTATCTTGTGCATTTGGCATTCTTTCACACAGATGACCTTTGATGGCAGAGTACTAATACTTAAAAGGACCCTGTTGCTCAAAGGAGCCTGTGCTTCACTCAAGATAACTACTGTCCTCAGAGCCCTATGAACCTCAGACAGCAGTCAGCCCAGTTGGCTCCTTCATGAATGGGGTGGGAATGTGCACAGAGACACAGCCTAGCTTAGGAGTGAATATGAGGAGAGAATGTGGAAACTCACAGCTCAGTCATTAGATCTTGACTGCTGTGTGAGGGCAGCTGAGTTGTCTTTAGTTGAATGCTGTCTTCCAGAAATAAATTAGCCGTAGGTAGGAACAATGATCTCTTACTTCAAAGATGTTAGTTCAGGCTTTTTACTGCATTGGTTCTTATGCACTATTTGTTATAAGGGAATAAACACCTAGGGCTTTGGAATTACCATTTACACTGCTTAAAAAATTGTCATCCAAAACTTGATGTGGCTAGAACTTATTATTTAGGTCTCGGCTCAAATGTCGTCTCCTCAGAGAGGTCTTCCCTGATGACAGAGCTTAAAGGAGCATCCCACATTCGCCCAGCTACTCTCTGTCACTCAGGTCTATGTAATGGCTTTCAGAACACGTATCACTAAATGACATCACCCAGTGTATTTGTTTATGTGGTTGTCTGGCTCCCTTCACTAGATTGGAAGCACCATGAAAGCAGGAATTTTGTCACATCATAACTTTGGTGTTTAGAAGAATGTGTGGCACACTGTTAGCACTCAATGAACTTATCTACCATCCAGTAGGTACCAGACACTGTGTGGATACTGGAGATTCAAGAAGTCACTCAATAATGCAAAACAGCGCAGCCACTTTGTTTTATTTTATTTTGGGACAGGGTCTTGCTCTGTCACCCAGGCTGGAATGCAGTGGTGCAAACATAGCTCACTGCAGCCTCAAACTCCCGGGTTCAAGCAGTCCTCCTGCCTCACCCTCCTAAGTAGCTAGGACTACAGGCATGTGCCACCATTCCTAGCTAATTTATTTTTTTATTTTTGTAGAGACGGAATCTCTCTATGTTGCCCAGGCTGCTTTTAAACTCCTGGCCTCAAGCAATCCTCTTGCATCAGCTTCCCAAAGTGTTGAGATTATAGGCGTAAACTACTGCACCTGGTCTGGTGCAGCCACTTTGGGAGTTCTTCAAACGTTTACACAGAGAGTTATCATATGATTCAGAAATTTCTCTCCTAGGTATATACCCAAGAAAAATGAAAACATATATCCACACAAAAACTGGTACATGAATATTCACAGCAGAATTATTCTTATTTTCCAAAAGGTGAAAACAACCCAAATGACCATCAAATGATAAAAAGATAAATACAATAGGATATATCCGTAAAATGGAACATCCTCTACAATAAAAAGGAATGAAGTGATAATACATGCTACAAAATGGATGAACCTTGAAAATATTATGCTAAGTAAAGAAGCTATTCATGAAAACCACATATTATATGATTCCATTTCTATTTAATATCTAGAATAAGCACATGGACAGATTAGTGGTTGCCTTGGGTTGGAGAGTGGCTTGAAATGGGGAATAACTGCTAGTCATACCAATGGGGTATGTGATTTCTTTTTGGGTGGCAAAAATGTTCTAAAATTTATCGTGATAGTTGTACAACTATGTGAATATACTAAAAACCACTGAATTATATACTTTAATTGAGTCAATGCTATGTTAATTATATCTCCATAAAGATATTATTTTAAAAGTCATTCAACCATGCATGATACCTGACATTATTCATTCATTCAATCTTTCAACACGTATTCATCACCTGCTTTGTAACAGGCTCAGGGCTAAATGAAGGGGATATATAGGTAAACTACTGTAGTTTCTACCTTAAGGAACAATTGATTTAAATGTTTGTTGTCTCTATAACAACTTCCTACCTTATTTCACATCTGTCAAAGAAATCTGATTACAAGAAATGATACGTGCTGGAAACTGCTACTTGTTCAGTAAAATCCACTTTCTCCTATTCTTGGACACACAACTAGATAACATTTCCTAGCCTCCCTTGCAATTGGGTAGCTGCGTACCTGATCTTCAGCTAATTCTGAGGGAAAGCAATATACCACTTCTGCCAAATTTGGCACAGAGAATCTCCATGCATTTCACCCCCTCTGCCCATAGAATGGAAATAAACATGCTCAGCCTGGGCAACATAGCAAGATCCTATTTTGAAAAGAATTTTTTAAATATGAAAAAATTAGCTGGGCACGGTGGTATGCACCTGTAGTCCCAGCTACTCGGGAGGCTGAGGTGGGAAGATTGCTTGGGAGGCTGAGGCGGGAAGATGGCCTGAGCTCAGGAGTTTGAGGCTGTGCTGAGCAATGGTCACGCCACTGCACTCCAGCTTGGGTGACAGAGTGAGACTCCATCTCTAAAAAACCAAATCAAATCAAAAAACAGGAAAAAGAAAGAAGAGAAGTAAGCACACTGATCTTGGAAGCCACATGACGTTGACGATTGCGGGATCTTTATCATTTTGGATGCTGAATGACTACATGGAGCAAAACTCTCAAACTGACCCATAATTGCACTGTTATGATAGAAAAATATAAACCTCTAATTCTAAGGCAAAACTTGATGTTACTCTAACTAACACACTGGGTTATAATGGAAATATGTAGGCTGTGAAGCCCTCCTGGTCCCTTAAAAATCTGGGCTAAAAGCGTAAAGGTGCTGCTTTCCTTTAGATATAAGGTGATAATTTTATTAGTTCTTGATTAGACTTCAGTTACGGTTTTTATTACTTAACCCTGGTATGATTTCTCCTATTCCTTGAGGCACTCCTACTGTTTCAGCAACCAGGAAACTGGAAGGACACTGGTGGGGGACAGGGTATTACAGCAGTAATCCTGTCAAGTCGGTGTAGCCAGAATCCTCCCTTACTCCTGATGTTTCCTCTTAGTATTTTCGGTCCACTGACCCCACCCTGTTCCTTGGCTCTAAATCCCCAGTTGTGCATACTGTATTCAGAATTGAAACCAGTTCTATACTGAGATCTCTTTTCTCCTATTGAAATAGTCCCAAATAAAATCTGTTTTTGCCACTCTAACTACTGTTCAGCTCTGGTTTGCTATATATGTATGTACGTATGTATGTATGTATGTATGCGAGTATGTATGTCTGTCAGGGGTACTGGCACTCACCTATGCTGCTGGTGACAGTGTGAATGGTATAATCTCTCTGAAGGGCAATTTGGTACCATGTATCAAAAGTCTTCACATGTATGTAACTCTCCACCCTCGCAAGCCCAAAACTGCATGCTCTTTGACCCAGTCATCATATTTCAAGCATCTTAAATTAAAAAAATTTTTGAAAGATTTAGTTGTCAAATGTACAATTTATTTGAAACATTTAATACAACAATGTGGTTGTAAGGAAAAAAAATTGGAAATATTTTGAACTTTATTATGTGTTCTGTCTAGCTAGACAGCCATTATTTGTTTTTTAGTATGCTATTTGATGACTTCATAAAGATAGAAGTTCACACGTAGAAAACTCACAGTAATGCAAATAATTGCTGTCCATAGAAATACTAATAGTGTCTGGTGAAATGCATTGATTATCTCCCTGTAGACACTGACTAGTTTTACCAGTTTTGCATCCATATGTGAATTTACTTCAGCATTATTAAAAATGTGACTAAATGTGGGATAATTTGAGGTCATTTTTGAACTGGTTGCTCAATATCTTACTAGTTTCTTCATTAATTAATGAGATAAAGAAAACTTTAACGTATGTTCACTAAAACCTATATGGGAATCATTTAAAAAATTTATCCCTTCATATGGAGATTGTTTAATTAATTATGACATGTTCATGTAACAGAATGGTACGTAGCCTTACAAGTTGTTACAGAAGAAAATCTATTGACATAGAGTAAGGCAGGTTTCAGAACAATACACACAGTATGTTTACCTTGCATAAAAATGTTAATATAAGTGTGTGCAAGAGTACAGGCCCCCAGAGAACCTTGACTGACCCAGCTTTTCCCCCTCCCACTTGGAGTTCTCAGGTTTTCAGGGTAACTGTAGAACGTGCTGAAAATGCAGTGTCCTGAGATAAGAAAGAACTCTCTGGAATAGCCCAGGTCTTCTCCTCATCGATCCTAGAACAGGATATCCTACAATACTTTGGGTCAGCTATACAAGTTTCCCTAGGTGTGTAAAACTCAGAGCAGAATACTTTCAGGGTCCCTCAGCTTTGGTGAGAAATGGGGTGTGTGCAAATAAGAATCCATTTGCCCTGGGCAGCTTTTCCCAGGCTTGGGGGACTGGCTCACCATGGATCCTAGGCTTCTGTTGATTCTTGCTGTCTGTGAGTCATAACGTTGCTTTGCCTGACTTGTCGTGACAGTGTTCTCTATCACTGGAATTCATTCTAACAGCTGGGTTTGTGCAAAACTTCCTTCCAGATGTAGGAAACTTAGCAGGAATTACTAAGGTGCTTAGAGTCCTCCCCTGGGATTTACAACAGGTGCTGGTATACTGCTTAACAATGTGCATATGTGTGGATAAACACACATACACATACATATACACACACAGGTATGTAAACATTAATGTGACATATGTGTATATATTTCAGCTCTGGAATACATCAAAGCAATAAAAAAGATGATCTCTGGGATGGAGGTATAAGTTTTTAATTATTCTATATGCTTAAATGTATTTTCTCATTTTTCTAAAATAAATTACGCTTACACTAAGAAGCAGTTATTTTATTTTTTTTAAGCTGCAGTGGGATAAATAAGAATATTTTTTATCTTTCACTAATTTGCTTTCAGATTTTAAACACTCAATCTTTCATATATAGCTCAGGGAAGTCCTGTTTGCCTGTTGTTCCCTCATGAATAATAGGGCCTCCTTTTATTCTCAAAAATGTTTCAGTTTAGAACACTTTTATGGTCATTTTACTTTTGTGATATCAGCTCAGAAGATCTGAAAGATGTGATGCCTCAGTGCATGAAGTGAGCAGCATTAAAGAGAAACTGGCATATCTGTGAGTAATGACATAATTCACTGACTCAAAATCTGAATTTTACGTAGTCCAGAAAAATATTCTTGCAGAAACAAAGCATGTTTACCTTCACAGATTGCATGATGGAAGTCCAAGCTTATTTAATTGTCTGAATGAGTGGGGAAAATGATCACAACATTTCCTGCCAATTATATTTATCATATGACTGAGAGTCCACAAGTCACCTAAATATTTTAGGGGACAAGCATTCACACGGAGAGTATCAATGATATAGAAAATGCTCTTAATAAAAGAAAATTTTCTTTCCTCTGTAAATTTTTCATAACTGCAAACAACATACAGATTTTAGGAACCAAAAGAGGCTTTAAATTTAAAGCACTATTTATCTTGTCAGCAAGTTATTAGAGTGATGCCTTTACAAATCCACTGCCAGGCACTGGCTCTCCCAGTGGGGAACCAGCTGTTTCAGAAAGTGAGCTTTTCAAATGTAAAGCAGTGATTTTTCTGCTTTCTTCCCCCTGAAAGCAGACAACTTAAGTCTTGAAAATTCAACCCTGTCTCAAAAAAAAAAAAAAAAAAAAAAAAAAAAAATCCAACACTGAATTGTTGCAAGGGCATTTATAAGGACTGAGTACTATTTGGGCCTCAGGCCACAATCTTTATTTGTGCCAAAGCCTCAGGAGGCAGGAGATCGATTTTCATAAGCTCAGAGTTCTGTATTTTCCTGAATCCTCTTTTATCGTGTTAATATTATCCTGGAATCAGATAGGGAAACTTTTACTTAATCCCAGAGATAGTAGAGTTGGTCTGATCCTCTGTACTTTCTAAACTAGATTGGGGAAACTAACTTCATATTAAGGTAAAACCTTATTTTATTCATGTATTTTACAGTAAAGGTAGCACAAAGGCTCACTGAGTTTTTTAAAGAGAAAAATTCTAATGTTACTAGTTTCTCAGATCATCTAGTTTCCAGATATTGGGAGAGTCAAAGGTATCTCTTAGGTTATCTACAGACAAAAAAAGAAACAGGAAGGAAGGATAGAAATGAAGGAAGGGAGAGATGGAGGGAGGGAAGTAAAGAAAGGAAAAGAAAAAAGAATGAGGAAATTAGCTGATTCAATTACTAGGCAAAATAAGACACACTTAGAATTTTTTTCTTATTGCATATATTTATGGTGTACAACTTGTACAACTGGACGTTTTGATATATATAGTGAAATGGATACTACAGGCAAATTAACACCCATCATCTCATAGAGGAACCTTTTTCTTTTTGGTGTGGCGAGAGCATCTAAAATGATCAAATAATTTTTAACAAGGGTACCCAGAAGACACAATGGGGGAAAAGATAGTCCCTTCAATAAATGGTATTGGGAAAATTGAATATTCACATGCAAAATAATAAAATGGGACCCTTATGTTAGGTCACGTACAAAAAATCAACTAAAATTGGATTAAATACCTAAATGTTAAGACCTGAAACCACAAAACTCCTAGAAGAAAACATATGAGAAAAGCTCCTGACACTGGTCTTGACAATGATTTATTTAATTAATTAATTTTTTTTTGAGACAGAGTCTTAACTCTGTGGCCCAAGCTGGGGTGTGGAGCACAGTGGCACAATTTTGGCTCACTGCAACCTCCACCTCCTGGTTTCAAGTGATTCTCATGCCCCAGCCTCCCCAGCAGCTGGGATTATAGGTGCCTGCCACCACACCTGGCTAATATTGTATTTTTAGTAGAGATGAGATTTCACCACATTGGCCAAGCTAGGCTCGAACTCCCGGCCTCAAGTGATCTGCCCGCCTCAGCCTCCCAAAGTGCTAGGATTACAGGCATGAGCCACTGGCCCCAGCTGATTTTTTGAATATCACACCCAAAACACAGGCAACATAAGCAAAAATAAACAAATGGGACTTGTTAAAGCAAACTAAATATGGCCTGAGAAGGACTCTGTACATCCGTATTTGAATCCTTGTGGACAAACGGCAACCTAACTTAATAGGTAGACAAGATTGAAAGCCTAACTTAAGAGCATGTGCCTACAACAATAGCTGAGTCTTGGCCAATCCCAGCAGCAATACTTCAATCACTCCTACACTGCTGAGTGTTCAAACTGTGTTCAAATAAGGCAAATGCCAACCTATAACTAATCCAGCTATTTCTGTACCTCACTTCTGATTTCCGTACGTCAGTTTACCTTTACTTTTTGTCTATAAATTTGTTCTGATCACGAGGCCCCCCCCTGGAGTCTGAATCTGCTGTGATTCTGGGGGCTGCCCAATTGTGAATCGTTCATTGCTCGATTAAATTCCTTTAAATTTAATACAGCTGGAGTTTTTCTTTTAATAGATGGTGTCAGAAGCAGGGTCTGAAGTACAGCTTTAACGACCCCAGGAATGCTGAGTGAACACGCAAGGTACCTGCAGGACCCACTTGTGTCCACTGATCTCTCAGAGCAGCTGGGAATCATGGGTAAATTCTCTCTTAAATGTTGGAGCTCCATGGATTTGTGTTTTGAGCTCTCTGAGTTTCTTTGAGCAAATTTCTGTCCCAAACTGGGTTTGGAAGTCACAATAGAAACTGAACTAGGTCCAGGATCAGATTTGATCCAGTAATTAACTGGCTTGGATCCAGTTAGAGGCCTCTTACATCTGACTGGGTCAGAAGAAACTGGTAGGAAATGATAATATTGCAGGGGTTGTAAAATTTGGCTTTTAAAAATTCACAGGGATTTTTGTGTTCTACTCCTTCATTTCACTTTTCTTGTGCACTTAGGTAGGGAAAAATCATTGGCTAAGTTAATCAAGGGAACCTGAGAGCAAAGCCAATATTTTAGGTAAAAATGGGATCCTTAATTTCTGAAAAACTGACTTCCCTTTCACTTATACATTAAACCCAGGAAGCAGCAAAGTCTTACAGAAATGGTGAAATCTTACTAAAGATAACTTACAGTGGAACGTTCTGGATAAACAACAACACATTGAAGTGTATTTAAAAATGAGGGCTCCCAAAAATTAACTGCTAACCTTTTAGCTTAGTTACTATCCTGATCCAAAGAAACAGACTGCAGCACCTATTGGCTGACTTTGGATAAGTAATGGGGGTATATTTTACCTGAGTAAAGGATAAGTTTGGGTTAGAGGCCCTCCCTTCAGTAAAGTCCTTCTTGGTTAAAAGGGACTAAAGATGACAAGGCCCAACCGGGGGCAAGTTTAAGCCTTGCCAGTTTAATACCGAGTGCTAAGCAGAGTGGCGAATGTCTCTGTTTTGTCACACATATTTTGCTCTGGCAGGAATGGAAAGTGTTAATTTAGTTACTGAATGGAACTCCTTGGACAGCCTCTTACAAAATTGAGAGGCTTCTGCCTGGGGTTCCATGAAACAGACAGGGGAAAAAAAGATCTTCTTTTGTGTTGCTGCTTGGTCTCCAGGGCTATAGTGTGGCAAGCAGGGTAGCTAGGGCCACTAAGGAAAAGAGAACTTAGAAACCTGACATGCCAGCAAAAGGGCAAGAATTTCTTACAGTCAGACTTCTGGCCTCTCTCTCTGTGCAAACCGGTTAAATGAATGGTAAAAATCACTGTTTATCTCCTCTGTAAAATTTTGATTAATGTGAAAAAGGATTCTGAGGCTAGTTTTAAGCTGTAGCAAATCTGGTGTATTTTGTGCTATGAATTTGTCTTTCTTTGTCATTCTGTCATAAAGAAGGGTACCTTAGGATAGAACATGGGCTTAGGACCTCATAAGCTCGCTCGCTATTCAAGATGGCCCAGAAAGCTGGTCTGTTACAAATTTTGCTGCAGATCTCTGAAGAAAAAAAAAATGGATGAGGTCTCCATCTTGTTTTATGTCCTTGGGAGCTAAACCTTGTAACCACGTGGCAGTACTTTCTTTTGATGTCTGCCATTTTACAATGGTGGTCCAGGTTGAATCCTGGCTTAGGGAATGAGTACTTTCTGGTTTAATATCTGCATGACCTTTATCTCTTCCCCTCTATCAGCAACTTCTGACTTCTCTTCTTGAATTTTCCTTTCTTTGAGCTACGTTTGAAGATTCTAAATTTTGTAAAAACTGCATGCTTTCCTGGCGCTATTCCTCTAAGGACTCCACCCTAAATCCAGTAATCCAATTAAGAAACTTCAAAACTGGCAAATGAAAAATCTTAACAACTATTGGATCTTCTTCTGTCTGTCTGTGTAGTTACATATGTATTGTGTGTGTGTGATGTTCATATAAAAGAACTCTCATTAATTGGCTTAAAAATAAGTGCTTAAATCAAATATTTTGATAGAAAAATAAAAACTGTAATGCCTTTTAGTTCATGTGACTTTTGTAATCTTTGAGAAATAAAAAGTTTTAAAGATAACTTAAAATAAAGACATTTGGTCAAATTAGGTCAGATATTAGGTTTGCTAAATGCTTTAAGGTTATAAACTGCTTCTTTGGCTTTTGAAAATTGTTCAACTTGCCTGCTTTACAGCTTGGTAAGGCCTGGGCACATGTGGAGTTAACCACACCCCTAGCTATGCTGGAAAGAGTCAGACCTTATCTGCCCTTCTGCCTGATTTCCTAGGCTCCACACCTGGTACATAACTAAAATAACTTACCACGTTTTTCACCAAAATTGAAAATTGCTGAGTTACCATTATCATATGTAATGGAGACCATTGAAAAAAATTTTTACATGCAAGGTAGGTAAAGAAAGTAAAATGTGTTTTTAGTAAAGTACTATAAGTGCATAAAAATGTGGATTTTCTTGCCTAAGTTTAGAGGGTCAAAGGATTGTTCTATATTAGATAGGATAAAGCTAAAGGTTTGAACAAGTTGTGGAAGGTTTGTGAAAAATTAATCTTATAAAAAGAAATTCTGTGTGGACACTGACTAAAGTTAAAGGGGTATTATTAAGTTTTTCCATAAATTGAACATTGGAATAAGAGCACAACAGGGTTTTCTTAAAGCACTGATCTGCTCTTTAACCAAAATTTGTAAAGGCTTATAAAAGGTTTATGAGAATAAACCTTTTGACCTTATTGTCAAACTGATTAAGATTAGATAGATTTGTCTTGTCTATAAGGTTTTATTAAAAGTTGAGGTTGACATTAGTGGTACACTAATGCAAGGGTGAAATGTGGTTTTCTCTCTTGAACAAGATTTTCATGTAACATTAAAAAATAATAAAGATTTTTGTTTACCTTTTGAATAAACTACCAAAAAAAGAAGGGAAAGATGAAAAACAGATTTTTTGGAAAGCTAAGTCTTCCCTCCATCAATGATTAAAGGTCTTTGCCTTTTTAAAACTTTTTGAGTCATCATTTTGGCTAAATGAATGACTTACGGTAACCTGGAATTCTATTTCATAATATCAAGTGTTTAAAACCTTTAATATATTTGATGGGCTTCCCAAAATCAAATTTCAGCTTCAAAACTGTCTTTTCTGACCTCCAACTTTGAGATGCTACAGAGGGCTCCTGAAGCATGCAAAAGAGAGGTAAACAAAATTATTTGACATGTTAATTTATAAGGGAAGCACTGTCAAAATAAAAGATAATGTTTAACCTTCTTCAGGTTATACTTTAGTGTATACCATCAATATGTTCCAAAATTGTATGGGTTTTCTAAAATTCTAGTATGTCTGAGCATATGCTATCAATCATAACTATGGTTATTATGTTAATTTATTGTAGACCACAGAAATAACCAAATTTCCTTGTCAATTTTGTCTTTAACTATTTAAAGTCATTTCCACAGTTAACTGCTTAATGCTGATGCAGTTTCTGAAAACTTCACAAGCATGGAAAATCCTAGAATATGGTGTCTTTTAGGAGGTTCATGAAAGGATGAAAAGGACTCTGAAAAGCACTCCTGAATATAGGTTTCTAATAATTTTAGAATCATATCACGGGTAAAAATTCCCCATGAATTCCCCAATTCCCCAAGAATTGGACTGGGTAAGAATTCCTGAAACTTTAATAAAAAGACTGACTGGTTTATAAAACTGCTAACCCCAGGAGAACAAAAATTAATTGAATACCAAAGAAATACTTTGCCAGATTTGCATGTTAAATCAGCCAATACTGAAGCTATACAATTTGAATGAACTCCATGGTCTAAGTCAAATTACCTATGATAACCCATCAGTTATCATTGCTAGGCACCTAATTTGGAATAACAACTCCTATTCAAGAGGATATAAGTCCAATGTTAAGCATGGACTCATGCCACCTTGTCCTTCCTGAGTCCTTAAAGCTCTTATTATTAAAAGTTCTGCATTCCATGACTCATAATGGAAAGGATAAAATGATCCAAATTAAATATATTGGTGTGGTGACTAATAAACTGCTAAAATAGTTTATAACAAATATTTGGTTTGTCAAATCCATATTCTTGGAAAAACAATCAAAGCCTCAAGTACATTTGGTTACCTGATGGGCCATTTAAACATTTTATAAAGGGATTTCATTCAATTGTCATTTTCAATGCATGTATTCTGGTTGCATAGAAGCTCTCCCGTGCAAGAGGGCTGATGTGTTTACAGTAGATTATTACGCTACACTGTATGTTCACCCTTTAAAGAAAGGTTTTTCTGGTTCACTGACGACAGTCAACCCCTTTACAATCTAGAACCCAAGAACTGTAACTTCTGAGAACATCAGAGAAAGACTGCCCTTGCTATCCACACTGCAACGCAAACTTTGGAACCTTGAACTTTTGGTTCATAATCTCACGACTGAGAAGGTCCCTCCATACTCTTGGAACTGTACACCCATTGGAATGCTTAAGGTAAAGCTAACCAGGGAGATTTCTTCTCAGAAGAAGATGGTTTCCTTGATGTGAACAGCTTTTCCCAAGATCACAGATCAAGACTTCTCTACTATCAGGAGACTCTTATCTATGAATATTTTTTCGTTTATGCCTCTATGAACAATAGAAATGAATAGGGGGTCTGATGTGTGCACTTATGGGATATACTTTTATTTGTGAAGGATTTTTCAGCCAGCCTTATACATAAGTAATCTTATACTTTGATAGATGAAAGATGAAGGCCCAATGCAGATGAGAAACTTTAATGGTACATATATTGCCGCATAATCAGTAAGAAACAGAACATTGATTCACTTCTCTTAATCCACATCATGGGTTAAAGAGAACACTTTTAGGAGGACACTTCCAGGAGGCCTTTACGCTTCTAGAAGGGCATCATTTGTTAGGTCCTTTTTCCATGGTTTGGAATAAAAGAGGCAATGATTAGAAGTGTATTCCTCATGATAGGCTCTACAGCAGATTCTACTGTAAAGGCTATGGTTACACAACAGACTTTAAATTCTCTTGTGAAAGTTATGCTAAATAATAGAATTGGCTAAACAGAAAACTATCTGTGCAGGTGCTGGCACTTATGGCCTATGGAGAAAACATTGGGTATTATAGAGATTTAGTTGTAGGGGATTAACAAAAAGAGTGCTTAGTTAAGCGAGTAGACTCTTTAATTCTTTGATCTATTTGATTTTAGGTGGTTTGGTTTATGGGAGCTCTGGGTAAGGAGCATACTGCAAACTCTTGGTATTATCCTCCCCATAGTCATAATAGTAGACCCCTTGGTGCGCCGCATTCTCTCAAATGTCTTAAATGTTTGCATGCAGCCCTCTCTAGAATGTCAAATGGTCTCTCTTCAACTGGAATGACAAGAACTGAAAGAAATGTGTGACCATGAGGATACCATAACATATGAATGATATGCTCAGACTAGAAACCCAAAATCATGCTGAGAGTGGTACTAAGGCCCTAAGTTTTGTTTTTTTTTTTTTTTAATGGTACTCTCACCTAAGTAAGAATCTGACCAAGAAGGGGGATTTTTTTTTTTTTTTTTTTTTTTTTAAGCAAAATTATGGCAGGCAATTGTTTTGGACTGAGCTCATGCAATAGGCCCCAACAGACTAAACCAAACCAAAATGGAGTCGCTCATGCTAAATGTGACATAATCAAACTAAGATTTTAAGGAAACACATAGATCCTAGTCCAGAACAGACCAGGTTTTGTTTTTCTCCTGTAAATAGGATGTTCCAGTATAAGGAGGTACCCTTGTTCCTACCTTTGCAAAACTCACTGTTCTACTGTTTCCCAGTGGTTTTCAAGACCAAATAAGTACATTTACAATGGTGACAGTGACATCAATGACTAACGTTTTGGTCAATCTCTCAAAATTGAGAAAATGACCAAAAGGGGGGAATTGTTAAAGCAAACTAAATATGGCCTGCAAAGGACTCCATACTTCTATATCTGAGTCCTTGTGGACTAACTGCAACCTAACTTATTAAGTAAACAAGATTGAAAACCTGACTTAGGAGTATGTGCCTATAACAATAACTGAGTCTTGGCCATTCCCAGCAGCTGTGCTTTAACCACTCATACACTGCCGAGTGTTCAAACTGTGTTCAAATAAGGCAAATGCAACCTGTGACTAATCCCGCTGTTTCTGTACCTCACTTCAGATTTCTGTGTATCACTTTACTTTTTTTGTCTATAAATTTGTTCTGACCACGAGGCCCCCTAGAGTCTCTCTGAATCTTCCTGTGATTCTGGGGGCTGCCCGATTTCTGAATCATTCATTGCTTAATTAAACTCCTTTAAATTTAATTCGGCTGGAGTTTTTCATTGAACTCTGTTACATTTAATTTGTCTAAAATTTTTCTTTTAACAGATCAAACTCAAAAACTTCTGCATAGCAAAAGATACAATAACCAAAATCAAAAGGCAGCCTACTGACTGGGAGAAAATATTTGTGAACCATATATCTGCTAAGGAGTTAATATCTAAAATATACAATAAGACACTTATACAGTTTAATAGTAAAATGATAATAATAATCTGATTTTTAAAATGGGCAAAGGACCTGAACAGACATTTCTTCAATGAAGACATAAAAAATGGCCAAGTATATATGAAAAGGTGCTCAACATCACTAACCATTAGGAAAATGCAAATCAAATCACAGTGTGATATTACTCACACCTGTTAGGATGGCTCTTATCAAGAAAACAAGAGATAACACGTGTCACTGATGGTCTAGAGAAGAGGGAATCTTTGTACATTGCTGGTAAGAATGTAAGTTGGGTTGGGCATGCCTATAATCTCAGTACTCTAGGAGGCCGAGGCAGGAGGATTGCGAGTCCAGGAGTTCGAGACTAGCCTGGGCAAGATGGTGACATTCCCTCTCTACAAAAAAATTTAAAAGCTAGCCAGGCATGGTGGTGCATACCTGTTGTCCCAGATACTTGAGAGGGTGAGGTGGAGGATTGCTCGAGCCAGGAGGTCGAGGCTACAGTGAGCCATGATTGCACCATTGCACTCCAGCCTGAGTGAGAGTAAGACCCTGTCTCAAAAAACAAACAAACAAACAAAAATGCCAATTGATGCAGGTTATGAAGTTTCCTCAAAAAAGTAAGAAATAAAACTATCATATGACCCAGAAATGCCTTTTCTGGGTATATACTCAAAGGAAATGAAATCAGTATGTTGAAAAGATCTCTCTACTCTCGTGTTCATCAAAGCACAATAGCCAAGATATGGAAATAACCTAAGTGTCTGTTAATGAATGAAAGGATTAAAAAAATGTGGTGTATATATACAATGAGATATTATTCAGCCTTAAAAGATCTTGTTTTTCTTTTTTTTTTTTTTTTAAAAAAAACCATGATACTGAATTACCAATGCTCTGTCCAGTAAGTTTAAGGGATTTCAACCAGAAGTATAGTTTTTCTTTGTTTTTTTGTTTTTTTTTTTTGAAACCGAGTTTTGCTCTTGTTGCCCAGGCTGGAGTACAATGGCACGGTCCGGGCTCACTGCAACCTCTGCCTCCCAGGTTCAAGTGATTCGCCTGTCTCAGCCTCCCGAGTAGCTGGGATTACAGGTGCATGCTACGACGCTCAGCTAATTTTTGTGTTTTTAGTAGAGGCGGGGTTTCACCACGTTGGCCAGCCTTGTCTTGAATGCCTGTCCCCGGGTGATCCACCCGCCTCGGCCTCCCAAAGTGCTGGGATTATAGGCGTGAGCCACCGCACCCGGCCTAGTTTTTCCTATATTGTGATTTTCTTTCACTGAACTTTAGTAAATGAAGACGGCTTGAAAGACAGAAACATAACAAATGTAAAAGGAATTTTCTGAGAATCTGGAGTGCTACTATGAGGAAAAAGTGAATCATTTTGTGAGGAGGTCAGCTGGTGTCCATGGCAGCAGACCTCCCCTTCAATCTGCGACTCTGTGTCAAGTGCTAAGTGACCCTGTAGCATTATTGCTCAAGTTAAGGATAGTCACACATAATGAAGCAATCACATTCAGTATTAAGTTCTTTGGTAAGTGCTGACTGCTCAGTGACTTGACAGAATGTGAATTAAATGCTTTATGTAGTGGTCCCAGAGGAATTGGGCAATAGGAATTTATGCCATTATTTTTGAAACAACTCTGTGTCTGGCAAAAGCCAGAGACACCACCAGCCTAAGTTGACATCTTCCATGTGGCGCTGGTGAATGATTTATATGCTAGGAGGAGTTTCCCCTTTGCTTGGAACAAAAACTATTTTTAACTCTCACAGTCAAGAGAATTTTGTTTTCTGGCTCAGGCACCTTTTAGATTAATATGCTTCCTAAAATTGAAATGACTCATTAGGATCTGTACTTTGAGTGGGCTGGAGTCTTGGTTCATACACCTCTCAGAAAGTCATTTCATCTTGAAGCTTCGGGAGAAGTCCCTCCAGCCACCCACACACCGGATAACTAGAGGAAAACTGATTAAGGGCTGTCAAGGAAAAAACAGAGCGAAGTGTACATTCCATTATCTTTGAAGAACTCTTGTCGTGACCAAAAGGTGAAACGGTGCAGGAAAAAATTCAACTTCTTTTTGTTGTTTCACTTTCACTTATCTGCTCAGATAACTATTTTCATGAGTTGGTTACAATTTTCAGGCCTCTTTTTTCTTACATCTGAGGGAAGGGGGGTTGGCATTAACTGGAACATTTGTCAGTCTCGGCAAAGATGGTGAGGGAGAAAGAAATAGAAATAAAAACAAGCTTTCAAAATGTGAGGGCTCCATTTGTCAGAGAAGCAGTTTCAGCACTGGCATTTTGGGGAAGGAGAAGGGAGAGGTAACATTCATGTGCCTGCCTAGTGCAGGGTGTTGTTACATACATTATCTCATTTCAGATTTCGAGTCCGTGACAGCATGGGGTAGTGAACAAATCACAACTTGTACACATCACAAGAAAATGAGATATTTCCAGAATAAAGGTCTAGAGAGACAGAATGAGATAGAGAGATAGAATGAGTTGAGATAGAATGAGAGAGAGTTGGGCACGAGTAATTGGATTGATATGGGAAAACAGGGGAATCTCTGGAAGGGCTGGGAGTCTATAGAAAATGTATGACTACATCAGCTTTAGAAGATAACCCAAAACCCTGGGAAGCTGGCTTTGGTTCAAGTTGTCTAGGAAACTTATCTTAAGTCCTTAACAGTTCATCAGACAGGAAAAGCCGTACCTTGATTTGCATTGTGGGGTTCTCTGAGTTCACTATTTCCCTGGGGATGGATCATTTATGGCCTCATTTAGAGACTGTGGACTACAGGTCCTATTCACTTGTGTATCTCTAGCACCTAGCTTGGTATCTAGCAAATAAAAGCAGCTCAGTAAATGCTTACTGAATGAATGCCATGAATGTTGAGCCACTATGTATTCATTATTTGAAAACTGGGCAGACCCAATACCAGTAAATTTAGTCAAAATGAAATACTTACATTATCTTAGGAATAGTTTTAAAAATTAAAGATTGGGAAGGGAGGAGGAAGACAGTGATTCAGTACAAAAGGAGTAAATGCTTTTGCAATGCAGCTATGGCAATGCGTAAAATAAAGGAGCCTGAAGTAAAACATGTTTTGGTACCATGGAACTGTGCACCTGAGAAACATTTGGAATTTAAGTAAGGGTGTGGGGGTGGGGGCGCTATTATCCTTCTTTTACTCTGATTGAGTAGAAAGTACCCTTTCCGATGCCAGGTGCTGTGCTGGGCTTGGGGGTACAATGGTACCAGAACTCTTCTTTCTCCTCTCCCAGAGTTCACATTCTAGATGGGGAGACTGACTGACATTAGACACACAATGAGCGTGACTCCAGATACAGCTAGGGTATATGTTGGTGTGTGTGTGTGTAGAGGTGGCAGCCCCAGACATCATCACCCAGAGAGGCCCAGGGGGCCATGTGGGTATTTCCTCTGGCTGGAGGCCACTAAAGAGAAGACTCGCTCTGCTCACCCTTGTATATGGCAGGTGTCAGGATACAGTTGTCATGTATAATAAATACATCAAATCCTTTTGGGAGGGAGGATTAATAAGGCAGAGCTGAATAAAAACAAAATGTGATGGGTTTGGGGAGGGAGAGGAGGTTTGAATCTATTCATACTAGATATACACATCAAGTCCTACTATGTGCTAGACAGTATGCTTGTTGTAATCAACAAAAAAGACCCAATCTTTGACATCACAGAACTTATACTGGCCTTGTCTATGTGGCCTTGTCTAGGTGGCCTTGTCTAAGTGGCAAGGCACAGCTCCCTTCCTGGGGTTGTGCAGGAAGTCACGAAGACTCACTGTTGCCAGGTCTGATTTTCAATAGAATATTTATAAAGGAGTGCCTACACTACTCAGGGAATGCTTCCCTGAAAAAAAAAAAAAAACACATTTTCATCAGGTTACTATATGGATAAGGAGAGAGCTACTTAACACTGTTTGATTTTGTTTTCCTGTTGATTTCGTGGCTAGATACTGTTTTGAGATGTTTTCCTCTCCCCTTATTTTCCTCTATTCCTATCCTTATTTAAGCTGGTAGCTGACTTTCTGTGATGTTACCTCAGGGGAAATGTGGCAGGGCTAATGCAAAATTAGCCTGCAAATCTTTCTGGCTTTTATTTTCCCAAAGCCTAAAACCTGAAAAGTAATTTGCAGAAGAGATAAAGGAATAAGGATTTTCCAGTAAATGCAGAGTTCTGGATAACCAAGGGACAAAGTAGCATTTAACTCCTGCCCCACACAAGAAAGATATTCCTCCCGGACTCAGAAGTGCTAGGGGGAAGAAATGGGGAAATATACAGGTCTCAGAGCAGTGAAGATACTGACTTTGCCTCTTGCTAATGCTATCACTGATACATCTAGGCAGAGTGGTCTGTTGGCAGCTGTAAAAAAATATACCTGTGCTTCAAGCATGGCATCAGGAGCTGCCAAGAGCTGCTAGACAAGAAGGAGCTATGCAGCCAAGACAGCAGGTGCAATCTGGTGGTGACTAAATCTCCCGACTAAACCTGACCCTGACCATAGTCACAGAATCTCTACCCTATCTCTGATATGGGAAAAGATTTTGGAATCATGGCCTAAGATCTTTTCTAAGGGGAGGGGAGAGCCCTAAATGTGACTAATTTTAGAGCCCTAAATTTCTCCCTACTTTCAGTAGCGGCTAAGTTAAAATGGGTTGAGTCACAGTAAATACACGGATGTATTTTTCCTACATATCTGGATGTGCCCTGAAGTTCAAACCCACAGACATCACACACTAAAATACCCCCGTTTTCCTGTAAAGTCCTTCCAGAAGACTTATTTGTGTGTGTGTGAAGACAGACATGTATGGTACATATTTTTCTTTTTTGCCACAAATCCCATATCCTGACGTTGAAAGACTCAAAAGACAGTTCATGCTGGACCCTCCCTAGAAATTCAGGTGCAGAATACTCTTGTCCTTTGGAGGACTAAAACGGAGAAGCAGGAAAAGTGGAGTTGGGGCATTGGTTGCTTACTCAGAGGATGGATGTTATCCTGGTCCTGAGGAGAGAAAGTTTCACTTACTGTGTTGCTCCCTTTAGCAGAGTATCTGGGAGAGATTCCACACTGTGGTGGAGCTTGGAAATCCCTTGGACTGGATTTCTGGGAAACCTGCTCCACGTATGGTAGGGCCAGGTAGTCCATTATCTAGAAACACTTTTGAGAGTCTCGCTCTTGATAGTTATTCCAGTACACTGGCACAACACAGCATTGTTGTAGGCCAACCAGGATGTGTGGTCATCCTGTCCCCACCGTGGGGAGACCCTCTCATAGTATGTGTTATATTGTTACTTGTGTCCTGTGCTTTGTCAAGAAAACATCACATCCTAAAAAATAGCCAGAAATTGCTGTTTTCTAAATCACTCAGAGGAATTTGAACCAGTACCCAGGGCAAGCTGTATGCCGATTCACTAGCAGTTTGACAAAAGTCTTTGCTGTTGTAAGGTAGGTGGAGAGAGAAACAGATTTCTCTCTGCTTCCTGATATTCAAAGACTAGGGAAATGAATAAAAGGTCAAAGAATAAGAGACTATTTGTACTCTTGCTTATAAGAAGGAATTCAAGTAAATGACTTTTTGAAAAACACAAAAGAAACAGTAGCAGATTATGGCTGGAAGAAATGTCACAGTAATTTGTAAAATGCTTCTGCTAATGTTAAATTAATTGCAGAGTCTGTGGTAGTTTAGACCTACTGAGCCCTGTTCCAGGAAGGTGTCTCTAGCTAGGTTGGGTCTTCTTGAATTAACTAGTTTGAGATTCTAGGTAATAAGAGCTTACTGGGAAGTACATGCTTTAGGTCCCAAGGACTTACTATTTAAAAGGTGTTTCTTGATGGTCACTGTTGAGTATTGACCTCTACTAATGCTGTTGTCATTTCATGAGTTCTGTGCAATTTTTCTCTAAGTAATTTCTTTCTTTTCCATGCATGTCTTAGCGCCAAGAAAAATTTGGTTCAGAAACTTTCACTCTCTGTTGTCAATAATGGCTCTTAATCATCCAGGTGGAATTCACCTCTAACCTTATCTTCAGGGAGTGAAATTTTAGCTTAAACTGTGACCATGAAATATAAACATGCCATCTAATCATTTGCTATCTGTTATAGGTTTCAAAGCTACGTAGAAAGCTTCAGAAAATACAGATCTTTACTGCTGGTGGTATTTCAAGACATCTAGAGTTACTATGATGGATTGCAACAGTCTGAGCCATGCAGTTCTACTTACTTTGAAACAGATTTTGAGGATGATGTTTAAAATTTTGAAGTCAGACCAAAGAGATCCTTCTAGAGTGCACATTTCCAAAAAACAATAATAGATTTTAGTTTATTCATTTGAACAGAAGAATCATGAGAATAACTTAAGTTTTACTGTAATGGTCTTTAAGGATTAAATTTGGTTTTGAAAACATACCATCGAGGTGTTATTTTACATTATAGGTCTTTGATAATATCAGTCTATAAGAGTATAACTATGTTACAAATGTTCTTGGTCATAGTATATATTACATATATGAAAATAAAAATGTCATTTCATAACGATGAATAATATAGAACATCCACATCCATTACCTTGTTTCTAAACTGAGTTTTTAAAAAAATATTTTTATTATAAAAATAGAGATGAGGTCTTACCATGTTGGCCAGGCTGGTCTTAAACTCCTGACCTCACGCAATCCTCCCACCTTGGCCTCCCAAAGTGATGAGATTACAGGAGGGAGCCACTGCACCTGACCTAAATTTCTTTTATTTGTTGTTGTTGTTATTATTATTATTATTATTATTATTATTATTATTTTGACAGGGTCACTCTGTTGCCCAAGCTGGAGTGCAGCGGTGTGAACACAGGTCACTGCATCTTCGATTGCCGGGGCCTAAATGATCCTTCCACTTCAGCCTCCAGAGTAGCTGAGGCCTCAGAGGTGTGCCACCACTCCTGGCTAATTAAAAAAAGAAATTCTTTTTTGTTTGTAGAGATGTGGTTTTGCCATGTTGCCCATGTTGGTCTCGAGCTCCTGGGCTCAAGTGATCCACCCACCTCAGCTGCCCAGAGTGCTGGGATTACAGGCATGAGCCATAGCGTCTGGCCCTAAATTGCTTTTTTATGCTTGAGTTTATTAATACCTTGAATTTATTCTATTCTATGCTTGACTAAATTTCTTAAGCTCGAAGAATAAATCAGGAAGAAGATAAAAAGAAAAAGTGGAAAAAATAATGAAAAAGAAAACAAAGACATAACAGAAAGAATCATCCAAGTGAAAAGTTGTTTTTTTAAAAAATAAAACTAGCAAACACACTTTACTATTTCTTGCTCTACCATTATTGAAAGTCACTTTCAAAATCTCCCACTTTGATGGGACAATTTTTACCTTATCTATTTTGAATCAATATTACTATGTACTTTTACAGGCTTAGGATTGCTTACCTCTAACTAAAACTTTAATCAATAGGTAGTGAGTCTCATCACTAAGGAACATTTTGTCTTAAAGTTTATATCAAATGTATCTAAAGTAGCTCTTTTTTTGTTTGGGGTTTACCAAATTTATTTTTTTCCATTATTGTATTTTCAATCCGTTTTGGTCTTTCCAATTTTAAGTGTACCTTTTATAATCATCATACAGCTACAATATTAAAATTTATGCTGCTGACTTATTTTTTAATTGGAAAGGCTTGTGCATTGACATTGATACTGATTTCTGATATATTCCTACTCATTTTGGTGATGTTTTGGACTTTTGGTTTGTCTCATATATTATTTATTCTCTCTGCTGCACATTTTTCCTTCTCTTGGAGTTATTGAATTTCCCTCCCTCTTTTTATTGTCTTTCCTCTAATAGGTTTTAAATTAGGTGTTCTATTTCTATTCTTCTAGTGGTTACTTGAGAAATATAATACTCCAGTGTTTAAAGTTAATTTTACCCTCCTCCAAATCAATACAAGGACCTTGGAACATTTTAATCCCAACCACTACTTCCTAATTTGAATGTTGCTGTTGCCTATGGTTTTATTTTTTCCAAATTCATACCTCACAAACAAAATAGTATCATTATGTTTTGCAAAATTAGTATTTGTATAGATTTGCCTTCATGTTTGCCATATTCTTTACTTATCATTCCTTCTTCAATTTAGTTCCCTGAAGTACATTGTTTGAAGTTCCCTTGCTGAAAATCTGTTAGTAGGAAACTCTATTTTTATTTATCAGAAAATATCTTCAATATACCCTCTTTTTTAAAGGATAATTTTATTACATATGTAATTGTAGGTTTTGTTGGTATTATTACACTTCTCTAGATGTCATTGTTTGCCTAATTGTTATTATTTTGTGGGTAGTCTTTATCTTTCCTTTGCTGTATGTAAGATCGTCTCTTTAGGGTTCTGCAGTTTTATTATGATGTGTCTAAACGTGGTCTTATTTTTATTCTAAAGGTAGTGAATACCTTGCTTGGTATTCACTAGACTTTCAGAACCTAGGGATTTGGGTCTTTTATTAATTCTGAAAAATTAGTTGCCATATCTCTTTAGTGCCCCTCTCCCTTTCTCTCTATAATCTCCTTTCAGAATCTGAGTTCATATTGCACATTCTCATTCTCCATGTCAATTAACATGTTTCATATTTTCATCTTTCTATTTTTGTCCTACATCCTGAATAAAGTTTGAAGAACTAGCTTTCACTTTGCTAATTCTCTCTTTAGTAGAATCACATCTGTTGTTTTATATCTATATTGGGTTTCTAATATCAATTATTACATTTTCATTTCTAGAAATTCTATTTGTTGTTTTTTTCAGATCTACCTGATCAATTTTTGATAATCTCTTTCTCCCTTGTTATACAATGAAAACCCTCTTATATTTCTTTAAAAATATTTACTTTAATTCTTTATCTGGTAATTCCAACATCTGTAATCTTTGCAGGTCTGTTTCTGTAGCTTATTGTTACACTGCCTCTTTCTCATGTTATTTGTTTCCTCCATTTGTTTAAAATGTTAAAAAATTAGTAGCTCATAGTCCTTAGAACTTGACCTATGGGAATTCTTTGAGATCTTATTTTAAAATGCATTTCTCCAGAGGATCTGTACTTGTTTATGCCAAACACCTAGGGAAGCTACCAATCTGAGACTACTTAAAATTAAATTTTAGCTTCAGTGGTTGGATAATATGCTTTCTAGCTGCAAATATGCATACATATGGGCTATGGTCAGAAATTCTCAAAGGAAAAATTTTTTTCCTATTGATTTTGCTATCAACAGACCAAAACTCAAGACAGGCACATTTCCCTATTTCCTTTCTTATGGGACAGATTTCATCCTAGCTCATCTGCTGAGAGTTTCCCGGATTTACTCCAGGTCTCTGGTCCAACATTCCACATTTGCTGTGTTCCAAGCCTTTCCTTTTGAATGCCGTATTGGCAACTGTTAAAACCCAGGTTCTAGGCCACTAAGAGCAGCAGTCACATGCCTCAGTTACATAACCAGTGTGAGAGTGTCTGTCTATAGGAGCTGCTGGCCTACAGCTTATGTCTGGCCTCCACAAATTCCTGTAACTTTACGAGAAGGTCAGTTATGCTTTTAAAAAGCCTTTTAAAAATATTCATTCCACAATCCCAAGAGTACTGTGCTGGGAAGAGTTTCTCCCAACATATAAACAAAAAAATTGAAATCTGTGATAGTCAATTTTATGTGCCAATTTGACCTAGCTAAGAGGTGCCCAGATGGCTAGTAAAACATTATTTCCAGGTATCTGTGATGGTGTTCCCAGAAAAGAATAGCATTTGAATCAGTCCACTGAGCAAAGAAGATTTCCCTCACCAATGTGGGCAGGTACTTCCAATCTGTTGAGAACCCAGAGAACAAAAAGGCAGAGGAAAGGTAAATTCACTCTTTTTCTCTTCTGGAGCAGGGACATTCATCTTCTGCCCTCGGATATCAGAAATCCTGGTTCTCAGGCTTTTGGAGGAAGGGACTTACACCAACATCTCCTTTTCATCCTGTTCTCAGGCCTCCAGACTCAAACTGAATTACATCACTGGCATTCCTGGTTCTCCAGCTCGCAGATGGCAGATCATGCGACTTCTCAGCTTCCAAAATCATGTGAGCCAATTTCTCTTTTTATATATATGGTCTCTTATTGGTTCTGTTTCTGTGGAGAACCCTGACGAATACAAAAGTGAAGCATACCCAAGCCCTGTTCCAAAAACTCCTAAGATAAGCCTGGCTCCAGTCACTTCTGCTCAGTTTTCAGTGTATAAGGGGTATTCATAGATTTAACTCAGAGGAAACATTAATTTAAACTCTATCTAGAAGAGGAATCAATTAAGTCATGGATATTCTGCATTTAAAAAGTCTTCATTAAAATTTTTAATAATGTGGACATAACCTTTCTGTTACGGCCCCCATAGAAATATTCTAAAGAAGAACGTTCAAAACTGTTTTGCTATTATCTAAGTTTAGTTTTGAGAGACTGAGTTGCTAAACCTCCATGGGTGAATCTGATTATATGTCAATCACAGACCTGGGTTTTTAGTGCACAAATCTACTCTCAGAGGGACTGAAATATCCTGGGAAAAAGATAAGAGAGTTATCTTTGGGATACATCTTATATCTGTCCTGTGGCTGTCTGGGTTTCTTTATAGGTATTGTCAGTCTCCTGTAGTTGACTGGGTAGGAGCAGGGTCTTCTCTGAGGCTCAGTGTAAGGAATTTTCTCCACATCTAAGGTTTTGTGGAATAAAAAACGCACTTGGGCTTATTCTGTGATTCTTCCTGAACTATCTGTGATTCCTCCCTCCTCCCCCTTAAAAGTAAATGATAGGTAAAAAGTATCATTAGAAAGATAAAATATGCTAAAATTCACTTTTAAGGTTAAATACCATTTACTAAAAATAAATTCTTATAAATAAGATGGTCAGCTGCATTGAATATAAAAGTAAAAAGGATATGAAAACTCTTTCAAAAAAACAGCTGTAGGAACACAGGGTCTTCCCACACATTGGCAAACAGTTGGGCCCTAGAAACAAGGCCTCTAACAAGAGAGGTGTGGAGGAGGAAGTGAGGCCAATATTCTAGGTAGGGAAGGTGAGAGGGACAGAAGAGTTGGCATGCTTTGGGGGATGGTAAAAAATCTAGATCACCAACCCCCAGGAGGTGTGGATATCTAGCGGTGTAGTGATCGCAGGAATTTGAACAGAAGGGACATAGAGCAGTGCTGGAGATCTGATTAGCTGTGGTTTCCAGTTTTGGGAGATACTTGAGCTGCAAGATTGGGAAAGCTGCTATTGTAGGAGTAGAACATCCAAACCTCACAAAAGTGAGCATGAGATCATTTGACACCTACCTCACCCCAGTACTACCACGGCAGGCAGCACAGAAGTAAGGAGGAATGGGGAGTGGCTTTATAGCCAGCACTTAGCCCAGGCCTTTCCTTTCTGCCAAAAATCAGTGTGTTCTACATGACCACTGCAATGGGAAACATTTGTGAGTACGGACAGACCATTTTTCAGAGTTCACAGAAGAGTTCAAAGGGACTTAGAATCTACAGTAGTAAGTTAAAAAAAAATAACCATCTAGAACAATGGAACTATAGCAGAGGAAAATTCTGTTTAAATTATGAATATTGACTATTTTTTTTAAAAGAAAACTAAGAATTTTCTGTAATTTGTAACCAGTCAGTGGCAGGGTCAATAACAGGAGTTTAGAGGCCAATACATAGAAGAGGCCGGACCACACTAGAACAGAGATCAGTCCCTGTCCAAGGTTCTGGCATTTCCTCAAACTCAAGAGGAAATTCTTAAATTCAAGCCATCCTTTTCATTCTAAGAGTTTTTATAATGAAGTATCCAACTATTCCATGCAGCAGGAAGGGAACTGCTTAACTGTAGGGTATGTGGGAGGGATTATCTCCTTTACTTTCTTGGCCACTCCAGTAAGTTTTGATTTAGAAGAGGAAATATAAGATAAAATTTGTCTAAGATAGCAAAAGGATAGGGAGGCTTGCTCAGAAAAGATGAAGTTTGGTCAGTTATAACATATTTAACAGTATCTAATTTAGAGTTTCACATTTTTAGGAAGTGTGAAGAGATCAAAGAGAGTCAGGAGATGTGCAAGGAAAGCGATGATAGGCGTAGAAAATAGGAGCTATCAAGAAAGCTTTAAAAAGCATGCAGCAGTCCTTAAAGATGGGAAGGTTTTGGTGATTTAATCTGACTTGAGGTGACTTTGAGGAATACAAAAGATTGTTAGAAAGGAGTGAGTTTATAACACCATGGAAAAACTTCTGGTTAGGTATCAGGAAAAAGATACAGAATTAGCTGCTTGGTAATATGCTTTCCTGCAATAAGGATGTAGGAGGATGTAAGAAAATCAATCGATCCCTTTTTCATTTGTGATCATTTAGGTGGAGTGACCTGTGAGTATATATATATAAAAAAAAAGCACAAATTTAAACTATAAATAAAAATGTGGCACTAGAAAGAAAAAAAAGGGGGAAGTGTCCCAAGGAAAGATGCCAACACAGCTAAACGATGTGCTTATTCCCAAGCTCAAAACAAAACAAAAGAAAAGCAAACACAAAATGAATGTACCTTGTAAGACTTAGTTATGTTAGCTATGTCATAAAACAATATGTACTGTATAATTACAATTTTTAAAGGTTTAATATATACATAAATGTATATACCAAAATGTATCTCTCTGGAGAGAATGTAGATGATTTTTTTTCATTGTATTTTAAAGGTATATTCCCAAATCTCTATAACCAACACTTTATGACCAGTAAAAATAAACAAATATTTTAAGCAAAAAAGGAGGCCCAGCACTATGGCTCATGCCTTTAATCTCAGTGTTTTGAGAGGCCAAGGCAGGAGGCTTGCTTGAGCCCAAGGGTTTGAGGCTTCAGTGAGCTATGATTGCCACTGCACTCCAAAAACAAAACAGAAAGGAGGAAATTAATCAATCTCCTCCCAATCTGATCAGCAGAGAAGTGAGTCCTTCTGTCTCAAAGGGAAATGAACTGAACTGAAGCTGTTGAGAGGAGAGTCATAAGAATGAAGAGGGGACTGGGGATATTTACTTGGAAAGAAAAGTGTGCATAGGGTGTGCCTCTAAACATTTCAGTGACTATCTAATAAAAGAACAGTTTAATATTCCATGGGGTAGGGAAATAGATTTAAGATCGGAAGTATCAGCTGAAAGGAAACATTTTGGCTCATTATAAGGATGAAATTTAATGGTCAGAGCTCCCCAAAGATGAAATACATTTCCCTGGAATCCAATGAGCTCAAAATACTTAACATTGAAGAAATGGAGACCCCACAGTTGGAGTAGGTGACTCTAAGGATCTCCACCAACTTTTTTTTTCCCTCTCGCTAATTGGTCTCACTATAAATAAGAAAAGCTATTTTTCACCTTTGACTGTCTGAAATTAGATTAGCAAACTATGGATAATGGAGTGACTATAGATACTTTCTCAAGTGGAGCAGAAGTGCCTGGTCAAACTAAGCCTCCTCTTCTGACCTTCAGGTATGACTTCTCATCTTCTACCTCAAGAAGCTTCTAGGAATACAGACAGAAGAGTGTTAACTTTTAAAATTGCCAACCGTGTTTGCTGGAAGTGTTCCCATGTATGCCTGTGACAGTGGTGGTGGTTGTGAAGGTGAGGCTGATTAATGTAACTAAGGTTGAAAACATCTGAGTAATGGCATGTGGACTTACATAACATCAGATAGCCTTGGTAGCAGGAAAACACATAAAAATTTCTGCTTTCTTTTATAAATCAAATAATTATGTTAGTGGCATTTTGGTAAATTGGTTAGAAAGTTTCATTTCAAAAGTTTTGATTACAAAGTTTCTGATGATTTTTGTTGACTGATAAAAATAGGATATCCTGAATTTGCATATTCAAAGAATTGAATTTCTTATTTTTGCTGCCAATGAGGATTTTCCATAACAGAAAAGGCTTGACAAGTATTCGCACCACGACTTTTCACATCCCAGCCTGAGAAATGAGATCAAGGAAAGTGGAGGTTGTCTAATTGCTAATTTGCCAATTCGAGTCTGTAGGAAGTGGAAAATCAAGGCTTTGACTTTACTTTAATTTTACTTTCTATACTTCTATATGGACTGAATTTTTAACAAGACCATTAATTATTTTTTACAATAAAAACAAATTGTAAAAATTAAACATTTAATGGTTAGCATTGCCAAAGACCTGTGCCAGTACCTAACAAATGCGATGAGGTATAGGCAGGGTGGAAAGTGGCTGAAAGCAATCTTCCCACTTCTGTAGCTCTGGTTCCTGTCTTGGCTGTGCTTCTTACTAGCTGTATGACTTTTAATTGTCTTCACGTTTAAAGAGTACTTTTATTGCTTATAGATTTATATGATGACAGAGTTGTTTTTTCTTTTCCTCAGCACTTCAAAAATGTTTTTAAAAAATGCCTTCTTGCCTCTATTGTTTGTGATGAGAAGTATATTTTCCCTTTGTGTAATGCATTTTTTTATTGCTGCTTTCAAGGTTTTCTTTTTCTTTTTGTTTTTTAGAAGTTTGACATAGAAAAGAAGGGTGATTTTCTTTGCATATTTTCTGCTTGGGATTTGCTGAGCTTCTTGGATCTGTTTGATGTGTTTCAACAAATATGGAAATTTTTCAGCTATTATCCCTTCAAATATTTATTCTGCACCATTGTCCCTCTTTTTCTTCCAGAAGTCCAATTGCATGCATGTTGGATCATTTAATATTATCCCATATACCTTGGATATTCTATTCTTTCTTCCTCTCCTCTCCTTTTTATTGTGTTTTAGTTGGATACCTTGTGCCCATCTACCTTCTAATTCACAGATTCTTTCCTCTGTTGAGTCCTACATTCTTCATTTCTTTTACTATGTTTTTTATTTGTAGCATTCCCATTTGACTATCTTAAAAATAGGTGTCTGATCTCTAGTGAAATTCCCAAGTCTTTATGAATGTTATTGATTGATCCCACTAGAACTTGATTTTTATAATAGTTAAGTTTGATAATTTGCTGATAATTCTAACATCTATGACATCTCTGGATCTGCTTCTATTGATTACTTTCTCTCTTGACCATGTGTCACATTTTCTTGCTTCATTGCATGTCTAGTCATTTTAACTTGTATCTGCACATTTTGTATAAAAAAATAGTAGAGACTGAACTAAGCAATATTTACTTCCAAGTCCATGCCCTTTCACTTGTGTCAGGCTTGTTAATCGAGAAACAGAATCAATCTGATCACTGGGATTGGGCTTTCTTGCAACTTTAGCTTGACTTAGTTTACCATTGTCTTCAAATAATTTGAGAGCAGAATCAGTACTTACTTTTCTTCAGGGCAAGGAATCTGAGTGGTGGGTAAGGTTCCGGAAATTGCTGCACTTTACAACTATGCTTCCAGCTTTCTGAAGCATTAGATACATCTCTTTGCTTTACAGTTCCGCTGTTATTTGGACTTTTGAGAATTCTCTTTGCTCTCCAGTCCTGTACCAGGATTTCTATACCTATGGAATTCTCTCTCTTTCTATGCCTGAAATGTCTCAAAAAGATTTTTCTCAGTTCTCCAGTCCTAGCTTGGCAGCTGAAAGTCTGGTGTATCTTAAACTCATTTCTCTCAGATCTCTTGTACTACTCTCCTTCATCTGCAAAGGATGGCTGCCATGCACTGGGAGGCTTCACAAACTTAGGCAGGATCGCTTTTAGCTCTCCTGCATTACCCTACAGTGTGTGGTATATCACATGCCCAGCACTAGGTGAAGACCCATGTAACAGAGTTTGCAGGTATGTATAGACCTGCCCTGTGGCTGAGGTCCTTTAGAATTATAATCTGCCTCACCAGTCCATATGTGGCCACATTTTTTTTTTTTTTTTTGTAATCTGTTAGGGATGAGATAAATGTGAATATTTTTCCTTCTACAAATGAAATTTTCTGGAGTTTTGTACATTTAGGTTTCTTTTCCTCCTTAGCTTTCTGTTGGGTTCAGAAATCTGTAATTTTACAGCTTATTAGGCTTGTTTTGTTGTTAGAATGAGAGATGATCTTTTGTGGCTTGTTATATGCTAAATAGAAGTCACTACACAAGTTTTGGTAAGTTAACTAACTTCTCTGAGTCTCATCTGTAAGATGACCTATGGGATGCTTGTGGGGATTAAAGATGATGTGCTGTATATTCTCATTATCTTTTTCTTTCTCCTTCGGATGGTACTTGAAATAGTGCACAGTATGATTATAAAAACAAACAAATTCACTGTGCACTATTTCCTTCTCCTTCATTTAATTTTGTGCTTCTCTTTGTCAATGTTCATCCAAGTTGAATAAACTGAGTTTCACTTGTTGCTTCAGAAAATCTTATTCATCCTGAAATATACTAGTTTTATTCAGAGCTACGGCTTAAATAAATTAATAGCCAGCCCTAAAAAAGTCACATACAATTGGATACTGACTCTCAAGTATCATCAGATAGATTAACATTTTAATGAAACAACCACAATTACAAATTCATATCTCCAAGCATATAAATACATTAATAAATACTTTTTATTTGACAGTTATCCCCATTTTTTTGAGCCAGGAAATCTGAGCCACAGAGATATTAAGGTGGCTTGCTTAAGGAAAGAACATAAACCACAGTAGAGACTATACTTGAACGTAATTTTACTGTCTTGATTCACACAGCAGTCATCTAGACCATGCTGCTAATTTATACAGATTGGGGATTTCTGGAACCTGCTTCTATATAACTTTCATTATTTTTTAAAGAGACAGGAAGCATATATATTGTTTGCTTCATTTTTTTGGATGAAACATTAATAAAAATTTCACAAGACTGCAGAAAACCATATGTAAGTGACATTAGGTTATAGAAAAAGGCAGGATACATTTAGCTGAAGGGCATAACCTTGCACCGATAGTGGTTAAATTCCTCTATGTCTCTAATCCACTCTTCCCATTCAACACCAGCAAACCTACTATGGGATCCAAAATCCAAATGTTGGAAGATGTCCAAGGGTTATCCCTCATACTCTGCTTTCTAAGCAAAAAGAATCGGTTTTTTTGTTTGTTTGTTTTGAATGGAGATTCTGATTAAACCTTAGCTAAACTGACTTGAGTACTCTGGCTTACATGATGCCCTAAAGGATTATTACTGATGTCATTTATGTGATCGCAAGCTGTGTTTACAGCACTAAAGAAAGCCAGGCTTGGGTAGTATTAATAGCCCTACTAATTATACTACTATAAAAGGTTTATGGATGGTATAAATTCCTATATTATTATCCAGTGCTCTGGCAGTGGCATTCTTCCAGAGGAAGGTATCACAGGGCTCATTTGTTTTCCCTTTTTTTGCACTAATTCATGAGAAGATGAAAACAAGAGACTATGTGAAAGAAAGAAGAAAAGGAGTCCACTGGGACACACTCTTACACCAAGATCATTATTATTTCACATTTTTACTTTAGGACTTAAAAGTTATTTCCTGTTGCCAATAAACATATAAAAGGAAGCTCAGTTTACTGGTAATTAAGGAAATGAAATATAAAACAATAAAATATTTTTTGCCTTTCAGACTGACCAGAAAATTACTGATAATATTCAGTGGTGACAGTTAAGTGGGGCAATAGGTACTCTTGAATACCACGAATAGGCTTTTGAATTGGTAATGTTCTTTTTGGGGAAGGACTGTTAAAGGGAATTTTTATTAATATTTAGAATGCCCGTTGACTCAGCATTTATTTTTAGAAATGTAAACAAGAGGCCGGGCGCAGTGGCTCAAGCCTGTAATCCCAGCACTTTGGGAGGCCAAGGTGGGCGGATCACGAGGTCAGGAGATCGAGACTATCCTGGCTAAGAAAAATGGTGAAACCCCGTCTCTACTAAAAATACAAAAAAAATTAGCCGGGCGTGGTGGCGGGCACCTGTAGTCCCAGCTACTTGGGAGGCTGAGGCAGGAGAATGGCGTGAACCTGGGAGGTGGAGCTTGCAGTGAGCTGAGATCGCACCACTGCACTCCAGCCTGGGCAACAGAGCAAGACTCTGTCTCAAAAAAAAAAAAAAAAAAGAAAGAAAGAAAAAGAAATGTAAACAAGATACACTCACATGTATACAAAGATATATCTATAAATATGTTTTCTATAAAAAAGGATGGAATAATTCAAAATTGGAAATGATTTGTATGACCACTAACTGTGGGCTTATCAATATTATCACAACAACAAAAGTGAAAAAAGTAAGCTGCAGGCTGGGCATGGTAGCTCACACCTGCAATCCCAGCACTTTGGGAGGCCAAGGTGGGTAGATTGCTTGAGCTCTGGAGTTCAAGACCAGCCTAGCCAACATGGCAAAACTCGATTGTCTCTACACAAAATACAAAAATTATCAGGGCATAGTGGCATGAACCTGTAGTTCCAGTTTCTTGGGAGACTAAGGTAGGAGGATCTATTGAGCCCAGAAGGTCAAGAGTACAGTGAGCCATGATCAAGCCATTGCACTCCAGCCTGGGTGATAGAGCGAAATCCTGTTTCCAAAAGAGAAAAAGAGAAAAGAAGAAAAAATAAAAAAGCAAGCTGCAGAACAACTTGTTTAGTTTCTAGCATTTACACAAAAACACATGATAATTATGTATATAAATGCATATGCACAGAAACATGCCATGAAAGATAAATAACAAAATTTAACAAAGATTCCCTTTGGAGAATGGGATTTATGGTAGACGAGACAAACTATTACTTTAAACAAACTATATTTATGTCTATATTTGAAATGTTTATATTTACATAAACACTTAATGTTTATACTCATGTCTTACTTGGGTAATTTAAAAGATAAAAGTAAACTTAAAAAATGAGGTCATGTGCGGCTGGGTCATACCTGTAATTTCAGCACTTTGGGAGGTCAAGGCAGGTGGATCACTTGAGCTCAGGAGTTTGAGACCAGCCTGAGTAACATGGTGAAACCCTGTCTGTATAAAAAAATACAAAAATTAGCTGGGCATGGTGGTGCACACCTATAGTCCCAGCTACTTGAGAGGCTGAGGCAGAAGAATGGCTTGAGCCCAGGAGACAAAGGTTGCAGTGAGCCCAGATTGCACCACTGCACTCCAGTCTGGGCAACAAAGCCATATCCTGTCTCAAAGAAAAATAAAAAGAACATGGTTATAATGTTATCACCTCAAATATAGCCTCAGAGTCTCTTGGCTCTCCATGGCTTCTTTGTAGAATTTAGCATGTAAACATAATAGCAAGTGGACCCATTAGCATGTTATATCTATTCTATAAAGTGGGCATGTGCCTTAGAAGCAGTCCAACAAATATATTTGATTCAAAGATTCCTTATTAAGGAGATCTTTCCATTTATTTTAACTCTCAATCAAATTGGATTGATTTTAATTGGAAGTTCTAGATAGTAAGAGATGAATGGAGTTCTTTGAGTTTAGCAAAAATGCTGAATATAGAGTGCAATATCAATCAAAATTATTTGTTATAAAATTTGTGCCTGAAATATTAAGTTTATTTGCTTTTTTACATTAGCATCAGTCTCCCACTCCGAAATCCAAGGCAACGTGGCTTGCATTTTAGAAGACACTCTGCTCAAAGAACAAAAATTAGCATAGTGCATCTTTGGCCTCCTTTCCTCAACTAGACAGGCTAATTAGAAAGCAAGTATAGCAACATCCTAGTACCTTGATTTTGAGTTGCTTTGAATCCTTATTAAAAGATCTTATTTTGGCTCACAGTATAAAGCACAGAAGTACATGTTGATTTGATTTCAATAGATATGAAAAATAGTCACTTTTTATTAACCAATTCCTCCCGTTTTTTGAAAATCCTGATTTCAATTTATATCATAAATGATGAAAGGTTTACATGGTCATCCAGTGCCTATAATGTTTTAAAAGAGAGATTATCGGGATGAAGGTGGCGCGGGTTATCAGAGACAGAAAGCAGTTCAAAGGTGGTAGCAGCAGTCCAGGTAAGAGGCGATGGGTGGCTTGGCTGGGGGCAGTGATAGAGCTGATGTGGATGGAGAGAGGGCATTTGTAAGGGTCTCATAGTGTTGGGAACACCGCTCAATAGATCATCATGAAATTTAACTGAAGACAACTATGCATTCAGTCAATATATTCTTCAACCAAATTAATCTCCAACCCCAGAGATAATGTGGGTTCTTTAAGTTTGTGTGTTGAGTTTGCTTAAATGTTAGCCATGAGAGGCTGCATAGATATATGAGAGATATTTGTGGTGAGGTTGTAGAGACCTTCACTAGGGGAAAATTCCCTTTATGTTTTGAAGGTGAAGCCATGAATAGATTTTGCTCATACATTTTTGTATAAGATTAATAGGACACAATAATGTTTTCTTCAAAGGAATGATCATTGCTACATTTAGTTGGATATTTACCTGTGATACTTTCTGAAAACACATTAGGATGAGTGGAAATTGTGCATATTGTGATGTTGCAATCAGAGACACCATTAATTTACTCCTCTAGAATACTACAAAATGGTAATTGAATACTCTGAAAGATGTGAATAACATTTGCTGAATGGAGCATGTGGCATACTCAGAAAATGAGATGAGCTAGTTGGTTAAAAAATTGATATTTTTCTCTCTCTTCCTGCCCCTCTGCAGATGCTAACAGTCCCAGTGAGTGGTTGTATATCTTTGTTCTCTGTCAGATACTGGGATAAAGCCAGTGAACTCTGATATCTTCCATTGTGTTTTCACTTGGTCACTTTATAACATAAGATTATTGTGGTTTCGAATATTTTATGGGGCTTGTTAGACATTTCAAAAGAGTTTAAATTCAGTATACCAGCAAGGGCTGAAGGTATATTCCCAAATCACCAGGAAAAGGAGTAAAGCCAGTTTGCCGCTACATAGAGAGGTCACTTGGGTCTGAAGTCACTTGCTGTAGACCATGGACCTATATATAACTGCTCGTAAAGGAAGAGGAGACAATTAAGAGTCTTGTAAGTCACCCATATCCTCCATCTGCATTTTCACTTTCCACGGTTTCAGTTATCCATCGTTAACCACCGTCTGAAAATAAGTGAGTACACTACAATAAGGTATTTTGAGAGAGAAAGACCATATTCACATAACTTTTATTACAGTATATTGTTATAATTGTTCTATTTTGTTATTTTTGTTGCCGTGCCTAATTTATAAGTAAAGCTTTATCACAGGTATTCATGTATGTATAGGAAAAAACATAATATATACATAAGGTTCTCTACTATATGCTGTTTTAGGCATCCATTGGGGGTCTTGGGATGTATTCCCTGAGAATAAGGGGGGAATATTATAGTTATCAAAATAGCCTACAGGTCTAGTTCATAGAAGCCCAGCAACCAAGAAGCTGCCACAACTAAGTCTAAATAAAGGAAGTGGATGATGTCTGTGCAGTGTTCTCCAAGAGAGATAGCTGGGGCAAGAGGTGAGGGAAAGAGAGCACAGGGACTGGAAGAACAGAAGCTGCTCTTCTTAATGCAAAGTCAGGGTCCATTTGCACAAAGTCCCTTTGCATGTGAACCATTGAAGAAAAGCTAAGGGGAGGCCATGAAACAGCAAACTATTGATTCTAGTGGTTATAATGAATTATTCTGCTGTGAATAAGTGGGGAAGACAGGACTGAAGCTGGATGGAGAGAGGAGTGGTGAAGTGGATGACAGAGAGTTTTAGTTATGTGCTGTATAACGATGTTTTGGTCAACAACTGACTGTGTATACAATGGTGGTCCTACAAAATGTTAATGGAACTGAGAAATTCCTACTGCCTAGTGATGTCATAGCTATCATAACATCATAATGAAATTACTTAATTTTTAAATAAGTTTAGTGTAATCTAAGTGCACAGTGTTTATAAAATCTACAGCAGGATACAGTAATGTCTTAGGCCTTCACATTCACTCAGCCAGAGCAATTTCCAGCCTTGCAAGCACCATTCATAGTAACTGCTCTATATAGTTGTAGCATTTTTTATTTTTATGCCATATTTTTACTGTACCTTTAGTATATTTAGATACACAAATATATACTCATTATTGTGTTACAATTGTCTACAGTATTTGGTACAGTAAGTAACATGCTATACAAGTTTGTACCCCAGGAGCAATAGGCTCTACCATATAGGCTAACCATGTAGCCCAGGTGTGCAGTAGGCTATACCGTCTAGGTTTGTGTAAGTACACTCTATGATGTTTGCACAATGACGAAATCACCTAAAGACGCCATTTCTCAAAACATATCCCTGTATTAAGTGAGGCATGACTGTCAATGCTTTTGCAATGAAAGTTTGGTGAAGATAAGGGAAAAGTCGGCCCTCAGATTTGTACTCTTGCAATTACAGGGACTCTTTACTTGTCACTCTCCTCCTCTTATCTGTGAACTTGGAGGGGTAGGAGAAGGGAGATCATCTTTACTCAGGGATCCTTCGCACCTCGTAGTACAGTGACTGACAGATGAAGAAAGCCTTCCAAAAGCACTTGCTGAATAAATGAATAGTGAATGAAATAATGAACGAGTGAATTCATGAAGAAAGAAATGAGGGACTGAGGAACTGAAATTTATATAAGAGAAATTTGAATAAGATGTAATCAGGTTGGAGCCTTCTGGAAGGTTCTATATAAAGTAATCATGGGCAGAACTAAAAGTATAAAACTCTTCTGGGGAGAAGTTACATCCTTGGCTTGTGCACCAGGTTGGTTCCTTCAGTTAAGAGACGCTCTCAGTATAGGAATACATTCACCAATGACTTTCCTTTTGGGTGTCTAAATTACTCAACACATCTGAGGTCCAAACAATAGAAAACAGGGGTTGAGACTTAATAAGTTTCCATGTAGTAAATAACTTACAATTTTAACAGTTCAGAGACTTCTACATTTATGTCACTTACATAAGCTATGCCCACACATATGTCTGTTGAAAAGAAGTTACTTACCAAGTTCCTTAACTTTATTTTTAGAAGGTGAGTTTTTTGCTTGCTTCTGAATGATCTTAGTTTCTTTTAGCCTAACAAAAGTTTAAAATCAATAGCTTGTTTAAAGCTGTGCTATAATTGTCCTGAGTTTAACAATTCACAGCTGGAAATTTCGACCTCAGCAAATGACATCCACTAAGCCAAAAGTTGAAATCTGCTTGTAGGTATATAACCTGCTGCTTTGAAATTGGTAAGGCCCCAGTAGTCCATTGAGTTTGCCCGCAGCCCACTCCTCCAGCTCAGCCATGGCTGAGCAACAGCTCCATGATCTGTGATATCGTGGCCTTCTCCTCTTCTCAAATGATACCCTAGTGGCCACTTCTCCACCAGAAGTGGCTTTGTAACCTCCAATGCATTGTATTCTCTCAGAGCATTTTGCAACTCTTTTTTTTTTTTTTCAATCTTGCATTATTTTTAAAGTTTTTTCCTCTCCCCACCCTGATTTTATTTTCCAACTCTGAAATAGAACATTCTTATCTTGCCTAAAAATGGGAGCACAATTTCTTTTAGTGACCTCATCTAAGGATAGTTCTTGTCTTTGGAGTAGTTCATTAGTAAGGCCAGATCTCCACTTATACAGTTCTTATTTCCATTGTGATGGCCTTAACAGGGATGTGTTGTTCATTGATTATTCCAAATAATTGGTGGAGATTTGGAATTCTGGTTATAAACAGTCACTCAATTTTCCCTCTGGTAATGTATCTGAAGATTTCTACTGTTGTAATGATGGGGTCTTCCAAAGTATCTATGGTTCCTGTGCTCAAAATTGATTCCTTGCTGGAAGTTATCAGGGGCAGGAATGCCATCCTGTCCTGGCTTTGGCCAAATCACACTTCTTTTTCCTCACCTGTGCAGCTGGCACGTACCTCGGTCAGCAGGCCAAATGGAAATTGGGTGTTCCCAGCTGCTTCGGAGCTGCATTGCTTTCTGTATGTGTATTCAGTTGATTGCAGTTTACAATGCATTCATTTATAGCATGCTTTATTTTGATTGGTACCCTAGTACCTTTTCTTGAGCAAAGAATAGTAACGGGAGTGTTTTACTCCAGACACGACTTAAGCAGAATCTGGATCTTCTCTGCAATGTCTGGATTTGTAATAAAAGTTCTGTGTCACTCAAAGGAGTAGGAATGTTTTTCTTCCCATTTTTCCCCATTTGTCTATTATTTAAGGCTGTGTGAGAAGGGAAAGGGGTGAAGAGAGGAAATGTGAGAAGAGGTAGAAAACACACACACACAAACAAGGGGAGAGAAAGGGTGGGAAGTAATTCTGCCTTAAGGTTTCTCAGTCCTGATGAAAACTCTAGAACAAGCACTGGCCTAGGAAATTGTTTTCTCCAGTTCTTCCTTTGCCAACCCTCCCTTCCCCTTCTAATCTCTCATAGCTTGGACCATTTGGGTGCAGTTGTGCCTAAAAGTCCAAGGGTGGCTCTGGCTCCTTCTGAACAAAGATTTGGGGTTCCTATTGTTCCTCTTGGCTTAGCTTTCTCAGACAGAAAATCTCTGACTCTATACCCTGGGGGAGGGGCCTCTGAGCTTGCCCATTTAGGAATTAGTCGTGGGCTAGTGAGTTCTCTCACAGTGGCCACTGTAGTGGTAAGAAAACATCTAAAATTGCTCTTTTATTTCTGATCCTTCCATGAATTACACTTGTGCCTACTCTGGCATCCAGGACCAAGTGAAGGAGAACATATATGCTGGAATATGGTCATTGAATTTCAGAGTCCTCATGGTAGAATTTATTCAAATTAAGGGTTACATGTATAAAATCCAACTTGCTGAGAAGAATCAATATTTAGTAAGCAAATATAATGTTGATGATGGCATATTATATTCAGTTTATTGCTTTCTGTATGCCTGACACTGTCCTGTAAGTATTTTATGCATCATCTTAACCCACATGAAAACTATAAGGAGTTTACTATTATTATCCTGACTTATGAAATGATGAAATACAGCACAGACAAGTTATAGATACTCATTAGGGTGACTCAATGACTCTTGAATTTTGCTTGAATTGAGAAATAAAAAAAGTCCAGATCCTAATTGTTTAAAATAATATTTTAATTTAGTTGACTTAAGTAATAATTCCTAAATATGACTCTTAAAGAAACATTGTTTTAGAAATTAGTAAGTAGGCAGTTAAAGACAAAAAAGTAATATTCACTCTATTTTTTGAAAGAAGCTTCAAATAGTAAAAAAAAAATAGCCAGAAACATAAATTCTAATCATATTTTCTTTTATTTGGAGTTATTTCCTTTATGTTTTTCCTCATATAGACCACTGAAGGAGCCCAATCACTTTTAACTTGTAATAGGCCCTAACCCGTCTGCAAGTATCACATTTAAATTTGGTGAGTTACATGATGATCCTCCTTCCAGTCCTCAAAAATCTTGGAAAGTGAAACCAGTGAAACTAGACATTCAAAAAATGCATAGGCAGGAAATTATGATCCAAAGATAATTATTACGCAGTTCTAAGTCTTAAAGAAAAAAAACTGCTTCATTTTTTTCTTTCCTGCAAATATCATGCAGTAGACTGCAGTAGTGTCTGCAAGATGGCTAACTGCTGAGTCTTTGATTTAATGAAAACTTAGGGAAAGCAATTGAGTTCACTGCAGGGACTGCTTTGTTCTTCCATTATGATTCGTTTTTAATGAGAAAGATGATTGTAAAGATAAACTCTATTCCTCTGAATTTTTACACTAATTACATACAATGCACTATTTTGGCAGAAGGGGACTTATCTCCTTCAGGCAATATAGTTATCATCTTGTAACCACCCTTCAATCTCCCACATGAACGATGGAGCTGCGTGCCAGGAATGACTATTGCTCTATGCCAGCTCTCAGCATGGATAGATGAATGCTTAAAGATTTCCAGAATTAACAGTCAACATGGACTCCAGATAAAACAGGCAGACAGCCCCTCCCAATGAGCTTATATGCTGTTTAAAATAAAAGAATCAGGAAGACATTCATTAATAAAGTATTTGGCATGGGAGAATGAAGCAACACCTGACATATAAAGAGTATATGTGGGCCGGGCGCGGTGGCTCAAGCCTGTAATCCCAGCACTTTGGGAGGCCGAGATGGGCGGATCACGAGGTCAGGAGATCGAGACCATCCTGGCTAACACAGTGAAACCCCGTCTCTACTAAAAAAAAATACAAAAAACTAGCCGGGCGAGGTGGCGGGCGCCTGTAGTCCCAGCTACTCGGGAGGCTGACGCAGGAGAATGGCGTAAACCCGGGAGGCGGAGCTTGCAGTGAGCTGAGATCCGGCCACTGCACTCCAGCCTGGGCGACAGAGTAAGACTCCGTCTCAAAAAAGAAAAAAAAAAAAAGAGTATATGTGTGTCTGAGTGTGTTTGCGTATAAGTTTATGTGAGGATTAATTAAGAGTAGATGGTGTTACATATTCATGTCAATTTCCTTCCATCTAAAAGTCACTTACTGTACTAACTGATACTGAGAGTTCTATGTAAGATATCACTCTCTTTAAGATTCATACACATTGGTCAGATGGTCAGACACTGTGGCTCAGGACTGTAATCCCAGCCCTTTGAGAGGCCGAGGTGGGTGGATCATTTGAGGTCAGGAGTTCAGAACCAGCTTGGCCAACTTAGTGAAACCCCGTCTCCTCTAAAAAATACAAAAATTAGCTGGGTGGTAGTGGCGTGTGCCTGTAATCCTGGGTACTCAGGAGGTTGAGGCAGGAGAATTGCTTGAGCCTGGGAGGCAGAGGTTGCAGTGAGCTGAGATCATACCACTGCACTCCAGACTGGGAGACAGAGTGAGACCCTGTCTCAAAAAAAAAAAAAAAAAAAAAAAAAAAAGAGAAGGTTCATACACATTAGCACACACACGAAATGTACTATTGGATATTATAAGTTTCATTAAGACTGTGGGAGACTCTATTTGGTGCAGATTCACCCTGTAAGCACTGTAAGCACTGCTTATGTATAGAGTGTGTGTGTTTTGTATTGTTTGATGGACTTAAGCTTGATAGCTCATGTAACACTAGCAAGTTCCTTGATGCAGGTGCAATTTTTGGGAAGCAGAACTCATTCTTGTCATCTAAAAGGATGCCACAAAGAAGTAGGAAGTTTTACCAGCATGTCCTAATACCTGTAAGTGACTGAGGGAATAGCTGCATATTGTAAACTCTAGACCCAATGATAACTTATTCCATCATGGTAACTGCTGAGCTATAGTAGTTAATTTTCTTTTTTTTCCCCTTCAGTCAGATGCACTGAAGTATAACTTAGATACAATAAAATTCTCTCCTTTTAAGTGTAGAGTTTGAAGAGTTTCAACAAATGTGTATAGTCGGGTAACTGCTACAAAAATTGAGACACACAGAACATTTCCATCCTCCCAAAAGTTCCCTCGTGCCCCTTTGCAGTCAGTCTCCTCCCACCATTACCCCAGGCTCTGGAAACCACTGATCTCTGTCCTTACAGTTTTGCATTTTCCAGAACATTATATAACTATATAGTATGTAATTATATAGTATGTAAACTTATACGTGTGGCTTCTTGCACTTAGTGTAATGCTTTTGAGATTAATCCATACTATTATACATATCAGTACCTTATTTCTTTTTATTGGTGAGTGACATTCCATTGCATGAATTTACTGCAATTTGTTTATCCTTTTGTTAGCTGATGGGCACTTGGGTAGTTTAGTTTTTTGCAATTATGAATAAAGTTGCAATGAGCATTTGTATGTAGATCTTTGCATGGACATTATGTTTTCATCTCTTGGAAAAAATGCAATTGTTGAGTCACATGGCAAGTACACATTTAACCTTATGAGACAATGCCAAGCTATTTTCCGAAGCAGTATTCCCACATTTTTCAAAGCAGCATTACCATGTGTATTCCGACATACAGGCGGTATATGAGAGTTCCAGTTGCTCTACCTACTGGGAGGAAGTTTTGCTAGAAGTGGATTCCAATTTTCTTGTGTGACTTTCTCTACCAATTTCTCAGCACGATATCTGTATAACATCCCAGCCCAAATCTGTTCTTCTCTTTTCCTAGACAACATAAGCATAATTCCCATGAAGCATCTACCAAAGATTCATCTCAGAAATCCCTGAGGTGCAATCTTTATACTGTGGAGGCTAAAATTTTCCAATCATACTTAAGAAGTAAAAATAAATGCAACCTGACAAGAAATAGGAATGGAGATTTGCCAAGTAATTTCCCACAAGGGACACTTTTTAAGGGGCTCCAGTGAATATTACCTCACCAGACTTAGGTAAGTGACAGTACTATTTCTCCCACGACTCCCAAGGGAGTTATAATTTAGTATTTACATTTGCCAAGTGCTTTCTTATTATGCCCACATGCTAATAACAGTCCCTTCTTCTCAGTGATTTAGTCAGTGTTACTGAGAACTCGGCTGTGAGTGAGCAGAACTCAGGCTTCTGCTCTGAGAAAATCCTAGGTCCTGGTTTAATTCTTTCACTGCTTTTTTTTTTTTTTTTTTGACTGCCTATGAGAAGCATTAAAGAACTCTGCAATGAAAGTAGGGGGCAAAGATTCACAGAGGCAGATCTGGGGAAGTGAGATCTTCAGGTGACTCTAGGGTCTGACATACAGGGAAATGCTGGTTACCGAAGTTTCGAAGACTTTGTGTGGCTATCTGATAGGTCTATTTTACTTTGTATGAAATTCTCTATTTCTTCCAATTATGTAAGTATTTTAAGTGTGATATTGGTCATGGAGAATTTAGCCTATGTAATTGTATGTAAGAAACGTAGTATTTCTGTAGAGAACAAATACGAAGGCTTTCCTGAGTTGGAAGAAACAACAATTACCTCTTAATTAATGCTTCCTCAGCTACCACCCCCAACCTCCTCAAAAAAAATAAAATAAAATAAAATAAAATAAAAAATAAATAAAAATAGCAGGGTACTTTCTTGGCACAGACTCTCAGAAGAATTTTTATTTAAAATGCCAAGGTTTGTGGGACTGGACCATTGGATCATGACTTGCGTCCAGCTGTATGCGTAGACAGGGCTGTCACATTTATATATTTCTCTTATCTCTTCTACCCTAGTTGAATATTCTGGGTGGAGAAAGGGATGGTGAGCAGAAGGGGCCAGGAGAGCACATGTGCTTGAATACCCAACTAACTTCCTTGCTTCAGCCTTCTCACTTAGAATTAACATTTGAAGCTAGACCTCTAGGATTTCCATCTGCTAGAATTTAATGTTCGAAGTGAGTATTTCCCATGAAGAGTAAAGCATGCAGTTCACTTTTCAGTATTACTTCTTTGAACAAAATCAAAGGGATTCTACATGGTGATATTTTTATAAGTGTTCTATTAGCACTATTAGAGACGTTTCATTTTTACACTCACACAAAGAAACAGATACATGATTCAATAAATAATTTAATGTATATGTTTCAATAATTCACTGAAAAACAAAATACATGCCATACTCATCAAATTGCTTTTAGCTGGAAGCTTGTCTTTTATGAAAATTGGAAGAGCTTATAAAAACACTTTTCAATGAAAAAGCAAAACTTGCAGAACCAGTCACCAAGAATACTGAAGTTGTTAGTACTCTAATATTAAACACTCAATGGTGGCAACATTTTCTTTTCTTTTCAGGGTCTGTATATAAAAAGAAGCAGATACTTACGATTCTAGTCATGCTTTCATTACTGATACCCATTTTTTCCCTACCACTATGAATTGAAGAGGAAAACAAAGGCTAAAAGTGTTTTCTTTTTACCCTCAGCATCCTGCCTTTACTCTTCCAGCAGTGAGTAAATTGCTGGTGTATAACAAAAAGGAATTAGAGAAACAAGAATGTAGAAAAATGGTAGCAGAAGAAAGAGAAGAGGAAATTATTGCTTATCAAAGTTTTTACGATTTATATACACTCAGAAGATTAAAAACTGCTAAAAGAGGAACCATGGGTATCTATTATTTGAAAACTTAAAGGTAGCTCTGGGAAGCAGCATGATTTTTGTCATCACAGACAAGAGAAGCTTTTGGGCAAAAAGTTAGCTGATACATGTTTTCTTGATAGGAACTGTATCCTATTTTCACCTTTGTCTTTAAAAGCCTAGCACATTTCTTGCTCTTACATCACAAAAGCAAGAACTGGTGGTCTTCATTGGACCCCAGTCTGTCCTCACCTCTGATTCATAGTCTTGGCATTTTGTTCCTCTGCTTCCTGATTTTAGCTGTAATTACATGGAATTTTAAGAAGAGAGTAGATATAAGGAGAAGTCATCTTTTGAGAGTTTCCTAGGCAAATGCATTTGTTTTTGGAAGCTTCACTATACTTTCTTAGTCCTATTCCTAAAGGCCCACTTTGTATGAGTTGTTTGGATTTCAGGCTTTATTTCAGTGGGTACATTTTAATTTCCTAACTAACTTCTCAAAGTGGTTACAATTAAGCTATTAATGTAACAGTTATCTCTATTTTCCCTAAATTCTCAAACTTCATGACAACAAAACTACTTTGGTGAAGTACATTTCTTTCTACAAAGTTGTATTTCTGAAGATCTTTGTTTTGAACAGTAAACATTTTTTAAAAATTGTAGAACCATCTGGAAGAACACCTAGCTCCAACTATAAAGAGGGCTAGACGTAAAATTTGCTCAATCGGATATGATATTTTGTAAGGAAGATGGTACCCAAATTTTTGTAGGAATCAATTAATAATCAAGGGCAAACTCAACTCCAATTCATTTTGGAACTTATACTGGAGCCTGCTGCTTCAGAGTCTTTGATCATGAGTCCAATGAAATTTTGATAGGGAAAATTCAGTTTAACTTTGAAGTCAAATTTAAGCAAGGCTTTCATAGTAATCTCACCCTTAATGCTCTTGAAAGGTTTCTTACATTTAGCACATTGTTTTAAATGTGACAGTCATTAAATTTTAGAAGATATATGATTAAAACTATAAAGAAAGATTTGTTTAAAAATGTATTTCTGAGTCTAACTTCATGCTGTTATGTGGCCCAGAGTGGCAACACGTGGCTGAGACCTAACCTGCAGCTCTCAGGGAGTGGTGAGAAAGGAGAACTCGTGACTATGAGAGACTCCCTTGCACACACCACACTTTCCATCCTTCACTCTTTGTTGTTCATTCTTTCCCAAATTTTCAGGTGCCTGACTAGAAAGATTAGTATATCTTCAGAACATAGTATTGAATCAGCCTATGGAAAATTAATGTAATTATTATGTTCATTTCCAGATGTTGGCTTAATGCCAGCCTATTAAAACTTCTAAAGAAGAAGCTTAAAACAAATAATCATTCTGAGGAAACACCCAAATGAAGACACGCCAGCAAACTCAGTGACGATCTGAGGCGATGGTAAACATCTCCAGAGGGTATTTCAGAAATTGATTATCTCCATCACAGACTGGTATCGACAGTCAGAATTTCCTTAGCCCTCTTCAGCCTTTTCTTTCTAAAGAGCCTCCAAATTCCTTGCTGCTCCTAGTCCTTAGCCTCTTTCCATTGGTCTTTCTTGCCCGTCTACCTCCAACCCTCTCCCTAAATCATCTATGACATCCTTGTGATGGTTAATATTGAGTCTCAACTTGATTGGATTGAAGGATGAAAAGTATTGTTCCTGGGTGTGTCTGTGAGGGTGTTGCCAAAGGAGACTAACATTTGAATCAGTAAACTGGGAGACTCAGACCCAGCCTCAATCTGGGTGGGCATCATCTAATCAGCTGCCAGCATGGCTGGGATAAAAGCAAGCAGAGGAACGTGGAAGGACTAGACTGGCTGAGTTTTCTGGCCTCCATCTTTCTCCCACACTGGATGCTCCCCGCCCTTAAACATCGGACTTCAGGTTCTTCAGCTTTTGGACTCTTGGACTTATACCAGTGATTTGCTAGGGGCTTTGGGCACTTCGGCCACAGACTGAAGGCTGCACTGTCAGCTTCCCTACTTTTGAGGTTTGGGGACTCGGACTGACTTCCTTGCTCCTCAGCTTGCAGACAGCCTATTGTGAGACTTCACCTTGTGATTCTGAGTCAATACTCCTTAATAAACTCCCTTTCATATATACATCTATCCTATTAGTCCTGTGGTTGTACAGAACCCTGACTAATACAATCCTCCTGACCGCACTGTGGTATCTCACTGCATCTTACACAGAGGGCTGGTTTCCTATTCAGGGTTTTGAAATTCAAAGGAAAAAAAAAAACCTTTCCTTTTGTTCAGAAGGGTCTCTGCTCCCTCCTCCTGCCTTCCCTGTACCTCACAAGGAGAGGCAGAGTGGCCCTGAAGCCACACTGTCCTCACAGCCCTACCTTGGATGGGCCTCTACTCTTTGCTCTCCTATATCCTCAAGCAGTTTCCTGGGCTGTCAGAACCTTGGTTTTCTCATTTATAAAATTTTGGATAATCATACCTATTTCCTTGGATTGATGGAATAAAAAGGATAATTTACATACACAGTGGCTGGCACATTATAGAGGCTCAATAGATGGTACTGTAATTACTAACTCTAGGCATTTTACTACATTTCATCTTCTAAGCTTTTTTAGCCTCTATCTGTAAATTATTGGTATGGTTGAAATAATTCTCCCTGCCCTTTACAATGGCTTAACTTTTTTTTTTTTGTTCCTGATTCAAGTTTTTGTTAAATCCCTGGATTCCTGAAAAGTGAGAGGTACAAGAACTCAAAGACTAAATACAATGTACCATCTCGCAGTAGAGTTTGTTTGGTTCTAAAAATGACTAGGGAGAGAAATCTTCACTTTCATGGGATTCTTGGGGGGTAATATTCAAGTGTTACAAAAATTATTCTTAATTTAATCTTCTTATTCTTAATTATACTCCTTATACTGGGCTAAAAAATTATATTCTTTTAATATTAATTCAAGCTTCTATCGAGTGATTTTTAAGTCCAACTGCTTAGTTCTATATGGCCAAGCTACACATTTCTAGTCTGTCATAAGTGCATTTCTAATTATATTTCTCCCCTATTTCTTCACTTCCTGGAGTCTGTTCCTGGACTGAGGCACCAATGGTAAAATGATGGGGATAACTTTTGTAAACCAAACATAAAATTCTAAGTCCCCCCTCAATCATCTGAATGGACTTCCTCCTCAGTCAGGGCACTCTTAAAATGAAACCTGAAAGACTGGTTCAGGCCAAGATGGGAAGTGGGGATTGAACATGCCTCATTATACCTCTCCAGCATTAACATCAACACAGACTTTAAGTCTGATAAGAAACATTTTACAACCTAGTCTCTCTGAAGCCTACTACCTGAAGGCTTCCTCTGCAAATAAGAACTTTGGTCTCCACAATCTTTTATCTTAACCCAGATATTCCTTTCTATTAATCCCAGATCTGTCGAGAAACTCAACCAATTGTCAATCAGAAAATTTTTAAATCTACCTATAAGCTGGAAGCCCCTTGCTTCGAGTTGTCCTGCCTTATTGGACCAAACCAATGTATTTCTTTTTTTATTTTATTTTTTATTATACTTTAAGTTCTAGAGTACATGTGCACAACGTGCAGGTTTGATACATAGGTATACATATGCCATGTTGGTTTGCCATCAACTCATCATTTACATTAGGTATTTTCCCTAATGGTATCTTTCCCCCAGCCCCCCAACCCACAACAGGCCCCGGTGTGTGATGTTCCCCGCCCTGTGTCCAAGTGATCTCATTGTTCAGTTCCCACCTGAGCGAGAACATGTGGTGTTTGCAAACCAAAGTATTTCTTAAATGATTGAAGTCTCAGGTCTCCCTAAAATGTATTAAATATAAAAGCAAGCTGCACCCTGACCACCCTGGGCACATGTTCTCAGGTCTTCCTACGGGTTGTGTCAGGGACCATGGTCATTCATATTTGGCTCAGAATAAATTTCTTCAAATATTTTATGCAGTTTGACTCTTTTTTTTTTTGAGACTTTAGATAACCCATTTACATCATTCAAAATTATTAGCTTCCAAATCACAATCAGGAAACATAGCTGAGATTCAATGTCAATAACTTCAGTGGCCTGAGATTTTATTTTTAAAATAATGATGTCTATTGATGTTAAACTTTAATAAACAAGCACTGATAGCACCAATTTTTGAGAAGTAAATAAAATTAGCTTCTACAATACTTTAAACAAATATAAAATTAAACTGGAATTCAGTCTCAACTTGTTCATATTTATTCCTCCTATGAGATGAAATCCAGGATTGGTCAAATCATTATAATTAAGCATTATTATTCTGGACAGTAATCCAGATAGATAAATGTAAAAATTAAATACTGATAAATAGTCTTGTACATGTTTCATAAAAGTGTGACTATTAAAATTGATGCACACAGCTATACATGTGCCCTTATCTATTATTAATGTAAATAATTGTCTCCAAATGTATTAATGATTTTTTTCAATGCACATTTTACAGTTGACAGCTACTATTTTGGGGAAAATTGATGGCTATTTCTGAGCCATAGATAAAAGTGTTTACACCTTGTCATAGATCATTTTGTGCTGCTATAATGAATAACATATTCCATAGTACCTGAGACTGCACAATTTATAAAGAACAGAGATTTATTTCTTATGGTTCTGGAGGCTGGGAAGTCCAAGGTTAAAGGGCTCACATCTGGTGATGGCCTTTTTGCAGTATCCTCACATGGCAGACAGTCACAAGAGCATACATGAAAGAGCAAGAGAGGGCAAGAGGGAGGCCAAACCCACATTTAGCTGGAACCCACTCCCATGATAATGGCATTAATCCATTCAGGAGGGTGAAGCCCTCATGGCCTAGTAATAGGCTCACCATCTTTCTTAATAGTCTCACCTCTTAATATTGTCACAGTGGCAATTACATGTCAACATGAGTTTTGGAGGTGACATTCAAACCACAGCATACTGGATTCAGTGGCATATCATATGACTCTGAAGCATCCCCTCCAGGGATGTACCCTGAGGTTTTTCAAAGGCAACTGCCTCTTAAAAAAAAGGTTTTCTTGCATTGGCTCTTGGAGGACTTGTTTTATTTCTTTAATTATTTCAAGTTTAAAATAATTTCACATCTCATTTGACCATTCGTGGTAGTGTTCTTTTTTTCTTTTTCTGTGATGTTATTAATAGAGTTGTCTGTGTTTACAATTTGTATCTTTCTTGTGTCGCTTTCCCACAGAACATATATTTGTCTGAAATTCCCTTGGATTTCTCAGAGCAAGCATTATTTAGAATATCTGCATCAGGTCTATTCCAAGTTCAAGGAAAAACTCATTTAATTCCAATGAGAGGGTAGAAGTAATGTTAACAGGGATTCAAAAAGTGAGAAATTGTACATTTTTGCCTATACATGCAGTTCCCACTTCTTGCTGAATTCATATGATTAATTTTCTTTGCAATTTATTCAGTCATTTTGTTTACTATATTACTGCAAAATAGAAAAGTAAGATCTGGGGTTTTCAAAGATCTTAACTGATGCTGTAAGTGACAAAATGTTATCTGGTCATGGCTCATCTTTTTTTTAGGTGTTTGTAAAAGCTATATTCCTGGTGTTTTTGTGAGCTTACCTTGTCTGACGGCTAGTGTGGTGGTATAGACCAAGAAGAGAAGAATGTAATTGAGGAAACTCTGGAAGACTGGTGTATTGGCATGGAAATCTTCTGACAGATACTTGCTAGTCAAGCCAATTCCACAAATAAGGAGGGATAACACCTGGCCCAGGGCCACAGAGATTAACATCTCCCTGAGAAATAAAGAAAAAAAAAAAACAGCAAAGGTCAGCAGGAAGCCCATTAAAACAACAGCAGTTAAAATTTTTTGAGCACTGGTAGCATGCACTGGGTTAAGTGCAATTAAATATTATTCCCTTTAGTCCTTCACAGAAATCCCTTGAGGAAGGTGCCATGATTACTGAGATTTTACAGAGAAGGAAACCAAAGCTTAGAGTGGTTAAGGAGTTTGCTCACAGCCATGTAACTAGGAAGTGGCAAAAAACTGGGATTTGAGACCAACTCTCTGAAAGAGCCTGCCTTCTAGCTACTGACCTCTCGGTGCCAATGGGAGTGGGGAGTGGGTGGCATCATCTTGATGCTCACCATAGTATTAATGAAATATTTAGTGATGGCGAGACAGTACCTGAACACTGACTAGGAGGGACCATATTCCCGCCTCATCCTCAGGTTCTTGTACCGATAAAGGGAGACTCTTTTCTTCGTAGATTGAAATCCCAGATCCAGAAACCCCTGTGTGAAATGGCTATACACTATACATATCCCTGAAAACCAGAAGGACCATCTGCTGTCCATTCCCAGACTCTAGAACTCAGTTTGCTCTAGGAAGCTTTGATGAGCATTAGGTGTCTGCTCTCTTCTGCTCAAGTTACAATTGCCTGCACACTAAAACTGCTATTCATGAAGGAGACTCAGTACTGTGATGATGTAATACAACCTTTCAAATTAAGCCAATTTTTTTGTGGCTTTTTCATAGGCACTGCCCCTATAGACCTCTGTAGCGGGGACTACAGGCAAGGTTCAAGGCGTTCATTTTGCATACAAATAAAATGCCCTCACAAGCTTTATGGGCACATACACCCACATGCTTTTACACAGAAAAAGCCCCTGGAAATACAAAGCAGATTTCTGCACTCCCTGAAAGTCGCATCTGACTTGTCTGGTTTATTTATAGAAAGAGTAATATAATAGAAGCAAGCAGTAGTATTTCTTTCAATAAAAGTTTTATTTTATTTTTAATTGACACATAATAATGGTACATATTTATGCAATCCAGTCTTATGTTTCGATACATGTTCACATTGTATAATAATCAAAGCAGAACAATGGGCAGATCAAAAATTTATCATTTCTTTGTGGTGAGCACATTCAAAATCTTCTCTTCTAGCTCTTTTGGAATATACAACACATTATTGTTAACTATATCACTCTAGTTTGTAATGTAGCATTATTTCTAAACAAAAAGCTTTAGGCAAAGGATTTGCGGTGTTACATATTTAGTCCCCCATAACAGATGTGAGTCCAATTTTCTGGAATGAGCACAGAGTCCTGGGCAGTACTTTGGTTGTATTTTGCTTTAAAAAAGAAAAAACATCAGCTATATTTTGTTCATTCCATCTGCTTCCAAGAGGAGGAAAAACTGTGGCAAGGCATGTGGGCATGCAGAGAAGAATTTTCTGAGGTTAACCTATTTCCAGGTACCGGCTCCTGACCTCTGAATTCAATCTCTATAAAGAAGTCAAATACATACTTCTAAACATCCACGTTTAAAATGTCAGTATGCTGCTTAAAAATCTTACAATAGTTCCTTACAGAATGCAGAGATCTATAAAGTCTGTATTGAACATCTGCAAAGATGCCTGCCGACATAGCCTTTACATTCCTGCTGCTCTGCCCAAAGGGAGGCAGGGGTCTCTTTCTCCTTTTCTGGAAGCTGAGCTGGTCTTGGGACTTGCTCTGACCAACAGAACATGGGGGAAGGGATGTCATGTGACTTCTGGGCCTAAGCCGTATAAAGCTCTACAACTTCCATTTTCTGCCCTCATAAAACATAGCTTCCATGTACTTCAGTTTTGAGAGCATGTGAAAAAAAGAGAAATCCAGCCAGCCATCACTGTCCTGACATGTGAGTGAGGCTTCTGGATTCTCCTGCTCCAGTCAAACCATGCCAACATATGCCACCATGGAGCAGAGATGAACCACCCCGAAAGATTGCTGCCTAATTGAAGAACTGCGAGAAATAATACATGAAGCTGTTTTAGGGCATGCAGATGTACAATGGCTTGTTACATGGCCAACAAATAACTGAAATCATGTCCTAAACACTCTCCCTCCATTCCCACTACCTCTGGAACACGACCCTCTGTTTCCCTGTATTACTCCTCCATGACGCACTTTCAGCCTTACAGAGCTACTTGCACTTCAGCAGTGAGTCATGGTCTTCTGTGCCTGCATTCCCTTGCATGTGTTATTATTTCCAAATGTTCATTGTGCCTTTGCCAGTCTGACTCTTATGCATCTTTCAAGATTTGGCTTCTATGTCACTCCCTTTGAGAAGTGTTACCTGTCTTCTCTTCCCTGGGATGCATCTCTTTGTTACTTCTATCTCATTGTATTGAAACTAATGCCTTTACACTTCTTGCCTCAGCTGGACTGTGATGCTTGTACCATGTTCTTCACTGTATCTACAGCCATGTAGTACCATTGAAAGGAAGTAGAAAAGTAGACAGTGCAGAGGAGGCCTAGGCAACATGAAACAGTTTATTGAAATAAAGGGGATGATTAATAAAAGAAAGAAAGGTAGAGGTAAAAAGGAGTACCAGAATTAACTCAAATGATTTTTAAAGGCCAGGTACAGTGGCTCACACCTATAATCCCAACACTCTGGGAGGCTAAGGCAGGAGGATCACTTGAATCCAGGAGTTTAAGACCAGCCTGGACAACATAGTGAGTCTTCATTTCTACAAAATATTTAAAAAATTATCCAAGTGTGATGGCACGTGCCTGTAGTCCCAGCTCCTTGGGAGACTGAGGCAGGAGGACTGCTTGGGCTTGGGAGGTCAAGTGTGTAAGTGAGCCATGATTACACCATTGTACTCAAGCCTGGGCTACAGAGCAAGACCCCCCCTCTTATAAAAAAATTAAAGGTTTTTAAGACTGCCTAAGATAAGTATAATACCTACTGACAAAAATAATGATAAGGAGCTGGTTTTAGTGGAGAAACAATACATATTTGAGGTATAGTGAACTCGAGATGCCAGATGAACTTCCAAATGATCCAGCAGCATTAGTAGCATGGGATCGGAGTGGGATAGGGAGGTCAACCAGGAGATAAATATGCAGAGGTTATACTCATTAAAGTGATGGTGAAAATACCGGAAATGGATAATATCCCCAAGAAAGGGAGAGCAGGAGAGAAAGTAAGAGAGCCTTGGGAAATATCTTTGGGGAATCCCAAGGTTGGAGGTGGATGAGGGAGAAGAAGCACATCACTGGAGTCAGAAGTGGTTAGAAGGCTAAGAGGAAGAGCAAGAGAGTTTTGGTGTTAAGGAAACCAAAAGAAAAGAGACATTCATGGATTGAATAGTTGTAATACTTAATGTTGCTTAGAGGGTAGAGAGAATGAAGACTGACAAGACATAATTTGTAGTCACTGTCATCCTTTAAGAGTTTTGGTTGAGTGGAGAGGAACAGAGTAGCATTGGTGTCATGAAAACCAAGAGAACAGAGTTTCATGGAGGGGATAGCTAGTAGGGACTAAGTGAAAAGGAAATGGTGAGAAATTAAAGGTGTTGACTTTGCAGAATTTTGAAGAATTCAAAAAATTCATGGAAGGAATTTGATATAGTCACCATGTAACAATATCAATGATAGTTAAAATAATAATGTTTAAAATGATTTAAAAATTAATTAAGCTTATCCTATCACTGGATCATTCTTGATTATTTGCATAATAACTTACATTCCCAAATGGAAGAAATATGACTAGAGTTACAACTAATATATAAGCGTTGTTCTTGATGCTGAGTATGTCTCCTGGAGAATGCTATGTATGGAGAGCATCTCCTTGGGACAAGAAGGGTGAAAACTATTGCTATGACATGGATTCCTGCAGCTCTATAAATTACAACTATAGTGTTCAAAACTTTGGCAATATGCTATGCCTTTCCTGAACAAAATCACACCACAAATAAATGACAGATTACTTATATAAGAGAATACAATTTTAGTCTTTCTTATGTATATGCGCCAACATAGTAGTATAAAGTAGCATTCTATATGCCATACACTATACATGTAAAGATGAACAAGACACAGTCCTTGTCACTGGAGAGCTACTAAACTAAGATTTGGGAGCTAGGTCCTCAAATAACTTAGTATAAAATGGAGCCAATTAAGCTAAAACAACAATAATAATTCATATTTAGTAAGTTCTTACTATGTGCCAAGCCACGGGCTTAGACTTACACATATTATCTTAGTTAATCCTCATAATAACCTTATAAGGCAGCTATTATTACTGTTTGATTTTATAGATAAGTTAACTGATACTTAGAGAAGTTAAACAAACAGCCCAAGGTCACAGAGCTAACAAGGGGAAGAGTTTGGATGCAAACTAGGTTATGTGGTTCCAAATCTCAACTTTTTAATTACTATGCTGTACTACTATTTTGGTGGCAAAAATATACTCTGTGCCCTCATAGAGTGCAAGAACTTAGAGTTAGCAACCTAAGTGGTTGGTTTCCAGAAATATTCTAGAGGCGGTAAAGACAAAAACAACTCTGGGACTGACCCTCTGATGAAAACTCTTGCATCAAGATATCTGTAATGTGTGCCTTTCAACAAGAGGTCAATACAACTCTATTCTTGTTTCTTCAGTCAAACAAAATATCAAGTCTGCTGTATTCAATTTCTGCTTTTAATTAGTGGCCATGTCATTCAGCTGCTGGTGGTGTGATTTGATGGAGAATACAAATTATGGTTTTATTGGTCATGCTAATGAGCACGACATGTAAAACAGGAAGGAGTGAAAGGAATCTTTTATCAGATTAGTTCATGAGTCTTTTTCCTACTGCAGGGAGCTAGATATTGTAGCTATTGCAGCCTGCATATCTGAGCTAGTTCCTAGAGTCACCAAATAAATAAGTAAATAAAAATAGAAATAAACCTAAATGCCTAAATGTTGACACTCTGCTAACTATGCCCCTTGCCCTGCCATCTTGCCCTGATCAAATTCTCTTTTGTTCTCTATTAGGACAGGACAAATCCATTTGGTGATGTGTTGTACAAAAATGTTCTCCCTGCTCTCTCTGCCTTAGGATCTCTTTGGTTCATTTGCTGTTGCCCCATCCCTTCTAAATATTTTTTTCCTTAGATAACTGCTACGGGAGATCTGTGATCCTTTCACCTAACTCCTCATGGTCTTATGACAATGTTTTCTTCAGAGACTCTCTGTTTAGCCACTCCCTGCTCCCAAGGGTGAGGCAAGTGTCCTCACCTGCATTTCCCTATCACTATTTGCACTCATCATATTGTGTAGCTCATAAGCTCCTGAAAATAAGGGAATGTATTTTATTGTTTTCTGTTTCTAGTGCCTTGAGGACTGCTGGACAGAAATAAAACAGATGCTCAATAAACACAGGATGAAAGAGTGAACAAATTTATGAGTAAACAAATATCTGTAAATGAAAATGGCAAAGTCTTAGAAGATTTGAAAGATGGTTGCTTATCTTACCTTGAAAAACTACTAGCTCTGAAAGACAAAAATCATGTTGTTTTTCACTGTATTCCATCTGCCAGTTAGACATTGAGATTAATAAGCTATTTTCTGGTGCTTTTCAGAGCAAGCCTGGTAAGGTGCTATCTTGCAAAAATGATGCTAAATATGGTGCCGGTTGGAATTTTGCACAGCGAGCTGTAGGTTATTCATGTAGTATATGGAATAACACACCAGATGCATTCTAACATAAGATACATAGTTCCTATAATTTTAGTGGCAGAAATAGAAAGGAGACTATGATACACATTTTCATCTTCTTTGTTTATGCATTTAAAAGGACATCCTATCCACTTTAAACTCAGAATGACTAGACAATGAAAAATGCATGAGTCTCAAGAAAAATAGTGCTGCTGGAAGCTGAATATCTGTTATAATAGAGCTTGTATTCATAAAGACTGACATAACCATTACCACTGGCACTTTGTTCTGTTAAAGAAACAGACTTTAGAATTTTGAGAGTAAACTTGTGTTACAAATTAGATATTCAAAATAGTAAGATTTAAAATAAAGCATAAACTGAATCTTGTTTTCTTCTCTTAGTTATAAGAATACATTCTTTTAAAAGGTATGAAGAATTTCAACATAGTGTTACATAATCATATTGCTTTGTAATTCTTTGCCACAAAAGTGAAACAATTATGTTATCATCTTCAATTACAGCACATCAACCTTTCTGTGGCGACATCTTCATTCTGATAACTATTCTCAGGCAAGTCATGTCAGATCTGAGTCAGCATATGAATTCAAACATGCATACATAACGAACACTTAAGTATATTGCCTGGACTAAAATCAATGCCCCTTGAACGTGGGAGAAGCGTGTTCTACCATGTTCTTTGACAAGATTCTTGTTTGCAGAAATTAGGCCATTGACTTCTATAAGCTTTTTGCTGAAAGGTTTTTTGTTTTTTTCGACAGACTGGAGTGCGGTGGCACAATCTTGGCTCACTGCAAGCTCCGCCTCCCGGGTTCACGCCATTCTCCTGCCTCAGCCTCCCGAGTAGCTGGGACTACAGGCGCCCGACCCGGCGCCCGGCTAGTTTTTTTGTATTTTTTTAGTAGAGACGGGGTTTCACCGTGTTAGCCAGGATGGTCTCGATCTCCTGACCTCGTGATCCGCCCGCCTCGGCCTCCCAAAGTGCTGGGATTACAGGCGTGAGCCACCGCGCCCGGCCTGCTGAAAGTTTTTTTGTTTGTTTGTTTGTTTGTTTGTTTTTTGTTTGTTTGTTTGTTTGTTTTGAGACGGAGTCTCGCTCTGTCGCCCAGGCTGGAGTGCAGTGGCCGGATCTCAGCTCACTTTTTTTTTTTTTTTAAATCACATTCAAGCGTTAATTAGGCTTATATGTAAGAAGATTATTAGGCAAAAAGAAAATATACACCTTCAGAGATTTGTCATTAATTGGGGTTTCTTTGCCTCACGTTTTGCATTCATAGACTTGAATCTGTTCTTTGGCTCCGTGGTATCCATTTTGTTTTCCGAATTAGGTAAGAGAAACCAAGTAAGACGCAAGGAAGTGCTTTAAACATAATGTTTTACTGGGTCATTGAGGCACTAAGTGTAGGAGATTTTTGAGACTGGTGTGAGAGGAGCGGTCACAGATGCTCTTGGATACTGTATGTTCTATGTTCACAGAAGTAACACAGAAAACTGAAAAGGCACCAGATAGGGAGCTGGAAGCCCCTAAGTTCTACTAATTAAGCTCCATGATTGTGTATATATCTCACTCTGGGTTTGGGCTTCTTCATGTAAAATAACGATATGATTATTGACACATGTGTATGACACTTCGTATGTTCCCTTTCCTATTCATCCTTTTGATCTCACCTATCTCCAGTGTCTCTGGCCACTTACTCCAGCTCCAGTGGTTGCTGCCATGACCAACTCTGCATAGACTATAACCAACATTATGTGGGCACAACCCAGGGGCCCTGTGTCCGATGCCCAGCCTATGTATCTCATGCCTTCTTTCCTGGGGATTCTCAGTTGATACAGAGGTCTAGATCCTACAGGAACCTGTTTCGTGCCCCCTCATGAGCAACTGGAACGTGCAGGGGAATTACTGCACCTGACCAGTAGGAAACTCTAGCAGACAGATACATTCTTTCTTTCTCCTCCACACAGAGTGCACTGTGAAGCAGTCATTTATACAGGCTCCGAATATGGCCCTGACTCACAAGGTTCTCAGTGTGTACCCTGTACCCTTGTGCTGTGTCTCCCTCTTTGCCTTCCTCAATCCTGCTCCTTGTGATTGTATGCCTTAATAAAGTAGAACATACAAGCCTCTCTCTGTCTTCTACAGGACTCAGGCTAACATAATGAGATTTATGTTTTCTTCTACGCCACAATTCAGACTTACTTTTAGAAGATACTGATCTGTGCACATCAACTCTTGGAATTTGTATCTTTGATCCTAAAGTCTATTCCTTTTGTGAATTTGATTAAACTCTTTGGTAGCCAAGTTACCAGCAATGTTTATTCATTTATTGTGTGCAAACTCTGTGGGTTTTGGGATTAGCCACAGAGAAACAAATCAGTCCGTAGCATTTGCCAAGGCCTGCTGGGTGCAGGTTATGAGAAAGGAATGCTTGGCCCTGCCTCCCGGAAGCTTAGAGGGAGCACGAAACAAATAAATTAAACTAAACAGAGAATATAAAAATAACCATGTAGTCAAATAAATTTATATGAAAGTGCTGGAAGCTGGGATAATTTTAGTTTTTAAAAGTGGACGAAGCCAATCTGAAAAGGTTCCCTAGAGAACATAGTTTTGACTCTTTGTTTTTTAAATAATGAGAGAGATGTAATTTGAGAAGTTGGCATGTCATCACAGGAAAGGGAATGCCCTGCTGTCTCAGACGCAGGGACTGACATGGAATCACTTGGCTGGTCAGGGAGAAACCATAATAGAAGAGATGGGTAAACAGAGGTAAGCACAGAGGAATTTAAAGTGCAGGGTACAGTTTTAATTCAGAAGAACTCATTCTTTGACATTTTTGAGCGAAGGACATGAAGTAAGCACCAGCCATAATGTCCTCATATTTATCTGCTCATTCCACTAGTCGGAACCAAATCCTCCTTTTATTATGGCTAAAGAAAAAAAGTTTCAATAAGAGGCAAGAGGGAAGACCCAGACATCTCTTTCTGCAAATGAGACATTCCCACTCACTCCGTTAGCTCCACAATACAGGCCTGTCTGAGGGAGGCATGCTGGTGCATCTGTATTTTCATCCCAATATGGCAAGGCATCAGTGTTCTACTATTTACTTCCCCAAATCTTCGGCGTGTCTTTTTATGGATCTTTCAACATTAATTGTCAACAGAAAAATGTGTTTTAATCTGTGGCCATCCCGTTTTTCCTGTGTGTTACAACCATCTTTACAGTAACAGGAAAAAGGGTTTTCCCAATAGTATAAAAATTTTATTTTTTAATAAGTTGGGGCTAATTAAACAATTATTATTACAGTTAATAAAAAATTTTTAAAGTAATGAGTTGCATAACTTTAAATGTAACCTCCCCACACCCCCAAACTGCAGAAGTTATCTTCATGTTATGGTTGCTTAGTTTTTTAATTGCTTGCTAACACTGTGTCAGGCAGTATCTTAAGGTACACTGTACACTTAGAACAAAGCCAAACTTTAATAAAAATGGAAGTAAATCCATATTTAAAATTGTCTTTCTGACAGTTACAAATTTTAGTTAATACTTATGTTACATATGATTACATTTTATTTTATTTGTTTTACTCTGTAATGTGGCTGATGAAGAAGGGTCAGATTAAAAACAAGAGAAGTTTTAATTGACCTTTTTTGTGTTACTTACGGTATATTTTGGTATTCTCTTTGACTTTCAGCTTTTCTGTAGGAATTATTTTTAAATCGACAATACTATTTCTTTGCAAAGTTTAGTTACTGAACTAGTAAAACTGCGAAATCCTTTAACCAGATCCACATAAGTGGAGCAAAGTCAGGAAAAGCCCCTTCTGGTAGCAGAACATTTACTCCTGTGTCAAAGACTCTGATATACCTTAAAAGAGTCACCCATGGAAAGAAACCAGTCAGAAAAGACCACATGATTCCCTTCTTATGAAGTGCACAGCACCGGCCAATCCACAAAGACGGGAAACAGCTGCTTGCTTAGGCTTGCAGGTATGGAGAGGTAGGGAGTGACAGCTAATGAATGGGTACGAATTTCTTTTTGAGGTGATAAAATTGTTCTAGGATAGACTGTAGTGTTGGTTGAATGGATCTGTATATGAAATACTAATATACTAAAAACCATTGAATTGTACACTTTAAATGGGTAAACTGTATGGTAAGTAAATTAAATCACAACAAATTTGTTATTAAAAATAAAGAGAAGGAAGGAAGAGAATAAAAGAGAGAAGAAAAATATAAGGAAAAGGAAAATAAAATTATGCAGCTGTTCGAAAAAGAAAAACAAGAAAGATTTGAATATCTAACTTAACTGAGTGATTGCACAAGGGTCAATTTACATGTTAAAAAGTAACAAAACTTAATTTCTTATTTTTTCCACATATAAAATAAATATATTTTTTCTTCCTTTTCACATATAAAGTAATGATAATATTTTCTTCCGTAATACTAGGGGATCATCTTGTTTTCCCCCTGGGATGTGTACTCTTACTTTAGAGACAACTGACAAGGTAAGGTTTTTTTTAACATTTTTAATTTTTTTTTTTTTTAAGTTCTGCAATACATGTGTAGGATGTCCAGATTTCTTACACAGGTAAACCTGTGCCAAGGTGGTTTGCTGCCCCTATCAACCCATGACCTAGGTATTAAGCCCAGCATGCACTAGCTATTTATCCTGATGCTTTCCCTCCCCCCGACCCCCTGCAGGCCCCAGTGTGTGTTGTTCCCCTCCCTGTGTCCATGTGTTCTCATGGTTCAGCTCCCACGTATAAGGGAGAACATGCTGTGTTTGGTTTTCTGTTCCTGTGTTAGTTTGCTGAGGATAATGGCTTCCGACTTCATCCATGTCCCTGCAAAGGACATGATTTTGTTCCTTTTTATGGCTGCATAGTATTCTGTGGTGTGTGTGTACCACATTTTTTTATGAAGTCTATCACTGATGGGCATTTGGGTTGATTCCATGTCTTTGCTGTTGTGAATAGTGCTGCAATGAACATATGCATGTATCTTTATAATAGAATGATTTATATTCCTTTGGGTATATACCCAGTAATGGGATTGCTGGGTCAAATGGCAGTTCTGGTTCTAGGTCTTTGAGGAATCGCTGTCTTCCACAATGGTTGAACTAAAAAGGTAAGTTTTTAATCACTAGCTTGGTTGGTTCAAGAGGCTTTGCCATCTTCCATCAGAAAACCAGCATGGTATAGTCAAGTGAGAAGTTTTGAAACTAAATAGATCTGAATTTGGATCCTAACTCTGCCACTAACCAGCTGAGACTCATTTTCTTCATCTGTAAAATGGAGATCATAATACATATCCCACAGGCTGTCATGAGGATTAAACAAGATAGTTTACATAAACTGCCTCCTACAGTAATGACCTCAAGGTAGATATTCAGAATAATAGTTTTAATTATAAGTATACTTGGAAGTACCAATACTTTTAGTGATTACTTAAATTTGTCTATAAAATTGTATTATGATACATTCAGAAGAAAACTAGAAAAAAATATTGTTAACATGCCTCTCAGCATTATTTCCCCAAGTTCTGACTAAGAAGTTTATTCTCCAATTTGGAAAGTTTAGAGGATTCCTGCCCTTTAGAAACTGGGGAAGGAAAGCAAAAAAGAAATGAGGAATATTTAAGGAGTCTTACATGAAATGAGTATTATGAAACTAACAGATTTTAGTTTTAAATAGGAACTTTTGACCCTAGTTCTCACACTTAGTAACATCTTGGAGAGTAGGAAAGAGGGGGCAACCTTTTAAGGATTACTTTTGCTGTTTTCTTCTTTAAACATTGTTAAAGGACTTTGACATTTTTCCTTACAAAATGCTTTTAGCTTTGCATTTTTAATTATGTTAGTGAACCCTGAGGCCAAATGGCAAACATCTAACTTTAAAATCTATTGAATAAATAAAAACAAAGAAAGTATGCAAGTGGATTGGTGACTCACTTTCTCTTAAAATAAAAACCCACGTCAAATTTCATTATTTTATCACTTATTTACTACATTTTTATGCTTGAAATGTGCTGTATTTGAAGATGAGCAAATTGGGAAAATTAGATTCCACTGAGTGCTGAACTTCTCCACACATAATTAAAACCTGCTTGAAAAATGTATAATCAACTGAGATAATCAATTATGCATTTTACTTGAAAGAACATGCAGGGAGCCTGGATAAATAAGTAGGAGAGTTAAGCCTCATTTTAGAAGACAAAGATATCTGGCCTTTGCTTTCAAGTAGTAAAAAAATTCACTGAGTGGAGGCTAGCTGACATTCTTCTTCATCATTCTTTGCATCAAAAGATGACTCCAACTGCCCTGTTACAAGAACCTGACAATAAAAGAGTAATTTTATCTCAGCACTTTTGACAGACTGCCTTGAAAGACGCCTCAAAATTACACCAAAATCCAATTTTTGTAGCATGGGCAAGATAAAATTTATTCTAGATGAAAAGGTCTTCTATAAGAATGAAAATTGGATATTTACCATAATTAAATATTATAATGATGGGGAAGAAATTTTACCTATTGAAATTTCTACTGTAGGGATGATTCTAACTAAAAAAAAAAAATGTGAATAAATATAATTCTGTTACTGCCACTCCTGCTTCAGGCTTAACAGAGGAAAATGCAATTAGAAGAAAGGGATGTCATAAAGTGGGAAATCTCAAAAGGTTCTCAGTTAAGATGGAAGAGAAAAGGAGGATAGACCAGTGGGAAAGAAAGCCCTCGAGGCAGAGCAATCTAAGGAGAATGTTTAAAGACTTGATATGTTAATCCGTTCCACTACAGTAACTATTTTACCATATATATTTGTATATCTTATATAGGTAGTAGCATCATGTTGCATACCTTAAATATATGCATTAAATTTATTTTAAAAAAGACAATGATGGGGGCCTGGGAGTGAAAAGATAACTCAAGTTGGTTCATGAAGTATAACATGTTCTTTTTTTTTTTTTTTTTTTAACAACTGGTAATCAATTTATTAAAATAGTTGACTTAAGCACGGTGCTCTACACGTTCAGAGAAACTTCTCTAGTCACAAACTATAGAAATGATCCCTGAAAGTATAGTCTTAACATGTTCTACCTTTTAAAAAGCTACCAAGACCAAACATTGTGGTAAAACATCAGGCAAAACAAAAATGTCAGGCAGATTACAAACCCCGGATTTTTATTCTGTAAATAAACAGTCTCGTTAAATTTATATTCTATGTAAAAGCAATTAGCCTGTTTTAGGAGGAGCCACTGCCAAGGTTAAAACTAAAAACCAGTCTCAGGCCCTCAAGTTGTGGGAACCACTGACACTTTCTTTAAGAACAAAGAAGGAAAAACAATGAAGTATCACTTTTGTGAACATAAATGTACACTCCACTTCACCTGGCTCAGTAGAATTCAGTGTAATCCAGTCCAGTGAAATGAGTACTTGTAGGGAAAGCAGTCATTTATTGTGTTCTCCAAATGAAACCATTTACAAACCACCTCGTAATGGACCGAATGTTTGTTTCTTCCCAATAGTCATATGTTGAAATCCTACGTCCCCCACAGTGTGGTGGTATTAGGAAGTGGAGCCATTGGATGCTGATTAGGTCACGAGGATGGAGTCCTCATGAACGGGGTAAAAAGGATCCCAGAGAACTCTCTTGCCCTCTTTCTGCCATGTGAGAATACAGTAGCAGTCTGCAACCAGGAAGGCGGCCCTCACAGGAACCTGACCATCGTAGTGCCCTGATCTTGGACTTCCATCCACTAGAACAGCAAGAAAACGGTTTCTGTTGTTTATAAGCCACCCAGTCTATAGTACAGTCATGCATCACTTAACAATGAAAATGCATCCTCAAGTGATTTTAGTCGTTGTGCGATCATAGAGTGTACTTACACAGATCATAGAGTGTACTTACACAAACCTAGATGGTATAGCCTACTATACACCTACACTGTTGCTCCTAGGCTACAAACTTGTGCAGCATGTTACTGTACTGAATACTGTACGCAGTTGTAACACAATGTTAAGTATTTGTGTATCTAAGCATATCAAAATATAGAAAAGGTACAGTAAAAATATGGTATAAAAAATGGAAAAATGGTCCACCTGTATAGGGCACTTATCATGAATGGAGCTTGCAGGTCTGGGAGTTGCTCTGGGTGAGTCAGTGAGTGAGTGCTGAGTGAATGTGAGGGCCTAGGACATTACTGGGCACTACTGCAGACTTTATAAACTTAGGCTATAATAAATTTAGTTAAAATATTTTCCTTTCTTTAATGGTATATTATAGTAAATTAAATAGTAAATTTAGTTAAAATATTTTCCTTTCTTTAATAGTAAATTAACCTTAGCTTACTATATCTTTCTTACCTTATAAACATTTTTTCATTTTAAAAAATGTTTTGACTCTTTTGTGGTAACACTTAGCTCAAGACATAAACACATTGTACAGTTATAGAAAAATATTTTCTTTATATCCTTATTCTATAAGCTTATTTCTACTTTTAACATTATTTGTTTTGCTTTTTAAACGCTTTTGTGAAAACTAAAACACAGCACACACATTAGCCTAGGTCTACAAAAGATCAGGGTCATCAATACCACTGTCTTCCCCTTCGACATCCTGTCCCACTGGAAGGTCTTCAGGGCAATAACACCCATGAAGCTGTCATCTCCTATGATAACAATGCCTTCTTCTGGGATATCTCCTGAAGGACCTGTTTGAGGCTGTTTTACAGTTAACTTTTATTAAAAAAAATAAATAGAAGGAGAACACTCTAAAATAAAGATTAAAATTATAGTATAATAAATACATAAACCAGTAACAGATGTTTATTATCATTATCAAGTATTATACTACATAATTATATAGTACAAATATTACTGTACATAATTGTATGTGCTATACTTTTGTACGACTGCCAGCACAGAGTTTGTTTACACCACTATCACCAGAAATGTCTGAGTAATGCATTGCGCTACTACATTATGAAGTCTACAACATCTCTAGGTGATAAGACTTTTTTAGCTCCATTAAAATCTTATGGCACTACTGTCATATGGCCGTCCATCATTGACTCTAATCATTATGAAGCCTATGATTGTATGCTGTTACAGCAGCCTGAACCAAGACGCACCTTCCTTCCTTTTATCCTATGTCAAAATTTGGGTAAATCCAAGTAATTTCAGATCTTTGACTCAAAGCACCTTGCTCATCTGTCTCACCTAGTAAAGGCTACTATAATGTTTCCAAACTCCTCAAGGGCACATAGGACATCTGATGGGTATGTGACAAAATACCAAATAAGAGAACATTAAGATTTTGTCTTTCAAATAAAAGAAATGGGAATGGCTTCATTCATTTTTTAGAAGTTCCACTAAAGGGAAAACGAGGTAAAACTTCAATAGCTGAAAAATAAACACTAAAATTCTAAAAATTTGTTGTGCTAAAGTATATTTTCTAGCTCCCTACCTCCTCTCCACCACCATCCCCAGGTTTTTACAGCCATTTAATGCTCCTTTGATATAACAGCTGCACTAATGCTGCCTGATGGTGAACAATGCTGGGGATAACAGCTTCAGCAGACTGGTAAACCAAGAGCACACTGGCTTCACATTCTACTGGTGCATGCTTCAGCTACAAGTAATTTGGGAGCAAGAAAACACAGGGAAAAGACACTTGCTATCCTCACCATGTTTCTGGAATAACAGAAATAGCCATGGAAGATTTCCGCCATGTTAATCTGATCCATGGCCACCAACAACCCAAAAGATAGTCTCAAGGCCTTCTTGGAAAGTCAATCATCTCCTGGAAAGTCAGCATCCTTCCAATGGCACTTACATAGTACCCAAGACAGATTGTATCCCAGTTCTGCATGTCTACTCTGTAACAGAAAAGCCATTTCCAGATGATTTAGTATTTTGAACTATCTATAAAGAAGACAGCTTTAAACTCCATCCTTGGTTCCCTTGACACCCTAAAGTTTTCGTCGTGACTGTGAAAGTGATTTGAACAGAATCTGAGTATCATTTCTTTTCCTTGATTGATGCACTTGTGTGTGTGTGTGTGTGTGTTCTCCTGAAAAACAAGGGAGGGGCTAAAAAATATCCTTTATGGAAGTATAAGTGAACTGATATGATGCACCTATCTCACCGGTGCACACGTTGCCAAAGAGATTATAAATGAGTTGTACGTGACATGCATAATAATGAGCATACATTTTTTCCCCCTTAGTGCTCCTGAAGATCAGGTTGTTTATGCATGAAATGGATTATTCTGGTTATAATACTGCAGGGTCAAATAACTCCACTGCATCTTTAGATAAAAATCAAATAAAATAAATCAAGGTGCACCATGTAAAATGATGTATGCATTCTGTTGAATTTAATTGAATTCTAATTAAATTAGTTGGAGCAAGATAAATTGGATTATTTTTCAAGCACATTTCAGATAAATCTAATGAAGTTCTCAGAGTGAAAAAGGCAGAATTGGCCTTGTTTAATGACTCGGTAGCTGATATAGTCCCTTGGAATGAATAAGAGGTCCTCTTGACCTTGGGTCATTTCTTCCTTGAGTGAGATAGATACTATGTTAACTTCAGAAAGGCTGGCTAACAAGAGACTAGGTTTTAGTTTATGTCGAGAGTAAAAAATGTATTGAGGCATTTAGTTATGTGATTTTCCTCCTATGGTTTTTTCCTCTAAGATTTTAATTTTTTTTTTTTTTTTTTTTTTTTTGAGGTGGGAGTCTTGCTATGATAGAAGGCTGAAGTGCAGTGGCATGATCATGGCTCACTGCAGCCTGGAACTCCTGAGCTCAAGTGATCCTCCACCTCAGCCTCTTAAGTAGCTGGGACTACAGGCATGCACCACCATACCTGGCTAATTTTTTAACTTTTTGTAGAGACAGGATATTGGTATGTTGCCCAGGCTGGTCTCGAACCTCCTGCCTCAGGTGATCCTTCTGCCTTGGCTTCCCAAAGCCCTGAGTATACACTGAGCCTGACCTGAGCCACTGAGCCTGACCCTCCTCTAAGGTTTGGAGTACCCTGGCATCTGAATAGATTCTATTAGGCAGGGAAACTGAGGGGGCTAAAGCAAATGCTCCCAGAAGTATCCATTTTGTTTCTGGCATCCCATGGAGGGATTATGTTAGGGGTAAAGGCAGACATTACCTAGAGGAAGGACAGCAGAGAACTACCAAGTTGGGGGAAGATTCCCCAAGACTACAGTAGGTTCTATAAATGACAGGGACCTAGATCCACCCCCTCATTCCACTTTGGGGAGGGGGAGGCTGCAGACCTGTAGGCAGAATGGGTTGTAGGCCATTTAGGAAAGGTGTATCCTAGGGACCAGGGCTCCCAGCTTGTGAAGATTCCTGTGTGCAAGGTTGGCATAAAACCAGCAAACCTTCTGGGTTCCAAAGGACAATGCAGGCTTGGAAAATATGCATATGGGTGGTCCAGTGCACTTTGATAAGTTAAAACTCTGAGTCATTTGTATGGCCCTAGCATAATGGGTAGGAATGGAAGGGCTGGGATGTGAGAATTTGGGGTGACCTGGGAATAGGAGAGGAGAACTCCTGTCCCAAATGGCCTACAGAGAATTTCCTCTGAGTCCAGATCCAAGAGAATTGGTGTCAGATTCAATTTGTTTTGTAAAAATCTGTGGAACAAAAGGTCACCATTTCTTCCACTCTTGGAAAAGTTTATTTCTATTTTGATTCAGCCAAGAAGTCATTCATGAGTAAATTATCTTGCTCTCTTAACAACTCCTCTTTTCCTATACTTTGGGACATGCTTGGAATTTTATTATGGTCAAGGTTCTTAGTTCCTTTGGTTTGGAGTGGGGACAAGTAAAGTTCAAGAGGATGTGGAAGGGGCAGAAAAGAAAGATTTACACAGCTAGAAGATACTTAAATGATGTGATAAAAGATGAATGAGGAGTAGGTTACGGATCATATGTAATAATATCTAGAAAAGCAGAGCTATTGACATGATGATTATTCATTTTTCTAGAACAACAACATATAAAATCAAAGGAGAGTGGGTTAGGAACCTGTGAAAGTTATCTAGCTATAAAGGAATGGATATTGCCTAATATATATTCCAGTTCCATAGCCAATCCCAGGAAGGTGAGAAATGAGGCCCTTTGAAGAACAGAACATGATGGCTGCTGTGATACATATTTCATAAAATGTTTTCTTACAGAGTGTTCTCCTCTGTGCATTCCCAGTGCTATCTGAGATATATTAGTGAGAGAGATGAGAGGCACTAGTTTTCTCACTAACTCTCCCTTTCATGTTTGACACATAAACTTTTGGTTCCATTGACAATCCCAGAATGCATCTGCAAGCACTCTGTCATTGATACTTATGGGCAAGTTTATTAAAAGTATATGCCTAGAAATAGAGAAAGACTGCTGAGCTACTTTGGAAGACTTTCAGACCAAAAAAGGACGGGCAGAAGGAGATGCGTTAATGAGGTAGAATCAAGTCTCCAGCCTCTACTAGTATGAAAATTCCTTCAAGATACAAATAATGTGACTCAACTAGGATAAAATTAGAAATTAAAAGAAATGCAAAGACTTATTCCTACTAAGGCATACTTGTTAGCATAGAGACCAAAAAAAAATCTCAAATAGAAACAATTAAAAGGCGTGAAGGTGTTTTAAAATGAGCCTATGTGAAGTGTTTCAACACTGTAGGGACAACTTCATGCCTCTATCTCTTCAAAGATGAGAGGTCTAGACATAGAACAGCATGCTCAATGAGTTAGTTACCATAGATTACACGGCAGACAAGGGTAGAGAGACTTCTGAATTCTTCACAAATACTCCAATGTAAATGTAGATCATTGCTACATGAGGACGGTTGCCAAAAAATGCTGCAAATTTACTGTACACCACGGTCAGCTAAAGGCAGGCAGTGGGGAGGGGAGGAGGTACTACATGCTCACAGCAGGGTATCATCGGAAGGGGCTGTGGGACTCTGTCTTTCATGGTGCATAGTTGACTGCATCAAACCCTATAGTCAATATGATGGCAATAACTTAAGAGTTTGTGATCTTACATGTCCCCCATCTTCTTGCAGGCCCAGTGCATGGAGTGGTAACCCAGCTGTCTTTTACAGGATCTCTGGCAGAAGGGAATACCAGGATGCTGGGCCTATGAGGGAGACCTGATGGAAGATACCATCTCTCCAACTATGTAACACAAGTGGGTCAATACCTGGTGCTATTCTCTCTCTACAGAAATATCTGGAGGAGAACTGATGAGGGAAATACATTGTAGAGAATGTGAATTTTGTACAGTATATTTAATTGTAGCAAGTGTCAGAAATCACCCAAATGTACTGTTCAAGCTGTAACCTCCATTCACTCTCTGGGCAGCAGAGGTCTTTAGAATGTTTAGAAACCAGCAGGTGTTTAATCTGTGTATACAGAGACAGATGCTGAGATCCAACTGGACTGTGGAGTGAGTAGGAAGTTCAGCTGGCCTGCAAAGCAGCCAAGCTAAATGAAGGGCTGGGCAGGGTCCCATACAACAGTCAGCACAGATGGCTGGTACGCGGCATCTAAATGCTTCCAACAGGGGAGATTTCACCATGCCTCTAGCCCCTTTATTTCACATGCGTCTTTTTATTAAACAATATAAACAGTGTTTCTGTTGTAGAAACATAACATAGAATCCAAGTAGCATGCAAGATTCTTGAATGGTATTTTAGAGAGTATGTTATGATTGACTAAGAGTTTATAATCCAGTGAATGATTTTGAAGGACAGAATGATTATTAACTTTTTAGTTTGTTAGCATGTTAACAAATAAGAGACAAAATTGAAATTTGGATATTTTGAGTTTTAATGACCCTCTGGTAGACTTGTGTGTCCTGAGTGTACTTGTACACTAAAGATGGGATGTAAGGCAGTATTCTTTACAAAATGCCTAGCAGGATGCCTTATTTCAGAAGTATAGATCATAACAAAGAGGAGGTTGTTTTACTCATAAGCCCATAGAGAAGTGATGTCTTTGTTCTTGAATTCTAACTGTTTGACCTTTTCTTCCATCTACTGATTTAGCGTTTGTATAACTCCTGTTAAGAAGTAAGCTTTCCAATTGTGTACCTCACTTTGACAAAACAGGAAGTAAACATTCAAACTTTAATTCTGGAAAGCTGAAACTTAGGAGGGGAGTAGAAGTAAGGGGATGAGGAGGTAGCAGGCCAGACCTTGATGTTCATTTCTTCTGCTTTGTGGAGGGAAGTGACTGCAGATCTCTAAAATGGCACAAGTCATTTCTGAACCGCTAGCCAGGTGTGCACGTCTTGAAGGGCTTTTCTTTCAAGTATTGTAATTTTCTAGTCCCTGGCTCCATGCCCCTAAAAAGGCTTGCCTCAAAGGGTCATACTCAGGAAGCAAAGACAGACACAGAGTGGGCTTCATACGTGTTGCTGACCACATACAGTCACGTTGGTCTACTTCTCTGCTGCAAGTTCACCTTCGGATTGTATTTATTAAACTCTTGCCTATTGCATAGTGTTATTCTGGGACTCAGCACTATTTCCTGACCAGTCTGCATCAACCACCTGCTACTATGAGCAGCTCATTTGTGGACTAGCATATTTCTCCTGACTCTTATGCTCCTGGAGTGCTGAATCAGAGCTGGAAGCAGCCAACATTTCTAATTCCCTGTTTTCAACTGGACTTGACAGATGATAAAGTAAGTGCTTCAAAGGCAGAGAGGAGAATTTCATAGTAAGCAATGAGATAATGGACTATAAGATGCAGCCAAATTACTTTCCTCTCTGAAGAAAGATGTCTTGTCCAACAGGGCATTCTTCTCTCAGGCCTAACACCCACCCACCAGAAGCAGTTCACCTTTAAACACAGTATCAAGGCCCTCCCTGCACAGGCAGTTCTTCCTTTTGCTGATGTGCTGTTGCCTGTTTCTCTTGCTGATGTATCTTCATTAACTTCAGATTTCATAAGGATTCGAACTTCCGAAAATGAGTTGTGTTTCAATCGCTAGAGAATAGATAGAAGGACACACACAAACATGTGGCATTTATATTCAGACTGTCCTGATGGGCTGAGAAAAAAGGTAGAAAGCATGAGGACTAGAAATAGGTGTTGACCAAGAAGGTTCTCAATGGAGAGATAGGCCAACGCTTCTAGGAAGCAGAGCACTGGATTGCTCCACACTGCCATACCATGGCAGGCACTGGGCCTCCTGAGAATGCCCACAGTTCCAGAAACTGTGACAAGGGAGGTCACGGCAGGTATGGTCACCTCTTGGGAGTCAAGTCAACCATCAGTAAATTGAAGAACCCACTATTTTTGTATTTTAAAAAGTCTATAAGCAGCAACAGCAACAAGAAGATGGTGTTCTGGATCTCTGCATTACTAGAAGGAAAAGAGAAAAAAAATTCAAAACAATTTCTACTTGAGAGCTAAAAGCTGTTCCCTGTAAATTTAACTCCAAAATGAAAATCATGAGAAAATGTTCTTCCCTTTGGTAATTCTGCACACTGAAATACTTCTTTGCAGTGAAAATTGGCCTATTTTATTCTATCAATATGATTAACCTTTCTATAAACTTGTTCTAGGTGGAAATTCATTTTCTTTTCTAGCCAGAAATGTTGTCATTTATGTATCTAAAAACTAGTGTTAGTGGGAAGAAATGACTTTTTTTTCCAGAACCTAAAAATAGTTGTGCCACTTAATTTTGAAAAAGCTTCTCAGTCAAGGCAAGTTTTCTACTCATTCATAGCCCTGGGATTACATGCATTTGCAGCTGGGTTTCATTTTTAAATCTTTTCTTTCTTTTCTCTCTTTTTTCTTTGCCATTAGCCAATTTCTGCCTGCAGAGATCTGTGGGCAAGATCTTCCCTGTGAACCCAGGGGCAGATCAGATTACTGATTCTAGGAAAATATCCTTTCAAGTATCATGCAGAAACCTCTTGTTCAGATACACTATATAACTCTTGAATCTGTTCTTCTCAGAGAGTTAGAGCCTTTCCAGACACATCTTACATCCAGATGCGATATCCAGGGGAGCATATAGAGCCAGCCAGCTGTCAACCCTCTCCTTTCCTCCACCGGAAGGACTGCCTTTCCCATCTCCATGCCTTCCTCTGAAAGCGGCATGGGCTCCTGTGTGGTCTTGACCACTCAAAAAAGTCCCAACAACCATGTTGATACCAAGGAGATAGCAAGGTAATACCCCACCTCTTCTGCATTTCAGCAAAGTGAGTAGGGCAAGACTAAATAAAAGGAATGACTGTAATAGTGGAACTTGACAAATTAGTGGAGGATACAGTTAAGCATAGAATCTTCCAGATACTGCTCAAATCATTCCCTATGGGAAAATATCTTGGGGCATCTAAGAACGTGTGCCACAAAAAGAAAGGGAATAAAATGTTTCTACTGAATCATTCTTTACTGAGAGAAATAAGCTCTTACACAGTGACAATAACAATAATCATAGTTAACATTTATTAAGCATTTACTATGTGCCATACACTCTAAAGGTTTTCCATGGATTAATCCTACAACCACCTCAGAAAGCAGATATTTTTATTATCTCCATTTTATAGATGAGGAAACTGAGGCACACAGTGGTTTAGCAACTTACTCAAGATCACATAGTCAGCAAGTGGCAAAAAAAATGTAATCTGAACTCAGTCTAATTCCAGCACTTGAATTCTTAACAAGAAACCATACAGCCACACACAGCCACAAATACACATACCACCTAAAGGCACACTCGTGTGCCAAACATACATTGTACTGCTTTCCTCACATCACTATGTGTATTTTACTTCTTTTTCCCTTCATATATTTTGCCCTCACTAAGTCTCCATTGTTAGAATTTACATCACTCAGATCCAAAAGGCTATGAAGTGATGTGAGATGGGATAGGCTAGGAAAGGAGAAAGGAGATGCAATCCATTCTTAAAGACCTCTAACTATCTGCTTGGGTTTCTTGAAACAACAGCTTCTTATGAGTACAGTTCTTAAGGCTTGTACTTTGGATTATTTACTAAATCTGTATATCCATTTCTTGAGGTCCTTACAAAATAGTAGTAAAAAGAATGGATGATACACCTGACACTTGCGGAGTTTACAGGATTTTCTTAGCAAAAGACTTAAAAATATTATGTGGTAGTACTTATTCTAGAAAACCCTGTTTAAGAAAAAAAAGATCACTGATCTAAGCATAGAGACAAAATGATTTATCAGTAGGGTGATATATATCACTTATATTAATATATACTTATGTATTTGCACATGAATGTGTGTAAATAATATAATATAATTAGTATAATGGAATAAATTCACCTAACTTTGAATACCAGAATGCCAAATTTACAGTTACTATATTAGCAAATGCAAATTTTCATCAATTTATACTCATGAAAGTAGAAAAAGTGAGAGCACCCATGTTTAAATAGTGGGAGCAAAACTTGTATCCTGTATTGCTGAAGACAGTGAAAACTGAGAAGCAGTAATATTCATATTATTTGACACTCTCAGTAATCTCTTATCTGATAATTTACTGTAAGGAAGTCATCCAAAAGATGGGAAGCTAGACTTGCATCACAATTATTACTCATAATATAAAAATTGAAAATGACCTAAATGTTATTATAACTTAATGGCTCATTAAGTTATAGTGCATCAAACTTGATTGAATAGTAGGCAGCAACTTCCTGTCATTGCCAAAAGATTGCAGAGGTATAAAAATGCTTAAAATATAATGCTGAGCAAAAAACTCCTTAATAAAAATTTTTTCTGTGCTTTGACTACAACTGCATAATAGTATTTTATGAATGTCAACAGAGATTTCCTTTTTTGTTTTATGCTTTCTTTGTATGTTACAACTTTAATGAATCAATAAAAAATTATTACTTTTGAATAGATCCTCCTCTCTTAAGTTAATCATGGAGTAACTTGAAATTGCAGGAAAAAATGTAATGAATTTAAAAAAACTTGTGCGTGTTTGGAGAAAGTGTGCTTTTGGACTAGCTAGCATATATTCTGACTATGCCCAGACTTCTACTTTAGCCAAACAGTGACATTTCGTATTCGTGGTATGAGGGCAATACTTGCTACCTTGCCACGTCAGATATTTTATGAAGATTAATTAGAAGATTGTAAAGTATTCTGAAGTAATTGCATGAAAAATTTCTACTTATAGACAACATAAAATATTTATAAAACCTTTACATCATTTCTCCCTTCCTTTATTGGCTTCAGTTCTGTTACTTTTATTTCAATGATTTAAGTTCTCTGAGCACTTTATTGTAATCCAGCTCAAATCCTGTCTGCCTGTAGGACAGTAGAAAAAGGTACTAGAAATAGTAATAGTGCTTCATGCATACAAAGTAGTGGCAGTTCTCTGAATACAAAATTGCAGATAAAATTGAAAAGAAACTATCTTAAGAGATAGGTTTTTCTGCATTTCTGAACATTTGGCATTGTGTAATGTGATTGGCCAAGTGTTATGCCTTTGGTGAGTTCTACCCAAAAAATTACTAGTGACTTCTTAAATTACAAATTCCCTAGAAAGACACTATATTTTTTTCAGTAAACCAGTTTTTTTCACTTGTTTCTGTCGAAGAAACTATCTTCACTTTTGCAGATGAAAAAACTGAAGCACACACCTCTTAAGAAGCCTATTTAGACTACTACTAATAATAGCTAAAATGTATTGAAATCATGCCATGTGACAGGCATTTACATAGCATTTTACAGGTACTAAGTCATCTCATCTTCACAGCAACCCACTGATGAAGGTACTTCTACTAAGTCCCATGTTACAGCTGTGGAAACAGCTCAAGAGAGGTTAATACTTTGCCCAAGGCTTCAAACTAGGAAGACAAATATCTCAAATTGCCCATAACATAATGCTAAACATGTTTTAGAACTGTAAAGCGTTTTTAAAATATTATGTAGTTTAGAATCCATAATCTAAAGGGATGGAGAGTTTGGGAGACTGACAGGTGATACATCTGAGACCACAGGCAACCTAGAAAAGAGAAAAATGAATGACACTTACCCAGTGTTCTCACAGTCAGTGAAGAAATTCCTAAAATATCATATGGCTTTTACAGCTATTATTTTCTGTCTCAGAAGGCACAGTATAGGATTCTATGTTTAACTGTATTATATGTAAATCATCTCTTAAATATGTAAAGGTTGTTCCTGTGGTGTCATTGACTTGCTATTCATCATATTTATCATCAAAAATTAAGATAAGGACTTCCATTTCATATTCTTGATTTTTCCCTCTCTCACAGCCTAGGTCCAATCTATTTGCGGCAAGTCCTGTTGATTCGATTTCCAAAACATCTCTCAAATCTACCCCTTACGCCTACAACAACCGCCAACACCCTCATCCCGGCCACCATCCCCTCTCCAGATCTAGATTCCTGTGACTGCGCCTCATCTCCTCACTCCCATCAGGATCCCCCTTCAATCTGTTTTCTATTATGCAGCTAAAGGAATCTTCAGGAAATGCAAATCACCCCAAGTAACTCCTTGGCTTAGAAGCCCTTGACACTGGAACTTCCTCCTCATTTTTTACTTATCTCCAGCCACTCTGGCTCCTGGACAGTGCTTTCTGCACTTGGATCTTTATGCCTGCTTCTTTGTATTCCCACTACCTGGAATGCTCACTCAGCCCATCCTCTTATACTACCCTGCTTAGAGAAGCCACTTCTCATCTCCCCACCTAAGACCCTATTAGCATTATCCTTTACTATTGCTCTCACTGATTTCCTCTAAGGCCCCAATCTCAATCTATAATTATTCGATTCATTCATTTGCTTACTTATTTACCATATGTTTTCTCAACTAGACACTTGGCTTCTTGAGGATGGGGCTCAGGCATCTCTTGTGCATTGCTTTATCTTGCCTGCCAAGCACCTTGTCTCTCACATAGGGGACACTCAATAAATATTCTATGAATGGATCAATAACAATCTAGTGAAATATTAGAAAGGGAATAACAAACGTGTTGAGTAGATATTGCTTATTCATGTATTTTCATGAAATAGCAAAGTTAAAACACTAAGCTTCAAAAGTAAAAACTTTAAAGTAGCCTAGTGCAGCACTCATTACGTGGCAGGTTATTTTCTAAATGTTTGATGTGCATTAATCCATCTAATCCTAACAAAAGCCTCTAAGGAGAGCACTGTTTGTATCTTTCCTTTACTGATGAGACACTAGACCCAGGAAAGTCAGCAGTCTCTTGTTAGTGAGGGGAGTGCTGGGGCTGTCATCTTTGAAGGCTTGCCCACTGACTATTCTGCTTCTCAAAGTAAAACTCTGAATGTATATGTTCTGAATTTATTTTTTAAAAATGTTCTAATCCGGTATCACTTCCAACTCAGTTAGCATTTCCATGGCCAAATGCTAGCAGAAATGCCTATTGCCCTAGGAATAAAGCCAAACAAACTAAAAAAAAGAACAGCGATTATCCACGGGCAGTAGCCCAAGAGCTGCTTCAGGCCACTGAAACCTGCTTGCCCTCCTCCATTCCTGAGCTGGCCAGTTGAGAGTGGATGGAATGGTATCAATGAGGTCACGAATTAAATATGCCTTTTCTCCAACATCTCATCGAATCACAGATGTCATCTGGCTTGGCTTGCTATGTCTCTGGTGCATTGGCAAACTCTTCATCTTAGAAACACGTTAAGACAGAACCAGCTTGGGGGTCTAGTGATGAGGCTGCCCACCCACTGGGAATCTGGGAGAGTTCTCTTATTTTCTGAATGCTAACAGAAGGGAGAAACTCTGGAGAAAGAAGGCTATGAGGCTTAACTTATACTACCCAAGGAAGCCAAAAATACTTAGTATATGCTCACAAATAAACAGGGCCAGTTCGAGTCTAGTTCTTGCTCTTCCCAAAACTTTCTCAATGGCAAAATTTGCTCATTTTCACCTTTCAGAAAAAAAATCCAATAAATAACTACATATCACATGTCAACCTATATCTACAGTAAGTATCTGACCTCCTCCAAAATACCATAAATGAATAAAAATTGTGTTCACAATTTTGTCTGTGTAATTGGCATCTTTTCCCAAACAACTGTGTGGTTAAAATAGCACAGGGGGAAAAGTGACACATCACTACTGTAAACAATAGATTTTAGCTAGTAGAGGAGTTTTGAATCAGCAGTCTGAAAGCAAAACCTGAATTCTTAATTCTGAAAATATCATTTTCTTCTTGTATTCTCAAAATAAATGGGTTCTTGACTTTTCTCTTACATACACCCATGCCTGAAGCATGGTATATTTTAAGATATATGAGTTTGTGCAAATAGTTTCTTATGCCATGAAGATTCTGGAATGTGAGAGTAAATATTAGAAGTTGAGCTGCAGGATATTCTTCTAACATTTCTTTTGTCCATGGTTCCTGGGTGATTGAGTTTTGCTTCATTATAATTTACTGTTGATTCATCTTGCCACCATCTATTTTGCACATTGTGAAGAATATTGAGTTGTGTAAAGATATAGGTCAGGAGTCAAAAAGAATGGCATGTAAAATTGTAACTTTAGGTCATTTTTACAGTTTAGGTTTTTATCAATACTGTGAGAATATATGGAATTTCCTGAAGTGTTCCTGAGATGAAATTTGAGTATATGCACTTGAGTCCTACCCAAAAGGAGAAGGAAAGGTTTGTAAATCAGGATTTGTGACTCTCATCAGGTTTACAACCTTCAAATGATCATGACAGGTCACCCTGGGACATTATCCAATGCAGATCTTGTCAGCCTGGGCCGGCTCAGTAACAAAACAAGAGCCTATGACCTCAGTCAAATGGAAGACAGTAGAGGTCTTGGGTCTTCTTCTTGTTTCCAATGTGAGTATTTGTTGTTAATATTTTGTTTCTCTCCTTTCTGAACAGAGATTGGAATGTGAAGGTTCCAATACATAGAGGGGCTCTTGGACTCCAAGGCTGAAGAGCACAATTCAGAGAAAGAAAATTATTACCCTAGCACTTCAATGATTTTATCTTTTAAACCAAGTCAATCAGATTTAATGGTCTTTGCCTTTGAGCCCAAAGGGTAATTACATAGTAATTTAAGATCATGAGATTCTGAGAGTTTGCATGACCAAAAGGGACATATAGTCCAATATTTTCATTTTAGAGTTGAAAGAAATAAAATTCAGAGAAGTTACATGAATAATCCAAGGTCATAACTTGTTAGTGGCAAAGCTGATACTGGAGGCCAGATACCCTATTTCCTAGTTCAGATATCATCTCTCAGTCTCCCAGAGTTCTTCATCTTTGAGAAAACAGGAAATACTCCGAGACTATGAGTGTCTCAAGAGACAAATTCTCAAAAGAGAAAGGGCAGCTTTCTTCAGGTCTGTGATTTGGGTGTCTGCTGAAGATGCATTTGTGGAAGCCAATTTGCTGTGTATAGGACTGACCATTTTACTGACCTTGCCACCTCCCAAAAGACCGTGGCAGGCTGAGCCAACATTGCTTACCCTGAGCTCACTAAAGAGATTCCTAAAGGTCCTCCTACAAGACGTTCTGTAGTTCACCTAAAAGCAAGTGCCTCTAGAATTACCACTGTGACTCGGAGTTTCCAGAAACTCTCACCAAGGGGACAAAAGTGGACATTCAGTTTAAGCAAGGTGTTCCAGAGAATGGTGTAATCTTTTGACAAGAGATAGGAGCTCATTGTGGGCTACAAGGTGTCAATTCAGAAGTGTTTACCATTTTAAGACTAGAAATCTCTCATTCTTTTTAGGGAAGATCAAAGGTTGCAGAGATGCATCACATCCAAAATTGGCATTTTCCAAAGTGCTCGCATGTACAACAGCAAAAGGCAAAGAAAGAAGTCACCTCTTGCACATAGGCAATTTCTTTTCTTGCCATTTATTAAACATTTTGTCTGTCTGTGTAGAATTCATCTCCATGGTAACTCTGTAAAAAAAAAAATCTGTCATTTGGCGTTGAATTTCTAAGAGTGGTCTTTTAACACCTACCGAATATATTACCTTGGATGATCAATTCTACTCAACAATGGTTAAGCTCTGGAGTTAAAGCAAAGTATAAACTTTGGGCTGAATTTGCCTGTTAATTTAGGCAAGAGTGAGACTGTTTTCCTTTAAATCTTCTGGGTGATTGCCTTCACCTTCCACTTTAATTGAACCTGGAGACATAGCCAGAGAAGTATTTCTCCCAGGGTTTTATCTCTAGTTTATAGATGGGTATTTATTATACAACATAAATGGAACATAATACAAGCTAACAAAAAAAGGGCTTTTGAGAATAAATACTATTCAAACTACCAACTACCCAGCATCTCACCATTGAAAATGAAAGCTGATCTTCTTTTCCAGCTATTAGATGAGTTAGCTGCTGCCAGATAACTGTCTAATTTCTTCTCTCCTATCACCGTCTCTGTTTCTATTTAACTCCCTGCTTTTAGCCCACAGCCTTGGACTCCTACTAGTTGACAAATGTTCCAAAATTTTCAATACTCTTCCCTGAGCCTTATTCATCACTGGGCCTCTATTAGGTATCGGGCATTTTATTTTAAAGCCAGCTCTTAATTATTTGGATGCCAATTAGCCAGGGTCTGGAATTAACCAGACTTTGCTTTTTCTCCTTTTCTTTGTGGCTGCCTGCCTTTTGGCCACAGCAGAGCTTGTTAGTTCCTTCATGAGGGAATGAAGGGCAGAGTTGAGGCACAGATAAAAGCCTGGGGACTCAAATAAGTCCATTTTGCTGTTTGCTGGAAGCTCTGGTTAAAAGTTTGGCAAGGTAGTATACTAAAAGCGCACAATAAAAGTAAACTTTCTTTATCATGCACATCTCATTTTCCAAGCTTTTCCAGATTCCCATTGCTGGGGTTAAATTGGAAGCTGGCAGAATTGCACTTGGTACCTTATACTGTGGCAGGAAAAATAAAGTTTCTCTGACTTGGCAAAAGCTTGTTTAATGAGCAGCTTTGCTTGGTACTGAATTCTTTCATTTCAGCGAGCACAGGGCACTCAGCCATTGGAAATCAGGCCTACCATGCTGTCACAGGCTCACCACAGCTGAGCTGCAGTGCTCCCAGCTAACAATAGAGTCTATGTTTTTGTTCCATTTTCACGTGTTTTTTCTGAGTAAAACAAAAAAAGGAGAAAAAAAATGAAGGAATTGGGAGTAAAGATATTCTTTACTATTGGACATACAAAAATGTCATGCAAAATTCTTCGATTATAATAAGTTAGTGTATCATTATTTTGCATCAGTTGAGATACAAAATTATCACTGGCCCTTTAATTGCACTGTAAAAATAAAACTAGAGTTCATTTTTGTCAGCTTCCTATTTTCTGAGAGTAATTTTAAATTAAAAAAGTATATAACTTTGAAATGGGGGAAATCTCTCCCTTATAGGATTTCATGGCAACATTGACTTCTGAAAGACTAGGATAGCTATTCAAATGTAGGGAGTGTGAGAAGTTCATTCTGAAATCCCCAAATGAACTGTCATTAAATCATCTAATAATTTGTATTTTATTGGTGTATAAATATCCGATCACTGTATTTTCCCTCATGTCTATCACAGTGTGTAGTTAATGTCTCTGTGAGTCTTCCTCTCAACTGAGCAAAAGACAAAAGAGAAAGAACTTGGGAGAACATATAAAAGATACACTTAGATGGAAAGAGCAATTTGATTCCCTTCAGGGGGGTGTTAAGCATCAGAATGCATTTCTAAAGGAATGGCAGGGATACCTTTGCAGTTAAAAATTTACATTAAATGTGATATAAATGTGATTTTGCAAGAGAGGTTGGTTAGTTGAAATGATCCTGAAGGAAGCTCACTAAGGAGGTATTTGTACAGTGGAAAAGAATATTGCCAGATAGCACTGGGTTCACATCTTTGCTCTGCAATTTACTAGGGATGTGACTCTGAGCAACACAGATAATCTCCATGGACTTCAATTTTCTCAACTACAAAATGACAATTATAACTTTCAGTGGTTCTATGAAGATTAGATAGCTCTGTGTAAAATGCCCTTACGATGGTGTCTAGATTACAATGTGTTTTCAGAGGTTAATAGTTATTTTACTTAAAGTTCCTTCCAACTTTCTAAAAATAGAGTAGTACCACATATTCTAACTTGTACTTAAATACCTCTTCAAAGCATCTCATAAAATGAGCAGTGAACATTGTCATGCTAATGCTCACCATGGTGAATTGGGGGATCAATACAAGAAACAGATTCTAAGTCAATTTTACTTATTCTTTGGCTTTTTGATAACTCATAACTCTAAACCTCTTTTCATTGTTACCATTTTAATCTACTTTTAACTGGCACCCTATCTTCTTTCAAAAAGATTTGTGTTTACTTGAAATAAAATATATATATATATATATATATATATGTATATATATATACACTTCTGATAGGACTGCTAAAAACTTCAACTAAAAAGAGAACTTAAAGGACAGAAGCAGGAGGAAAAAAAAGATGATCATGCTGGGAATTAGATATAATCATTTAACTACTGCAATTGAGGCTTCAGTTCTACATTGAGAGTCCTGGCAGCCAAGGCAAAAGGGTTCTTTTCATTATTAAATTATTTAAGAATCTTAATGGATTAATTCTGCTTGTGTCGTTTCAGTGCAGAATATTTTAAGCAGTTACTGTGCCCTACCTGGGGTTTCAATTCACCCATCACCCTCAATCATCAATTTTTGTCCATTCAGGTATTTATTTTTAATGTATAATGAATTTATGGTTTGAGCCCTTGTTCATTATTTTGAATTATCTTGAGAAAAGGTGGAAATTATATGTAGTCAGAAAACATAAACCAACAAACTCATGTTCACAGAGACTAAACTGTATGAAAAAAGGGTTGATAAGCTGTAGGGGGTAACATGACCAAATCTTTCCCTCCTAAGTTTACATATACGGCTATAAAGGGAATTCCCTATCTTTGAGGTTATTTTAAGCATCAACCTGCATCTGCATGCATGCATCAACGTGTATTTCTAAAAATAACATATGTTCTCATCTACTCTTAGAATGAATAAAATGTGATTCTCTGTGATGAGAGGGCAGTTAGTTGATGTGGCCCTTAAGGACATAGTATTTGTACAAAAGTGGGTGGGTGGATTTTCAGGAATTATCCAGATAGCTCAGACTGCATTAGCCTCATCTCAGCTAACTCTCTTTGTAGTATCATTGCTTGTTCTTACCAGACATAAAGGATTAAAAAAAAAGTTTTTCTCTGAATATAATTCTTTGGGTTTTGGGAATTTCCATGTAGTTCACCAAATTGTACCCACTATCTACCCCAGGCCAGGCCCTGTAGAAGGTGGGAAACCATCTGTGTGTTTATATTGGTAGTCAAATCAGCCCTGAATAAATAAAAAGATGCTCTTGAATTGGGGGCTTATATGACCCAGACTGAGTCTGGAGGCTGGAGTGGTCTTTCTTTGAACTATGGTCATTAAGTTGCTGTTTTCACGCCATCTGCCTCTTCTGGTTTCCTTGTCAAACATTATCCTTTTTGATATGTGACCTTACTATTTTCACAAAGACTTCCATCGTGTTTGATTTCCCAACTTACTTTATCTCTTGTCTCTTCATCTGTTTATTAAGCTAAGAAGTACCAAATGTGTTATTTACGTAATTTGAATTGGATGCCTACAAAAGACGAGCCACAGTGGCCTCGATGTCTCTCAAAACATGTGTGCCTACAAAAAGCAGCTGGGCACGGTGGTGGGCCCCTGTAATCCCAGCCACTCAGGAGGCTGCGGCAGGAGAATTGCTTGAACCCAGAAGGCAGAGGTTGCAGTGAGCCGAGATCGCACCATTGCACTCCAGCCTGAGCAACAAGAGTGAAACTCTGTCTCAAAAAAAAAAAGCAGGGGGGTGCCTATGACTGCATCATGTAAAAATGAGCATAATATTATATGTTGCCTAGACATTTTAGGTAAACTGCCAAGACTGAGATTATGTTGAGTAATTCCCATGGGTGCATCAAAACGTACACAATGGTGCTGAATAAACAGCATGTGAAAATTACTTTTTGGTACAAAATTATCATGTTCTAGACAGCATTACTGTAGATCAGCCAATAATATATACATCTCCTTAGCTATCTAAAATAAGAAAACATTGTTACAGCTGAATTATTTTACATCATCCGGTATATAAGCATCCTATTTTAAACTTTTTAAAAGCAGAGCACTTATGCTCCATTGCTTCCCATCAAACATAAGAAGGAATGACCACTGAGCAATATTTATCTTACTTTAAGCCACTTTGTGCTTTGAGATGTATAGTCACATAGCTTTGTTAACATCTCTTAGTCCAACCTAAGTTTAATGCCACCTCAAATTTGGAGGAACTTCTGCTTAAAAACAATGGTTTATTATATTTTTAGTTCAAGAAGAATTCATGTCTGAATTCTGTAGCAAAAAAAAAAAAAAAAAAAAAAAAAAGGCAAATAAGCAAACAAACAAAAAACCTAAAGCATCTCTATCCCTAGAAGCTGCTATTTTCATCTCAGGGTTTTGCATTTACATCTTGCCGTGGGTATCAATAAATCAGTGGTGCATGGGTGCCCAGCAGTAGTGTGCTATTCCGCTATACTGGGAAAAGGACTCCTCAGCTCCCAGCCCTGTCCCTTCCTGAAATGAGTTCTGCTCTGTTTACCCACCAGATTTGTTACTTTCACCACATATGAAAGTGTTCATGAGAACTCAGCAACTCCTGGATTCTTTTAAAAATCTGTTTCAATGACAACTCAATTAAAAACAGGACAGAAGATTTGAACAGACATCTCACAAAATATACAAATGGGCATGAAGCATATGAAAAGATGTTCTGTATCACTAATCATCAGAGAAATGCAAATTAAAACCACAATGAGAACAGAAATAGACACTTGCAGCAACTGCATTCTGAAAATATAAATAGAAGGAAAATAAATGACATGTTTCCTGGGAGCCATCTTCTGAATTTATCAGAGCTGATTTTTCTTGGTAACAAGGGTCAATAATTTGGAGCCAAGTTTATCACTCTATGATAAATAGAATGAATTGACACAATAGTCCAGGTAAAATTTTTTAAAGTATTATTCACACACAATAAATTTATCAGTGTTAAGTGTATCCCCACTAGAATGGCTAAAGTTATAAAGACTGATGACAGTGAGTATTAACAAAGATTCAGAGCAACTGGAGTTCTCATATGTTGCAGGTGGAAATTCAAGATGGTATTGACACTTAGGAAAACTTTATAAAATTACACATACATTTCCTAAGTGAGCCAGGAATTTCCATGACTAGGTGTTTACTCAATAGGAATGAAAACATATGTCCACACAAAATCGTATATGTTCATGTTCATAGTGGCATTATTCATAATAGAAAAAACTGCAAGGAATTGAATCTTCCTCAATAGGTGAATAGATAAGCAAATTGTGCTATATTCATATCATGGAACACTACTCAGCAATAAAAAGATATGAAATGGTAATGCATACAACATCATGAATGAATCACAAAAACATGCTAAGTGAAAAAAGTCAAACCCCAAAGACAATGCACTGTGGGTGACTTCATTTATATAACATTCTAGAAAAGGTCAAACTATAGTGACAGATGCAGATCTAGGACTACCTCAGTCTGGGCACTTGAAGTGACTTGCTGCAAGGTGGCATGAGGAATCTTTTTAGGGTGATGAAAATATTTCATATCTGGGTTTTGGTGGTGGTTGCATGATTGTATATAATTATGCAAATTCATCAAACCATACATTTAACATTGATAAATTTATTGTATGTGAATAACACTCTAATTTAAAAAATTTTACCCTGGACTATTTTGTCAACTTATTCTACTTATTATAGAGTGATAAATTTGGCTCCAAATTATTGACCCTTGTAACCAAGAAAAATCAACTCTGATAATTTCAGAAGACTACTCCCAGGAAACACGTCATTTCTTTTCCTTCTATTTATGTTTCCAGAATGCAGTTGCGCCAAGTGTCTATTTCTGTTATTTTTTTTCTCTCTCTATTTGTTCTATGCCATAAGCAATAAGCACATTATCACTGAAGAAGCAAGCTGTTCTGCAAAATTGAGTATTCCTTCACTCAGGAAAATGTAGTAGAAATTCTTTGTAAGACTCTTTTGAAAATATTTGTACCGATAAAGCTGGCAATATTTAAAATCCAATATATGCAAATAGTGTTGTTGGAACAGTTAGGGATAAATTACTAACCATTCACTCAACTGCTGCAGGTCTCAGAATGACCATCTCATTTTGGTAAAGAAGAGTGGGGCCTACATAACGCCTCAGATGGCAGAATGAGTCATTTATCCAAGTTACAGGGTTTGTATATGTACAAAGTCAAACCCTCTCAAATCTACAACTATATGAAATTAGAATGTGCTGCCTTGTGAAATCACCTCCCTGCACTAGTGATAATAAAGCCAAGGGTTGGATACACATTAGTGCAAATGTCACAGATGTTATCTTGGCATTGGCTAACAGGGTGAGGTTATGAGATCTCCAAGGTCTCACTCAATACTGAGATTCTATTATTCGATTAAATCATTAATGGTCTCCTATCTGCAGTTTCAGCAAAGTCATGGGTCAAACTTTAGACTGCACAGGGAATGAGCTAGTGGTCATAGACTGCTTGTTTGAGCAAGTTTGAGAAGTTGGCCACAAAGAAAAGAAATAAAATGAGAATAAAGTGATGAGCATCACAAGATATCAACAGGGCCTAATGAAACTCCTCTTCACCTTTCTTTAGGAACATGGATTTCAAAAACAACAGAAAGAAAGCAAGTTGAAAAGGGAAAACTAAAGTGACAGAGAGAAAAGAAACGAGAGGATATCGTGTAGGCTCCTAGACATTGCATTCAATCAATACACATTTAACGTCCACAGAAGACGGGCTTTATTCCTACCAATGCCCACAAGATTTTTATTCACTGCAAAGTTGCAAAACGTTGACCACACTTGCATTTATTTTATAACCCAGGGATCTTCAAACTAGACTATGTGTGTCCATGGAAACTTTACAAAGGTTTGCAAGCATGGTCAGTTTGAAGGCTATCTATTTCTGTGTCATCTGCTTCTCTGGGTATGCTTTCCTAAGCAAATCTGTCGATAACTTATGGTTGAGCAGCAGGCCAGCTCTCTTTTCTCACCTCTCTTTCACAATCCTCATTCTCCCATTCTATAAAGTGGCATACCTCTTACCTATACTACCTCTCTCTATTGTGGGCAGGGAGCCCTGGTATGTAAAGAGCACTGGGGGGCACTACACAAAAGGACAGTTTGAAGTACTTCTTTTATCAAGGCACTAAGTTTGTCTCTTGTATTTGAAGTCTATCTCACATATTTGAATTATTTCAAGGAAGAAATAAAAATTTCCATGGATTTCCAACAGATCTAAATTAAATCTTCAAATAAAAAAGAAACACATATTGAAGGGAAGTTGATGTTTTATATTTTCTTTTCAGGCAAACTATATTAACTTTTTAACATTAACACTTTTTCTAACTTTAGCCAAATGTTTATTGGATATGATAAATCCATAATCATTTTTTTCACCTGACTGCAATTCTGTCATTTTGTCAACAAATACTCTGCTCATGTATTCACTCTTACATAAGGCCTCAGAGGGCAGCATGAGGGTCATTTGTTCAAGTTTCATATTAAGCTACCAGAGTTATGTGGCACCTGGGTAAAATGCAAGAAGAACATTTAGGACGTAAGATTAAGAACGAACTGAACTGCACATACAGAGCTGCATAAGTCTCAGGTTTGAAGGGATACCTAGTGTAGCACCAAGAATGCACCTTGCTGGCCATTTTCAGTGGCTTTAAAACACTGACACTTCAGATCTGGTGGGAAACCCCCCAAAAGACAATTGATGTTAAATGTTGTGTGTATTGTAAAGTACTAAAAAAACACGTATTTTTATTCTAGGATAAACAGAAGAAAGTGTTATCATTAAAACCACCACTCTGTCTTTGATTCCTCCATCACCTCACCTTTCTCCTTGCTGGTATTGTTATTTCCCTTCTACTTCCATGTGTCAACCAACATGTGCTCTATGTGGTCAGTGCACCTTCTTTCTAGCAGCAGTAGGAACCCTCTCTTCCTCTACAGATCTTCCCTTCATCTCCTGTCACTGCAGATAGGTAATGGTTAGCTTTGATGCAACAAGCATGAATCATTCTTCCTGGGGGCACTTTGACAAGCTCATTGAAGAGGAATTATAGATAAAGTTGTACCTGAGACACTCTGCTGGACCAGCCGCAAGGTTTGAAACAAAGTTGTGTCTCTGTATACAATAGAGATCGACCTTGATGGTGACACTTAAGGTCAAGGCTAGCCTCCTTAATTGCACATATACTACAATCCTAGTTTACAGAAGCAATGATATCCTAGATGCTGCTTCTCTGAACAGTCATTTTAACCTTTCAGTGGTTAAAAACTTAATTCCCACAGTGTGTTGCAATTATATAGAAATGCACTTCAAGTTACAACCTATTGCTTGATTAGAAGACATCAGCAAAGCACCTGCCAGAAAAAGTAGCACATTGTAAATACTAGTAGTTCCTGTTTTATATCAACGCAGAACCATGCTGGCAATAGAACCAGCTGATTGATGCTCAGCATTATCTGAGGCAAGAGTTGAAAGAGTTTCTAAAAGAGAACTGTGAGTTTAAAAGTCAATGAATCTGGCCAGGTGCAGTGGCTCACGCCTGTTATCCCAGCACTTTGGGAGGCCGAGGCAGGCGGATCACGAGGTCAGGAAATCAAGACCATCCTGGCTAACATGGTGAAACCCCGTCTGTACTAAAAATACAAAAAAAAAAAAATTAGCCGGGCGTGGTGGCAGGCGCGTGTAGTCCCAGCTACTCAGGAGGCTAAGGCAAGAGAATGGCGTGAACCCGGGAGGCGGAGCTTGCAGTGAGCTGAGATCGTGCCACTGCACTCCAGCCTGGGCCACAGAGCAAGACTCTGTCTCAAAAAAAAAAAAAAAAAAAAGAGAGAGAGAAAGAAAGGAAAAAAAAAGTCAATGAATCCGGGAACAACAGTCTGGATACCAAATTAGAATTATCCAAAACAAACACCTTATGTCCCAAGTGGCTTCTACATATCTCCAGTATTAGATTTGCATGGATATTAAATGCAACAAATTATGTGTCTCTACATCACTCTAATTTTTAAAAAATATTAAGTTATTTGCTTACATATGATGAAGATACTAGATTTTTTAAATCAACTGTCTCCCCACATCGCCCACGATTCCAACCAAAATAAAAGGATGGCCCCTTTCCAAACCTACATCACATGAGATGTAGAATGAAAGTTAAAAGCTGTAGGGGAAAGACTAACTGGTTAATATAGGAGAAGGAATGAGAGTTTGAGCCACTAGAAGAAGAGTTAGGATGTTAAATAGCTTTGATGTGAAGCTAAAGAACACAGTACAGTCAATGCCAAATATAAGATATCAAAAGGAAATAAAAGGAGTAATTCACTTGGGAGCTAAAATATTCCAAGAGCATGAACCCATGCATAAAATGAAAATGAAACATAATTGCGATGATAATTTAGTCTTTATAAAGAGAAAAGGTAAGGTGTAGTGGTTAAGTGTTTGGGCTCTGGAGTCCAACACAGCCTAGTTCAAGCCCCAATTCTGCCACTTAAACTAGCAAGCTTGGCTGAGTTCTGCAGCTTTTCAGAGGTAGTTTCCTATCAGTACAATGGGGATAATACTAGCATATACCTCCTATGAAAACTAAATGACACAATGCATATAGAAGGGCTTGATTTGAGTTAGCTAGAGGTAGTATTTTTACTCCATTATTGCAGTATTATGTGTGTATCACATTATGCTAAGTAGAAGCCAAACAAGTCATTGAACATTGCAGATATATCATTTAACAAATGACACTGGCACTGCAAATATATTAACAGTTTCGGTATAGAATAGAAGCCAGACAATACACTTCTTAAATAAGTAAAATAGCACAACATTATTAAACCATACTGGACAACTAATTTTTAATTCTGGGCTCTAAAATAAAAAGTTGGCGAGAAATGTCAGAAACATAGCTAATATTTGAAAACAGAATCCAGGAAGAAAAGTTAAAGAAACTGAAAGTATAGTTAGAAAATATAATATTGAGAGGTTACTACAATTTTCTTGGCTGTGAAGTCAGCTTTGCCTGAAATTAATATAGTTACTCCAGCTTTCTTTTGATTAGTGTTAGCATGGTATATCTTTCTCCATTTCCTTAAAATAAAAAACTTCATTTCTAGAATAGTTTTAGGTTCACAGCAAAAGTGAATAGAAAGTACAGAAATATCCCAATTAACCCCAGCCCCCACACATAGATAGCCCCTCCTGTTATCAACATCCACCACCAGAGTGGTACATTTATTATAACCAGTGAACCTACATTGACACATCATTATTGCCCAAAGTTGGCTAGGTGAGGTCTCACATCTGTAATCCCAACGCTTTGGGAGGGTGAGGCAAGAGGATCACCTAAGATCAAGAGTTTAAAACCAGCCTGAGCAACACAGCAAGACCTTATCTCTACAAAAAGTTTAAAAATTAGCCCAGTGCAGCCCCAGCTACTTGGGAGCCTAAGGTGGATCATTGGAGCCCAGGAGTTCAAGGCTGCAGTGAGCTATGTTCATGCCACTGCACTCCAGCCTGGGTGATAGAGCAAGACCTTATCTTTAAAAATAAATAAAAATACATTAAAAAAAATTTTTTTAATGTCATCTAAGTCCATTTGTACATTAGAATTCACTCTTGGTGTTGTACATTCTATGGCATCCCTTTATTTTTAAATTATCTGTCTTTAAAATTAAAGTAGGTTTCTTGTGGACAATTTGTAGATGGGACTAGTTTTTTAATTCATTCTGACAGTCTCCATCATTTAATTGGTATATTTAGACCATTCATATTTAAAGGGATTATTGAGTTAGCTGGATCGATATTGATCATATTCGTAAGTGTTTTCGATTTGTTGACTTTTCTGTTGTCTTCCACTCTTTTTCTGGCTTCTTCGGTTTTAAGCATTTTACATGATTCTATTTCCTCTCCTCTCTTAGTATATCAATTATATTTCTTTAAAACATTTTTATTGGTTGTCCTAGAGTTTGCAATATACGTTAATGACTAATCCAAATTTACAGTCAAATTCCACCATACTGCTTCACAGGGAGTGCAAGTGTTACAGGAAAGGGGTCCTAATGCAGACTTCAAAAGAGGGTTCTTGGATCTCACACAAGAAAGAATTCAGGGTAAGTCCACAGTGCAAAGCAAAAGCAAGTTTATTAAGAAAGTAAAGTGGAGAAAGAACAGCTACTTCATAGACAGAGTAGGGCATTCCTGAGAGTAAGAGGAGGAATGTGTCCACCCTAGGTACAATGCTTGTATATAGAGAATTTAAAAAGATCATGGGGAGATATACTCTGCTACAAGGGTTTGTAAAAAAAAAAGTTTAATTTTATTAATTACTATACTTTGCAAGAATCAATATTATTACCTTTAAAGCAAAATTAGAAATGTCTTTGTTCTCATCCTAGCTACTTGGGAGGCAGAGGAAGGAGGATAGCTTGAACCTGGGAGGCAGAGGTTGCAGTGAGCCAAGATCACGCCACTGCACTCCAGCCTGGTGACAGAGTGAGACTCTGTCTTGAAAGAAAGAAAGGGAAGAAAGAAAGAAAGAAAGAAAGAAAGAAAGAAAGAAAGAAAGAAAGAAAGAAAGAAAGAAAGAAAGAAAGAAAGAAAGAAAGAAAGAGGAGAGAGAGAGAAGGAAGGAAGGAAGGAAGGAAAGAAAAGAAAGGGAAAGAAAGAGAAAGAAATGCTTTTGTTCTCAAGATATTGGGGTATCTGTACACTCACTCCCAAATATGGGTCTGTTTAGAAAACATTATTAACTTGTTCCCTTAACCATAAAGATCTAGAGGCTAGGAATGCCTAACTTCCTGGGAATGCAGCCCAGCAAGTACCAGCCTCATTCTTCTAGCTCCCACTCAAGATGGAATCGCTCTGATTCGAATGCCTCTGACACAAGCACCTTATAACAAAGTGTTCCTAGTTTTTCCCTCCCATGCTATGTAATATTGGTGTAATTCATTTCACTTATTCCTAAGCTTAATCACCTAATATAGTTTCTCTTATTCTTTTAAATACATTGTTATCTGTTAGATCAATTAAGAATAACAAAAATAAAATGTTATTTTACGTTCATTAATTATATCTCTATTTCTCTTCCTTTATGTAGATTTGAGTTTCTGATCTATATCATTTTCCTTCTCTCTGAAGAACTTCTCATATTTTATGCAAGACAGGTCCATTGTCAACAAAGTTTCTGTTTTTCTTTGTCTGAGAAAGTCTTTGTTTCTGTCATGTTCGAGAGAAAACTTCACCGGATATAGAATTCTAGGTTGGTGGAGTTTTTCTCTTTCAACACTTTTAAATACTTCACTCTATTTTCTTCTTGTATAGTTTCTGAAGGGAAGTGCAATGTAATTATTCTTTGTCCTTCTGTAGGTAAGATGTCTTCTCCTAACCCCTCTGACCTCTCTCAAGATTTTCTTTGTCTTTGATTTTCTGCAGTGTGAATATGATATACAGGGGTGTAGATTTTTTGGTATTTCACTTGCTTAGGGTTCTCTGAGCTTCCTTGATCTCTGGTTTGACATCTGTCATTTATTTTGAAAAACTCTCAGTCATCATTACTTCAAAAATTTGTTCTCTTACCTTTTCTCTTTCTTTTCACTCTGGTATTACCATACATGTATGATATACCTTTTATAGTTATCCCACAGTTTCTTACTATGAAGATGGGAGGAAAACCCCTTACTATGGGGGACGAGAAAATTATAATTTTAAAATACACTCAGTGCTTTCTGTTCTCCTTCACAAGGCCTACCCTGGAGGAAAAGTGTTGTACTAAAGTCTAATCACCTGGGGTTTTACCAAAGCCCAACAACACCCCCGGAGGAAGGGAAAAAGCCAACTTCAGCACCCTCTTGCCTTCCACAAGGGGGAAGGGAAATACACAACTCAGGCTTACAAAAGACTGAGACCTAATCATAGGACTATAGAATGCTTTCTCCCTGTTACACCTTATTAGCATATCCATAAGACTCCTGTATAAAAATAGAGTATTAAAGCTAAGAAAGAACCGCAAGCCTTAAATCCTATCTAAGGAATGTCTAGGGATGTTCAGAGACAATAAGAGAGACAAAAACAAAGGCATTGGAGGTTATTTCAGCCTCTGACACCACAGCTCCAGCAAATGGTAAGTATAACCTAATTCCTAAACATATAAAACCTCCTCTAAAGGCCTCTCTATCTCACTTTCTTTTGTCTGATACATTATGTCTGGCTCTCAACCAAAAATTAGCAGAATCTGGCAGAGCTCCTGCAAATAAAACTCCCCAACTAGTGCCCTCTGTCCCCAAAGACTGTGCTCCCCTTTGGATATATTTTTTAATTCTCATATTAGTTCTCCCTGAGCTTCCAGCAATTTGTCAATTACAGTTTATTGTTTCTATAAATACAGGTTTTAGCTGTGGGCCTCTGCTCCCTGTAAGCTTTGGTTCTCTGTGTATAGCTGTCCGTTTCTCCATTTTTCAGGGCAGCATTTTCCACTGTGACCTCAATTCTCCGTAAAGGTTGTTGATTTTCAGTTTGTTTAGCTTTTGTTGTTGCTGTTGTGAGGAAAGGAGCAATGACTTCCAAGCCTTTACATGTCAGACCAGAAACCAGAGGTTACTTATAAAAGCCATCAAGAGATCCATGGCATACATGGGAAACTGGCTGCTCTCAAATACCTAGCATTTTAAGAGCACTGACTCTTTTCCTTTGTAAGACTTACTATGATGTATCTGTACATTTGTTTGTGGTGCTGCCTCCATTCGATCCATTAGGTCCATGAGAGCAGTGGCTGCGTTTCCAAAGTGTCTCCAGTAACTAATATAGTCCTTCACAGAGGGGAAGCCTTTAATAATTATGCATTGAATGAAAGACTAAAGATAAAGGTAAGTGCTAGCCATAAAGAAGGGTTTTCTGAAGCCTGTTAACTGACTGCACTGGGTCACTAAGCAGGTCATGAAATCTCCTTTCTCAGAAGCCTTTAAAAGAGCCCAGCTCCTGGTGTGTCTGGCATAGTTTCTGAGATGTCCTGCCAGACAGTGAGAGGCTGGATCTACCAGTCTCTTAACGTTTTTTTCATGTTCCTTTTCTGTTTTTTTGTTTTGTTTTGTTTCAGCAAATGTTTGTTTATTCTCCAAGGTCTTACATTCTAAATGCTAGGTGTTGAACTCCTAACATAACCTTCGTATACAACTGAAGCTGAATTTGAGCATAACATAACCTTCGTATATAATTGAAGCTGAATTTGAGCTTGCCTATGTAGAAAATGGTGTGACTTTTTCTAGATAGTTATCAGCAGAAGATTATGCTTGAGCCTTGAGCAGCAGTTGGTTGTATCTCCGGCATGGGAAGGAATAAAGGCAAAGGTGATTAAGGAAAACTTTCTAGAGGTATCAGTCAATGCTTTTGGAATTCTGAGAGCTAAAATTCCCAAAGTCACTCCCATTCTTGGCCACTTTGATTGTGACCAATGTGCTGGCATAATTATAAACCTTTGGACACCTACATTTTTCTATATGCTCCACATCTGTTTACATCACCCATTTCCAGTCAGAGTAGGTGAACCTCTTAAAACCAATTACTTCAAACATTCAGATTTTATTATAAGGCTTTGCCTTACTTTTTCTCATCTGTTTTCTCTGAATTTCATCTTTCTTCTACTATGATTCCCTAATAAGGAGAAAGTTGCTTCTACATGTGAAGTTCCATTTTAAATTAATCTGTTCCTAAACTCTTCATCATTAGCTTTCACTATGTGTTCCCAGTTCTTCAACTAGAAACTGTTATAATTTACCCAGAAGAAATACCTTCAAAGGAGCACGGGCATAGAGGACTTTAGAATAATTCAAAACAAAGAAAAGCAGTAAGTATTGCAATTTAATCTTATGAGAAGTTTAATTTTCCCAGTTTGAGAAAATAATATACCCATAAAATGTCACTGTAACATAAGAAGCTAAACTCATTTCTTCATCTACAGTTTGATAAGGAAAAAAAATTTAAAGGGGAGTAGTTGATTAAAAGTTTCCAACCTAGGGAGAACACAGCATAAATAGGCTCCAAACAATTCCCCAACCCACAGCCTAGCGATAACATTTAGCGATAACACACAAGGTATTTCAGGGAAACAACTGTTCTTGAGAAAAAATTTTCAAGTAGTATCCTTTCATTTAATCATATATCCAAGACATTTCTATACATGCATATTTAAAAGTATCTGCAAACCAAGACCTCCTAGTACTTTTAACATTTTTGAAGATTCTTGCTTCTTAAAGAAATTTCTGACTTTTCCCATTCCAGGAAACTAGGGATATACAGGTTGATTATCCCAGGGCCTAAAGCAGTGATAAATCACCATTTTAAAAATCCACAGAGACACCTTCAGATTCTTAAGAAAATTTACCCAGAAGTAGCTTAGGCACTGGCATCAATATGATGAGTGTGATAAACAAGACTTGACCACAATAAAAGCTCACTTCATACTTAATTATAGAAGAAAATTATAGAACTAGTAAACCTGTACAGTTAAATATCAAGTTCCAGAGAGTTACTGGACCAGCCTCGCAAAACAACAAATTGTTATTTGGCAACACAGTTATTTGTGTGTGTGTGTGAATCAAATATTTGAGTTATATAGAATTACAATGTAGAGTAGACACAGACTATCAATCTTCAAATAATTATATGGATCGTATGCCCCAATTTGACACTGTTCATTCTTTTGGAATGATTCAGAAAGCACCTCAACCCAGAATGGCACCTCTGAGTAGGATCTGAAGTTTTCTTGTGCTAGGGCTGTGTGGGAACTAGGGGCCACACAGTTCCAATAGGAAAGGTCTCCTATTGATAAAACTCAAGGCAAGGTACGATTCCTTCCAATTTAAGGGAATGATTAGAGATTTGTTTGACCCTGAAATTGTCTATAATTTTTCCTTGATCCCTAACACCATTCATACTATTGTCTTCATTGACCATTCCTACACAGACAATTCTGATCTCACATAGACACACACACACGCCCCCTTTGCCCATATGCGTACATACGTGTCTAACTTACACACAAGTGCAAAAGTGGACAGTATGATTTTGATAGTCTTTTTTATTTGAAAAAATTGTCCAATCTTCATTTCTGTCCCATTCTTATCACATATATGATCCAACTAAAATACTGTCCCAGGGAAAAAGACCCAATATCAACAGGCTAAGTTTTCATTTTTCTAGGTTTGTTGGACAATGGAGAAAATCTTTTTTAATATATGAGTTGTTATAAGATGTCAGTATTCTATTTGAGGAACAAATAGCTAGAAAAAAAGATTCTGCATATGTTCCCCCTGCAGTCACTCAGGGTGATACTGAGTAAATATCCAGTCCAAAGGACAATGGGAGAAAAGGGTTTGGAAGTTGAGAGTACAGGATGTGAGTTTCAGAAGAGAAAAATGAAGCTGTAACTGATAAGGGTTGTTGGGCAGAGGGAAGTGGGGCTGTTTTGTTTTGTTTTTCCTTTGAAAAGTCACAGACTTAAACAGCTTTAAACATTTATAAAAAGGATCCAGTTTTTTGTCTGTACATCCATTCATTTAAAAAACATTTCTTGCACATCTACCATGTATCAGACACTATTCTAAGCACCAGAGGCTAGCAACAAACAAGACAGGCTAGATCCCTATCCTTACTGAGCTTGCCATCTATTGGGGAAAACCAGAACTAAGTAATAAGCAAATAACTTAGTTTCTATTGATGATAAATGCTGTAAAGAGAATTATACAAAGTGATGTTGGGGGTAGAATGTTACTTATATAGAATGGCTAGAAAAGGCCTCTGTGAGGAGGTGACATTTCAGTAAGGAGTCAGTCATAAAATAATATGAGGTAATAAAATCCAAAGCAGATGACAATCTGAGCAGGAACACACAATGTGGTGTGTCCAAAGGGCTGAATGACAGCCAGTGATTGTGGAAGCCAGGGGAAGTGGGAGAAAATAAAATCTGAGTGGTAGGCATAGCCTATTGGTTACAGAAAGGGCATAAAGTTTTATTCTAATCACAATAGAAATGTATTATAGGCTAGGCTTTTCAACAGAGAGAATGGAATGTTCTCATTTAAACTTTAAACAGTAGTCTTCTAGTTATGCAAAGATGGATTATAAGAGATCAAAAGAAACAAAATTAAACCAGTAAGACTTATTAGATAGCTACTTTGTAGTACACGTGAGAGAGCTGTAACAGTGAAATGGTGAGAAGTGATCAGATTTAGCTTAGCAGTGGCTATAGAGCCAGCAGGTCTTGCTGATGGAGTACATGGCAGGGTAAGAAAAAGAGAAACAAGGCTGTCTTTGAGGAATTTGTCACAATCAACTGGGTGAATAATGATGCCATCAGGAAAATGAGAAAGCACTGTTGATGGGCATGGGGAGAGAAATCAAGAATTCTCTTGCAGTTGAAGAGTTCTTGTTGAAAGAAAGACATTGAGTATACATGAGAGAAAAAGAATTCATAGTTTAAAAATCTAGAGAAAGCAGAAGGGATGGGATCCAAAGACTAGGAAGAGGGGTCATTATTAGTTATGAAGAGGGTATGCTCTTCTAGTCTACCAGGAGGTGAGGAGGAGAGGACAGGTTACCAGTCATAGGTTTTCAGGCTTCTAACTTTTATATTAGGAATACTTCGTTGCAGGCTTGATATCACATTCCTATGACTACCAATTTGTCTACAAAGTACAGGGAGGCAGGTACAGAGGGATAATTGAGATTTGAGAAGATTGGCAACACTGAAATATTTATTGTGCAGTCTGGGACAATAAACTGATTAGAAAAAAGCAGGAAGGTTGCCAAGTAATGTTGAGGATCTCTTTGAAGTTGGTGATCATGAATAAGGTCATCATACTATCTACTTTGATGTATCATTTTCCTTTCTGAGCACTCCACTGGTCAGGAACAGGCACACATTAAGCATAAAAGTGTGAAATGAAAAATTGTTTTATCTGAAAAGTGTGATGAAAATACAGAGATGGAAGGAAATCAGGGGTACTGGTAACAGTCCTATTAGAAAATAAACCTTGGAATCTATGATAGATAAGAATGCTATTAAAGTATGCCTGGGCAATGAGTAGAAAGATCAATGAACTGGAGGGAATGATGCAGTAGAAATAAACGTCAAAGAATGACCATGGTGTGAGTGGTGAAGCAAACTAAAATGAGACAAGGTTTCAGACAGAATGTAAGGCGCTTGAATTATTTATTTTGGAGATGGTGGTAACAAGGTCCAGGGGATAGACATAGAGTAGGTCTCTGGTATGGAATATAAAATATTAAAAACGAGGAGATAAACAAGTAGAAGGAACTAAGGCCCAGGATGTTGAATGCCTGTGTGGACACTGAACCCATCCATTATAGCTTTACTTAATATTGAGATGAGGATTGTGAACCAACTACCAAAGTCCTCAATGAATGAGCGGGAATGGGAAGTAGACAACAGCAAGAAGGAGAGGGAGGGATCCGTGAATGGAATGTTCACTAGAGAAGGGGTTGGGTCATAGATGCAACCATGCAAACAGAGTAACAGATCTACCACCCCACTCTGAGGAACCACAGATGCAAGGTAACACTCAGCTACTCTTTGAGAAGACTAAAAGGAGAATGGTGTCTTCAGGAGAACCCCAGGTGGAGTACAGGGAAGGCTTTAAGAACAAGCTTGAAACAGGAGTGAAAGAGCAGCTCTGGAGGGTGCAGTGGAAGGAGTCCAGAAGAGGAGGAACAAGAATGCTCATGTGTAGGACAAGGTGCTGAGAACATCATGGTCACAGCAGACACCTGAGGGGCTGGACTTGGAGAAAGGGAGTTACTCCACGGGGTTTAGACAGAGAGAAGAGAACAAGCAGATTTAGCCTCGGGGTCTTTTTAACTTGCAAGTACATTGGTCCAAATGGTGGGTGGGTGACACTCACTGGTCCAAAGCTTTGCAGCTCCTGTCTTCAACATAATGATGCCGAGATAATTCAGAATGATGTATCAGTTCTTTATTTACTTTAAAAAATCACATTAGGGGCCACATTATTTCTCCCCTTTTACTTATGTGGTTATGATATAACCTCTGTAGTGGCTGAACTTGAGAAATTCTTAAAATTATCAAGAATAATATTAATAAAACTTATAAAATCTTCCCTAAGTATATAAAGAAAATAGCTAACATTTATTGAGCATTTACTGTGTGTTTGTCACTGTGCTTTATGTATTATCTGAAATCCCCAAGAATAGTATAAGCCCAATATTATTATTTACATTTCATGGACATTGCAATTAAGAATCAGGGAGGTTATATAATTTGCTCAGGATCTTGTGGTTAACAAATGGTGAAGCCAAGATTTGGCCCTGTTCAGACTTATTCTAGAATGATATGTTATACAGCCTCTGAACCATGCTGGAAACACAATTTAATCTCTAAATAGCCCATTGGAGTATTTAAATACAAGTACTTAAAAATGGAAAGAAAAGAAGGAAAAGAGGGAATGTGGGAGAGAGGAAGATAGGAAGGGGAAGGGAAGGGGAAGGGAAGGGAAGGGAAGAAGAAAAACCTGGCATATTTCCCAACTGGCATGCATGTGCTTGCTATTTAAAATGCTACATGGTTATTCTTGTATGGATATGAAGCATTTCAACGTGTTTACTTTTTAAGTGTAAGTTTACTAGAAGCCATCTGCTGATAAAACACAGTAACCTACTGCAAACTCTGAGACTTTTTTTAGATGGCATTATTAGCTGAAAATAACTGCCACAGAACCGAATGACAGAAAACTAAAATGTGAGATCAGGAAAAAAAACAAAAAACAAAAAAAAAATGTCAAGGTTGCCTGAACAATCCTCTGAGTTTAGAAAAGCTGCAACAGTAAACGAGGCAAACTCAGACCTATTGGGTCATAATCCACCCTTTCAAAAGTCCACTCTTTCCTTCAAGGGGGAAGAAAAGGGTGGAGAGTCAGACCACTCAAACGGCTCCGGCTGGCATTTTCATAGACCAGCAAACACACTCTTGGATTCATTCCGTACCTCAGCAAGTGGACGGAATGTGCCCTGTCAGGCTTCTCAGGCCTGGGCACAGAAGATAGTGGCCCGGGTGGGCACAATCCAATGGGAGTGGCTGCTCCACACACTCCACAAACTGACAGAATCAGCCTTCTTCTCAGGCAGACGTCAGGGCAGGAGAGCCAAATGGCACTTTGTGTATTAACAAATAAATGTTCTCAGTTGGGTCATAGGATCCTTGCAGCAGGAGGTCACTAGCTGACAGCTCATAAGATAAATTAGGCATCAACTTTTAAGGTTGATGGTAATCAACTGCTTGCTTCAATTTTGCATTAGAAATATATGTACTTAATATTCAACATATTCTTGGGAGGGGGCACCTGCTGTGTTTCAGGAACTATAGAAATGTTGACTTATTTGATCCCCAAAACAACTTTGGAAGGTAGACCTGGTGGTTACCCTAATTTTACAGATGGGTAAAGGGAGGTTCAGAGATACGCAATACTTGCTCCAGACTATTAAGCACAAAACAAGGGTGCAAATCTAGACCTGCACAGATGCAAAGGTCCCAGTTCTTTCCACTCCACTGGCTTCCTGATATCATAGCAGGCTGTCTGAAATAGGCACTTCCTTTACAGCTTTCCTTCTGGATTGAGACCCTTGCCTCTCAAGGAGACAGTCTCCATCCTGCAAAGCACTGGTTTTGCCTCTAGCTGATGGAGATAGACCTACAATTGGGAAAAATTAGGGAGGAGAGGAGGAATTTAGCTTCAAAGCCCACAGATGAGCTTCTGAGGTGCACAGCAGTGGCTGCTTTCTCTCCATCTGAGGCTGATTTCAGAGCAAAAGCTGCTGTGCCATAACGTAAAACTGTCACTTAGCATCCGCAGACATTTTTAATCCCTTGTCATCCAGGGATGTCATATTAAAATCATAGCTAGTTGCTGTATCTGGATATACATCCTGTTTTTTCTTTTAAAAAATGGGGCCAGGCACAGTGGCTTATGCCTATAATCCCAGCCAAGGAGGCCAAGGCGGAAGGATCACTAGAGCCCAGGAGTTCAAGATCAGGTTGGGCAACATAGCAAGAACTTGTCTCTAAAAAAAATTTAAAACATAGCTGGGTGTGGTGGTGCATGCTTGTAGTCCCAGCTACTCGGGAGGCTGAGGTGGGAGGATTGTTTGATCCCGGGAGGTCAAGGCAGCAGTGAGTCATGATTGCACCACTGCACTTCAGGCTGGGCAAGAGAGTGAGACCCTGTCTATATATAACTAAATGGAAAAAGAAAAAGTCCTTCCTGTACATTGTTATTGTCTGCCAAGTTACGTGGGTTACATCAGCAGCATTAAACCCGATGAAAGGGGCTCAACAGTTCAAAGCTGCCGTGGCCATCATAAAACTCCCGCTCTCCCAGCCCTGTGGTTAGTGAGTAAAGGAAGCTTGCCACTGAGAAGGCAAAACCAGTCAATCTTGCAAACATCCTGGGTACTCAGACGCATGCCTGGGCCAAATTAAGCATTCCTTCACTTCTTCCTTTGTACTGGAAATCCTGATTAAACTCGTATGATTCGAGAGGCTTCAATTTCAGAGAAAAGAGAGCTTAAGTGTAATAGGAAATCCCATGTTTTGAGTGAGTTATAAACACAGTATGTAATGCACATATTTTAATAACAGCAAGTCCTTTAAAATAAAAAGCTCCATCCATGCATAGCATGCTTTCCTTTGAGCCCACCCCTTTATTTATACCTCCTTGCTCTTTTCTCATTTGCTTGCTCTTATTTGGAAAGACAAGCATTAATGGCACACAGGCAGATTTTCATGGAAGATTGCTTCTTCTGATGTTTTACCCTCCCCTTCTCCCATCCCACCTCTCATTATTTTTCATTTTAGAAGTCCCTTGGAATTAGAACAGCTCTGTCTCCATCCCTATTATTTGCAAGTACAGTCTTCAGTTCTTAGATATCCATTCTTTTCAGAGGCAGACTTGCTTAACTCAAGCATTTTCTCATTTACATGTGAACCAACCCCAATTCACAAGCACTGTAATTTACATGTTGGATGTATAAAAGCTTCACAAGGCAGAGTTCTGTGGCCTTCAATTCACACAGCAGATCCTCACTCCCTCCCTGTGGCAAGGACCACATTGTATTTGGTTTGTCTGCGTGTGAGCTCCTTGTAAATTACTGCAGGGCTGTTTTCACCAGCAGTCTCCACCATGCAGAGCTCTCTAGCTTCCTCCTAATTTAAACACTTTCTTCCCCAGTGTTACCTTTCCTGACATAGTGCTTGATTATTTGCAGAAATGCCAGGAGAAAATTCTTCCCCTTTCTGTGACAGTGAGACTATTTCCTGGCACAGGAATAGAGCTGCTGACCTAAAAGATGTCATAAAATTCATATCCGAACAGGCAACTCTGTTTTACCACCTTCCTGCTCTGTGCTTTAGCATAACAAAGAATTTAGTGGATCTTTGTCCCAAGTTCCTGGGAGGTAACCTTTAAACCCTTGGAATTTCCCGAGTGACTGGAGTGCCTTGTTATTCATAGTGGGACCCTGGACCACAACTAATAATTTATGCTAATGAGGTGACTCAAGATGGGGGCAGGCCACAACAGAAAGACCAACCACATGACTTGATGGTTGTAGCTTTGCACCACATGATACAGGCCCTGCCATCAGGGAACAGAGTGGAGCTACAGAGTGAGTTCATTTTCAATGACTCAATCCAGCATGCCTATATTAAGAAACATTAATAAAAACTCTGGACACTGAGGCTCACGTGAGCTGCCCTGGTTGCCGATACTCACAGAGCACTGTCACACTTTGATGCCAGGAGGGTAATGTGCAAATGAGGATGACAGAAGCTTCACATTTGAAACCCCACTGGACTTTGCCTATGTGCCACTTCCTTTGGCTGGTTCTAACGTTGATACTTCTGCTATAATAAAACTGTAATCAAGAATAGCACTTTCCTGAGTTCTGTGAGTGGTTCCAGTGAATTACTGAAGCTAAGGGAGTCCACAGAGCCCTCAAATTGGTAGCCAGCTGGTCTGAAGTTAGGGTAGCTTTGGAGACCTCTCAACTTGAGGCTGGTGTCCGAAGTGAGGACAGTCTTGTGGAGAACTGGGCCCTTAACCTCAAGTTTGGCTAACTATGGGTAATTTTCTCAGTGGTCTATTTGGTTCCAAACTCAGGGACCACTTTGCTGAGGTGTATGAAGAATGCCTGATAAAGGGATAAAAACAAGGCAGTATGGCATGGTGGTTAAAAGCAAGCCTAGGCTTTGGCACCAGACTGCCTTGGTCTAAATCCAGCCCCTGTCACTTATAGCTCATGTGACCTAGAGCAAGTTATTCCAACTCTCTATGCTTCAGTTTCTTCATTTATAAAGAGAGTATAATAATAATACCAACCTTATTGGGTTGCTGTGAGGATAAATGCATTATACATGCAAAATTCTCTCAAGGGTTCATAAATGTTATTTATTATATGCAAATGAATGCATTGCTTATTTATTAAAAACCAAGAAACAAGTAATACCAATGTATTTTATCTCTTCTTTAGTATCAAATCATAGCTTTTTGATATTTACTCAAAGGCTGTTTCCATCACTGTTTTTAGAGTACAAGAGAAACAAGGGTGAACACCTATCCAATCTGCCCATGTGTTACAGCGAACCACAGCCACTCACAGAGCATTTTCTCCCAGTGCAGGATGCACAAAGTGGAAATCTGTGGAGGCAGATGGCACTGACAGTCTCAATTCATGTCTGACCTCGAATATGCTCTTGGCTACTGGGCTATTTTTAACCCGGAGGTTACTCCCTTCAGCCCCCTTGTTGTTCTGACTCTATTTAGATGAGAGACTGCATGAATGAGCATTTCAGGCTCTGAGAGTCAGTGGTAACCAATGAGTGTAGGAATCCTTGGGGGGAACAGGAGGGAGGAGAGAAGGAGGAGAAGGAAGAGAGAGGAGGTGGAGAGGAGGAGGAGGAGGAGTGGGGAGAGAGAGAAAGAGAGAAAGAACTTAATGCAAACCATCTGGTTATATACCTTCCATAGTTGACAGCTACAGCAAGAGCTTGTTTTGTAGTAGTTTTCAAAACAAGGTTTCCCAACTAGCAGCACTGACTTACTGGATCAGGAACTTTGGCAGTGGTGTCTAGCAATCTGTTTTCACAGGCCTTCCATATAGGTGATTCTGTTGCTGAAGTTTGAGAACCACTACTCTAGATGATTTTTCACAGCAAGTGACGTTGCCCTCAAATCAGAAAATCTTGGCCTGACATCATGGCACTGCCACATTCACCACCTGCCTGCTCAAATCTCACAATTCTTTCCAGCCCTTAGGGAATGTGGATCTAGCCCATGAGCAAGATTTCCTCTGAATTCCCCTTCATGTAAACATATTTCCTAATGCTACTTCCTCCCTTGGATCTATGGCCCATCCTACACTAACATTCATCATTATATATAAGGTACACCTAGAGGACGTGCCTTATAAAATAGGCCAAACACAGTGGTGAGAAAATGAAAGCAACCAGGAAGAGACACATTGAATGAGGACAAGGAACTCCCCTCTGCTTCTTCTCTTCACATGTGTTACTAATAAAATAAAATATATATAAAATAAATATGTTAAAAGTCTTATCTTATTTCTTTCACATCAATAGTACCCTTTGTCCAAACGTTATAAAGTCCACATCTAGTCATCTTATCCAAAGGCACATAATTAAATACATTAGCTTAGTTATCAAATAAGACATATATAGGAGAGAACACAGGCAACAGCAACTTCCCTGGAAAGCCATTCAAGGTGTAAGCTGCACACAGAGAGAGAGTTATATATAAAAAAAAAAAGACATAAGACAGGAGTCAAAGGAAGATGCAAAAAGTCCTCAGAGGTACAAAGAAAGGGAAACTGATTGAAAAATAGTGGGTCTCCTCATGATGTGGTGTTTTTAACTATCTTCACTCCCAGTGCACAATGCATGAGACTTAGAAATAGGTTTACTTCTAAGTATTACATGTCTCAATATAATTTCTGGCTCAAGGAATTATTGTCACTGGAAGAACAGGATAGTGAAGACAGCACTGGCACTAGCATCAGGAGATCCTGATTCTGATGCTGGATCTACCATTTATGGGTTACGTATTCTGATTTAAGTCTTCAGGACATTCTGCACCCAGGTTGTCTTAATTGTAGGAGGATGGTAATAATCCTTGTCCACCTTACCTCATGAGGTTATTGTGAAAATCAAAAGTAGGCAGGTATATAAAAGTGTTTTGCAAACACCTATACAATTGTGAAGTAATGAAATAGGTTCTGTTAACTGATTTGTTTGTTATCTTCACCACCTACAACTACGTTTGCATGTGATAGATAATAAAATACTTATTGAATGAATCAAAGCACTCTGCTATTATTTAAGAGTAATAGTATTGTTGTGAATTTTCTATTCATGTTGCATCAGAGCTCAGAGCAGAGGAGAAATACAGCCTTCATCGACTTATTTTTAGAAAATAGACATACTGCTTAAGAAATAAATCTATTTATAATTAGATGTGAGAAAACTAAGGAATACTAAACCACACCTACTCACTTGGTAAGAATGAAAAATTCACTCTAGAATAATTACTAGGTAACTGGTAATTGTCTTGAATGGTTTTAAGCTCAATGCTATTTTTAACGGATTAGGATAGCACTTTGTTTAACTGGGACAAAGAATGACCACTGTGGCATTATCAGCTGCTGCGGCTGGTGATGGCAGCAAAATAATTCTCTAAATGAGATTTGTGATTTGAATACAATTTCCTGCATAAAGCAATCTTCACAAAAAAATCACTCCACCAGAGTCAGTTCTAGCTGTGCCCTCAGACTTCCCATTCATGACAGCTGACATTTAGACCAAAATGGTTTCCATCACCCTCTGGCTCCAACAGTAAAAGAGACAGAGATAAATGCAAACCCCCAAGACACAACTGATTGGAAACTTCTTTCAAAATAAGGAGGAAAAAGGTCTTTAATTCTCTGGCACAGGAAAACTGGAAATGGAGCTGAATTGTTTTAAAAGGAAGGGGCAAACTCTCCTGCCTGGAGCCCCCTTCTCCCCTTGGAAGCAGACATTCATTCATTCATTCATTCATTCACTCAACATTTATTAAGCTATACTGAAGGGAGTATAATGTGGTCTGCACATAGCACAAAAGGAAGGTGGAAAGGTATGCGGCCAGAAAGGCAGGTGGAAAGTGAGGTGGGAGTCCAATAAGGGGGTACTTTGCAGGTAATTTCAGAATGTGGCCTTATCCTGGGGCAACTGGAAGCAGTTGTGTGAATTCTGAAGAGGAGAATGATAGCTTTGAGTTTTAGAAAGATCACCTCAGCTGCAAAGAGAAAACAGCGAAGGAAAATTAAAGAGGAAGAAGAGAGGCCAGTTAAGAACCAAGAGTGAAAGGCTTCTGAGATCCTGAATGGAGGTAAAGAAGACGAAGAAGAGGGAATAGATCCTGCAAATGCTAAAGAGATGGAAGTGATAGGATTCCATGATCAATTTTGTTTGTAATTGGAGAGTGAGTCTTTTGCTTGAGCTAAGGCAGGGAACAGGGGCATAGTGGAAAAAGAGCAGCTTTAGGGTAGGAGTGAAATCACAAATAGTAGAATGTGTTTCCCATCATGATTCTGCGTTTTTCAGTAACGCTGTCTCATGTTGACAGTTACACACTAAATGAATAAATGGTCCAAAAGGAAGGTGAGTGGTGTATCTTCCTCGGCTAACTGAAAGTTTCTCAATAGGAAAGCCCTAGGATGAAGAGAACAAGAGATGAAGTGTGATTCCCGGCAGTCAATCCTTGGGCTTCTGAAAAATAATGAAGGCCCATCTATTGTGCATTTCAAGGGGATTTTACAACAATGCTTGGATGACCAGGAACTGCTCAGTGTGTAGCCAGTCAAAACTGAATGCCCAATCACTAGAAACTCAGCCAAGAGAACTATGATTATTTATTCATAGCCTTTCTGTTTCCAACAAAGATTTGAGGTGGTTAAAAGGGTCAGTAAGTCTACAAAAATTTCTTTCACAAGTGGCTTTACTCTTTTTAACTCACATTCACTGGATTCTGCTATGCCTTAACTAAAGGAAATGGGAATTCAGCTATCGGGTAAAAATTTCACAGACCAAGTTGTACCAAGGCTTATCTAAATATATCTGTGTCCATATTCGTCAAATGTATTAGTATTTCCTTATTTGTATTTATTTAATATTGGTTAACTGCAAATTCAGCCCTGAATTAGCAACTATTTTGATTGAAGGAAAGGGTTGAGATTGGGACCGAACAAGTCTGGAGAAACAAGGTTTAGCAGCAGTATTCCAATCCTTCATTGATTCAATGTTCTTTTCCGCATTTTGGAGAGAGTATAGAGTTACCCAATATTATGCCTCTCACATGGCCCACATTCTTAACTTACTTCTGTCAAAGTATACTTTGTAAATCAGAGATCCAAGTCTAGGGCTTGGCACTCGGTTGGTAATAATGAAGACAAGTCAAAGAACCCTAAACAGAAACACTGAACTGTGTATGTGACATTCATCCAGTCCACAACTACCTTCCACCACTCCTGGCCCTTCTTTTCTGCTTCCACGTTTTCCTTTCTTCCCTAGTTGCTTCTTTCTGACTCCACTTCCATTGTCACACTATTTTCGCTCTCCATCACCAATAATTTCAGGCTCAACTTCTATTTGAGCCCCTAAGTGCCCTATTGTCTATGTCTGACTTGGTCAAGGAACCTCCATGATGTTCCTTTCCTTTCGTTACCGCAGATATCAAAATTTCAGTGCTCACTTTAGGCCACATAGGCACATTAAGTAATGAGTATCTAATTCCTTTAGTACATGTGCCTATAGAAATCAACTGGTTCCTACAGCTGTTTATCTAATGACAAACTGAAAGTGGACTGAAGGCAAGTTTCTTAAAGAAAAAGGAAAAAATTCCTGTCAAGCACATTGTCTAATTTGATATGGACAATCACCTGCCTGGTGGGAAATATCATCTGGACTGTACAGATAAAGAACATGAGAATCTGAAAATGGAATGATGTGCCTGAGGTTACACTCCTCCTCCATGCCCTTGTTGGAGTGCCATGGTCTTTTTACTGAGATATTCAGTGCTGGCACCTGTTTGGAACAAAGAGCACAAACTAAGACTAATGTTCTGCATCCACTTCAGAACTTCTGTCCCCACCTCTTAACAGAAAGTGCTATTGTTAAGTGTAGACATGACCTTTGTCTTGTCAAATACAATGGCCAATTATCAGTCTTCTTTTTTCTTTTTGAGACAGAGTCTTACTCTGTTGCCCAGGCTAGAGTGCAGTGGCACAATTTTGGCTCATTGCAGCCTCCACTTCCTGGGTCAAGTGATTCTCCCGCCTCAGCCTCCTGAGTAGCTCGAATCACAGGCACACACCACCCCACGCCTGGCTAATTTTTTTTTTTAATGGAGTCTCGCTCTGTCACCCAGGCTGGAGTGCAGTGGCATGATCTCAGCTCACTGCAACCTCCACCTCCTTCTGGGTTCAGGTGACTCTCCTGCCTCAGCCTCCTGAGTAGCTGGGATAACAGGAGTGCCTCAGCATGCCTGGCTAAGTTTTGTATTTTTAGTAGAGACGGGGTTTCATCATGTTGGCCAGGCTGGTCTTGAACTCCTGACCTCAAGTGATCTGCTCACCTCAGCCTCCCAAAGTGCTGCGATTACAGACATGAGCCACCACAGGGGGCCTCAGTCCTCTTTCTTCTTACTCATCATCTGGACACCCCTTTCCCCTGGCTTTCGGGACAACACACTCTCCTGGTTTTCTCCGACCTTGCCGGATACTCTTCTGCATTCTCTGAAAGTAGAGGAGTCTTAGAATTTGGTCTTTTGACTTCTCGTGTGTCTATTTTATTCTCTTGATGACGTCTTGAGTACTGCCCAGTAATCCTATCCCATCTTCCTGGAAAACTTGCCATCTCTCTCTCTCCTTAAACTTTTAATACCACTTTCTCTGCTTTCCTTATTTGCAGCTGATGACCTTTGCTTCATATTTTACTGAAAATGGAAGCTATTTTGTAAGCTCTACATCATTTACTTATCACATACTTTACAAACCCACTTCATCTGGTCCCATTATATTCTCATTTCCATAATGTTTCAATGGAAGAACAATCTCTCCTGTGATCAGTGCCAGCCCCCTATTTGTGCCCTGAGTTCCATCTTCTCTCAATTTACTCAAGGACTTTGCTCTTGAAAATATCCCTGCTCTCTTTCTTTGCATCTCAATTTTCCCCCATATCATTCTCAACAGAATAGAATTATGCTATAACTGCCACCTTAAAGCAAAACTGGGATAAAAACTCACCCTGCAAATTATCTCTGATTAACCTCCAATCCTCTACAGGAACACTTCAAAGATTTGTCTATAATGCATGCATCACTTCAGAATTTTTGTTACCACCTCTTAACAGAAAGTGCTATTGTCAAATATAGTCATGACCTTTGTCTTGTCAAATATAATGGCCAATTATCAGTCCTCTTCTTATCATCTCGACGCTCCCTTCCTCTGGCTTTCAGGACACCACACTGTCTTGGTTTTCTCCAGCCTTACTGGATACTCTCCTTCTGCACTCTCTGAAAATGGAGGAGTCTTAGGATTTGGTCCTTTGACTTCTCTTGTGTCTATTTCAATCTCTTGGTGTATTAGTCCATTCTTACGCTGCTAATAAAGACATACCTGAGACTGGGTAATTTATAAAGAAAAAGGGGTTTAATGGACTTACAGTTCCACATGGCTGAGAAGGCCTCACAATCACAGCAGAAGGCAAAGGAGGGGCCAAGGCATGCCTTACATGGCAGAGGCAAAAGAGCTTGTGTAGCGGAAGTGCCCTTTATAAAACCAATAGATCTCATTGGACTTGTTCATTATCATGAGAAAAGCATGGGAATAACCTGCCCCCATGATTTAGTTATCTCCCATTGGTCCCTCCCAAGATACATGGGAATTATGGAAACTACAATTCAAGGTGAGATTTGGATGGGGACACAGCCAAACCATATTCTAACCCTGGCCCATCTCAAATCTCATGTCCTCACATTTCAAAACACAATCATGCCTTTCCGACAGTCCCCCAAAGTCTTAGCACATTCAGGCATTAACCCAAAAGTCCAAGTCCAAAGTCTTATCTGAGACAAGGCAAGTCCTTTCCACCTATGAGCCCATCAAATCAAAAGCAAGTTAGTTACTTCCCAGATACAATGGGGTACAGGGATTGGGTAAATACACCTGTTCCAAATGGGAGACATTGGCCAAAACAAAGGGGCTACAGGCCCTATGCAAGTCTGAAATCCAATAGGACAGTCATTAATCCTTAAAGTTCCAAAATGACCTCATTTGACTCCATGTCTCACACCCAGGGCACACTGATGCAAGAGTGAACTCTGATGGCCTTGGGAAGCTCCACCCCTGTGGCTTTGCAGGGTACAGCCCCCATCCTGTACCCTTGCAGGGTACAGCCCATGAAATGCTACTTTCGTGGGCTGGCAATGAGTGTCTGCAGCTTTTCCAGGTGCATGGTGCAAGCTTTCAGTGGAGGTCTGGATGATGGTGGCCCTCTCCTCATAGATGTACTATGCAGTGCCCCAGTGGGGACTCTGTGTGGGGGCTCACACACATTTCCCTTTCACACAGCCCTAGCAGAGGTTCTCCATGAGGGCCTCGCCCCTGTAGCAAACTTCTGTCTGGACATCCAGGCATTTCCATACATCCTCTGAAATCTAGGTGGAGGTTCCCAAACCTCATTTCTTGACTTCTGTGTTCCTACAGGCTCAACACCTCATGGCCTGGCCCCCAAAACCATTTTTCCCTCCTAGGCCTCCAAGCCTGTGATGAGAGGGGCTGGAGGAAACCATTTTTCCTTCCCAGGCTTTCAGGCCTGTGATAGCAGGGGCTGCTGCAAAGGTCTCCGACATGCCCTGGAGACATATTTCCCACTGTCTTGGTGATTAACATTTGGCTCTTCATTACTTAGGTAAATTTTTTGCAGCCAGCTTGAATTTCTCTTCAGAAAACGGGTTTTTCTTTTCAACTGCATCATCAGGCTGCAAATTTTCCAAACTTTTATGCTCTGCTTCCTCTTGAATGCTTTGCCACTTAGAAATTTCTTCTGCCAGATACCCTAAATCATCTCTCTCAAGTTCAAAGTTCCACAGATCTCTAGGACAGGGGCAAAATGCCACCAGTCTCTTTGCATAGCAAGAGTGACCTTTACTCCAGTTCCCAACAAGTTCCTCATCTCCATCTGAGACCACCTTAGCCTAGACTCTATTGTCCATAATATTATCAGCATTTTGGTCAAAGCTATTCAACAAGTCTCTAGGAAGTTCCAAACTTTCCCACATCTCTTTTCTTGTCTTCTTCTGAGGCCTCCAAACTGTTCCAACCTTTGCCTGTTACAAAGTTCCAAAGTTTCTTCCACATTTTCAGGTATCTTTACATCAGGTATCTTTACTACTTGGTACCAACTTACTGTATTAGTTCATCCTTACACTGCTAATAAAGACATACCCAAGATTGGGTAATTTATAAAGAAAAAGAGGTTTAATGGACTCACAGTTCCACGTAACTGAGGAGGCCTCAAAATCATGGTGGAAGGTGAAGGAGGAGCAAAGGCAAGTCTTACATGGCGGCGGGCAAGAGAGTGCATGAAGGGGAACTGCCCTTCATAAAACCATCAGATCCCATGAAATTTGTTCATTATCATAAGAACAGCATGGGAAAAACCTGTCCCCATGATTCATAATTCAATTACCTCCAACCGGGTCCCTCCCACAACACATGGGGACTATAAGAACTACAATTTAAGATGTGATTTGAGTGGGGAAGCAGTCAAATCATATCATTTGGTAACTCCTCCAGTAAGCTCTGACAACCCATTAGGCATTGCCACTGAGATATCTAACAGGGATCTCATATTACTAAGTCCAAATATAAGTTCTAAATGCCTGTTTCAACACATCCAAACATGTTCTTCATATAAGACCCATTTCATTCATTCAGTTAAGATCAATTCACCCAACTGCTTAAAAAGCAAGAACGTATGTGTCATCTGGTCATCTTTTATTTCTCTCTTTTTCTCATCCCCAAAATCCAATCTACCAACAAGTCTCATCAGCTCCTCCTTCAAACTCTATTCACTTCTAGCCACATCTGACCAGCACTCCCACTACCAGTCTGGTCCAAGCCCACCATCTTTTTGTGCCTGGAGAATTTCAATAACCTCATGGTGAGTCTTCCCCCTTCCACTTATGCCCCCCATTGTCCGTTCTCCACATAGCAGTTAGAGAAGTATTTCTTAAAGTATTAATTTGAAGATCCTATTCTTACATAAAACTCGGTTTGAAACCTCCATTGATTTCTCACAGAGTTAAACTCAATCCTTATGCTCTAGAAAGCAACACTTAGTCTGGATTCTGCCAACGCTTCTCATCATATTTCCTACCACTCCTCTCCTCCCTCACCAGGTTTCAGCCTCATCTCCTTCTCAGTGTTCTTCAACTATGGCAAGCCCATGCTCCCCCTAGAGCCTTTACATAGACAGAATTTTCACTCAAGTATTTACATTGTTGGTTCCATCCTTCTCACCATTGAGGTTGCTGGTCAAATGTCACCTATTTGGAGAGGACTTTCTTAATATTTCAGTTTAGTATCTCACCATTTCAGCTTTATTGCTATGAGAATTTCTATATGTTCTTTATTTATTAGGCTATTGCTATGAGAATTTCTATATGTTCTTTATTTATTAGGCTATTGTCTGTTTCCTCCCACCATGACAAAAACTCAGTGAGGGTAGGAACTCTGTCTTATTCACCACTACATCCTCATGGCAGTTATGTGATAGGCATTCAAAACCCATTTCTAGGACTAAATGACAATACTAGGAAATTTGACTTACAGCATCCTGGCCAGTTAAACAAGAGTCATCCATGACTTTCCATATGCCAAAACTCTTCCAAAATTTATAACCCACCTTGGGGTGTGTTAAAATATGCCAGCAGTTGCCCTAGAGAGATTCTTCAGTCCCTGTCAGAATTTTTATAATTATCTTGACATCTTTGAGTTCTAAACACCCATTCTTACTCAGTCTCAGAATTAGTTCATTTGCTCAAAGGCATGCAGAATCTAGACAGATTTTAAGGCATTCCAACTGATCAATCTGTTTCCAAGACATTACCAGCTGCTGTTTTAATCATTTATGGGACTATTATAGCTTTTCGGCTTTGAGTCAAGAATTGAGGCATTGTGTTTGGTTTCATGAAATTGGCTTATGGAAGAAAGACTTTCATTCCAATTTTGTAAAGTCAAATTGGAGGCTGATGGTTATCTGAGAGACTGCTATTAACAGGAAGCCCTGTAATCCACAAATGTCCGCAAGATCCAAAGTCATGGTGAAAGAGATGACATGTGTACACAATAAAGGCATGAAAATAGATCCACAAGTCTTCCAAGGGTCTGTCTTTGAGCCAGTACTATTGCAAAAAAATAGGTTAGGTAGCAGTTTGAGGCCTCTTTGTGTGTGTTGTTGATTTTGTTTCTTAGCTTGGAGAATCTGCATTCATTAGTTTACCATTAGTTGTTAATGCCACCCTCTCCCTCTGAGAGTGCATCATAAAAAATGAGCAAAAGGAAATAGAAATTAATAGTATTATGATAGGAAAAGACTTTGTAAGTAATGAGTATCTAATTCCTTTAGCAAAAGGCCCATAGATGCTGAATGACTTGTGGGAACTCCCAGCCCTACTTCTTTTGTTTCTTTTAGGTTTTGGGCATACGTAAGGATGAACCTTCTCATGGCTGCTTTATGGGGCTCCAAGTATGTATAAAATATAAAATCCCCAGTTAGTATCTATAGTGAGACTCCTCAAAACAAAACTCTTCAAGTTCTCCCTCACCATTCTGGCCCTCACCCTGAGTCTTCCCCATCTTAGTAAATTATAACAATGGTTATCAAATGCTCATGCCAGAGTCCTGGGGTCCTCTCTCTTTCCCACACCTGTTGTATCCAACCCATCAGCAGATTCATCAATTCTATCTCCACGGCCATTACCTTGTTCTAGGCACCATGATTTCTTTCTGGGTTTCTGCAACAGCTTCTTAAATGTGTTTTAAACCTGTTTTAAGGTTTAAAACACATTTGGCTCCCCAACTGTGCAATGTGTAGTAGATCTATCTCTCCTTAATTCCAACAGCTGCTGCTAGTCCACAGGGTGTCCTTACTTAAGTTACCAAAAAACGTGCCTCCTGTGGGTGAATCCAGTCCTTCAATGCAGAGCTTGATGAATGCAGAAGTGTCTTTATGCTAATTAGGAAAAACCCTCCTTTTCTTCCCTTCCTCTGGGCTAACACATGTTTATGCAATGGTGCATGGCATGATGAGACTTTATCAGTCTGGTGTCAGTCCCATCACCCCTATGGCTGAATGCCCTTGTTTAATGCAAACTTGCACAACCAAACAAGGTGAGTAGCCTTGCCTTCTCACCCCTCACACCTCCTACTGTCACCTTACTCTGTTTTAATACATCCTATTTATTTTGAATATGAGATTCATTACAAATGGTGCTTATTAAATATTTTTATATGAAAGATGAAAGAATGAATGTTCAACATCCACTCTGTGGCTGAGGTAGAAGGAGGGACAAGGCTGAGAGATACCCTAAAAGGAAAGCTGCCTATTTGCTAGACTCAACAATTCTTTCAAGTGGGCTATTTCCCAAGAAACTACTTTTGTGGCCATGGTCAGATGGCAGCCCTGCACACCGGATATGACAGCAACCCTCTGTGACCCACACTGAATCACCTCTGTTTACTACACAGTGCCAGGGATGGAAATATTTACAAATCATAGCCTCTCTTCACCAAGGAACTACATTTTAAAATAAGGATCTAGGATCATGAATAAAAGGATACTTCACCATAAATAAACGTGAAATTAGTGCTAGGAATAAATAGTTCTTTGTGTGAGATCACCATGAAAAATATATTTAAAAAATACACAGTTTAATTATGGTAAATACTTTAAGTAACTATTAAAGTAACCATTAAAAGTAACTATTAAAGTAACTCGGTGATTATATTAACCATATCAGTGATTTGTCATGTAGTACTTCTAAGAATATGTGTAACTATAAAATGCAATTTAAGTGCTTATTGCTTTGATTGTTATTCTGAATCTATGAGAAGATTCAAACCAATTCAGTATTTCCTGAGCAGTTTCTGGGTCCAAACCAAGTATTTAGTGCTTTAGGGCAATTAAAGATAAACATGATAACAAAATGTTTCTAAAGGTGCTCACTATCTTATATGAGCAAGAAGGCCTAGCTAAATGACATTAGCGTAATAGAAACATTAAATAAACACAAATGTTCTTATATAGACAGAGTACTATGACAGCACAGACCAGGAAAACAGTAGGCGGTATCTGAGTTGAGCTTTTTGGATGAGTAGGATTTTGATAGAAGTTGTTGCGCAAAGACATGGAAGGCATGCACTCAGGCTGCTTTTTGGAGAGGCAGGCAGAGGAGAGTCCAGTGAATTCTGTCTTGGAACATTGGGCTGAGCAAGAGCAGATCAGCACAGACAATCATAATGACTTGGTGGTAATTCTTCTCTAAAAGATAAAGAGGCTAAACAAACAAAACCACTCCACAAATGTGACTGTGACTCTAACTCTGACTTGCTATCAGCTGCTAAAGAGGAAAGGGGCCTGTTATGGCTGAATTGTGATCTCCCTAAAACTAATATGTTGAAGTCCTAGCCCCCCAGTACCTCAGAATGTGACTGTACTTGGAGCTAGCATCTTTAAGGAGGTAATTTAGTTAAAATGAGTTCTTTAGTGTAGGCTCTAATCCAATATGATGGGTGTCCTCATAAGAGGAAATCAGTGACAGAGAAGGATCATGTGAAGACACAAGGAGAAGATGGTCATCTCCTAGCCAAGGAGAGGCCTCTAAAGAAACCAATCCTGCTGACACCCGGATCTAGAACTTCTACCTTCCAGAACTGTAGAAAATAAATTTCTATTGGTTAAGCCACCTAGTCTGTGGCATGCTGTTAGGGCAGCATAGAAAGGCAATACAGGGACCCAGCACCTTAGGGTCCCAGGGGACTGGGAAACAAAGAACACAGTCAGACATGTAGACCAAACATGAAGATCAGGCTTTACAGATAGGCTTTTAAAGATAGAAGAAATATCAGAATAAAGGCAAGCATGATACACTTTCTAAGACTAGATGATTCCAGTGAACCTGACAAGGAAGAAAGGAAGGAGGTTCCAAAGGAGCTGCAAGGGCAAGCCCCCCAGTGAGCCTGTATTTTAAAGGATAAGTACCAAATAAGGAGAGAAGGACAGACAACGAAGGAAAAGCATCTGACAGACATAAACGAGTCAGAAACCTCAGTAAGAGGAAAGACCACAGTGAGCCAAGGCTTCTAAAACGTATGGGGGTCAACAATAAGAGCCTCCTAAATTAGAGCTGGTGCCCAAAGAACAAAGGAGGCTGGAGGTGGGGCTGCAAAGACATTCTAATGTTCCCAAACAGTAGCTGCAGGTAAAACCTTTCATTCCTCTTCTGCCTCAGTTTTTGTTGTGAGGAAGGGATATGGATTGAAGAAACAGGAACGAGTCTTGCTAAGAGGGAATTGACATTTGAGGGAGGTGAAGGATAATGAAAGGGAGTACACGGCTGCTCTAAGTGAGTTCAAGTATCCTGACCTCGATAAATCACATCTTGAGGTAACTGCAGAACTTGCAAATGAGTAGCAGAACTGCTGACACTGACCTTTGAGAAAGCACAGAAAGTGGAAGAGGTAGACAAGACAGAAGACAAGCACAGCCTGGCCTGATTTCCACCAAAGGAAGAAAGAAAAGCCTACAAACTATAAAATGGACAGTTCGACAGCAATCGCAGGGACTAGTCTCCAATGAGTGAATTGTGAGAATTTAAAAAAGAGAAATTTTTTTTTTTACACTGGAGAAACCTTTAATCATAATAAAAAGGAATATATTTGTCATTTGTGCCTGAAAAAAATAAGTACACCAAGTAGCATTTTCTTGCATGTCTGAACATTCTTTTTCCTACCTGTAGGAAGTGTTAGAAAATTTTCAGATCTTTCTTCTCTGGCTTTATTTGGAGTTTCATCAGTGACCCCTTGAACTTTCATATTTTTCATGAACTCAAGAAGGGGAAAATTTGATCATCTGAAGTCAGCATAGAAGCACTATGAAAAAATACATAGAACTGTAAAATTTCAGGACTGGACAGGTCCTTTAGGATAATTTAGGCCCCAAATCCATCCATCGAATGCTTAAATTTCCGCAAGTTTGTGACCCAACTTATGTTTGAACTCCTCCATAATGAGAAACCTCCTACTTTTCAAGGCAGCTCATTCACATAATCATATTAATTCATCTAGGGCAAGCTGGCAGCTCATTCACATAATCATATTAATTCATCTAGGGCAAGCTGTAAAATCCATGATTAATATTTGGCATGACATATCTTAAAGACAAGATAGAAAACTGTAGGTTGCTGGTGGTGCATGCCTATAACCCCAACTATTTGGGAGCCTAGAGGTGAAGGTTGCAGTGAGCCAAGATCGCACCACCGAACTCCAGCCTGGGAGACAGAGTGAGGCTCTGTCTCAAAAAAAAAAAAAAAAAAAAAGAGAGAAACCTATAGGCTGGATGACTACACAATTAGCAAAATCTGTAACTAGTTGACATAGGCTTTGCACAAAGGACATTACTAATGAATTTGTGAGAAGGATGTTATTTTAGTTTGCACCAGGAAAATCCCAGGGAATTTGGTCCAAGCTGGAACTGACAGGCCCTAAATATATCAGAACCAGCTGTTATCCCTGAAAGTGGACCACCCTAGCAACAGCCTTGTTGAGGACACTCCTAGACCAGAAGAAGCCTCCTCCAAGGGGGAACAAATTCCTTAGGACCTTTTTGACATGGACCAAAATTCTAGGAGAGTCTTGGCGGCTCCTGCATAGAAGAGAGTTGGCGGGGTGACACAATGTGATGGCAGTAAGGAACATGCTATCCCATTCTAACTGCTTGGCCCAGTCTCTGCTACAGACACAGATCCCTACCACCCAGGCTACCTACAACTGGAAGAGGGGGTGGTTAAACAAATCAAAGAATAAGGATGCCTAATCAATGCCTTCCAGTTAATGTGGTATTGGCTGAGGGCAGGGAAAGGCATTAATCTGTCAAGGCTACCCACAGAACCAGGGACAGAAGTCATAAGACCTGCAAGACCCCCACCAGACAGGTTGCTGAGTTTCCTGGACCCACGGAATCATCTCAGGTCAAGTAGTGACAGCTGGGGAAAGGAGCAAGGGTCCCCATTTCCCCAGCACCCTGTCCACCTCCGACCCCTGCCCTAAATATCTCCTAACAACCTGCCAATCCTTTCAATGACTTCTACATTCAGCATACCCCCATTGCTTGAGCCAGAATCAGGATCACCTACCTTTGAAATCCCCTAGTTTGGATGGATATTAGTACTTTAGTGTCGCTTTGAAGCATACCACATACTGTACCTTCTAGCAGGTATTTTTGTTCCTGCCTCATCTCCCCCACTAGAAGGCAAAGCATTTGTAGACAAATATTACGTTAAAATTATTCTGTATCTCTTTGAACACATTAGCATATAAGTGGAGATGAGAAAGGTTCAGAGAACAGTCTTGTGTCGTTTAGAAACATCTAGAAATGTCTGAGTGTGCATGTGTAAAATTACAGGCAAATAAGAATCAACATCTATTCTTTTAAAATATCCATTCCAATTTAATACGAAAGACGATCAGATTGGGCAATACACATAATTATAATTTGTATCGTTGTGTCTCCTTCACTTAATTTAACAACTTTAAACTTTAAAAAAAAATTTAATAAGGTCATGGGATTTTATAAAGTTAGGAAGAGAAGAGGACAGGAAAGTGCCTGAGGATCAAGGATCTGGGCTTTGCAGCCAGACTGGGCTAAAATCCCAGAGCAAGGACTTATTAGCCATGTGACCCTGGGCAAGTCACTTAAACTAAAACTCAGCTGCTTCTTATGCAAAATCGGGAAATTAAAACTTCTATCTCATCTGGCTGTTACGAGAATTAAACAAAATACACATGTAAAGGGCTTAGAATAGTATCTGTCACACAACTAATTCTAAAGTGTTACTGCTAAGTGTGTATAAAGAGACAGTAGAGTGGCCAAGGTTCAGAATGCCATTCAATAACCTCAGAATAAATGGTGAAATCTTGACAATAGCAAAGACAGTTTGCATTTGTGAAGCTGAGAAAAGTCTTCCATAATTTGAAGTGGCAACAATGAACTCCTTTAAATGATACTAATTATTGATAGCTAAAGGGCAAATTATTGTTCATCTGTATCTAGAAGCCTAACTTTAGTTATAACATATATTGTTAAATACCAATCAAGATCCACCACAAAACATTCTTGAAGGGCACCTCATCCAACAGAGAACAAAGTACTAAATTATTTTTTGACCTTGACTTCATAATAGTGACATGAGAGCATCACTGGATGTAGTAAAAAATGATTCATTTAATTATTTGCTTTTAATATCTGTGAAGGAAGTACTTTAGAGATGATTTTAATGAATTTTGAATTACACATTTTTTACCTTAACATTTCCTCATTATTTCTTTCCTTATAAGCATCACTAAACAGGTTTTGGAAAGCTGTGGGCGGCTTGAATTCAAGGACGTATTCTCAGTACCAGAACATATTTGCATACAAATATATTGGGATAGCATAATCCTTATTACTTTACCACTTAGGTCAGCCCACTTATCTTGGAAAGGTTTATAAAATGCCTTTTTTAGTATCTGTCCAAATATTTGTTTACTTCATCAATTCAGTTTGGTAATATTAAATGCAGTAAAATTTAGTTTCCATTTCAGTCACATATCCTTCCCAGTGGGCCATGAGAAACACACGGCCAGATAAGAAGCTTATTCTCCTTGACCCAGAAGTGCCTAGTGTGTGACTCCCCACAGATTACAAAGTTTAATCAACACTAGAATTTTCGGCACACAAAGCAAAATCATTCGATGTGTTTCTTAGACAACAGCTGTTGTTTTTCTCTGCCTAGCATTTTTTCCCCATTCCCCCTTTGAGGAGCCATTCTTTTCTCCCTTCAGTGGTCCTGGTGGGTATGCTGGGGGCAGGGGTGAGTGTCACCCAGGCTGACTATTCAGAATCTTCCTTCTCCAGGCCATTGTGACAAGTTCAGGGATGAGCAGGTGATTCAGGCAAGGCCAATCAAAGCTTTCCCTGAGATTTGGACTATGCAAAAGATAGGAACCCATTTCTTTTGATTTGCTTAAGGGAATAAGCTTGGGACTATCAGTAGCCATCTTTTTTCTTGCCATTTGGAGAAAGCTTGCCTAAGAATAAAGCCAACACAAAGAGAAAAACAGCTGAAAGACAAGGAGAGAGAGCTCTGCCACTTTTTTTTTTTTTTTTTTTTTTGAGTTTCTGGATCCAGCTATACCTGAAGGCTCAACTTTTGGTGGTCTTCTCCTTTACGGAAAAAAAAAAAAAAAAAAAAATCCCTTGTTTGTTAGAGTTGAGTTTGTTACTTGTAACTAAAAGAAGCCTGATCACAAAGCTTTAAGGAAAAGATAGACATTACTGTTTATTCAATATTCAATGTTTCTTTCATTTCGTAAGTTCTCCTCTCCTATCAGTGATAAACTCCAGGCCCTGTTTGTTCTATAACTTTCTAAAATTATTCTCTGAGCTCTTCAAATTCCAGTCATTCTGTCACTAGTTATCAGCATCTTATAATAAGTATATAAACATATTTTAAGTCAAGACAACTTTTTGGGGCATCTTTATAACTAACCTTTGTTCTTATCTGTAAAGAATCATTTAGATCAATGTTTCACCTGGGACTGAGTTATAAACTAGAATCACCTACTTGGTTTTTTAAATAATTGTAATTGCCTAGAACCTAATCTCAATGAGCTGTTTCTAATGTTCAAAGGTTGAGGCTCCAATCTGTATTTTTAAAAGCTTTGTAAGCATTTCATACGCAGTCTTGTGGTTTAGAAATTATCTGTTTTAGACAAGTATCTTCTTTAAAGAAGGAAAATGGATTAAGGTGATCATCAGAATCTTTTAAAACATAGGTTATTGATACAGATTAATGGAAATTTTGATTCTTTGGGTCTTTAAAATTTTTTATGGCTCCCTAGGTGGTTCTCATGACCATTCACGTGTGAGAACTACTGGATTAAATGATGCGCCAAATCACCCTTAGTGAATCTATGTTCACAGCCATTCTGCAGACTCATAGCAAAGAACCTTTAAAAAGGTAAACTTGGGCTGGGAATTCATGAAATTTAGAAGGCTTGGTACTGACCAGCATTTCTACTTGCACAGTGACATGTACTGAGCACACCACTCTGAAAGAATGGGCCAGATTATGCCATTTGCAGAAAAAGAACAGATAAGGTTTTATCTGGTGGTTTTTGTTTGTTTTAAACAAACAAAACAGGGTCTCGCTCTGTCACCCAGGCTGGAGTACAGTGGCACAGTCACAACTTACTGCAGCCTCAAACTGCTGGGCTTAAGGGATCCTCTTGCCTCAGCCTCTTGAGTAGCTGGGACTACAGGTGCATGCCACCATGCCTGGCTATTTTTTTTTTTTTTTAATTTTTAGTAGCAATGGGGTCTCATCATGTTGCCTAGGCTGGTCCTAAACTTCTGGTCTCAAGCAGTCCTCCCGTCTCAGCCCCCCAAAGTGTTAGGATTAAAAGGAAACAGTGAAAACGTGTAAGGATTCACAGCTATTTAACTTCTTCATTCTGGTCTTTTTTCCATGAGCATTTTTGTATGTGTGAAACTGTCATTTAACATCTCTATAAGGTTTGTCCTAAATATAAAATGCTATTTGCATGAGGAATTGTTCTATCATTGAAAACTTCAATGAACAATCCTGGATCAAACAGGGGTAAAAGAGAAAAAGAGAGGATTAAAGGCAAGATTTCATGTGATGCTCTGAGCTTCTGAAATTAGCCATAATGAAGACATAGAGCAGAGGACCCTGGCTAACCCACTTCTCAGGTTTAGACAAGGGTTCTCTTTTGAAAGTAAACCAATATACACAATATATTACACAATAAAGGGGTGAGAGGGGCTGGCAGTTAGTATTTTCAGGTCAACACCAGTGGAAAAAAGTAGGCTGCTGATTTCTCCATTAGCTTTTTCTCTTTGCACTGACTGTTAACAGCTTTTTCCGCCTTACTCTCCAAGCTGAAGACACTGGAAATGCTGCATAGGATAACTCCTTGTTTCCCTGAAAGGAGATGATGTATTTTAGCCACTAGGAGTCCAAGCACAGTAAGGGCTCCCACTATCTTCCCAATCACTATTTCAATCACACTAGAAGAGCCCCTGCATAAGCTACAAGCACTTTCATTTTATTCCAAACCTGGCTTAGACTCTAATAGCTCAATTAAGGTCACAGCAAAGCCATCAGAAATCAATAATCACACAGAATAGTAGTCTGAACTTTTGCAGTTCTTTTTTACCATGCAGCCAATTTATCATCCTTTACCTTTATCATACTCTTTTAAGACATGGATCAAAGCTTTAGCCATGATGTGTTCCGACAGGACAATACTCATCATATCTGAAAAGAGACCCTACATAGGCATATGCTAATAGAAGGATGCTGAAAATCTCTCTCCAGAACCCATCAAGCCAAATGTGATCCCACTAATCCTCCACAGCAGTGTGGTTTCACCAAAATCAGAGCTGAAGTAGTGGGATATAGGATGAAAGCAAAAAAAAAAAAGACGTGACCAGAAATTGGCCAAATAAGTGATATTGCTAATGCAATGGGGATGGTAGTTTTGACATATTACTTTGACATATTTTTTTCTTCCCTGCAGTTCCCCACTTACTGAATTGATGAAACTATTACTTCAGAAGCTGGTAGGTATCATTCAGAAAGAAAGAAGTTGGAGCTCAGCTTTGAGGCTCAAGCTAAATTTTTTTAATGTTCACAGTAAGGTAACAGTTTTGAAAGCCTGACTTCGTTGAAAATAAGAGGCCTTCTAAATTCCTAGTCCCCTTGAACAGTAAAAGCAAAGTTTGGAGATATGGACATGCTTTTCTACATGCCTTAACATAGAAGGTAAGAGAATATGATGCAGGAAAAATTCTTGACAAGAAGGAGACGTAGAAAGTCCTGTGTACTAGACAAAGAAGAGAGGATGTGAGGGTCAAGCGGTCACACGTGTCTCAGTTCATCCCTCTCAGGGCAGAAACCTCAAACCAGAGAGGTTAGGGAAAATAACAGAACAGGGGAAGTTTTTCATTTGGCCACAGAACAGCTTGGCAATATTTAAATACCCATATTCAACCAGCACCAGGACACATGAGAGAAGACTGAGGAAAATGTTCATATCAGCAGATTTGAGGGCAGCCTCACAGCATCCTGCCCACTTCAGTCAAGTATGGAGTAAGCAGTCACAAGTTCTTAGGTCTCCAAAGGGTGTAAAAAGTTGATAGATAAAAAGTGAGCCCCTCTCCAGCAATTCCAGTTATATGTATATGCCCAAAAGAATTGAAAGTAGGGACTCAAGCAGATAATTGTGCACCTATATTCACAGCAGCAATATTCACAAGAGCCAAAATATGAAAATAACCTGGCTCCACTGGCAGATGAACAAATAAACTATGATAAATACATACAATGTAATAATATTCCATCATAAAAAGGAATGAAATTGATACATGCTATACGGATGAGTTTCGAAGACATTATGCTAAGTAAAATGAAAAGACACAAAAGGAAAGATAGGATACGATTCCACTTATAGAAGGTATCTGGAGAAGTAGAATAGAGGCTACCAAGAGCTGAGAGGAAAGGAAAATGAGGAGTTATTGTTTAATATTTACAGAGTTTCTGTTTAGGATGATGATAAAATTCTGGAAATGAAAGTGGTGATAGTTACATAACATTTGACTGTATTTAATGACATTGAATTGTACACAAAAAAAAGTACACAAAAAATCATAAACTTTATGTTACATATATTTACCACAATACATTTTTTTTTAAGTGAACCCCTAGTGGCCTGACAAAAGGACCAGCAGGCTACACAGTATCTAAAGACTGGCTTCCGCAGTCAAGCATCTCACAAGGCATTCCAAAAAACCAGTCCTAAACAGCCATGACTCAGGATGCCCCATGTTCAGGCAGGCTGAGTGACATTTCCATAAAGGCCAGCAGGGACTCAAATGCCAGCACCAGGAACAGAGGGACATCAGATGTCTCCCCACCAAGCTGCACCAATGCTGAAAGGGTACACAAGCTTCCTTCTGCACCTTGACACCATCTTGGTGCAGAGGAGTAGTAGAGGAGACCCTATATTACAAGGGTCTTGACAGAGAGATTAACTCTGAATTAACTACTTCCAGTGACTAAATTTTACAGAGATTGCAATGATGTTAAAAATCAACGTGTAATCCACCACCATGAGAATAAAGAGTCAAGGAACAGAATAAGATCAATTGCATAACTTTTTTATTTTAATTTTATTTCTTAATGCAAGCTTTTGTCTCCTACTAAACTTGGTGTGTGACTATAAAGCCTTTTGGCCCTCAGTCAGAAATGGCAATAGAGTATATATTGCAATATTTCCCCTTCATCATTTCCCATGCATGTATTCCTTTAAAGATTTTTTACAATGTTAAACAACCAAAACAGAACAGGTAAATTTTCCTCTCTTTCCAAATTGCTGCCCCCAAATTCCATCCATTCTATTTTTTATTAGTGGTCTATGAGGTTTTTCTATCTCTTTGACTTTCATTGTATTCAATTCGAGCTGCCTCTATGTGGGAACATACTTTTTGCCTTACATTATTTCTATAAACTTTGAATAGAAATATGGAAAGATTGAACTTTGAGTATTTCTCTCATCCACGAATTTAAAAAATAGTAAAAATGTACTCCACCAACTGTGTTATGCACTTGAGGTGACATCAGTGAAATGAGAAGCCATTAAAAATAAAAAGTTTCCATTGCTTTAGTCTTTGCAGGACATCAATTAAAGAGTGACACTTGCCTTGTGACGTATTTTCTTAATCCCAAAAGGTAGAACTTAAATTGACAACCTATAGTAAGCTTAACCCTCTATTGAAGAAAACTTAGTGATCTAGAAAATTAAAACACAGCCAGACTAGGTGAAAAATGAACGTTCAAGTAATACATTTATGGTTGGATGGCAAGGTCTTTAGACTGTGATTTTTTGCTGTTTCAGAGTTTTTTGGGCATTCTTTTCCTCTATTCCTAATGCAATTTATTTATTTTTCAAGTCTGCTGATTGTGTCTGTCTTAGGACCCTCCAGGGGCAGCTGTATGCTCTGCACTGCCTTCAATATGCTGACAAAGCTTCTAAATAAAACGACCGTAAATCTTCAATCTGCTGTCTAGCATTTTTATATCACATTTGCTTTGTTGAGGTTGAACATGAGTAATTACTTACACGTATATTATGAGTAAACTAAAATCCCCAAAGTCTTACTGTAAGGTCAATTAGACAAAAATATATCTTTAAAAAATGAATATTTGATAGGATTTTATCCATTCCACTTCCAACAATGAACTTACAAACTTTCAACTTAGGTTCTCAAAGGGTATTTCTCTCTTATAGCGTAGTCAAACAGTAATGTACAGTTTTGTATTTACTAAGGTGATGTATTGGAAAACTATGACTCAACAAAAGAGTTCAAGAGTTCTACATGGATCTTATACTACCTGTGTATGTTCCTACCCACCTGTAAGCCTCTGCCCATGTGCAATCTCTTTGCAGCGCCTCTTCCCAGCAGCCCCGACTAAGCTGGGCTCTCTCCTACCCCTGAACACACTGCACTTTGCACCTGGATGCCTTTGAGTGTTCATCTTGCTAGTAATGTTGTCTGTTTACAATGAAGGACATGTCAATGCTATATTCACAACTACTCAAAACTGGAAGATGTAAGTTCTTCAAAGATTAATCTATCAACTCATTAAAATTTCAATTTTTCATTTTAAAAAACATAAAATTTGGGAGCAGTGATATAGATGGAAAAGGGGAAAAAGGCTTGAAAAGTCATCCTCAAGTAAACCTAAAATACGGTTGCACAAAAATAGGCAAGGAAGTTTCAAGAAAGAGAAAAAAACTGGCCTTATATAAAATAAATATGGTAAAGCATCTAAGCCTAAATAATTACAGTGTTAACAGGGGTAAAAAAAAAAAAAACAATGCTGCCTATTAAAAAGGCTAGATATAATTGTATGGAATCATTTAGTATATCGTAAAGACAGTATTTTAAATTCATAGTGAGAATATGAATTATTTCACCAACTGATATGGTTTGGCTCTGTGTCCCCACCCAAATCTCATGTCGAACTGTAATCCCCACGAGTTGAAAGAGAGGCCGGGTGGGAGGTGACTGAATCATGGGGGTGAACTTCTCCCTTGCTGTTTTTGTGATAGAGTTCTCATGGGATCTGGTTGTTTGAAATCACGTAGCACTTCCCTCTTCTCTCTCTGTCTTTCTCGTCACCATGTGAAGATGTGCTTGCTTCCTCTTTTCCTCCTGCCATGACTGTAAGTTTCCTGAGGCCTCCCCAGCCACGCCTCCTATACAGCCTGTAGAACTGTGAGTCAATTAAACCTCTTTTCTTGATAAACTACTCAGTTTCAGGTAGCTCTTCATAGCAATGTGAGAACGGACTAATACACCAACAATGTTGGAAACAATTCGCTAGATAAAGCTTCCCACCTCATAACTAACTAGGTTAAAGGTAAATTCTTAATGAATTAAATATTTAAATGTAAACCATAAGCATAAAACACCATCAGACAGAAAACTATAATTTATATAATTTGGGGGTGAGAAAAATATTCTAACAAACAAAGCTCATACTATGAAGCAGAAATCATAAATTTAAGTAAGCACAGGGGCCAAACAGGCATAATACATGAGCAATTATCAGACTAGAGAAAATAATTCTGTTTTTTTTTTTTCCCCCAGCAGAATCTTAGTAAGCTTTTGGGTAGTGAAGTTGACACTCAGCCTCCACACTGAAGTAAGTACCTGGCAAGAATCTGCTCCATCTACATGGAAGCTGTATGTAGAAACAAAGGCTAAGCATTATTAAATCTTTTGCATTTTGGAAGAAAAGCCCATTTTAAATGTTTCCTTAAATTGTAAAAGAATAACACTGTGTGGGGCAAGGAAAAACATCTGATTCAACTCATTTAGCCATGAAGGAAAATATGGATATATTTGACAATATAAAGTTTATTCCCTTTACTACAAAATGTCATAAGCATGTTTATTTAGATATATACTTTAAAATCTATATCCATTAAGCACCACAATCAACTCCAAAGAGCAATCATGTTGTTTCCAGAAGTAAAGCAATGATAGATAAAAAATACTGCATTTGTATAACAGGATGTCCTGTAACTCAAAATTAATGCGCAAACAAAACTACAAATGTGGCTTTAAATACTATATTAGTCAGGACTTTACTGCTGTTTGTGCATCTAATTACAATATTTGTCATATTAATCTTTGCATTAGGTTTCCAGTGCCTATTGGTTTACAGTTATGAAATGTTTCTGGAAGAAAAAATTCTGTATATGTGACCACAAAATGTGATGGACTACTTAGTAATGCTAAAAAGATGCCAATATAAAATTCATAACAGGTTTTCTTTTGGAAATAACACTAGTTTTCATTTATCATGTAGCATTAAGCTCTTATTGTATCATCATTAATGTACAGTGACAATTAACGAAAAAATACTGAAGAAAGTAAAAATCCTCCAAAGTATAGTGAGAAATGTTCTGAGCCCCATTTATATTCTGACAAGCATAAATAAGATACTGACTGCAGGTTCAAGAAGAATTCAATTAACTATCCAAATTCTTCTGAAGATCCAAAATTCCTACTAAATAAATGCCATGTTCTAAAACAGAACATGGCTTCATCATCCTTCATTTAGACTGAACACACATAGAGCAGGGATGCGTAAAAAAGGCATTGGAAAGTAAAGTTTTAGCACTTGTGTAGCAAAATTGAAGCACACAGACCCCCAAATGTTTACTTTTTAAATCTCTATGTCTCGACTGGGAGCAGTGGCTCACGCCTGTAATCCCAGCACTTTGGCAGTCCAAGGATGGAAGACTGCTTGAGTCCAGGAGTTAGAGACCAGCCTGGGCAACACAGCAAGACCCCATCTCTACAAAAAATATATTAGCTGGGTATGGTGGTGTGTGCTTCAAATCCCAGGTACCAGGAGGCTGAGGTGGAGGGTCACTTGAGCCCAGGAGGTCAAGGCTGCAGTAAGTTGTGATCATGCCACTGCACTTAGCCTGGGGTGATGGAGTGAGATCCGATCTCAAAAAGAAAAGAAAAATCTACATGTCTTAAAGTAACTGGATAATTACCAGATCACTTTACTTTGTACTCTGCTCAATCACCACAACAAACATTTTAATCCTGAAGAAGATCCTGAACTGAGCATGAGAATGTCATATATCCTCATCATCAATGAAGACAAATAATATCAGGTAAGTCAAGCTTATGATATGAGCTTGATTTGAGGAGGTCACACAGAGTTGACATATGTGACCTCCTCACACTGATTTGAGGAGGTCACATAGAAGCACAGTGGCTTTTACAGACCTGACAGTCAGGCTGCACAAGGTAAATTCAGTCAATATTCCATGCTGGGAACATAAAGACATTGCTTTGCACAACCTGAATTACTCCACTTTCTTTATACAGGTAGGAATGGTGTAAGTATCTGTGCAACAGCTTAAGAAGGCTGTAGTGAATTTGAAAGAAACATCACTGCCTCACTGCTTTGCACATTTCAGGGACTAGAAGGGATACACTAATAATCTACAACAGAAGTGAACTGGAACTCAAGTTTCTCAACTTTCAATGCAATGTTTCTTCCCCACTGCAGGGCATAATTATTAAAACATGCTGCAACAAATGGAAAAAAATATATAGTCTATGGGGAAAAGCTAAAGTAATTGAGTTTATATAATCAACAGGAAATATTTTTCAATTTTGACAAGCAGCTTTCCCCTGGATTTGCTGATACCAGAACAATAAAAAATGGGTCGTATTTCTTTCCTTAAATCTTGATATGATAAATTATTTTTGCATCATTTATATTATAAATCAATTTAAAACGTGTGGACCAATTTAACAAACAAAAGACTAATTTGTCTTATGCTAGATAAATCATTAGGTGGTAAATGGTATTCTTAAAATACAACAATGAGGCTACACATAAAAATATGTATTACTCATTTAAATATGAAGGGCAGAAATTTTTTCAAATATTGACATCAAAAATAACATGTATCTGTTCACTCATGTTACATAAAATTTCACTCATAAATCTAATTTTGATTTTGAGTTAGATAACTAAATATTTTGGATTTACAGACTTACTCATGGTATATCTAAGTATATAGACAGCATTTTATTTGTTCTTTGTTTCTTGCAATGCCAAGGTAAGGATATGGCAACTTTAATAATAACTAATAACAGTGAATACTTACAAGTGTTTACTATGTGCCAACCACAATACTAAACTCTTTGCAAGCATTATTCCATTTCATTGCTATTATAACCCTATGAGGTAGTTATCATAGGTATACCCTATTTACAAATGAGCAACTGAACTTTGGTGAGTTTTGGCAATTTCCAAAGCAGTAGAACCAATACTCAAACCTATGCTGTCTCAACTCCAAAATCAGAACTCTTAAAACATTCAGCTATATTTTAGCCTGTTATTTTATATATTTTTTTCTATAGAGGATAAAATCCAGAGATGTAATTAAGTATTTGACTCTTTCACAGTAGAAGCTGGCTTCCATTTTGCATCTCCCTCCTTCTAGAGCCTTACATAATTACTTAAATGCTAGGAAAGGAATTACAATGTGGAAAGCAATAATTGGGCAAACAGTAGAAGGACTATCAGAGGACAAGGAATGTGAACAAATTTCCAGAACAGAAATTGTATGGGGAGTAGTTATACTATTATAACAAGTCAGAGGATTCTTTAGAATACAGAAGATGTGGAACCCTATCTTCCCTACTCCACTTCCAATTAGAGGATGCCCAGGACCTGTTCATCCACTCATCCCAGGCAAGATTTCTTCTGAAGAAAAAACTGAACACTCACGAATGGAAAAAGAAACCAAATCTGGAATTCTGTGTTTTCAATGAATCAGTCAACTCTGCACTCAAACACCTCAAATAAAAACCCTCCACACAACACATTCAACATACATACACAGAACTCCCAATTCATTTTCAAATGTATTATTCCTAAATATATATAGACAACCAAAGGTAGCCTCCAATATTACAACAAAAAATGAAGTATCCTGTAGGAAACAAAAAAAGAGAATAAAAATGTAATTAAGAAAAAGAAATCCTCCAATTTTTTGTTTGTTTGTTTGTTTGGGGGTGTGTGTGTGTGTGTGTGTGTGTGTGTGTGTGTGTGTGTGTGTGTTTTGAGACAGAGTCTCGCTCTGCTGCCCAGCTAGAGTGCAGTGGTGCAATCTCGGCTCACTGCAAGCTCCGCCTCCCGGGTTCACACCATTCTGCCTCAGCCTCCTGAGTAGCTGGGACTACAGCTGCCCGCCGCCACGGCTGGCTGGCTAATTTTTTGTATTTTTAGTAGAGACAAGGTTTCACCATGTTAGCCAGGATGGTCTCGATCTCCTGACCTCATGATCCGCCCGCCTCAGCCTCCCAAAGTGCTGGGATTACAGGCGTGAGCCACCGTGCCTGGCCAAAATCCTCTAATTTTTATGTTCAGAGAGATTTGAGAAGATACTATATTCATAAAAGGAACAAAAAAATCTTTTGGAAATTAAACATAACCATCTGTGTATTCCAAATTTTTAAAAATAGAAATTTTGGAGGACAAAGTCAAGGAAGTCTCTCAAAATAAAAAGATAAAAATATGTCAAATGCAAAAGGTAATGTAAGAGGCATAAATAATTAGTCCAGGAGGTTCCAACATCTAAATAATATAAACTTCAGAGAAATAGAGAAAGAAATTAGCAAAGAAATAATATAGAAAAATATTCCAGAGCTAAAAGATATGAACCTCAAAATTGAAAGGTCCCACCAGGTGTCCAGAACAATGAATGAGGAGAGAGTCCACAGCAAGTGACATCCCTGTGAAATTCCAGAATCTCTGGACAAAACATATGAGACACTTCTGGGGGAAGAACTGGAGAATCAAGTTACCAAAACAGAAGGAGAATCAGATGACATCAGACTCCTCAGCCATAGCAGGTGCTTAAAAGACAATGGAGATGCTCTTAAATATTATTAGGAACAATGATTCTTACCATATAATACAGTGTAGAGCCAAAATCATCAATTGTCAGGGTGAAATATAGAGATTTGCAGCCATGGAAGGAGTCCTGGAAATTTATCTCCTTTCTGATGATGTGCTCTAGGGGAAGAAGGGAATAAACCATAGAAGGGGAAGAGAAAGGTAAGAGTCATGATTCCTGGATACAATCCAAGAAATGGTGAAGGAAAGTCCTAGAGATGGCAGTTGTGCAGCAGAGACCAGAGAGGAACAACCATAATTGGAGCTGAAATATGGAAGGATCGAGAACAGGAAAAGGTGCTCTTGGTGGAACCTCTAATATGACTTTGAAGATAAGACTGATGTGGCCATGAAAAACCAGGGCAAGAAACAAAGAAGAGTAATTAGAAACTCCAGGAAAAGCAAAAGGCTGTGTAGAAAGAGAAATGATGTTAGCATAGTATAGTACCATGTGAACAACATTTATAGCAATACTGTAAGCAGTGCTGATCAATTCAAAACTATATATACGTAGTAATATCACTGTATTGGGAGGTTGGGAGATGGAAGATGGGCTAGTGTAAAAAAATCTAAGTCTTCATCTATCATAAGAAATTAGTACTTTAGATGATGTCTAAAATTAAAAAAAAAGAGATAGCAAGAAAGACATATTATTTAGAAATATGATGGTAACTACAAGAAGAAACAGCTACAATAGTTAAATACCTGGGAAGTAGGACTGGGTGCTGCTGGGTGGGATGTGGTGCAATAGGAAGGAATTATAAAAATTTGATAGTATTCAATTATTATGGTATGTACATATGTGTGGTCAGGTATGTATGTGTATGTGCATACTTTTTATCAAATTTATATAGTTCATGTGTTTAAGCCCTATTCAAGAGTATAGAATTTACTGTCATTGTTTAAAGTAGACTTTGGCTCCTTGACAGAAGATTTATGTGCTCACACCTACTGTGCCACAGAAGAAACATAACTGTCAGCTGGAAATAAAACTCACTTGATAAGATTTAGTGCAGGTTGCTGTTTCTCTAAAATTTAAGTTTTACCTCTATCTGAAGGTAAAAGAGAGAAGCAGTTTGCTTTTTTACTCTTAGATTCTCTTAGCCTCCACTGCATAATATATTATGCATCAATTAAATTATCTTTAATTAAATGAACATTCTTGCACAAATGAACTCATTTTGGGTAAGTAGCTGTGTACTGGGAGTCACTGTTCTTTCAGACATAAAAGGGATAAAGTTCATTTTTACATTCTTAACATTGAGCAAACCATTTTTCAATCATTCAGAACTGGTAAATAAGTATAATTATTTCTGCTGCAAAGAATAGTTTAATAGCTAGATATTAGCTAGAGAAGCCAACAATGAGGCTTGCTAATCATTGCTATGACAATCTTCTGCTTTATTTTTATATGTGTCTCATAAAACTGTCAAAGTTGAGTGGCAAGCAAGAGCTTCGAGAAAACAACTCTTACCAGCCTAGGGAACTTTAGTAGAACATCTTATCTTTGGGGGCCTGATCTTAGACATATTCCAGGGGAAAGAGCCTGGAAGAAAAGATATTAAATAACACATCTGATTTTTCTCTCTTTCTCATATTCAAGCAAATACTGGTCTTTAGATCAAAACAAATTAAAAACTTCCAGGATGTCCTTGGTCATCCCCAAGATGGACTTTGAAAATGATGTTAAGACTTTAGATGCAATATGTCCTGAAATAAAAATTTAGTGTTACCCTCATATGATGAGGAAATTGTCAAAAACAATTTGACGATTGATTCGGATCAAAGAAATAGTTGTATATTATACAAATAGGGTGGTTAATTAATATCTGTAAGCATTAAATGAACACAAGTCAATATGTTTCGTGCTGGTAACATTTGAAATAATAACTAACAACCGTGTTAAAGGAAAACCATTTTATATCATTTTAAATTCTCTTAACTATCTCAATCTAACACAGGGAGTCAAAAAATTTCTTCAGTCATTCCAGTACCTGTATGACTTTTGGCACATATTATATTTCTACGGTTAACAAAATATTTTTCTTTTAATTGATTTACTTTTAAACTTAAAATCATGACCTGAAGCCTTGTTCAAAGAGAAAATAATGAAATTTGTTTTCTATTTAGTGATATTTGTATTCCTCCTTTGTAAAGTCTGTAAAATAGAATGAAAAAGTGATGTTTGCAATCAACACCAACCTCACAAACCAGTTATGAGGTTTGGATAAGATAATATGCGCAGAATGCTTAACACAGGTGCTTAGTAACTAAAGACCATTTTCAATGGTGTATTTTCCCTTTGGATATGGTTGTTTCTAATCATCTTAAGGGGGATAATGAAGAAAGTTTCCCTTGGAAAAATCTCATCTCCCTCACCTTTTCTTCTACTGAGAGGTGGTAAATATACAGCCAAAAAAAGTTTCAAGAGGCAAAGATCAGACTCTTTTTGCCAAGTTTTGGAAAAGGGTTAAAATGAAAAACCATTTGTTTCCTCCAGCTGGGATTAGGTAGCAAGGGGAGAGTTGATTGAGACCTCTGTCCTCACCTCTTCCTATCTGATTCTCCTCTACTTTCCCTGAGACAAAGAAGAAAAAAAATCGTATTCTTCTTACACATGTCTAACCTTCATAGAAACTACTGCGGCTGCTGCTCTAACTTTATTCTTTGTGATGGTTAATTTTAGGTGCCAGCTTGACTGCATTAAGGGATACTCGATAGCTGGTAAAGCATTATTTCTAGATGTGTCTGTGAATGTGTTTCTGGAGGAGACTGGTGAGTCTGGGGACTGAGTGGGGAAGATCTGCCCTCATTGTGGGCGGGCACCATCCAATACACTGAGGGCTCGAATAAAACAAAAAGGCAGAAAAAATGTGAATTCACTCTCTCTCTTCTAGAGCTAGGACGCCCTTCTTCTCCTCCCCTCAGAAATCAGGACTCTAGGTTCTCTGGCCTTTGGAGAATCACCTGCCTCCCATGACCTCCATAATCGTTAGATAATAAATGTGTGTTGTTTTAAGCTACTGAGTTTGTGATAATTTGTTACAGCAGCTATAGAAAGCTAATACAGCCGTGAACTTGTTAGAAATGCAAATTCTTGGTCCCCACCCAGGTCTACTGAATCAGACACTCAGGAGTGGGGCACAGCAGTCTGTTTTAACAAGCCCTCCCAGTGATTCTGATGCTTGCTAAAGTTTGCACAATACTTTCCTGCCTCTGCTTTCTCACTGTCCATTTGTTGTCCTGCTTTAATCTAATTTAAGCCCCCACCATTCATTGCACCTACTCTTGAAATCACCTAATTGCCTGTTTGAATCACCTGTTTGAATCACCTGTATTTAGCTTTTATTCCATCTGAATTTTCATCATCATTTGAGACTATTAACCATTAAACACCTTCACTTCTTTTTTGTGGCTCTTCCTTTATCCACCCCTTAAGTATGGGACTTTCTTGCGCTACGTTCTGCAACCTTTTCTCTTTTCCCTCTGACTCTCTCCCTGGGCAATTTCACCTACTTCCAAGTCATGTTTCAACCTAAACTCTGGTGACTCTTAATCTGCGTCTCTAGCACCAGCCATTTCTCTGCTCTAGTCCTGAATTCTAAATTGTGTTCTACCTATTTGTATTCCTATCTGGGCCTCAAATTTAATATATCCTCCCCAACTTTACCCCAAAAAATCTGCAGTTCCTCTTGCATTTCTTTGCATTTTATGACCTTATCTGACCTTATCAGACATTCCATTGCCCAGTGATCCATGATTCTTTTTCACCCTTATCTTTCACAAATAATTGTGCACAAATTGTGACAATTCTATTTTTAAAATATGTTTGAACTCCACCGCTTTAGAGCCTCTCCTCTGTGTCACTAGTTGCAGCCCTAGTTCAGTGTTTCTCAAAGAGCAATGTTAAACAGTGCACCAAAATCACCTATGGTGCTCTAAAACTTCCTGGGATCTGGTTAGACTCACCTGAATTTGACTTTCAGTGGGGCGGGGTGAGGGGTCATGGTCTGATAATCAGCATTTTAAGTGCATAGCTTGGTTGGGTTTTATGCTACCAAATTTTAAGAACTACTGCCTTAGATAAGCGATCACTGTTTACCTGAACTCTATTCCTTGGTTTTTGTATTAGTCTTTCTCTTGCTGCAAAACAGATTACCTCCAATTTAGTAGCTTAAAACAACACACATTTATTATCTCACAGTTTCCTTGGATCAAGAGCCCAGGCATAGTTTATCTGGATTCTCTACTCAGAGTCTTTCAAGGCTGCAGTTAAGGGATTGGCTGGGCTGCATTCTTATCTGGGGGCTCAACTAGGGAAGGATCTACTTCCAAGCTCATTTAGGTTGTGAGCAGAATTCATTTCTTGTGGTGTACAACTGAAGACTGACGCTTCTTACTGACTATAGCTTGGTGCATGCCTTCAGGTCCTAGAGGTCACGTGAAATTCCTTGTCACTTGCATTTAAAGCAGTGTTAAAGGAGATAATTTTGTCTTTTACCTTAAACATTTTATTGACATCAAATAATAGAGATTTGGTTTTTGACGATTCTGTAACTCTGATATTTCAACTGAATTGCACAGCAGTTAAATGATTTAAATATTAGAAATAAGCCAAATTCCAATGTTACAAAAAAGTATTTTCCTAAGATTAAATAATATGTATTATTTGCAATGTCTGTGACACTCTGTACAAAAATCTCAAAGGGTGCTTGTTAAAAGTGCATGTTCTAGAACTCCAGTCAGTCCCCAATTTCTGATTCAGTAAATCTTAATATTTAACAAGCACCCCAACTGAATCTAATTCAGATGTCCTAAGAATGATGTTTTGGTAGCCACTTGTCTATAAGATATAATAAAAAATAAACACAACTAAGTTGAAATATTTTAGAAAGTAAAAAAGTCTTTGAACATAGTTATAAAATCATATGCAAGGGAAATGCCATCAATTATACTAGTGATGATTTATCTACTTTAAAAATTATGCAAAAATGAGTAGCTCAAATCAACAGCATAATTTTACTAATCTAAGACAGTCTATGGTGACAGATCATTACCTAATCTTTGTGAAATTAATCTGCATTATAACAACAAAATTGCATTAAATTTAATTCACTGAAAAGTTTTCAGCCAGCTTCATGTAAATTTTCCAATACAGAACTAGTCCAATCTTTTCTTTTTTCGATAGCAGTACCTTTATTTTTATAGTTTTTTATGTAGCTTTTTTAAAAAATTGATATGTCATAGTTGTACATCTTTTTGGGGTACATGTGATATGTTGGTACATGTATACAATGTGTAATGATCACGTCAGGGTAATTGGGATATCTATCACTTCAAATTTTTACAGTTTTCTACTTTATATTCAGAATGCCTGACATAGGCAACACAGTAAGTCCATCAGCCACTAAAAACCAGTGGAGGAAAAAAGTCTATAAAATCATGTTAAAAATTAATTCAGCCCTGTCTATCTTTGAGTGTCTCTTAGCTTTTGCAGAATCCAGATTATAGATTATCGGATATGAGTTCATGTTTTTAGTTTACTATCCTGCATTAAAATATCCAACAGCAGGATTTTTTTCTACTCAGCCTACCTGGGAAGTTCCATGTGATCACATTAATGGATGCAACACTAACCTAGAAGCTAGAGACACAGAATTTTACTCCTGTATCTTTGTACCCTACTATCAACCTCTAGTGGAAGATCATGGAATAATTTAGATTCTTCTCCAGAATAAATCCAGTTAATTCAGGTATCTATGGTGACCTTCCTCACCACCTCCATCCCAAATTATGGAGATTAGCTGTAGGATTGTTCCCTAATATATCAATTGGGGGTGTAACCTTGCATTGGTTTCCTGTGTTTTGGGTAGTTCAATTCATCAGGTTTATATGGAGCAGCTAGTAAGTACAAGATACTGAGGAAGATTAAAATAAACACAAATAGCAGCCCTTAGCAGTTAGAAAGAGAGAAAAGGCATGACCACAGATAACCGTTATGCATATGGCATAATGCAGAAAGTAATAAATTCCTCTTGGCTGCTACAAAGTTTAGAATACAAGTTCAGAATTTTGGCTTTATTATTTAGTATTCATAGAAAATTAAGTCTGAAATCTAAGCACCCTAAGTCTCTGACAAAATCCAAGGAGATCTGAGACTTCCCAATAGAAATAGCCACTATGAACCCACTGAGTCCACCAAAGTCCAACTTGTTTTGCTCACATTTGACTTTCAGTTGTCCTGTTACCTGCAAAATAGAGCAGAGTTGTTTAGCAGCTCTGACCAAACACATGGGACCATTCTAAGAGAGCTGCAAAGTGTGATGGCTATTGTGCTGTGGTTTTGAACCTAAAATCTACTATATGTCAGGATATGATGTAAAAGTAATTCCCAATTCCTCAAGTGTCATTAAATTAAAATGATCACAGCCTGCAAAAGAACTAAGACTATCAGTTTGTGATACAGTTTGGCTGTGGCCCCACCCAAATCTCATCCTGAATTCCCATATGTTGTGGGAGGCACCCAGTAGGAGGTAACTGAATCATGGGGGCAGGTCTTTCCTGTGCTGTTCTCCCGATAGTGAATAGGTCTGACAAGATCTGATGGTTTTTAAAATGGGAGTTTCCCTGCATAAGCTCTCTTTTTGCCTGCTGCCATCCATGTAAGATGTGACTTGCTCCTTCTTGCCTTCTGCCATGACTGTGAGGCCTCCCCAGCCATGTGAAACTGTTAAGTCCATTAAACCTCTTTCTTTTGTAAACTGCCCAGTCTCAGGTATGTCTTTATCAGCAGTGTGAAAACAGACTAATACAGTTTGCTTTCTGCAGTCTAGGCAGGCACTTTCTTTATAGGATTAATCATGTCACTCCCTGTGCATTACCACACCTTCACTATAATTAAATTTAAAACGAAACAATTGATACTAAATTTTCAACAAAATTATTCCAAAATTACTTGAGTTTTTTTTTTTTTCAAGCGTTTGTTAAAAACATAATCGGGCTAATTCTTCAGGGTAAAATCAACAATATTGGAAGCACCAGACTGTGATTCCTTCTCCTGGGTAAAATCTAAAAATATTATGGTTATGCGCATCAGTTACTCCCAATAATCAATCCTTGGTGATTACTGAGGAAAAGGAAGAATGACTCACTGTATGAGAATGCAGTGCCCATTTGTATACCCAGCTTTGATATGGGTGGGGATTGGGGGTGGAAGATGGTTTTTGACCCATTTCTAAATTTCAGAAACAATCACTCTTTTTTACACTGAATAACTGAAAAGTATGTCAATAAAAATAGAGAAAAAATGCATACATTTTTCATTGCATAATATTGCACTGAAAATATTGTATAATTTCCCTTACAGACTCTTTGCCTCTTTATCTGGTGACTTAACCATAGAAAATTCACAGAGATGAGTCTTGAGAGGCATCTCTGACTAGGTGAGGACAGTAGCATACACAGAAAAGAAAGAAAATCTTGCTAGAAAGACTTTCTTGCCTTTGTTTAAAAAAACTCTACAATGAAGTGGTAAATCTTACTCCATTGTAAATTTACAGTGAAAAAAATTTAGGATATTTCTGTGGATATCTGATAACAAATTCAATACAAACAATATATGGGAAGGTATAAGACAAACAAGTAAATCTATGGAAATTTTCACCCTAGGTAGATTGATCCCTTCTCTCCTGATTATAGACAATAACTTTCTAGTCTTCTTGTGACCACATGACATCAAATCTTAGCTACTTTTTTCCTATAATGTAAAAGTGAGATGCAGAATTATCTGACATATCATACCCCCAAAATTCCTGCATTAGGAGACAAATAAAATGCCTTTAAAAGCAAATACTACTCACCACCTAAAAATTATATCTTGTTCTATTTCATTTTTAAGAAAATTAAGGAAAAGTGCCAAATAATATTTATGTAGTAAGACTTTAGGAGTTGGTTTTTCATTTTCACTTCTTATCCAATTATTTAAACTCGAACAACTTCTCTCTTAATTAAAATCAGAACATCTTTTATGTGATTTTTATAAGGCAAGGTTTTTTTTCCAATATTTCATATATTTTCATATAGAACTGTGTTTGGTTTAAAATTACATATTTTCATGTACTGTACTAAAAAAATCTCATTCTTATTTTCTTATTAGAAAAACAAAAAGGGTTTTAAAGACTCTGTTACCATTATTTTTAAAAGGAAACATTCTGTTCAGCTTAGTGCAGTCAGTTCAGCATTTTGTTGCAATAATAACTTAATGTAATTGGATTATTTGTAACAAAAAGGATAAATGCTTGAGGGGATGGATACCCCATTCTCCATGATGTGATTATTATGCATTGCATGCCTGTATCAAAATACCTCATGTACCCCATAAATCTACATACCTACTATGTAGCCACAAAATTTTAAAAAATCAGATAAAAAAGAAATAATTTGAAATAGATGCAAATACAAGGCATCTTAAAGGACGATTTAATCTTTTTAGATCTCATTTTGAAAATATGTGACCTCAGAAAAAAATGATAGCAACAGGTTTGCTTTCTTGTAACATTAAATTTCTTTTAATTGAAGTTTGGGCACCTTCCCAGAATGACAGATTCTGCAGACAAACTGGTAGGCAGCTCAGTTATCAAAAAACACCCCGAATGTTGTATATATGAATTCTTTACTTCTAATCATTTTTTTCTAAAAATAAAAAAAAATAGGAATCCACTGGAATATGGATAAAACTACAGCCCAACTATGGTTTAAGCCAAGGGTCTCCAACTGTCAGATCGGGACCAGTCCATGGCCTGTCAGGAACCAGGCTCCACAGGTGAGTGGCAGGCAAGTGAGCATTTCCATGTGAGCTCCATCTCCTCTCAGATCAGGGGCAGCACTAGATTCTCATAGGAGTGCAAACCCTATTGTGAACTGCACAAGTGAAGGATCTAGGTTGCGTGCTCCTTATGAGAATCTAACTAATGCCTGATGATCTGAGGTGGAACAGTTTCATCCCGAAACCATCCCCAGCCTGGTCCATGGAAAAACTGTCTTCCATAAAACCAGTCCCTGGTGCCACAAAGGTTGGGGACTGCTGGTTTAAACTGTGATGAGAAGTCCCAAGTCATATGTACAGCTAGATGAAAACATATAAGAAGATACCAAACATATATATACACATAAGTGTAGCATGTTTATACCTATATCTATATTTAATAGGTTGTCTGATAATCATATATCTAGTTTTATAATGAGAGTGTGTGTTTGATGCTATCAAGTAAACAATCTTTAGTTCATTCTAATTTTCTAATTCAGAAAGAAAAGAAAAATCCATCAAGAAAAAGCAATTTTAGAAGGACAGGAATTGAGGCCAAATAGGTTGTACAATCTATTTCCTCTAAAACTAACCAACAGAAGGTCTGGCAGCCTGTTTTAGTTATCAGCAGCTTCCATTCATTAAATCTAATTGCTATGCGGAGGCCATTTCAATTGATGCATGTAAAAAGCAATTTCAAGTCCATGGTGGTGGCTTCCAGCCTCTCTGGGGAATGGATAGTCCATTCTGCTCCTTTTTATGTTCACCTTAGTACAGGAAGGCAGTTGAAACTACTAATGACTGCCTATCCTATGAGTGTCACTTGGCCAGAACTTGTCAATAAGTTTATCAAGAGGATTCTCTTGGAATTACATATTCCAAGATACATTTGGAATTGTGAAACACAAAAATTTTACTAGAGAGAAAAAGAAAATGAAAATAAATGAATGAACAGTTGAATGAGTGAGTGGCTGGGCTATGGTGCCTGAGCTTGGCTTTAGGACCACACTGTGTGCTTTCATCTTGGCTCTACTCTTAATCTTTGGGCAACTATGGACAAGCTATTTAATTTGTCTGAGCCTCAATGTCCACACCTGTAGAATGTGTAAAAGAGCAGCCCTGTCTGAGGATTAAATGAGTCAAAGCGTGTTAGCTAACATATTGTTCCTGCTTTACTAAATATCTTCCATTCAGGCTGACAAAATAATACAGAGTTGTGTCCTATTTCAGAAAAAATTTAGTTTTTTAATGACTCATTCATTCATTCATTCAGACATTTTGTATTTTCTGGTTCTATACTTGTGCTTATTAAAATGGCCACATCTCACCAAGTGAACCTAATATTTGAGGTTTCTGAATGTTTTAGAGAAAAATCTAGATGATAACTAACAACAAACACTACAAAATAACAAACCCAACAAAAATGTGAGTATCCTTTGTGTAGTGATAAAGAGATAATTTTAATCATTTGAAAAACTATAATAGTATTGAATTAATATATTCATATACATATTTAAATGACATCAGATGTAGACTCAAATTTACATTTGCTAGGAATAAAAACTTGTCATATATGGTCACACTCATTCACTAAATACCTAGCTACATGTATACTATGTTGAAGCATAATACTTTGTAGATTAAAGTGTTCTGATAATTATTATCATTAATCAAGTGCCTACTATGTAGCAGGCACTTTATGTTTGGCATCTATTAGTCCTCACAATAAGCCAATGGTAAAAATATTGTTGCCTGTTTACAGACCTAAAGAGGCTACTAAGGAGGAGTAAGCACAGGAAAGCTCAAGTCTGGTGCTAAAGTCCATGTTTTTCCTTGCTTGTTATGTGGCTTTGATCTTTATAATAGAAGATATTTTCTCTTTAATTAGACAGCATTATCTGGCTTCATATAATTATATACTTAACTTCCCTTTGAAGATATAAACCACACTTATTTCTAATACATAGCCCTAAAGCACACTTTATAAACACTATGGGTACATAATGTTGTATAGTGTTTCTTCTCCTACCTCTCTAAAAATGGTATCATTAGATCAGTAGCAGAGTTTTCAATCAGTGGCCTCCATGATTGTGTTTAGGACTGTTTACAAATACTGGATCTCTTGCTCTGGGCATGTGGTAAAATTCTGAGATTCTCTGTTTCCTTGAAAGCAGTGTGGCCATAAGTGGAAGTGGTGAATTTTGCTTCCATCTTTTAGAATCAGCACATGACTGTCCATGACTCTTTTTCCCTGCCTCAGGAATTGTGAAGTCATAGGTGGTGATGGTACTTCCGACACCCAGGTTTCTCAGAAACTATGATGCCAACTTGCAATGGACATGTAGAGTGGGCAAGATATAAACATGGTCATTGTAAGCCACTGAGGTTTTGGAATTGTTTGTTACCACAACATAACCTGGTTTGTACTGACTGATATAGCATCTTGGAATCTAACCAATTTGGCATGTACCTTAAGATCCCAATCTACTTAAAAAGGGTAACTTCTTGAAAAGAATATAGAAAAGAAAGCTTACCTTAGCATTTTATGACAATTTACAGGGTGATAGCCCACCAAATCAATCTTTCTTAAATTGTATTCTTCTGCCATTTTCCCCTTTGTGCAACCCAGGCATGAACTGGGTTAGGGTGGGAAGTTGTAGTTGACACAATACAGAAGCCATTCGTCTACATGAACTCAGTGTACTGAATAACATAATGTGAGATTTAGTTTTTTTTGTAAGAAAATCCAAGGTTGAGAAAATTACCAGCTAAGGTGCATTATCTGTTCTGTTGCAGTGAATACAAGAAGTAACTCAAATGTGTGGAATGCATTTTTACTGGCCTTAATAATTAAATACTGTGGTGTATGCCTTTCCATATCCTGAATAACTAATTAAATTATTCTGAAAATGATGAAATGCAATAAAATCATCTTGCTGAGGTTAGCTTTGTGACACCTTTTATTATCAGAGAATATTTTTAAAGCCCCACAAATAATTTCAGTAGAAAATGAAATGTTTTGTTATATCTTGAAAAGGTTATGAATTGCATCTTGCTACTGACAGCAAATTTCTCCAGATTCTATGTTCTGAAGTTGAAACTTCCATTATATTTTCATTGTATTGAGACTAAATTAAAGCAGATCTTATTATAGAAAAAGAATCACATTCTATTTTAAGAACTATTCTCACAATTCCAACTTATTATAATATCAGAAGACAACAGAAAAACAGCAAAATTTATTAGAAAGAAAAACATAATTATCAAGAAAAATAGCACTTTAAATAAGCTGACTATTTCAAGCTACCTAGAGATCCTAGAGCTATGAAGCTGCTTTGGAAAGTCCTAAGAGCTTGATGAATAATGTATTCTCTAACCACTTTTAACTTTATTTATATTTCCCACTTTGTTCTATAAAAATCTCAAGGTGGTATACAGAAAGGCATACAGAGCAATGGGATTAGAAATAGAAATGAGGAAATAGGGACTCTGAAAAACAAATGTCTGGAAATAAGACAGAAATAAGATTAGTTCCTAAGTTAAAACAACAATTTACAAGACTCACAGGTGCTATATGAGAACAAACCAGTTCCTTGGGTTTCTAGTTTATGGATTATTTTCAGAGAGGCCAGGCTGAGTTACTAGAGGAAAGAGAAATCTAAGAATCCAAAATTTTTAGATATTTTTACCATAGTAGCTTAAAAAAGTTGAACATCACCCCCTCATATTCTATGCATTTATTCCTACGTTGTATGTATATAAATATGTGCCAATATATTTATTAAAAATACATTAAAAAGATAAATAGAATAATAGATATTGAATTATTTTCTTCCCTCACCCCAGGGGCCAATTTTCCCTGTACCAACCTCACCAAGATATGACAGGAAAATGCATGGATGCTTTCCTAGCCCCTCAAAGGAAGGAATATCTCCTGCTGCTGAATAATCTCATCCCTCACCCTCCCCAAATGTCCCTGCCTGCCTTTTAATCTGAAAATTTCCACACATTTAGCAAAGGAAGTTGTCTTCCACAAGCGTTCTGTCTCTACACAACAGAAATCCATTCCTCAAATGTCTTTTCCTTCTCTAGGAACCAGTTGTCTTCATTTCTCAAAGATTTTACCATGAAAAATCACAAACTTGTTCCACGAACACAATATATTGGAGACAAAAACCAGACCTCTTCCACTCTTGATTTTTCCCAGAATCTTTTGATAAATCAGGATTTTTCCAGTATTTTACTCCCACCATAGCAACCTCTTAGTGCACTTCAAAACCTCATTAACCCAAATATCAAGGCCAAAGACTAAGACAACAGCGTTTTGGCCAGATTAATCTCTTATCAAATTAGAAAGAGTTTTTTTTCTTTTTACTATACTTTCTCAGATGCTTAATTTACTATAATTCTTCAATTTTCACCACACAACTCATCTGCAAGAATCTCACTGTTCAATGTTATCATTTGAATTCCACAGCCTCCCCTCCTCCTGCTTGGGGCCATCAAGGTCACTGTGGCCATTAGAAGGATCGAGGCTGAGGCAGGAGAATGGCGTAAACCCAGGAGGCGGAGCTTGCAGTGAGCTGAGATCCGGCCACTGCACTCCAGCCTGGGTGACAGAGCGAGACTCCGTCTCAAAGAAAAAAAAAAAAAAAGAAGGATCTTCTGGGACTGGGATTGGCAGAAGTGTGTATCTGCCCAAGCAGGATCCCATGCTTGTGCAGCACTTCCATCTAATTTCACTATTAAAGCCTATATCAAAGCTTCTGAATGGCAAGTCGTAAACATCTCTAGCATGACATTGGTACAACAGTGCAGCAAACACTAATCAAACTAATTCAGTGCTTAACTTCATTTGCTTCCGCTAAATGGCTTATGTGATATGGCAACCTTAAAGACATCCTTCTCATAGACTCTGGAGTTTAAATTTACACGGGGCAGAGGTAATCACTCCCAAATGCAATTATCTCATTACTACCAAATCTATATGTGGAGAACTAAATTAGGACCAGAACACTTTTCACCTCTAATTTCTTACTATCTTTGTTTGCTTGTTCTTTTTAAGCAGCTATTATTGACAAAGTAAAAAGAAAAAAGTTTTCCTACTTGTCAGCGCTGCCAAACAAGATGGTTTAATAATCAAAACAAGGACAAATCATTCTTAACCTTTTTATTTCTTAGTTTTCCCAAATGCAAAGCAGGTATAAGATAAAGACCAATTCCCTACTATCCTGGGGCATTAATTACCAAGATAATGATTATCAGACTCATGGAAATGCCTATAAAAAAGTCTTTGTATAAAGACAACCCATTTTTCTCTTCCACACTTGAAAACACACTATTCTTGGGTTCACCGAACTAGAATACAAGGTATCAACTTCACCATTTATTATGATAGAGTTGGCAGTGGTTATTTTGTCTGCCTGAGAGGGCAACCAGATTTGAGTTGAAGAACTGTCTGGCCTCTATCAAGCCTTTATAGATTGATTTAGTGTGGGCTGCATATTTATAGTTTCAAAGAACTATCCAGAATATAGAAGGGGACTGACTTCCTCTGGGAATTTGTGTTCGATTGAATTAAAATATCAAAAAGTCTTCTTTTATGTTAATCTGAAATATCAAATAAATATTATGAGACTAGCATTGCTTTCGAGATGTGTATTTATCTGCTTATACTATGTCAGGATTTAATTCTTAGAAAAAACATTAATTTTTAATGAAAATAAAAGGATATTATTGTTGAAAAGATATGAAATGAACAAAATTATTTTAAAGAATGATATACAAATTTACACTTTTAAGCTATATTTTAAACAAAGGGCATTTCAACAATAAAATAAACCTAATAATATATGCTAGAGATAAGAGATTTAAGAAAAAATAATGACTTCTGATTATACAGTATCTGAGGCAACACAACCACTTAGAAAAGTTTCACAAATGGTTCAAATAAGCAATTGACTATTTCCAGTTTTAACTACCTGTCTTGTTCATAGACTTATTACCCAAACCTAGGGTAAATAAATGTGTTAAATGGTAGATGGATGATGCACAGATAACCAACAATTGTCTTTCTGAAATGCAGACTACAGGCAGAGGATACCAGTCTCTGTCCCTTTTCTCAACACTTCTTTGCCCTCCTAGCAGGGAGCAGGAGTTGCTGATCTCACTGGATTGGTTCCAGGATACTGACAAGGCCAGGCTCATCACTAAATGTAGTAGGAGCTTACACATGTGAGCATGGCTCTCTCTCCCGTCTACTTCTTCCTTGCAGTTGGGTTAAAACTCATTCTGGGCCTTTCCTGGGGGCAGTTCTGGAGTCAGCTTTGCCTTTCTCCTTTTCTCCCAGCTTTTCTGCTTGTAGACCTCATGGGGCTCTCATCTGGTTAACCCAGTGATGGCAGATCCTGAGGTTAGGGGTTGGGTTTAGGAGAAAAGAGACTCCTCCATTAGGTTTGAGTTATGAGCTTTAGCCTAGTTCTTTGATTTATGCTGTGATTGCTAAATTAACTTGGAAAAATCAAAATAATTTGCCACTTTAAAAATAAGCCCCTTCCTAAAATGAAAAATTCTATTTGTGAGTATAATGAGAGGCCAAGAAAGAGGCTTTTCTTCCAAATGCTCATGACACTACCAGAGCCAAGTTCCTTAAATCAAAACCTGACTAAATAAAATAATTTGCCAAGAATCAAAAACAATATCTGTATTGTAAATATTTAATCACTGACTCATTGATAAACCAAATACAACTACATTAAGATGCTTATTAATGTTTAATTATTGTTTAAACATAACATCCTCAAGAATGTGTGTATCCATTCAAAATTTAAAGTGGAATCTAACAACAAATAAATTCCCAAACACTGATGAAGTAACAGCTACTAATATTTAAACTAGATATTAATAGCCAAATATTCTTTCAATACTCCAATACATTCATCAACTGACCGAAAAGAATGAGAAGATGGGCACGGTGGCTCACGCCTGTAATCCCAGCACTTTGGGAGGTTGAGGCAGGCGATCAAGAGGTCAGGAGATCAAGACCATCCTGGCCAACATGGTGAAACCCCGTCTCTACTAAAAACACAAAAATTAGCTGGGTGTGGTGGTGCGTGCCTGTAATCCTAGCTACTCGGGAGGCTGAGGCAGGAGAATCACCTGAACCAGGGAGTTGGAGGTTGCAGTGAGCTGATATTGCACCACTGCCTCCAGCCTGGAAACAGAGTGAGACTCTGTCTTGAAAAAAGAAAAAGAAAGAAAAGAAAAGAATGGGAGAGAGACTCACACAATCAACCCAGCAGTAGCCTTCTCTCTAACAGTTAGGAAAACAGAGCCTTCAGCATGTTAAATCTGCAACCCATCAGTTCTAACTAAGGAGGGTGAGTTCGTGTCAGAAAGGGAAGAAAGTGATAGGTAATGTAATGTGAAATACCATAGACACGTGAGGAAATAACTCTCGCAATCCCACATCACCTTTTTTGCCAAAATGGCATATAGAGAATACAAGACCCTGAAAATGATCTCCTTTCTCCAATCCCAGTTTGTAATTTTGCCAAGAGCAGGGAATTATATTCTAAGATGGAAAATATCCTTTATATTTTATCCCAAAGTAAATATTTCAATCATACAATCAATAAACAGTCTTTAAGGATTCTGAAACTGCAGTATGATATATGACTAAAACAGTATCTTTTTTATTTCCATTCGCACAATGGACAGACATTTATGGCAGAGAATTTTATTACTATGCCTTCTCACCCCAGCCAAATAAATTCTGTTCCCAGGGCTTCCTCTCTCTGAATGCCTTATTGTCTACAAAGTGCTTCTTCTGCCCAAAAAGCCTTGCTCATTGCTAACCAATTGCAAAAAGTTATAATGACCACAAGAAAGAAATCAAGACTCCAACAGATAAATGAATTAATGTAAATCAGAATCCAAAAAATACGTTGTAATTATCATGAGAGAAAGAACAAATATTCAACAAACACATCTTCAGCCTTACCAATTATCACAGAAATGCACTTTAAAACAACAATAAAGTACCATTCGGCATATGTTAAATTAGAAAAAATAATGGAAATTTTCAGTCTTATCAAAGTGGCATAACAGAAATATACTGCTAATAACAACGTAAAAAGTAGATTTTACCCTTGCAGCATAATATGGCAATATGTATCCAGAAGCATAAAAGTGTTCTTGCTCTTTGACCCAGTAATTATAAAATTCACCCTAAAAATCTCTCAGGCATAAAAATAATGTGCACATTAAAATGTTTATTACATAATAAACATTTACAGTACAAAAAATAAAAACACTAAAAAGGGAAATGTTTAAGTAAATGTTAGTGCTTCAAATAGGATATAATGCAACCATTTAAAATTACAAATATGAACACTATCAAAACAATATGGGAAATGTTCACCATAGACCATTAAGTGAAAAATAAATATTAAGTTATGTGAAATAAACATGTGGAGAGAGACAAAGACTATACGAAAAAATACTTTTATATGTAATCAAATGTATCAGGATAATAGGATTAGGGAGGGTTTATTCAATGACCTTCTGTATTAACATTGTTATAATACTATTTTTACAATTTAAGATTATTGGAGATAAGATTTTTTCCTCCATGGACATTTGAGTTATGGTCTTCAGGCCAGGTGTCTGTCTTATTCATCTCTGTGATATTCTAAGTGCTGGCCTAGCTCTCTATACAATTATTATCACATACCCTCATTTTTAGACAATAATCCAGATTTCTAGTCATCTTAAATCTTACTATGCCTAAGAAGCAGCAAAGTAACACATCCTCTCTTTGGAGTGCCAGAGAGCAGTGGAATTTCATAAACTGGATTTCTAATTCCTAAAAAATCTGAAATTATCAACATTTCATTTAATTTGGAGCCCTTAAACAAAATCTTTTTCTTTAGGTAAATTTCCTTACCAGATTTTTTTTTTTTTTTTCAAAATGAGGCTCCTCACAATATTGATGCAAATCCTTTACACTGCCTGATCAACCTGGAACACCACATCAAAGTTAATGATAACTATTTTTTTTTTTTTGAGACGGAGTCTGGCTCTGTTGCCCAGGCTGGAGTGCAGTGGCCGGATCTCAGCTCACTGCAAGCTCCGCCTCCCGGGTTCACGCCCTTCTCCTGCCTCAGCCTCCCGAGTAGCTGGGAGTACAGGCGCCCGCCACCTCGCCCGGCTAATATTTTTTTGTATTTTAGTAGAGACGGGGTTTCACCGTGTTAGCCAGGACGGTCTCGATCTCCTGACCTCGTGATCCGCCCGTCTCAGCCTAATGATAACTATTTTTATGCACCACTGATATAGACAAGGGGCTTTGAGAACAGGACAAACATTCTTTGAACATAACAGACAGTTTATGGAAAGAACAATCTCATGTAAATGTTTAGCTCCTGAGAACTCTATTGCAATTACATAATAGGGAAAGAAACTCTACATTTTCCAGAAAAAAATACTCATTAATATTTTGTGTTAACCTAGAATTAACTATTCTCTCATAAAATTCTAATTTTTGTCCCATGATGAAAATAACATAATTAGGTCCTCAGGTTTTTTTTCCACAACTAAACAACTTTTCTCTTAATTTAGGAAAAAATGCATAGCAATAATATATAGAAATTGGTATACTTAATTGATGACACGTTTTTTCCTTAAACTTTATTTTTGCTTTTCTCACTGGTCAGACATGAAAGTGATTTGAAAAGAAGGTGATAATATCTGATAATGCTAACTAGTAATTCAGTTAAAATTCTGTGCTGGTTTCCACTTGAATATATTACATTTTTAAGACTCTTTTAAATTCACCTTTTCCTTCCTGAGTCCGAGTGATCTCATTGTTCAGTTCCCACCTATGAGTGAGAACATGCGGTGTTTGGTTTTCTGTTCTTGTGATAGTTTGCTAAGAATGATGGATTCCAGCTGTGGAAGGGGAACATCACACACCGGGGCCTATCATGGGGAGGGGGGAGGGAGGAGGGATTGCATTGGGAGTTATACCTGATGTAAATGACGAGTTGATGGGTGCAGCACAGCAACATGGCACAAGTATACATATGTAACAAACCTGCATGTTATGCACATGTACCCTACAACTTAAAGTATAATAATAATAAATAAATTTTAAAAAAAAAGAAGAATATAAAAAAAAAAATTCACCTTTTCAAGGATATTCCTATCCATAAGTTGCTTTGTCTTTGTGCAATAGGAACTAGGTACTGCACTTATTTACGTATCAGAAAATGAGGCAAAGTGTCAAGGAAAGTACACATTCAGGGTCAAAGATTGCTTCACTTTCTCAGTCACCTATTAGCATTTAGGGAATTCTTGCTTTTTAAATTCTTTTAGTGGTTTGAGACTGTATGTGAACGACACCTGGGGAAGAAAAAGTTTCTTTTTACGTAGTGAGTTGTTTATAGATGATGTTTACTACCAAATGGTTTTAGGTAAGGAGCAGTTGGGAAGGGGTGGCTACAGGTTGTTATTTTTGACCATCATATCTGGAGTAGAAAGGGCATTCTCTACTAGACTAACAGCCTAAGGAGAAGTATGAGATGAGAAGACCCAGCATTTACCACCTCTAACCATGAACCATGGCACATTGGTTGGAGACAAGCCCTGGAGTGATGGGGTCTTGATAAGACATGGAAGGTAGTTTGGAACATGACTCATGCAAAGCAGTGACATTAGGGCTTGGACCTATATGGGAAGGAACTGAGGTCATGCAGTTCCTGACCAGCACTCTGGTTCTTCCGGCACTGTATTAAGCAAACAGAATAATTTTCACCCATAAATCCTTCCCCAGCAAGACAAGCCATTAAAATCCAAAGTCAGCTTGCAAGCTGAGCTCCAGCATCCCTCCTGCAAGAAAACTTACTTGATTATTCTGGCTAATACTGAGATCCTCCTTTTCATCTTTCTTGCACTTTGTAATTTCAACCATAACTCTGAGTTCCTAATAATATTTTCCTTGTATTATCCTCCATTTTTTTTCACACATGTTCTGGTTCCTCACCAATATTGTGAATTTCTAGGGAGTAAGTATTATTTATTTTACATGTTTTCATAACCCCACCCTCACCCAAAGACTTGCACAGTGATGAATATATGGTAAGTGAATGGCAAACTTGTAATTATGATTAATTTATTTTTCTTCTGACTATAATATTTAGAAAATTCTTTTATTTATCTTTTTGAAAAAGTAGCATGCAAGCATCACACTCACTGCAACATGTAATTAGAAAATTACTCAATTATTCAGTGAGGTACCAAGCAATAGTCAAGTGCAAATCTGTCAAGAGAGCTGCCTCCACAATGGGTACTTGGTAAGAATCAATGCATACTGAACAAAGGAACAAAAGGAAATATACTTTGAGCTTCTTTTTTAGAAAATTAAATACCATGTTTCTAAGAGATAATTAAATAGGTACAACACTTAAAGACAATGCTTGATAAATGGTAAAAGTCGACAATGCAGATAACTAGGAAACTGACTTGGAAGTAAATTTTAAATCTAAAATGCAGAAATTCTTTTTTTTTTTCCATTTCCTACACCTGTCAGTTAGCAGGAGAGAATGCACAAATTCTTAACATATGTCCTTTAATGAAGTATGTACAATTTTTGTATAACTTTATTTGATAGCATAAGGGGAATAAATTTCTAGATGTCAATGTACTCATCTTTAAAGTTAGTTACACACTGGAGAACATGCAGTTCCACTGGATTTCATCAGCTTATGATGTTTTCTCCACCCTACAGCTACCAGGAGCCCTCTACTCATTGTGTTCTCTCTCCATCTCTCCAGTCAAGGTCAACAGCTAACGGATGACAGAAGTCATGCTCTGTCTACAGTATCCTTACTTTAATGTCTACACACTCTTCTCAGGATGAAGGTCAAGTTCCTTAAATATGGTTTACAACAAAACCTGGCCTGACCTGGTCCCACCTTCCTCTTCAGCTTCTGCTGGTCCCCATTCCCCTTGTCACCTAGGATTCAACTGGGAATTTCTTTCAGCTCCTCAAACCCTGTGCTCACTCTCCAGTCCTTTAAGTATGTTGCTCTCCCTGCCTAAAACTCTCTTCCTCTCCTTTTTGCTTTGCCTGGATAGTTTCTGTTCTTCCTTAGTTATCACTTCAATAATTCTTCTCTGGTCCTGCACCTCCTTCTCACAGTCAAAGTTAGCCACTCCTCTTTTAGGCTTTCATTGTCTCTGCTCTTCTGTCACTGCCCTTATTGCACTGTAATACTATTTTGCTTTTTGGTTTTGTTTTACTTTTTCAATTCTTTGTCTTTATCCACCCCTACATGCCCTGCAACATGCCCAACCACCACTAAGTAGTAAATTCCTTAAAGACAGTTACCATCTTGTTTATTGCTATTATTTCCAGTGCCAGTTTTATATTTTGATTACTAGAGTTGTCCAAAGATAAGGACACTAAGGTAAGTAAATTCTCGTTATTACAAAGATGGATGTTAGAGTGGAAATCAACATGTGTATTTTCTTTCTTCTTCTTCTTCTTCTTCTTTTTTTTTTTTTTTTTTTTTTTTTTGGAGATGGAGTCTTGCTCTGTTGCTCAGCCTGGAGTGCAGTGGCGCTATCTTGGCTCACTGCAAGCTCTGCCTCCTGGGTTCACGCCATTCTCCTGCCTCAGCCTCCCGAGTAGCTGGGACTACAGGCGCCCGCCACCACGCCCGGCTAATTTTTTGTATTTTTGGTAGAGACGAGGTTTCACCGTGTTAGTCAGGATGGTCTCCATCTCCTGGCCTCGTGATCTGCCTGCCTTGGCCTCCCAAAGTGCTGGGATTACAGGCGGGAGCCACCACCCCAGCCAACATGTGTATTTTCTAATAAAGTCCAGGGAAAAATCATTTGCTATCAAAGAGGCACAGCTCAGCCTTGGAAGAAATGTTTTAAGAAGTTGGCTCAACCAACATTATTGTTTTATCCACAGTAGTATAAAGCTGACTAAAAAAAGTTCGTATCTACTAAAATTGTTCAAGTGCTTCAAATAAAACCTAATACCCTAGAAACACTTAGTAATTGTAGCCATCACTCAAGGGCTCAAAACCTATTCTGAGGGCACCAAATTTGTGAGGGGAATGCACTAGGTTTTATGTCTACAAACATCATTCCCTTTGAACTTGGAAAGGATGTTATAAATTCTTTGTACCTAAAATTTGTGAAGATAAGAATGACAGAATAAAAATTGCCACATCCCACCTTGACACATCTACCACAGAACTACCAATCAATTGGAATTGATGGGGTAGGAAACAGCAGAAAGTTTCAGTAACCAAACAGAGTTTTCTTTTATTCTTAGCTTCTTGTCTTCGTATATTCTGCTGGAAGCAAAAGGTGTGTAATAATTATTGGAATCTCTGAGAGTATGTCTCTTCCTGGATTTATACTAAGCTCAGGAAAGCATTTCCGAGTCTCCAGGCTCAATGAAATCAGACAATTTTTTTTCTATATCAAAAATCTATCAGTAATTGTAAACTGTGGATAAAATCAAGCTTGATATATGATAGAATTGGGAATTTTTAGTCAGAAAACAGATTGGAGTCCCATTTTCACTACTTAAATTACTGTGTAACCTTTGGCAAGTAGCTTCAACTTGCTGGGACTTTGCTTTCTTGTCTGAGCAATGGGTATAACAATAATTCCTGCTTTACCTGTCTCACTGGGTTGTTGTTAAGATGAAATGAACTGATGTTTATAATAGTTACCATATATGGAGTGCTTGCAATATCCCAGACACTATCCTAGGAGCTTTACAAACATTTTCTCATTTAATTCTCACAACTTTGAGACTGGTTACTATCAACCTAGTTTTTCAGATAAAGAAACCGAAGCTAGACAGCCTTAGACACTCATGTACACTCACCTCAGAGCTGTAAAGTGTTAGATCTGAAACTCAAACCCAAGCTGTTCAATTTCAAAACCCATACCCAGATTTCCATGCTTCTCTTTGCAAGAGCACTCAGTAATAAGTATCAACATTATGAATCTCACATTGAAGCATTATCTAATTTGTTTCTTATTTTCAGAAAGACAGAATAGACAAGTATGTAAAGGAGCCTGAATAATAGAACTGATACTGGCTTTACAGCACCATGAATTTTTGGCCACTATCACAGCTTTATTGGTGTTATGCCACTGCTGTTACTGAATTTTGAGTAGGGGCAGATCTAAGACATAAGCCAAATTTTACTTGGTAATGAATAGTATATGAAAAGGTATTCATTTGGTCTAGTTTTAAAGATGTAAGACTTCGCCTAAAAAGCCAGTTCACTTTCTAAAAGGACAAATGTCCATAGATCCTTGCATTATTTTCGGATAGCGTTCACAGATTTCTTTAAATGCCTTTGCACATTAAGTATTTGGCTGTAAGTAATTGGTGTACTTTCCAACACAACAGGTTTCTATCTATCTGGTTGAGTCACAATTCCACGAAAAAACGGTATTCTGCCTGTTCACCTACTTTCCTCATCAGCAAACTGATCTTGTGGTCAACCCAGAGATGAGAAGTATCTGGAAAAACAAACAAATGGTGACAATGTAAAAGAAAGGAGAAAAATCATCCAAAGCGTGTGAGAATACCATAGCATCCTTCTCCCATCCCCACAATAAATGACTATGATAACTTCATCAGCATCATCTAAAAGCAAGTATAAAAGGTGATCTATTTAAGCTTCTGGGGTAGGCCTGTGCATTTTGATACTGTCCCTTCCATCCTCCTTCCAGAAGCTCATAATCACCCTGATGCACAGGCAGAAGATCCCCAGTAAATCTCAAAGACATAGGAATCAGTTGCGAGGACTTTTATGTGCATGTGACTGGGAAGAGAAAGGAGTGTGACAGGCAAATTCAGAAATTAAGACACACAGCTGTGGGAGATAAATGTCCAAAAGTAAAGTTTTGGACTTCAGAGCTTCTGTAGCAGCTCAGTTCAGAGATCATCCATCAGGAGCTTCCTATAAACTAGGCTCTGTGCTGTGCCCTTGAGACCTCCCTGTCTATAAACAGCATATATCTAGTGAACTTGACCTGAGACCCTCTTAACTCTGGCAACTGACAAGTATGTTCATAGCTAACAGCCTAGGAACACTTTGTTAAATGTTCTTCCTTTCTGGTTGCAAAGCATGTCTAATTTCAAAATCTCTTTACTACAGCTGATATAACCTCTGATGGAAGATACAATCCCAGATTGTGAAAATTCACCCATTCTGACATCACAAAGTCAATTATTTAAGAATACATTCGTCAAACAAGGAGTTGTTTCCTGAAAAGCTAGTATTTTGTCTTTGAAAGAAATGGTATATCAAAATAATTTTAAATTTATTTTAAAAACTTATCATCATACCTACTAGTATATGTAAGACTTCATTTTGAAGCATTTAAAATATATTTTCATACTATGTAACATAATAGTACAAAAATTATCACAGGAAGAGTGTTCCCAAACTTCCTTTCTCCCATTGTTTCTAATTCCCTCTCCCCTTCCTAAATTAGAAGGATTGCATCTTGTAGAGACAGAGGCTAATTCTGAGCCATGATGAAGTGCTAGGAAAGAATGTGGGAAGCTGAGCAGTAAACCGAGTTCAATTGGATCCAAGAGGACAGCCATTTGGAGTTTGAGGAATGTGGACAGGAGGAGAAAGAAGATTTTGTAAGTGCAGCTATGGACTATGTCGTTTTTTTTCCTCTTCAAAACCCTTCAAAAGGCTGGAATAATTCTTAATTATTTTGGCTATTACCTGGTAATTATTTTGGCTATTTAGCTATGCAACTGACCACTCTGAGGCTGGACCCCTCGTTCCTGGACATAAGGACCTCAGGGAAAAACAGAAATGATTCCAGGGCCTCCCAGTCACAGCCTCTGAGTCATGGTGGCCCCAGTGAAGGCATACCTCAGGAAACACCCTCCCTGCAACTCCACCCAAAGTGAAGAATCCTGGAGAATGATTTCAAGCAGATGTAACAGATGCCAAGAGTTCAGAGACATGGAGAGAGAGGAAAAAAAATTACTTAACCACAGGAAGAAAGACAGGAAGCCCAGGTGGGAGGAAAGGATGATGGCAGGCAGGGATAGGGTTGCAGAAAGAATGAGTGTCCTTGAATGAAACTCCAGTGCAGTAGAAGAGGTTCCCCACATTGGGGAAGCAGTCCATAGTTCCTATGGATGATAGGCAAAATGAGAACCTGAATAAGCCATCTGTTCCAGAAGTATGTAGACTAAACTGAAGGGGGAAGGGTCCAAGAAGGCACTGGCTTTGGGGCTGCACTGTTCTTTTTCCCCCCACCCCAAGGCACTGGACTGCACCTGCAGGTTGCATCCTCACATCTGTAAAGTGCTGCCAGTTCACCGCATTCCGCTCAATCAAGAGATTTGTTGGCAGTCCCTTTTGCCTTCCTCTGTCAGTAATCACCACAGACTTGTCAAAACCAAGGGGAATAGGTCACATCCTGTACAGACAATAGGGAAAATCAGATTCCTCTAAAAGGCCTGATTTAAAAGCAATTTTGAAAATGGTGGCGGAGAGAAAAACAATTTATTTTACCTGTAGATCTGAGCAAAGAACTTTAGAACATTTCTTCACACTGCCTGCCTGGCAAAATTGACAAAGGTCAGAATGGTAAATTTTCTAAAAGTGCATAAGTGTACAATACATTTAAAGTACTTTTAGAATTTAAATATGATTGAGTGTGAGGGAATATGTCTAACACTCCCCATCCCAGGCATATGAAAATGCCCAGTGAAATACACAAACACGGGGAAATCTATATTAGCTCACTCATCTGTTAAATATGTATTGACCTTTTACTATGTACCAATTCTAACTCTAGATACCAGGTAAACAGTTGAAAATAAGATGGATATAGCCCCTCCTTTTTTCTACATGAAGCCTTGAAAAGGTACCATTTACATGCCATGAAATGCCTTCCCTTTCTATTATATAAACTGCAAAAAAAAAAAAAAAAAAAGTCAATTTAAGAAAAATATAAATCCAATTTAAGAAAAAATATAAATTCAAAACTCTTCTCTGTGAGAGATTTGGTGCTAAGACATTCTTTCTAACTCCAGAATAAAGGTGGACACAAGAAAACCAGGCTGGCACTTAACCAATAAACTTAATATTATATTGGTGCATGGGGAGCCCAAAGAACAGTTAAACAACTCGTAAAACAGAATCATCAATCTTAAACTGATTTTTATTTCTTCTGCAATATATATTTATTGAGTACCTGTTAGGACAGATCATGTGTATACTGCTAAGGAACATATGGAAAAGTGAAATGCATGATTCTGTTTTCTTATGGCCAACACTCTGCCCAGTGAGATAAGTCATCTTTATAAATAGAATCCTAACAACACAGTACACACAGCAGCTGCTGCTAAGTACCAATTGGGCTGTAAATGCAATAAACAAAATGTGTGTCTGGGGTGCGCTGCAGGAATTTTCAACACACCGTGTTAAAAACGGAACTAATTTTCTTTCCTTTAACCATGTTCCTCCACCTCTGTTTTTTATTTTAGTTAATGGGAACACCATTCACCCAAGCCAGCCTTTCCAAAAGCTATCCTTTTCCCATATGTTCCACATTCAATTGGTCACCAATACTGGTTGCTTCTAAGGCAGAACTGTCTCTTAGATGTCTCTTAGATCCAGCCCTTTCTGTTCATTCATTCTGCCATTGCTGAAATGCATGCTTAAATACTTGCCATCATTCATTTGGACTATTGCAACAGACCAACATGATCGCTCATCTTCTCTCCCTATTCAAGATCATACTCCATACTCCCACCAGGTAACATTCCCTCTAACCTATCAAGTCCAAATTCCTTGGCAATATGTGGAAGGCCCTGTACAATCATCTGCAACTTAATGCTCAAGTTTCTGATGTTCATCTTGGATCTTCCACCATTACTCAAACTCACAAGGCACACTCATGTTTTGATGTCTTTGCATATTCAGACTCAGGGTCTGAGATGAACTTCTTCACTCTCCCCAGACACTGAACTCCTACTCATCCTTTGAAACTCTATGCAGGTAGAGGTAGTTGTTTCACGCTTTGTGCCACCACCCAATGTGCTTCATTTTTAATTGGTTAGAGCATTCATCATGCTTAACCATAATGATCTGCTCATATATGGCTATCTTCTTCATCAAATAATGGGCTTTGCAAAGGTAAGGACAGTGTCTTATTTATCTTTGTATTCCTAGTGCCTAGCACAGTGCCTGGAACATAGTGCGTTCTCAGTGACTAATTGAGTTTCCAAGAATGAATGGATGGCTACATAGAGAAGGAAAAAAAAAATACATCCTGTAAGAGCAATCAGGAAAGACTTTATGGATGATATTGGATTTGAGCTTCATTTTTTAAAATGGGCTAAGAGTTCAACAGGAAGAAATAAGGCAGAGAGTGTCCATATGGGGACAGCTATGTATGCAACAGCATAAAAGTTTAAGTAGAGATGATGTTTTTTTAAAAGAAGATGGTCTCATAGGCTGTAGCAAATGACCATGAATAACATCTGAAGTCCTCATCCGTAGATAAGGTCCCAATTACTCAAGTATGACAACTTCTCTAACCCGCTGCCTTTCCAATCCCTGACTCCACTCCACCCACTCCACCTTCCTTCTGTCTTTCTGATACACCAAACTTGTTTCTGCCTTGGGGCATTTTTCCATTGCTGATTCCTTTGCTTGCGAGATCTCTGAAGGGGCCTTTCTCTATCTCTGTCTCCCTCTCTAATGCACCTTCAACCCACCCTCTTGATTAGAAACCCTACTTTATTCCTTTGTACCAAACATCGCATTTTGATGTTTACTTATTTACTTGATTTTTATCTAAATCTCTCCCCAGCCCCATCCCACCACTATATCTCCAATATCTAGGATACAGTCTGGCACAACAGTAGGCATTTATTAATAATAAGTATTATTTGAATGACAGAAGTGTTAGATGAGGCTGGCCATCAGGGTTGACAGGCAGTGAAGGGCTCTGAACTAAATTTTATAGGAGGGTTAGAGTACGTGTACTGCACATATTTTACATGGAAGTAACATTACTAAAGATGTAAATTTATAAGATATCTTTAGTAAATATACAGAATACTTTCAAGACAGGGAGATACTGGAAAAGGATTCTGAGAAACCCCCAAATATTCAACCTCCTTATACATCTTCATATTTTAATAAATTAGCTAAAAACATATTTTTAAATAGCCAATTTGGCTACTTCCACCACCATCACCTGCATCAAATCTTGCGGATTCTAGATCACTTGAATCATTCATTATTTTTTAAAGTCAGTTTTGTTATATTCTTATAAAAGCACAGAACATAATTATTTAAGTCTTTTTCATATTTCCTATATTACTAGAAAAAATCAGAAAGACAACTATTAAATCTTAACTTGTATTTATGCCCCTGAACCAAAATAAATGTAATTTAACAATAAACCTAAGTGGTTAAATTTGCAACAAATATATATTTGTTTGGGTTCCCTCTTTTATAAAATTGTGTCTAAAGTTTAGGTTTTGGGGTTAGGGAGATGTAAAAGTGTTCACACTCCAGACACAGACACTATGACTTCAGGACACATACTTATGTGAAAATACATGGCACATACAGCAACTACATGGCGAATCTTAACAGTGGACTGAGTTAACTGAGGCCTTAATTTTCACTCTGGGGCATGATATGCAAAACGATGAGGATGAGGTTAAACTAATAACCTTTAATGTCCCTCCACCCCAAATTTCTAAGTTTCTATCCTATGCATATGCCTAGAATAATTAATTTGACTATGGAAACATTGTCTCCCACTATGATAAAAGAAATTTAAATACTTCTAGAACTAGACTTGGTACTCATGCTACCCCATCACTGTTTTGTTCTTTATAGAAGTAACTTTTATCTTTATTAATAAAAGGATACTGGATAATTTCCAGTTCTACCATAGCAGTGTACTTTTCCTATAATCCATCCCTTTTCACTGATTATGCCTACAAATTCTAGAAAAGCAACAACACTACCTAAGGACTCTGAACAGAAGCAAGGGTAAGAAGACTAGGGCAGGCAGACAAAACTTGGAGAGACACTCAGTATAGGGATTAGTTTCCCAGTTATATTTTCCTCTTGTACCTTTGCCCAGAGGGTGGAACCCAGTCGTAGAGCAGCTTTACAGTGTAAGTAGCTAAAACTCTGATTCTTTGCCATCTTTCTAGCTAGAGGCACAGGGAAAGGAGTCTCTGCAACTAGAGGGTGGGAGAGAAATCCCAGAGGGTAAAGAAAGAAGGAAACACCTAATTCTGTGTAAGACCACACAGGTCTTAGCCTAACTGAAAATAATACACATGTGTGAGACAGACCCAAAGCAGCATACCAAAAGCTGAAAGAGCTGAACTGAGATTTGAATCACTGCCAACAGAAAGCAAGACAGAAGTAATCAAGTTGATTGTCTACTGAAACCAAAACAAGTTAATTGTCTACTAAAACCAAACATTCTTCGGAAGATTATAACAGAACCCAAAGTCTATATAGCATAACATTTAGTGTCCAGCATACACACAGAAAGAAGTAGAAATAAGTAAGCCAGTCTGAAGCAAAAAAAAAAAAAAAAAAAAAAAGGCAATCCTGAGATGCTTAGATGTTAAAATTATCAAAGATATTGAAGCAGCTACTACAATTTTGCTACAAGAAGAACAGAAAAATAAACTTGAAATGAATGAAAAAAGGAAATCTCAGGAGACCAAACCAGATATTTGAAACTTAAAAAAAAATACTATGCATATGATTTTTAAAAAACACTATGGATGAACTTAATAGTAGATGAAAAAGGTAAGGAAATTGAAAATAGAGCAATAGAAATTATCCAATCTGAAGAAAAGGAAGAAAACAAAATGAAAAAAGAATGAACAAACCTCAGAGACCTGTGAGGCAATATAAATGACCTAATATATTTTTAATTAGAGGGAGGAGAAAGATATTGAAACAGAAAAAAATATATTTAAAGAAATAATAGCTAAGCACACCTCAGATTAGGTAAAAGACACAGACTTATAGATTCATTAAACGCAGTGAACACCAATCAGAATAATTAAAAGGTAACCATTCTTAAATACATCATAAGCTGCTGAAAACCAAAAATAAAGAAAAAAAATCTTGACATGAACTAGAGAAAAATGATACGTTACATATAAAACATTCTAATAATCACAGAATTCTCATCAGAAACCACGTAGGTCAGAAGATAGTAGGACAACATCTTGAAAGCGTTGAAAGAAAAAAGCTGTTGAAACAACATTCTATATCCCAAAAACTTATTCTGTAATAAAGGCAAAATAAAGACATTTTCTTCAAAACTCTAAGGAATCTTAAAAAATCTATTACAGTTAATAAATGAGTTCAGCAGTATTACCTGATGTTGCAAGATACAACATCCATATACAAAAATTAATTTTATCTCTGTATACTAGCAATGAATAATACAAAAAATAAAATGAAGAAAATGATTCAGTTTCTAATAGCATCAAAAATACTATAATCCCAGTGCTTTCGGAGGCTAAGGCAGGAGGATTGCTTGAGGCCAGGAGTTGAAGACCAGCCTGGGCAACAAAGCAAGACCTCGTATCTACAAAAAAATTAAAAATTAGCCATGAATGGTCCCTCACAACTGTAGTCTTAGCTGCTCAGGAGGCTGAGGCAGAAGAAACACTTGACTCCAGGAGGCAGAGGTTGCAGTGAGCCATGATGTCACCACTGCACTCCAGCCTGGGCAGCAGATCAAAATCTTATCTCAAATAATAATAATAATAATAATAATAATAAAATATTTAGAAGTAAATTTAACAAAAGAAAAGGCAGGTACACTGAAAACTACAAAGCAGATTAAAAGAAATTAAAGAATACATAAACAAATGGAAAGACACCTCATGTTCTTTGATTGGAGATTTAACATTGTTAAAATATATATAGCACTCCTCAAATTGATCTACAGACTTGACACGATCCCTACCAAAATAAAGACAGTTTCAGATAAAGGAAAACTAAATTATTATTATTATTATTATTATTATTATTATTATTGTTATTGCCAGGAGTCCTGCTTTACAAGAAATGCTAAATAAAGTTGTTCAGGCCAAACAGGAACAATATGAGAAGGAAATCTATGATTGAATAATGAAGAAAAAAATCAGAAATGGGAAATATCTACAATAATATAAAAGACTATGGGTTTTTCCACTTAAACTATTTAAAATGGTTTAAGTTACTTACTGCTTTAAGTAAAAATTATAGCATTTTTCAGTAGGCTTTTAATGTATATAGATATAACTCATATGACAACCATAATATGAAAAGATAGCAGAAGGGCTTGTTAATGGGATCTATAGGGCTGCAAGATGGCTACATTTTACCTGAAAAAGTATTTTTTTAAATTTACTTTAAGTTCTGGGATACATGTGCAGAATGTGCAGGTTTGTTACATAGGTGTCTATGTGCCATGGTGATTTGCTGCACCCATCAACCCATCATCTAGGTTTTAAGCCCTGCATGCGTTAGGTATTTGTCCTAATGCTCTCCCTCCTCTTGTCCCCCACTCCCCAATGGGCCCCAGTGTGTGATGTTCCCCTCCCTGTGTCCATGTGTTCTCACGGTTTAACTCCCATTTATGAATGAGAATATGCAGTGTTTGGTTTTCTTTTCCTGTGTTAGTTTGCTGAGAATGATGGTTTTCAGCTTCATCCATGTCCCTGCAAAGGACATGAACTCATTCTTTTTTATGGCTGCATAGTATTTCATGTTGTATATGTACCGTATTTTCTTTATCCAGTCTATCACTGATGGGCATTTGGATTGGGTCCAAGTCTTTGCTATTGTAAATAGTGCTGCAATAAACATACATGTGCATGTTTCTTTATAGTAGAATGGTAAAATATTAACTCAAAGTAACCCCCCCCAAAATTCAAATTGTTATAGACAAAAGCCGATAAATAATTTAAAATCTAATACCAAACCATATTTAAATAACTCCAAAAAAGGCAGGTAAGAGGGAACAAAAGAACAAAAAGCAGAGAAAATTAACACAGATAAAAAAATGATAAAAAGGTAAACCCATATCCAAAAAATGATAATCATTATGTTAAATGGTAATGGCCTAAATTTCCCAATTAAAAGGCAGAGATTGTCAGAGCAGACACAAAGCTAGACTCAATAATATATTATCCTTAAAAGATACACTTTAAATATAATGAGATATGTTGAAATAAAATGGGTAGAAAAAGGTATAAGATACAAAACTTAGTTATACAAAAGCTGAAGTTGCTATATTAATATCAGATAAAATAGATTTCAAGACAACATGTATTAACAGACATAAAGAGAGCTGTTTCATAATAATAAAAGGACAATTCATCAGAAAAAAGATTAGAAACATGTGTTTGATAATAGACCCTCAAATATATATGTAACTGCAGAATATTCCCTTTTTTCAAGTGCATTTACCAAGAGAGATCGTAGACTTGGATTTAAAACAAGTCTTAAGAAATTTAAAAGGATCAAAATCTATAAAATTTGTTCTCTAACCACAACTTCTAAGTAATGTATGGACTAAAATCACAAGAGAAATCATGAAATACATTTAACTAAGTGACAACAAAACTATAACATATCAAAATTTGTGGGATACACCTAAAGCAGTGTTTTCAGGGAAATCTATGTACATGTATTAGGTAAAAAAAAAAAAACCCCAATAACCTGAAGTTCTACCTCAAGAAGCTATACACATAAGAACAAAGTAAACTCAAAATAAATGGAAGTAAGGAAACAGCAAAAGTAATAGCAGAAATAAATGGAAGAAATGATAGAAAAATAATTTTAAAAAATTAACAAAGCCAAATGTTGCTTTTTTATTTGTTTGTTTGTTTGTTTTTTGAGATGGAGTTTCACTCTTGTTGCCTAAACTGGAGTGCACTGGCAAGATCTCAGCTCACCGCAACCTCTGCCTCCTGGGTTCAAGCAATTATCCAGCCTCAGCCTCCAGAGTAGCTGGGATTACAGGCAAGCGCCACCATGCCCAGGTAATTTTTTTTTTATTTTTAGTAGAAATGGGGTTTCACCACTTTAGCTGGGCTGGTCTTGAACTCCTGACCTCAGGTGATCTGCCCATCTTGGCATCTCAAAGTGCTGGGATTATAGGCATAAGCCACCGCACCCAGCCCAAATGTTGGTCCTTTGAAAAGTTGAACAAAGTGCACAAACCCCCGAGTACATTGATTAAGGAAAAGGAGAACTGATAGAAAGCACCAATATCAAGAAAGATGTATCCACAGAGATTTTACAGACATTAAACGATAGGAGAATACTAAGAACAATTTTATGCCAACTAATTTGATAACTTAGATGCAACAGGAAAAAAAAAATATTGAAAAATAAAATTCAGCAAAATTGATGCAAGAAGAAACATAAATTAAAGAGCCCTATATTTATTAAAGAAATCAAATTCTTTATCAAAATTGTCCTCAAAAGAGAATTCCAAGCCCAGGTGGTTTTGCCAGTAAATTCTAACAAAGATTCAAGGAAGAAAACCAGTCTAACACAAATACTACAGAAAACAAAAGACTAAGAAACACTGCTCAACTAGTTTTACAAGGCCAGTATAACCCAACATCAAAACCTGAGTAAGAACATTATAAATTATATCTCAATAAAGTTGTAGAAAAAAAGGGGAAGCAGAGCCCGATTACTATGTACCCCTGAAATAAAGAGTCTGGGAGGATTATATAAATGATGTTAGTTAAAGAAAGATCTCAAGGAACTGGTTATAATATAGTCACAGGTGAAACAAAGCATAACGTGAACTCCAAGGATAATTTTCTAATTATTTTATTCTACAGCAGAGAAACTACAGACCACAAGCCCACTCCAGTTCAGGCCTGATTTAGTATATTCATTTTATTTATTGATTATTTATTTATTTATTTTGTGATGGAGTCTCACTCTGTCACCCAGGTTGGAGTGCAGTGTCGCAATCTCTGCTCATTGCAACCTACATCTCCCGGGTTCAAGCGATTCTCCTTCCTCAGCCTCCTGAATAGCTGGGATTACAGGCATGTGCCACCATGCCTGGCTACTTTTTGTATTTTTAGTAGAGACGGAATTTTACCATGTTGGCCAGGCTGGTCTCAAACTCCTGACCTCAAGTGATCTGCCTGCCTCAGCCTCCCAAAGTGCTGGGATTACAGGCTTGAGTCACCATGCCCGGCCAGGCCTGTTTTTGTATTGCCTGAACATATTTTTGTATGCTAAGAACAGGTTTTATATTTTTAAGATGTTAAAAAAAAAAAAGTAACAGTGACCATATGTGGCCCACAAAGCCTAAAATATTTACACTCTGTCTTTACACACAAAAAAATTGCTATCCTTGCTAGGATAACAAGTTTATGGCAAAAAGTAATAAAAAGTCATTTTATTGTTCTACTATCTGAAGTTGGTACACAAAATATTCTGACAGTAGCACATCTGCAGCCCTTCTGACCTCTTCCTTCCATTTAGCTGCTGCCTCCTGTTGATTGATTGATTCAATAAATAGGTAAGAGAGTCCTATTATATTTCAGTCCCTGTATCACTAAATCTGAAATATAATGATGAACAATGTGGCCAGCACAGACCTCAGTGAGCCGACAGGTTCACAGAAGAGATCTAAATGCTTATTCACTGAGTAAATCAATCACTCCAGCATAGTTTTACCTTGACTATGTGGGTAACACTGATTATGTAAGCCTAGCATGTCTTCCCCCTCTTCTTGCAGCTGTGGCTGAATATGCACTCCATACCAGGTGCCATGCTTCTCTGGATCTGAGGTTTCTCATCATTACAATATAGAGAAATAACACACTTCAGGATAAAAGATGAAAAAAAAAAAGCTAGTGTGAATGTATACAAATGCAAACGTATGATATTACTGTGGCCCTGTTGTTTCCTCAACTGGATGTTTTAAAATTGTCAATCCTTCTCTCAAATTTAAGTTTCTTCTTGAATCTCATCATATGTCAAATAAAAACTAACACGGTTGAAGAGTAAGGAAAGATAATGCCTCAGAGGTTTTATTAATGCACCCAAAAATAACTCCTTATTTTAAAGTTAATGTAAAAATCTCCAAATCCAAGGGATATGCATCTTAAAAGTTTTAAAAAGCATTAGCTAACATTTACTGAGCCACTGATAATAATTTGAGTTCTAAATCCAGGGCGTGTAAGAAAAACTATAAAAAGGAGTCAAGGGCAGTACTAATATTGGAAGAAAATAAAATGCCATTCAATAAAATGCAAATGAGCATATTTTCCTGGAAAAGTGCTTGGAATCATTTATTTATTTATTTCAGAAAGAGAAAAACTTGGTGGAGGGAAGTCTTGCCAGAGGGAACATATATGTGAGAAGGCTGAATAAAATAATCATGTTGATAAGGCAACATGGTGGCCAAAATAATCATAATTATTTAGGCTTGAAGAAAAGATGTCATCAAAGAGAAAAAAGACGCAAGATTAATGGCACATCACCTGCAAGCTTCAGTTCCCAAGAGAAGCATACAAATTTGCAAAAGGTGAGAAAAGCCAAACAAGAATGATTATAAAACTCAAAACTTAGTTGAAGGAAAGGATTTTAAACTACCTAAAATATAGATAGAAAAAAATCCAGGTTAATAAACCAAGTCAGCTCATGAAAGGTATTTAATAAGTAAAGACCTTAAATGCCAATAGCTTTTCTAGGTTACAGGAGAGCATGATGACAAATTACAGGCTAAGGAAAAGAAATAGACTGTATAATATCAAATAGCTTTGAAAAACACCAACTGTAACATTTCTAAGAATCATTTTTATTACACTGGAATTAACTGTAACGGTTAAATCAAGTTGGAAGAGAAACAGCATATTGTGTATAAATTATTTCAGGCTAGATTACTATTATTTTTTCTACCCCAAAGAGGAGGAGAGAAAAGAAAGACGGAAGGGAGAAAAAAAGGCAGGGGAGATGTCTTCTGTCAAGGCATCTCTATGCATTCCCCTTCCTTGAAGGTAGAGACTGTGAGTTATTCACTCTCATGTGTCTAGCCCCAAGTGCAGTGGCTGACATAGATGATTAATCGAAGTTTTCTAAATGAATACACTAAATAAATTAATACAAATTGACAAATTTCTGCTTCGCTTTGTGTCCTTATAGCTGTAAACGGACCCTGTTCTCATGCCTTCTGTGTCCACCCTCATTTTTTCTGCTTTAAAAAAATCTATGATTACAGAAATCAGACTATAAAATATAAATAAAAAGCATTTTCTCAGATGAATTCAAAAGATGAATAACCAAAGGAAGAAAATGTATCTGGAGAAAATGTGTCTGGGTTCATTGAGCTAATTTAAGCATCATTTGTTAATATACTGTGAAATATTTTATACACATACACACAATTCCTCCTAAATAGCTATCTGCGTAAGAACTTCATGCTTTGTTTATATTTACACTAGTGAGGGAGGAGGCAGGACTCAACTCTAGAGGTGGGATTGAATACCAGATCAAATTGAGGACTAGCAAAAACAGGGACAGGGCAGAAGCAGCTTCCCATTAGACATGCCCACCAGTGTGCCATGTCAGTTTACCATTGCCATGGCAACACCTGGGAGTTACCACCCCTTTCCATGGCAATGACCCAGTGACCCAAAAGCTACCACTCTTTTCCTAGAGACTTCTGCATCAACTGCCCCTTAATCTAATGGAATTAAAAATAGGTATAAATATGACTGCAAAGCTGCCCTGTGCTGTTGCTTGCAGCACACTCCCTATGGGGTAGCCCTACTCTGCAGGAGCAGTCACGGAGCAGTAACACTGTCGCTTCAATAAAGCCGTTTTCTCCTACCCTAACTCCAGCTCACCCTTGAATTATTTCTTGGGTGAAGCTAAGAACCCTCACAGGCTAAGCCCCACTTTGGGGCTCTCCTGTCCTGCATCACTAGGATTTTAGTGTATTCACTCTTCATGTACCCCCTGGAACTAGCCTCCGACTCACCAGCTGCCACAATAATCCCTCACTGCAGTAGAACTTCCAGAGGCCCATGTGGCAAATGAGAATCTGGAATCTCCTTCAACTCAGGGCTGTGTGAATCCTTTGCTAAAATTATTCATCTGTAAATTAGCTAATATCACAGTAGACCTCATACCTGCCCTTGAAAGTAATATTTCATGCAGAAATAACTTATCATGTAAGACATACATGTACTTAAAAATTACTAATAAGTTCAGATGTAAGGGATAAAGAAACCAGGCTTTAAAAAAATACCAAGAGGGAACAGGTCCATTCCAAATCACATCCGCCTCAAAAGGATACTGATTTTTCACTTCTCATTCCATCTGATTAAAAAATAAATTTCACATTGATTTTAACAAATGTATCATTCTAGTGTGAGATGTTGATAGTGAGGGAGGCTATGCCTGTGTGGGGAGAGGGGTATGTAGGAACCATCTGTTTTCCACTCAGGTGTGATGTGAACCTAAACTGCTCAAAAACTAAAGTTTATTCATTAAAAAATAAATTCCAGAGATTTGAATGTTTTACATATTATTAGGGAAAAAAATTAAGACCTACTTAGAGGACACTTATTTCCTAAGAGTGAGACAGGATATAAAATGACCCTCTGCTGTTAAATATAATAGACAATTTCCTAAAATTACATATATGAAGAAAGCTTCAAAGAGAGAAGAGCTATAAATCACCAAGGATATCTAATTTTATAAATCACATCTGAGAGAATCCCCAGCAGAAAGATCTCCAACAAATCCATATTTGATTATTTGGTGTGAAACCCATAAACCTAGGGGGATGACTGTTTTCCATCTCCTCTCTCCCATCTCCCCACCCCCAAAGATCTTTACACTCTTCCTTTATTGCCCCCAGACTCCTGGATGAAACTCAACAACTTTCTCCTTTTTAAGAGATCCTTAGCCAATCTGTAGTATGCTCTACTTATCTTCTTGTTTCTCCAAAGTCACACAGAATCATGCTTTGCTCTTCCAGAACGGGTCAGATGAGAAACTACTCTGGCCAGGGTTCCTCCTGTGTCAATGAGCCATTGGCCAAAGTAGTGGGAAGGAGCAACAACAGATGCTAACGTGCTGTCACTGATGGGAAACACAAAAGCAGAAACCAACTCTATACAATCTCAAGTCAATGCCCCAGTGCTAGGAACTGCACTCTGTTCAAGTGCTGCCAGAAACAAACTCAGACACAAACCTCTGACCACATCTCCTCCCACTCCCACCTCAACCTTACTGTCCTTCCTGCCTTGCATACACACCAGGCTGCTCTAACCTCAGCAACTTTGCACATGGAATGTGATTCCCCCAGAGGGAAGCATGGTTTGCTTCCTCACCTCCTTTAAGTCTTTAATATGTCCTCTCTCCCTGACCACCCTTACAATTGACCACTTCAACACATGTATCTCCTTTCTCTACTTTACTTTTATCCACAATACTTCTCATGTCAGAATTAATACACAGGATAAACTTTACTCACATTAGTTCTCTCTTCCCTTGTTGGAATGTCCTCTCCAAGAAGACATTCTGTAAGTAAAAGAAAGGAAAGGGATGCAAAGCCTAGTAAGTAGGAAACAGTGGCATACTATAGTTCCCCTCTTTAGGGCTTAGTAGTTCACATTAGCATAGTGAAGGGTGGAAAGTATTGGAAAAACAACAACAACAACAACAACAACATTTTACACTTTTTTAGTAAAGAAATGTTTTTAAGTTCATTCAACTTTTGTAAACAGTATAAAATTTTGTAGCATTACTAATAACTGTCAGAGTACACAAGTTGGAGAACACTGCTAAGAGACAGTGTCCATGTTCCCTTTCTCTTGTACAGTAATCCCCCTCTTATCCTTGAGGAATATGTTCCTACTCCCTTTCAGATTACTTTCAGATGACTTTCAGGCATCTGTGCCTGAAACCACAGATAGTAACAAACCCAATATAATCAATATATACTATGATTTTTCCTGTATATACAACATACCTGATACAAACATGATAAAGCGTAATTTATAAATCAGGCACAGTAAGAGATTAACAACAATAACTTATAATCAAATAGAACAATTATAGCAATATATGGTAATAAAAGTTATGTGAACATGGTCTCTCTGTCCCTCTCTCTCTCAAAATATCTTACTGTACTGTACTCACGTATTTTACAACCACGGTAGACTGTGGGTAACTGAAACCTCAGAATGTGAAACCTCAGATAAGGAGGGCTACTGTATTTTTTCTTTCTTCCCCACTGTTCTTCAAGATCACCAATGACTTTTTCTAAGAAAATATAGTAGCTTTTTCTGTATGTTTATTTGGCTTGATCTCTATGCTCTACTTCTAGAGTATAACGAGGTCCTTCCTGAAGCTTCTTCATCTGTTTACATGCTACCTCTTCTGTGTCCTCAACTAGTTCTTTGGACACTCTTTCTCTGTATCCTTCAGTTGTTTCTTATCTGCCCTTTAATTTGAAATGTTTAACTGTATGAGTCTTCATAAGATAAATCCTTGTCTTACTTTTCTTCTTTCACTTTTCTTGTCCTTGGAGAGACTAATCTTATTTGTAGCTTTCATTTCTATAATGATCCTTAGGACTCTAACCCAAACTCAGGATTATATTTCCAAAGAGCAACTTGGATAGGATCAATTGCTATCTTTTGCAAAAGCACACAGTTTAAAAACCACTGTCTTTATCATCTTCCAGTGGATTTTCATCCCAAACTCCCCTATTTCCCTGGGATGTACTATTTTCCCTGTCTACAAGACTCTAAATGTTGGAATTATCTTTAATGCCTGATTTTCTTTCCCTATGTCCTTCCCAATTCTCATCATTTAGGGTTATTTCATCAGGAGCACATTCTCTTGAATGGTTACTTTGTTCTGTGGGTCCTTCCCCATCCTTTAGCCTTCTTTTCTTCCACCTGTGAACTCTAAAAATCAACACTATCCACCCACTTCCTCAATATGGCCGCTCTGAACCAGTCATTCATCCTCCCTAATTTTTCCTGTATATTCAAGCCACACCTTTCAAAGTACATGCTTCACTCCCTCACTTACCTGCTTACTATCTTTACTATTTCCTCCAGTTTTCCACATAGCCCTATTATCCCTCCCTACTTATTTTCATTTATCTTACTAGATCCTCTCTAGAGCCTCCCAGTCTTTTGAAAAAGGCTGCAGATAAAAACTGGAAACAATATTACAAAGAAAGTCTCACTGATGTTCATTATAGTGTGGAAGAAGAATACATGAGAAAGGGGAAACAGAGAAACTTACCTCTTAAGGAGTCTCTCAATCCATCTATTACAGTTAACTCTCTCCTAGATGCATTAACAGAATAAAACAGGACAATGTATATAAGACAATAAAAAATTCAGATATCTAGTTTGGATTTTGCATTTGAATATAAAGTCTTGGAATTCTAAAAACATTTTTAAATTAAAACAATAACTTTGCTCCATATTAAACAAAATTAACTTAAAAATTAACCCCAGGCCTAAATGCAACTCCTAAGCCTAAAAGTATAAAGCTTCTAGAAGAAAAAGGAGAAAATCTTTGTAATCCCCTTGGGTTAGGGAAAGAACTCTTAGATAGGATACAAAAAGTGTGAACTGTCTACTGCCATACCACCCTGAATGCACCCAATCTCGTCTCTCAAAAAGTGTGAACCATAAAAGAAACAATACAAACTGGACTTCATCAAACCAAAAACCTTTGCTCTTTGAAATACACTGTAAATAAAATAAAAAGCCTCAGATGGGGAAGAAAAAAATTGTAAAACAGTATCTGACAAGGTGCTTGTATCTAGAATATATGAAGAACTCTTACAATCCAATCAATAAGAAGACAAACCATCCAAACTTTTTTTAAAAGCTTGACAGGGTGACATGAGGGGAGATTTGACAGTTACTTTGCCAAAGAGATAAAGATGGTCAATAAGGACATGGAAAAAAAATGTTTACTATCATTAAGTCATTAAGAAATTACAAGTAAAACTACAATGAGATACAATTAAAAGCGTATTAGAAGGGCTAAAATTAAAGACTGACCATACCTAGCATTGGTGAGAATGTGGTGGAACTAAACCCTCATACACTGCTGGTGAGAATACAAAAGGGTACAGCCACTGTGGAAAACAGTTTGGCAGTTTCTTACAGAGTTATACAAACATTTACTATATGACACAACAATCACACTTCTAGGTATTTACCAGAGAAAAAAGAAAACATATGTCCATGCAAAGGCCTGCACATGAATGTTTATAGCAGCTTTTACACAACTGCCAAAAGCTGGGAACATTCCAACTGTCCATCAACTGGCGAAAAGATAAGCACATAAAATGGAATATTTCAGTGATAAAAAGGAATAAATTACTAATACATGCATCCACAAGGATGAACCTCAAAGCATTAGGTTAAGTAAAAGAACCCAGACACAAATGGCTACATACTGTATCATCTATTTATGACATTCTGGAAAAGACAAAGACAGAACCCAAATCACAGGTCACCTGGGCTGGCAGTAGGAGAAGGCAATGACGACAAAAGGGACCAGAAAACTTTTCAGAGAGACAAATGTACTATCTGTCTTAACTGTAATGGTGATTACAGAATTAAGTGCATTTGCCAAGACTCACTGAAATTTACACCTAAAAGGGGTAAATTTTACTGTACACAAATTATACCTCAACAAACATAACTTTAAAAAACCAAGGCTTCTTTTTAAAAACCAGAAAAAAGGAATAAAAATATTTTATATTTTTTATCCCAAACTCATTAACTTTTGTTCTCAACCATCTTCATACTGAAAGTACCTTCTCAATACCAGCTTAATGACACTTTAAAATCCTTTGAATAATAAATACAAGTTTAAGATTGAATGTAAAAGTCTCCTTTGCAAACAAAATAGAAATAAAAATTTAAACTGCAAAATTTCAACAACACTGGGATTCCGAAAGAGGGTATTAACGAAATAAGGCATTAAGCAGAGAACCAAGAGTGATATCCATATTCTTATTAACACGTCTTAAAGTCAGAATAGCTTTTTTTCCCATTTAAAAACAAAACAATAGTTAAAAGCTAAATTTGAACTCCCTCTGTAAAAGTACAGCCACTCACTTAAACTAAATATATTATCTGTAAATTCACACCAAAAGAAAACAGTAATTCCAGTCAAACTGAACCACCTGACTTCTCCCATAGTGGCCTTTCTTCTCCCACCTCCAAGTCCTCCTCACTGTGTTCTGCGCACATGCCATCCTCCCCCATCTCATCACATCTGAATCTTTACTGTTCTTTAAGGTTTAGCTCATACACCAAATATTCAGGATGCTTTCAAACATCCTCCCTTTATTTCCACAGCCCTTTATCTACAACTCTCTTATGATTCCTGATTTCTGTACTGTAGTTATATAAGTAATGCCTTAATTAACCTACTGGCTTGGAGGCTGACAAAGGCTGAAGACAGTGTGAATCATCCTCGAATCTCCCACAGCACCTAGCAGAGTGCCTTGAGGTAATAGGTACCATGTGTTGAATGTCTGAATATTAAATTTACTCTTTACCTGGTACAACCACAGAAAATTGACCCACTTGAAAATGTTACTGACCTCTATTTTATTTCAAAGTAATAGATTTATGCTAAATGTAAGATATATTCTGGTGTCTCTTAGAAGTGATTCGTATGTGTTTTTGAAAATTATCAATTAAAATATGCATAAATACAACTGAAAGAGTTCTCAAAGGCCAAAACTAAAAACACTTTGAGCAACAAAATAAAGGGTGTGGAATTACAATCAAAAATAAAATATATTTATATAACCATGAGTCTATCCTGACAAAATATATCATAAACAAATAAATGTGGGAGAATAGACAAATCTCTCACACCAGAGAAATTCCAAGTAATTTACATAGATAATCATCCCTCAAGTAGATGGAACACCACTCCCCACTCAATTGTGGACTGTACGTGGTGACTTCCTTCCAAAGAGCGCAGCATGGAAACCACAGGGGAATAACTCTCTGGTAAAAACCTGGCAAACACTACACCTCAGCCAAGTGATCAAAGTTAATATCAACGATGATGAGTTATATTGATAGCATGTACCCTTGGTATAATGTGATGAGAAGGGCACTTTTCCTCCCCAAAACACATAAACTCAGAAGGACATTTTTCCTTCCCAAAACACACAAAGTCAGTCTAATCCTGAGAAAAACATCAGAAAAATCTCATCAAGAGACCTTCTACAAAATATCTAATTGGTGCTCCTCAAAACTGGCAAGATCATCAAAAACATGTAAAGTCTGAGAAACAGTCACAGTCAAGAGGGGCGTACCGAGATACACAACTACATTTAATGTGCTAACCTAATACAGGACTCTGGAACAAAAAAAAGGGGAGTTAGAAAAAATTAAGCAAATCTAAATAAAGTGTAGGGTTTAGTTAATAATAATGTATCATTATTGGTTCAATTAATTATACTCACGTAGGATGTTAACAATAGGGAGCCTGGGTGGGGAGTATATGAGAACTCTGTACTATCTTTGTAATTTTCCTATAAAGCCAAATCTATCTAAAATAAAAGTTTTATTTAAAAATATACAGAAATTTCAAATGTTAAAAAGTTATCATGAAGCATCAAACTTTACTTGGCCATAGACATTTCAATTATATGAGATTCTCTCTATAGATAAAGACATCCCTAGGCATATTTTTGTCCAGGGTAAGAGTTGCAGATGAAGTTTCTAATACAAGTAAAATTCATATTTTTAATATTTGTTCTAAGGTTGTTGCTTTCAAATGTATCATTTTAAATAATTGCTTTAATATTTCATGTGATTTCCTTTATCTCGGGTTCACAAAACAAAAATGCAATTTTTTACTGAAAACTGTTGAAAACCGCATGACTTTATTTACAGAAATTCACTCTGTGGTCAGCTTTACCTAAAATAAAATATGACTGAAGACCTGAAACAATGACTGATTTTTCTTAAATTCTTCTCTCTTCCAAATGAAAGGACATTATATTTCACTATTAGAAGGAAAAAGGTTTTTATGTTCTTAATTTTCACAACTATCCTTCCAAAACAAGTTGGAAAGAAATTTGACACTGCTAAGATTTTAGTCATTTTCTATTGCTAAAATTATATGCTTTTCTTTTCATCTTAATGAGCTTCTCCTCTTTACATAAATTAGCACTATGTTGGAGAAAATGTAGTAGGAAGAACTGGGAAAGGATTTTTTTGTTTGTTTAGTTAGTTGTTTCTTATGATGGGAAATAACAGAGCATGTTGGGATGCCGTAGGAGTGGTTTCCTAGAGGCTCACAACTCCTCCCTGTCTAGCTAACTGATTTTGAACAAATCACAAATCTGAGCCTCAGATTTCTCACTTATAAAATGAAAAGATTATAATGCATAATCAGTTATCTCTAAATTCATTCCAGCTATAAAGTCCGAGTATAGGAAGTACAGTGAGCCTAATTCCCTAGTAACCCCACAGCCTCTCAAGAAGACTCTTCAAAATTAATGGAAACGGGGATGGGAGTTAATGTCTCTGCAATAGAAATTGTGCTTCAGTAGATATGACTCATTGGGGCCCAGCAGACCTAACTCAACATTGATTTCAAAATTGGTTTCTTATTCCCTTGACTCCAGGAATAGTCTTCAATAAGCTAGAGAGCAGTTTCCTTTTTTCACAGCACAAAGAAGTCAGCATTCAGACAGACTCAAAGAGAAGGAAAGGTATGGAGCTGAAGGCTCCAGGTTTATAAGAAAACAGAAGATTTTAGGAATACTGTGCTTAAGATGATAACCTTAATATTAATGTTGCTTGGAAACTCACCCAGCTGTCATGGAGTAGACACTGTGACATAGGATTTGAGGCCAGAGACATCAGTTTTTCCATTTAAATAGGCACAGATGAATAGTGAGGGCCAGTCCTTAAATATATCATGCCACCAGATCCCTTCCATGCCAACCACTTCCCTAGCATATATCATCTTTATTATCTTAGTTATTTATATATTTGAGAAAAGAAGAGGAGAAAGGAAAAAGATGTTCAAAGAGAAGTATCCAAATTTTCTCTCAGTGATTATATTCTGCCAATCCCCATATGGATTCCCTATTGCCAGACCAGCTTCACATGCCTGTGACCTATGGAGTCACACGGAGCCAAACTCTCAGAGGGCCTCAGCTTGGCTTAATGCTTTGTTGTCACCACCTTGAGCTCTATGTAATGTTTTAACAAGGAGGTCAGCATTTTCCTTTGGCATTTGTGTCCAGCAAATTACACAGCTGGTCTCGTTCATTGCCTTTTAAGATACCTTATTTTGATCTTCATAAATCTGCGCCTAAACTTCTTATTCTTATGCTGAGCAAAGAAATTTTACCAAGCCCACATACTAAATGTCAGCATCTATTCAAAGAATTATCTATTCCTGTATAAGCGTGGCTGGGCATTATGAAAAAATTGCCCGGCCGGGCACAGTGGCTCACGCCTGTAATTCCAGCACTTTGGGAAGTCTAGGCGGGCAGATCATGAGATCAGGAGATCAAGACCATCCTGGGTAACACCGTGAAACCCCGTCTCTACTAAAAATACAAAAAAAAAAAAAAAAATAGCTGGGTGCGGTGGCGCATGCCTGTAGTCCCAGCTACTCAGGAGTTTGAGGCAGGAGAATGGCGTGAACCCAGGAGATGGAGCTAGCAGTGAGCCGAGATTGCACCACTGCACTCCAGCCTGGGTGATAGAGTGAGACTCCATCTCAAAAAAAAAAAAAAAAAAAAAAAAATTGCCCAAGCTTGTAGCCTTGAGTCACTTGCATTCATGATTTCTATTCCCTGACAAGTGCTCAGCACTGTCCATAATTCCATATTTCCCAGTGTCCTGTGGTCTCCATTCCCAATGACAGCTATTTCAGCAGTTTCCTTAAACCCCATTAATTTCCTTTCCTCCTCAGGTGAAAGCTCTGCCTTTTTTTTCATGAGTGCTATGCAGGCCTGTCAGACTCAACATTCCAGCAGCTCTCAACTTTCCATCCAAGCCTGGTTCTCCTGCAGTCTTCCTTGTGTTGGTCAATGTCATCACCTTGCTCCCCACTTGTCCAAACCAGACACTTGGTCTTCCTTCTTGACCCTTTTCTACATCAAATCCATTTCCAAGTTTTACCATCTTAATATTGATTTTGAGTCTATTCACATGTGTTCATCACTTTGCAATTGTGGTCACTAATACGCCAATAATTACTCTCTTGATTTACTACAAAAACTTCCAGATTAGTCCTCAGGTTTCCAGTCTAAATTTTTTTCCTGATCACTAATTTCATTTTCATGCTGCAGTCAGAAAGACTTTATAATAAAACTCGGATCATGTTCTGTGATGCACTGCAAACTTTTTAAAATTGCCACAAATTCTTTCCACTCCCGTATGTATGCCCATTTGCAATATGGTTTTGGCAATCCTCTCTTCAAGAAGTGGAGTCTATTTCTTTTCCCCTGAAATGTGGGCAGCCTTTTGACTTGCTCTGACCAACAAAATGTGGCAGAAGAATTGTGCAAAATGTGGCATTGCAAGAATTCTGAACTCAGGTTCCAGAGATCTGGCAAATTCCCCACTCTCCCCACTGCCTCACTCCCCTAAAGACAGGCCCTGATGAAAACCAACACCAAATTCCAGACATGGGAGAGAGAGAGACCACCTTAGATTAGCCATAGCTAACAGCCATAGCTGAGCCACCAAACAACTGCAGCCAGACGACTGGCCCCCTGTGAGATCAGTGGAGAATTAATTGCTCAGCTAATTCCAGCCAAATTGCTGACCCACAAAATCATGCACAAATAAAATTGTTGTTGTCTTAAGCCATTATGTCTTGGGATGATTTGTTATGGGACAATAGAATTGTGTGTGCAGAATTCCACGGGCATAAATGGAGGCAGGATCTCTGTGTGGTTATCGCAGACACTAACCATCCTTAGCAAGTACAGTATAATTACACATATTGAATAGATGAGAACAACACAAGCCCTGAGTTCTGCTGCCATGTAGCTGTTCACTGTGATAACGCTCTTCCAGATCCGCCAAGAACAAGCCTGTGCTACTGACGGTCACCCTTTCCCAATACAGAAGGTCATAGGGACATGCATGTTACTAAAGTCACTTAGGATGCTCTGTATTAGTGTCTGAAGAAATTCCTCTATGTCTGACCAAAGCACTAGATGAAAGGCTTTACTTGATCACTAATTTTCAAAATGGTTTCCCATTTCAGCACCAGTCTACAGCATCATGGATTAGGACACTATGGGTTATCTTTGACCCTTTACTCTACTCAATCTCTGAAATCCAATTATTGCTTGTTTCAAGATGTCTCTGATCGGTCCTTTTATCTCAATCCCCAGTGCCATACCCTCCCCTGAGGCAAGGTCCCCAACTGAGTTACAGCAGCAGTCCCATGGCTAGTCTCCAGGCTCTATTCTTGTGCCTTTCAAACATTTTAAATACAGAATTCAGACTAATCTTCTGAACAAACTTCCTTTAATTTCTTCCCCGTGCAAAAGCCTGTGATAATTCCTTATTTCCCACTTTATTGAGCCAATACATTCTATTATATTCTCAAGGACCCCTATAATTCTCCCCTACTAAGTCTACCAAAACTTATTTCCCAGTATTCCTTCACCACACCAGTCAATTTTCTTAGATAACTACAAAATGCTCAGTCATATCCACCCTGCTCCTATAGTCAAAAACATTCCATCTCTATTTTACTCTCTGCTAATCCATCCTTGGGGAACCTACTCAAGCCCAACTCTTCAACTCCCTGAACCTTAAATCAGAGACATGATGCTGATCCTTGCTCTGCTCCAAGGAGTTATTTGAAACCAGATGAATGACTTCAGTTTCTGTGTCTGTACTATAAGGGGATTGAATCTTCCAGCGTCACATTTGAGAAATCAATAATTCTTCCAAGTCTCTCATCCAGATCAAGCCCTTTCCACCCTGTCAAGCACTTGTGTTCTAAATGTTTCATTTGTGATCATTTGCCTTCACTTTCCAATCAAACACTTTTTGAGTGTGGGCACCATGTCATATCCCACTCAGATAATCTACAACACTTGGCATATAATTATCAGTCAGAAGACTCCAACTTGCAAACTGGTTGGTTATAAGCTGATACCACACTGACTGTGCAGCCTCGACAGCGTGATCGGTGTTCAGCTTTAGTTCTATATAATAAGTACTACATAGTATGTCCTAATAATGGTGTCTCTGAGAACGGGAGCAGAAATGGAGACGCTATAAAGGACTCATTAGGCTAAAAGACGAAGAAATATCATGTCTGTTTTCATTGAATCTTCAAATGTGTCAGAGGCCAGCCTCTGATATTGTTTCAAATGCTGTGACATTTGTGTAACACTTTTAAAAACATTCCTACTGAGAAAAAAAATACATTATGGTGAATTTGTTCCATGATGATAAAGGGTACAACAAAAATAATATGAATGTTTTGTTAAAATGACTGCACCACAAACAAATAGCAACTTATCTGAAGAATATTACCACTGTCCAAGTATTACATAAACTACATTTTCCCCACTAGCATTGCCCAAGGGGTTCAATCTGAAACAGAAGAGTTAAAGTGGATGAGGTTAGTGTTTTTAGAATAATATGTTATTCTATACATTACATAAGCTGAAATAGGGACCACAGAACTACTAGAAAGGTGTATATAAGGGTTATTTATGCCTAAAAACTAAAACACTATGCCAAATTTTTAGAAGTTTCTCTTTCTTCCCGCTTCTCCATCCTTAATATATCCGCAAGAACGTTTCATCAATAGTGGGTACTAATTATCTTCTGATAATGCTAATGAAATACATCTATCTAAAGTGAAAAGAAATCTTTTAACTTGCTTCAACTACCCATTTCTTTGTTTTGTTTTGTTTTGTTTTTGAGACGAAGTCTCACTCTGTCGCCCAGGCTGGAGTGCAGTGGCGCAATCTTGGCTCACTGCAACCTCCACCTCCCAGGTTCAAGCAATTCTCCTGCCTCAGCCTTCCCAGTAGCTGGGACTATAGGCGCACACCACCATGCCTGGCTAATTTTTGTATTTTTAGTAGAAACAAGGTTTCATCATGTTGGCCAGGCTGGTCTCAAACTTCTGACCTCAGGTGATTTGCCCACCTCGGCCTATATCAATATCTTATTACTGTTTATTCACACTTATACAGAAGATGCATTCAAATGGCCACACCATAAACATGTTTCATTTTTTAGCTCTGAAAATATCAAGTAAAAATTTATTTACCTACTATATAAAATATATATAGATAGGTGGATATACAGAAGTCTTGTAATGTAAAATGCCAAATATATTGTATATTTTCATATATTTATTCCAATATTAAAATTATATTTATTCAAATCCAGTACTAGGAAGCACCAAAACTTAGTTTCACATTATGAAAATCATATTATAAATTTATACTTGCAAAAGTTTAAAACCATTGTCTTCGGGGATAAGAGAAAACATACGTGAAGAATAGCAAATCCATTGATCTTGTTTGAACTGACCCATTCAACCTAAAGAGCTCAAATTATTTCAAATGATTTTAAGTCTATTCTGACAGTCTCCATCAAGCACCATTGTCACAAAGCAAAACTGGAATTCTCTGTCATGGCATGTGTATTGGAGTGTCCTCAAAGCTTCCAAGTTGAGAAAAAGTCAGTAAAAGTCAATCAACCCAGGATGTCAGGATGTACACCATGTGGCCTAATAATATAAATCTGGACAGCACACCACTGCAACTGGTCCCATTAGCCACACATCTCCAGCTAGCTCTATGGGGGCAGTAGCAGAGCATGCAGTTTTTGGATGAGATTTTCCTACATGATATTGTTCGTTATTGTTATTCTTACTAAGACAAATATTCAAAGATTTCAGTAAAATCTTCTATGTAGACCCCTGAGCATAAAATATTTAGCTTACATAGAAAGGCAAGGCATATTTAAAATATCCCTATCTGAAGCAGTATGGCACTAACAACAACGACAATAGCAATAACAATAACAATAACAAAGATGTACATAATTTGCCAATCTACAAAACGCTTTGGATATATATAAATCAATACATATGTACATAAAAGAACTGATCATTTAACCTCATAATAACCCTGTAAGGTAGGAATTATTACGCCCCCCACCTTTTTTTTTTCCCGAGACAGAGTCTTGCTTTGTCATCCAGGCTGGAGTGCAGTGGCGCAATCTCGGCTCACTGCAACCTCTGCCTCCCGGGTTCAAGCAATTCTCCTGCCTCAACCTCTCAAGTAGCTGGGATTACAGGTGATTGCCACTGTGCCCTGCTAATTTTTGTATTTTTAGTAGAGATGAGGTTTCACCATGTTGGCCAGGCAGGTCTCGAACTCCTGACCTCATGATCTGTCTGCCTCAGCCTCCCAAAGTGCTGGGATTACAGGCATGACCCACCATGCCCAGCCTGTTATGCCCATTTTTAAGTGATAAGAGACATGTTCAGACAAATAGAGGAACTTATGCAGCTCCTAAGTTCTAGAAATAAAGTTTGTCCTTTGATTGTCAAAGTCTAACACTCCTTCCACTTAAAGAATCCAGATTCTGATAATGACCACTTATGAGGCACCACATGAACTGTTACTATGCCAGTTTGGGCTAATGGTGGAGGACTTTAAAAGCAAAATATAAAGTAATGACAAGGCCCATTGACTTCTTTATGTATTTTTAAAAATTTGATCTTATATTAACTTGCCATTATTCTACAAAAAAAGCTCACTACAGTCCAGTCTCTCTCTTATTATAATGATCTTAGAAAACAAAATTAAAAGGGAACTTAACTTAGAGCACTTTATTTAATGAGCAGGGCTTACATAAGTGTGCAGAAATAATACCCTGGAGCTATTTTATACAAGAGCCACAAAAGATCTACCACAGATGAGTGACAGAAACATAATTAGTATGAGCTTTTGCAGTTGCCAATTTGCCATTATTTAGAAGAGCACTCTCTACTTGAAGTTGAGCTTTTACTACGCACTGAATATCACAGTCAGCAGAAACTGAAGAATGGTGGCCCAAGAGCAGATGATCCTGCTGTAAATTCCAAGGGATTTCATTAGCTGCTAACAGCCAATACTAAATATTGCTGATAAGTCCCTACTGAGCAGCCACCTTGGCTTGCCTAAGACTCAGCATGTGAGAAAAGGACCAAAAAAAAAAAAAGTTTTCCTGTCTTGGGAAATGCAGAAGCACCCAGTCCAGTATGGATTTGCTCGCCCCTTATTCCACACCCCAGATCACGGCCTGCTTGCAGGTTTACTCTAGGATCAGGAAGGCCCCAGGGGTTAGTCCTAATGTAGCCACTGGATGTAATCCAGGCCTAAGTGAGGCAACATTCAGAACACCACCAGTTTACATGGGTTCTAGAGTCCATTCAAGACATTGGGCCTATCTTTCCTCTCCTAGATTCGTTCTTAAAGCAACAGTAACTTTTCCAGAAATATTCCAGGGACGGAAAGACAGGAGATTCCGCAGACCCTATTCTCCCAGCAAACCTGTGTTGGTAGCAATATGCCTGATAGCTTGAACCAGTTACATGTGGAAGGAAAATCATCCTGCAATTTCACCACAAGAGGATTTTTCGTTATTGATGTCGAGGGTGGTAGAAATTTGGAGGGGAAATTGTGGGGAAGAGACAGGATGGCTTGGAGCCCTTTTCTTTTCAAAATATTCATTAGAAACTATGCCTTTTCGCCTCAAAAGTGCTACTGTGAGTCTTTAAAAGAAGCTCTTGGATGAGAAGAACCCAGGGCAGCAGCAAAGAATCCAATGCCGATTAATTCAAGCGCTAAGCAAATATTAACTTCCAGGCATGGTAAAGGCACTGATTCCTCAGAATCATTCTCACACAACAGCTTGGAACCAAAGTTGTCTATAAAAATAAAAGTTCCTGAACAAAGAATATTTGCAGTTCAACCCTAAAATATTGATTTAAGAAATGAATTCTATGCCTTTTAAAAGAAATGGGACATAAATCATGCTACTTTCCCTCCCACCCTTGCTGATAACTAGATATGACAAATATTTTCAAATGTATCAAGTGCTTACGGAATTCAGATTTCTTGGCCTTTCTTTAAGTTAGCATTTTTGTGGGAAACAATGTTATATGGGGGATGATTTTTTTTTCTGTATTCAACATGAAACAGTAAATATTTGGCATGCCGTTTGCCCCAAGGATCAAAATGACACCAAAGAAGTATGAGTGGTGATACCAGACTGTGCTGACTCCCTGAAGCTGACTTAGAAACCTTCTAGAGGAGAAAACATTAATGCATGGGTTAGAGAAGAACTCCTACAAAATACAGCAAACCAATTCCAAGATGAAGTTGTGGGAAATAGCAAAGGTTGAGCTGAATTCTCAAGAAGTAGAACTCACTGAGTAAGAAAACTAGAGAGTGGGTGCATGTTTGGGAAGTGTGTTATGTCAAAAAGCAGGTGTGATCATTCAAATTTGATAGAGTTTGTTTTGAAATAAAATCATCACCAGGGAATTAGATTAATTTTATAAATCATCTTCCAAGAGGATGCATACCAATTTATTTAGCAAATAACTGGATTTCTTAGCTATTCATACCACTATAAGAGACACTGGCTATTTCTGAGAAACTCTACCAAATACAAGGATTTACCACTATAGTCCCTGCCCTTAAGGAGCTTTTAGTCTAGTAAAAAAGTGTAGAGAGGGCTAAGGGTGAGGTCATGAAAAAAATTTAGAAGTGTGGTATGAGTATTTCCTTCTGGGAAAACAAAGACTTTTCATTTAGTCTGGTCTTTGATGGTTGGGGTCAAAAATGGAGAAAAGAAGTGTATTTAGAAAACTCTGTTTAGAGAACAACTGTTTCCAGAATGGGTGAAAATAAATAGGGAGAGATTAAAAAGACATCATGTCTTTTGCAGGAACATGGATGGAGCTGGAGGCCATTATCCTTAACAAAGTAATGTAGGAACAGAAACCCAAACACCGCATGTTCTCTGTGGGAGCTAAATGATGAGAACTCATGCACACAAAAAGGGGAACAACAGATACTGGGGCCTACTTGAGGATAAAGGGTAGGAGGAAAGGGAGGAGCAGAAAAAATAACTACTGGGTACTAGGCTTAGTACCTGGGTGACAAAATAATCTGTACAACAAACCCTCATGACATGAGTTTACCTGTGTAACAAACCTGCACATGTACCCCTGAACCTAAAATAAAAGTTAAAAAAAAAATCTCTCTCCTGAGGATCAACCAAGACTGGTTCCTAAGTCCATTTTCACGCTGCTGATAAAGACATACCTGAGACTGGGTAATATATAAGGAAAAAGAGGTTAATGAACTCACAGTTCCACGTGGCAGAAGGTGAAATACGGAAAAAGAGGTTTAATGAACTCACAGTTCCACGTGGCACAATCATGGCAGAAGGCGAAAGGCACGACTTACATGGCAACAGGGAAGAGAGAATGAGAGCCAAGCAAAAGGGGTTTCCCCTTATAAAACCATCAGATGTTGTGAGACTTATCCACAACCATGAGAACAGTATGGGGGAACTGCCCCCGTGATTCAATTATCTTTAGCTGGGTCCCTCCCACAACACATGGGAATGACAGGAGTACAATTCAAGAGGAGATTTGGGTGGGAACACAGCCAAACTATATCACTAAACCAGTCCAATTTACCATGCAGGTGAGCCTCAGAGGATGGCTAGTGCCTAAGGCACTGAGGATGTCCTCCAGCTTATTCTTAGTCTGTTTTATTGTGTCTCTGCCTCTAAACACTTGCTGTAAGGCATCTATTTACATCTCCATTTCTGCTTCCTTAAAATTTGGTGTCTCTGAATCTCCTTGAGAAGATGGCAGCTCTCTCCTTTGGCTTTCAGTTAACCTCCAACTTCTGCTCCCAGAGTTCTCCACAGCTCCTGAGAAATCCAAAGCTGCTTCCTGTCATGACCACGCCCAACCCCAAGAAGATATCTGATTACAATTGGGTTTTAAAGAGTTGTAGAAGTGACAAATGTGAGCTTGGGATTCAAAATCTGAATACCACAATTTATTCCCAGTGTACACTTTCTATGTGTACCAATTCTTGTTTTCAGTATGTTCCTGTGGTTCCTATGTCCTAGCATCCTTTGTGGATTTCTTAACCATGTAGAGCTCACCATTTCTCACAGGCCATCAAGAGACTCATTTAATTCTCATGAATAATTACTCCCAAGTGCCTCCAACCCATGAAGAAAACAACCTTTCCTGAATCTTGAGAGCCTTCAAACTACAACACACATTTTGAGATCTTTATAATAGTAGGTTATACGTACTAAGTGTTCACTATGTGCTGGGTGTTTTATATACAATATCTTATTTTATCCTGATTACGTGCCTTCAAAGTAAGTATTATTATACTCATTTCGCAAGTAAGGAAAATGAAACTCAGAGGTCAACTAAGTTGCCTGAGGTAACTTAGCTAATAAACACTGATTCGAATGCAAGTCTGAAGCAAAAGCTGTCCTTTTTTACTACTACGTAGCAATAGCAGACTTAGATTATTCTGTAATTTTTTCTAATAAGTCACAACTGTAAACTATCTTATTCTGAATTTGTATAACACTCAACACTGTATTAGGTGTATTGTAAGTGCCTAAATTAACTATTGTGCACACAGTATGTAGTGTGACTGGAAATTCTCTATGTAAGTGGGGAAAAAAAACATGATGTCATTTAATTTCACTTTGATCTACAAACAGTTGGATGGATTTGTCCACCACAGAGCCAATATAATAAGCTATGACTAGAGCATGCTACAACAATCCAATCAGTCAATTCAATGAAAAAAAAAAGCAATCGAAGTAGAGTAGTTTTAAGATGTTGCATGAATCAAAAACTGATTGCTTCAGGTTTTCCCATTTCAATCGGCTATGCTAAGAATACTTTCCTGCCTGTATTTCTCCTGAGCATTAGCACAGCCTCACAAAAGGTGGGGTAGATATTGAAAAGGAGAAATGCATTTTCCTGTTCACAGACATAATCATAAAGAAAATAATTTATATAAATTTGCTTTTTAAAAGCCCTTATTGGTTTGGCTACATTGAAAATACTGTGGTTTCTCTTATTAAAGGTAAGGGAAATATGTTTCCTCTGGGGGAAATTCAGACTAAATAGAAATTATGACATCTCACCCCATCTGACCTTGTAATTCATACACTACAGATCAATGTTTAAAAGCCTGCTGCCCAGTCTCCAACCCCCGCCCCCTCAAGAATGTCATATACACAGAAAACTGGCACCTGGACGAGCTTCAAAGTCCCCACATGGGCACTGTGGTGAGCTCATCACATCAGGCTAAAAACCAGCCTTTGTTCTCAGTGTCACGTTTTGCCTTAGTAGGAGATGATGCCCCCACAATCACGTCCATTCATGAGGCAAGAGCACTGGGGTCTGCACGGAACAACTCTTCATTGAGCTGCAGAAAACAGGGAAATAGCTGTCGTGTTTTCCCAGTGATGCTATTAATATTTAAGTGCTGTTCTCTGGTGGGGGTGGGGGAATAAGAACCCAACTCGAAGAGGGCTCTGACCTACTTTCATGATTACTGCTGCAATCATGAACAAATTGCTCAAAAAGAAAAAGAAAAATCACATCTATCCAAATTCCAAGTAACAACCATAGAAGGCTAGTGTTGGCAAAAGATGTTGCTTGGAAAATTTGCAGCTACTGCTGTGGATCACATAAAAGATTTTATATCTAAGCAGAGTACTTAATGGTTTGTAATAAGCACTAGCCCCCATTTCCATTTCAGTGCTTGAACATGTTATTAATGAATGATGATGTTAAGTATGACATCTACAAAATGGCATATAGCTCTGAAATTAGAGCTCTCACTTCATCTCACTATTCTCATTGAATTACAGAAAGCAAATAAAGTGAAGCATATTCTCACTTCAGGCAGGTTAAGTGATTTGCCAGGAGACACTTAGCAAGTTAGCAAGCATAAATAAGGAAGGAAGCCGCAGGATCCTTTAATAAAATTGGGTCCACACACCAAGCATGGCTCTCAAAGCATGGCATCTCAGCCCAGGTATCCTAATAAGTATGGAACTCTAGAAACAAGGGGGCAGAAGCAACAGCTTGCTGATCCTTCCTGCTGCTGCCACTATGAAGACTCTCACAGTCACGTATCCAGAGAGTCTTTTTCTTCCATTTAGTTTTTCTTGTTTTTTTTTTCTTCCATTTATTGTCCCTGCATGCTGTTTCCTACAATAGCTCCAAGTTCAAGAAAAAGATGAATAAAATGACAGTTGCTAAGTTTATTACAAGGTAAAAAGAATCACAAATGTAGTTAAATAAACAAGTAACTACAAATCTCCCTGTCTTTTTCCTCTCTTACTCCTTTACCTCCAGCTTTTTCCTTCTCTCCATCCTGGTCATTAATATAAAAAATTTTTTTTCCCTTAATCCCTTCCTTCCAGGTTTCTTTCTTTTGCTTTAAAGGTCTATGCATGCCATTAACCCTGTTGTTAACAACATTACAAATATTAACATCATTTTTTTAAATGTCAGGATATGTATAAGGCATTCATTCTGAGAATTCAAAGGACTTTTTCTTTCTTTTTCTGATTGACCTCTAAGAAGCAGAGACAAAGATATCTGTCTCTTATCCCTCAGACCAGTGCTTCTGTCTCTACATTAGGCTTTTCAACTACAGGACCATTGACAATTAGAGCTGGATAATTCTGTGTTGAGCAGGGCTGTCCTGTGTACTATTGTAGGGCTCCTCAATTCCCAGGCCATGGACCGGTACTGGTTGGTGGCCTGTTAGGAACTGGGCAGCACAGCAGGAGGTGAGTGGCGAGTGAGTGAACATTACAGTCTGAGCTCTGCCTCCTGTCAGATTAGCAGCAGCATTAGATTCTTATAGGAGCACAACCCTATTTTGAACTGCACATGTGAGAAATCTTGGTTCTGCACAGATATGGATTGGCTCTGTGTCCTCATCCAAATCTCATTGAATTGTAATCCTCAAGGTTGGAGGAGGCGCCTGGTGGGAGGTGACTGGATCATGGAGGCAGACTTTCCCCTTGCTGTTCTTGTGATAGTGAGTGAGTTCTCATGAGATCTGGTTGTTTGAAACTGTGTAGCACTTCCCACTTAACTCTCTCCTCTCTCGCGCCAGCCATGTGAAGATGTACCTGCTTCCCCTTCACCTTCCTCTATGATTGTAAGTTTCCTGAGCCCTCTCCAGCCATGCTTCCTGTACAGCCTGTGAAACTGTGAGTCAGTTAAATCTATTTTCTTTATAAATTACTCAGCCTCAGGTAGTTCTTTACAGTGTGTGAGAATGGACTAATAACATGTTCCTTATGAGAATCTAATGTCTGATGATCTAAGGTAGAACAATTTCATCCCAAAACCATTTTCCCACCATCCGGGGAAAAATTGTCTTCCACAAAACCGTCCCTAGTGCCCAAAAGGTTAGGGACCACTGTACTATTGGATGTTTTGCAGCATCCCTGGCCTCTACCCACTAGATGTCAATATCAATCCATCTGCCAAGGCTCTAACAACCAAAAATGTCTCCATATATTGCCAAATGTTCCCTGGGACAAAATCACCCCCAATTGAGAAGCACTTGTCTAGATCATACTGCCTGGTTGTCTCTGTGTGTGTGAGAGAGAGTTAGAAAAGGAAGGAGGTTATTTTGAGTTCAGCCTGTGTAATTCTTGAGGTGGGCTTGAGATCAGTGAGGTGAGAGATTATTTTCTCTAATGTCTACTCGCTTCACATTGGTCTTGAGAGAAATGCTATAAACACAACAAGATTGGTTAAAGAATTCTGAGTTTCTTGGAGGAAAAATAAAACCCCCAAAACAATAATAAAAGCACTGAATTACAACATACATTTTATACAACATGAGTGGACTGTGCCTAACAGAACCAGTACACACAGCCTACCTTTTGTATGTGTTAACATTTTTTGTATGTGTTAATATTTTTTGGCATTTATGTATTGAAATAGCCTTTAAAAGGGTCAAAAAATTACCTAGAATAGGAGTTCATTCTTGGAATATCATAAACCACTTCTATTTTCCCTTGTTTTTGTCCTTACCTCAAGGATGTATTAGTCAGCTCTGAAAATATATTCAAGAGCTTTCAACAAGCAATTAATTAATCCTTGCAGTGCATTAATATTGAAGGAATGGTCATCTCTTACTGAGCAGACAGATATAAAAACAAGAGACATTACTGTTCTGTAATGATTCAAACTAATAAGAGGCTCTTAAATGGAACATTTGTGTCAAACTATCAGTAAATCCCAGATTTACACTTAAAGACCTTGCTGGACCACAAAGGAATATTTACCATGTCAGATTCTGCAATTAGAGTTCTAAATACTAAAGTTCTTCTATGTGCTATCAAAATACATTTAGTTGAGAATATTTTAGTCAACTCACACCTATAAAAGTATGCCCTACATTTAAAAGAATCCTAAATAACAATATTAGCATCAAATATGCATACAGTTTCTACCTTCAGAGATCAACTGTAAAATAGGTAGTCAATAAATTCCCAAGTCATTACTTTCCTGGCATGCAAATTTCCTTGTAAAGAACGAAACTTCTTTGTCAGGGAGGTGGACACTTGACATCAGAAAAAAGAATTCTTAAGTAGGCACAGGTGGAACATAAATCTAAGAGAAAGTATCTGAAAACACAAATGGACCAGTTTGAACTAGAAATCTTTTAGGAAAACAAGAATAACATTTATACTAAGGAACTGAGGTTGTCATTTTGTGCACTCAGTTTACTGAGTGGATAATTATAAGCATACTAGAAAATGGCAACAACAAGACAAAAGAATAGAGGGTGTTAATGTATTTTAAGAAATTGTAGTCAAATGATGATTGGATGTGTAGGATTCAAATCACTGCCTTGCCTCTAATTAACTCTGTGACCATGGGCAAAACTGCCCACTTGCATTAATGTGGAGGCACAGGGAACTGAAAGTGAAGAGCAAATCAGTGTTTTCCATTTTCTTATACTTATTTATTCTCTCAAAACAGTTCTATTTAGATTTCCTTATATTTAAAAATGGGGAGATATGTGACAAGCTGGACCAGTGGCACTCTGGGATTTACTGAGCAATGTGACATTACCTATGCCCTGACCTCAGGCATCCTTGATTCCACGGTGAACTACCATTTAGCCATCTGTAAAATAAACCTAATGTTTAATTTTGGAGAATTAAAGAGTACCACCATCTTTAGGATCTCCTTAATCTGCCTAATCCCTTTATTCTCTATCCGTGAAGGCAGAAGCCAGATCTGTTGTGTTCTCTATTGTATCTCAAGTGTGAGCACAGTGCCTGACATGTGGCAGGCACCGGGCAAATATTTGTAGAATAAATGAATAATTTGACACACCAAAATCACCACAGTATCTTGATTTGTTGCTCGTTAACTAGACATAGATACAGATAGTGATAAATGACACTTCAGGATAGCACATGAGTATCAACACAAAAGATATTTCTAAGGGCTATAACTATTTTAAGTTCTCCAATGTGATATGTTCAATAATTATAACAGTACCATCTGAAATCCTTCATATAGGTCTTTAGTTTATATTAACAGAAATGAAAACATGAGCAGAAGAGTCATATTCTGAGGGAAAGTACAAAGAAACAGACTCCAGAGGGAATTTAGACAGTGGAAGCAAAATATTAAAGATTGTTATTCCCCAAAGCAATGGACAGACTTTTAAACTGAGGCTGTTGCCATCTGCAGTTGTCACTGACCATCTGCTTAGGTCTAATCTGGTCTGTCACTAGCATTAAATATAAATTAAAATTCTGTTCTTCTAAGTAAATTCCAGAAAAGGTTCTCTTATCCTGAATTGTGAGCTAAATTTTCATTCTTGTACTATTTCAGCAAGAATATTATTAAATGGCTTCATAAGGTCAGGCCCATGGACCATCTAGCCCAACATTCTGTGAGTAATGGCAGCCACACGCTGCAACTTCTATTATGAACTTCCTCAGAGTCCAGCTTCTGCACTGTTTGTAAACATCAAACCTGAAATTAATTTAAATATTGACCCCAACATATCAATGTCATGCATGGGCATGGTAAGCAGATTTCTCAGTTGCTCCTCCAAATTCAAGCCCCCCCGCTGTGCATACCCTACATAATCTTCTTCCCTTGCAGGCAGGTGGAGCCTATAAATTTTTATATGATCGTTGCCGCATTTTTTTTTTTGGTATGTACTACTTAAAAATTATTTTATTGGGATACAACAGTTGTACATATTTGGGGGCACATATGATATTTTGATACATGTATACAATGTGTAATGATCAAATCAGGGTAATTGGGAAATACATCATCTCAAACTTTATCAAGTTTACAATTATAGAAGACTCTGTCGTAGCTGACCAGAGGAGGATTAAAAGTCTGAGATATGCACTGGTCCTGGAAAGAGCAAATATCCACGTGTTGAAAGGGCCTGTGGAGACCACAGGAACTAGAGTTGGTCTCCAATTGCTAGAAGTAGCTCCCCCGCCCACACCTAGCAAGAAAAATGGGATGTGAGTCGTATAGCTGCAACGAACCGAATTCTCCAACATGAGCTGAGAAGACCTGAAGCTCCAGAAAAGAAATGCAGCCCAACCTCCAGATAAGAACTGCAGCTCAACCTAAAACTGAATTCTCCAACATGAGCCAAGAAGAAGACTCTGAGCTCCAGATATAAGAACTGCAGCCCAACCTGAGCAGAGGACCCAACTAGCCCGCACCTGGACTCCTGACCCACAGAAATGTGAGATAATAAATGGGTGTTTGTTTTAAATTTGTGGTCATGTGTTACACAGCAAAAAAAAAAAAAATCTAATAAATCAGATAAAGAATAATGGGCATATTATAAAATTTTATGAATGAGTGGATTGACAAGGTAAGTGAAATCCAGTTTACTTTTTTGAAAGGATGAGCTCCAGTTTACAATGATTGAACTGTCCTTTAATACTCGGGGGTATGCTTGGAACATGAGCCATCACATAATAAAGAGTGCTCCTCTGAAGTCACTACAACCATGGGGATTACAGCTTGGTGGAAGACCACATGCCCTGCATTGCCTAGCACAATGTCTGGCACATAGTAGGTGGCTGCTGTGGTTTGAATATTTCTCCCCTCCAAAACTCATGTTGAAATTTAATTCCCAAAGTGACAGTACTGAAAGGCGAGGGTCTTTAAAAGGTGACTGGGTCATGAATAGTGGATTAAGAGGTTATCACAGGAGTGGCACCAGTGACTTTCTAAGAGGAGAGTGACCTCAGCTCCCCAATCATGTGTAGAGTGCCCCCTTAAGCAAGAAGGCCCTCATCAGATGTGGCCTCTTGGCATTTGACTTCTCAGCCTCCATAATTACAAGAAATAAATTCCTTTTCTTTACAAACTATACAGTTTCAACTATTGTTATAAGCAACAGAAAATGAACTAAGACAGTGGTAAAAAAACAACAACAACATGTGTTGTCAAATTAATAAACACTGAATAAATACATTTATTAATATAAAAATGTTTTCTGAAAAAATGTAGAAAATGGTGAACATATTTCTTTGATTACTCATTATACACTTTATAATTTGTAGTGTCTAAAGTTATTAACATTTACACACATGTAGCATGTGTGTAACTCATCAGCTACTTCTGGGAGTGAATTCTGGGGGGGTGTGTATAGAAGGACATTTACTTTTTATTGTGTGTACTTTACATACTTGGAAATCTTTGCATTAAATGTCAACTTTTAATGATAGGAGGATATACTTTAAGAACAGAAAGATCTAAGAGCATGCTTGGAATCAGACACTTTATTTTATTTATTTCTTTTTAATTTGTTTAGTTTTAGAGACAGGGTCTTGCTCTCTCACCCAGACTGGAATGCAGTGGCATGGCCACAGTTCACTATAGCTTCCAACTCCTAGGCTCAAGTGATCTTCCTGCCTCAGCCTCTCAAGTAGCTAGGACTACAGGTATGCACCACCATGCCCAGATAATTTTTTAAAAATTTTTGTAGGGATGGTGTCTCATCATGTTGTGTAGGCTGATCTTGAACACCTGGTCTCAAACAATCCTTTCCCCTTGACCTCCCAACGTGCTGGGATTACAGGTATGTGCCACCACACCTGGCCAAATCAGATACTTTTTAAAGTTTAACACTGCAAAAGAAAACTTTCTCATCATTACTCTCAACATTTTTCCAGGTATTTATAGTAATGATGATTAGGCCACTCAATTAGGATGGCATGTCTTTTTGAGGATGTATTTTACTAGATACTTTATGAATGCAAAGAAGCAACACCCTAAAAACAAACCAAAAATGATAATAGCAATAATTCTAACTTAATCTACTATGCATCATGCATTGTGTTAAGTACTTGACACATTATCTCATAGATTTTTCCCTCAGGGAGCTCACAATTTATTTGAAGAAATCAACTGTAATTATAATTGTAAAATTATAAAATCAAATATAATTCTAAGTTATAAACTTATATAATTAACAAAAATAATTAACAATTCTAGGCAGCATCTATGTGCCAAGGTAGGCTGGGGTGTGAGTTGTAGAAGCAGCAAGTGAAATTCAGAGGAAAAAGTGATCCTATGGGAATGAGGCACAGAAGAGGATTCGTAGGGGAGCTGGAGGATCAGCAGAAGCCAATTTGGCTGTAGCAGAGGGTGGGTACAGAGGACAAGGAGAACCCAGGTCAGGTAATGGGTTAGTGCTAGATCATGGGCTTGGATAGCCAAAGGAAGCATTCCAATCCGAATCAATACTTACTTATTGTATTGTGGGGAAATACTGTGAGTAACAGAAAGCTGCTAAAAGTTTCTGATGCTAAAGTGGTTTAAGTAGGTTAACTTCTCAGGAAGGGGGAGAACAGGGTGGAGGACAGGAGAGAAGGAGGGAAGGAGAACATTCAGGGAAACACAGCTGTGGTTTCAGCATGGAGAAGATGAGCCTAAAATTGGGCAAAATCATAAGACTAGGAAGAATAGGGAATGTCTAGAGACACCCTAAAGGATGAATTAAAAGGGTAGTTATTAAACAGCTTGGGTAACATCGGAGAAAAAATAAATAAAGAAGACACCACAGTTTCAAATCTACATGACTGGGAGAAAAGTGGTTCCATTGACAGAAACAAGGGATGATGCTGTTCAATGGCCCCACGATTCCTAGAGTAATGATCAAGCTCCTAAGTGTCACACTGAAGGCTTCCTTGTGACTTGACCGGTTTTCTTTCTTCTCCACAACCTGTATGCACGTGAGCAGGCACACACACATAGGGACCATGCTACCAGGAGACCTCTGAACACATCAGGCAGTTCCACCCCTCCATACCTTTTCTCCTCTTCTTCTTGCTTTCTTCTAGCCATACATCACATTGTCTTTCTGTAAGACCTCCTCTGGAAACTCTTCTCAGAATGACCAGTCTAATTGAGATAACCTTTTCCTTTTCATATCCTAGAGTGTCTGTGACTAAATACCTCTGTCATGATATCCATCATGTCGCCTAATTTTTATGTGTTTGTCTGTTTCTCTGCCTGAGACTGTATATTCCTTTATTTGATTTTGTATGACCAGTAACTAGATCTATCTCTAGCACCTAACAGACACTATTCAATAAGTATTTGTTGAGGCCAGTTATGACAGTGGCTTGCCTGTATTCCCCAGCACTTTGGGAGGCCAAGGTGGGAGGATCACTTGAGGCCAGCCCAGGAAAAATATCAAGACTTCATCTCTACAAGGAAATTAAAAAATGAGCCAGGCTTGGTGGCGTGGACCTGCAGTCTCAGCTGCTCAGGAGGCTGAAGTGAGAGGATCACTTGAGCCCAGGAGTTTGAGGCTTCAGTGAGCTATGATCATGCTGCTGCATTCCAGCCTGGGCTACGGCATGAGACCCTGCCTTTAAAAAATTAAAAAAAAAAAAAAATTGAAAACAAGATTGTTGAATAAATTTTAAATTGAGTTTATCTGAATTTTAGGTGATGGTAGTACAGAATCTAGTAGGATTCGAACTTTGTTTTCCAAAACAATGGTTAGTGCACTGTACATATAGGATTTAAGTTTCAGACAATAAGCAAAATATACACAATTTAACTTAGCACTGTCAATCATCGCTAAAACTCTCAGTGATAAAAGAGACATTCTGGATATTAAATGTAGCCCCAAACGTTTTTGCGGATATTTCTCCATAAGAACATTGAGAGATTACTCAATTTCAGGATTTGAAATGAATAAAAATGAAAACTTCAAAAGAGCACTCTCAGACACCTAAATTATCCTGTGCAATCATCAACTTCCAAGAAGAAATATAAGCTTAATAAAAATTTAACAAACTGAAGGTGGCCTGGTGCATATTTATCCAGATTGCTTACTGTATTTGCAAAATACAGGACCTGCATATAAAGACTGCTAAATAATAACAATATCTTAGTGATTTACACTGGTAAGTTACTTTCACTTGCATTTTGTATTTGAGTCGTACAATATCCCTGTTGAGATATCACTATATCACAAAATAAGGATAGCCAAGATATCACTATCCCTACTTCATGAATAAGGATACTGAGACTGAACCAGTTCTGAATCTCTCCTCTTACCTCATCTCCCTCATGTGAGCAGTAACTCTGCTGTCTTTTTGATTTTGCTTTCCTCATTTTTCTCTGCCAGGCAGGGCAGTTCCATGTTCTGTCAGATCTGAAGCTTTATATAATTTTGAGTGCTCTCCTTAAAAAAAAATGTAAAATCATTAATATAAAACTAGGTATGAACTGTAACTTTAAACCTTCACATATAGTAAGTCATGTAATCTTCATAACAACCTCATGTTTGTAACAGGCACTGGGATGATCTCCATTTACAGATGAGAAAACTGAATTATAATTTAAACTTTCTCTTTCTATTATTCTCCCTCAACATCTGGACAGCACACTCTTAGCTTACATCCAGAAATGTGCCTTCAGGGGCACATTAGTGCCCAGACCTCTAACCAGGGCAGCACTACATGAAGGACAATAAGGACAACCTACCTAGCTTACCATGCATCATTGATGTGACCCATCCAAAGACCACAGCCTACAGATTGCCATGAGAACCAAGATCAGAACTGACCAGAACCTCCTGCATCTAGACTTACACATTCCATGATGTTATCATAACTACAGAGTTAACTATGTTTATAGAATCTTATAAATAATCCTCTTTTCATTATTCGGGATTTGCTGGAAGAGTTATCTTAACCTCTTCAGACAGTCCTAAGCCTACACACATGAGGGCTCAGCCATGCCACAGCAAAAGAAATTCTGATGTGCTGGAGCCTTGAGAAATCACATATCCTGAACTATTTTATCCTGAGATTTCAATGATATTTTACAACTAAACCTTTTTGGATGTAATTTAAGACACACTCATTGTCACTTCATTCATTATTCTGTTTCCTCCTAAATGAATAAGTAGTGCAATATATGTATATGCTATTCGATTTACTGAGCACAATCTAGTTATTGTGTGCAGAGATAACAATATTGCATAAGACTGACTTCATAGCCACCGGGAAGTGTAAAGAGGTGAAGTAACCTTTGAGAATGCACATATAACTGAAATAATAGAAAACTGATCTGATAATAGCATGGTTGGGGTTCTATGAATGACTGTCAATTTTTTTAATTCTCAAAAATAATGTTGAGTTTCTTTTTAATAATACCACTTTTTTTTTCTGATCCCTTATGCCTTTTCTTCCAGACAGGTTAGAAATTCTCATATCATTAAAAAGGTTAAGTTTATGTATATGTCTGAACATTATCTCTGATAGCAAATAGTCACCTGAGAAAGGGTCTAATATGATCTTGAAAAAAATTATTATTTAAACTAGAAAGAAAGAAATTCTTATTTAGCACAATTGTGCAAGTTTTTGCTTTTGTACTAATCTAGTACCCTAGAATTTCAAAAGTTTGTGCTAAAGTCATTGCAGAATCCTAACACTAAAGGTTTTTTTGAGATTTTTGACCTTAAAATATATAAATGTGAATTTTTAATATTCTTCTCTTAAATGTGGGTATTTCAGAAGAAGTAATCATATTAAATAGACAATTATTTATATGCAAAAAAATATGAAGAAATTAAATGTGCAAGATATTCTTTGTAATGTTCCATCAGCCATGGAGAGCACTTATTTCTACAAAGATGGGAAATGGCATTAATGAATCCTCCCCTCTGCTGTTATTTTATTTCATTGACAATTTATTCAATAGTAATTTGCTCTTGTGAAAAATAGAAAATATGTATTTTCTTTTCTCACATACACACTTTCAAATAAAGAATACTATGATGATTTACGATACCATATAATCTATCCAATCCATCAAAATGTTCAATTAAAATGGATTTGGCCATTTCTTAAACAGACCTTTGACTATGACTGCCCTTTGTTTTTTATTTTCATTTTTATTTATTTCATTTATTTATTTTTTCGAGACGGAGTCTTGCTCTGTCACGCAGGCTGGAGTGCAGTAGCACAATCTCTTGGCTCACTGCAACTTCCGTGTCCCGGGTTCAAGCAATTCTCCTGCGTCACCCTCTCAAGTAGCTGGGATTACAGGTACCCACCACCACACCCGGCTAATTTTTGTATTTTTAGTAGAGACAGGGTTACACCATGTTGGCCAAGCACGTCTCAAACTCCTGACCTTGTAATCCGCCCGCCTCGGCCTCCTAAAGTGCTGGGATTACATGCCCTTTGTATATGTGGAAAATCTAAGTTCATTAATTGCTTCATTCATTCAGTAAGTCTTTATTTAGCATTTGCTATGTGTCAGGTCCTAGGTGTCCGGTATACAAGACAACATCCCTACCTCATTGAACTTAACTTTGGGTGGAATTCATGAAGGCTCTCACTGGTATTTAGCAAAACATTTGGATATATTTGTCCAACTTACCTTTCTAATGGGAAAATACATGCTCAGCCTTATAACACATTTCAGTGGTAGAAAACGGCAGAAGCAAAATTTTTGTTTAATGAAGGAACACACGAGTATTGAAGCTATTCACCAGTTAAAAATAGCTACCTTGCAAAAGAGTAAATTCTGTGACCCTGTTATTATTCTAATAGTAAGAGAAAACTCAAGCTGGAGGATGTTGGGAAGCCAAAATACTGCATATGAGATTCCTACATTAGTTGAGAAACCAGGAGAGACAGTTCCTAACATGTATTCTAATTCAAGGAGTGCTGATATTAAATTTTATTTACAGATCGAAATGTCAGTTACATGAGTGATAAGGCATGGGCATTTATTTCACAATAACATTTTAAATTGTATTAAATGGTTTGCTTGAAAATTGAAAAAACATAGGCATGTAAATTTTGGACACAGAAATGATTCAATAAGGTATATATATGTGTGTGTGTATATATTGTGTGTGTGTGTATATATATATATACACATATATACACACACACACTTATTTGTCATAGCTTTTTGGGGAGCCCTAAGCATTCTGATGAAATTTAACCCAGCAAATTATTCATGTCAGTGGACAGACATTCCACCAGTCAACAATATTTTATGCTAATATTTTTTCATAGCTGAAGCATAGTAGCTTTGGAGACAGATTGAATTCAAATCCCAACGCCAAAAATATCAGCCACAAGGCTTTGAAAACATACCTCGCCCTCTGGGCTTTAGTTTCTTCACCTATAAAATAGGGCTACTAATTAATAGTACCTGTCTCCTAGGGTTGTAGTAAGGATTTGAATAGTCTGGAAATAGTTCTTGTGAGAAGGTCTATGAAGGCTGTGGAAGGCAAAATGGCTTCCCAAAGCTGTCCATATCCTAATCCCTGGAATATGTTATGTTACGTGGCAAAGGGGACTTTGCGAATGGAATGATGGTCATGTATCTTAAAATTGGGAGGTTAGCCTAGGTGATCCAGGTGAACCCAGTCTAATCACAGGAGCTCTTAAGAGAACTTTCTCTAGCTGGAGCCAGAGAGATGCAGTAGAAAGGAAAGTCACAGAGATTTAAAGTATAAGGTTCTTAGCAATGTGACATTGCTGGTGAGGATGGAGGGGGCAATGTGGTAAGAAACGCAGGTGGCCTTCAGGAGCTGAGAGAAGGTCCTGGCTTACAGGCAGCAAGGAAACAGGGACCTGAGTCCTACAACCACAAGGAACTTAATTCTGCTTAGAATTAAGCTGAACAAGCTTAGAAGTGGATTCTCCCCTAGCGCCTGCAGAGAAGAGTTCAGGCCATCTGACACTTTGATTTCTGTCTCTTGAGACCTAGTACAGAGAAACCATCTAAGCCCACTCACACTTCTGACCTGAAGAACTGTGAAGTAACAAATTTGTATTTGTTACTTCATGGATAAATATAAAATTCATTTCTGCTAAGGAAACGAGAAATCAATTAAAGGCAAAGCGGGAAGACAACTGTCAAGAGTGAGACTGCTCAGATTTCTAGAGTTTTCTTCAGGCTAGGATCTAAATTATGCTATAATAATGAACAGGTAAAAGCTGAGTTGTCCTCTGGGAATACAGAAAAATTCTCAAAGAATTAGTCCACACTCATTTGTTGTACGTGAATTAAGCTGAAAGATATAGAAAGCCTTCCTCCTTGCTCACTGCTATATCTGTAGTACCTGCCACACAGTAACTGTTCAATAAAAATCTATTAACTGTTTAAATGAAAGAATATTTACAATGACTGAAAATAGGAAACTATTATTATGCTTTTCCTTAAACTGATACTTCTGTAAAAATATCAGTTAAAGGAATGGCTATAATTTCAAAAAGTTCAAATTTACTTTGGCTAAAGACTATGAGTACCATGTGGTTAAGGGTAAACATTACCATAGGAAGCCACATGTCCAAGCAGTGATTCGAGAGTAGGGGGTTAAAGAAGGATGCTGCTGTTCAGGCTCCAGAAGAGCTAAATGCATGTTGGCTATGCCCCAGCTCTGGCCAGGCACCCATGAGGGCAGAAAGAGCATGTTTCTATGGATTGGCTCATTAGGCTAATGGGCTGTTGGCACTTCTCTCCCAGGGCAGTTGAAACTTCTGAGGCTGACTGAGCAGGAAGAGAGAGCTCCCAGATCCCTTGTGATAAACGGGGTCTGTGGCTTTCTTTGCATGAATGGTTGCATTATGTGCAGATGTTCAGTGCACTTCCACAAGCTTTTATGGATGAATAAGTGGCATCATTATGGTGTGATTTGACCAGAAATGAAGCATGGCCCAATGCCATCTGCAAAGTTCCTATCTTTCTGATAGAGATTGTAGAGGGGTAAAGCTAATGAAACTAAAGTACTCTTCAGAGATACTGATGACTGCTGGAAAGACTATCAATTAATTTCAAAATAAGAAATTGAATTTCTCTCTGCACTATTCTAGCTTTAAAAAATTTTCACTCTATTTCTTCATGACACTTAAAAAATAATGATAAGCCATTCCATTAAAAATCTCTCTCATAGAGAAATAAATGGAGCAGAATAGAAAGTATTTCTAATGTCTACAAAAGTCAGCAATTTCTCACAGTCAGAAATGCATATTATGTACAGAGTAATCAAACTTCCTAATTTGGCTTCTCTGTGACCAAGATCTTCATACCTGCTCAGCTGAGGAGACCAAGAATAGATTTCATGTTTATCAAATGGTAACTGAGACAAGACAAGAGGCGAAGAAGGACAAGAATGCAAAGGAAATAAACAGGGAGAGGGAATACTAAAGAAGTGGTTGGGAAGTTCACATCTGCTCCAATGTGTAGGCTATTTCAGAATATTAAAAAAGAATATAGAATCATAACGATTTTTGGTTGATTTTTTAGACCATCCTTTTTCATTTCCCAAACTCAAGAAATGAACAAATTTAATGATGTCAAATATCTCATGAATGAAACTAAATAATACTTTGTGTAAAACAGAAAACAGTTACAAGCCAAAGAATATACAAGAAGGTAAAAAGATGGAAAAGATGAAAGAAAAAAATTTTTGTAAACCTAGAAAAAAATCTGCTTGAATATTAGATCTCAGGATGGGAAAAGGCTTTCTACATAATGAACAAATTGAAAAGAATATATTAATAAGCTTAGCTATATTAATTTAAATCTTTCTATATCAAATATGCCATAACATTAAAAGGCAAAGAAAAACAGAGACAAAATATTTCCAACAAAAATAAATTATTTCATATCCTTAATATAGAGATAGAGCTTACAAATATTTTGGTATCATGAGAAAAAAATGTTCAGTTGGACATAAACAGAGATATTTTTAAGTCGTCACTAAATATATTTTTAAAATGTATCCCAGTACTAATCAAAAAAGTATAAAATAAAACAAGATACTATTTTCTATCAAGTGAGAGAAGTTTTTTATTCCTTGTTAAAGTCATATCACTTTGGATTGTCAAAGATACCAAGAGACAGACTTGCCAGCAGGCATACAAAACAGATCCAAGTGACGAACAAAAATAAAAATCAGAAATGGATTAAAAGACGTATGCAGCAGGCTGTTCATAAAACCTTATTTAAGCACATGAAACTAGAAACACGTGGAGTCTGGTTAACTATAACCACGGCTCAGCCATTGAAAGTGTCTTCAAAGATTTCTTAAAGGCATGAGAATGTTTTCATGGTATGGGAAGTGAAAAATCAAGATTTAAAAAGACTTCACGTTCAGTACTCAAATTTAATTACAAAATTTATTTTTATCTATATAAAAAAGCCCTAGAAGTATATACACCAAAATAGGAAGTGTGATTGTCTTTGGACTGTGGGAGGGAGAGGCAGTACTTGATTACTCAGTAGGTGGCCAGGGCACCAGCAGCGCAGAGGCATTATTTTTTTTTTTCTGAAACAACTTCATAATTAAAAAAACAAAAAGCAATGAATTAGTCATCACGTGCAAAATCATATCACAGTTATACTTCTTTACATTTACTGTGCAATTTAGTATAGTTTTCATTTTGAAATACAAATGTGGGTTGAGGGCACTATACTCTACCCATTTCTTCATGACCTTGAATATCTTGACTGGTCCTGGTTACAAATAATTTTTATTTTCTTCTTTGCTGCACTTTCAGTAAATTCTGCAATCAGAATACCCACTTAGTTTTCTAATCAGAAAAAAATTAAGAACTGCCAAACCACTCACTTTACACTCTTTTTTTATGTTTGGTGGACAGTACAACTAATCCTCAAAAGTTGACCAAATCCCATTAAGTCCTGGTCGTTTATGAAGACTTACAGCAGAACCAGCCGCAGACTAGTGGATGGAGCCAACACTCCAACTGCAGCTAATACAGAGACACCAGCCACCCCAGCTGAGTCTGGGTCTTCTCTCATCTCTCCATACAACCTCTCTGCTATTAACACCCCTAACCTCTAACACTTCATAAAATCAAGAATTGATTAATTGATTTTAAAAGGACAAAGGCCTTCTTCCCCACCTTCTTTTGCACACCTTCTGATACCTAGCACAGGGCTCAGTACACACTAGGCACTTGCTCATAGAGTAATTCTAAGAACAAATGAGCTGGTGTACAGGCAATCACTCTGTAAAATGCAAATTGCAATGCAAATGCAAGCAAGGAGCAATCGATGAGTTGCCTTGAGCTGCACTATTTTGTAAGACAGAATGTCCTATTTCTTCTTCGAATTTTGAAATTATTGAAATAATATACTTCTTCAGTTACCTAGTAACTTCCATGGATATCTACCACCAGATAAACCAGAGAAGACCTTTCACTGGGGAGGAGAAAGGATGGAGAAGCATATGGTGCAAACACAGTCTAAACATGAAATTCTTATCTAAAACTACTCACACTTCCCAGTGGCCTCCAGCATGAGACAGAAGGTCCTTAGTATACAGGTCTGGTTATTTACTAGATAAAATAACTGTGACTCTAAAGCTCAGGATTCAGAATTCTAGTTCTGCAGTAAAATTCAGAAGTACAATGGAATGAAGGATCTTCACCTGATGCCTTTAATATTCTTAATTTTTTAATAATTCAGGTTTAAAATGGAAACCATCCGCTTAGCAACTTTTAACCAAGGGAAATAAAAACTGTCAGGTGCCATTTGGTATCAGATATTCAGGCAGAAAGAAAATACTGAATCTAGATGCTTCACTGTCAGGATGATATGCTAAGTTGGACTCAGCTCTGCTACCAAAAAATATACCACATATATATAGTTTTATTTCTATTGCAAAATTACAAAATGGATAAAACATTGTTATTTGTCAGACCACATGAACTTGATATTTCTGTGAGGGCTTTGCTAGAAAATCAAGTTACAGGCTTTGCTTTAGTCTTTGTTTTTTTCTCTTTTCTTAAAGCATACCAAAGCCTGATTAGTTTCCTTTTAACAGTCATTGCTTTACTTTACTCTACCTATAAACTATAACTATAAATTTATATCCATTCAGTGAAAACATGAATTAAATCCAACATTAAGTTTAGTGGTGGTTCCCAGTTTTAGGATATTTACCTTTAAACATTGTACTTAGAATTTTAAAAAATATTAAAAAAATAGCAAATTATTTATAAATTCAGAAATTACAGTCCAGTTTCCATTTTTAAAACTCCCTTGGTGAACAAAAGAGGCCTCAGAACGTCCCAAGATTAAATGTTTGAGATAAAGCTGCCTCAAAATGAAAACTACCTAGGACAATCAGACCAAAAATTATTTTGAGTAGCAGGTCTTTTCTCCCAGACATGCCATTTTACATGCAGAAGAATCCCAAATTATCTGACAGGCTACAAGTGGAAAGCACATCCTCCACTGGTGACAGCCTTCCAGAAAGCACAGTGCATGCTTTGACAGTATAGAGATGGTTTCCCATTTGGGGACAGAGAAAGGAATAAAATGTGTTCAGCTAAAAATGGTACAAGGATGCTGTTTGTGAAACTGTTTTGTCTGGAAACAGAGGCTCATTATTTACCACAATGTAACGTTCGAGCTGCTGGGATTTGGGGAGTGGTCAGGCAGTGGAGGGATTGCTGAATGCAATGACCCTTTCTGAGGTGACCTAGGGGAAGTCATTGACTATGAATCATCCAAGACTTGAGTCCCATTCAGCTCCCTGGGTACTACCAACTTCCTCTCTACCTATCTTTTTGTGGAGATAATAACAACTGCTTCAAAAAGGATACTCCCCAAAACTTACAAAGTAGGACTGTTTTTCTGATTAATATACATAACATAAAATTTGCCCATTTTAACCACTTTTAAGTGTGCAGTTTAGTGGCATTAAGTATATCCATATTGCTGTGCAACCATCACCATCATCCATCTCTGGAACTTTTTCATCATCCCAAACAGAAACTCTGTACCCAATAAACCCTAACTCCCCATTTGCTCCTACTCTAAATAGGACTTTAATAATAGAAACTAAGAAACCAACTTTCTCCCACACTACGAAGCCATGGTGTTTATCTTCTTCCAAGGAAACTTTTTGTGCTGGCACATTCCTCAGTATCATAAAAAAAAAAAATCAGAGTTAATGGTCAGGCTGGTCAATATTAATAATATTGGTACATCTCTCTCCATATTCAAATAATATCATTGAAACAACTTTCACACTTCTGGCTTATCTCCAAAGGACCATCTTGGTTGAGGGGCTGGGTCTGGGAAGTGTTTTTTAACTCTGCAGAAACACAAATATACGTGGGAGATTTGAGAGTTTTGTCATCCTATTGGTTTTCTCTGAAGAAAAGTCTCTATGGCTTAGAGAAATCCTTACATTTTTGATTGAACTAAATTAAGAAAGATAACTGAATTATGACATTGTATTCGCCTAGATGGGCTTGCTGCTCTGCGATATAAGGGAAGTGACTGCAAGCATAAAGTCCACCATCTTGTCTCCAACCTCGGGTTAAAATAATTGTAGTTCAACATGATTCAAACACAAGATATTCTGCTTTACACTTACACCAAGTTCATTCACTTAATAAATACGGTTGGGCACCTGCTGTGCCCTGCTCTTTGCTGGGGCTTGGAACTCAGTAGTAATGGAGCCCAAACAATCCCTGGCTTTGTGGAGTTCTCAAGGAGTACTGTGTGTCCACCGGATTGCTCTAGAAAGAGTGTAGCTTTGGAGTGATGGAGCTGTTCCGGGCTCTCCTCTCTGTGGAGCTAGAAAGCCTGGTCATCCCTTTACGAATGTCCCACCCCTGTTGGGCTCTGACTGTACATTCCAAGCTTCAAGCCTCCTGGAAAAAAACAACTATTTCTTCAGCCTTAGAAAGTTCACTGCCTGGACTGCAAAATTTATAGTTTTGTATTTGCCAATGAATATTGTCAGTTATTTAAAAAACACATAAAATAATGTGTTTCAGAAAAATTGCCAGGCATATGATTCACACGCTTACTCTTTATACATCTGGGAGAGGATAGCACTTTAGTATCCAAGCAGTTTATATCTGCAGAGCAAAATAATTATGGAAATATGAGTTTGTCTTTGTTCTTCCTAGATTCATTCCCTTTCTTTTCTACATCATTCCCACCCCATTCTTAAGCAGGTAATCACCAGGCTTTCTGATGCATCATTTAAGGGATTGGAAAGTGGAACAAGCTCAAATTCAAAAGCTTTGGTAAAATCCTAAGTCTGTGCAGAATTTGGGCCGGGTGTCCTGGAGGAAGAGGGAAAAGAGATGAGGAGAGGAGGGAAGAAGAAAGAGGAAAAGAGGATAAGGAGAAGCGAAGGGAGGAGGAGACAGAGAAGGAAAGAGAGAAAGAGAAAGAGAGGAGGAGGAAGAGAAAAAAAGAAGGAGAAGAGGAAGGGGAAATGGAAGAATAAGAGGACGAGGAAGAAAAACAAGAACAAGAGTAGGAGGAAAAAAAAAGAGGGAAAGAAGAAAACTAGAAGACTTACATTACTTGATATCAAACTTATTATCTAGTTCCAATACTTAAGACATCATGGAACGGACCCATGCACAAACAGATGAGTGAACAGGACCGAAGCAGATGTGCACATATATAGCTGCCTGATTTATGGCAAAGGTGATCCTGCAGGACAGAGGCAAACAAATTGAGAAACAGTTAGCTGTGAGGCACAGGCTTGGCCTTTAACATGATTTTTATAAGAAGCATCCCTTCAACCCTAGCAGTTTATCTGAATGTCCTTCCTCTGCACTCCTTAGTACCCTATGCATTTGTTAATTATTATACCTACCTAATTATGTAAGTCAATGCCTTACCTGTCTGTATAACGAGCACCCACCTGATAGAAAAGGAACTGAACTAAGCCTAAGAGGCCCAACACAGGCTGCTGGAAATCACCTCCAGCAGTAGGAGCTGCCAGTGATGTCGAGAGCAAAAGCTCTTCAGAGCTGGTAAAGAGAAATGGCACCTCAGATATATCTGATGCTGTCACATTTAACAAGTGAGGTAAACATAGTGATTCCTCGTCTTTCAAAATTCTCCAGCATAGAGGAACAGACTAACAATTTCCCACTAGTGGAGCTGGAAAATCAGGCATGTGACACAGCATTGGGGTCAGCCAGGCAGAGGCAAACTGCCCTCAGATGCCCAGGGAAAGAGGTGATCCGGAACAGGGCTTGGATGGAGGCCAACCAGTGAGCTTTTCAAACATTCAGTTTCAAACATCCAACTTCCATGGTGGCTCTAGCACTTGCAGAAAATAAAAAGAACATATAAAAACCTAAAACTATAACCTCAGTAAGCTTTTCCAAGTTAAGTAAGAAAAGTAAAGCTGATGAATAAGCAGCCCCTGCATTTTTGGTCTGACATGAGCAATTAGGGTTGTATAGTAAATACCTTTCTGAGGCTCTGCCTGGCCTGACATTTGTTTTTCCTGAAAATTCTCCTCAATCCAAGAGTGGTCCCTGATGGCCATGTTTAAACCATGGGAGCTATATCCCTGGCCACAGCTCATTGGCCCCAGAGCAGCCATCTGATCCAAACTAAGCCAAACAGATTCTGTCTCCCAGGAAATGAGAACTGGGACACTGTTTCGTCTCTGGTAGCTGTGAGAAGGCCATATTCCAATATGTAAATGGAGAAGCAGAAAAGACAAGCTTAAAGCAGACACTACAAAGAATCTGAAACAAGAGACCATCTGGCCTGACAGAGTGAGAAAGAGATGAAAACATAGCTGCCTAGCTTCCAAACATTTCCAGCCCTGCCCAGTCCTTTGTGATACCCCATCACATTAATTGCCTTTGGATTCCATGAGATACCCCTGGATCCCATCTCTGTTTACAATAAAGTTCCCCATTTTCATTCACATTAGTGATATTTTCTGTTATTTGCAAACAAAGGAGGCCTAACTTTATGACATATCCAACTTAAGTGCACACATATTTACTTTTTTCTATAAATTTAAAGATACATTAAGAAAAACAAGAACTAATTTGATGAGCTGTTTTCTGTCTTCACTAATTGAAAGACTTGCTAGTCAAAAATAAGTGAGTCAATGGATAGAGGTACTATTCACAGTTTCTCTGAAGATATTTTAACAACATATGGAGCATATGACTTAAAAGTATGTATATATAGATAGTTATGCCACTCAATTACAGGTATTCAATGGCCTCAGATGATCCTTTATGTTGTTTAATGAACATCTTGAGATGCTCCAATTAGAAATGTATAATGTAATGACTTTTTAATTGTTGCATTTTTCTACACAACAAACAACTCTGCATACAAGTTGAACTATAAATTCAGATAGCACTTCTCAAGCACTTTCTCCCTCCATGTGCCCATTACAAGTGAATTGTGAATTGCCTAATGTTTGCTTTTAGCTGAGTATCACCATTAAAAACAGAGACATTTAAATGATTACCATCTCTGCTCAATTTAAAAAGTTACAGGCAACGAATTCAAGAGGCTAATCTTATCCTGTGATTCAACCTCTCTTTCGGTTTCAATCTACACTCACATCAGTTTGCTCAGCATTTACTATAAGAAGTTCATCAATAGGTATTAATGGAATGGGGAAAGAAACACATTATTTTTTATTCTCACATATGTGGTACCAAAGGCTCAAGCAACTACACTGTGATAGACTCCTGATTCAATTAAGGAAGTTTTTATCAAATTGTGATCTGTAGTATTCTTAGCTTTCCGTGCAATAGTATGCATATATTGCATTTAATGAGTAAAGGAAGAATTAAGAAGTAGTGTAGGAGACAGCAACATCATTGTAGAAATGAGTTGTTAGCCAATGAGAGATGCAGTTTAGTGTAGGATGAAGGCCTAGCGCTTCCACATCAGACATGTATGAGTTACTCTCCCAGTTCTGTCATTCACTCTGGTTAATTCATACCCTTTCGAAGCCTCAGTTTATGCATCTGTAGAAGAAGAACAATAAATGCACACACTGTCTAGAGTTATTGGGAAGACTACGTGATCTAACATTGTAAAGCCTGTATTGAGCTGGGGTTGGCAAACTTTTCCTGTACAGGACCAGATAGTAAATATTTTAAGCTTTTCAGCAACTACTCAACTCTGCTGTTGTAGCACAAAACCAGTCACAGAGAATCCATAAACGAATGGGGCATGGCTGGGATCCAGTAATACTTAACTTCTGGGACATTAAAATTTGAATTTCATATATATTTATGTGTCATGAAATATTATTCCTTCTTTTTTTTTTTTTTTTTTTTTTGAGACGGAGTCTCACTCTGTCACCCAGGCTGGAGTGCAGTGGCGTGATCTCGGCTCACTGCAAGCTCCGCCTCCCGAGTTCACACCATTCTCCTGCCTCAGCCTCCCAAGTAGCTGGGACTATAGGCGCCTGTGTGTTACTATCAAATATATAAGGAGTTTTTTTTTTTTAAGTAAATGTGTTTTTACTTATTTCCTATGGTTTAAACTGTTGTTGGAGAGCAGGTTGTAACAAGTTTTGAATGGATGCTCTGAAGTAATACAATATACTTCTCAAAGGGTTCAAGAAGGAACAAGGAAGGCCAATTATCATCCCACTGTAGCTTTCATCTTTAGCTAGTCTAATTTTATACAGTGGCCTAGACACACGAGTTTAGATTCACCTACATGCCTAACATTCAAAAAATCAGGGCAGTCACAACAGGTATAAGGGATCAGCACAAATTCTAACTAAACATAAAGAGAAATAATGACTGACCATTTCTGTTTTGATTTTTCAGCTACACCACAAATGGGTTTTATTACTTTATCTTTAAAGACCTTTCTATTTCACCAATGAGGTCAGAATGAGGAAAGTTTTGTGGATCAGGAAAAAAGTTTTTTTTCCTATCTAAAAACATGGCATAGATTTACAGCTGCTTCTGAATTTTCCTTTTTTTCTCTCTTTTTAAAATTAATTAATTAATTTATTTATTTGACATGGATTCTCACTCTGTCATCCAGGCTGGAGTGCAATGGTACAGTCTCCGCTCACTGCAACCTCTGCCTTCTGGGTTCAAGTGATTCTACTGCCTCAGCCTCCTGAGTAGCTGGGATTACAGGCAACAGCCACCACACACGGCTAATTTTTTTGTATTTTTAGTAGAGATGGGATTTCACCATGTTGGCCAGGCTGGTCTCAAACTCTTGACCTCATGATTCGCCCACCTCAGCCTCCCAAAGTGCTGGGATTATAGGCAGGAGCCACCACACATGGCCTGCTTCTGAATTTTCTAAGGCAGGTGAACTGGGTAACCAGTTAGGACTTAAGGAAATCCACTTTTCAAAGAGCCTTCCCATGTTGGATGAGCACAATTCATAGTTGCAACTAAGAACTGACAACGCTTCCTCCACAAAAGACTGTGTACAAGCCACTTGTCCAAAGGAGTGTGCTTGGAGTTGGTTTTCTCGGCCTCAGACTCATCTATCACCATCCTTTTGCTGACTGCCCTTTGAGACAGAGGGAATACAATGACAAGTCTATTGACAGAGTGCAGGAAAGGGAAAATTACATTTTTCTTTTTTCTATATCAAGTGCTCCAGTCTAGGTCTCTCCAGTTTAATGAATAGAATCAAGAAAGGTAGGCAGACAGAGAAATAGGTGAAATTTAAATGTCACCACCTCATTAAGGTATTAGGGAATGATGCTGGATAATGAAGATCATGTAGCTGAGAACCTGAAGATGCAGAAAGGTTAATAAATATATTTGTAGAGAGTCTCCTGGGTAATGGCCAAAATCAGATTGTTAATTTGCTGATATTTTAAAAGAAGTAATATGTATAGAAAATTTGGAGGAAAAAAAACTATTTTTTTTGTTTCAGTTCCATATTCATTCTCCATGGATCTCAGTGTCAGATTCATATTCATTCTCTTTGAGTAGAAGTACCTCAAGCTCCGGATCTGATGCCTTAACTGCTCTCCCTTCTGAGAAGTTCTCACTGATAATATTTACACAATTCTGCCAGTTGGAAGCACTTTCCAATCAGAGTGGAATCTATTCTGAAGTCTGAGCTCCTATGAGGTTCTCTTTGACCATCCGTACCACAGATTCTGCTCCAATTAAATGTCAACTCATCATTCCACATTATTCACCACTGCTAATGTTCTGAATGCTGCTGTCAAGGAAAATTAAAATAGTTTCTACCCTTTGTACGTCCATAACATTCTATGTACATGGAAACGAAGAATGAAGATTAGGGAAAAAGAACCAGTTGTTCTCTAAAATCATAGTTTTTATTTCTTGAAATAAAGGCTTCAATGCTAGTCAAAATCCTCACTAAATATTGACTTCTTGGTCTCCTTTCATACTGTCTGCAATTCAGTAATTTTCAAAAATATTTGTTGTCATCTCAGAAGGAAAAGCTAACAAGAAATACAAGATAGAAATATACCCAGTGAAGTTAGAGTCAAAATTACTTCCTTTCCTATAACTGATTTACAGATCACATCAATGTGAAAATAAATTTAAAAAGGCTAATTTATTTAGAAAGAAAAGCAGAAACTGTAAATAAATATATTTTAAATATAAGTTTGACAGAAACAGATTTGGGGGTCGTGACAGATCACAGATTAAATATGAATCTCATATTTTTTATATTCTTAAAAGCATAAGCATGGAGCTGTGATCTTGGAACATACAGATAATGCAATGCCTAGCTTGTCAGACTGACATCAGAATCCTTAACATCCATCAGGCAGCAGACTCACCATGGAGTCTATGGAGAATTTCTCCCTGCCCCAAAATGATTTCTTGGGAAAAAATAAGAAAAAAAGGCAATGTAAAAACAATGCTGATAACTGCTATAAAAGATTGGGATTATAAAAGAGTAGTGCAGGTTGTGGTGTGAATATAAAAAAAAAAAGTTAGATACTTTAACAGAGGTTAGAAAATGCAAAGCTTAACATTAACTCCAAAATACTTTAACAGAGGTTAGAAAATGCAAAGCTTAACATTAACTCCAAAAATAAAACATTAACCATTAACTATACTCCACTTCATGTAGCCTCTTTTTCTTTTCATGACTGCTGCTGTCCCACATACTTCAGCCCCTCTAAACATGCAGAAGCCCCCCAGCGATGCTTGGGAATAGAACCATACAGAGGCATTTCAATAATGTAATCCCACTAAGTTATTTCAATGCCCTGTCAACTCCCAGCACTCCCCGATGCCACCTCCCTCAATCCTCCCTCATGCACTGTGACAACACCATGGAAGCCTCTCCACTCAGCCTTCCTGCAGTCACTTTCTCTTGCTCGCTTCCCATCTTAAATGTTCTAAGAACTCTACTCTCAGTTTTATATACTCCATTCTCCCTGGATGGCCTCCTCCAGTACCATAGCTTCGGCCATCACCTATATTTGGGTAATGATCACATCTCCAACACCATCTCCACGTCTCCATCACCATCTCTCTCCTGCCCTCCAGATCAGGATTTCCAGCATCTCCAACTGCATCTTCCACCTCTGAGCCAACATGACCAAAATACAAAACACCTGTGCAACCTCAGTCTCCTATCTTACTTAGTGAAAACCCAAAATACCCTAGTAACATGGAAATAGGGAATCTCCTTTTGCCCTACAAGCAAAGCTTTCTCAAACTCATCTCTTCCTCTCCTTTCCCCACCTCTGCTTCTGCTGCATGCTTTTATCATAGACCACTAACTGGTCTTCCTACATTTTAGAGTTAATTATAATTAACTGAAGCTTTTTTCCCCCAAAATTCAGAACTGATTATGTCACTTTATTGCTTAAAATCATCCAGGGTTCCCTGTCGCAACAGGATACCTCTAAACATCTTTGCAATATCCCTCTCACTACCTTAAATGCTCTCTGGGCCTACCTGTTGAACTCCTCCACTTTCATCAAGATTTAACTCAGATGTCACCTCCTCTGAAAAACCAAATAGTCCCCACAAAATTGATTCTCTTTCACAGACTATTCAATAATCATATAACACTTTATAAATATTTCTAGTTAGTCTTTACTACAGTGTACTCTGATTACTTATTCCATGTGTATATTCACTTTAAAATTTGAGCTCCCTAAAGTCAGAGACCTTATAAGCCCAACAGCCAACACAGTGCCAAGGATATAGGGAACTAATAATTGTCTGATAAATAAGTGAATGAAAACAGAAACTCCTTTCTGTTCCATTTTCTCTTTATCTTATATCAAGTAACATTTCTAGAAATTACAATTCCTCCCATGAAATGTATATTGTTGAATTAGTCAGGCACCTCAACATATACAACATTAGAACTGGATGTTCAACCTAATTCTTGTAATTCTACAACGTAATTGGGGCTTTGTGAAATGCGAATAATTAGGCTTTCTTCAAAGATAATCAAGGGTGCCTGTACCTCCTGCCACCCCTTACATTTCTTTAATGATGTGCATCCTAGAATCCCAGATTTGGCAGAGGTTTTGGAGGTCTAGCCCATCTGATCACCCAAACCTCAGTGAGGGTTTACTTATGTAGATTTCTGAAGTTTCCCCCTCACACATTGTCTCAAAATCAACAAGGATGTTGAGAACACGTCATAAACAGAGTGCAGTCTTACACATGAAGCTCTAGACAAGGTTCCATGGTTACCATAAACATATAAAACAGAAACCCATTCGTTGAGTAAAAAGAATGAGAGGCCTCAAACTCAACAGGGGTAGAAGAAATTTCACAACTGTGCTAACAGCAACTTTTTACCACAATAAAGGGAAAAAAATTCTGATAAGTAATTATTGCTGGCACAGCTAAGAAAAACATGAATCAGATACTCCTGATGAGACGTACAAAGCACTCCATCATCCCATCATGCTGGGAAACAAAAGGCTCCGGGCTCTGATACTGAAAACATCATCAGCTGGATCCCATGGATACAAGTTAAGGGACAATGACATTGATGATCACGCAGCACATCCTATGGAAGCAGAACTGGATTTTCTCTTTTCTCCTACAACAGACCCTCTTACATGACCTTGGATTAAGAGCCGCAGAGAAGAAAAGAAAGAAATAATAACAAAATTTTAATGCTCTGTGCCTTAAGAAGAATGATTTAAGCAAGATTTTCTCTTTTTGATGTAAAGGCAAAACACAGCAGGATTGGGAACATACCAGTATGCTGATTACCAGACAGCAAACTGCGTTAGTGAAAGAAAAAGCACTATTAATATTTTCCAGATGCGGGTTAGGTGAAATGACTGCATCTGAAATCTACTTCTGTTGGAAAAAGGAAAAACACTGTGAGTCAAAACCAATCCTTAAGCTATATCTGCTGATATTTTCTTTACACCACAGTTAAATGTTCGTAACAGTTTTCAAGGGACCAGAAACTAGCATCTGACTCGTAAGAAAATCTTCTAATGGGATAATGCAGGGTTGTGATATTATGGGCTGTACAAAGAAAAGCTCTCCAACCAGAGTCCGGTCCCACCACTAACTTTGGGAATTATAATTAATTGAAGCTTTTTTGACATAGGAGGTGATGTCCAAGCAAGGTATAAGTTTAGGGTATGTGGTGGGGAGCTGCTCTTTGCTAGCTTTCCAACTAAACTAGCCACAAAGGCATCTACTAACATTTAAATGAGTCAGAAGGTAGTACAGGTTAAGCTGAGAAATGGATTCACATTGTGTAAAAGAATTAATAACACCAGGCATGCAGGGAAGAGGTCAAGCCTGACAGGGACCAGATTGAGAGTTCAGGCAAGAGTCGTGGCTACCAGAGCAAGCTTCACATGCCCCCAAAGGTAAGTAACAAGAGTCATGAAATGAGCCACAGGATGAGGGCAGGGCTGTCACATAAAATATGGGATGTCTTATTAAACTGGAATTTCAGATACATGAAGAATAATTTTGGAGCGTGAGTAATGGGACAGGCTTATACAGAAACATTATTCTTTGTGTACCTGAAATTCAAATTCAGTGGGTGTCCTGTATTTTTATTTGTTAAATCTGACAACTCTAGATAAGGAAATGGGGCTCAAGGTAGCCTTAAATGAGACAAAGAGAGAGACTAGGGAATGATAGTATAAAGGTAGCCTTAAATGAGACAGAGAGAGACTAGGGAACAGTGTAAGTGAGACAGAATGGGAACCAGGGTTTCTGCCAGAGGAAAGCTGACTTAGGTCTGAAGCAAGCTAGGAGTCGAAGGAAAGGGCCAGTGAAGAAAATAACGTGAAGGGAAAAGTAAGGTTTTTGTAGTGAGCAACTGTGTATTGAAGATAAATAGCACTTAAGGCCACATGGTTTGTTGCTCATTATGATGAAGATGTAAGGGGACATGGCGTTGGTGTCCACAAAAAAAGGGAACGACTAATCCAGCCTGGAGAAAAATACTAAGTAGATGTGGTAAAGGGGACCTGGACTCTGTGACAGACTCCATACAACTGGTAATCTGGTGAGATTTATTTTCTTTGCAAACTGGAGAGGGTGGAGGGAAGGGAAGGTGGGAAGACTTATTTTCCATAGGAATATTCTTTCAAAGTGGAACCAAAGGGAAAATAGGCCCTTATTTCTGTTATTGGACATTTCTAAAGCATGAAAAAATGAGGGCCCACTCTACTGCTCTGGAGGGAGAAGACAGGTCCAGTAGCATAGGAAATCAAGTTCAATTCAGATAAGCCCGTCTGAAGAAATAAAATAATTTACTCTGAAAAAAAATGACTGTAATAAATACATGTATTAGTTTATCACAAAGACTTTGAGACAATATGAAGCACAATCTTCCTAAAATTTAAGTAAAAACTATATCTACTCCCAAATTAACATAAAAATAATTTTTTCATCTTAATATTTATTATTCCAACTGCTTGTTTCTTCTGGAAATCCATTACCAAATGAAGCTAAAATTTAAGTCTCCGCCTCTGAAAATCTCTCCCTATCATTAAAAAATTTTGATAAAGAATTATCTCAATATCCTATGCATTAAAAGAAAAATCAATGACCAAAATCACAAAAGTATTTAATAGATTTAAATACATAAAAACTTAAAATTGCTCAAATGCATATATTTTTTAAAACCATAAACAAGTAAATGGCAAAGTACAAACTTGGAAATACCCCAGATACAGCAGATGGAGATATATTACTCTTACAGTATTAAGAGCTCATTTTAGAAGATAAACTCTTTTACAACACATAAGAACATGGAAAAAAGTCATGAGAAGATAATTTATTAAAAAGGAAATAAAAGCGGACAATGAACAGAGAAAATAGCTAACTTCCCTAGAAATTAAAAAAGTCCTTATTATATCAATACTTAGCTAACATTTTCATCTATCAAATTAGCTATTATTTTTTAAAATTAAAATATTTAGCACTAATTAGTTAGTGAGCATCAAACACCTTCCTATTGTATAAATTTGTTTTAAAAAACCTTTCTAGAAAGTAGTTCAGCAGTATATGTCAAAAGCCTTGAGAGGCTGAGGCAGGAGAATGGCTTGAACCCGGGAGGCGGAGGCTGCAGTGAGCCGAGATCGTGCCATTACACTCCAGCCTGGGTGAGGGAGCGAGACTTTGTCTCAAAAAAAAAAAAAAAAAGAAAGAAGAAGGAAAGAAAGAAAAAGAAACAGAAAAATCATGTTCTTTCATCCAGGAATTCCACTTCTAGGAATCTGTCCTAAGGAAATTATCACATGTATCATCAAAGATTTACAAAGATATTCATCACACTTATTTATAACAGTTTAGAAAAATAGAAAAGCATATAAATGTATAAATGTTCATTATTAAGAGAATACTTAAAACTGGACAGTCATTAAAATTGCAGTTAAAACAATTTAAATGATCCTTGATTGATATAATATTAACATTTTTCAAAGTAGCACACAAAACTATATTTATATCTGTCTATATATAGGATGGATACAATTATACATGAAAAGAGTGGAAGAAAATATACCCCAACGTTAACTGTGATTAAATGATTTATAGGATTATGGAGCGATTATTGTTTTCCTTTAAATATTTTGCCTGTTTTCTGAGGATTCTGCAATAAATGTGTACTACTTTTGAAATCAGGGGAGAAAATGAGCAGAACTAGATTTAGCTACAGAACTTTTTTTCTATTACAGCAAGGAAAATAGCAACATGGATTAATCTAAGAATATGCACAGGCTTAGACCTGTACAAGGCAATAAATAACGCTGGTATTTATTTAAACATTTATATTTACATATTTAATGATTACCTTGTGTACTGCAACTCTTCATTTGTTATCATCTAAATAATACAGTAAAAAATAAACAGGAATTAAACTGAACAAAGAAAACAAAACCTTTGCTCCCCAAATCAAATTTTCCTCCCTCAAAACTGAGTTTGCCACATAATCCAACAACTATGTGATGTTATATTTGTTTTTTTACAACCTAAAATTTGTAAAATTTGAAATTATTCTTCTGAAAAGGAAGAAAGCCAACCGGCAGTTTTCTTTCAGCCAAGGTTTCTCCAGGTTACCTTGGAGGTAAGAGACTTGAGGAAATTTCTTGTTGCCACTATAGGCATGAATATGAATTAGCGCCCTCTTGTGAGCATGGGATGAAAACCTTAAAATCCATTTGAAGCTGAAAGGGACTTCAGTTATTTCACCATGAGGGAAGACAAAGAATTGTGCTCACTGAACAAAAAAGATCACACTCCTTAAAGTAAAATCATCTCAGAATTCTTGATTATTTAGATTTTCAACACACAATGCATTTGCATGGGAAAGTGCCTGACATTCAATAGATTTACAGCTTGTCTTAAAATTCATGAGCGGCAACGCGAATGTTCCGTACTACTGCCACTGCGTGGGAGGTTATCACAGTGGAGGACATGATAATCTCCCTTGTGGCAAGTACGCTGTACTGTGCTCACAGGTGAAAGGCAGAATTTCCAGAAAAGGGACCAAGTATTTCAGAAATGATAGAAGACAGTAACTTTTCTAAATTCTTATAGTAAAGAGTCATAAATCATTTCTTAAAATATAAAAATGACGAAAACAACTTGTTAGGGTAGCAACAAAATAAAATTGGAGATTATTTAGAATAGAGACTACACCTTCAGCATAGCACAGAGCACTTGTAGAACAGAATAAGTTCCCTTTTACATAGGTTAGTAGATTCCCATCTACAAAAATAAATAAATAAATATAAATAAAAAAGAGAATCACATCTCCCATCACTCTAATCTGAGAGTTTTTTTAATTACACCTTACTACAGTAATTTCACATCTGACTGACAGGTTGAGATACACAATTAATTCTAACACATCAAAGTGGGAGGGAGATCACACTAAAATGAAAAAAAATTTCAAGGCACTAAGTCCTATAGTATTCTTCAACAACACTGCCAGACTTTTCCTGGGATGCTGCCAGCCAATCCCAGGTCAAAGCTTAATTGGCATTCCCAGTTAGGGGACTCCAAATTTGAGAAAGGCCACACATTGTCTTTAGGCATTTATAATGTAGTTAACTCTAATCAAAATTTCTTTATTTTTGTCAAATAACTTCAACAAACTTTTTTTCTAGCTATTTAATGTTCTCATTTATCTGAGGATGGGCATTAGCGCTGAAGGGTGAGTGAATGACACTGGAAAATCATTTTAGTCAACTTGTTTCTAAACATCAATGGAAGGAAGTAAACATTTCCATCTGTTCAACTCATTAGTGCTGATAAATGGAGACTGCAAAACTCAGAGGCTATGGACTCCTAATGGACTTGACTTACATCAGTGGCTCTCAAAGTGTGGTGTGGGATATCCCTAAGATCCTTTCAAGAAGTCCAAACCTTCAAAACTACTTTCATAATCATACTAACACATTATTTGCCTTTATCACTCTCCTTCTCCTACAAGGATACAATGCAAATTTTGCAATAGATTGATGCAGAAGCAGATATGTGAATCCACTTGTCTTCTATTAAGTCAGACATTAAAGAGATTTGCAAAAATGTAAAACAACGCCACTCTTCTCACTTTTTATTTTGGAAAATACAATTTTAAAAGCGTTATTTAGATGAACCCACATGGCTTACTTTTGTTCTTTGGATATGTCATAAACATTTTTAAATTCCTCTATTTTAATTTACAACATAATGAATATAAATTGAGATAATCCCACAGAAACCAAAGCTCTTTGGGTCTTCAATAATTTTAAAGAGTGTAAACGAGTCCTAGACCAAAATTCTTGAGAACAGCTGTCACAGATCTCTATTTTGATTCAGCATTAAAAAGTTATATTAATGTTGAACTCAGACACTCCAAAAAATCTTTCCAGATTTTCAGAATCAAAGCAACCTCCTGCTATGCTCCGGAGTTCAAAGGCATTTTTATTTGACGTTATGCTACTCAGAATCCAAATTAAATTTCACTTCAGTGCAGAACTAATAAGAAATTTTCAAATATCATTCATTCATCCATTCGATAAAAAATTTACTGAGTATCATGTGAAAATACAGCTATGTTTGGAACATTGCTAGTCTGGGGAAATAAAATGGTATCTTTTCAGACTAAAAACCTATATGCCCTGCTCCTAAATAGTAAGACCTAACACTGATTAAGTATATACTAAGTGCTAGACCTTGTACTAAGTGCTCAATGGCATAACTAATTTATTCCTAAGAAGAATCCTATGTATTATTATTATTCCTATTTCATAGATGAGGAAACGGGGGCATAGAGATATTAAACAATTTGTCCAAGGTTAAAGAGCTGACAAGTGGCAGAGCCAGGATTCAAACCAGCAGAATTTCTGCATATAACCTCCCCAGTAAAACTGGCACCATTCAGCAGGGTACTGGAACTGGATATGCCTACCAGCTGCATGCAACAGAGCTAAACCCAAAGCAACGTCAGGATTCGCTGGATGTAGTTTACCTTGGCAGAGCTGGAAGAAACCATCACTTTGAGTTTACTGTTAATTCCTGGGTTCTGACTATTGGACTAAAAAATTAATTGACAGGTACTTCTGGTCATCCTTCACTTGTTCACAGTTATAAAAGTTCTGAAGAAATGGCCCTAATATTACCCATAATCCTAAAGTATAGTTTCTAGAAAACAAGTTTTGACCAGCTGGGCATGGTGGTACAAGACTATATTCCCAGCTACTGGGAAGAATGAGGCAGGAGGGTCTCTTCAGCCTAGTAGTTCTAGGCTGCAATGAGCATGACTGCATTCCAGCCCGGGCAACAGAGCAAGACCTTGTCTCTAAATAAATAACTAAATAAATAAATAAATAAATAAATAAATAATTTAAAAGCAAGTTTTGACCTTGAAATATGGAGACAGGCCCAGAAAGCGTTGTTGTGAATAACAGAGGCTATACCTGGCAGCTGCATTGTGGTCTGTGGATGTTAGTAGTTCTTATCATCACTATAGTCAGGAGAGCTCCTAAAAAGCGAGTAAGTTAAAGAGTAAGCATTATAGGTGAACTCCATGAACACAGTATTCAACATCAAACACTGCAGTTGGCAGAGTCACTGGCACGATAAACACATCATCCAGTTATACTACCCCGTTCAATCCACTGATTACAACCTCAGTATCAAAAAGTAAAGTCACCAAACTCAGAAAAAATCACTAAAAATTTATGAACTTCCCAAAAACAGACACCGTTGTCCTTGTAAGTTAAATTTTAAAAATCATCTATTTGAACCAACGAAGTCTGATTATCCATACAACTGTTAGAATACCAATTAGTTCAACTTTTCTGGAAAGCAACTTGGCAATAGGTATCAAAAACCCTAAAAATGTATCTTCTTTTACAGGAATTATACTTTCTGGAATTTATCCTAAAGGGATGATTAGGAATGCCTACAGATTTAGGTATAAAATATTAACAACAGCTATGTATATTCTAGAAAAGAAAAACATACACAAAAAGTAAAAAATGTTTTTCTTTGGGTTATGAAATTACAGATTATTTTTTAAGAGACAGGGTCTCACTCTGTCACACAGGCTGGATTGCTGAGGCATGATCATAGCTCACGGAACCCTCAAATTCCTGGGCTCAAGTGATCCTTTCACCTCAGCCTCCAGAGTAGCTAGAACCACAGGCCCACATCACCATACCTAGCTAATTTTTTAATTTTTCTGTAGAGATGAAGTCTCACTATGTTGCCCGAGTCAGTCTCAAACTCCCGATCTCAAGCGATCCTCCCTCCTTGGCCTGGGTTTATTTTTTTTTATATACTTTTCATTATATTTCAAAAGTTAGACCATGTTCATATATTACGTTTTTGAATCAGCAAATAAAAATAAATGAATGTTTTCTTTTTTACAAGACCAACCATGTCACTGGAGTCCTGACTGGAAATTGAATAAGATCTCTATATACCTTCCTATCAAAGTTTGTGTTTTTGGAAAGTATGGACAAATAAAAAATATATTTTTGTTTAAAGATGCATAAAGTTGTTCCAGCCTACTGGTAAAAATGTTGAACTATATTACAGATAAATTTATTGTGAAAATGTGAACATGTTTCATAATAAAATTCCTTTTTCTCACTTCAGAAAGGACCATCTCTCTCAGTTTGTTTCTGTGAGCTGAAATACATCCATCCGAGACTAAGAGGCACATGGAGGAGATAATATAGTACTGAAATTGTGAAATAACTTTCAAGCAACACGAAAACATTTTCTAGGCTATATAAGCTACCCATATAAAAGAATCATCACCTAACCCTTCTCTGGAGCACAACCAGGAGTTGGAGAACTTATACAACAGACAGAAGGAAAAAAGAGATTTATAGACAAGTGGACTCCAATGCTTCCAACATAAATTGTTTGTGAGCAGTTATTTCCCAAAACAGTAGTTCTCAAATCTCTACGTGCACCAGAATCAACTGGAAACCCCTATACAAATACAGGTCTTTGGACATAGCCACACTGAATCAGAATCTCAGGGACCCAGAAACAGCAGGCTTATACCATAGATGTTTCTGATGCAGGAAGACTAGGGGCCGTATTTTCCAAAAGTCTTTAAACATACAAAAGATTGAGTATTAGATATCCCAAACCACTTCTGAGTATACAACTGTCAATCCAAATCTCACTGGACGTATAAAAATAAACAAAATCTACCTCACTTGTGACTTTAATGCACAATTTGTATAAAAATAGTTGCAACTAAATATTGGTAGAGTTTTGGCACTCCCCAAGCCTTCTTTGAGGCAAGGTTTTACCTCTCTTCGATTTATTTTCTATCCCTCCCTACTGCTCCTCAACATCCAAAAGAAGTCTTAATGATTAATCACCCTGCATTTGAATTTCCCTAAAATGGTACAATTCCTGATACTACCAAATAATGAAACTTCTTACCAAACAATAAACAAATAAAATACACTGTTAGGAAAGCCCTAATATGGAAAGCCGTTCTCAGTGAGAAAGCCCACAAAATCAGTTAATCTGGCAAGGTTTGCTATTTTTACAAATTAAAATAAGGTTCTTATATTCCTTAAAAAATAGGAATATCGTCTAGAAGGAGGATAAAAAAGTGAATGGTACTATCTGAAACACATGCATGAATGCATTTCTGCAGTAATTTAAGCAAACAAGAAAGTTCTACTAGAGTATAGAAGTCAAATACAATTCACATAAATACCTGATTATGAAATGATTACCAGAACTTATGCTATTAATCTCTCTCTCATTTATTTTAGAAATAAAATAAAAATAGTGTTCTGGGAAAATATTAACATCTTCATTCTTTGCAATATTTCATTAAGCTCATATATATATCCATCTCTCTATTTCTCCCTATAACTGAGAATTTGAAGAATTACAAACAAGAGAGTTTCTGAAACAAAGAAAAATATTTGTTTCTGTATTATGCTCATATTGGATTGAAATGGCTCCCCCAAGTTACTTTTAGCTCTTTTCTTGGCATGTCCTTTGGGTAACTCACCCTCTTTGGGTAGCTGTGTCTACCAAGGAGCAGAATAATTAAGTTAACTTTCATTAACTCATTCATCACATAAGATTGTTTGATCCTTTTGCTCTCAATGGCTGATTTATTTAAATGGACATCAGTGGTTCTTAGCCCTCAGAAATCGCCAAAAAGCCAACAATTCACTTTGGAAACAAGAGTAAACAGGGTCACAATGTGTTGATTTGTTCAATTTGTCAAGTTGAACAAACATTATCTTGAAGTGTTAAGAAACCCCCATAAAGATCAAGGCATTAGTTAAACAAACCATAAGAGGACGAGGACGTAGTGTCAGTGGGAATAACCTACCAACTTCTTTGTTACTGATAGGCAACATTAGTACCTTTTTGGTGATTACTTAAATTCTTAAAACATTCTCTTCAGTGGAGTTTTTGATGGCAGAATCCTGTTTATTCATTTTTTAGAAATACAGCAAAAATTTTTTCTATGATTTCAAAATGGATTTTTGGTATTTTCATTTTTCCCTATGATATTTTCTATCCTTCCAGTTGTTTCCCATGCTTTGTAGTTAATTTTTCCTTTCATTCTTTTCAGCTCCTTTTGCTGTGTGCTCTAAGAATTTTCCATTTTGTGTGTTTCATACTTTCAACTATTTAGATGATATAGCAAAGTATCAAAGTACTATAGAAAGTATAAGTCTCAAAAATATTCAGCATTAGCTACTTATATTTCCAGTGAAGGAATATTGAATGGGTTATTTCTGTCATCGTAAAATTGGAGGATGAGGCCCAAAGCTGAAACAAACCAAAAACATCAAAGTTTCTAAAGAGAAGCATTAGTGACACCTGGGGCCAGGAAACAACCCTACCCTCTTGTGATGCGCTGAATTGTGTCCCCCCACAATTCATACGTTGAAGTCCTAACTCTCAATACCTCAGAATGTGACTGTATTTGGAGATGGAGTATTTAAAGATGTAACGGAGTGGAAATGAGGTCTTTAAGAGTGGCTATAATCCATTATGACTGATGGCTTTACAAGAAGAGGAAATTTGGACACAGGAAACAGAGGCAAGGCCATGTGAAGACACAGAGAGAAGATGGTCATCAACAAGTCAAGGAGAGAGGCCTCAGAAGAAACCAATCCTGCTGACACCAGAACTGTGAGAAAATAAATTTCTATTGTTCAAGCCACCCAGTCTGTGGTACATTATGTCAGCCAGAGCAAACACATACACCCACCATCTACCACCCCAGCTGTGGGGTGGGAATAATAAGAGTCCTCGGCTCTGTGGGGGAATCAGCCTCATGGTCCAGAACCCTTTCAGGGAGGGAGGACGGGTGCTCTTCCTCCCTAATAAAATGGAGAGGGTCTCCAGGACATTCGTTCCAAAAGACTGGGGTAAATGCAAGAAGGAAAACTTCTGCTTTGGCAGCAGCCTCACCTGTTTCTGCCATCTAAGCAGGGTTCATAATAACTGAAGAGAGATGGTAGGCCTGATAAAAGGCTTACCAGTAGCTCAATGTTTGCTCCTACCACTTGGTTGGAGGCAAGGATTTGTGAACTGTCTATGACTTGCATGTCCTTTCCTGGAGGCCACTGGACTTGTGGCATGTTGCTGGCACCACCACAGAGGCTGTAGGGTAAGCAGTGTGGTGGAAACTGACCCAACTGTCGCATATAACTGATGTTTACGGGTATTTTGAATAAACATAGAAATCCACCCTCCTAGTCCTGAAACTCAGGAAAATAATATTTGTCTTATCTGAGTTCCTTTCTTAGAAAATCAACTATCAGTCCTCCGAGATCCTATCAAGGAACTGAAACTTATCAGATCACCAGATCTGGACAATGAAATGTCAGACTCCTCACTCATTATGACTGCCTAAGTGACCATCTCCTTCCTGTTGGCCAACTCCCCTTCCTTATCCCTCCCTTATTTCTGTTTTCCTGCATGTAGTTATATTTATTCCCTGCTATATGAACCCCTAATTTTAGTCAGTCAGAGAAATGAATTTGAGACTGACTTCCCATCTCCTCTGCTGCAGCCCTGGATTAAAGCCTTCTTCCCTGGCAATACTTGTTGTCTCAGTGATTGGCTTTCTGTGTGGTGAGCAGCAGGACCTAGACCAATTCCCTAGTGTTTCTGTAACAGTGGCTTGAGCTAAGTGGGAGGATGCTGATCAAGCCAGAGCCTAAAGCTTCACACCAGAGGAAAGGGGAGTTAGGAAGCCCTCAGGGTCCTCCAGAGTGTTCTCTGCTCTACAGAAGAGGCAACACCTCTTCCAGTGACTAGTCACTATGAGTCAAAGAAACAGCAAAAGGAGAGGCCTAGGCCTCACTCAGTTACATGATGAAACATCACCCTCTCTTCCTAGGTCCTTCTTGCAGCCAATAATGGAGGAGGCTGTCTAGAAAAACACAGGAAAGAACAGTGTACAAATAGTAGTTTAGGTCCCACCTCCAAGCTACTTAGGTCACTAGTAGAGTCTGCATTATAGAAGGGATGAGGTTTTAAATTGCATGTGAGAGTAAAAATTTAAACTGGACTGGCTAAATTTTTAATAAGTCAAAGCAACCAGAAAGGTTAGGGATGTTACCAATATGTTGTGAAGGCTGGGCAAAAAGAACGTGAGAAAGCACAGTTGAAAGTGGTGGGCAACATCAATGATAGACTGGATAAAAAAAATATGGTACATACACACTATGGAATACTATGCGGCCATAAAAAGGAAGAAGATCATGTTCTTTGCAGGGGCGTGGATGGAGCTGGAAGCCATTATCCTCAGCAAACTAACACAAGAACAGAAAACCAAACACTGCATGTTCTCACTTGTAAGTGGGAGCTGAACAATGAGAACACATGGATACAGGGAGGGACATGGAACAGCAACCACTGGAACCTGTCGGGGGTACAGGGGAAAGGAAGAGCATCAGGATAAATACTTAATGCATGTGGGGCTTAATACCTAGGTAATGACTTGATAGGTACAGCAAACCACCATGGCGCATGTTTACCTATGTAACAAACCTGCACGTCCTGCACATATATCCCAGAACTTACTTAATTTAATTTTAAAAAAAGAAAGTGGTGGGCAAACAAGCAAAAACAATCATGTTTATACCCAACCAAAGTAAGAGTCATCAATAAAACCTCCTTAACGCGGTTCCCCAGTGAAAGGAGAGTACAGAATCAGTCACTAAAAATACATAAAATGTTCAAGATTTGGTGAAAAATCTTCAAGAATTCAGGGGGGACAATTGTCTAGAAAGACTTTAGGAATTTAAAAAGTATCGATTAACAGTTTCTTGGAAATGTTTACTTTCACATTTTAAAAAATCCCTTTTTCCCCTCTAATATTATCGTGTAGCACACAATGATTACTTTAAAAATTAAAATAAAAATTAGTTTTACCCTTAGAGTGTGCATACGTAACTTTTTTGTGCATATGTGATGTGTGATACTCTGAAGCCAGAGTTAGAATCACTGGCACAAAGTCTCCCTAAAAGTGATATGCAGCCAAACAAACAAATGAACAAAAAAAACAATAAAAATAGTAACTAATCACTAAGTACTTACTATTTACACCAAAACTTAAGGTGCTGACAACTTTGCATACGTTGTCTCAGTAATCCTTACCACAATCCTACGTGGTAAATTCTAGTATGATCATTTTATAGATCAGCAATGATGTACTTGGGCCACTTAATGAGCCTACTATTAAATATTCCAGAGTTTTGCAAGCCACAACCTTAGGTATTTTGAAATTGCCATATTGGAAGCAGATAAATCATGGGAATTGGCAAGTGTTACAATTCCAGGTCCCTGGCTTCCTTCCTTTCCCCTCGCCTCCTCTCTTCCTCCTCCAGTGGGTTTACGAACACACCACGGCATAAGGAAATTGGGGCTCTGAGAGTTTAAGATGTGTGGTCAGATCACAGAGGTAGGAAGTGGTGGAACGAGGCTCCGAGCCCATATGTCTCAGGTCCCCCAGCACAAGCTCTAACACACTGTCCCCTTCACACATGTAGCAGAGTTTCTAGCACTATGCAAGTGGGCGGAGCAACAAAATTACAATTAAAGAGTGCCTAGCTGATCAAGTCTTATGTTTCTGCATTTTTAAGTGTTTCTTCTCCAGCAATTACACAATGAAGACACTTTCTTCTCTGGGAGTATCCTAAGTCTTGCAGCTGACGGGAGCTGACAGGCCCTCCAGGGGAGTCCGGTGCCTGTCAGTAGGAGAGGAGTGGTGGGCGTTCACATCTTCCCTGCATTGTTGCCCTTTTCATCCAAGCTTTGTTTGCCAAGAAAGAGAGCAGCATCTGCTCTCTGGGTGAGCAGATGATTATACAAGACCCCACGGTTTTACATCAAAGAAGACTGAATCTTAAAATCTTTTGTATGTTTGTGTGTGTGGCGGTGTTCAAGGACTTGCATTTTTAAAAAGCAAGGAGGGGGTCATTTCAAAATGTAAACATGCTGAAACAGCTACCGAAACAATGGGAAGTTTTAATAAGTAAAGGGAAAAAACAATTCTCATTGCCTTGCAAAACAACACACTCAAGTTTTGGGGTTTTTTTGTGTTAAAATACTGGGGAACTAATTTCATGAGCTGTGCTGCTTCCTCATCTACACACAGTACTCAAGAAGGGAGGCTGATAGACAGGATGGGAAAGGCAGTTCCCTGCTCATCTCACCTCTTGTATGTGGTTATGTGTTAGTTTGGCAATGGATTGATCCTGAATTCTAAAGCAATGTTATACATTGAGGACTCAGACCTTTAAATGGAAACCAAGTGATCCAGTTCATAATACAAGAGTTACTAAACATCTAAATGTTAAAAACATAACTACACAGCATCTTCAATAGTATCATCAGACACAGGTCCTCACACACATGAATAACAATTACTATGGGTATTTATTCTATGCATAAGCTGAGTTCTGAAATAACTTACCACTATCTTCCTCTGGCCAAGACTTTTCTCCACATATATTTGTGTATAAACTGTAAGACTAGGTATCACAAGCTAGACATAAATATAGGAAGAGCTATTGATTGAGCTGCATTGAATCAGAATTGCAGAAAATGAAATATGTCATACATTAGTATGTTCAACCCTAGAAATAAATCTCTCCTTTCACAGTGGATTACTGGGAAAGATTACATTTGTATATGTTGGATTGTATACCTAATGTGAGACTTCAGAACGGACTAATATCCAGATTAAAGAAACTGATAGTAGAATTTAAAAAGTGACAGGTCCTTAAAGAAACACTGTATATCTGTGCTTTATGGTAACTGGGCACACAAGGCAACTAAGAGGAGGAGTGGAGGAATAGGAAGACAGACACAGGATTGAGAGGTCCTGGAAATCAGTTCCCTTCTAGACCCGACCAAACAACTCCAGAGCTTCGGGCTGAGCTCTCTTCTATTAATCAGTCCTTTGTCCAGACTGCCTGAGCGTCAGCTGGGAAGGAAGAGCTCACAAGTTTTCCATTTGGTTTTACTAAATGTTCTCATCCTGTAGAGATGACCAGAGGTCTTGGTGTCCTGCCTGCAGTCGTTCTAGCTTTCTGAATAGTTTCAGTGATAAAGCAGAATAAAAATGTTGTCAGAATAATTGAATCTGCTAGAGATTCTTTAGTTATCCATTCATGGCGATTCAGCTGTCTCATTTCCAAGTGTTCCATGGAGTTCATTATAGAGGTTCCCATTATAAATGAGCAACTGCCCAAGTACTGAGGATAGAAAAAAAGAAAGGGGCTAGACCTAAAGGGAATGTGTGATTCACTTAAGAGAAATGTAACACATTCTGATTCTCCTTTTGATTCCCATTCCATTTTTTTATTTTTTTGCACACAGACCTGAAGGAGATATCGTTAATACTATGTTAAGTAGTGCCAAGCTAGTCAAAGACAAGTGACTCAGAGCAGGGTATCATATGGCACATGTCTTTCTCCTCCTAAGCTCTTAAAAGTTCCTAGGTGGAAAGAGCCCAGTCAATGAAGGAACACAAGTTTCATATAACTATGTAGACGTAAGAAACAAACAGTGCAATCTTTCCTAAAATAAGCTCTGAAACATCCCATCACCCCTCATTCTCTCCCTGTTTCTCTGGTCACCTGACTTTTGTCTCTCCCATGCCTATACTATTAATTTGTTCTTTCTCTATCAAGCATCACTTGACACACGACTTTTCCTTCTGTAGAGAATACACTTCATTCATACTGTACCCACTTTTGGGGGGATATACCAGATAAATTGCTTTTCTTTCCCTCTTCCCCCTTTCTGCATGAGCTCTACAATATCAGGATAAATCTACCCAGCTTGAGTTGTAGAGTTGGAAGTAAGAAAGCTGATATAGTAAGATGTTTTATTTTAAAATGAAATACATAGTAACTTGCTAAATTATAATCCTCTCCCTGATTCTTGAGAGAAACCAAATCGATGATGAGCCTATAATGTACATAATCTAGTCTGTAAACTGCCTTGTCAGGTGGCAATGTTAGGTAATGGGGTTAAGAATGTGAGATGTGCATATTTCTGTACAAACAAGTACATTTAAAGATACTATCTTCAAGGGAACACAGTGCCTTACCAACTGTCTAAACCATACAGTTTAAACTATACAGTTTAGACAGTTGGTAAGGTACTGTGTTCTGAATACACACACCTAGGAACGCACAGAAAGAAAGAAGCAAACATAGATAGTGTCTAATATTTGTCAACCCCTCTAGACTATCAGATCCTCGAAGGCAGGGAGCATGCCAGTCTGGTTTGTTTTGTAACCCTAGCACCCTCTTCAATGCCTTGCAATCAGTAGGGGCTTAGTAATTTTCCATTGGACTGAACTAAATTATCCTTGAAAGAGTACGATGATACTGGAAAGTGTGTGGATTCAGAGTTAGAAATTCCTGGATTTGAATGCTGCCTTGTCACTTATTAGCTGTTTATAACCTCAAATAAATCTCTCATGACTTCAGTTTTCCTCTCTCTAAAAACAAAAATGATAACATATAATTCATATATCTATGGAGAATATTAATTGAGAAAGTATGTGAAATTGTTTATCACATAGTAGAGGATCAAAAATAATCATTTTAATTTATAAGTAGCATTCTTTATGCATTTATATATGTCAGGTATTATACATCGAAACTTCTTGGTTCAGCCGACTGCTCCTCAACTGTACATGGAGGGGAGGAATTTCAAATGCCATTGTGCTTTCCTTTTCTTAATCCATACATTATCCATCCAAAAAGTGTCTTTAGTGAATCCTACCTTTATATCTATGTATTTGTGTACAAATATATTTTATTTAATTTTCCTACATCTCAGGTATGGCAAGACATGTCTATTTCTGGATGCTAGAATTGCTTTCTTTCCCTCAGATACAACACGCTGAGCACTGGGGAACTTTGCCTCTGGCCCTACAGACAGAGATTTCGTTACTGAAACGTCAAAAGGCCCTTGTAACATGGAAGTCTCACTTATAAGTCCTGGACCTGGAGGACAGCATTTAGTATAATGTGCTTAAAAAAGGAGGGTACTCAATTCCCAAACACAGTCCTAACAAGAGAACTAGGAGGCTGCCTCAGTCTCCTCTTCTTGCAGTTCCCCATCCTGCTCAGAGTGCATTACTATACCCATTTAAGGGACTTACAGTGTTAGGAAATAATGGACACTCATGTAGTCTTCCCACGTGTCACACTGCTCAAGGGAACATGCATGATTTAGATCAGCTTGATAGATCTCATAAGAGCCCTATGAATATCCTCATTTTATGCATGAAGAAATTGATGCAGGGAGAGTTTAAGTGATTCACCCAGGATCCTGCAACAAGCAAGTGGAAGTTGGAATCTAAACCAACCAGTCTGCCTCTGAAGTCCATGCTCTTAGTTCACTAAACTGTATCTCCAAAATAGGAATTCCACAGTTATGGTAACAACAAATTAGGGATTAGATATTCTCAAAATGCAAAGTTCTACCAAATGAATGAGTATTTTACTATAGTCTTTCCCTGAAACACTCTGTGGCTAACTAGGAATTGTCAACAAAGTGAGATGTAAAACTGTTACTCTTTAAACATATAAAGAAGTATATAGTCATGTGTAGCTTAACGATGAGGAAACACTCTGGGAAATATATCACTGGGCAATTTCCTTTTTGTGCAAAAATCATAGGATGTACTTACATAAACCTAGATGGCATAGCTTACTGCAAACCTAGGCTCTATGGCATGGCCTATTGCTCCTAGGCTACAAACCCGTACACCATGTTACTATACTGAATATTGTAGGCAATCATAACACAGTGGTATTTGTGTATCTAAACATATCTAAATATAGAAATGGTACAGTAAAAATATGGTATAAAACACAAAAAATGGTACATTTGTATAAGGAGCCTACCATGAATGGAACTTGGAGGACTGAAGTTTCTCTGGGTGAGTCAGTGAGTGAGTGGTTGATGAATGTGAAGGTCTAGGATATCACTATGCACTGCTGTAGACCATAAGCATGATTCATTTAGGCTACGCTAAATTTATTTTTAATATTTTTCCTTTCTTCAATAACAAATGGACATTAGCTTATTGCATCTTTTTTACTTTTAATTTTTTTAACTTTTTGACTCTTTTGTGATAACAGTTTAAAACACAAACACATTGTACAGCTATGCAAAAATATTTGCATTTATATCCTTATTCTATACACTTTTTCCTATTCTTTAAATGTTTTATTTTTTACTTTTTAAACTTTTGTTAAAAACTAATACACAAAGACACACATTAGCCTAGGTCTACACAGGGTCAGGATAATCAATATCACTGTCTTCCACTCCACATCTTGTCCCACTGGAAGGTCTTCAGAGGCAGTAACACTCATGGAGCTGTCATCTCCTATGATAACAATGCCTTCTTTTGGAACACCTCCTGAAGGACCTGCCTGGGGCCATTTTACAGTTAACTTTTTTTTTATAAGTAGGAGTACACTCTAAAATAACAATAAAAAGCATAGTAAGGTAAATGCATAAGCCAGTAACTTGTTCACTTATCATTAAGTATTATGTAGTGTACATAATTGTATGTGCTATACCTTCATGCAACTGGCAACACAGCAGGTTTGTTTACACAAGCATCACCACAAACACAGGAGTAGTATATTATGCTACAATATTACAATGGCTATATCACTAGGGGATAGAAATTTTTCAGCTCCATTATAATCTTATGGGACCACCGTATATGCAGTCTTTCATTGACCAAAATGTCATTATGTGGCACATGACTATATCTTAACAGCCAGTACCGAGAACTCACAACTTTATATAACCCTATGTAAATCTTCCAAATTTCTCAATAAATAGTCCAAAGGAACAGTGGACTGTATGACAAAACTGTTTTTCAGATATGTCTATCACATCTAAAATTCAAGCTTTTTGGATGCTTGGTAGAAACTATTTTGAAAATTCTTATACATATTCAGTATCATTACAATGCTTTACATTTTGATGCTCTTTTTTCTTTTCTTTAATTCTTGTGGCTTTCTAAAGCACAATGCTCCAGTGTTGTAGTTTGAGGCTCATTCACCTCTGAAAACTGAATATGACAAACGTATTTCTAGAAGAAATGAAGAGTGACCAAAAAAAATTAGAATCAATAAATATTAAAATATTCACGGGGGTGACTGGGGTCATTCTTTCTTTTGATAAATGTTTGTTTTACCCAGAAATACGTCTGAGGAAGATGGAAGAAAAAATGAGGACATGCTGGATGCACAGGCAGAGTCATAAATCACTCAGGATACCCGAGTCAGGAGGAGAGATGCCCACCAAGCACACGGCTAAAGAAAAAGCACCCTCCCAGGGCCAAGAAGGAAGTCATCACTGCAGGCTTAGAATATTGCTCCATGGAAAAAGTGGAAGAAATAGATGTCCTCATTCATCTTCTCTCCTTTTTCAGCTTTCATTTTGATGGTAAGAGTTATGACAAATGCCTGGCTTTGAAGTTAGATAGCTGCTTGAAGAAAATACTGGAAATATGTGCACTAAGAAGGATGGGGTTTCCCTGCCCACCTGGAGATCTGCCTAAATATTAACCGTCCACAGCCTTTGCTGAAATCCTAACCTACCAACAGGGGCCTTAGTGACATTTGGTGAGTCCTGAAATTTTCCAATGAGAGATTAAAAGCTTCCCTTGTAGGCGCTTTAAAATGGCCTCTGCAATGTCTCCGATTAGTCAGCAGCTGAATCAGATGGCAGAGTTGGGCAGTGGCCCGTTAATGAGGCCTGGATGCACTTACACAAAGGAACAGTCATGCTTTCAATCTCGAGTTTTATCAATGAACTGACTAGATTCCAGGCACTGTCCCCGCGTTGCCTAGTAAAGGAGCACTCATTGAAGGTTTAATCACAGTTTCACATCCACAATGCAAGGGGCAGAATCCTCCCTGCAAAAGGCAGTTCAACAGCACATCAAAAGACAGCACCATTGCTCTGCATTGCCCTTTATATGTTCTCTCCAGCTGGGCAAGGCAAAAGAATCAGGGCTTGCTCACCTTCTGGGAAAGCCTAATGTCCACTGTCCAGAAGGCAGTGAATGCTAGACAAAGAGCTTGAGGTGCTCCATTCTGTGTGGTAGGAAGACACCCTGCCCCACTCCTAAGTCAACACCTGTTTGTGAACTGAAAGACAGGTATATGCGCACTAACCTGGAGTATCCAATACAACTGCAGAAAAGACATGTAATAGTGGGCCTGGAAGCAGGGACTACATTCAGCTCTAGTTGGAGGGTTTTAATCTTCCTATAAAGCAACTCATACTCTCCCAAGTGACAAAACATTGCCATCCCCATGAGCCAGAGCACAGCTAGCTGGTTTAAGCCAGCACGATATTGATCCCTCATGCTGTTTCTCTTAATGATTATTGTGGCATTGGTAGATGAACTTCCAGTTATAAAATGCCTGTACATGTGCTCTTCCATCTTTAGTTCTATGTTTTTCACTTCTGCTTTTTATTACATTAGACTACCCTCAGGCAGTGCTTGTGCTTGCACTTGAGTTCAGGTACAAAACTTTTAATTGAGCAGGGTAACAAGGGTAGTAACTGAGTCAGCACAGGCATGCATGAGAAAAAGTGGCTAACACCAGACTGAGGCAAGATCACACTGGGCTTGAATCCTAACACAATCCCCATTTTTCTCTTACCCTTTCCAGTTCCTGATTATTCTAACTTATTTTCTCCACCCTGGGTCTCTGGTGAAGTGGTGAGACGGAGAAAGTTCTTAGAACAGCATTGGAAGTCTTGTCTGTAATTGTTGACCATGGAGCATCAGGTGTCCTTTCAAGACCCAAAGAAGCAATAAAGAACTTGAAGCCAGACACAAAACAATCCTGCAATCCAGCAAGTTTCTTCTAGCTTATGCAAAGCACTGTGTCAGCCTCTCTGAATGTGGTAAACACAGGCTAGACAGTCTTCATTCCAAACAGAAATCCATTTCTCAAGACCACTTGTCAGACCATGCATCGAACAATAGGTTCCAAGTTTAGCTTTGGAAACAGAATCTCCATAATTTGTGGAGTAAATAAGTATTAAAAATGCAGTTTAAGTATTCATTTTTGCTTGTAATTCCTAAAAGGTACTTCTTCTGGCAGTAGCAATTTAAAAATCTCTTAGAAAATCAAGAGTTATGAGTCCTGAAATAGAAAACAGCCAGAGCAATCCATAATAGATGAAGTTGCATAAACGTCATGTACAAATGTTAGTCAATTTAATGCTAAAAAATGTATTAACTATAAAAAAGAACTTATCCATGGTACATTTTTCTATGAAGTATTAGCTCCCAGGTACTTGGAATAGTCTAGGAATAGATGGTGAAGTTTAATTTAACATAAAGGCTAACCAGAGTTCAAAGTAAATTATAGATGAGGTAATATTTAATATTTTCAAAGAATTACAAGAGAATATGCCTAACATTCCAAATTTTATACTGAGCATGTAACAGTCAATGAGTAAGAAAATCTTGGGGTCACCACTGTATTTCCTGCAGATTTAGCCTGTGATTAGGCACCATCAGACCATCTAAATGCAAAGTCTGGATCATGAACCTTCACATAGAAGTTTTGGGTCTACAGATTCCCATATACTCAGATGTTAGGATGCAGTAGAACAAATATCCAGTGGAGAGAATAATTTCCACCTGCCAGCCCTACTTCTTAACTTATGATATTTTAATTCTGTAGATCTAGATTAAGCAGCATTATCTCAGTGACTCTCTAAAAAGAAATAATGGCCAGGTGCAGTGGTTCACGCCTGTATTCTCAGCACTTTGGGAGACCGAGACGGGTGGATCACCTGATGTCAGGAGTTCAAGACCGGCCTGACCAAAATGGTGAAACCCCATCTCTATTAAAAATACAAAACATTAGCCAGGCGTGGTGGTGGGTGCCTGTAATCCCAGCTACTCAGGAGGCTAAGGCAGTAGAATCCCTTGAACCCAGGAGGTGGACGTTGCAGTGAGCCAAGGTCACACCACCATTGCTTTCCAGTCTGGGCAACAAGAGCGAAACTCTGTCTCAAAAAAAAAAAAAAAGAAAAAAAAAACTCAAAACTCTTGTCTTCTTGGTCACCATATTCATCATGTTCATTACACTGATGGTTGTTCAACTGGCTCTCTCACTGCACTGCTTTCATAATCCATGATCAAGATGAAGCCACTGTAACCTGTTAAGATTGCTATAAAGCATCAGTTTGCTTTAACAAAAATAAGACTGCTTTCCTTTTCTGGAGTTGTTGAGATTTTCTTCATAATTGCTCATACAACCTAAGGCTATACTTTGAAATCTATAGGGTTGAAGATTCTCTTCATCCACGGGGTCCTAGGAGATAGCAAAAATTACAAGGCGATTGACCACATGCCCTGGTGGATAGCTTGTTGTTTCAGGATCCCATTCATGTTCCCTTTCTTTCATTCTCAAAATGATCCCAGTTTTAACAATAAATTATCTGCTTTGTGCCCCATTATGACAATGGCAGGTTACCCACCTACTTAGATACCTTCACATAGTACCTACTTGGAGATGTGAATCTCCCTGTACTCCCAGATTGCCAGGGGTCCAGAACCACTTGGTGAGTCTGGAACATTCACTTATAAGACAAATACAAATGTAACTACAAATGTCTGCTTCCTTGGCCTACTGTTCTGGTCCCTGGCTGACCCACAGATGGAAAACAACAACTTTTATACTTGGTGAGGCTTTGCTCATACTTCTGGACAGGTAAGTGGTCTATAAAAATGATTTTTTCAGGGTTCGGTAAGTGGATTTGTAAATAGAAGTTTCAAGACTCTCCATATTACTGTCTACCACTGGATATATGTGTCTCTCAGAAAGAGCTATGGAAGAGTTATACAAATATGTGTCTTACATATATGTACATGTACATAAACAAATACATGTTGATATATATGTGTACAAATACATGTTTAGAAAAAAATTCAATAAAAAATAAAGCAAATAAGGTTGTCATGTGATAACTGTGTAAGAAAATGTCAACATATAACCACAAGAAAGTAAAGGTATTTTGCCTTTGAATTTTAGAATGGAAGAGATTTTAGCTCTCATCTATTACATTATCTGCCAAATGTAGCCCCAAATGATGAGAGAAAAGGATACCAGTGAAGGATATAAAATAACATTTATGCAAACAGTTAAAAGGCAGAATTAAAATGAACAGTAACAACTACTCTCTACCATCAAGGTCAAGAAAAAGAAATACCCTCAATGAGTATCTTTACAAACTGCCCAGTGGAGCCCATGAACATGGGCCAGTACCCACTTCCTGCTCACTTCTCTCACTTCTCTCTGCTTCAACCAGAGCAGTTACAATTGTATCTGGTTTATAGGTGAAGGTTCTCGGTAATATTTTGTTTGAAATAATTTTTTGTTGAAAACCAGAAACTAGATGACCTCATTGAGTCCAATAACCAATCTTCAAAAGTTTTTCCCCAAATTAGCTGCTTCTTTAGTTCTGGTAGGCTAAAGATTATAACCACAGGGCTATTATTGACAGGCAAAATAGGATTTTCTCTGTTTCTAAGGATGATTAGACCGAAGACCGAATCAATCCTCTCTTGGTAAAGTTTTTTATTTGTCTTTGGAGGTGTTTCTTTCTCCCCTTTGTAATTAAGAAGAACCTGTCTCCAGTCTCGAGTTTGATGTACACCACAGGGAAAAGAGATATTGACAGTTGCTACAGAGGGTTCTTCTTGCTACTGCTTCAAAGGCAGCCAAATGGATTTACAGACACCAGCCAAGGCAAGAGGAACAAGAAGAGATTAATCAAGCCAAGTTAATGTCAGGTGATTTAAGAAAAAGAAAAATCCTCTTAAATATTTTATTCCAACAGAACCATACTTCACCAGCATTTCCTGAAAGAAGCAAATCCAGCCTTTAGCATTCAGGCTATGGAAAAGGGGACAATAGACACACAAAATGCAGAGGAAAGAGGGGCAGCCCCATGGTACAGGTCTCCAGAGGAAAAACTGATTGCTCATTCTAATTAAAAACAAACTTAAAACATTAACCTTCTTGACAATATCCAAGGCCCCACCTGAGAGGTCTCAGACTTACACTGTCTCCTCCTCCCCAGCCCTACACACACACACACACACACACACACACACACACACACACACACACACAAATGTGAGCAAAGGACTCAATCCATCGGAATGCAGATCACACCATGGAAGCTATTGTTCTGTCAAAAAACAAAACAAAACAAAATGAGAGAGATACATTCATTAATGCTGCAGCAGATGGCTGCTCTGCAGAAGGACACAGCATGAGGCAGGCTGCCGGCTGGCAGCCACAACTCAGGCAGCATTCACTCCAGCTGTACTTTCAGGTTCCTTTCAGAAGCTCTGCATTCCACTGGCAGACACTTTGCAGGAAATCCCTTGGGCTTAATGGGCAGCTTTAGGCACAGTCCATTGGCAATCAGGACTGAATCCCTTGTCATTTCCCTAGGTCTTCTCTCCCACCCAGTCTACTTGCACCACTGACATTCTTTGGCAAAGGTTAGGCTTCAGGCAAAAGAGCATTAGTGTGGGGTCCTTGAACACTAGCCTGGGTTTGCACAGGGGTCTTTCCCCAGTCTCTCATCCTTAGCATATTCCTTGTCCTGCACAGCACAAAGAAGCAAACTGGTTAACACTTCTTTCAAAGAAGCCAGAAATTTAAAAGAAAGAAAAATTAGATCATGCCTTCAACTTGCAGAAATGTTTTCTTTTACTTTTACTTCTGTTACTATTGTGTTTTCTTGGAGCATGTTAACATCTCATATTGTATCTTATACATACTCCTATACATACATATACTCTTATACATACATATAATTTTCCCCACATCACTCAATTCCACTAAACAACTAAATCTCATTTTGTTTCTTTTTGTTGGTAAGATAAAATCACACTGCTGAATTTTTGTTAAGTCAGATTTGTTCTTTCCATCTCCAAGAAAGTTTTAAGTCCAGACCATTATCAAGACACATGACTAAGTTTTTCGACCTCAAACACAGCAGAAAACTCTTTACTCCTTCTAGTATGATTTTGGTTGTTTTGGTGTTTTTCTTCCTGCAAAAGCACAGATTAAGCCCTTCCTTTTTTGAGTTTCATCCACAAATCTTTAGACTTTTCCAGCCTTTCTCCAAAGCTCCTCAGTACATTCTGGAAAGATTCTGGGCTCTGTGCAAACCGTACAATACATCTTTTTCATAGATTGCATTCATGCTATCGAAATAAATTACTTATGAACAGAAATGTTCCCATTCGAGCCTAAGAATAGAACATCTAGACATAAGTGAATAGTAAAGTAATTCATTCAGTTGTACATGTCTATGATTTTATTTTAGTTTGACATATTTGAGAATGTATTCTTTACTATATGTTAAATAATATGAAAAACATTATTTCCATTTCTTAGAAATGACTTAGACTATTTTAAAGGCCCTTATTTATAAACATTGATGTCTCAACACCTGCTTTCTTCTGTGCCTTAACTGTAATTCAAGGAATTATAATTCCAACGCTGCACATTTTCAAATTAAATGTTTTAATCATGTTTACTGTTAATGTTCAATATTCATTTAAATTGTAAAAGTTATTTCAGATGGTTTCTCTATATCTATCATCTTAATTTTATAACGGAAATCCTCTATTTGACTTTAATCTGTGGCTGTGTGTGCCAAGAATGTTTGAAATAGGTCAATAGCCAGAGCCACTGCCATTCACATCCATCTTTGAGTCACTCCACTGAAGAGTGAGGCCCCTTGAAGGCAGAGATTTATATATGCCAAGGATCTTCCATGGCAGCTGGTAAAGAGTACTCAATAAATGGTGCTCAATAAGTGCTTATCAAACAAAACCAGCAAAACCACTAGTCCTTAATGTTAAGAACTGGGAGAGGCAGCAGAACACAGTAACCAAGAACTGTGTCTCTGGAGTCCAGCCAGTCATGGTTCAAGCCTCAGGATGATAGCAGTATGCATTCTGGGATATTACTTAACTTCAACAAGCATCCAAAATCTAGACGTTAGTAGAGTCTATAATAAATGCCATTTCAGGCATGCCCTTGCTAGATGTATGGCCCCCCAATTATCTTATTGCAGCTTACAGTCAAACTCCTTGCTAGGAAAGAATGTGAAAGATCTTGAGGAATATATCTCTACCAGCTTATTCAGGAAAATGAATAATCCCTGTCCAGAAACAACACCCCAAAGAACGAGACTGGGTATAGGGCAAGAAAATGGGTAGCATAGAATCAAGTCCCAAATGAAGGGCTGTAAACGGAGACGGTAACACAGAAGAAAAAGCTACACCAAGAGAGCTACTCAAAAGAGGTAAGACTTTGCCCAAAGTGGGTGGGGAAGGACTCTAGCCTGGCAGATGGAGAAACACTTCATTCTGCACAACATCCTCTGACAAGAGGATGCATTGTCAAGTGCATAGATCCCCCATTATCCCCCAGACAGAGAGTAAAGATGACCCAACGTAAATCCTCTGTGGCTCTTCAAGTGGTGCGCCATCTTCCTGAACCCATGCCACACACACTACCCTTTGCAACTCACTCAGTAGAAACCTACAGTGATAGGTTATGAAACCAAAAACTTCAGTGGCACAGGTGAACAGGTAACATATTCAAACTGTGTCCAACCTGAAGGCGATAATTACATGATGAAAATGAGCGTATAAGATGTGAACAGTCGGTTCCAGCAATGGTGTTAAAGGATAGAGGTTTTCTTCTGAGCTGTGAACTGCTGGAAAGGGTCACAAGGGCATCTCACATAAATCACGCCTTGGCAGAAGGTTTGCTAAGCTAATAAAGAGACTTTAAATTCAAATTTGTGGAAAGAGGAGAAATAACTGGTCAGAAAATAATAATAAAGCCCTTGTCAAATTGGATATGATGGAAGACAGCAGGTGTGCCAAGAGAGGAATAAACAATAACTTGTAATCGTTATCACTTGTATTGTTACTCCTAATAATTTCAAGAAGAAAATACTGGAGAAGCATGTTAAGACTAATGAACTAACATTGTTAGCATCCGATGCACAACGTATTACAGCTCTACTACCAACTCTGAACTGGCATTTCTTCTGGACTCTACTAACTTCCAGGTTTTGGATGCTTGGTGAAGTTAAGGAATATCCCAGAGTATATGACTTTGAAAAACCACTCAATCTTTCCATGCCTCAGGACACATATTTGCAAAAATTGGATAACCACTGTATCACCTCAGAGGGTTGTTTCAGAATTCAGTGGGTAAACACACAAAAAGTATTACAAATAGCACCCCGCATGGGGCATAAAATGGCCTTCATGATCCAGCTCCTGTTAATCCTTCTGATTTTATCCACCAAATGCCTTTGAAACTGTGTCCTTCCTCTTTTGTACCAAGTTCCCCTGCCATGTACTGCTTCCCTGCTTGGAATATCTTCTGCAGTCTTAGTCCCTGAGAAACTCGGATTGATCCTTCAAGATTAAGCTTGAGTATTATCTCTTGCATGAAGTACTCTTCAACCCTTACCAGGAAGTTGGTTGCTCTCTCCCTTGAGTTTGCTTAACAAATCCCTTCTCAACACTCATTTCTACCATAGCGCACATCAGCCTATATTATAATTCCTCATTCACACACAAATGGGAACTCTTTCAGGGCAGGCAGTTATCAGCTATATTATTTGTATCATTTGTCTCTTCTTTACAGCAGCCAGAGCTCTTTATTTGATACTTGTATCTCCAATGTCAAATGCAAAACTTGGTATGTGATAGATTCTGGACAATGTTTGCTAAATAAATGAATAAGGGCTATGATGACAAGTCTAGACCCTCCACCAGAACCAGAATGCTCTTAACCTCAAGCACCGAAGAAAAGTAGATAATTGGGAATCAAATCAGAGAGAAAATAACCAATCCTTTCCTCAATTATATGAACATGAGTTACAGAGCAAGGGACTCGACCTCAGAATAAAGTAAAGGAGTAGGTACTGTTTGCTCAGTATCAAGATATGATAGCTTAAATAATTTTTCAACACTAGTTCAAATCCAAAGAAATTAGAATTCACAGGTCTTCAGTACTGTAAAAAAATGAAGTGGTATTACTTTTTCACCCCAGCCTCCATGCACTTAGTCTTGCTACTTAGCACAGTTAAGATTTGTCTTGGTTAAAGCCCTGTCATTTATGAACATTTTCCTGGGTTTTCCCTACACCATTGGCCACACTTTTTCAGATTCCTTGACTGTCATTTGTTTCATAATGAAAAGAAATTTGAAACATGAATTAAATCTAGTAATATACAAAATGTTTTTGTATTAGCTACAGATAGCTCCTTCTTAATCTCTTTGCTGATTCCTCGTCTTGAGCTCTTAATATAGGAGTAACCCAGTACTCAGTCCTTGGTCCTCTTCTCTCCTCCATCTACATTCAATTCCTTGGAGATTTCATCCAATAACATGGCTTTAAATATCAACTATACAATGACTCTCAAACTGTGTACTTGGCAATACCTCTCTCAGGCTCCAGACTCCTACACTCAATTGCCTACTCAACAACTTGACATGAGTACATACTATACATTCCAAATACAACACTGAACTGCTGGTCCTCCCCCACCCCTGCTCACTGCCCCCTCCCTATCATAAATGATGACAAAAAAATAAATAAATGATGACAAACCTTTAACACTTCTTGTCTCATACTTGACACCCAATCAGTACAGAAATTCTGATGTTTCTACCTTCAAAGTACATGCAGGATCCTACCACCTTTTATTATTGACACTGTTGCCATCCTCACTTAGAAGATCTTACCTTCTAAGTGATCTCTCTAATTCTATTCTTGCCCACTTATGACTGTCTCTTCTTTACAGCAGCCAGAGAGCTCTTATAAATCAGATTACACTTCTTCTCTGCTAAAAAATCTCCCAAATGACTTTCATTGTGCTAGGAGTAAAACTCAAAGTCTTTACAATGCTTTGCAGGGCACTTCTCCAATTACCGGTCCTCCTTTTATCTCTAGAATCTTATTTCTCATTGTCCTCCAAGTACTCTCCAGCCTTCATGGGCTCCTGCTATTTTCTAGACATCCAAGACACCTATGGGCTCAGGCATTTGCATTTCTGGTTCCTTCTGTCTGGGAAGCTCTTGCCCAGATATCTAAATAGCTTATTCCCTTACGTCCTTCCAGTCTTTACTCAAAAGTCGCCTTCTCAGCAAGGACTTTCCTGACCAACTCATCTAACATTTCATTACCCTTTCCATACTTTATATTACCCTTCCAATTCAAATTTTTCTCCTTAGCCATTACCATACCATATATTTTACATACATATCTTATTATTGTCTATCTTCCCCCAAATGGATATAAGCTCCATGAAAACAGATCTTTGTCTACTTTGTTCACTGTTTTCTCGAAACCTAAAAATGTGCTTGGCACAGAGTAGGTACTCAGTAAATACCTGTTAAATGAATGCATGCACCAGTAAAATTAACAGCTTTCCATGTTGCAAATGGACTGCTTTTTGAAAATAAAAACAAATGACAGTATTCCATAACTTCTAAAAATGTCTGCAATAGTTAAAATTCAGTATCAGGTGGGGTGGCCTAAATAATCTTAGTGTGCAAAAAGGTCAATGTTTTTCTACAGAAATTCATCCCTTCTTTGGTACTGTATCAAAGTTCATACTTCTTTAGTAACGTAACAAAGCGCAAAGTTTTCAATTAGCCACTAATGGCTTTCCTCTAGGTCAAACCACTTAAGAGTTTACATGGAGGTTGTCATCTCAAAGAGAGATATATTAGATGGTCTCTCAAACTTATGACAGCTTAAAATAGGAAAGTAATAGTGAACTGAAGGACACTGGACCAAATGTCACAGGACCTGAGTTCTTATCCAAGCTCCAACCCTTAGGACCTCTGTGAGCAGACGCATCAATCTCTCAAAACTTCAGCTGACTCTTATTTGAACTAAGAAGCACAAAATCAGCCATTGTTTTTTATCTTAGAATTGTTGTGAGAATTATATTTGAGTGGCAATTTGCAGATTGCTTTCATAACCAGTTTATTTATATGTATGTCATTGTTATTAAGATAATAATTTTTAAATCCACATTTTTGGGAGTAGGTGCAAACCCATGTAGACTACTCTTCTCCTACTCAAACCTCAACCTTTTCCAAAAAAAAAAAAAAAAAAGTATCTGGAAACAGGTCAGGACTTGGAAGCTAGGTGTGAAGAGAATGGAGGAAAATGAGTGTCACAGGGAAAACAATCCAGTTCATTTTCCTTTTATTCTTGCACTACAGTCTGGTCAGGAAAATGGAGCACAAAGAAAGAGAGTTTCTCTTCTTCAGTTTAAGACAACAACATAAATTGCAATTACTTTCAAAACTCTCTGCAGCTCATGGAAAATGCTGATGATTTCAACAACTATCATTTTCTCTTAGGACCCTGGTCTCTCTCCTTTTGATGTTTCAGTCTTAAGTTCTTCTGAGACCCATCTCTAAAAGTTCATTCTGAGGGACTGTAATATTGAGCAACTTACACGTTTTCCGAAATTAAAAATGGCCCTACAAAGTGAAAGCAAAAACTTGTCACTATCCAGGAGAAAAGGGTTTCCCTTCAGTCCTGCTGTGAAGACACATGGCAACTCCAGGAAGCATGGCATTGGTGGGGAAAAGAGAGCAGAGTCTCATTAAACCTGCAATACTGAAAGCATGTCTTTACTTGCAAGTTTGAAAACTAGAGAATCTGGAAAAGAATGCTGCTACTAACTTTTAAGCAGTGATCATTTGAAACTCTTGCAACTCTCTCTAAAATAGTCATCATGAGCAGTAAACTTTTATTTTTCAGAAAAGCTATGAGGAATATTATATACACATAATATGAGTTACTCTCCCTAAATAACAGTCTACTCATCTGTAAAATGGGATAGTGACTACTGCCCACCTTGCATGATGGGGATTCAGCGATACAATGTATGTAGCAAGTACTGAATAAATAGTAGTAAATTTGTGACTATATGTGGAAAACAAATAATTTAAACAAGGAAAAACATACCCTTTGCTGTAACAGATCTTTCCAAACAGTGCCAACCTCATCTCTAAGTGACTTAAAAAGAGTCAGTAGTGCATCTCACCTGAGACTGAGCAGCATTAGAGGAGGACTGGGCAATTGCCAGATGACCCACGGATGGGGACAGCACTGGTCCTCAGAGCCCTACAGCTTGTCCAAATACCCTGCCAAGAGGGCTCTTCCTCAGCCATTACCATACTATACATTTTATATATGGAACTTATTATCGTCTGTCTTCCCCCAAATGGATGTAAGCTCCATGAATGCAGATTTTTGTCTACTTTGTTCACTGCTGTTTCCCCAAAACCCAAAAATGTGTTTGGCATAGAGCAGGCACTCAGTTAATACCTGTTAAACAAATGCCCTCTGTCCCCTAAAACTGCTATACCTTGTCAAAGACAGATCCAGACCATTTGGGAACATAGTAAAAGCACTCAGATTTAGACAACAAAACTGAAACTAAAAGAAGAATGGCTTCATACTGAAATAAGAATCAAATCTCAAAAACTGCTTACAAATTACTCCTTAAAACTGGAATCCTGTAAAGTTTAGTTAAATTTCTCTGTTTATATGCAGGCATTCTCTTTCTAGAACAGATGCATCCATAAAGATGGTAGTAAAGTAAGCTGAAACAAATCAACAAATACTTATCATGTGTTTGCATTTAGAACATATTCTGTGTGTGTGTGTGTGTGTGTGTGTGTGTGTGTGTGTGTTTTGGGAGAGGTGGATCTCAAAAAACAAATTTGAAAGCTTTTCCAAGAAAATAAAAACAAAAATAATAACTAGTGTTTCAATACTCAGTGTTTTTTCAATATATTTTGAACTTTTAAGCTATTCATAGCATTTTTCAGTTGCAGCATGGCTCTGAATTTCTGAGCCCAACAACCAAATTTATACTATGTTTGGCAACAAAGTGGGATATTTTGACCTCCCAAGGTTGATCTCAGGGACGATTCTTCCCTTCCCTACACCCAGACAGTTTATCTTTTCTTTGCTAATGGTTTTTGAACTGCCAATGATGTATATAGATAGCATATAGTAAGCAAACTGACAGCAAATAGACACAAGAACAGGACTAAGTTCAATTATAGAAATAATTCTCCATAATTGTTCATGTTTTGTTTCTGAATAGCAACCACAAATATATGACAACATGAGTATCAAATATAATTACAGAAAATTATCTTATCATGGCCACTTATTCTGCTTTTCAAAAATAAATGACAATGAAACCATCAATTTTTAGTGCTTTTTTTTCACACTTGCAAAGCTAGACTTCACATCGCCATGAAAAGACCAGATCTGTGGATGGTGAAGAAACATTCTCCTGGAAGTGTTGTTGCCAGAGCTCCTGCTGCCATGACTGATACTTATAAAGTCTGAACACTCTTTAACTCATATATGTGTTTCTCAGAGCACATAAGAGTAGGCAAAAGAAAAACAACCAAAGCCAGATGTAATGATAAAAAGTGATGTAAAGCTTTAGGAATCTCTTCTAGCTCCAGCAAAATCAATGGTTTTAAACTGAGGTTCCAGAACATTTTCAGAGCTACAAATATGGGAAACTTTTATTTGGTTTGGATCTGGCCAGTAGTCTTCATGTTCACTTCAACAATGACATGAAAAGACTTCTCTTTCATAAAATATTTCAAAGAGAGCCAACTCTTTCAGCAAGGATTTAGTAAATTTCCATTGCAAGATAATTTTAATTATTTCTGACCTCCTACTAATGTATTCTTAAAGTCATAAGAACTTCACACAAAATTTCACAATGGTATCAATGTCCATCATTTCAACAAGAGGCATTAAAACAACTGTTCAATTTCCCCTGATATTAAATGTTAGTTTTTTTCAATTCAGTGAAAGTTGGAGCAGAAAATGTTAACAGCACATCTGATAACATGTATTTTGCTCATGCAGAGGAGATGATTGTGTCACCTGCCTAAATTCCGACTTATAAGCTAGGGCTTCATTGGAGACCTTAGCAGTTAATATACTAGAAAAATTATAATCACATTTAAATTGGTTCAGGAAATGTGTTTTGGTTACCTCCACAGGTCTGGTCAATCAGCAGTAATGAACTACCAAACAATCCAGTTAGAGATACACTTGTCATGTTCAAATGGAATTTGAAATCGAGCACTCCTCTGTATTTTAGAAATCCATTAACAGGATCGGCAAGACCCAATCCAAAATGGATCGATAACAAGATTGGTGCATTTGACAGGAAAAAATTGTCTCAGAGGCACTTGACTATTGACTGTGTTAGAATTGAAAGAATTGAGATTGGCATGGTATATTGACAAAGGATAAACTGTGAACTAAGAGACATTGATCATAATTATCTCAGGGCTTGGGTAAGAAATAAAAAAAAACTATAGGCTGTTAATTCATTTCTAAACAAAGGCATTACTTGTAACAATAAGTAAGATAAAATAAAGTTCATAATAGCTAAAACCTCAAATGTGATTTTGCTAACAACAATGATAATTACAACACCGATTTTAGAAAATTAGATTTAGTAGAAATAACACAAAATTGGCAGTATCTAACCACTGACAGAAGAATTAAATCTTCCTAGTCAAGTTTCAGTCATGCCAATATTTGACCAAGAAGTTTGGACTTCATGAAACAGCAATTTCAATAACAAAAGCCATAATCATTAACATTTTAATTCATGCCAGAAAGTTGAATAATACGTTAAATTATTGTTTTAAAAGCTATACAAAATGTAAGCCATCCAATGAAATAAATCTCAGTAAACTAAGGCATAAAAAGTGAAATTTAGCTGTTCTGTATGGAATGAGGTTAATTCTAGAAAAGACTAATCAGTGTTAATTAAGTTTTAAAAATTTAAATTTATGAACACAAAGTCATGAACATTCTCAGGGTCAAAACATTCTATAATGAAGTGGTGTTGATCTCTTGACTACATATTCAAAAAACTCCTCTCCCCCTTTCCTGGATATTTACAGTATCTAAGCTCACAGTGTCTATGTAATTCATATTCTGTAACAACAATAGAGTTAGGTCAGAATCACAGAACGAGAGCATGGGCCTTGGTGTCAGTGGGACTCAAGTTCAAGCCCACTCCACCACCAGCTGCATCACCTTAAACAAGTGACTGAGGTTCTGCTGGATAAGTACCAATGACTGTAAAAATATGTGATACTGCAAAGTGTTGTTGAGAGCATTAAATGATAATTTGATAAAATGTGTGTTATTGACCTGACATTTTACTCTCCTCTATGATAATGATGGCTTAAGATCTTGAAAAAAAGTCTTCCTTGCACACAGATGTATTCAAATATAAGGTTATTATTAACCAAATGACGATACAATGAAGAAGAATATCTGCTTAGATAACTCCGGGGTGATCAACCCAACAACTACTGAGTCATGCTAATTTTATCCAGGTTTTCCATATATGGATGAGGAATCCCACATTGGGGGTTGGGGGAGGAAGACTGTTTTCTTTCAGAAAAGCTTCAAGTAAACAAGAAACACTATTAAATATAAATGATGTTTAAATACAGGCTCAAATTTTTAGTGATACTTGAACAATTCACTCCACGGAATGAATTCGTTTTGTAACTGAAAACTAATCTATTGCATTATTAGCAACCAAATCAATAATTTCCAAAGGCAAATAAGATATTGTATGAAAGAAAAGAATGAAAGCCACTGGCTTAAAGCTAAGTAGGCATGTCACAACCAGATAAGATGTCCCTGACACCTCTATGACTCCTGGTTTACTTGAAGGGTCATTGTTGTAGTAGTTGCTATTGGTTTTGCTATTGCTACTGAATGGGTTTGGCTTCATAGTTTCATCAAGATGTGACCCCTATTCAGTAAGCCTGTCTAACTTGATCATAGAACTGAATAGTAAAGATAGAGCTTTATCTTGAAGGTACACAATGTGGAAGGACTCATTTGCTTCTAAAAACTTTTAAACACCAGAAACTATTTCCAATATGTTTTCTCATCTAACCCCAAAAAACTAAAAATAATTGATTCTAAATACAGATTTTCTCAAGAGGTACTAGAGCTTTCATTTTGCTTTAAGAAATACTTTCTTTAATATGGAATCTATAAATTAGAAAAATATGTTTAAATTCCTAAAACCAAATGTAAACAGCATAGCCAACATGGGGACACTAAGTCTTAAAATAACAAAGAAGGAGATAAACCAGGACCAGGGATCAAATTTGACATGCAACCTTCAGGTAACAGTGAGCATCATATAAATATAAATGCAAGTTGCCATTTTGTATTTTGAAGAGAAGTTTTCAGATGCGTGAAATAATCTAAAAACCACATCTTTGGGCCGGGCATGGTAGCTCATACCTGTAATCCTAACATTTTGAGAGGCCCAGGTGGGTGGATCACTTGAGCCCAGGAGTTCAAGGCCAGCCTGGGCAACATGGCAAAACCCCATCTCTACAAAAAATACTAAAATTATATGGGCATGGCGGCATGTGCTTGTAGTCCTAGCTACTCATGTGGCTGAGGTGGGAGGTTCGCCTGAGCCCGGGAGGTTGAGGCTGCAGGGACCTGTGATTATGCCACTGTACTCCAGCCTGGGTGACAGAGTAAGACCCTGTCACACACATACACACACACACACACAAAAAAAAAAAAAAAAGGAAAGGGGGAAAAAAAAGCACATCTTTTTCCGTTCATTTATCTGTTACAGAACACAAGTTGATTCCATGTCTTGGTTACTGTGAATAATCTTGTAATGAACATGAGGGTACAGATATCTCTTTGAGATCCCGATTTATTTTTATTTGGATATACAACCAGATGTGGGATAGACGGATCACATGGTAGTTATATTTTTCTATGTCAGTTATGCTTCAAAAATGCTGAATAAATAGATAAATAAATGAATAAATAAGCAGGAACAAACGCAGCAAGTATAGACATTCCTAGTATAGATTAAATGTCCCAGATGACCCTCAGTGATGAAAGAAAATGCCATTCTCCATCAGCACTTCAACAGAAAGTACCTACTGCTATCCCCCAACAGTGAATAGAAGACTCATGCTTTTTTTGTTTTTGATCCCTCTAGGTATTAAACAAACAGATATATAAGGAATCAAAAGCAATGAGCACAGAAAGAGTTATTGACCCTTATGTATTTCTCTTCCTCTAAGATACTCATTTTGAAATGAAAAATGGTTTCCTTGCATAGTGCCTCCATGTATTTGGTTATATTGCGATGGCTAATTGACAGCAGGGTATCTCTAATCAGCAAGGTAAAGGCTGCCTTAAAAGAGCACCCACTGTGTGCTCCTAGACTGGCATGAAGACAACCGAGGTCATGCACATTCATTTGCCCATTCTATCTTTCATGCTGTGCTAGGCCATGGGGCTACAGGACCTGAGGAAAAGTGTGTGAGGTCCCTCCACCGCTCTGCCCCCACCAGGCAACAAGGATGCAATGACCTGTCCCCACTCCACTTGCTTGGTCCTACCTCTCTGGGCTAATTTAAAAGGAGAACGCTCCTAATTTAACAAAAGAAAGTAATGTGGGGAAAAAAAGCATAACCTTTCACTTATTTAAAAAACCATCTCCTCCCTATTTTTCTCTTCCATCAACTCCACGGTAAGGTGTCCTTGTTGTATTTCTGGGTTTATTCCCTTTAGGTCCTTTCTAATTGGTCCTTTTCAGGAAACTATTAGGACAAAAGTATTACTTGGATTCCAACTGACTGAAATTTTTTAGTAACCTTCAGTGTCAGAAAATTTCAAAGATGAATTGAGGATTATGGAAGATCAAGATCCAGAATGGCCACAGAATCTTAGCATACCTTAACTTGCTGTTTAAACATAAAAATATCAGAGGAAGAGCAAGAACCTGAGGAAAATAAATAAATGCAAAAATCATATGCAGTCCTTGGCTCAGGTGAAGTCAGACTCAGATCTGTCTGGGAAATAGAGCTAAGTGCTGCTTTTTCTCAAAATGACACATTTGCATCTACTGATTTTCATTAGGGCTGAAAGGCCTTGGTGGGGTAGTGGAAACACTGCTCCGAATCTGCTCAGAATTCAAGTATAGCTTGGGTAACACCATGAGACCCTGTCTCTACAAAATAATACCACTAAATTTTAAAAATTAGCCAAGTGTGGTGATGAGTGCCTGTAGTCCAGCTACTTGAGAAGAAGAAGCAGGAAGATCATTTGAGCTCATGATTTTAAGCCATGATCACGCCACTGCATGCCAGCCTGGGTGACATAGCAGGAGGCTGTCTCTGAAAAAAACAAACAAACAAACAAACAAACAAGAATTCAAGCACATACAGGCATATCTGGTAGAACTTTGGAAGTAAAAAGAATAGACACTGGATTCAGGGAGGACAGAGGAGACTACCTATAAAACAAAATCGTTTTTAGGAGTAGAAGTTGTCTAACACAGCAAGCCAGGGGCCTGAGGGGAGAGGAGGGGGACAGCATTCAGTAAGCTGGCACTTAAATCTATTCAGACAAAGCTACCTTGTGATGTGCATACATCCCAGGCAGGCAAAGAACTAAGTATGATCTGGCAAAGCCATTCCACTCAACTCTTTCATAGTTTGGACCCAAGAACCCTTGTTCTGGGACCTTCATAGCTGAGAATTACCAAAAAGGAAGAAAATATCTTCCTTCCCACTTCCCAAGAGTTGGCCAAGCTGTCAGGAGCAGGCTGAAGCTTCTCAGGAGCCTTAGTGACTCAGCAGGAATCTGCCCCTCCTGCTGTCAAAATGCCAATCAGGTGGTTAGGTGGGCTGGGGGCAGTGAGCCCTGCACAGAATGCATGAGGAGGCAGCACAGGGGGTTCCTGACTGGCTTGTGAGGTGTGTGAGGCAACTCCTGAAAGTCTGCCAGAAGAGATAAGCTTCTGTTGGAACAAATCAAGGTTTCGAATAGTCAGATTTAGTTATTAATGTCAACATGATTCAGTATGGTAGTATTAACCAAAATCGTAAGAGTGACTTTTTTTGGTCCTATGAAACTTATCCAGTTTAATTTTAGTGATATTTACTTACATGTCACATTTCTCAGATGACTTAGACTGACAGATCAGTAACTAGTACTTAGCAGAGATAAAAACACTTGGGATTTCAATGAATCATCTCCTCTATATTACCCTAGACCCCCCAAAAATAGTAAAGAGGCAGAGAAGTCAAGAAACACTTAAGTTTATTTTTAAGACCTGTTGTCCAAGGCCTGATTTCAGCAGGCTTGTATTTAGTTTTGATGTCATTTTATGCCATAGATGATTGAACTAGTCTCTAAACATGGTGCCATGACCCACAGAGAGAAATTATGCCTCTGACGTATGGTGTGTGGTGGCATAAGGGGAAGGAGGTACACATTGGAAGACAGTATGACCTAACTCTTCTCTTCTAATCAGACCTTTAGGACTGGAGGGTGAAGACAAGTAGAGGGTGTAACATGGAGGCCATGTTTGGCCTGAAATTCACAGAGAATTATCCTAAATTTGAGTTCATTTTGAGTTTGAACAGCTCAAAATGGAGAAGTTAGACATTGGGGCCTTGTGTTTTTGCCCAGTGTACTCATAATCTCTAAGGATAAAAGCAGCAGTATTTTTCCAACATAAATCCAATCATTATAATTCTTCTATGTTTTGTTTTTACATCATAGATGTTGAGATACTGGGAGAATTTTTTAGCTCTTCTGAGCTAAAGGCCTGCTGGGTACAGTATCTCTTGATTTATTATCTGTTTATTCAAATAAAAAACCCTGGGGAGAAAAGAACTCTTTTCCTTAAATAAGTGTTTGATTGCTATGCCTTAATTTGGGCAGGAGTTTTTTAGCGGTTGATAATGACAGTAAATTGATCATTAATTTGTTTTGAAAGACGAACTTTTAAATAGTTATTCATTCTAATATGAAGAAGAACCCAATAATAGAAGGCTGCAGCATATGCTTCAATGTTTACCACATAGTCCCTGCAATGTACATCTAACTCCTTGTAGTGCACTGCCTTCCTTCCTGATTCTTACATGTATGAGCACACAAGCAGAAAGCTAATAATCAGCATTATGGAATGAATGCCAATCTTCCATAAGAGTGTGGCAGACTGAAGAATCTGGAGTCAGAGAGTTATTAGGTCAGACCCCAACTCTACTACTTATTTGGAACCCACAAGTAAATTAAAGTCAGTGAAAATGTTTCCTCATTCTCAAAATGAGGATGACAATCACTACCTTATGGGACCTCTGTGAGAATTTAGTGAGATAATGAACTGTAAAGTGTCTGGCATCCATTGTTATGATGCAAACATGTTAGAGTGCAGAAGGTGCTCACATAAAAGGTAATTAATATAAAGCATTTTTCAATGATTATGAAGCAGATAAACTCATATAGTAAAACAGCAACAATAATAAATTGGAACTACTCATTTATTCTTATAGATGCCTACATAAGCCATCAATAAAGGATTCCACACAAATCCTGCCTTGATATCCAGATTTGAGACATCTTTGTCTGCATATTTTTAAAATACAAAGTTCTTTTTTAAAAGAACTGTATTTTTTTCTAATTAAAATAGCAGGGAATTAGATCCAAATGTCAGACTAAGCCTTTATGCCTATCTACTCCCACCTCGATTTTCTAAAAATATCAAAAATCTGTTTTTAAAAAGAATAAATTCACAACAGTGCTAGATAACAAGAATGGGTGAAATTGATGAACAGAAATTTTATGGATTTCGAGACTGACAAGAATTCAGTCTTTGATGGGGAAAACCACAATCCAGATCACATGGAGGAGAACTCAGTTGCAAAGATGAGAGCAACTCTGAGACACTCAAAATGCAGGGATGATAGACAAGGCAGCAGGAAGAAGTACTAGGAAAGTGGGCCAGTAATTGGCTGGGGAACAGTTCAGCGCATCCCACCCTCCCACCTTCTCTAATCCTACCACTAACTACCCAAACCACCAACAGCACTAGCAGAAGCATCCACCCCTGGACCTACACAGCATGTGAGGACAGTAGACTTTAGAGGGACTTGGACTGTCAATGTTCAAAAGAAACAGAAAGTCCCTATCTGCAGAAGAGGAGCATTTAAACACCACACTTGGCAACACATCCCAGCTCTCCCCCTCCATCAGAGAAGGCAGATCCTAGTAAGCAGAAATGTTATTTAAAGGTGAGTAAGCAAGGAATCTCAAATACAGCAATGACCACATACAGGAATCATCAAATAGTTCAAGAAAACCAGTCCCATAAGAGAGGGCACCAAATTCAATCAAGAGAACCACAAACATCTTTTTGTTCAAACTTGTTTGAACAAAGAGAAGGTGACTTTCAAAGAAGTACAGTTGATCCTCATTGTTTGTGGACTCCGTAATTGTGAAGTTGCTTACTTGCTAAAACTTATTTATAACCCCATTTCAATACTCTTGCCACTTTCATGATCATTCACAGACATACATCTATAGTGGCAAAAAATTTGAGTCACACAACGTGCACATTCCTAGCTGAGGTCAAACAAAGCAACACTCTGCTTTCTTGTTTTAGCTCTATACTATAAGTAAGTGTCCTTTTTGCGGTCTATTTTAGTACCATGTTTCACATTTTTGTGCATTTTGTTGGTGATTTCACTGTTTAAATGCTCACCCTCCCCTCCACCAAGTATAGTGCTGAAGTGCTGGTCTTGGTTCCTAGGTGCCAAAAGGCTGTGATGCGCTTTAAGAAGAAAATACATATATTAGATAAGCTTCCTTCAGTCATGAGTTATAGTGCTGTTGACTGTGGCTCAATGTTTATGAATCAACAATATATATTAAATAAGCTGTCTTCAACAGGAACACATTTTTAAAAGGTTATGTATTGATCAGTTGATGAAAATGTTGTCATCAGTAGCTCACAGGAGCCTAACCCTGTATTTCCCCTAGGAGTAACGATTCTATATTCACAAATTCAGTATTTGCTTACTCACTAATTTGCAGCAACTTTATAGAGCATAACTTCAGTGAATAATAAAAATCAACTGTATAATTAATATAATGTGGATTTAAAAAGCCATTGTATCCAAGACTAGGCTGTATGAGAGTAGAAATCTGTCCAATGGAAAAGAGTGGTAGGTTTTCTTGGTGTAGAATTTGTGCATAAGTTATTTCAGATGGTTATATGAGTAGTTTATTTTAGTTATGTATTTATTTATTTATTTATTTATTTATTTATTTATTGAGATGGAGTTTTGCTCTTGTTGCCCAGGCTGGAGTGCAATGGTGTGATCTTAGCTCACTGCAACCTCTGCCTCCCAGGTTCAAATGATTCTCCTGCCTCAGCAATCAGAGTAGCTGGGATTACAGGCATGCACCACCATGTCCAGCTAATTACGTATTTTTAGTAGAGACGGGGTTTCACCATGTTGGCCAGGCTGGTCTCGAACTCCTGACTTCAGGTGATCCACCTGCCTCGGCCTCCTAAAGTTCTGGGATTACAGGCAAGAGCCGCCATGCCTGGCCAAGTGAGTAGTTTTCACACCATAGGGCTTTATCAGGTTAAACACTGAACTCTGTATGTTACCGTTGAGTGAAACATTAAAAATGTTCATATCTTGACATCTGTTTTGTACAACAATGTCAGAAAAGAGTTTATTTATATGAAACCATTAAATATAATGGTTTGTTTTATTCAGATGTTTGATATTTATATCTTAAACAAATATAATCCTAAAATAATAAATTATGAATTTCATAACTGAGAATTAAATTCCAGCCAAAGCAACTTTGCTTTTATTGAGACCAGAATTCACTTTACAAGTTCCTTTTAAAAATATGTTGTGCAAAGTGAGGTAAACCTATATATGAATTATTGAGGCTTTTTTGTGACTATTAAGTATATCTAAAAATACATCCTTAATAATTATCATTCTCTTATAATGTATCTCCCCAATACTGTCCTAGAATATCTTTTTAATATGAGTCCCTGCATTTGTTCTAGCTAAAAACACCTTCACCCTATTAACCTGTTTCCATTAGCTTCTCTGTAAGAAATCCTTTCAATCAAGAATGGCTCATGTCAGCCACGCTAAACTACACCATACTTCTGAGTGCCACAGACTGTCTTTAAAAGAATTGAAAGCTATGGGTCTGATTTACAAGAAGCAGTTAAAAAGTTCAATCCTATCGTAGATACCCAACAACAACTGCTCAGTACAGTTTAAATTTCGGAGATCACCCTTCAGCGGCTCATTCCCTTTGCAGCTCTTTTTCTGTAGTTCATGAATTTCCCTCCACAATGCCTTACTCTGTCAGAGCAAACCCCTGATCAACAGCCAACTTTCCAAATGATTTCCACTTTTGTTATTTCTATTGAATGGAAATCAGTGGTCTACTGATTCCACCTTAATTTGAAACAAAACATAGGTCAGGACAAGCAGAAGCACATCCACCAAAGCAGTGAGCACTGAGCTCTACATTCTCACGCGGGGTCCTAGAAAGTGCACTAGCAGTTTAGAATCTGAATGAAGAATATTCATAAAGTCATGGAGCCCACCACACCCAAGTGTATTTCGCAATTTGTTATCACAAGAGCCCTCTCTGTCTGCTACAATGGCTGCCTGACTGCTGCTCAGCTTCTGGCACTCACCAGTGGGAAGAGAGAGAGCTGGGCAATCAGAGCACAAAAGCAGCTTTCTCTATCCTGCTTTCCATGAAGGCGAAAGAGAGGAAAACATCCCTTTTTTTCTAAAATTTCTCATAAACCAAGGTGCCCAGAGGGCAGTTCTAACCAGTGTTCTGAATAATTTACATGGATTTATATCCTCCACTATTCTTTTTGGGAGGTGATTAATTACTATGGCAACCACTACGTCACAAGAAATCTATGCTTACTCAGAAATATTGTGAGTGTGGTATACCCTCTTAAAAAAATGCTTAAAAGAAAATGGGAGTCCCTTAAGTATGTTGTTTTAAAGACAAATTGCTACTCTAAAACAATACAGTTTGAAGAGCTTCGTAGAGTTTACTTTTGTCACGAGGCAGCAAACAGGAGGGAGAGGAGTTTAAATATAGAATATGGTATGTACTGATAAATTATTAAAGATATAAATATATAAGGCTCATAACTCCAGACATGTCCAAGAGACACTACCAGAGTGAAAAGTACAAGAAAGGAATCAATTCAGTAGAAATAAATGTTTGTATCCTCATCTGTAACATACCTCAATATACATCATATTTATTTCATGAGCATCAGAAGTCTTTGTACAGATTTATGCTTCTAGTTATAAAGCATAAAAAGCAGAAGTCAAACAAGTCGTGAGCTTACCCTTACAGTTTTAGTAAAATCAACATAAGAAACTTGTTTTGTTATCACTAGTTTTCTGAGCAGCAATTTCCGAGAAGTCCATCAGGGAGATCTGGGATGGTGCAGGACAGGAGATAGGCCTTGGGAAGACTGCTGGCTCACGGGCCCTGGAATCCCACTCAAATATGTGCGAATGTCTCTTGGGTCAAAGGAGCTTCCTAAAGACTGCATTTGCCAGTCACCTCCAAAGGAAAATGGGAATCAACTTCAGGTTACTCCAAGTTCTGGAAGTCCCATATGGTGTTTTCGTTTCCTGAAAACTTCATATCATCCTTGAAAAGATGTAGTGCAGACAATGCTAATTATACTACAAAGTACATTTCTAGAAATGAAGGATTTTAACGTCTTGGTCACCCAGAAGAAAAGCCTCTATGCTTGAGATTTGGTTTATCTAACATTTTTCATCTTGGATTTGGGTACAGAAAGTTAATTTATCTGAGATGAGATGACAGACGTTTTAAAAGGTCTTCTTTTTTGCCATCTATGTCAGTATAGTATGATGGTTAAGAGAACAGACACTAAAGCCAAACTGTCTGAATTCAACTCTCAGCTCTACTACTTGATCTGTTACCTTAAACTTCATGTGCCTTGGTTTCCTACTCCTTGAAATATAGATAATGGTCAAAAAAATTGAAATATATTTCTTAGTCTATTCCTGCTGCTATAACAAAATACCACATTCTGAGTATTTATAAATAGTAGAAACGTATTTCTCACAGTTCAGGAAGCTGGGAAATCCACATTCAAGGTGCCAGCAGATTTCGTGTCTGGTGAGCGCTGCTCTCTGCTTCCAAGATGGTGCATTTTGCTGCGTCCTCACATAGTGGGAGGGCAAAAAAGATGAACACTGTGTCCTCACATGGCAGAAGATATGCAAGGACCAAGCAGCCCTCTGTAACCTCTTTTATAAAGGCATCAATGCCATTGATGAGGGCAGAACTCTCATGGCCTAATCACCTTGCAAAGACCCCACTCTTAATCATCACCTTGGGATTTAAGTTCCAACATAAATTTTGGAGGGATAAAAACATTCAAACCACAGCAATGTATTAGGCAACTATAGCGAAAAACAATAAAGGCATTTTCTCACCCTGATCTGGAGGTAACTCTTTATCCATAGATTTTCAAAAATCACTAGCAATAATTAAGCAGCAACTGGCTGCAGTAATTCCTTCAGGAGTCTGTACTGCATGCAGCAAGTCTAAAGACCTCTCTGCAGGCACTTCTGGTACTCCCCACGTCTCCAGAAATCCAGAGTGGATTCCAGAGAAGCCTTGACACACTCCACCCTACCTTCACCTACTCACACAATTAAGTAGATCTACCTGCAAAGTTAAAAAAAAAAAAAAAAAAAACCTGTGAGTGATTTGAATGCAGTTGGAAAGTAAAGATTATCACATGATGTGTCAGGAAGTGACTGAATTATAAGAGAATGAACATGACAAGGTTAAATTCACTAGTCAACCATGAGCTTAGAGAGAAATGGGCCATATCACAGTGAAAATAATTCAGTCAACTTGAAGAAAAAATGTCTTTGGGGATTATCAAGATGAACCAGCTGCAGGTTTATCATGCCTGAGATCAGGATCCTTGCAGAACAACCTGTACACTAGATTGTTTTGTATTTGTTTTTGTAACCGCTTTATTGACATATACATTATTCTTTTAATAAAAAGGAGCAACTGGTTTTTTAAAAGGTATTTATTTTTGCAACGCAAGCACGAAGAGACCTAAGTTCTTATATGTTATAGAGGCACAATTATAAGCACAACAAACCCATTCAAACAGAGCCACGTTCAAATAGGGCGTGGTAACCTCCTAGCACCAAAAACAATGAACAACACCGATAATGACAACAGCCAATGTCTACTGAAAACTAACCACAGGCCAGGTGTTTACAATATATTCTCATAGCATCTCTGTGGGGTAGATGCTACTATCTCCATTTGACAGATAAGGGTATAGAGGCTAAAAAGGTAAAAGGTAAAGGACTCAAGTTCAGCTGACCTGACCCAGAACCAATGCCCTTAATCTTGTTCTGTGCCTGTTCCTTCAGAAAATTACACAGGAGAACTCCTGAGTGCTGCATACAATGGATTATTTTACTCCACAATGATCAGATTCATTCACTTGCTCAGAAGCACTTACTCAGTGCCCGCTGCAACAGAAATCTCCACCAGGAACTGCAGTGAATTACTAAGAGAAATAAGATTGGGCCCTGCCCACCAAGAGCCACAGTCAAGAAGGAAGATAAGACTGGAATACAAACAGTCATATTTCAAGGCAGTCTGTGATCAGCAGTTAGGAAGCATGAAGTGATAACGAGCACTAGGTCACACTATTACCTCTGTAAGATTGCTTTTGCTGTTCAGGCGCCTACTGGGAAGCTAATTTAGCATTAAGGCTTGGAAAAGAGGCCTATCTAGGTCCTGTACTTTGAATCAGAGAAAAAAAATTAAGTACATATTTAAATTCTAGATAGCTTAGGGCTTTCCTTTCAAGAAGCCCAAGGCACTAAAAACAGGGCTCCCACAAAATGAATTCAGCTACAATGCTGTGGAAGAGGAAAGCCCATTTCTACTCCACTTGTTGAATCAAAAGATATGAGTCCTGCCTTCTTCTTAGAGGGAACCTGTCTGCAGAATAATGCTAAGAGGAAACAGAGCCAAGAGATGGAGCAAAATGTAGACTCCAGACAACATCCTTTTAGCCCCTGGATCCACTTAACTTGGACTTCCTAAGGACATAAGACAATAAACTGCATGTTTGCTTATCCTAGCTTACGTCAACTTTCTGTCAAAGGGACAAAACAAAATGGTACCAATGAATATCTGCTCTATAGAATGCTATGTAAGAGCATGGGCTCAGATCCAAATAGGTTCAAGCCCTAACAATGCCACTTGGTATCTATGTGACTTTGGGCAATTTAGCAGACGTCTCTGGCTCAGTATCTTCATCTTTAAAATGGAGATGGTTTGAAAGGATTAAGCAGGATAATAAATGTAAAGAACTTAGCAAAGTGGCTGATACATAGTAATTCCAGGACATCTGAGAGTAACATCACTATTACCATTAATTGTCATTATCACCGTGATGATTAGTTTTATGTGTCAGCTTGGCTAAGCTATGGTTCCCAGCTGTTTGATCAAATATTAGTTTAGATGTTTGCTATGAAGGTATTTTATAGATGTCATTAACATTTAGAATCAGTTAGCTTTAAGTAAAGCAGATAACCCTTGATAATATCAGTGGGTCTCATCCAATCAGTTGAAGGTCTTAAGAGCAAAAACTGAGGTTTTCCAGAGAAGAAATTCAGCCTCAAGACTGTAACATAGAAACCCAGCCTGAGTTTCTAGCCTGCTGGCTTGCCCTACAAATTTGAGACTTGCCATCCTCTACAGTTACAAAAACCGGTTCCTTAAAGTAAATCAATCTCTCTCTCTTTCTCTCTCTCTCTCTATATATATATACATATATATACACACATATATACACATATACACACACACATATACATATAAATACATGCACACATATACAAATGTGAATATATTATACTTACATGTAAATATAGTAGATAGATAGATAGATCCTATTGACACAATTATTACCAAATGCCAGGGATTTGGTCTAAGTCCTGCTGCTCACTACACAAAACGCCAGTCACTGAGACAATGAGTGTTGCCAGGGAAGAAGGTTTTATTCCGGTGCTGCAGCTGAGGAGATGGGAGATCAGCCTCAAATCCATCTCCCTGACAAACTAAAATTAGGGGTTTATATAGCGGGGAAGAAATGTAACCACATGTGGAACAACAGGAATTAGAGAGGGATAAGAAAGAGGAGTTGGTCAAAAGGAAGCCAGTGGTCAGAAAGGCAATCATGATGGGAGAGGGGTCTTGCATCTCATTGTCCGGATGTGGTGATCTCGTAAGTTTCAGTTCCTTCATACTATCTGGGAGGCCTGATGATTGGTTTTCTGAGAAAGGAATTCAGATAAGACAAATGTGGTTGCTCAAGTTTTTAAGACAGGGAGGGTCAATTTCTATGTTTATTCAATAGAAACTATAAACATCAATTCTATGGGACAACTGGGCCAGTTTCACAATCACCATGACTACCTAGCTGTTCTCCAACCCTTTGTAGTACTGGTGAGACATGATCCATAACTGCAGACCATGTACAGCTCATTGAAGCAAGTTGTTAGCATGCTTGATTAACTTGTGCAACTGCTCTCCAAAAAGCAAAAAATGTCCATACTGTCTTCATTAAAGACCTAAGTCTGGCATCTCACAGTGGACCGTATGAACATAGAGCAAACTAGTATCTATGGCTTAAATGTGTTATCAACTTCTGGCATACATCTAATTTATGCTTAGAAATTTATCATGGAAAATAACTATTTTGGAGGCCTGGTTCTCATCTCAGAATTATGTATCAAACTGTTTCCCTAAGGATCAATTTTTTTTTTCAAGGAATTAAGTTACTTTGTTTTCACCAATTGATTTGGAGGGGATTTGTTTGTTTTTAAGCAATGCATAAAGAAAACTAATTGGCCCTTCCCTAAGTAAATAGGTATTGATGTGTAAAATTATAAGCCAAGGCTCTGGGTACAGAAATTGATTCAGAATGAGGAAGCTAAAAGCAACACATTATCTCCAGTGATGCAGAGAGATTTCCTCCACGTTCAGCATGAAGCAGTGTCTACCCGCAATCTCTTTCCTCCATCCACACTCTGTGAATGGCAGTTCTATATTCATTCTCATTTATTTCCCATTTTCCACGGGGCCAGGTTCTGAGCTAAGCACTTCATTTTTTTTTTCTTGATTCACTTTCCCACAATTCCCTTTTCTACTCAGAAAACACTCACAAAGCAGCATGTTTCTGGAATGGAAGGATGAAAGGTACATATTTTGGATGAAATGGGAGTAGAAGGAAACCCTGCCAAATGCCTTTTAAAAGCTGCAACACCTGCTGACTAAAATTAGCTGCTTACACAGCTCAAGGAAAGAATCTGTTCTTTTCTTTCAAACTCTGGCTTGAGAAATCTATCTCCATGAATCAGTTCATCAGCTATTGATTAGCTTCTCTAATTAGCTCCTCTAATGGCTGCAATAGAAAATACAAGGCTGCTTTGTAGGCAACAAATGGAGGGAACCCAACCCAGCATGTGTCTATGCCCCGGCAGAAATTTTAATCCCAGAACTCAAAACTTGGTGGAAGGACATCCATCCCACCACCTTTCATTCATTCATTCAACAAATATTTGTTGACTACAATATCTACCATACGGCAGGCACTGTTCTAAGTGATTAGAAAAACAAACATAAGTCCCTGCCCTAAAAGATGTACACCTACTTTCATCAGCTTCCAGATGTGTCTCTGCAGAATGTTCTCACTGCAAAGGCACAGGTCTTTGAAGCCCCTGCTCCCAGCATCTCCCAGGGATAAGACTCCTTCTCTCCGTGCCCTGTGAGGTCAACACACCTTCCCTCCTCTTCCTCGTAGCCAAAAATAAGCACACCTTCTACTTAGCAGTTTTGTCTTGATTTTTACTTCTGCTTCTTCCAGGATCAAAGATTATTAGAAATGTGATGCCTACATAATAACTACAAGTCCCACTCCCAAAAAATAAAAGGATAACACCATCGTTACACTTTGCAATTTTCATGTGAATCTCAACTCTCAGACCATGAAGGAGCTCAGAAAGACTCTCTTCTTCTGCCTTCATTCTTGTGTTTCTTCCTTACACATGCATTATGCTAAATATTAATCGTTATAATGACTAATATGTTTCAGGCATGGTGCCAAGAACTATAAATATATTACCATCTTTAATCCTCTTCAGTATAATTATGAGGTAGGTATTCTTACTGTAATTTCACAGATGATGGAACTAAAGCTCAGTGAGTTTAGATAACTTGTCTGAGGTCACGAGGTTGGTACACCAAATGAAATCAAACATTGACCAGCATCAAACTCGATTCACCTTTCTTTTATGCAGTAATTACCAAAACCCCATGGTTTCAAAAAGGGTAGTTAGAATGTAACTTCAGAGTACCTCATAACTCTCCATTTCTCCTCTGCAACTGTCTCCTACCTGGGCTCCCCTACTCAAATTCACTGTTTATACTGCAGGCAGCCAGATCTTATGAACACATCAGTCATGATACTCTTCTGCTTAGTGTCTCCAATGCTGCTCAGTGCTCTTAAGACAAAATACACAACTTAAACTTCCAAAGCCCTGTGTGATCTGACCTCTACCTACTCCTCCAGCCTCTGACATCTTTTCCTCTCATATATGGCTGCAGCCATCTGAACCTGTTTCATTTCCCAGAATTCATCACATATTCACCCACTCACAGGCTTCTGATGTATTGTTTCCTCTGCCTAAAACACTATTCTCTATAACCCCCACCCCATCACATATGTGCACATGTGCGTGCACACACAAACACACACACACACTCCTCTTTTAATTCTGGCTATGTCCTCTTTTCCTAGTTGTCAGCATAGCTGTCTGTATCACTCCATTCTCATGCTGCTATGAAGAAATACTCAAGACTGGGTAATTTATAAAGAAAAGAGGTTTAATTGACAAGCAGTTCCCAAGGCTGAGGAAGTCTCAGGAAACTTATAATTATGGTAGAAAGCATCTCTTCACAGGGCAGCAGGAGAGAGAATGAGTGCAAGCAGAGGAAATGCTAGACGCTTATAAAACCATCATATCTCATGAGACTCACTCATTATCATGAGAACAGCATGGCGGAAACCACCCTCATGATTCAATTACCTCCAGCTGGTTCCACCCTTGACATGTGGGGATTATAGGGATTACAATTCAAGATGAGATTTGGGTGGAGACACAGAGCCAAACCATATCACTGTCATATGCTTAGATGCCTTTCCCAACTCCTTTTATTGAGTGCTCCCATGGTTTTCTACTATATTGTGTGAGATCTTTCATATACCCAATGCCAGCACCAGCCTGGGCAAAGCAGGCTCAGACGAAATGCTTATCAAATAAATAAATGGATGACAACATGGAGTGGGGCATTTCACCCAGTACTTCAAGCTCCTCAATATATTTGTCTAATCCGACCTGATTTGGATTATCAAAGGTGCCACAGACTGGTATGGATACACAGACCAGTATGGATGACATCTACCATAGAGCCCATTCTCTCTACCCTCAGCGGAACCACATCTTGGGCAAACCACCCTGCACATCACACACTCGAGCAAACCTGCCCCTGCTCTTCCTTGACAGATGTGTCCAGACTGAAAGAAATGAAAAGGTCCTGAATGGTATTCAAAGGTCATCAGTCTCAGGCCAGAGTAAAAGAGGTGTATATTAGTTAGGGATGCTTTCAGCTGCAAGTTAAACCCCAACTAAACCTGGCTTAAAGAGAATATTAATTATCCCACAAAATGACAATCCAGTCAAGCTTCAAGCATGTAGCACTGCAATCAGTTGCTAAATAACATCTCCAAGGACCCAGCTGGTTTCCTTCTGTCCACTCTGCTGTCCTTAGCATTAGTAACATCCTACTGCTGGTTTCCTTCATGGTCATAAAGTGGCTACTGTTAGCAGCTGGTAGCAGAATGGCTTTATCAAATTCAGCAAGAGAAAGAGACAGCTCCTTCCCCATCCAAATGCAAGTCCTTTATCTTCAATCTGGTTGTACCAACCTGGGACCTTTGCCCACCCCAAGACCAACAACAATCTCCATGCCCTGGACTCCAGACAAATGCCATAAACTAATTGGCTTAGATTAAATATCTGAGGTAAGATGGATATACTAGATGAAAAAACCAATGCAAGACTCTGGGGAACAAAATCTCAAATGTCAACGATAGAAGGGAGAGAACACACTTATTTCTATGTGACACAATTACGTTTTTCTCTTTCTGAGGTGGCTTCTGAAGATGTCACGTGTAAATACTCTATATTCCTTTTGAACGTGTGGTTGAATTTCTTCTTGCTGACGCTAGCTTCTCTTCAAGTTAATCATCTTCTTCTGCAGACATGCTTATGTTGAGTCAGCATTTAACATTTAGAGGCTTATTGCTTACAGCAGCTATAGAAACTGCTTCACCTACCCCTGCACAGAGGCAATACAAATGATATCAAAAATGTAAGCCAAATGACTTCATTATTCTTTTTTATGTAGGCAGATTCTTGATAATATTATAAAGCAAGTTTCTATCACTTCACACTGGATAAAACACCCTGCTTTAGTGAAGCAACATATACTAGAGAGAGGAAAAGAAAGCTTGTCACAGTAAACAACCCTTCCGGCATTGCCCTGCTCCTCAAGGTGCTACATTTGTGTTTTCTGGAGCAGGAATTTAAAAGCCAACTAGGTTAACTGACACTTTAAATATATATACACACATATGTATATATACACATATATGGAATAGAATGGAATTGACATACATATATACACATACATACATGTGTACATATATAATATACACATACATATACATACGTATATATACACATATACATTACATATACACGTGTGTATACATATATACATATATATACACATATATATGTGTATATATGTACACACGTATGTGTGTTATGTGTATGTGTATATATACCTGTGTATGTACATACATGTATTTGTATATATGTCGATTTCCATTCTAGTCATATATGTGTATATATACATATATGTGTGCATATATGTATGTGTATATATGTATGTCAATTTCCATTCTATTCCTATATGTGTATATATACATATGTGTGTGTGTATATGTGTGTGTGTGTATATATACACACATGTATGTCAAATTCCATTCTATTCCAGTACAGAAAACCTGCCAAGTTAAACCGAGCCCGCTTTTGCAAGGTTATCCCAATATACTGAGGTATCTAATAATTCCTTCTTTGGAGCTTAGCTTTAGCACACAAGACGTTTAACTTCTAAACTCTCTGCATTGGCTGTCTGCCTCTAGGCCACAAGCACATACAGAATGAGTGCTGAAATGGCTGGGCTGTAATTTTATTCTGAGGTGCCAGCACATTAAGAAGAAAGACTATACATATGCTTTAGAAATAAACTTCATCTGATTTGTCAGAAGGACTTTAGGCTGTATTGTCATGTATAATCATGGATTTTAAGAGTTAGCAGGGATTTAGAAACCATGTATTTCAGATAACTTGTCAAAATTTGCATAGCTCTTGCACAGATATATTCTCAAACATTTATTGACCAGTGTGCCTCTGAAAATCTGGTGAAATGATGTTTGATTCCATTGGTGGAGGGTCCTGAACATATTTCAAAGATAGCAAAGATGATCTCTAAGCTCTCCATGCTTAGGTGTTCCTCTCCACTAGCTCAAAATTGTTTCCAACTCTCTAGTGATACAATCTGCTCCCCTGTAAAACTCCAACTTCATGGTCATAAAGTGGCTGCTGGTAACACAGAAAGATGCTTAGGGATGCTTTCAGCTGCAAGTTAAACAAATCCCAACTAAACTTGGCTCAAAGAGGATATTAATTATCCCACATAATGAAAGTCCGGTGATAGGACAAGTTCTAAGCATGTTGCACTGCAGTCAGACCTGTCCTAATGTCCAATGTCCCATGTCCTAAAGATGCCTTCAAGTAATGCTCCCATCCTTCTCTGTGACTGATTTCAGCTCTTAAAGGGAAAGCAATCAAGTTGATTACTAAAATAATAACTGATTAACGAAATTAAAATATACTTAACGATATAGCAAAATTGAACTTGTACTCCATGAATATATACAAATAAAAATATATGTATACTTGAGATCAGGGACCTAACCTTATACTTGTTTGCATCTGCTAACCACATTTAGGACTACACTGTCCTTAAAGTAACATGCAAATGATATAAATCTAATTTTGTTTAATTTTCCCAGGGTGATGAATATAAAGAAGAAATTTAATGCAGATTAATATCTAACTGGTAGAACTTGTTTAGGAACATATTTATGAATGACAATAAGAAAATGTTGTTCTCCCTTCTCCTTGCTTACTCTGAGCTGGGACTACCTAACTACCATACAACTCTCTTAGCTTGTCTTCCCCAGCCTACCCTAAGCACACCACTAATTGATTAAACAAGTGTTATCTCCTCCAACCACTCTTGGTAGTGGAATATACCAGGCAATGGAAATTTCTTTTAGAAAAAAAGTACTTTGTAGACTCTGGCCTTTACATGCTTGCTCAATAGCAACTAAAAAGGAAGAGAATCCTTGGATCTTAATTCCAATGAACAGCTTTCTAGCTGTGACAATAAAGATGACAATTTGGCAAAGAAATCTTTTTTTGTTGTTGTCTTAATTCACCAAGCCAAGGCTTAATCAATTGCAAGCCCAGTACACCAGTTTACTCTACCTACATTCCCATTTACATTTTTTTATAATCACTATTTTCTTTGACAATTGATATCCAAAATGAACAATCTCACACCCATTGCTACAAATGCATTAAAATGGTGTTTTTCTTCTGCCATTGTGGAAGGCATGTTTTCAGGTTGCAATTAACTTTGGGGCCAGGGAAGTAATAATTTGGGTCTCTTTGCATTGGACACAAATGAGTTCATTTATCAGTCTAAGAGTTGCAAATGATCAATTTTCTAAAACCAGTGCAAGCAAGCACCTCATTGCCTATACTTCTTTAGGCTTGAAACCGCCCAGCTTTCACTAAGGAAGGTCAATCCAAAAGGCATGTATCCCATTAGGGGCAGGAAATAGATGGGAAGCAACAAGAAGAAATTTTTTATATAAAATAGAAGAATTTTGCCTGAAAGGCACTACATTCACACGAACTGTTAGAACAGGTAAAAAAGAGTAAAATCTGAAATCCAAGCCACAGTACTTATTGTCACCTGGAACTGAAGTGTTATAACGAAGCCATATATGGCTCAGGGACATGGGGGGAACCCCTTATGGGGTGACTGTTCTACAGGTGCATTCACACTTCCAAATATAGCTAGCTCATGGGTAATTCTACACCGAATGCTTCTATTTTTCTTAGGTGGTATCAATTCAGTGTGACTCCAAAATAGAAATGAAGCACTTTAAAAATGAATCATTCTTCTTGAACTAACTCTTGAGCTCTTCCTCCCAAAAAACATGGTAAAAAAAAAAGTTGGGGGGCTATCATCAATTAAGTGGAAGGCTATCCTCTACCTATCCGTCTAAGTGTGTGTGTATATGTGTGTGTGTGTCAAAGAGAAATAGAGCAAGACACAAAAGGAGGTTCAGATAGACGAACAAAGACTCATTACAAATAATATTTCATATACATTTGAGAAATAACATATATAATATATATAATATTTATATTATAAATTTAAATATTTATATATCCCCCACGAATATTCAGAAAGGAAATATAGGACACAAAAGGTCACAATATCATGGATCGATGATCTTCATCTGTCTATTTTATCTGCGAACTTATATTTCCAGAGACAGTTATGACCCCAGACTTTATAATGCAATCTAGAGGCAGCATTTAAGGGTGGCTGGAGGGGCTCCGGTTACCCAGTCTTTTCATTAGCAGATGGATCAGTACGAGTAAACATACTCTTTGTAAATCCTGCGCTGTGTTCTTGATAGGCAAACACAATTTCAAGACAACCCCCCCGACCCAGCTGCCACTCAATGGGTTCTCTAACTCCTCCCATCTAGCAATCTTGGAGCCATCTCTGAATGAAATAACCAGAACATGAATTTCATTCCAGCACTCACTGGGAGGTGGTCGTTTTTGTTTGGTTGGTTGTGACGTTTCAGACTTTCTCTGCAAGTAGTTAAAAACTGACTTGCACTAGTTCCAAGGACAGATTATCTCCTGTTGGATGGGCTTGAAGGCCGTTCCCCGAGCTTGGCAGTTGTAGAGGAAAAACGGTTCATTTCGCGAAGCTGCAAAGGTCCTTTCCAGCTCTGACCCCACACACCCCGCGGAACACTTGCCCCCGTCCCGTCCTCTGTCGTCTGAGCGCCCCTCCCCCGCCTCCTGGCGCCCTCTTTTCCAGTCACCACCCAGCCCCGAGGCTCGCGCACGCCCTCCCCGTCCACCCACGTTCCGAGGGTCTACGGGGCTATCTGTGGAGGGCAGGGCCCCTCTCTAAGAGCGCAGTGTTTCCCCGGCCTGCAGCAGGATCCAGATAGGGACAGAGACTCCAGCCAGCCCCAGGAACCCGGCATCACAAAGAGCTCCACTGAGCCCGCTGGCATCTGGGCTTCCCCTCATTAGCACATTAAAGCGGCTCTGTCCCTTCCCTCTGAGCCGCTCTGTCCATCCCGCTGCCTGCCTCTGTGGAGCCTTTTAGGCCCACGCTCGTTTTGTAATCTCCCCAGTTCAAGAGGCACTAACCCTTTCCTGAAGCCTGTCAAACTCTCTTTCAGGAACCACAGGTACCGCGGAGCTCCTGGACTGAGAGGCACAATTAGACAGCAGAACATATGCCAGTGCTGAAATCGCCTTCCCAAGAGGAGGCTTGCTATATACTTTCCATAAATACATAGATTTATACTTTTATTAAATATATATACATTTATACTTTCTATTATATATATTTATAATTTAAATGCACATATATATAAACAAACACAAACACATTGAAGTAAACAGCCCAGTGCCCTAGTTCATAGATCGGTGGGTTTCACTTCAGACCCTGACTGACAAGGCTCATGACAACAACCACAGGGGCAGAGTAGGTACTGTGCATCAAAGTCACTGCGAGCCGAGGAAGCCAGTCAGCATTTTATCACAGGCCGGATGACAGCGCAAAGCCGCGAAAACCCAGGCTCTGCTTTTAATTTTGTTACCAGGATAACAATTACATGGTGCTTGGCAGCTTTCCAAGCCCTCTCCCAGATGTTACTGCATGTAAAAATCCCAAACATCCAATGGGAAATGAAAAACTAGGATTATTTTAACCAGTTTACAAATCAGAGAATTGAAACCCCCAAAAGTTAAGTTGTTTTCCTGAAACAAAACATACGACACAGGCTAAAGGGGACACCATCACTCCAGTGGCCCAGGCGCAAAACCTGGAAGTGATTGCTAAGTCACATCTCATCACCAGGTGTGATGGCTCATGGCTGTAATTCCAATACTCTGGGAGTCCAAGGTCAGAACATCACGTGAACCCAGTCCAAGACCAGCCTGGGGAACATAGCAAGACCAACATCTCTACCAAAAACAAATTAAAGATTAGCCCAGCATGGTGGTGTACACCCGTAGTCTTACCTACTCAGGAGGCTGAGGCGGGAAGATCACTTGAGCCCAGGAGTTTGAGTCTGCAGTGAGCTATGATCACACCACTGCACTCCAGACTGGGTGATGGTGTGAAACTTTGTCTCTTAAAAAAATATATTTTAAAATTATCTTAATTCCCTCTTCTCTCTCTCTCTCATACCCCACTCCCCAATGCAATCAGAACCCAAATCCTACTGAGCCCCCTCAAATATGCACTGCCCCACTATCCTCACTTACATGATGATGGTTCTGGCTTCTTGGGCACAGATCTGAGTTCATCTTTTCCAAGGCAGCAGATTCTAAACAGCAGTAGCTTCTTTCTGCTCATCACACTCCATACTGAATCCCCACCACAAATGTCATATTTACGCATAACACTTCTTTAGTATATTTCCTTTCTTACTCTTCAAAATGACTGTTTCCCACTTCTCTTTGTACAACCATCCTACACACCTCCCCCACCAACTAGCATCTTCGTTCACTATTGATAGCCTTGCCTCAGAGTTCACAGAGAAAGATAAGCCACCAGAGAGGAACTGCCTATTATTCCCACCACAAAATCATGGAATCTACCAAATTATCTTCATTTACACCCCCCATTCTCAGCGTCTCCTCTGTATTATGGACAGTGTCCTGGTCCTCTCAAAGACTAGCTCCTCCCCACCATGCCTTGAATTCTACCATCTGAGCCTTCTCAAGGTTTCCTCCTTCCTTCATCCCACTCCTTCCTGCGATTTTTCCCTCTTCACTACATCATTCTCATCAGCACACAGACCTGTTGTATTATCTCTTCTATTAAAAGACTTTCCCTACACTCTATTCCTTGTTAGGACAACATTTCTCAAAAGTCATATTCTGAACACCTCCACCTCACATTCCCTCCCAAACCATTCCATCCACGTTTCCATCTGCACCACTCCTCTGACCCTGTGGTTGTCACAGCCCCAGGGTTCCCTGTGTTGCCAAACCACTGGTCATTTCTCTGCCCTTTCCTCAATTACTCTCAGCACAGTGGACTGCTTATTGCCTCCTTCTGGAAATGCCTTCTTCTCTTGGCTTCTGGACACCATACTCTCCTGGTTTCCTTCCTACTTCAGATCCTGCCTTCTCCAGTTCCTTCGCTGAGTCCTTCCTCTGTGTTTGACTCTGAGGGTTAGTGTGCCCCCCATATTGCTCTTGGTACCCCTCTTTCCCTCTATCTACATATGCATCCAGGACTTACGATCCCCAAATCCAAATTCCAAGCTCTGACTTCTCCCCAGAATTCCACACTCCAGCTTTCTTTTGACCTTTCCACTATACCTATCTAACTTTACTTGCCAAAATAAACTATTTAATTCCTACCAACAAACATGTTCCTCTCCAAGTCTTTTTCACCTTAGAAAATGGCACCATCACTCACCCAATTGCTCAAGCCCAAAAAACTGGAAATGTTTCTTTATTCCTGTCCCTCAGCTGCCCCATCAAATCACTCGTCCAGTCCTGTGTGCTCCACCTCCCAGTGCAAACCACTCCAGATTACAACCACTTGTCTCCACTTCTGTTGCTACAGGCCAGCCAGCTTCCAACATCTCCTTCATCCAGTAGCTAGGTACTTCTCCCGCAATCCGTTCTCCAGCAGCAGCCAGAGTGGTCTTTTCAAAACATTAGCCAGACAACTCCTCTGCTTAAAATCTTCCACTTGTTCCCCAGCCCATTTAGAACTGACACCTGCCTCCCTCTCTGATCTCCTCACTTACGCTCTCCTGTTTCCTGCTCTCCAGCCTCCCTTTCTTTCACATCATTATGCAGGCTTGTTTCATCGTAGCATCTCTGCCTGGAATGACCTTCCCCCAGAACCTCCAATGGCCATTTCCTTTTGGCGATTCTAATCTTAGCTTCAGTGTCATCAGAAGAGAGAGAGAGGACTGACCAGCCAAATTAAAGTACTCCCTCTTCCCTCTCTGTCACATCACCCCACTTTGATTCTCTGCGTATTATTTGCCACTGTTGGATACTTTTTTCATGTTTTCATTGCCTGCCTCTCTTGTAGAATGTAGTCTCCATGAGAGTGGAGGTCTTTTCTCTTTTGTTTCCCAAAGTATCCCTAACAGCTAGATTGTGCCTCTCACCTGACTCGGTAATTCTTTGTTAAATGGCTGAGGGGCTCCTGGTCTGTGCTCCTCAGAGCTTGAGATGAAGCTGTATCAGTGGTCTGGCCACTCATGTTGGGACCCCAGGCAACCCTGACCCACCTTCCTGTCACCCAAACACAGAATGTGACCTCCTTAACTGTGTGATCTCTGAAAAGTCATACTCCCCACTTACTGCCCATTCTACAGACCTGGGCTGCTGCTCTGTACTCCTCACTTCTAAATAGTTTCCCTGCCTCACATTCCAGGGCATCCCTTTAAGGCAAGGTGCCCCAGCTGAAGACCAGGCCATTTTGCTGGGGCCTTGATACTTAATGTAACTACTGTCAGCCTTACTCTACTGCTTCCACATCATCACCTTATAGGTATAGATTTTCAGCGTCTTGACTAGTACCAACCTGATGCCCCCACAATGAGGAACACCCCCCACCAATCCATGATTAGATGCACTCCCAGAATCCAAATTCACTCTTACTTCCACTGGGATATCTGGCTGGCACCAGTGCTTCTCAAACATTCTGTCATAAAATATCCATTTTTTAACAATTCATTGAAGACAATACTTTTATGAAATACAATAAAAATCAATTATGAGAAAAAAATGAAATGAAAAAAACAAAAACCGAAATACAAGACCCAATTCTTTAATATTAGGACAAAAAAACATAAAAGTGCTCTGTTAAACTGCTATAGCTATTTCTAAACGCTTACTTCCAATTTCTGTTCTCATCACAGTCTGGCCACACAGTCTGTAGTCCGGCAGGAGTCCATAGCCCACAGTCTGAATAGCTGGCTGCTGTCCTCCCAGCAGCCTCTAGCTCACTCAGCACCCTAGGCCCCGGAGAGCAGATCTCTGTCCTGTAGTGGCTTTCAATAACCTTTCAACAAACAAGTATTAAATACCCACTATTTGATAAGCACTGCTGAGTGCCTTCTCAAAAATAATCAAATCTTCTTTTACCTGATCTGGTCCAGATTCTGTTCAAATCAGAGCACTTCCCTCTCCATCCTGGCTGCCTCCACCCCACTTAGACTCACCTTTCTTCCCCTCTAAATGACTGCAGTAGCCTCCTAACTGATCCCCAAACTCTGGTCCTTTCCTTCTCCTTTGTCCTATAGATTTTCCCACAGAGTATCGTATTTGGGCACCTCTCTGATCATGTCATTTCTCTACTCAATAACCTAAAATAACCTAGTAAGTCTAACTGCTTATTAGAGCATCTAAGACTTTCCATTACCTGATCTCATCCTGCAATCTAGCCTTAATTCCCTTTTCTTCCCTTTATATTGACGCATCCTACAATATTGTCAAACTAGACACTTAATTCTCCCCCAATCTCTTACTTCCATGAATGGCTCATCCTGTCTCACCTCCCCCTCCCTGTACATATTCCTTTCCTGCCCATCTTTCATTGCCAAGGACAAATGTCATCCCTGATCCCTCCTGACCTTTCTCCAGCCTAGCATGGTCTCTCCTTCCTCTGTGGTTTTATAAAAGCACTTAGCTGTATCACCACATAAATTTGTTTCCTTATCTAGAAAGGGAAGAAAAGACTAATCTTTGTTATTAGAAGAATAACATACAATATGTTTTATAATATAAAGTATATGCCTTATAAGGTAAAATTTGAGAACTTGAGTCATTGTTTAAATGCTAACTTTAACTCAAACATCTCAAACACTCTCATTAGGTTGTATCAAATTATATATAAAAGTCCAGTCCTTCCACCAACTCCTTGTTATGCTCTTGCATATTTTAAATTTCTCCATCTGCAATGCACAAACATGTCCCCAAGCCCCCACAAAGTTGCCTATGCACTGCCAGCACATTAATATTTTCAGAAAATTCTATTTTCTTGAGTTATATGGCAAGGACCTTCATAGGTTCACCCTGAACAGAAGAATGGGATTCAAATCTGTTCTCCTTTTCCTTCTAGCATTCTGAGGCTGGATGAACATTAATAGCTGTTTCTTTTTAAAAAATATTTAAGCCCTAAGTGAAACAAACTCAATGGTATTCATCAAAAAAGGTCTGCTTCTTGAATCTATGTAGACATTGAGTAATTTTATCATGTTTCAGTCTTCTACCTGGGCAGTTTTCCTAAAAGTGAAACAACTAATTTATGGGGATTTTTTGTCAGATCAACTTGAAAACCTCATTTTTGAAACTACATCATTTTGAGAGGTATATCTTATCTTTACTTCTATTTTATTTAAATTGCCCCTTTGATGGGTTATATTGAAAGGGTAATAACAGAAACTCCACCAATGGCACCCAGAGGCCATACCAGCCATTGTGATCCAGCAGTGCCCAACATATAATAGTCACTCAATAAACACTCATTGAATAAAATTCTCCCTGGATGAATGAATCAATGAATGAGAGAAGGAGATCTATCTTACAGGACAGATCAGAGTACTTTGTGCTTTTTCAGAGTCAGGTATGATCACAAATTGCAGCCCTGTCACTCTAAATCTGTATATAATTAGTATGATTTGGTTTTAAAAATCTATTCAATGTTTGTTCAGTTATAGTAGGTTTCTCTAATTATTTTTTTAAAATGGAACGTATTAGGAATTGGTGGCTTATAATCTCAGAACTTGCAAAACTATATTTAAGGGCTTGTTTTTTAATCCGCAGAGAGGCACATAGTAAATATTCTTGCGACAAAGTTTAGAATTTAAATTCAATAGAAACTCTCTCTCAATGTCCAAGTAGGAAACTTGGACATTGATTTTATGTAGGCTTGCTTCAAACTCTTCTGTGTATATCCTTAATGCTCTTTGGTTTATATTTCAAAAGGGTTTCAGAAATTTGAAAATAAATCTGAAGAAAATAAATCTAAATATAAGTTGGAAATCAGTTCATTCTAAATCAAATGAATGGATGAGTCAGAATATATACACGTATATATGTGTGTGTATATATACATGCAGATAGAGAGAGAGAGAGAGAGAGAGAGAGAGAGAGAGAGAGAGAGAGAGAGACAGATAGATAGACAGATAGAATTTTTTTGTTTGGTTTTTTGGGGGATTTTTTTGAGATGAAGTTTCACTCTGTTGCCCAGGCTGGAATGCAGTAGCATGATCTCGGCTCACTGCAACATCTGCCTCCTGGGTTCAAGTGGTTCTCGTGCCTCAGCCCCCCAAGTAGCTGGGACTAGAGGTGCATGCCACCATGCCCAGATAATTTTTGTATTTTTAGTAGAGATGGGGTTTCGCCATGTTGGCCAGGTTGGTCTCAAACTCCTGACCTCAGGTGACTCTCCCACCTTGGCCTCCCAAATGCTGAGATTACAGTTGTGAGCCACCACCCCTGGCTGAAAAAATATTTTTAAAACTTAAATTATAATATAATTCAAAAAAATATACTCATGTTGCCACTAACTGAGTTGCCACTAACATTTTTTCAAGAAAATACTTCCTAAAGAATATCTATTGTTATTGTTTTCTTTGACATTTCTTGTGAAATTTCTTCTTAACTACTGTACATTCAAGGAGTCCCTGTATAATTCCAAAGTGTCAGAACAAAGTTAATACAGATTGCATATTGAACAGCTCATTTACATGATTCCAACATCTCAACATTTGGAAGCATTTATTTAGGCATTATGTGTAACAATTCACGATGCAGAAAAGGCTTTTGACAAAATTCAACAGCCCTTCATGCTAAAAACGCTCAATAAATTCGGTATTGATGGAACGTACCTCAAAATCATAAGAGCTATTTATGACAAACCCACAGCCAATATCATACTGAATGGGCAAAAACTGGAAAAATTCCCTTTGAAAACTGGCACAAGACAGGGATGCCCTCTCTCACCACTCCTATTCAACATAGTGTTGGAAGTTCTGGCTAGGGCAATCAGGCAAGAGAAAGAAATCAAGGGTATTCAGTTAGGAAAAGAAGAAGTCAAATTGTCCCTCTTTGCAGATGACATGATTGTATATTTAGAAAACCCCATTGTCTCAGCCCAAAATCTCCTTAAGCTGATAAGCAACTTCAGCAAAGTCTCAGGATACAAAATTAATGTGCAAAAATCACAAGCATTCTTATACACCAGTAACAGACAAACAGAGAGCCAAATCAGGAATGAACTTCCATTCACAATTGCTTCAAAGAGAATCAAATACCTAGGAATCCAACTTACAAGGGATGTAAAGGACCTCTTCAAGGAGAACTACAAACCACTGCTCAGTGAAATAAAAGAGGACACAAACAAATGGAAGAACATACCATGCTCATGGATAGGAAGAATCAATATCGTGAAAATGGCCATACTGCCCAAGGTAATTTATAGATTCAATGCCATCCCCATCAAGCTACCAATGAGTTTCTTCACAGAATTGGAAAAAACTGCTTTAAAGTTCATATGGAACCAAAAAAGAGCCCGCATCTCCAAGACAATCCTAAGTCAAAAGAACAAAGCTGGAGGCATCACGCTACCTGACTTCAAACTATACTACAAGGCTACAGTAACCAAAACAGCATGGTACTGGTACCAAAACAGAGATATAGACCAATGGAACAGAACAGAGTCCTTAGAAATAATACCACACATCTACAGCCATCTGATCTTTGACAAACCTGAGAGAAACAAGAAATGGGGAAAGGATTCCCTATTTAATAAATGGTGCTGGGAAAATTGGCTAGCCATAAGTAGAAAGCTGAAACTGGATCCTTTCCTTACTCCTTATACGAAAATTAATTCAAGATGGATTAGAGACTGAAATGTTAGACCTAATACCATAAAAATCCTAGAGGAAAACCTAGGTAGTACCATTCAGGACATAGGCATGGGCAAAGACTTCATGTCTAAAACACCAAAAGCAACGGCAGCAAAAGCCAAAATTGACAAATGGGATCCCATTAAACTAAAGAGCTTCTGCACAGCAAAAGAAACTACCATCAGAGTGAACAGGCAACCTACAGAATGGGAGAAAATTTTTGCAATCTACTCATCTGACAAAGGGCTAATATCCAGAACCTACAAAGAACTCAAACAAATTTACAAGAAAAAAACAAACAACCCCATCAAAAAGTGGGCAAAGGATATGAACAGACATTTCTCAAAAGAAGACATTCATACAGCCAACAGACACATGAAAAAATGCTCATCATCACTGGCCATCAGAAAAATGCAAATCAAAACCACAATGAGATACCATCTCACACCAGTTAGAATGGTGATCATTAAAAAGTCAGGAAACAACAGGTGCTGGAGAGGATGTGGAGAAATAGGAACGCTTTTACACTGTTGGTGGGATTGTAAACTAGTTCAACCATTATGGAAAACAGTATGGAGATTCCTCAAGGATCTAGAACTAGATGTAGCATATGACCCAGCCATCCCATTACTGGGTATATACCCAAAGGATTATAAATTATGCTGCTATAAAGACACATGCACACGTATGTTTACTGCAGCACTATTCACAATAGCAAAGACTTGGAATCAACCCAAATGTCCATCAGTGACAGATTGGATTAAGAAAATGTGGCACATATACACCATGGAATACTATGCAGCCATCAAAAAGGATGAGTTTGTGTCCTTTGTAGGGACATGGATGCAGCTGGAAACCATCATTCTTAGCAAACTATCACAAGAACAGAAAACCAAACACCGCATGTTCTCACTCATAGGTGGGAACTGAACAATGAGATCACTTGGACTCAGGAAGGGGAACATCACACACCGGGGCCTATCATGGGGAGGGGGGAGGGGGGAGGGAGTGCATTGGGAGTTATACCTGATGTAAATGACGAGTTGATGGGTGCAGCACACCAACATGGCACAGGTATACATATGTAACAAACCTGCACGTTATGGACATGTACCCTACAACTTAAAGTATAGTAATAATAAATAAATTAATTAATTAATTAATTAATTTTTAAAAAAAAACAATTCAGATTATGAATTACAACGTTCATTCTAAATAGTGATACACATGTCAAGTTTCCCAGTTAGATTTTGAGGTTTTGGCCCAAGAATAACGTTTCATCACATGTGTGTCTTCCATAAGAGGGTTCAGCACACAGTTACTGCTTAAGACTAAATGAATATAGACCTGTATATGTTCATGTTACCATTAAGAAATATGCCCAATATTCATAGGGTTTTTTCCATACATCTACTGAAGTCTGACTTCCTAAGCATACTTCTTGAGAAGCATAATCAAGAATTAATGTGTTTGAACAATGTACAGTGAATACTCATTGGCCTGAACGCAAACGAACAAGCAAGCTAAACTAAAATCTGGTGATGGTACTTTCACATGCTGCATATTATTTTTATGAGAAATGGCAACTAAATAATAAAACATCTCTTGCATTACATAACTTTAGAGCTATATGAGCTATATGAGCAGCAGCTCAGTTGCCTATACCTTCTACATCTATAGATGTGTACAGTGAAAACAGACATTGATTAGGATGCCCCTAAGACACTGACAGATTTTGAGAAAGTAAAAGTTCAAAGAAAAAGCACACAAAGACAAGAATATTTTAATACACGTTACTTACCTGAAAATGCATCATCTTTATCTGAGGTAATACAAATATTCCTTTAATGTGAACATTAGTTTCTCCAAGCACTGGGCATAAATACAAGTATACTGGGATAATCTTTTATTTTTATAATTTTGTCCTTTTAGTTAAAAATAAATGCATCCTTCAGACATCCTTTATTTACTATTAATCTTAGAAAAGCCTGTTTTTTTTTTTTGTTGTTTTTTATTTTTTGAGATGGAGTCTCGCTCTGTCACCCAGGCTGGAGTGCAGTGGCCGGATCTAAGCTCACTGCAAGCTCCGCCTTCCGGGTTTATGCCATTCTCCTGCCTCAGCCTCCCGAGTAGCTGGGACTACAGGCGCCCGCCACCTCGCCCAGCTAGTTTTTTTGTATTTTTTAGTAGAGACGGGGTTTCACCATGTTAGCCAGGATGGTCTCAATCTCGTGACCTTATGATCCGCCCGTCTCGGCCTCCCAAAGTGCTGGGATTACGGGCTTGAGCCACTGCGCCCGAAACAGGCGAAAAAAGCCTGTTTTTAATCACACCACCCAGTTCCACTTGGAATATTTTGTATGAATCAACCTCATTACTAGCTGATCTTCCCCTTCTCATTTTGACATGTGTTAGAAGCAGCAGCTTGAGGAAGAGTTTCACCATTAATTTCCTAACAAAAGCCTTCTCACTTGATAAGAAAGGATCATCTAAATTATATGTTTCCACTAACTGTATGGAATACCTAGAGTCAGTCATATCCATTGGTTCATGATGTTCTGTCCACCTTACTTAATGACTCAGAAAGGCTATGTCCACATATTGTCCCATTTTACACAGTAAGTTTCCTACTTGGACATTGATTTTATGTAGGCTTGCTTCAAACTCTTCTGTGTATATCCTTAATGCTCTTTGGTTTATATCTCAAAAAGGTTTCAGAAATTTGAAAATAAATCTGAAGAAAATAAATCTAAATATAAGTTGGAAATCAGTTCATTCTAAATCAAATGAATGGATGAGTCAGAATCAGTAGTGACTCCATTCTAATGATTAAACATTCCCACCATAAGACTCAAAGAGGCAGAAACCTCTTTATAATTTGAGACAACCCACTGTATGTCTTAATGGGAAGAAAGTGTATCAAAACTAGAAATTCACAGATATTTCTGTTAACAACTGAAAATAATACGTGGGAAAAGATAAATAAAAGCACACATATGCAAAACACAAAACAAGCTATCACTCATTTCTCAAAAACATTTCATTAAGAAATCATTTAGAGTAGAAAATCTTCAGGCACTTTAATATGTAGGTCAGTAGCTACTCCTATATGTGTCGAAGAAATCTACCTGATCAGCAGTTTCTTTGAGAGGGTCATCAACTGTTGCCCTTGAAGTATTTTCTTTTTCTCGTTTTCTGCTTGCCTGTGGCAGGGTAATGTATACTATATTATGCTAAGAAATAAGGGAAGGCCAGGCACAGTGGCTCATGCCTGCAATTCCAGCGCTTTGGAAGGCCAAGGTGGGAGTGTGACTTGAGGCCTGGCGTTTGAGGCCAGCCTGGGAAACAGAACGAGGCCTCGTTTCTACTAAAAATTTAAAAATTTAAAAAAAAAAAAAAAAAAAAAGCCAGGTATGGTGGTGTGCACCTGTATTCCCAGCTACTTGGGAGGCTGAGGTGGGAGAATCGCTTGAGCCCAGGAAGTCAAGGCTGCAATAAGTTGTGATCATGGCATTGCAGTCCAGCCTGGACAACAGACTAAGATCCTGCCAGAAGGAGGGAAGGAGGGAATGAAGGAAGGAAGGAAGGAAGGAAGGAAGGAAGGAAGGAAGGAAGGAAGGAAGGAAGGAAGGAAGGAAGGAAGGAGGGAGGGAGGGAGGGAGGGAGGGAGGGAGGGAGGGAGGGAGGGGGGGGAGGGAGGAGGGAAATGTGAAGAAGACTTTGCTGTATTTTTTCCTTGTTTGAATCAATACATTGATTGTTTCACAACTTTGAATATTAAAGGAGTAGTAATTATTCCAGCATTTAAATTGTCTTATATTTCTTGCATCCCTTTGCCAAAACAATTTTGAGTATACCAGGGGAAAAAATGTGACATCCCATTAATTATTTTAAAAAATTATCTAGTGCCTCCTCTTTCACCAAGTCTTGAATATAATTACATTCTAATCTAACTGTTTCACAGAAAGGGAGTAGTCAACCAATAAGATGCCCCAGTTGTTGTGTACAAAATGCAGCAATCCAGCTTGACAAGCCTTTCGAGTAAGGGGAGAGGCTATGGAGTATACTAAGGAAATAAAATGATGCAGAATAATGTAAGGCAGATTTTAGTAAGGTAACACTATATTTCATTCTAAGCTTCTTGAGAGCAAGAAGTACCTTTAATTAATTATTGATGAGCAATTCTCTCTTTAACTCTCCCTGGGTAGACAGGATATAGGCAACATATGTGTTTGCAATTCTTCCTCTGGGTTGTCAGATAGCTGTCCCTGTAGACTGTGACCAATGGCAGGCAATTCGCCAGGCTTGCCTTGCTCACAGTCTAATATTTCTCATCCCATTGCACCATTCTGTGTCTCAGCGTTACCCCTCTGGCCCAGTGGGACGCTAAGAGCTGACAGTGGTACAGCCCCCATTTCAGTCACTGAAGAGACTAGCCCTACCAGCCCACAGCAATAGCATGTTGCTAACTATATATTCGCATGTCAAAAGTTGGAGGGATATTTTTTATATTGGCTCCTAGCTTCCCGATTTGGAACAACTTTCTGCTAAGAGCTCAGTTGCTGCATGCCAAGGGTAGAGGAAAGAAGACAAATGAAGACAATGAGTGGACAGGGCAATGTGGGTGAAGTATTCAGGAAGGAGGAAGAGGAAAAGAAGAAAGCAAAAAAAGGAGAAAGTAAGCAGATCGTGAGTTCTTAGAAAATTGACAAAGATGCTTATGATTAGGCCCCAGTGGGCCTGCCTGATATCCATTACTGACTAGTCCAACACATCATGAGGGTTCAAACCAGATGGGAGCCACATCCAAGCACTCTGCAGAATCTCAAAAATTCACTCTCCCTCATACTCTTACGACCTAGAGTCTAATCACTCTATAGCCACTATTAAGGCTCTCATTGACATAATTATGGCACAAAAGTGAAGCTCATCAGCATGCTAAATAAATTACGCCATTGAGATTGTAAAACTTGCTCAGATTTTTCAGTCTCCTTACTAAAAATGTTCTTTCTTGAAACAAATAGTTTGTTCTTATCCTTTAAGGATAAGGAAAAGCCAGTTACTCAATACAAAATATTATATTGAAAATTCTGAATAACTTTGAAAGACAAATAAATAAGTAAATAATTGTTTTAGCTTAAGTCTAAAGGCTACAACCCTAGGGTTCCATTCATGGTTGTATACCTGAGACGAAATGCCATCAACCCAACATAAGTGTAAGTTCCTCCTGTATACACTGGGACTAGTACAACTCATGTCACAGATCGCTGAAGGTTTAATGAAACACAAGGTTCTACCCATAACGTAGCATGACTTCAACTTCATTTGCCTATGTTTATTCCACAGACTTACCTTGGAAAACAAAAATGAGTTGAATACATTAATTCATGTAGATCTTTATACTTTTCCAAGTCTTTTCTTCAGCATTATTTAATTCTCAAAATCATGATAGGGAAGTAAGACAAGTACCGTATTATTAAACACAATTTACAATGAAGAAACCAAAACCAAGTAGATAAATGGCTCTGCTGCAAACCACTTGTCTAGCTACTGGCCAAGGTATGATGACAACATACCCCTCACTCCTACCTCAGTGATCTTGTTTTTCTGGGCTCTATGATTCATTACATATCAAGAAATAACCTACATGGAATCAACAGTAACTTATAATTTAGCAAAGAGAAAACTGAACAAAATATTACATCAATATTTTCTGGTTTGATGAGAAAAAATAATAATTAAAAATATATTGTGCTTAAAAATTTAAACAGCCAATGACAAGGTATTTGCAATTCAAAAAAAAAAAAAACCCACAGGTATTCGTTAAAAAAACACAAAACCCACATAATATGTACTGAGCCAGCGTCTTCTTGATTTATTCTACTTTATCTTTTGGAAGGTGGTATTCTCAGCTACAAATCAAAGACTTAGTTCTATTACCAACTCGTGTCTCCCGTCAGAGTGAATTTCTTCTTGTTTGATAATAAATGGAAATCTACAGAAGTACCCACAAATAAACTAACACACGCATTAATTCTTCACCAGGGATTCTTGAATGGTTCGGGATTTGATATGACTAAATTAAACTATACTCCCCAAATAAGGATATTTCTCAAGATTCTATTTCTGTACATAGTTTGTACTCCCACCAGAGCTTTAAGACCCAGACAGTTCGGTGTGAATTCGTTGGGAATCTCTGCTACCCAACACAGTGCCGCACAGAAACCTGTATGAACAGAGTGACTGGAAGAGTTACCTCTACAGATGCATCGAAAGGCACCCACGCACCCAAATAAAAAAAAAAAACACAAAACACATTCCCTATAGAATTTTTTTAATGTGTCAGCTGGTCAACCGTTTCAAGTTATTTAAGTAGAAAAAGTCCCTTTCACATTACAGTTGAGTCAGAGGTGCCCGAGGTACCCCCATTTTCACGTCAACCCAGGTCCTCATCCTAAAACGTCCTGGTCCTGAATCCACTACGCAGATTCCAGCACTGGAGGCGCCGGAGATCGGCACCCGCCCCCTTCGGCTTGGGTGCCTCGGAATAACTGGGCGCCGCCGGCTCACACACTGCCTGCAATGTTTTGCACTTTGCCTGGGTCTGTTCCAGGCCTCTAGCCCTCTCTTCGCTGCTCCCAGCCAGAAAGAGTCCGAGGGGCGACTAGAGCGTCAGGCTGGAGAAGTGGGTTCCCTCCGCCTGCTAGGCTGTCACGGCGACCCCATCCCCGCCCCGCAAGGGGTCGAATCCGCTGGGCGGGGTGGGGCGGAGGACAGCACGAGGCCCGGGACTTCCACGCCGTCTCCGCAGCCCCGCGCCTCCCTCCTCCGCCCTGGCTGGGTCCCCGCGTCCCCTCGACCACCGAGCGCAAAGCCGGGGTGCGAGAGGGAAAGGGAAGTGAGGCGGCACGCGTGTGGAGGGTGTGAGTGCGGATACACATACAGGGCGACTAGGTACGAAATACCCCGCCTCTCACCGAACTCCCTCCTCGGACCAGCGGCAGCTCCACCACTCCAGGGCTCCCTGCGCCGGGACAAAGCTGCCGCGGCCTCTCCACGACCGCGGAGCGCGTCGTCGCCCGATCTCCTCAGTCTCCCCCGGCCGCAACCCCGTCCCAAAGGACCCGTGGGCCGCCTGAGGGATGGAGGGGACCCGGAGTCGGGCGCCCGCAGCCCCTGCCCCCCGCGCCCTCGCCCGGCGCCGCCGCTCACCTGTTCAGCACTTTGCGGATCCTCTGGCGCACGCCAGCCCGGGAGGAGGCGGATAGGCTCCCGCTGCCGCCGCCGCTGCCCTCGGCCGGCAGGTTCTCGATGGTGGTCACCACATGGTTCGGCGGGGCTGGCGGCGGCGGCTGCAGCTGCTGCTGCGGCTGCTCAGGGGGGATCATCGCGGTGGAGGCTGAGGCGCGGCGGCGATCAGAACGCAGCCGGGCGCATCGTGCGCCGGCTCCGGGCCCGGGAACGCGCAGAGGACCCGGCCGGGCGGCCGCGGCCCGGGAGGCGGTGCTGCCTGCTAAGCGGTGAGGCGGGGAGGCACCCGAGGCTACGGCCGCCGCCGCCCAGCCCGCCACTCACTCCTCTGCAGTCGCAGTGCGCGAACCCTCGCGCCGGTGCCGCCGCCGCCGCCCGCCCCGGCTCTTTCCTAGCCGCGTCCCCAAGTCCTGGCCCGCCCCGCGAAGTGGCTGCGAAGGGTGTCGCGCGGGGGCGCGAAGCTGCCGGTCGGCTCGGGGGAAGGAGTCCCGGCTTCGCCTTGTTTCCTCGTGCCCAGGTCTCCTCGGGGCGCACGGCGGCAGTTGTGCTGGCGCCGCCTCAGCCTGTACCCCGCTCGCTCGGAAAGCTGCCGTCTGTGTCTCACGGAGTGAGAGACCGAGAGTGAACCCGGAGAGCCGGGCGGGGGCGCCGCGGCGGCGGCGGCGGCGGCTGCGGAGGCTGAGCGGGGCGCGGGCGGGGGACTTACTCGCTCTCCTCTCGCCAGAGGGCGCTGCCGAGGTGCCTTGTTGCCCCCGACCCTCTACTACCCAGTCCACAGAGGCCCATGGTCTAGGTTGTGGTGATTGTTCTGGTTTGGGTGCTTTTTAGGGGGACAAGGGGGCTGGGAATAGATCCTCCCTGTGGAGTTGGCGGGGATTCCTCTTTTCTGCCCAAGCGCCGCGGAATCCAGCACCACAGCCTGGGACAGCGGCAGGACGCCGAGACAGGTGCCGACTCTGGATTAGAAACCCAAACCGAAAATCTTAGATGTTGCTCCTACTACACTCGCCATAATTGGCCTGGAGGAAATGGGAGGAAAAACTACTCACAAAGAATCAATTCTGGGAACTGGAAAAAAGCATATCAGACCAACTCAAAACGTCTCCGTTTGAGGCAACGTAGTGCTGTGAAAGGAACGTAGGCAGATTTGAGTTTCAGTGGCACATCTGAAACTTATCCGCAGAGAGACTCCAAGCAATTAAATTCTGAGGCATTCGCCTCTGTGTAGCGAGACTACGCGTGTCTTTCTCCCAGGGGAGTTGTAAGACTTAAATGAGGTAAACCACGCAGCAGGGAAGCCTAACAGCTCCTGTAATAGTCCCCCAACTCCAAAAGGGAAAGTCCTGTGTATCTGCCACAGAAATCTTGGACCATATTTCTACCGAAGGAAACTGACTCTCTGTCCCCGGCATTCTTATGCCAATTGATCCAGATCCCAATTAATAACCGACTCTTAAAAGAGAGATACTTTTCGAATTTTCCTTTATTTAGACCGTTTAGATAGGGATCTTGCCTTGAAAAATGATATGCATTTTTTAAAAATTTTCGCTTCAGTGCAGTATGAGGAATTGAGTAAGTTTAACAGGTAAGTTTGTTCACACAAAGGCATGCTGATACCACTACTGAATCCAGATGCTCTGAAACCAGAAAATTAAAAATACCAGTGATAGGATTTGCCACTGAGAGAGGGTACTGGGGAGAAAATAACACTCAAAAAAGGAATGGACTATGTCCTTTCGACAGACGAGAAAAGGAATATCGACGGATATAAATAAGATGGGATTCTCTGTTCAGTTAACAGGGTCCCATTCCTTTAACAAAATTCGGAGTCTTTTATTAATCATCAAAAATATGAGAAAACGAGTATTTGTAAAATCTCTTCAATCTATATTTCAATTCTGTAAAACCTACTTGCTACCTGAAATATCCCTGAGGTTTCTTTCTACAGAAATTAACCCCAATGGGAACATTGTCCCTTTTATAATTAAAATGTCATCCTATTCTTTCTCAACAACCTTTCATTCTCTGATTTTTCCACCTCAGCTTTGCACAGGACACTCTGAAAAATTATTACAAACAGGACCAAGGCTTGTAGCCTCATGGGCATTAAAATTCCAATAGTGGCAATAAATTTGCCCTTAGTGGACCCACCAAATGTAGCGGACATGAATAAAATGCACTTCAGCTGAACCTGGCAGCAAATCGTGGTAGAAGTCTCTCTATTAAAACAACATTTATGGTAATTTCAGGTGTCTGCCTTGAATAACTGGTTGCTTCAGTGCCCTCTTCCTTCACATTTGGCTTGCCTCCCTTTGAATGTTTTTGGCACGTCACGACTCAGTGCTGTGTCTGCACTTCAATGTCTGCATTTGCATCTGGTCATTTCTCTAGAGGGACTATTGAATCCAAATGCTCTAAATCTCCTCTGCGTCAGGAAGGGAGAAAACCAAGATGAGAGAAGAATAAGATAAGAGATGTAAAATTTCAATCCTGTTGGTAAGACCTCAATGCAGACTCAAGCCTTATGCGTTTGTTACTCCATTTCTGGGGGGATACAGCATCAGATCCCTTCTTATCCTCTGATTCTGTACTCCATGCTCATTTCTTAGAAAGTAGCTAACCACCAAGTGTGGTGATGTGTGCCGGCTACTCTTAATGCTAAGATAGGAGAATGGCTTGAGCCCAGGAGGTGGAGGCCAGCCTGGGCAACATAGCAAGACACCATCTCTAAAAGAAAAAAATAGTTAAGTAGCTAGATAACATTTGTGAAGTAAGTAAACAGGAGTCAGAGGTCCAAGTGTCATAATGGTGTGTCTGACATGGAATTAGACATAAAAGATGTAGAAAAGGGTTGTTTCCCTTTTTCCTGCTGCAAGACGTTTGTCCATCCCTGGCCACAAAATCAGTCCTCCACGAGCTCTGACCAGAAGGAAAGGAGATGAAGGCAGTAGGCTAAGGAGCTGTATGTAGTTTTCAGTGGTGGCGTGTGGGTTCCAGGGACAAACCTACTTCTCAGTTTACCTCCTCTTTGTCAGTTGTGGTTAGTGGTATGATGCTATTGCAGAATTTCCATGCCACAAAAAATTCTGCCTCTCTTACCATTATATCACCCGAATTTCTCTTCAGACACAGACTAGTCTGTTGAATTCCTTAAGGAGGCAGAAGTTGGCTATCAGCTATACCTTCTTTAGTGTTTCTCATTTTGAAGGCATTTCCACTGATGTGGGGAAGAGTGGAATTTGGCCTGTGTCAGAGTCACCAGGCACTGACTAATCTGTTTAGCATAGACTGCACCTGTGCATGTTATGAAAAAAAAGCTTCACAGTCATGCACCAGAGGTAACTGATGATCCTCCCCCAATTGCTGAACAACTATCTGGAATTGCTTGTGCTGCTGCAAATGACCAGTGACCATATGTTTTCCCCATATCATTCTCTTAATCTTTTTCTTTATCTCCTAAGTCAGACTGAATCTTCTCAACATGTAGTACTGAATCTATGGCCTCTAGAATGATAGAGCTTTGTGGTTTTGATCCACATAATAGAACTTGACTGGGAGAGAAGGCCAGGCAAAACTGGTGAAAAATTTGTGAAGAGGGGAAATGGCAGAGGAGTAGAATGGATAAGTCAATTTACATCCAAGAAATGGATACAATAATTGGCATGTTAAAGCACAGAACTTCAGTGAACAATCATCAATTAAGATAGTCTGTAAATGGTATTAGTGGATATGAAAATATGCACAGAGCAGGGAAAAAGACACTAGGCAACAGATATCAAAGGCTGTGCAAACATTCTCCACCATGTTTCTGTTTATGTAATTTTTTTGTTTTGCATTTTGGAAACTTATTCCTTTGGGGTAAACCCAGAATACTGTTCATAGGTTTATAATTGACCTTTTTTGCTAAGAGAGTTGGAAGATTAGAGATTAGTGCTGTTACTTGTGGATAAGGGCTAATTTTGCAGAGTCAGACTACATGTTGATGAGTTTAAAATTTCTAGGTATTATTTGCAGAGTATTCCATGTCCAAAAGCCCGGTTCGATATGTCTTTGTCATGGTGACATGGTAAGTCTCCGTTGACAGGAAGTTTGCCACATTCAGTGAAGGAATTATTCAGTAGTATCAATTTCCTCTAAATGAGTAGGATTATCTTAATATCCTAAGATATTAGGAAAAAATTCTATAGATGATAATATCTCAGAAGCACTATTTTACATACAATCAGTTATCAAATATCTGAATAAGGGAGAAAGATCCTTATACAAACATCAGTTATTTCAGCCAGTGACTTCAATATTCTCTCCTTCTAAATATTTTAATACATAAAATACTGATGGAAAATTGTGGGCAAAATTGTGATGACTCTTGTGTGGAATTTATACACTGAGTTATTAGGGGCTTGGTAGGTGGAACTCAGAGTCCAAGTAATCTCAGTTCCAATTCCAGCTCTATTAACAAACTGGGTTAATTTTAGGCAATTATCTCAGATTTTCTGAGAAAGGGGATAAGATATATACCTTTCAGAACACATAAACACTAGAAATTATATATATAATTTTATATATTATAGTACATAAAATATATATAGTTTCTAATATTTATAGTTTTATAAATATATAAAATATACAATTACAGCTATATGATTTTATAATATATTATATAAAATATATACAATTTCTAATGTTTATAATTTTATAAACATAAAACATGATTATATTATTTTATGTGTATTACATAAAATCATGTTTATAATTTCTAATGTTTATAATTTCTAGTGTGTATATATATATATGTAGCAACAGAGAGAATATCTGGCATAGAAGCTATTTTTAAAAACTAATTGATCTGGACATGGTCATGATAGAGTGGCTGTTATTGGAATTAACTTTCCCATAGAAAACAATTCTAACAGCTGGATAAAATATTGAACAGGAGTCAATATAAGACTATGATTCTTTGGGGAACAGAAACACATAAGAAATGAAGCACATTAGATGAGCTCCATGTTCATCCTAGCTTTCACCCTATGGGCATTTTCCAGATGACAGTGTAGATAAACAGTGCCCAATCAGAGTGGCAATCTCACTGGGTAAAAGAGACAGAGATGGGAATTCAGACCTGCAAAGGCAACTGGAGTTTGGTGGGCAGAGTTCCAAAAAGGAGGGACCTAAAAGAAGGAGCTTAAAAACACTAAGTGAAAATTCCCCTCAGAGCCAACTTTTATGCTATATATGTGTGCACAAGAGTCTGGGATATCAAGCAAAGAAAGCTGCTCAGAAGCTAGAGGGCTGAAAAGAGATTTCAGAGGCAGCATAGTGCTGAAAGAAATATAGGTTGGCATTCAGGTACAGTGATTGTAGAGAATACTTGGTGAGTCCCCAGACTTTTTGTAGAGACTCTTAAAAAGGCCATACCCTAAGTGTAAGAACCATGCAATAAGGGCTATGCCCTAAGACTAAAGACAAAACAATAGACCTTCCCTAACAAAGCCTAAAACCAAATCTCAACATGATAAAGGTGATCCACTGACGAAGTGATTGCCTTCCAGATTAAAACTTAATGCTCTTTTGAGAAAGATGCCATCATCCCAAATCTCTATACTGTAAATTGACAATATCAAGCAATTCATCAGAAATTACTGCAGATTCAAAGAAGCAGGGAAAAGGTAACAGATAATCTGTAATACAGATGTTTGCTGTAAAAGCCTAAGTAATAAATATTCTTGGCTTTGGAGGCATTAATTTCTCTCATAATTATTCTGTTGCAACTTCTCTGCTGTTGCATGTGAATGTAGCCATAGACAATAGGTAAATGAACGTGGCTGTGTTTCAATAAAACTTTATTTATAGATGAACACTGAATTTTGAGTTTCATATAGTTTTCACATGTCAAGAATTTTTTTTAAGTAGTTAAAAATGTAAAAACCATTTTAGACTTGGGAGCTATACAAAAGCAGACCAATATTCATAAATATAGATGCAGAAATCCTTAACAAAATATTAGTGCATGAATTCCAACCACATATAAAAAAAATTACATACCATGACCAAGTAGGATTTATCCTAGGAATGCAAGGTTAATTTAACATCTGAAGATCAACTAATGTAATATACCACATTAATAGAATAAGGAACAAAATCTTCATGAGCATTTCACAAAATTCAACATTCGTGCTTGATATCTCAAAAAACTTGTAAGAGATGAAAATTATTTGAATCTGAAAGAATATTTACAAAAAACTTACAATGAAAATTATATTTAATATTTAAGAACTAAATGCCCTTCAAGGTCAGAAACAAGTCAAAAATATTTCTCCCACCACTTCTACTCAACAGTAGAAGGATAGGAGGATATAGCCAGTTCAATAATCAAGAAAAATAAATAAAATACATTCAGAAAGAAAAGGAAAAGGTAAACCTATCTCTCTTCACAAATAACATGATCCTTGATGTATAATATACTAAGAAATTCACAATGACGCCATTTAGAATTAATGACAAATGCAGCAAGGTTTCAGGATATAAAATCAATATTCAAATATCAATTGAATTTGTATTTTCTAGCCATGCACAATCTGCAAATGAAATTAAATAATTATATTTGCAATAACATCAAAAAGAATAAGATATTTAGAAATAAATGTAATAAAATCAATGCCAGACTTTTACATAAAAATTCACAAAGTATTTTTGCAATAAATGAAAGAATCTAATGAAATGGAAAGACATCCCATGTTCATGAATGAGAAAACATAATTTTATTAAGATGACAATACTGCTCATTGATCTACAGATCCCATACAATCCCTGTAAAAATCTCACCAGGTTTTTTTGCGGAAACTGATAAACTGGAAGTATATTTAGACATCTGGCAGAGAATTTGCAATTAAATTTAATGACAAGCAAAAATATTTCAGAAAAGAATAATAATTAACTCTAATGATAACCAAGAGTTTTTTGGGCAGGAGCTGAAAAGTAGTTCACTAATTGTCAAAGCTTTAAATAGTATTTGCTGAGCTATAACAACATAGATACTGAATTTTGATCTAGATAACTATATTTGACTGATGACAGAACAAAATTATACATATGTGTATTTGAAGTTAGGAAAAATGAAAGCTAAATTGACAGCTTTCATAGTGAGAAAACACTAGAAGAATCAACTAAGAGAATGCAAAGTGATTGCCTCCAGTGATGGGGAAAATGGTGGAAAAGGAGGAGGAACACTACTGTTTTACATAATAAACCTTGTAGAATTATCTGACTCTTTAAACCATTTGTAGATATAATTTTGAAAACAAAATTTAGTTACAAAAAATGAAAATACATAAGTGTAACCTTGACACATATTTTTGTTTCTGTTGAGTTCTTGGTGTTATCAAGGCACCTTCCTGAGGAGCTTGCAACTAAGGGAGAAAATTGGAGGTTGATGCCAAGAGCTGAAATAGTTTCTTATTTAGGCTAACAAATAAGTTTCACAGAAAATCTGCGAACAAGTGTTAATTTGCCAATTATTCTTTCATTCTGTAGAGATGTCTATTTTTTCTTCGTTGATAAATGTTCAATTTCCCAATAAATTAATTTAGCTGCAATTCAACAAATATTTTCTTGTCTTTTAAGTAGACATGAAATGGTAGAATATTCTAAAAACAAGAAGCCATTATTTTCTAGGTAATATTCTTTGTCAACAAGGCAGGGAAAGATAGGAAGATAGTAAATTCTTTTTTTCACTTTACAAATCAAAAGTTAAACATGATTGAGTTTATTCATTCAGTTGGTTGTACTAGATTTTCCTTTTCCATTTAGGCTTATTCAAGGCTGTTTAAAGTCAATTGGAATAAAGTATCACATATTGGATATCTTTCAATATTGAATTGTAGAACATTTTAAAAGGTGAATAGTCTACCTCCAACCCAATAATAATTTCTCATGTATTTCTAAAGTCTTTTTATTTTTAAACCGTTTATACTGATTCTTCCCGATAAATATACAAAAATATATTTGTGTTATTTTTGTTTACCTGGAAACCCAAATGAGCTCCTAATTTTGTGCCTAACTCCAGTTTCTTATTTTCAGACTCAGACTTACATATTCTTTACTTGATGATAAACTTCACAGAAGCCAGAAACCTTTCTGAAAGCCAATCTTTCCCATGTCAAGTTCAGTTAGATCTGAGCTTTAACAAAGTCAGAAGACCCTGTGAGGATCATTAATCACCTGTGTGTGGATCCAGTCCTAAAATAATACTTGTGTCACCTAGCACTGAGGTTTTCCTTGGCTCCAGTGATTTTCTTTCAACTCCTCTTTCACTTCCAGAGTCCTTATCTCAAAAACTGAATGCCCTTGATACATGGATATAAAAACAATCATATTCTCTCACCACTATCTCTAGTACCTTAATCTTCGCATTCCACTGACCTCATCAAGACTTCCTCTCAAATTCTCAACACCATCCTTACCAAATTTAGATTCAACGAGCCTCTATTCCAACATCCTTTTTCAAATTACCTTAATTTCTTTCATCTATATCAGTGGTCCCCAACTTTTTTGGCACCAGGGATTGGTTTCATGGAAGACAATTTCTGCATGGATGGGGGTGGGCGGGTAGGGTGGATGGCTTGGGGATGAAACTGTTCCAACTCAGATCATCAGACATTAGTTAGATTCTCAAAAGGCACATGCAACTTAGATCCCTCACCTACGCAGTTCACAATAGGGCTCACCTCCTAACCGGACAGGAGGCGGAGCTGACACGATAATGCTCATTCGCCCGCTGTTCACCTCCTGCCTTTTGGCCAGTTCCTAACAGGCCATGGATTGGTACAGGTCTAAGTTCCAAAGGATGGGGACCCCTGATCTACATGACAAAATGCTACCTGGCTTAATTGCTTATCCATTTGTCTGTTCTATGCGTGTACCTAGCAGTTGGATGTTGCTAAAGGAGAACACAAAAGGCTACTGAATGATCTCTTTATTTTCATGGCCCACAAAACTCAAATACATATGCATTACTTTCCAAAAACGATATTAGTGGTTCTTTACATATTTGGTCTCCCTCTCTCTACACGTTCCCCTCTCTCTGCAAAGCTGCTTCAGTCTTTTCCACCATCAGTTTTAGGATTTTTAAAAAATTCTTTGTTGAAAATAGAAACAATCAGACAGAAGCTGCTTTGTCTTCCTGCCACTAAAACTATCTGCATCTGTAGTCATACTCTTTACCTTTCCTCCAGGTACAATGAGGGAAATATCTCTCCTCTCAAAGGCTGCCTGTATTAGTCAGGGTTCTAAAGAAAAACAGAACCAGTAAGATATATAAGAGAGAGGAAAAGATGTATTTTAAAGAATTAGCTCACCCAATCATGGAGGTTGGTAAGTCCGAAATCTGCAAGGTGGGCCAGCAGGCTGGAGATCAGGGAAGAGCTAATGTTGCAGTTGAGGTTCAAAGACCAACTGCTGGCAGAATTCCCTTTTGCTGTTTTGTCTGTTCAGGCTACCAACTAATTGAAGGAGGCTCACCTACATTATGGAGGGCAATCTTCTCTACTCAAAGCACACCCATTTAAATGTTAATCTCATCTAAAAATGCCCTCACAGAAACATCCAAAATAACGTTTACCACATACCTGGGCACCGTAGCCTAGCCAGGTTGACACAAAAAATTAACTGTCTCACGGATCCTCTACTTCCTTACTCCAAGGCTTCGCCCCTTTAGCTATTCCCAGCCTCTTATATATCTAATACTAATATCTCTCATCTCAGAAAATAAGACTTCTTAAATCCCTGATTGCATTTTCCACACGCTCATCTAAATACCATCCAGTCTCTCAGCTTGTCTATAGTCACTTTTTCACCTCTCTTTTTTTTAACATGTTCCCACTACTGCTCTGGTCTCCATTGTGAAAGGAAAATAAATCTCAGGACCCCAGAATCACTAAGCCAATGGGAAAAGTCAAGCAGGGAACTGCCTTGGGCAAACCTCCCTCCCATTCTATTCCTAAATAAGATAGCCACAAAGATTTTTTTAAGCTACATACCTTGCTTATAATTTTCCCATAAGAAAATTCCTTATGAACAAAGGACAGACAGAACTCAAAGTCATCTCTCTGCTCACATGAGACAAATGCATATCTGATTGATTTCTTTGCCCTATTGTTTCACTAAGCCAGACTAAGGCATAAGTGACGATTCCTGTTCATGGTGTATTCAGTGAAAGGCCAATCAGAAACTCAAAATAATGCAACCATTTGTCTCTTATCTACCTATAACCTGGCAGCCTCTTTCCTGCTTAGAGTCGTCCTACCTTTCCAGACCGAACCAATGTACATCTACATATATTGATTGATGTCTCATGTCTCCCTAAAATGTATAAAACCAAGCTGTGCCCCAACCAACCTGGGCACATGTCTTCAGGACCTCCCGAGGCTGTGTCATGGGCACATCCTAAATCTTGGCAAAATAAAGTTCCTGAGTTGATGGAGACCTGTCTTCAGATACCTTTTGGTTTACACCATCATTCTATTCAACACTTGTGAAGGTCATGAGAGTGCGAGAGACTTCGTTTCTGGTTTTAATACTCAATCCTCTGTATAATTCAATTCATCAGTGCATTCAACCCAGGAAGCGTTTCTTTCTTTTTGAAATTCCTTCTTCTCTTGGTTTCAGGACACAGTTATCCAGCTTTCCTCCCACCTGACTGGCCTCCCTTTTTTGAGTCTCTTGTCCAGCTCTCCTTTCACTGTTCTTCCTCCAGTGGTTGGAGAACTTTGGGGCTCTTTCCTAGGATCCCTGCTCTTTTTAATGTACACATGCTGTATTAGTCCATTTTGCATTGCTATAAAGGAATACCTGAGGCTGGGTAATTTAGAAAGAAAAGGGGTTTATTTGGCTCTGTTTTACAGGCTTTACAAGCATGGCAGCAGCATCCGCTGAGCTTCTGCTGAGGCCTCAGGAAGCTTTTACTCATGGCAGAAGGCAAAGGGAGAGCAGGCATGTCACATGGAGGGAGAGCGAGGAGAGAGAGGGGAGGAAGTTCCAGGATCTTTTTAACAACCAGCTCTTATGTGAACTAATAGAGTGAGAATTCACTCGCTACTGTGAGGACGGCACCAAGACATTCATGAAGGATATGCCCTCATGACCGAAATACCTCCCAGTAAGCCCACCTCCAACATTGGAGATCACATTTAAACATGAGATTTGCAGGGGAAACACATCCAAACCATATACATGACTCCTGGATGATCCCTCCAGTCCCATTACCATACGTAAGCCAGTAACTCCAAAATTTATATCTCCTGCTCCACTTCCTTTCCTGACCTCCAGGATCATATATCTAACTACCACCTTGAAATTTCCCCTTGAATTTCTAATATGAATCTCGATTCATCGTCCCCATCTCAGCAAATAGCATTAACATCTATTCAGCTCTCTAAGAAACAAACAAAAATATGTAGCAGTGACCTTTCATCCCTTTTCATTGCCCCAGAATCCAATCTATCCTCAAGTACTATAGGCACTACCTCTAAAACTTAACACCTCTTTATCCAGTGCATAAAACATGCTTTGCACATGGCCCTTGCTAAGAAAGGTTGCTTTAATGAATTGAATGAATAACTCTCAAATTGTCTTCAGCCTAGTATTTTACTCTGGCTTCTAGATGTATACAGTGAACTCAGTCTTCACTTAGATGTTTTAAATCTTCCGCTGAATATGTCCAAGACAAAATTTATAATTTTATTCTCAATCCAAACTGATTCTCACCATCCTTCTACCCAAATGCACAAACCTGAAATTTAACTATTATCCCTTATACACTTTGTTCACTCTTTGCCAAATTAATCCACCAGTAAGACCTGTCCATTTGGCCTTCTACATATTTCCAGAATCCAATCATTTTTCTCTATCATCACTGCCATTGCTTTAGTCCAAGCTACATCATCTCTTGTTTGGGCCACTGCAGTAGTCCCTAAATTGTTCCCCTTGTATCCATTCTGGCCCAATCCAAAAATACTCTCCATCCTGCAATCAAAATAATCTTTTCAAAGTGACAATGTTATCATGCCACCCTCCTGCTTAAAACTCTTCTGTATTTGTGCATATCCTTCTCAAATCTTACAAGGCTATCTTCAGTTCCTTCCTGCCTCTCCCCTACCTGGTTTCATCCCATTCCACTTTCCTACTTTCTCCTTTGCGTCAGCCACATTTGCTTTCTGTCATTTCCTTGAAATTGGACGGCTGTCTCTTATCTCACAGTCTTTATACATGCTGCCCCACTGCCTGGAATATTTGTCATGTCTTCCACTTGTTCCAACCATCCCCCAGCTATGCTTAGAAATTTTTTATCTTTCATTCAGATTTAAGCTCAGCTTTTATTTCCTCAAGCTGTCTCCGATCCTCATTTAGAATAATGTTCCTTTGTTATAGAGAAATAAGTTCATTTTCTTCATCACCATTTTACTACCTAATCAGTTTTAAATTTGTATGATTATTTGAGTAATGACCGCCTTCCCCACTAAACAGTAAGCTCCATAAGAGTAGGGAAGGTGTTTGCTCCCATTGTATGTCCGGCACTATCAAGTTCCTAGCACATAGTAGTTTCATAATAAACCTTCATTGAATACATGAATAAATTATGGAAGAATGGACTCCACTATTCATTCAAACTCTACTCTGAACATTCCCTTCCTCATGACCTTCTCACTAAGATCTGGCCCTCCCCAAACATCCCAACTTCTCCTGAACCTTCCTCAACTTGGGGTTGCTTGTTTAATACTTCCTCACAGGTACGGGGAGTAAGAAGTCAGCTTTGTTACTTCCCAATGCTGCTTCCAAACTTTTTGTACATATTTTTTTTACACGCTATCTAACTGACTCGCCCTTCACTGCTCATCTTCATAGGCATTGACTGACCTTCTCATCACTCTGCTTCACTTGATTTCCTTTTGCCTTTCACTTTGGGCTTGCCATTATCCTACACTAGTTCCAGGTTCATGTAGATTACTCATTAGCACCCAGGTCCTTTACTTTTATATCTGCTGGAACTTTCACCTCCAATTTAAAAACTCACTCCCATAGCCAAACCCTAGACTTTATTATAATGCAGAATTGTTCCTTGTCTGAAATGGTCTCCAGCCCTAAGTGTGGCCTCAGTGTTGTCCATTCATCTTCTTGTGCTTCACTGGCAGCTGTTTTAAACATTTCCACCCTCATGATCTATCGCACTATATCTCCATTCCATGACTGTGACCACCACCTCCATCACCTCCACCATCCCACCACCTCCTCCCTCTACTCAGCAGGTACTTGCCTCCTACTCCACAGGGAAAATAGAAGCCACTGAGGAGAATTCTCTCAGCTTCCTACAACCAAACCTATGATTTTACCTCCTTTGTAGCTGCTTATCTTTTATAATGGATGAAGTGTACCTCACCCTTCCTGAGGCTACTCTCTTCACCCGTACTCTGGACCCTATGTCCTCCTGCCTTCTCAGGGACCTTGATCAATCAAGCACCCCTGCCTGTACTATAATTTTAACTTCTCCACTGTATAGTCTCCTAACCATACACATTTAGACATGTTCAAATCTCTACCTTCTGAAAAATTCAACAATGCTTCCTCTGAGTTTATGTCAGAGGAATGCCTTTTACTTAAGGGTATTTTCTCTTCTCAACAATGAAACTCCCTGATGATGTCTACATTTGCTTGCTCCTTTTCCCAACCTCACCCCTATGCAGCCAGACTTCTACCCACACTGCTCCCACACACCACACCTTAGATATTGTTTTTCCAAAGTTACTGATGACCTGAATCTATAGACACTTCGCTGCATTTTCTGTAATGTATAAAATATATGACACAGCTGACCCTCTTGAAATGTTCCTCCCTTGGTTTCTGTTCTCTTAGTTTTTTTCTCCTAACTGTTCCTTCTCTATTCTTTTGCAATAATCTTTTCCTCAGCATGCTTCTTAAATGTGTTCCTTGAGGCTCTTCTCTTTCACTCCACAATCTCTCCCTACACAGTCTCATCTACTCCCATGGCTTTCATTACCATCTATATGCCAGTGACTATAAAATATACTGTGTGTAGGACAAGCTTGTTTTCCAGAAGTTCTGACTAGAATAAATTACTGCTGACTGAATACCTCACTTATTTATCCCCAAGCATCTCAAACCCAAAATGCAAAACCTTGACTCAATAACTTTCTCCTGAAACTTCTTCCTCTGTTCACTAACTCATTGAATGTACTATTTCCCTCTCATCTCCAGCCTCTCATCAAGCACCCAAATGTCTCCTGAGTCCACTCTTTCCTTCTCCCACTGCCTCCTTCATAGTATATCCTGTTCTCTCTGACCCTTCCTGCTCCCCTCTAATTCATGCTCCATATTGATGATACAAGGTACCAGTATGACTAGTTGGCTACTTTGCTTAAAACCCTTCAATAGTTTCCAGTATTTCATAAAAGAAAGTCCAAATTCTGCCCTTTGTTTATCACATCTTTTATAATCTGACTCCTGTTTATTTTTTCTGTCTTCAAATTTTGCACTATCATGTTTCATGTTCCAGCCATGCTAAATTATTTCATTCCTTGAATAGGATACACTCTCTTTCACCTCATGGATTTTTGCATTAAACCCTCTTCACTCCCCCCCCCCCACCTTTGCTTAGCTAACAGTTAATTATCTTGAAATAAAGCTTGGGAAACCTCTATATTTCTTACCATCTATTGCAGCATTTTAAGTTTTGCCAAATAGCCTAAACCTTGTAGATTATCATTTCAGTTACTTGCTTACATTTTTCCTTAATCTCCTTTGTCCTCCAGGTGCCTGTATTCCAGAAGTCCCTAGCCTCAATAAATTCAACTCTTCAAATGTTATTTTCCTTCTTTTAGGCCACAATGAAATTAGGGGGAAAGAAGAATCCTAGAAGCTGCTGCAAAATCACAAAACTTTGCCTCTCCTCAGATCCCTTCTCTTGCCACTTTCTCCTTTCTGGTTCTCCAGGAACAAAATGAGCATCATCAGGAGAAAATTTCCTCAACTTCCACTCTACAAATACCTTTCTTTAAATACAGTTTTCTCTTCTGCATAGTACATGCCATGTCCCCCTCATCTCCCTCCAATCCCTCCAAGGCTAATTTATCACCCAATGTTTGGATTCCATTTCCACTGGATTGTCTCCTCAGCATATGAACATGTTGAAATAACTTTCATCTTTAAAAGTAAAGCCAAACAAAACAAAACTAATACCTCTCTCAATTCCATGTAGTCTTCTAAATGCTTGATAAAGGAGAGTTTTATATTCTGTCTGTATTTTCTCTCTCACTATCTCCTTCTCTCCGTGTGTGTGTGTGTGTGTGTGTGTGTGTTTGTGTGTGTGTGTGTTTTGAGACAGAGTCTCACTCTGTCACCAAGGCTGGAGTGCAGTGACATGATCACAGCTCACTGCAGCCTTGACCTGCAGGCTCAAGTGATCCTCCCAACTCAGCCTCCCAAGTAGCTGGGACGACAGCCACACATCTCCATGTCTGGCTAATTTTTTAAAAAATTTATGGAGATGAGGTTCCCTTGTGTTGCTTCAGCTGGTCTCCAACTTTTGGGTTCAAGAAATCTTCCTGCCTTGGCCTCCCAAAGTCTTCGGATTACAGGCGTGAGTCACAGCACCAAGCCTATATTTCCATTTTGCTCTATTCACTCTATAATCTGCTAAAGGACAGCTTTTGCCCCAATATATCACTGAAATGGATTTCATTAAGGTCACCAAAAACTTTCATATCTCATGCATTTTCCAAAGGCAATTATATTAGCATTCTCCAGAGAAACAGATCCAATAGAATACATACAGATATATAAGAAGAGATTTATTATTGGCTTTATAATTTGATTTATAATTACATTTATAAATTCATTTACATGATTATGGAGGCCAAGAAGTTTCAAGATCTGCCATCTGCAAGCTGGAAACCCAGGAAAGCTGGTGGTGTAATTCAGTCTGAGTCCAGTGGCATGAGAATCGGAGAGCAGATGATGGAACTCCCAGTCTGAGGCCGAAGGCCTGAGAATCAGGACCTCAGGACCTCGTATGTTCTCACCATTTAGTTTCATTCAGTCTTTCCACAGATTGGATGATGCCCATCTACTTTGGTGAGGATGGATCTCCTTTACACAGTCTACTGATTTAAATATTAACCTCTTACAGAAATCTCTCACAGACATACCCATAAATCATGTTTTACCAGCTATGTGGGCATCCCTTAGACCAGTAAAGTCAACACACAAAATTAGCCATCACACCAATTAACTTTTTTCCGTTCTTATTTTATCTGAATATTCTGGGGAATATTTGATACTGTTGATATTCTTCTCCTGATTGCTCTATTCTTTCTGCTTCTGGAAGAACATCTCCTTTGTTTTCTCCTATCTCCTTGGTTGTCCGTCTCATCTATAGGCTTTCTCTTCTTTCAAATGCCCCTTAACTGTTGGTTTTATCCAGAGCCTCAGCCTTGGTCCTCTACTTTCAATGCATGGTCTCTGGGAGATCTGGTCCATCTATATGACTTCAGCTGTCACTCGCTACTTCCAATGGCTCTCTCTAATCAACTTTAAAAATTTTTTAAACTCTATTTATTTTTCCGAACTCTCTGATAATTCTAATCCCTACACTTCCAAACACATATCAGAAACAATATGTCCCAAACTCCTCCCACTCACCTCCTCCTCCTGCTGTGACACGTGGCGTAGTGAATAACGTTAATCCCAAATCAGTTGCTCAAACAGCGTGCTGGGAGATGCCCAAACTGTGCCTTCTCAGTTACCCCACAGTCACTATCACTTACAGTATTATCTCCTAAAAACCCTTCTCATTAACTCCTTTCCTATCACATCACTAAGCCTTGTCCAGGTTCTTGTCATGTCTCAGTCTGGTCACTACAGTGACCTCTGATTTGGGCTCCCACCAAAGTGCTTTGTCAGAAACACAAATCTCACATTGTCACTTTCTTTCTGTTAGTCCTTCAATGGCTCCATCAGCTTTCAGGATCAAGTTCAAATTCCATAGCTAAGTGGAAGTTCATTCATGGTCTGGCCACTTGCCAACCCCTTTCAGCCTCATTTGTCCTATTCCCTAGTGTGTACTTCCTTTGCTCAGAATGCTCAGCTTCCCTACTGTGCAGTGTTGTTTCATGCCTTTGGGCATTCCCACATGTTGCTCATTCTACATATCTCTCCCTCCTTTCTTGATTCAGCTGACATCTATTAATTGTTTTTTAAAAAACTACCTCAGGAATCACCTCCTCCAGGAAGTTTTTCTTGACACCATAGCCTAATTAGATGCCCTCAGCAGTGTAACCACAGCCCTCTCTAAGTGCACCAAACACATCAATTTTTCTATGTATTTATCTGAAGACTATAAGCTCCTTTAGCTAAAGTACCTTGTCTCATGCAGCTTCTTTCCCAGCACTTAGTACGGTACAAGGCATGCAATAAGTATCTGTCAAATAACTGACTGACAATGAAGAAACTGACTTAGGGAATTGTCCTACACATTCTCAAAATCAGATAATGTTTAAAAAAAAAAAAAAGCTGGAACCAGGCCTTGTATACTAGACTTCATTTAAGGTTGGAAATAAAAAGCTAAAAGGAGAGGAAAGATCTCCTGAAGAAATATATTGCCTATTCAAGCTAGAATACACTTTTAAAATAGGCCAAGAGATTTCTAGAAAGCAATGCAGTTAACTTTTTATTTAAACAGAAAATGTTCTTTGCTGTCTTGCATGTTTTTCTAGACATAAGTAAATGACTCATTCATATACAGAGGCTTACTGAAAATGTATTGTATTCAGAGGTTCTTTCTATTTATCTTATTGTTTGACCTTGATAGTAAAGAGCTATGCAATATTTGTAATGCAGCTAACCATGCAAAGTGAAAGGGAAAGTTAGTCAATTACTTGGTGAAGGAAATCAGCATAAATAGGCTTCATAATTCAAGCCAAAAAAAAATCTTGATTTTTAAATAAATCATGGTATTTTAGACTGCATTATTTGAATAAGTTAACTTTTTAGTGGCAGAGGTGAAAGTAACTTCAAAAATCATTGTGTTTTAGCTTTGGAAGGTTTTGTGATTTTTTTTTTCATATATTTAACATCCTTATTTGTTTTATTTTGGTAAATACTAAGAGTAACTTGCTTCCCAGAGCATTTATTACTATAGTGCAGCCAAAGGCTGTCTGCAAATGTATTGAATATTGGGGAGTGGGGGTGCTTAGAAATTGACTTTACATAATTAAGTTTAAATTAAAACATGAGTTTGTTCCTTGACAAATATTTCTTAAGCATTTACTATGAACCAGGTACTGTAATTGATCCTAAGATATAAAAGTGGTTAAGACAATGCCTTGCTCTTTCTCTTGCTTCCTCTCTGGCCTTGTGTTCTCTGCACGTGCCAACTCCCTTTTACCTTCCACCATGAGCTGAAGAACCCTAAGGACCTCACTAGATGCAGATGCCCAATCTTGAACTTTCCAGCCACCAGAATTGTGAGCCAAATAAACATTTAAAAAATAATAATAAATTACCCTGCCCAGATATTCTTTTATAGCAACACAAAACAGACTAAGACTGCCTCATATAGGTAAAACCATACAGTCTTTTTGTGACTGGCTTATTTTACTTAGCATAATGTTCTTAAGGTAAATCCATATTACAACATTTATCTGAGTTTCCTTCCTTTTTAAGGCTGGATAATATTCCATTGTATGTATATACCATATTATCTTTATTCATCCACTCATGGACATTTAAGCTCCTTCTACCCCTTGGCTATTGTGGACAATGCTGCTATAAACATGTGTGTGCAAATATCTCTTTGGCATTCTGCCTTTGATTCTTTTGGATACATACCCAGAAGTGAGATTGCTGGGCCATGTGGCAATTATCTTTTTAATTTTTTGCAGAACTGCCATGCTGTTTTACATACCAACTGCACCATTTTACATTTCCACCAACTGTGCTCAAGGGTTCCAGTTTCTCTACATCTTTATCAACACTTGTTATTTTAGCCCTTTTTTAACAATAGCCACTTTCATGGGTGTGAAAAATATTAACATAATCTTGACTTCAGTGCCTTGGGCCATACACAATACATAGCAGCTACTTTATGAAAGCTTATGGTTGAGATGTATTAAAAGAGTATATTTTCATAATGTGTTTGCTTTATAAAGTTGATGTTAGAGATCATTAATGGAGACTATGATCTGTGCGTTAGGATAAAATAAGACACATCTTAGGGAAAAAAAGACTATCTCTGCTTTCAAGGAATTCTCAATTTGGTGAGCAAAACATCTATAACAACCAACTAAATCATCATATGATAAGTGCTACAAGGGAAGAATAAATAACATACAATGAAAATAGAAAGGTAAGTGTGATTCACTTTGTGAAAGAGTTGAGGAAGAAGAGGTTACAGAGAAAACTTCTTCAAGGATTTGATCTGACCTTGATGACTGTGGAGAATTTCACCTGGTGGAGAATGAGTGGTCAAGAGCAGAAGGGCACTCCTGACCAAAGTAACCAAATCCACAAGGGCCTGATGGAGAAGTAATGCACACTATGTTTGCAAGGGCGGATAGAGCTCAGGGAATGTGTGGGAAGTGCATGGGATAGAACTGATACAAAAGTTTATTTAACAACTACATTTCCCAGAGTTTAGCTATTTATAAAACAAAGAAATAAATTTTGCTTTATCTGTAGAATAGTACTACTTACTTAACATTGTTTAAAATGACTTTCTAAAATGTAAATGCCTATTTTGGCTGCATGTTAAGCAATAATATTCATGAAATTACACTTTTAATATGCTAATCACATTTTTCTAATGCCCATTAAAATAAAAATAAGTAATATAATTATGCAAATGCTTGGCACTGTGCCACTTAAAATTGTCTCTCATTCCACCAGGAGCATATGCTCCACACTTTGGGAAATACTGCTTTGCATTAATAATGGACATGAAAGAAACACCTTTCACAAACTTTAGTTTTCCAAATATGTGAGGAAGTAGTGAAAATGATGAAATGTTTTAAATGAAGCAATTTTGAAATTTCTGCTAGAAGCAAGCATGTAATGGCCGAAAAATGCTAGGAAACAAGTGGTCAGAGAAAGTTAGCTGAATAAGGTGAGAAGAGAAAAGAATCACATCATGGTACAGAGTAAAATGGTCTGTTTGAAGATAAGAATTTAGTAGAAAGAGCAGACTGAGAGTTAACCAGAAATTGATTTTTTTTTTTTCTGGCTAAACACTAGAGCTATATTGCCCATTATGTTAGCTAGTAGCCATATGAGGATATTTAAAATTAAATTTGAGTTAATTAAAATTAAACTTAAGCCGGGCATGGTGGCTCATGCCTGTAATCCCAGCACTTTGGGAGTCCGAGGCGGGCAGATCACGAGGTCAGGAGATGGAGACCATCCTGGCTAACACGGTGAAACCTCATCTACACTAAAAATACAAAAAATTAGCTGGGCATGGTGGCGGGCGCCTGTAGTCCCAGTTACTTGGGAGGCTGAGGCAGGAGAATGGCATGAACCCGGGAGGCGGAGCTTGCAGTGAGCCGAGATCGCGCCACTCCTTTCCAGCCTGGGCGACAGAGCGAGACTCCGTCCCAAAAAAAAAAAAAAAAAGTTAAACTTAAATTTCAATTCCTCAATCTCACTGGCCACATTTCAAGTCCTCAACAGACATATATGGCTAGTTATTACTCTATTGGACAGAGTGCATACAGAATATATCCATTATTGCAGAAAATGTCCTCCAGCTATATTGAGATATAATTATCAAATATGACATGTGTACATTTAAGGTGTACAACATGATGTTTTGATATGTGCACACATTTTAAAATGAGTACCACTATCAAGCCGATTAACATCACATCACCTGATGTTTGCATATGTGCATGGCAAGAACATTTAAGTTCCACTCTTTTAGCAAACTTCAAGTATGCAATACAGCATTATTAACAATAGTCATCATGCTGTATATTAGGTCTCCAAAACTTATTTATCCTACGTAACTAAAACTTCGTACCTTGATTGACATCTCCCCATTGGACATCGTACTAGACTAATAGGATGCTGAGACTTCACATTGTTGAACTACAGGGCTTCAAGGAGAAAACTCCTAAAATTAAATTAAACATACAGAATTAGTTATATTTTATTTATCAGGGCAATTAGAGGACAATGCCTCAATTAATAGTGGAAACATGGCTTTCCTTAATCAGGAATAAGGCCATTATTCTGATAAGAGCTTTTGATGCCCAACTTGAGCATGATTAATAATGAGCAATGTAAAATGCTAAGTAATTGGAGAAAATCCAAATTCCCTTATGATATTGCTCAAATTCCCTGATATAGCTTCTTCAGAATGAAAATAACAAAAAAGCTGCAAAAGTGTGCCTGTAAGCTAAGAGTCCTACTATTGAAATCTATGGTTCTAGAACTCCAGATTTCTATTGAGTTACGTGTCAGGCCCAGGCCATCTCCCCGGTAGACAGATTATCCTAGCCTTCATTATGCTTTAAGAATTTCTCAGGCCAGATGTAGTGGCTGATACCTGTAATCCCAACACTTTGGGAGGCCAAGGTGGGAGGATTACTTGGGACCAGTAGTTCTCAATCAGGCTGGGCAACATAGAAAGACCCCATGTCTACAAAAAATAAAAATAAAAATAAAACTTGCCAGGTGTGGTGGCACATGCCTGTAGTCCTAGCTTCTTTGGAGGCTGAGGCAGAGATCTGAGCCCAGGAGTTTGAGGTTACAGTGAGCTATGATTGAGCCACTGCACTCCAGTCTGGGTGACAGAGTCAAACCTTGTCTCTAGGGGAAAAGAAACAAAAGGAAGAAGAAAGAAAGAATTTCTCCCATACATGTACATCCTCTAATATTTTTTTCAGCTTCTGGAATGTAATTTATGTAGTAGTATTTCTTGTGACCATGTAATCACTTCTTCTGAGCCTGAACTCTACTGTCAGTAAAAATGGAATGATATTAAATTAAATGATACAGCACAGAGAAAGTGCTTAGTACAAACAGAAAATGCCAACAAAATGTAATACATGTAGAAATCCTTCTCTATTACACTATAGTTTTCTAGTGGCTTGTAGAGTTGAAATTCAGTATCCCAATCTGTTCCTGCCACTTCACATGTGACAACCTGAGCCTCAATAGTGATCAATCAACCAACAGGAATCAAGTCCTCTGTTCAGGACACCAGAGTCTGTAAGTGGCCCACAGACTTCTAACAAAACATAAGGCATGACCTCCACATTCAAAGAACTGAAATATAAGTGAAAATAAAAGTATTTCAAGGGCATTCACTAGTGAGAATAGTAACATTTGTGGCTACCATCAATGAGGCTCCAGATAAATTTTGAAAGTCACAGTGAGATCGCTGCCATCTTTGGAAAAAATGGACCAACAGAGAACAGAAGGCCTACAGGCAGCAGGAATATTTGAAAACTTACGGTGAGTATTACAATTTATTACCTTCCTTCCTAGAAAATTTTGGAATGAAGGTAGGGAGATCAGAATTCCAATATCAGCATTGGTGAGGGCTCAAAGCTTGAGATCATGCCCTCAAATTAGAGAATCACATAATTAATAAATGCAGTGTATAAGTGCAAGTGCTAGTTTCATTTATATACACGTTTATGTCATTTTTTAATAAAGACCCTGAAAAAAATTGAAATATAATGTGTAAGAAGATGAAGAGAGAACAAAAGTGTTAGAAAATCTATTTAATGAAATCATAGATGAAAACTTACCAAGTTATAAGGGGATTTTCCAGTTTTTGTCAGCACTTCTCCTTGCTGCCACCGTGTGAAGAAGCACGTGTTTGCTTCCCTTTTCACCAAGATTGTAAGTTTCCTGAGGTGCTCCTAGCCATGCTGAACTGTGAGTCAATTAAACCTCTTTCCTTTATAAATTACCCAGTCTCAGGCAGTTCTTTATAGCAGCGTGAGAATGGACTAATACAGTAAATTGGTACCAGGTCATGAGGTGCTGTTGTGAAGATACCAGAAAATGTGGAAGTTACTTTGGAACTGGGTAACAGGCAGAGGATGGAACTGTTTGGAGGGCTCGAAGAAGATAAGAAGATGTTGGAAAGTTTGGAACTTCCTAGAGACTTGTTGAATGACTTTGACCAAAATGCTGATATAGGCTGGGCATAGTGGCTCACACCTGTAATCCCAGCAATTTGGGAGGTCAAGGCAGGTGGATCACCTGAGATCAGGAGTTTGAGACCAGCCTTGCCAACATGGTGAAACCCCTACTAAAAATACTAAAATTAGCCAGTCATAGCGGCACATGCCTATAATCTCAGTTGCTTGGGAGGCTGAGGCACAAGAATTGCTTGAACCCAGGAGGCAGAGGTTGCAGTGAGTTGAGATTGTGCCACTGCACTCCAGCCTGGGCAACAGAGTGAGAGACTGTCTCAAAAAAAAAAAAAAAAAAAAAAAGTTAATATGGACAAGGTCCGGGGAGGTGGTCTCAGATGGAGATGAGGAGCTTGTTGGGAACTAGAGTAAAGGTCACTGTTGCTATGCAAAGACACTGGTGGCATTTTGCTCCTGCCCTAGAGATCTGTGGAACTTTCAACTTGAAAGAGATGATTCAATGTATCTGGGGAAAGAAATTTCTAAGCAGCAAAGCTTTCAAGAGGAAGCAGAGCACAAATGTTTGAAAAATTTGCAGCCTGACAATGTGATAGAAAAAAATCCCTCATTTTTAGGGGGAGAAATTCAAGCCAGCTGCAGAAATTTGGGTAAGTAACAAGGAGCCAAATATTAATCACCAAGACAATGGGGAAAATGTCTTCAGGGTATGTCAGAGACCTTCACAGCAGCCCTTCCCATCACAGTCCTGTTCGAGTGCAGGAGGCATCCAGCGTGAGTAAAGAAAGCTTAGCCAAGAGTAACTGACATACTCTGTCTATTGGCAAATACTGGATAGAATGATAAATACTCAAATACCCTAACTGTAAAAAATATTCACATGTACCCCATAAATACATAAAATATTATATATCAATAAAAGAAAAAAGAAATATAATGCATAGAGATAATTATTAGGGTTTTTGGTTTAAAGTTCTGACACAATCTCTCTAAACATCCATCGGAATATTTGTAAAGACCTAAAAAGAATTTGGCATATATTTCTGAGACTACAGCCTAAAAATGGCATTCAGTTGATCTGCAGAATTTGAGAGGAATTTCCTCTAAGTGTACTACAGATAAAGCTAACTACATGGAGGTCCCATGCAATACCCACAGGATAACTGGGAGTGAGAAAACTTCACTACCCCCCACTGTTTAATTACTAGGTCACACAAACAACACCAATCAGAAAACTGGGCAAGTTACCATATGCCTCAGAACCTCTCTTTCTACTGTCACACAGAGGCTATGCCCAAAATAAAGGGGCAGGATGAGAGAAGGAGTGAAATGATTTATGGATATATTTGGTTGCTTGGTCCTCATCAAGTATTTATGTGAAGGTATCAGGAACAGCTGATGACAACAATTATAGATTGAAGTTATCATGTATGTCATTTGTTCAGGTGTCAGAAAGCCAGTGAGCAGGGTTAGGGAAAGATCTCATTTCAGTTCATAGAACCACATGAGGAGAAAGTCTGCTAAACACCTAAAATGGAATTATGAATCCAATATTATTCAACTGCATTTCTGAGAAGGGCTTTTAACTAGTGCCCAAAGATAATGAGAGTTTGGCCAAGAGTAACTGACAAATTTGGCGTATTGGCAAATACTAGAATTGGATTGGATTCTTCTTCAGAAGTTAAGAATTTTGTAAAAAGAAAAAAAAAATTGAATGCTGTATTAGTCAGGATTACTAATTTCAAACAAGAGAAACCAAATCCAACTATCTTATGAAAAAAAAAGGATTTACTACAAGAAAGAAGGGGAGGTGAGCTTTTTCATGCATTATTGCATTTACTTATTCATCCATTCAGTGAGTCTTAATTAAACCCCTAGTATGTGCCAAAGACTGTACTAGGCCTTAGGAATATGATAAGAAAGAGGAAAGTCAAAATGCCTGCCCTTGCAGAGTTTACATTCTAATCAATATTTAATGTAATGTCAGTTAAAATAAAACCAACGAAGAATATTCTATCAGAGTAAGAGGATAAGGAAATGTGAAGAGGAGCTGCTGCTATGTTACATGGGTGGTCAAAGAAGCACTTTTTGAAAGTGCGTCATTTGAGATCTGAAAGCCGCAAGGGAACTAGATATGTAACTCAGAAAGAAGGGAATCCCAGGCAGAAAAAACAAGTGCAAAGGGCTTGAAATGGAAACGAGAGTACAGAGGCCAGAGTGGCTGCAGAGGATTACACAGGCAGAGAAGCAACAGATGAGGACAGAGAAGTGGACGATTCAGGGTTCGTGGCCATAAAGATTTCACATTTTAAACTAAATGCTACAGGTGGTCTTTGGAGAGTTTGAGCAACACGATTAAATTTATAATTTGGGAAACAATTCCGTCTGCTGCTTAGAGAAACACTGTGTGTGTTTGGATGTAAATGTGCATTTGTGTGACCCACATAGTGTTACACACACACACACATATATGTTACACATATATAGTGTTACACACACACGTTACACATATAGTGTTACATGCACACACATATGTTACACATACATAGTGCTACACAAACACATATATGTTACACACATGTAGTGTTACACACACACCACATACACATATATAATATTCTTACCCAGACTTACCCAGACTTCAGAAAGTGTGCTACTGAGAACAGTGATGGATCCTGAGGCAAGATAAATACTTGAATATAGCACAAAGTTCCTGAAAAAATGGACTCACATGGAAAAGATTAAAAGAAGAGAACGTTCTAGTGGAGCATTTCAGACTTAAGAACATGTTAGCAAGGTCATAAACTTTTTCTTTTCCCTTGAACTACGGAGAAAGTTACATTTAATGTAAAGTTTTCACCATTTTCCTATTTACAATGCTATTCCCTTTGGTTATGCCAAAATCTTCACAGAATCAAATAAAGACATGAGTGGTGGAGTGTGGAGAGTACAGAGACATGGTGGAGTTGGTCCTCATATTGGTTTCCATGGAGACGGAGCTACATTCTCCAAAAGAGATTGTGTCTAGGCATGTAAGAAACTAACTAAAAGCTAAGTGACTCATTGCTCATGGGGGAACTGGCAGCTACACAGGCTGCATATGAAAGAGAGGAGCAACTGTCAGATGGGGAACTCAGGGAGGATTTAAGACAACAACATTCTTCCTTTCTCAAAATACACTAGACTCAGGGTGTTCATTAGGGGCACTTTTGGCGTTTTGATGGGACCATTCTTCCTTTTATAAAGTTGTCCCACACTCTACAGGGTGGTGAGCATCCATGCTACCATCCAGTAAATACTGATAACTGGGCATCAAACTGTTTCAAATATCTCACTCTTAGCCACTACCTACTTCTCAAAAAGGCTTCTGTAAAATATACTTTCTTCCCTGTGGGGTTTCACCGTATCAAAGAGTATGATCATCTTCTCAAAGCGTCAAGCCCCTTCCCATGTCACCATTGTTGAGTTGTCAGGACCACCTAGAAAAGAGATAAGCCAAAGACAAATCAGCAGACTATGTGACAGTGGGAGAACCACCTCAGTTGGAGCAGCCAAGTGAAGTGTGGAGGCAGCTAATGTTCCTAAAGAGAAGCCAGGCAGGATCTCATTCATGGAGACTGATTGTAATTGCTAATGTGTCACCATTTTTAACATAATTGAGGTATTTTTAAGACGGAAAAGTCAAATCTTTTCAAATGTTTTTTTCCCCCCAGAACTAAATGTCTCTTAGTTGACAAGATAAAAGAGAATAATCAGGTGTTAGCACTGCTGCCTAATGAGGTCATTATGGAAATGTTCCTGAGTGTTCAGCAGAGTTGGTTAGTGTGGACATGCTTAGTGAAGGGTGGGAAGGGTGAAAAGAAAATGAAAAGTAGTTATTTTTCTCAATTACTTAACTGTTTCATCTTATTTTATACTACACGCACAATCTTTTTCTCTTTACCAGCAGTAGGAAATTCTACTTTTAGAACTTCCAGAAAGAAACAAGTAAAAGAGACAGATAGACCTGTAATGCTATATAACCATCACTCCATTATGTTTTTTTTTTTCCTTCAGAAATAGTAATGAATTGCTAAGAGAAAAATGTTCCCACTGTCCTCTTGAAAAGGCTTTTTATTCCTTGAAGCACAGTTGGGAATTATAAGATAAATCAAAGGGTCAGTGGGTGACTTCTTTTCTTAGAGAAAACACGTGTGTGTGGAAGAATCAAAAGAAAGGAAACGACAAAGGGTAAAAAAGAACAATAAAAATATTTTGCTCTTTTATTTTAAAGAATGACACAGTTTGCATCTTCAATATAACATTAAAGCAGGTACGTGTGCCGAGATGCACACATTGGTCCATGAGCCAAGATGCTACTGATGGCACATTACTTCATGTACCCACATGGAGTCACTTAAGGAGAAAACAACTGGGGTAAGTGATCTGTTCACAACAGTAGTCACTGTAAATATGGCTGCTATTTGCTAATAAACTACTACAAAAATTCCTGAAAATAGGAGAGAGAGGATCAAAATGGGAAAGAGTGTACCTTTAGAACAGAGGGTGGTTGTACAATATGAGGATTTAATCTTTCTAGTAAAGATGTGGACATACAGAGCTAATAAATTCCTGCAGGCCTGTATGCAGGAAGGAAGGCTCACTCTATTCAACGTTAGGCTCATGGCCCTAAACTGCCTGGATCTCTGGGTAAAAAAGGGAATAACCTGAACCACTGGGATTCCCTGATGCTTCAGAGAGAGAACTGAAGACATTAATTCATCAAGTGCTCACATAATTCTTGGGCTTGCAAATTATTTCTCAGTGATTACCAGCAAGGCGTCTGTGGGACAACTTACATAAATTAATGCTTCATTTAATTTACATCTTTTTCTCTTTTAATAGAAAAGATTAAAAATCCTATAGTTGGCTGGGCATGGTGACTCATGCCTGTAATTCCAGCACTTGGAAGTCTGAGGCAGGGGAATCCGTCGAGCCCAGGAGTTTGAGAGCAGCCCGGGCAACATAGTGAGAGCCTCTCTCTACAAAAATATGTAAAATTAGCCAGGTTTCATGGTACGCACCTGTAGTTTCAGCTACTTGGAAGGCTGAGGTGGGAAGATCATTTGAGCCCAGGATATTGAGGCTGAAGTGAGTCAAGATTGTGCCACTGCACTCCAGCCTGGGTGACAGAGACCATGTTTCAAAAAACAAAAAGCAATGGCAGCCAGTGATTTTGAATTTGGGGTCCCTATCTCCCATAATACTTAAGTATTTTCTAGAATGAGAACAATTATATCATGCCCAATTGTAACTTCTATTAACGTTTTCTAGAATATGTAGATGAAAAAAAGATTTTAAATTGTATAAATATTGACACTCAGCAGACCCTTTTATCTCCAGGTAACGTTAATCAGACTTTGATGGCTACTAATAACTAATGACCATGAATAGAAAATCTCTTGGCTGTATATTATATTTTGGTTCTTAGGATAAGTCAACTGAAATATAGTTTCAGTGACTACCTTTTAATAAATATTATTAAAAGGATTAGTAATGCCCTACAAAATATACAAGTGTGCTCTTAAGATATTTGCTTTTGAAAAGTCCACAGAAGTTACTAAATATTTATTACATCTGATATTTGCTACAAAAATTTGCAGAATTTGGACTTAAAAGGTAGCTTTTATCATTTATTGAAGCATAATTGATCCTCAAGTTTTAATCGGCATTAGCCATTATTAACGTGGATGTCAAAATTAAAGAAGGAATTCTGGTTAAGTGATTCTTACATTCCAGTGGTGAATTATTTAGAATGCATTTTTTTATTCTTCCCTCTGTCACCCAGGCTGGAGTGCAGCGGTGCAATCATGGCTCACTGCAATCTTGACCTTCCAGGCCCAAGCAATCCTTCCACTTCAACCTCTCGAGTAGTGGGACTACAAGTGCATGCCACCACACCTGGCTAAATTTTGTATTTTTTTGTGGAGACAGGGTTTCATCATGTTTCCCAAGCAGCTGGCCTTGAACTCCTGGACTCAAGCCATCCACCCACCTCAGCCTCCCGAAGTGCTGGGATCACAGGCATGAGTCACCACACCCAACCTAGAATGCACTTTTGATGGGGTCATTTCTTCTGCTTTAAAATAATATGAGTAAAAAAGGGTCAGTCACATTTTATGTCTCATATCCATCTGACATCAGTGGAGGAGTTTGCTGAGAGGTCAGCATGTTATACTCACATTATTTTGTTTGCTTATTTTTTTGTTTTGTGTTTACTAGCGTCTCAGCAAAAACTATAAACTTACAATGTTTAATTACTTATTTTATACAATTTATCCTATCAATAAAGTGCTTTAACTTTGAGAGTGTTTGGTCATATAGAAATTTTCTCAGTATTATTACTTTTAAAATGTAATCAACAACCACAAATAGAGCAACTGACTATGCAACGAGGAAAAATAGATTAAGCCCAATAAAATGAGAACATTTTAATAACAGTCTTTTTTCAGTTTCTGAGCCATAAAGCAGACGTTGACTCTCACTTTGATATATCCCATATCAGCGTCTTCCTTAGGAAGAGAAAATGCAGAATTTGATCTGCATCTCTAAATCTAGACAAATATTTTTAAAATGAAGGATTGAGCTATAAATATTGTCTATATAAATTCCAGTAAATGAACATATTTGCATATGGCTAATATTTGAGTTCTATATGAATTCTGAAACTTTGGCAGTATTTGTGTTTGCCAAGCACTGTTCTGTTCCAGTAGGCTTGCAAATTAAATATACTTCAGATTGTTCTAAAACAAAGGGGAATCCATTGTGAGTGTATCACGACCTTCTGCCCACCCCTATCAGTTGTTTTTCTTTTTTCTTTTGAGATGGAGTTTTGCTCTCGTTGCCCAGGCTGGAGTGCAATGGTGCAATCTTGGCTCACCGCAAACTCCACCTCCCGGGTTCAAGCAATTCTCCTGCCTCAGGCTCCTGAGTAGCAGGGATTACAGGTATGTGCCTCCATGCCCAGCTAATTTTGTATTTTTAGTAGAGACAGGGTTTCTCCCTGTTGGTCAGGCTGGTCTCGAACTCCCGACCTCAGGTGATTCGTCCGCCTCAACCTCCCAAAGTGCTGGGATTACAGGCGTGAGCCACCTTGCCCGGCTAGGAAAAGGCTTAAAATTTTAACCATTGTATTTACCACACTATCAGGAAAGTAAAGTGGAAACACCAGAAATGGGAGTGCAGACAGTTCTGTCATTAACTCACTGTGCAACCTTCTGTCATGCAAATGTTCTGGTGCTTAATTCCTTAGGTGTAAATAGATAGTTTCTATTCAATATAGCAAATTATGTGAGTGTGAAGATATACACATACACACAAGTGACACATAGAAATGCTAGATAAAATGTAACATCAAATAGTTCTTCTTACATATGCTAGAGTTCCAAAGCAAGAAAAAGATGTACGTAAGTACCAGAAACTACAAATAAACTTAAAATCAAAGGGGTGAGAACAGCTAAATATCTCTGAGGAGAGTCAGAGAAAGTCATAAGTGGGCTGGATCGAATGCCTGAAAGAGAATTGTGGCTGAAGCTGCATACCCTGTGCTTCGTGGGACCCTGGATCTTAGTTCCCTCCCTAAAGATTGGAGCCAGAAAGAGGAACCCAGCCCATGAAACAGAAAAACTCTGCTCACTAGCCCAAGAACACATCATGGAAAGAAGGGTGACAGCACTGAGTGATGAATGGAAAAACAGTCACCATCAAGAAACTGAAACTGCAAGCCATGCATTGGCATTGGGTTCAATTTTTCATCACCTACATGTAATTAGACCACCAATTTAGAAATTAAAAATCAATATAGACATGAGTTATATAGATACATGTATTTCCTACCTGTATCCATTGAGAGATATTGCCCAACAGCAAGGAGCACACCTAACACCTAGTCTTGCCTTCTGAACACCATTCTCTAGTAAAAAGAGCCCCAGATCCACACAGCAATGGCTGCTTCTGGAACTGGAATAGAGAAAATACAAGATGAGTCTAGAGCATCTTGTAGTACCAGAAAATAAAGAAATATTTGGGAAAAAAAAGGATACAGGCATGTCAAAGTGACATAGGGACCAACCTGAAAGAGCTCCCAATGGCTATATCTGGAACAACTGGAGCAAAAATATAAATAACATAATATTGGATTATAAGCCAAAGTATAAATGATTATACATGTTCATACTAATGTAAATAAATGATTGAATAGATAAATGAATAGGAAAGAAGAGGTTTTTTTACAGAAGACTTTAAATAATATATGTATGTAGATACTCCTCCCTCCAGGACCTCCCTCTAGGGTGAAGTGGATGGAGTGATTTGCATCCAAAGAAGAAAGATGGAAAGGAAAACACAGTAAATTTACAGTGGCAAGCAAGACCTTAATTAACCAAGTGCTTAATGTTAACATCACCAGTGATAAATCATTTGATACCACACACCCCTGATATGATGGAGTGAGAAATGGCACTCCACTTCTGTAATATTCTTCCTAGAAACTTACAACCTTCAATCTAATTATGAGTAAAACACTGACAAACAAAAAGTAGGGAATTCTATAAAATAAGTGATCAATGCTCTTTCAAATTTTCAAGGTCATGAAAGACAATAAAATAATGAGAAATTGTCACAGGCCTGAGGAGACTAAAAAAGCACGCTTTGTAGTATACTATCAGAGGTAAATACCTTACTGCCCCATAGAAGCGCCTCCACAACTCAAGACTCATAACATTTTTACAGAAAATAATTCCATCTGTATATGAACTAGAGTAAATATTCCAAAGTATGTGTGAAAATTACCCTCGGAAAAGAGTTAGTACATTAAAAAGGGGGGTGGGAGAGAAATTACTTACACACCAGGAATTTTAGATACTACAATACTCTTAAAGGAAATCTAAATTAAGTTTGAATAAAAAAAACCCAAAAAAACAAAAAACAGAGCGACCAAGAAAAATATTTGTTTTAAAATGGCATTTAACAGGAACTAAATAATCTTTAAAAGTACTAAGGGCCCATGGATGCAAGGCTGGTTCAACATAGGCAAATCAATAAACATAATCCATCACATAAACAGAACCAATGGCAAAAACCACATAATTATCTCAATAGATGCAGAAAAGGCCTTCAATACAGTTCAACACCCCTTCATGCTAAAAACTCTCAATGAACTAGGTACTGATGAAACGTATCTCAAAGTAGTAAGAGCTATTTATGACAAACCCACAGCCAATATCATACTGAATGGGCAAAAGCTGGAATCATTCCCTTTGAAAACCAACACAAGACCAGGATGCCCTCTCTCACCACTCGTATTCAACGTAGTATTGGACGTTCTGGCAAGGGCAATCAGGCAAGAGAAAGAAATAAAGTCTATTCAAATAGGAAGACAGGAAGTCAAATTGTCTCTTTTTGCAGATGACATGGTTGTATATTTAGAAAACTCCATTGTCTCAGCCCACAAACTCCTTAAGCTGATAAGCAACCTCAGCAAAGTCTCAGGATACAAAATCGTGCAAAAATCCGAAGCATTCCTATACGCCAATAACAGACAGCCAAATCCTGAGTGAACTCCCATTCACAATTGCTACAAAGAGAATAAAATACCTAGGAATACAACTTACAAGGGACGTGAAAGATCTCTTCACAGAGAACTATAAACCTCTGCTCAAGGAAATAAGAAAGGATACAAACAAATGGAAAAACATTCCATGCTCATAGATAGGAAGAATCAGTATCTTGAAAATGGCCATACTGCCCAAAGTAATTTATAGATTCAATGCTATCCCCATCAGGCTACCACTTTCCTACAGAATTAGAAAAAACTGCTTTAAATTTCATATGGAACCAAAAAAGAGCCCATATAACCAAGACAGCCCTAAGCAAAAAGAACAAAGCTGGAAGCATCATGCTACCTGACTTCAAACTATACTACAAGGCTACAGTAACAAAAAGTGTGGTACTAGTACCAAAACAGATATATAGACCATTGGAACAGAACAGAGGCCTCAAAAATAACACCACACATCTACAACCATCTGATCTTTGACAAACCTGACACACACAAACAATGGGGAAAGGACTCACTATTTAATAAATGATGTTGGAAAAATTGGCTAGCCATAGACAGAAAACTGAAACTGGACCCCTTCCTTACTCCTTATACAAAAACTAACTCAAGCTGGATTAAAGACTTAAATGTAAGACCTAAAACCATAAAAACCCTAGAAGATAACCTAGATAATACCATTCAGGACATAGGCATCGGGAAAGACTTCATGTCTAAAACACCAAAAGCAATGGCAACAAAAGCCAAAATTGACAAATGGGATCTAATTAAACTAAAGAGTTTCTGCACAGCAAAAGAAACTCTCATCAGAGTGAACAGGCAACCTACAGAATGGGAGAAAGTTTTGCAATGTATCCATCTGACAAAGGGCTAGTATCCAGAATCTAATATCCAGAACTTCAACAAATTTACAAGAAAAAAACAAACAACCCCATCAAAAGGTGGGCAAAGGATATGAACAGACACTTCTCAAAATAAGACATTTATGCAGTCAACAAATACATGAAAAAAACTCATTATCAGTGGTCATTAGAGAAATGCAAATCAAAACCACAATGAGATATCATCTCATACCAGTTAGGATGGCATCATTAAAAAGTCAGGAAATAACAGATGCTGGAGAGAATGTGGAGAAATAGGAACGCTTTTACACTGTTGTGGGGAGTGTAAATTAGTTCAACCATTGTGGAAGACAGTGTGGCAATTCCTCAAGGATCTAGAACCAGAAATACCATTTGACCCAGCAATCCCATTACTGGGTATATACCCAAAGGATTATAAATCATTCTACTATAAAGACACATGTACATGTATATTTATTGCAGCAGTGTTCACAATAACAAAGACTTGGAACCAACCCAAATGTCCATCAAGGTGAGACTGGATAAAGAAAATGTGGCACATATACACCATGGAATACTATACAGCCATAAAAAAGGATGAGTTCATGTCCTTTGCAGGGACATGGATGAAGCTTGAAACTATCATTCTCACCAAACTAACACAAGAACAGAAAACCAAACACCGCATGTTCTCACTCATAAGTGGGAGTTGAACAATGAAAACATATGGACACAGGGAAGGGAACATCACACACCAGGGCCTGTTGGGGGGTGGGGGGCTGGGGAGGAATAGCATTAGGAAAAATACCTAATGTAGATGACGGGTTGATGGGTGCAGCAAACTACCATGGTACGTGTATACCTACGTAACAAACCTGCACGTTCTGCACATGTATCCCAGAACTTAAACTATAATAATAATAATTTTTAAAAAGCACCCTGCCACAGCCAGACTTCTCTGGCTGCTTGGTGCTGCCTGTCTTGAAGCCACATTATTCTCTGTGCATCTGAGTAACTCAAATGAAGGAGCCAAACCAACATAATGTCACATAATTCAGAGGACTAAGCAGAGAAACATATTCTAACAAGGTTTATAGCCTCAAAGAAGAGTGTGTTAAAGGTGGTTTTAGATTGCAAAGTGATTCTGTGCTGTGTCAAAGATTCATGGGGAAGGCATTCTTGAGTCACAGAGGATCTCAACTTAAATGGAAGGAGAGTAGGAACCAGCCTAATTGAGGGAATAATAGAAGTTATTCAGCATTAAAGGAAGGCTGCTAGCAAAAGAAAAACAATTGCTAATACCTGATTTGATTCTGGTGACTATTTCTCTCACCACTTTTTCTGTCCTTGGCCTTAAATGTCACCATCCCGAAATGTTTAGTCTGGAACTCTAGAAGGTTATGACAGTCTTTAGATCACCATCCATAGCACTTGTCCCAGTCTGAAATGACCTGTTTCTTTTTTAGTTAAATATCATTTTTACTTTAATTAATAATAAATAATTGTATAGATTTTATGGTAAGCTACACTAGTTTTTATTGTGTTTTTTTAATACACACAAAATTAAATTTGCCATCTTAATTATTTTACCCTGTTTCTTCATATTTACATCTGCCTCTCCACTGTCATGTAAGTTCAGTAAGATCCCTGTCTGTCTTGTTCTCCTCAGAACTCCTTGAACTCGGAAGTGACTGGCACACAATAAGTAGTAAATAAATATTTGCCAGATGAGTTAATAAATCTTTAGAACTGCTGTTTTTTTTTTTCAGATTTTTACAGACAAATGACCTAGGGTTAATTATTTTAAGTTGAAAAATATCCAAGCTAATTCAAGTAAAAGTGAAGTTCAAAATAAATTAGCCAGGAAATTCTTTAATCTTCTGTGTTAGCTTTAGCTCTGTGGCCCCAATCTCAATGTATATTCTTCTCATCATCACCAAAGGGAAAGTTTTAATTATTTTATCCATTTTTTCTTAATTTAAAGCTCAGTAAAACTTCAGTCTTTTAATATATATATAGCTATACATGTATATAAGGTATATATGTATATATAGCTATACAAGTATATAAGGTATATATGTATATATACCATTGGTATATATAGCTATATATATACATATATACCAATATATACATCAGTTTACCATATATAGCTATATATACATATATACATATATACACATATATACATACTATATATACACATATATACACACATATATAGCTATATATATGGTAAACTGAAACTTTAGTAAAACTTCAGTCTTTCAGCATATATATATATATATATATTTGAAACTACACTTTTTTTCCCTCTTTTAACTACTCGGAGATGGTAAGATCTGTTTATTACTTCAAGAGATCAGAGATGGTAATATCGTTTCCTTTCTTCATAGAGCTATGAGAATTAATTTTAAGAAATAAATCTATATATATCTTTGATTATCCTGGTGCTGGGTACTATTAAAAAGCCCAAGATCCTGCTTAGATTTTAAATCATGTTTTATCTGTAATGTCTATAAAGGATGAATTATTCATTTAAAAAATAATACAAACTTAATTTTCAGTGTGATATTTAGGGAACTTGAATATCCCCAAACGACAGACTATTCAGGACCCAACTGATTGGTTACTTTCCCTGATAAATAGTAAAGGTATGCTTAGTTTACAAACAGGTTTATGTAGTAAGTTTACAAGCTTGTTAACTATAGGAAGCATGTGCCGGGGAATTTTTCTCATACTCGGGACTTTTTAGTAACAATGATGAACTTATTTTAAACTTCTCAGCATGAAGAGAAGGGTGGGTCATATATTGATGCTGTGAGAACCATTGGACCAATACTATGTCATGATTACTTTCTGACATGGTAAGATTAAATACCACTTCTTTTTGTCCAGGCAACAATATGCTTTAAACTCCTCAGAATCTTCAGCAGGGGGTTAGTATATACCTCAACCCAGGAGGCTCTGGGGTAGTTAAGTATTTAATCTAAAAATTTACCCACCTATTAAGCCTTACAGGTGCTATGGTGCTGCATGGCCTTGTCCGCCTGCCCCCCCACTCCTTCCGCTTGCCTCTTTCTCTTCCAGAGTGCACTTAGTACCCACAAAAGAGAAAAATAAGTACCATTAAGTGCAGGGGCCACGGCATTTCTTGGAAAAGCCTGCAAATGCCTACCAATATGCCACGTGCAGAGTGAGCATCTAATTATAGTTCAAACCAGGACATACTTAAGAGGGAAAAGGAACCCTAACAGGCAGGGTGGCCAGGACAGGAGTAAACTATACTGCCCAAACAAAGCAGAGTTCATGGTGTGTGATCACCTGAGCATGAACACAGTGTTGCTGCTAATAATGATGATGATAATCATGCTCTCGTAAGAATATGTGCCCAGTGTATTTCTGCATTTTACATTTGTTACTGATCCTGTGACGACTGTGGAGTTGCTGTTTATGTTACTCCTGTCTCACACTCATTTGGTTTAGCTTTAGTTAAGAAACATTTTCTGTCTGATGTAACGAAGTGTCATCCTCAGTCACAGCCCCAAGGGGCTGTTTCTGTTACTTATTTTCTGGTGACTGCTTTGTCACCAGCTTTCAATTTCACTTGCCAGAGCAACTTGTAAATATAACACCATCTGAGAATGTCAAGGCTTTTCTGTTTCTGTTTTCTGGAATACATCTATTTCTAGAAATCTATCTATAACCACCAGCATTTCAGTCTATTTTTTTAGCAGCCACTTGTGCTGCTGTCGACGTGGAGTTTTTGATGAACGGTGGCTTCATTTGGGTTTGCAGTTGCACATGACTGGGGACTGCCGACATTCAGGAAACATGAATCTGAGTCTGTGGAGCCTTTGTACCACCTCACAAAGGAAGCATCTCCATCTTCAATATTTCTATTTGGTAAGAAACTTTTCTCAGTCTTTGTAGTTACAAATAAATAAAACTTAACACCAGGATTATGTGGTTATGTTACTATCTAGTAACGTAGTGATTATGCACCTCAGGTTTTTATGCTTAAACTTGGGTTCTAGATTTATTAAAATCTACTCAGCCAGAATCTGCATCTCCATTTTTGTAATTTTTGTCCCATTACCACATTTTGTCCCATTACCACATCGCCTCAGTTTCCAGTCTAGTAAAATGAGACTTGAGTCATATTATTCTTCTTTAATTTTAATGAAGCAGAGCACTGAGACAATCATTTGTGGGGCGATTCTGACCAAGGAAATGCATTAAAATTTCAACTTCCACAAACATAGACATGCAGATCAAAACCAAAATTCCTTCTATTCACTTCCTGGAACTTCTCAAAAGATTTGACCATGTCTTTTGCTCTTCTTTCACCTTAGAGAAGGATTCTCAGATCATCTGCAGCAAATAAAAAGCTGGGTGAAAGTTTAGTGACACGTCCCAGAGGTTTACTTTTCTGGGCCTATTATTGTTCACTGGCTTTGTAATTTCCTTTGGTGTGGAAGAAAGAGCATATACACAAAGTTGGCAGAGTTCTAGCTCTGAGGCATTGTCAGACTCATAGGAAGGAATAATCATAATCAAATTCCTTAGACAACTCAGCTCACACTTAGTGAATGCATATTATAGACTCTGCTAAGAACTTTACATAAGTTATCTCGGACTATAGACTCAATCCTATGAATTAAGCATTATTGTTATCCCTATTTTAAAGATGAAGAAATTGAAATTTAGAAGCCTTAAGTAAATTGCTCAAGGATATACTGCTAGTAAGGGGTAGGGCCAGCATTAGGCAAAGAAGCAACTTGGCTCTATACAGTCTGTAATACTACTCTCTGTACTCTTATGTATTCCCCACTATAATAGGAACAAATGTAATGTGCTGTAGAAGAAATAATAAACAACATGAATATGCTGAGAAAAAACTTTAAGTAATACTCTAGTTAGGAAGAAAAATGATCTAGGCAACATAAATTTAGGGAAAATAAGACTTCGTTTGGTTTTAGGATAGGATGCCTGCTGGGCACACCAACAATGGACAATTGCGAGAAAAATAGCACATAACTCAGAAAAACAGGAGTTTGTTTAGTTTTAGAATATGATGAGGAAAATGGTCCTATTGGTTTTTGAAAAGTTATGCTAGGAAACTGTGCAAGAAAATATTTTATCGATTTATTTATTAAGTCAGAAAATATTTATTGAATATCTACTATGTACCAAGAACTGTTTTACATGCTTAAGATACAGGGTGAAAAGTCAAAGTCTCTGCCCTAATAGAACTTAATTTCTACAGAAGTAGACAGATCATATATAAATAAGCAAATAAAAACAAAATTTAGATAGTAACTATTGAGAACTGTGACGAGTTTGGGATTGTCACCCTGCTTGCAAGCTAACAAGTTAGACTGTCACTGTTTCATGGATACTGGCAGAAAATGTAAAATTTTATATTCAGGTAGGAGAGGAGAATCAGCCTTCCATCAAAGGGGCTTTCTTACTTGTCTTTTCTCAGAAAGATCCATTTTAGCACACAATGCACAAGAAAGTTGAGGAACAGCCGGGCGCGGTGACTCAAGCCTGTAATCCCAGCACTTTGGGAGGCCGAGACGGGCGGATCACGAGGTCAGAAGATCGAGACCATCCTGGCTAACACGGTGAAACCCCGTCTCTACTAAAAAATACAAAAAACCAGCCGGGCGAGGTGGCGGGCGCCTGTAGTCCCAGCTACTCGGGAGGCTGAGGCAGGAGAATGGCTTGAACCCGGGAGGCGGAGCTTGCAGTGAGCTGAGATCCGGCCACTGCACTCCAGCCTGGGCAACAAAGCGAGACTCCGCCTCAAAAAAAAAAAAAAAAAAAAAAAAGAAAAGAAAGTTGAGGAACAAAAATAGATGTTCTTAGACCCTTCCATGCCTTCATACCCCATGGAAACTGTGCATAATCCCAGGGGCACACATACCCAGTTTGCTCTAAATGAATTAGTTCGTTGTTTTTCAGAATCCAAATAAATCCCTTTGAGAAATGGATGGAAGCTCTGGACCATCTCCCACAGAAAATTGCATATACATGTACTCATAATGTTTCATGTAATTTTAGAGAATACAGACCACCCTGAATCCCATGCATTGAACTCAATTAAGAAACCCTGGCCAGATCCAACAACATAATTTGAAGGTGAGGGAATCAGACACAGAGAAGTTAACCGATTCAAAACAGCATAAGCTAGGTAGCTGGAGAGAATATATGCAGAGCCCTTGGCCCAGGAGAGTAATTTTTAAAAAGGCTCCTTTCCTCCTGCCCCTCTCAGAATTATAGGTCTAGTTGTTTTTTTTGTTTTTGTTTTTGTTTTTTTCCAGAAGTAGGATGATAATCTGAATCTCCTGAATTTCTATTAAATAACAGTTATTTTAAAAATAGATAGTTCATTTAACTTATCCAAATACACCAAATATCCATGTTTGTAACCACATCTTTAATTCATTTGCTTTTTGACATAATATAAAAAGAGGCTTTTTCCATGTGTCCTAAATATTGAAACTTGCATTCTAACGAAAATTTTTTTAAATTGTATTTTAAACTATTAATAATGATATACATTTATGGGATACAAAGTGATGCTATGATTTATGAACAAAATATGGAATAATTAGCTCAAGCAAATTAACATATTAATCACCTCAAATACGTATTTTTGTGGTGAGAACATTTGAAATTTACTCTTAGCAATTGTGAATTGTATAATATGCTATTGTTAACTATATTTACCATGCTGTGTAATCTGTGTAATAGAACTCAAAAAAAAAGTATTCTGCCTGTCTGAGATTTTATATTTTTTAACCATCTTATATGGTTTGACTGTGTCTCCACCCAAATATCATCTTGAACTATAGCTCCCATAATCCCCACATGTCATGAGAGGGACCCAGTGGGAGGTAATTGAATCATAGGGGCAGGTTTTTTCTGTGCTGTTCTCATGATGCAGAATGAGTCTCATGAGATCCGATGGTTTCATAAAGGGAAGTTCCCCTGTACCCACTCTCTTGACTGCTGTCATGCAGGATGTGCCTTTGCTCCTTCACCTTCCACTATAATTGTGAGGCCTCCCCAGCTGTGTGGAACTGTGAGTCCATTAAACCTCTTCTACTTTATAAATTACCCAGTCTCTGGTATTTCTTCATATAAGCAAATGAAGTATGAAAATGGACTAATATAGTAAATTGGTACCAGAAGTGGGGTACTGCTATTAAGATAACCAAAAATGTGGAAGCGACTTTGAAACTGGGCAACAGGCAGAGGTTGGAACACTTTGGAGGGCTCAGAAGAAGACAGGAAAATGTGGGAAACTTTGGAGATTCTTGTTGAATGATTTTGACCAAAATGCTAATAGTAATATGGACAAGGAAGCCCAGGCTGAGGAGGTCTTAGATGCAGTTGAGAGCTTACTGGGAACTGGAGCAAAGGTGATGCTTGCTATGCTTTAGCAAAGAGATAGGTGGCATTTTGCCTCTTCCCTACAGATCTGTGGAAATTTGAACTTGAGAAAAGGGATTTAGGGCATCTGGTGGAAGAAATCTCCAAGCAGCAAAGCATTCAAGAGATGACTTGAGTGATCTACAAAGCATTTAGCTTTATTCATTCACAAAGACATGATTTGAAATTGGAACTTATGTTTAAAAGGGAAGCATATCATCAAAGTTCAGAAACTGCAGCCTGACAATGCGATAAAAAAGAAAAACTCATTTTCTGAGAAGAAAATCAAGCCGCTACAGAAATTTGCATAAGTAATGAGAAAACAAATATTAATCGCCAAGACACAAGGGAAAATGTCTTCAGGGCATGTCAGAGACCTTTACAGCAGCCCCTCCCATCACAGGCCCAGAGGCTAGGAGGAAAAATGGTTTCATGGGCCCAGAGCCTTGCTGCTTTGTGCAGTCTAGGGACTTGATGCTCTGCATCCCAGCTGTGGCTAAAATGGGCCAACGTATAGCTCAGGCCATTGCTTCAGAAGGTGTAAGTCCCAAGTCTTGGCAGCTTACACGTGGTATTAGGCCTGCAGGTGCACAGAAATCAAGAATTGAGGTTTGGCAACCTCCACCTAGATTTCAGAGGATGTATAGAAATGCCTGAATGTCCAGGCAGAGTTGTGCTGCGAGGGCAAAGCCCTCATGGAAGATCTCTGCTAGGGCAGTGAGGAAGGAAAATGTGAGGTGGGAGTCCCCACACAGAGTCTCTAGTAGGGCACTGTAAGAAGAGGACCACCATCCTTCAGACCCCAGAATGGTAGATCCACTGACAGCTTGCACTGTGCACCTGGAAAAGCCACAGGCACTCAATGTCATGCTGTGAAAGCAGCCAGGAGGGTGGTCTACCTGGCAAAACCACAGGGGTGGAGCTGCCCAAGAAAATGGGAACCCATCTGTTGCATCAGCATGACCTGGATGTGAGACATGGAGTCAAAAGAGATCATTTTGGAGCTTTAAGATTTGACTGCCCTGCTGGACTTTGGACTTGCATGGGTCCTGTAGCCCCTTTGTTTTGGCCAATTTCTCCCAGCTGGAATGGGTGAATTTACCTGATGCCTGTACCCTCATTGTATCTAGGAAGTAACTAACTTGCTTTTGATTTTACAGGCTCATAGGTGGAAGGGACTTGCCTTGTCTCAGATGAGACTTTTGACTGTGGACTTTTGAGTTGATGCTGAAATGAGTTAAGACTTTGGGAGACTGTTGAGAGGCATGATTGGTTTTGAAGTGTGAGGACATAAGATCTGAGAGGAGCCTGGGGCAGAATGATATGGTTTGGCTCTGTCCTCACCCAAATCTCTTGTTTTTTTTCTTTTATTTTCGTCTTCTTCTTCTTCTTCTTCTTCTTTTTTTTTTTTTTTGAGACAGAGTCTTGCTCTGTTGCCCAGGCTGGAGTGGAGTGGGATAATCTCAGTTTACTGCAAACTCTGCCTGCTGAATTCAAGTGATTCTCCTGCCTCAGCCTCCCCAGGAGCTGAGATTACAGGTGCCCACCACCATCCCCAGCTAATTTTTGTATTTTTAGTAGAGACGGAGTTTCATCATGTTTTTCAGGCTGGTCTCAAACTCCTGACCTCAAGTCATTGGCCCATCTCAGTTTTCCTTAGTGCTGGGATTACAGGTGTGAGCCACCATGCCCCAAACCTCATCTTGAATTGTAACTCCTATAATCCCCATGTGTTGTGGGAGGGACCTGGTGGGAGATAATTGAATGATGGGGATGGGGTTTTCCCATGCTGTTCTCATGAGAGTGAATAAGTCTCACAAGATCTGATGGTTTTATAAAGGGCATTTGCCCTGCACATGCTCTTTTTGCCTGCCACCATGTAAGACAGGCCTTTGCTCCTCCTTCGCCTTCTCCCATGATAATGAGTCATGTGGAACTGTGAGTTTATTAAACTCTTTTTCTTTATAAATTACCCAGTCTCATATATGTCTTGATTAGCAGTATGAGAATGGACTAATACAGTAAGTTGGTACCGGGTAGCAGGTGCTGCTGTGAAGATACCCCAAAACGTGAAAGCAACTTCAGAAATGGGTAACAGGCAGAGGTTGAAACAGTTTGGAGAGCTCATAAGAAGATAGGAAGACATGGGAAAGTTTGGAACTTTCTAGAGACTTGTTGAATGTCATTCCATTGTGTATATGTGCCACATTTCTTTATCCGTTCATCTGTTGATGGACACTTAGGTTGATGTTATGACTTGGTTATTGTGAATAGTGATGCAGTGAATATGGGAATGCAGACATCTCTTTGACAAAATGATAATAAATCTGTTGTGTAAATATCCAGAAATGGGATTGCTGGATGAAAGGTAATTCTAATTTCAGTTTTTTGAGGAACTTCCTATATTAGGCCTTTCTTGTGCTGCCATAAAGAAATACTTGAGGATGGGTAATTTATAAGGAAAAGAAATTTAATTAGTTCACAGTTCTGCAGGATGTACAAGCATGCACCAGTATCTGCTTTGCTTCTGGTGAGGCCTCAAGAAGGCAAAGCAGGAGCAGGTGAATCACATGGCAAGAGCAGGAGAAAGAAAGAAAGGGAGAAGGTGCAACACACTTTTAAACAATGAGATCTCACATGAACTCAAAATGAGAGCTCAGTTATCACCAAGGGGTGCTGCTAAGCCATTCATGAGGGATCCATCCCCATGATACAACCACCCCCACTAGATCTCATCTCCAACAGTGAGAATCGCATTTCAACATGAGATTTGGAGTGAACAAACTACAAACCATGTAACTTCCATACTATATTTTTATTACTCACCACAATTTAGATTTAATTATTAGCAAAGTATCCAGTCATTTATACATGTATCACATTTATTTTTTAAACTTTTCTTCTAGGTTCAGGGATACATGTGCATTGTGCATGTTTGTTATATAGGTAAACGGCGTGTCACAGGAATTTGGTAAACATAAAATTTCATCCACCCGGGTAATAAGTATTATACCAACAAGGCCCCAGTGTCTGTTGTTGTTCTAGTCTCCATGTGTTCTCCTGGTTTAGCTCCCACTTATAAGTGAGAATAGACGGTATTTAGGTTTCTGTTTGTCTGTTAACTTGCTTAGGATAATGGCCTCCAGCTCCATCCAGGTTGCAACAAAAAACATAGTCACATTATTTTTTATGGCTGCATAGAATTCCATGGTGTATATGTACAACATTTTCTTTATCCAGTCTACCATTGATGGGCATTTAAGTTGATTTCATGTCTTTGCTATTGTGAATAGTGGTGCAATGAACATAAGCATGCATGTGTCTTTATGGTAGAACAATTATATTTCTTTGGTTATACACCCAATAATGGAATTGCTGGGTTGAATGGTAGTTCTGCTTTATGTTTTTTGAAGAATCACCACACTGCTTTCCACAATGGCTTACCTAATTTACATTGACTAACAATGTATAAGCATTCTCTTCTCTCCACAACTATGCCAGCATCTATTATTTTTTGACATTTTAGTAATAGCTATTCTGACTGGTGTGAGATGGTGTCTCACTGTGGTTTTGACTTGCATTTCTTTAATGATTAGCGATGTTGAGCTTTTTTCTATGCTTGTTGGCTGCATGTATGTCTTCTTTCTAAGTGTCAGTTCATGTCCTTTGCCCACTTTTTAAGGGGGTTGTTTTTTTCTTGTAAATGTGTTTAAGTTCCTTACAGATTCTGGATATTAGAGTTTTCTCAGATGCATAGTTTGCATATATTTTCTCCCATTCTGTAGGTGGTCTGTTCTGTTGATAGTTTCTCTTGCTTGCTGTGCAGAAGCTTTTTAGTTTACTTAGATCCCACTTGTCAATTTTTGTTATGTCACAATTCCTTTTAGCATCTTTGTCATGAAATATTTACAAAGTCCTATGTCCAGAATGATGTTTCCTGGGTCAAATTCCAGACTTTTATAGTTTTATGTTTTACAATAAAGTATTTAATCCATCTTGAGTTGATTTTTGAATGCAATGTAAGTTAGGAGTCTAGATTCAATTCTCTTCATATGGCTAACCAATTATTCCAGCACCATTTATTGAATAAGGCGTCCTTTTTCCATTGCTTGTTTTGTCAAATTCTTTGAAAATCAGATGGTTGTAGGAGTGGCTCTGTATTCTATTCTGTTGGTCTATGTGTCTAATGTTGTACCAGTACCATGCTGTTTTTGTTACTGTAGCCCTATAGTATAGTTTGAAGTCAGGTAACATGATGCCTACAGCTCTGTTCTTTTTGCTTAGGATTGCCTTGACTATTTGGGCTCTTTTTTTGGTGCCACATGGATTTTAAAATAGTTTTTTCTAATTCTGTGAGGAATGTTAGTATTTGATAGGAATAGCATTGAGTCTATAAATTGCTTTGGGCAGTATGGTCATTTTAACAATATTTATTCTTCCTATTCATGATCATGGACTGTTTATCCATTTGTTTGTATCATCTCTGATTTCTTTGAGTAGTGTTTTACAATTCTTGTTGTAGAGATCTTTCACTTCCCTGGTTAGCTGTATTCCTAGGTATTTTATTCTTTCTGTGGCAATTGTGAATGGAGTTGGCTTCCTGATTTGGCTCTTGACTTGGATGTTGTTGGTGTATGGAAATGCTACTGATTTTTGTATGTCTATGTTTTATCCTGAAACTGCTAAAATTTTTTATCAGATCAAGAAGCTATTGGGCAGAGATTATGGAGTTTTCTAGATGTAGAATCATGTCATCTGCAAACAGGGATAGCTTGATTTTCTGTCTTCATTTGGGAAGCTTTTATTTCTTTCTCTTGCCTGATTACTCTGGGAAGGACTTTCAATACTATGTCTTGTGCCAGTTTTCAAGGGGAATGTTTCTAGCTTTTGCCCATTCAGAATGATGTGGCTACGGGTTTGTCATAGATAGTTTTATTATTTTAAAGTATGTTCTTTCAAAGCCTAGTTTATTGAGGGTTTGAAACCTGAAGGGATGTTGAATTTTATTGAAAGCCTTTTCTGTATCTTTGAGAAAATCATGTGGTTTTATTCTTTAATTTTGTTTACGTAGTAAACCACATTTCAGTAGGAATGGCATCAACTCTTCTTCATATATCTGGTAGAATTTGGCTGTGAATCTTTCTGGTCCTGGGCTTTTCTTTTTTTTGGTTTGTAAAGTTTTTATTACTGATTCAGTTTCAGAATTTGTTATTGCTCTGTTCAAGGATGTTATTTCTTCCTGGGTCCATCTTGGGAGGCTGTTTGTGTCCAGAAATTTAACCATTTTTTCTAAATTTTGTATTTTGTGTGCATAGAAGTATTCATTGTAGTCTCTGATGGATTTTTTTGTATTTCTGTGGGGTAAGTGGTAATGTCCCCTTTGTCATTTCTAATTGTGTTTATTTGGATCTTCTCTCTTTTTTATTTGTTAGTCTAGCTAGCCATCTATCTGTCTTATTATTTTTTTCAAAGAACAAACTCCTGAATTCATTGATCTTTTGCATATTTTTTGTGTGCCTCAGCTTCCTTCCATTCAGCTCTGATTTTTGCTATTTCTTATCTTCTGCTAGCTTTGGGGTTGGTTTGCTCTTGCTTCCCTAATTCTTCTATTTGTGATGTTAGTTTGTTAATTTGAGATATTTCTAAATTTTTCACTGTTTTAATTTAATTTAATGTAACTTAATTTAGGAGAGCTAAGTAATTAAACATGAGGCCAAAGTACGTAAGAAAGTGGCAGTCTTTTATTGCAAATATGCACACACTCTTGGGCGAAGTTCTCTGGTCTTCGGGTGTGGGGGGCCAGGGAAGTCACGCTGGCGCTCTTGGGTGATGTTCTCCGGTCCACAAATGAGGGGGCCGAAGAAGTCACGCTGGCTCCTGCCAGTGGCAGACTTTTATGCATTGGTACTGGAAGGGGGAGGGCAGTGGGCAGGATAAGGGTGTGATAGGGGCGTCTCCGTAGGCGTGGCCGGGTAAGTTTTGATCTCTTCCGATTGACATCACCTGGCGCATGCTCGGTTGATCTGCATCTTCCCGGGGCGGGCTGCATTTTCCCGCGCGGGAAAGTTGGTGAGGAAGAACCCGGAAGCAACATGGATTATGCCTTCTTGTTCACCTTCCTCCATCTTGTCCTTTCTCCTTCCCCCAAACATTCACAAGGGTGTTTAGTGCTATAAAATTCCTTCTTAACACTCCCTTAGCTGTGTCCCAGAGATTCAGGTATGTTGTGTCTTTGGTCTCATCAGATCCAAAGAATTTCTTGATTTCTGCCTTAATTCCATTGTTTACCCAAAAGTCATTCTCCAGCAGGTTTTTACATTTCCATATAATTGTATGACTTTGTGAAAGAAAAATATCTGAAGGGGAACCCTAAATTATGGGGGAACAAGGCCTCTGAAGTGGGAAGAAAATGATCAGCAAATGGGGGAAAAAAAAATACAAGATTCTTAATTTTAACTAGAAAAGGAGCTTTATTTACATAACAAGGCCACCTTTTGGCCAGCCATATCAAACTGAAAAAACAATGGCTATACATCTAAAATGGCATTTTGCCCTAGCTGAAATATGGTAATAAGATTTTAAAAAAATTTTTTAAGAAGCTCAATGATTAAAAGTTAGCTTAATTAAAAGGCTAACGTCCAAGATGTGTGTGTATGTATGCGTGTATTCATGTTTGTATTTGAAAGGCCTTCTTCGTGTTTTTGTTTTTGCTGTTGTTTGTTTTTCTCTCCTAAGACCTAGTCTTTTTCTTGAGCAAAAGTTTTTTTTTCTTTTCCTTCTCAGTTGACTGAATTCTGTTTTCACCTGATTTTTTGAGTAAAATAGCTATTGTAACAGAGGCTACTCTTGGATTTTTAAGGAAGAATGTAGTTTAATTTTATGTTTAATTTGGCTCAAAGTAAAATAAAAGCATTTCCCTCTAGCACCACCAGACTTTTTTCTCTCTGTACCTTATGATGTAAATTTTGCTATTTGATTTTCACCTGAGTTGTTTCCTTTAATGTGCAAATTTAAGGCTATTTAGCTGACAGCTGCCTAGGGTTATAAAACAGGTTACAGGTTACCAAGAATCTGAGGGAAAAAAGAATTGAGGGTACATCTTTATAAATCTATAAAATGTACTTGTATTGGCATTTCTAATACATCCTTATATATATATTTAATTGTTGTGTACACAATGCCTCACTACTGAAAATACATAAAGGAGCTCTAATTAGTTGGCTTAAAGAAAAATAAAAGCACTTAAATAAGATACTAAAAAAGAAATAACTAGGCTGGGCGCGGTGGCTCAAGCCTGTAATCCCAGCACTTTGGGAGGCCAAGGCGGGTGGATCACGAGGTCAGGAGATCGAGACCATCCTGGCTAACACGGTAAAACTCCATCTCTACTAAAAATACAAAAAATTAGCTGGGCGTGGTGGCAGGCGCCTGTAGTCCCAGCTACTCAGGAGGCTGAGGCAGAAGAATGGCGTGAACCTGGGAGGTGGAGCTTGCAGTGAGCTGAGATCGTGCCACTGCACTCCAGTCTGGGAGACACAACGAGACTCCATCTCAAAAAAAAAAAAGAAAAAAGAAAAAAGAAATAACTAGTCAAATGTGTCAGTCCTCTGAGCCCAAGCCAAGCCATCCATCCCCTGGGACTTGCAAGTATAGGCCCAGATGGCCTGAAGTAACTGAAGAATCACAAAAGAAGTGCAAATGCCCTGCCTTGCCTTAACCAATGACATTCCACCACAAAAGAAGTGAAAATGGCCAGTCCTTGCCTTAAGCGATGATATTATTTTGTGAAATTCCTCTTCCTGGCTCATCCTGGTTCAAAATCTCTCCCACTGAGCACCCTGTGACCCTGACTCCTGCCCGCCAGAGAACAACCCCCCTTTGACTGTAATTTTCCTTTACCTACCCAAATCCTATAAAACGGCCCCACCCTTATCTCCCTTGGCTGACTCTCTTTTTGGACTCAGCCCGCCTGCACCCAGGTGAAATAAACAGCCATGTTGCTCACACAAAGCCTGTTTGGTGGTCTCTTCACACGGATGCACATGACATTTTGGTGCCATGACTCGGATCAGGGGACCTCCCTTGGGAGATCATCCCCTGTCCTCCTGCTCTTTGCTCCATGAGAAAGATCCACCTACCACCGCGGGTCCTCAGACCCACCAGCCCAAGGAACATCTCACCAATCTTAAATCGGGTAAGCGGCCTCTTTTTTACTCTTCTCCAACCTCTCTCACTATCCCTCAACCTCTTTCTCCTTTCAATCTTGGCACCACCCTTCAATCTCTCCCTTCTCTTAATTTCAATTCCTTTCATTTTCTGGTAGAGACAAAGGAGACACGTTTTATCCGCGGACCCAAAACGCCGGGGCGGGTCACAGACTGGGGAAGGCAGCCTTCCCTTGGTGTTTAATCATTGCAGGGACGCCTCTCTGATTACTCACCCACGCTTCAGGGGAGTCTGACCACGCTGCAGGGACGCCTGCCTTGGTCCTTCACCCTAAGCGGCAAGTCCCGCTTTTCTAGGGGAGGGGCAAGCACCCCAACCCCTACCCTCCCTGTCTCTACCCTGTCTCTGCTTTTCTGGGGGAGGGGCAGGCACCCCGACCCCTTCTCTCCCTGTTTCTACTCCTCTGCTTTTCTGGGGGAGGGGCAGAACCCCAACCTCTTATTTTTGTGCCCTTATTTTTGTGCCCTGATCTCTTATTTTTGCATCCTGGCCTCTTATTTTTGTGCCCCAATACTTTATTTCTGCTCCCTGACCCCTTTCCTGCTTTTCTGGAGGGCAAGAACCCCCAAACTCCATCTCTCTGTGTCTCTACTCTCCCTTTTCTCTGGGCTTGCCTCCTTCACCATGGGCAACCTTCCACCCTCCATTCCTCCTTCTTCTCCGTAACCTGCGTTCTCAAGAACTTAAAACCTCTTCAACTCACACGTGATATAAAACCTAAATGCCTTATTTTCTTCTACAGTGCCCTTAACCCCAATACAAACTCGACAGTAGTTCCAAATAGCCAGAAAATGGCACTTTCGATTTTTCCATCCTACAAGATCTAAATAATTCTTGTCGTAAAATGGGCAAACAGTCTGAGGTGCCTGATGTCCAGGCATTCTTTTACACATTGGTCCCTCCCTAGTCTCTGTTCCCAATGCAACTTGTCCCAAATCTTCCTTCTTTCCCTCCCGCTTGTCCCCTCAGTCCCAACCCCAAGCGTCACTGAGTCTTTCCAACCTTCCTTTCTACAGACCCATCTGACCTCTCCCCTCCTCTCCAGGCCGAGCTAGGTCCCAATTTTTCCTCAGCCTCCGCTCCCCCACCCTATAGTCCTTTTATCACCTCCCCTCCTCACACCCAGCCCAAAACAGAATGATTTGCACTTGTGTTATTTTTAATAAATAAGACATTAATATGGGTTTAATGAAAATAGCTGCATCTTGAATTTAGTAAAATTACCATAACTTCTAATCCTGTGGCTTTAGGCAGTCTAGTCCACAGACAGTAAGAAGGTTTGTTTTGGGAAAGTACTGTTACCTTTGTTTCAAAGCTAAATTATAAACTAAGTTCCTCCCAAAATTAGTTCAGCCTATGCCCAGGAATGAACAAAGACAGTTTGCAGGTTAAGAGCAAGATGGAGTCAGTTAGGTCAACTTTTTTTCACTGTCACAGTTATAATTTTGCAATGGTGGCTTCATAACTTTAAATTGTGACTATTACTGTTTTCATAAATAATTTAGGTTAACGATTAAAATAAAATAATTAGGTAAATATAATGGGACAAATACTTGTAGACAAGCTGGTCATAATTTAGAATATAAAGTTATATTAAATTAAATAATACAGATTTCATTATTTGGGCATTTTCCAATAAACATATATTGTAGGAAAACATTCCTGCCTTAAAAATAAAAAGGTGTGTCCTTTTTTAAAAATAAAAAATGTGGGGCCGTGGTGGCTCATGCCTGTAATCCCAGCACTTTGTGGGGCTGAGATGGGCAGATCACAAGGTCAGGAGATCAAGACCATCCTGGCTAACACAGTGAAATCCCATCTCTACTAAAAATAGAAAAAATTAGCTGAGTGTGGTGGCAGGCGCCTGTAGTCCCAGCTACTCAGGAGGCTGAGGTAGGAAAATGGTGTGAACCCAGGAGGTGGAGCTTGCAGTGAGCCGAGATCATGCCATTGCACTCCAGCCTGGGCAACAGAGCAAGACTCCATCTCAAATAAATAAATAAAAACAAATAAAAATAAAAAAGTGTATCCTTTTTTAAAAACAAAAAAGTGAAAAAGTTTTGTCTAATTTGAAACTTTTTTGAAAATTATGTATAAAACAAGGTAAAAGGTACCAGGAAATTTAAAAAGATGTAAAGAAAGTTATAAAAATAAATGGTTTTCTTGAGGTAAAAAAACTTAGAGAATAATTTTATATAAGAACAAATGTTATATGATAAATTTGATTCTAAAATAAAATAACTGGTTGTTTAAAAAGGAGGGATGTTCAGGACAAACCAGAAAATAAAAGCATGTCAAGAATGATCAGTGTAAATCACAATAAAAGGATTTATATATTTTTAAAAAATCAAAAACTTTTATATAATAAGTTGTCATATTATTATTACATTTTGGTTTGCTTAGAAAAAAACTGAGATAAATTTTTTAAATTAAGGTCATTATATCCATGTATCTTCCTACACGTGCTTTTAAAGTCCTTGTAACATCGAGTTAGAGGGCTTTAACTCCTGGGTCTAAAAAGGACACTAAGTCCTGCTAAATCTTAAACACTGACAGCAATTAAGGCCTCATCTTTAGGCCCCATAGAAGATGCCAATCAAAATAAACTGCATTCCTGAGACACAGGGCAAGAAATTAAAGCTATTCAAGTCCTCAATGCCCAGGGACTATCAGGGAAGAGGTTGGCACATAAGACAGTAAGGGCTGATTTTGAAAAATAAAATAACTTCAGTTTCTCTATAAATTAACCATTAGTGTCAAAATCACACTGATGCAAAACCAGTACATGGACCCCTGTGTCAGATTAACAAGGTTTTCTTGAAGCATTAACCAACCTCTTAACAAAGGTTATAAAGATTATAAAAGGCTTATGGAAGTTATATTTTATAATCAGGATTAAGTTTTATAGATTCCTTACAAAATTTTATAAAACCAATATAATTGGCTTCATCCTGTTTTTTATTAGGGTTTCTTGTTTAGAAAATTAAGTCTCCTCTCTCAAAGAATGAGGGGTTTCAGCTTTTTATAAATCCTTGAATTATCACTTTGGTTAAATAAATTACTTTACAATGACCTGTAATCCTATTTTGTAATACCAGGTGCTTTAAATATTTTGATGGGAATTGCATTAAATCTGTAGATTGATTTGGGTAATATGAACATTTAAACAATATTAATTTTTCTAATTCATGAACACAGGATATCTTTCCATTTATTTGTGTATTTTATTTCTTTCATCAACATTTTCTAGTTTTTTGGTGTACTGGTCCTTCATCTCCTTGGCTAAATGTATGTATAAGTACTATTTTTTATAGCTATTATAAAAGGAAATTTGTTTATTTTGGGGGGAAATAGTTTATTCTTAGTATATAGAAACACTACTGATTTGTGTGTGTTAATTTTGTATCCTGCAACTTTACTGTATTTGTTTGATAGTTCTGTTTTTTGGTGGAGTCTTTAGGGTTTGTTACAAATAAGATCATCTCATCAGGAAACAGTGACAATTTCAATTCTTTTTTTCCTATTTGGATGCCCTTTATTTCTCCCTCTTGCCTAATTGCTCTGGCAAGGACTTCCAATACTATGTTGAATAAAAGCGTCAAGGCTGGACATCTTGTCTGGTTCCGGATCTCAGAGCAAGGGCTTTCAAATCTCACCACTGAGTATAATAATTGTTGTGAGCTTCACATATATGGCCTTTATTGTATTAAAATACATTCCTTCTATACCTACATTAGTGAGAGTTTTTATTATGAAAGGATATTGAATTTGTCAAATGTTTTTTCTGCATCTAATCAGATGATCTTATGTTTTTGTCTTTCATTCTGTTAATATGATATATAACTTACTGATTTGCATAAATTGAACCATCCTTACATCACAAGGATAAATCCCACTTGATCATGGTGAATGATCCTTTCAATGTGTTTTTGAATTGGTTTGCTAGTATTTTGTTGAAGATTTTTATTACTATGTTCATCAAGGATATTAGCCTGTAATCTTTTCTTGTAATGTCCTTGCCCAACCTTGGTATCAGGACAATGCTGACCTTGTAAAAAGTTTAGAAGTATTTTTGCCTCTTCATTTTTTTGAAAAGTTTCAGAAGGATCAGTATTAGTTCTTTAAATGTTTGGTAGAATTCAGATTGGCAACCATCAGGTCTTAGGGTTTTTATTACAGCAGACTTTTTATTATTGATTGAATCTCAGTACCCATTATTAGTCTTTTCAGATTGTCCATTTCTTCATGATGATTCAGTCTTGGTAGGCTGCATAGCTATGGCAAAAACTGCAATTACTTTTGTACCAACCTAAATATATGTGAAGAAATTTATCAATTTCTTCTAGTTTATCCAATCTGTTGTTGTATAGTTGGTCATAGTAGTCTCTAGTGATCCTTTGTATTTCTGTTATATTAGTTGCAATGACTCCTCTTCTGTTTGTGACTTTGAGTCATTTCTTTTTCTTATTCTAACTAAAGATTTGTGGATTTTATCATTTAAAATAACCAACTTAAGTTTTGTTGATCTTTTGTATGGTTTTTCTAGTCTTTATTTTATTTATTTTCTATTTTATTTTAATAATAAAAATCAGAGGGGGTTCCAAGATGGCCGAATAGGAACAGCTCCAGTCTGCAGCTCCGAGCATAAGCGATGCAGAAGACAGGTGATTTCTGCATTTCCAACTGAGGTACTCAGTTCATGTCACTGGGGCTTGTCGGACAGTGGGTGCAGGACAGTGGGTGCCACCCATGGAGTGTGAGCCAAAGCAGGGTGAGGCATCACCTAACCTGGGAAGCACAAGGGGTCAGGAAATTCCCTTTCCTAGCCAAGGGAAGCTGTGACAGATGGCACCTGGAAAACTGGGTCACTCCCACCCTAATACTGCGCTTTTCCAACAGTCTTAGCAAATGGCACACCAGGAGATTACATGTTGTGCCTGGCTCAGAGGGTCCAACGCCCATGGAGCCTCACTCATTGCTAATACAGCAGTCTGAGATCCAACTGTAAGGTGGCAGGGAGGCTGGGGGAGGGGTGCCCACAATGGCTGAGGCTTGAGTAGGTAAACAAAGCGGCCTGGAAGCTCGAACTGGGTGGAGCCCACCACAGCTCAAGGAGGCCTACCTGCCTCTGTAGACTCCACCTTTCGGGGCAGGGCATAGCTGAAGAAAAGGCAGGAGAAACTTCTGCAGACTTAAGTGTCTTTGACAGCTTTGAAGAGAGTAGTGGTTCTCCCAGCATGGAGTTTGAGATCTGAGAACAGACAGACTGCTTCCTCAGGTGGGTCTCTGATCCCTGAATAGCCTAACTGGGAGGCACCTCCCAGTACGGGCTGACTGTTACCTCGCATGGCCAGGTGTCCCTCTGAGACAAAGCTTCCAGAAAATGGTCAGGCAGCAACATTGGTTATTCTGCAATATTTGCTGTTCTGCAACCTCCACCGGTGATACCCAGGCAAACAGGGTCTGGAGTGGACCTCCAGCAAACTCCAACAGACCTGCAGCTGAGGGTCCTGACTGTTAGAAGGAAAACTAACAAACAGAAAGGACATCCACACCAAAACCCCATCTGTATGTTATCATCATCAAAGACTAAATGTAGATAAAACCACAAAGATGGGGAGAAATCAGAGCAGAAAAGCTGACAATTCTAAAACTCAGAGCACCTCTTCTCCTCCAAAGGAACGCAGCTGCTTGCCAGCAATGGAACAAAGCTGGATGGAGAATGACTTTGATGAGTTGAGAGAAGAAGGCTTCAGACAATCAAACTTCTCCAAGCTAAAGGAGGATGTTCGAACCTATCGCAAAGAAGCTAAAAACCTTGAACAAAGATTAGACAAATGACTAGAATAACCAGTGCAGAGAAGAACTTAAATGACTTGACGGAGATGAAAACCATGGCACGAGAACTACGTGATACATGCACAAGCTTCAGTAGCCGATTCCATCAACTGGAAGAAAGGGTATCAGTGACTGAAGATCAAATGAATGAAATGAAGCCAGAAGAGAAGTGTAGAGAAAAAAAGAGTAAAAAGAAATGAATACAGCCTCCAAGAAATATGGGACTATGTGAAGAGACCAAATCTACATCTGATTGGTGTACCTGAAAGTGATGGGGAGAAGGGAACCAAGTTGGAAAACACTCTGCAGTATATTATCCAGGAGAACTTCCCCAACCAAGGAAGGCAGGCCAACATTCAAATTCAGGAAATACAGAGAACGCCACAAAGATACTCGTTGAGAAGAACAACTCCAAGACACATAATTATCAGATTCACCAAAGTTGAAATTAAGAAAAAATGTTAAGGGCAGCCAGAGAGAAAGGTCGGGTTACCCACAAAGGGAAGCCCATCAGACTAACAGCGGATCTCTTGGCAGAAACTCTACAAGCCAAAAGAGAGTGAGGGCCAATATTCAACATTCTTAAAGAAAAGAATTTTCAACCCAGAATTTCATATCCAGCCAAACAAACTTCATAAGTGAAGGAGAAATAAAATCCTTTGCAGACAAACAAATGCTTAGAGATTTTGTCACCACCAGGCCTGCCTTACAAGAGCTCCTGAAGGAAGAACTAAACATGGAAAGGAACAACTAGTACCAGCCACTGCAAAAACATGCCAAATTGTAAAGACCATCGATGCTAGGAAGAAACTGCATCAACTAACGAGTAAAATAACCAGCTAATATCATAATGACAGGATCGAATTCACACATAACAATATTAGCCTTAAATGTAAATGAGCTAAATGCTCCAATTAAAAGACACAGACTGGTGAATTGAATAGAGTCAAGACCCATCAGTGTGCTGTATTCAGGAGACCCATCTCACGTGCAGACACACATAGACTCAAAATAAAGGGATGGAGGAAGATCTACAAATCCTAGAGTCAATCTGTTGATATGTCTTTAAAAATCTTCTTGGAAATTTGATTAAATTGCGTTGAACCTAAAGATTGAGTTGGGAAGAACTGACAGCTTAATAATGTGGAGTCTTCCAGTCCATAAATAGAATATGTGTTCCATTTATTATTTAACTTCAGCAATATTTTATAGTTGTTGAACCAATCTTGCAAGTCATTTGTATTTATTAATGCTATTATTAATGAAATTGACTTTCAAAATTTATTGCCAATTTTGTGCTGCCAGTACATAAAAATACAACTGATTTTTTGTATATTGAAAAAATAATAATAATGATAATAATCTACTCTGATTTTTATTATTTCCTTCCTTCTGCTAACTTTGGGCCTAGTTTGTTCTTTTTCTACTTCAGTGAGGAGTAATGTTGTTTATTTTAGATGTTTTGTTTTGTTTATTTTTGATGTAGGTGTTTATTGCTGTAACCTTTCCTTTGAGAACTGATTGTGTTGTATCCCATAAGTTTTGGTATATTGTATTTTCATTTTCATTTGTATAAAGATATTTTTAAATTTTCTTTTAAATTTCTTTATTGACCCATTAGTTGTTCAGGAAAATGTGTAAATTCCATGTATTTTTAAATTTTCTAAAATTCCTCCTGTTATTGATTTCTAGTTTCAATTAATTATAGTTGGAAAAGACACTTGATATTATTTCAGCCACCTTAAATTTGCTAAGGCATATTTTGTGACCTAACATATGACCTATCTGTGTGTGCACTCGAGAAGAATACATATTCTGCTGTTGTTGAATGGAACGTCTTGTATTTGTCTGTTAGTTTCATTTGGCTTACCGTGTTGTTCAAGTTCAGTATTGCCTCATTAATTTTATGTCTGAAAGACCTGCCCATTGTTGAAAGTGGGATATTGAAGTTCCCTATTATTATTGTATTGCAATCTATCTCCCCCCTCATATTCTTTAATACTTGTTTTATATATGAAGGTGCTTCTATGTTGGGTGCTATGTATATATATTCACAATTGTTATCCTCTTTATGAATTACTTCTTTATAATTACAGAAGTTCTTCTTTGTCTCTTTTCACAGTTTTTGACTTAAAGTCTATTTTATGTGATATGGGTGTATCTATCCTTGCTCTCTTTTGTTTTTTCTTTGTATGGAACATCTTTTTCTATCCCTTCACTTTCAATCTATGTGTGTCCTTAAAAGTAAGGTGAGTCTCCAGTAGGTAGTATATGTAAAATTTTGGCTTTTTGATGGGGGTCCCATAATTCCCATAAGATTTATTTACTATTTTCCATTCTTCTTTTTGTTTTTCATTTCAAATGTTCTGTCTTCAAGTTCACTGATTCTTTCTTCCACTTGATCAAGTCTAACGTTGAAACTTCCTATTGAATTTTTAAATTTAGTAATTGTATCTCTAAGATATCTATTTGGTTTTTTATTGTTTTCATTTTTGTCACACTTCTTAATTTGTTCATGTATTATTTTCCAGATTTTATTTAATTTACTATCCATGTATTCTTCAATGTAACTGAACTGCTTTGAGATTAATCTGAATTCTTTATCAGTCATTTCATAGATCTCCATTTCTTTTCCCTTCTTTTTTTGAGTAGCAACTACTGTAATTTTATTCTACTTTTTAGATTTTAATTATTATTTATTTCTTTAGGGTGCATTACGGAAGCCTTATTGGTTTCTATTGGATGTATTATGATTCTCTAATTTTTTGTAATCCTTGTGTCCTTGCATTATTCTTTACATTTTTAAGGAGACAGCCCCCTCTTCTGGCCATTACTTGTGTTCTTTGACAGGGATAAATCTTTGATATTTAATCTAACTTGTGATTCTTGAAGGGCCGGTCAGGTGAAATAAATCTAGACAAGGAGAGCTTGTTGTGAGTTCTCTAGTTGACTGGGCTGCTGTCTTTCCTCTGATGTCAAGTGGGGCTTATCTCCACTGTCTGGCAAGATCGCTGGCTGGATTCTGCTATTGGGCAGAGATGCTGGCTGGGGACTGCAATAGCTTGTGGTCACATCAATCACAGAATGCATTCCCTGGCCAAACAATTTTGCTATTTGTGGTCTGCAGCTGGGCAAGACTGAAGTTGGACTCTGAAGTTAGACATAGTTTCTGCTCAGGATGGGCAAGACCAGAGGTTATACTTCTTAGAAATGCATGATTAAGGATTGACTCCTTGTCAGGGTGGAGCCATGGTGTGGACTTTTCACTGAGTTGAGACACTTTGACCTCCTGGGTCAAACAGGTCTAGTCTCTATGATTCTCTGAAATGGGCAGAGGCAGGCACCATCCTGTCTGGATGGGGTCATTGAGCAGGCATTTTGGCTGAGTAGAGCTACTGCTTGACTGCCCAGGGCAATCAGATCTAGCTTCTATGCTTCTTTGAAATCGGCAGAGGTGGGTGTCTCGACCTGGGCAGGGTTGTTTTGGTGGGCTCTGACACTGGGTATGGAGACTAGCCATCTAGGGACTCAGGCTAGGTTTGACTTTCCTCCGTGCTTCCAAAGGTGACCAGATAAGTTTTGCAGGTGGTCTATAAGGTTTGCTGGTATCTCTGATTGAGCACCATAACTGGCAGGAACAAAGACCTACCACCAAGATTTTAGTGCTAGTGACCATGACCTCTGCCTTCTTTCTTTCTACCTAACCCCAGGCATTATAGCCAAGCCATTGGTCCCAATGTTTCCTGTGAGATGAGACCAGAGTGAGCATCCTGAGAAGTGTGTTGAGAAACTAGACAAACTTGATAACTTCAGTTCACTTTTCCTCCTGTAGACACTGTGGGCTCATGGAAATCCTCTTTCTCTAGTATTGTGCCAAATTGGTGGGTGGATGTGTAAGTGGCTGAAGTGAGACCACTCTCCTTTCCTTTGTAATTCAGTTTTCATTCAGTTCTATGGACCATGCAAGTATCTCCGGCCTGTTTCCAAGTAGTGGAGTTTTCAAAGTGATGTTCTGGTCTTTGGATATCTGCTAGTGAAATTTACATGGAGGCAGTGGGAGTGAAGGCTGAAACTTTCTATTCTGCCATCTTGTTGACATTCTGTAGTGTGCAGAAAATTCTTGATGTTCTGTTTCAAACAAACGCTTGGGTCAGAAAAAAATTATTTTGACAGGATATTTAAAAAATTAATTATTATTTCTGTGGCTTCAAAACTGCTCCAGAAACCCCGAAAGCACTTCCAAACTGAGATCATTGAGCATATAAACAATGGTGACAAGACAGCCCAAAGACCACCCCAACATGGTTTAAGAATGAAACTCAGGTAAGCAGTCGTATTTCTTTTCAGTTTTTGGGAAAATAAGAAAAAAAAATTTCATTTCACCTCCAAGATCAGATTCCAACTGTTAATAGTGTCTCTAGAAATTAAAATTTAAAAACCATAGGCTCAAAAATGAATCATAGGTAATTGCTTTGTGCCTCTAGTTATGCTTTTTTAAAAAAAATGTGTACATGTCTGGCTGGTTTTCAGCTTGCTTATTTAGGTCTGATATAAAGAAAACCAAGCTTCATATCACTAACGCAATAGAGTGAAAAGGTAGAAAGATGTATCCATTTTATTTCAGATGTGCAAGGTCTGCCATCTATGGTATAATATATGCACTAAGATGTATATGCACTAAGATATAGTTTCTCAAGATCTTGAAAAATATTGTTAAATGCTTCATTAGAAATTGCTTTCATGTTTTGTGTGGCTGTGTAAGTCAATGGTTCTCAGTGGGGGTAGTTTTGCCCCAAAGGGGACATTTGCCAGTGTGGAGATGTTTTTTATTGTTACAACTTGAGAAGCTTTGTGCTGTTGGCATCTGGTGTACAGAGGCCAAGGATGCTGTTAAACATCTCACAATGCACAGGACAGCTCCCCACAACAAAGAATTATGCCATCCAAAATGTCAGTAGTGTGGAAGACTTTGGGAGGCTGAGGCAGGTGGATCACGAGGTCAGGAGATTGAGACCATCCTGGCTAACATGGTGAAACCCCGTCTCTACTGAAAATACAAAAAATCAGCCAGGCGTGGTGGTGGGCACCTGTAGTCCCAGCTACTGGGGAGGCTGAGGCGAGAGAATGGCATGAACCCAGGAGGCGGAGCTTGCAGTAAGCCAAGATCATGCCATTGCACTCTAGCCTGGGTGACAGAGCGGGATTCCGTCTCAAAAAAAAAAAAAAAAAAAAAGTGTGGAGGTTGGCTTATATGTGTAAAGGTATAGGCGTATATGTATATAGTTGTAGGCTTATATGTGTAAATCTGTACTTATTTCTGTGACAACTACATGTTACCTGTGGGTTTATATCAATTTATTCTAAAATAAACAAAAATATTTGAAAAATCCACCTACTCTGCTTATGTAAAAACTTTTATCTATATCAAAAAGATCACTCAAAGTAATGCATTATTTCTAATATTTTCATGTTTGTCATTGTTCTGTGTGGGATAAAAATGTGTTCAAGGATGTAAGAAAAGGCATGTAGAAAAAAGTGACAATAATTAAAACAAAATTTAATCTTTACACTTTATGGATATAGAAAACTACCGTAAAACACATTTGAGTATTAATAATCTCACTTGTTGATGCTTTAATCATATTCCATTTTGTAACGTTATTTTTTCTAGCCAAAGGAATATTTTTAAATATAAACAAAGATCAAAGATATATTTTCAAAATGTACTAATTTATGACATTTTCCCACCTCTATCCTTAACCAAAAAATAAGTTCCCACAATATTTTAACTGAAGATTCATGAAAAGGGTGCTTTAGCAAATGTCATGCTAATGTACAGTCACGTGCCAAATAATGATTTGGTCAGTGATGGACTGTATATATCACAATGGTCCTATAAAGGTACAATGGAGTTTAATAATTCCTGTGGTGTAGTGACATCATAGCTGTAGTAACACCATAATGCAATGCATTACTCACATAGGAGCAACAGGCTATATATACAGTGTAGGTGTATAGAAGGCTATACCACCTCGGTTTGTATAAGTTCACCCTTAAGATGTTTTCACAGTGATGAAATCATCTAACACATTTCTCAAAATATATGCCTGTCATTAATTGATGCATTACTACAATTGATCAAATCTTCTATTGTTTGTGAAAATAATTGCAGACAACAGAATCCCCTCTAGCTGGTTTATGAAGAACAAATTTAAAAAATATGTATTATGTAGTTTACAGGTATCTTGGAGTGTCTAAGTATTGGGTCTGATTATCCAACCAGGAATAGAGCAGCCAAGAGAAAAGTCAAAAGACACTACTGTATCCAAATGTAAAACACAACTGTGCTCCCCACCCCAATACCTGTGACGCCAAGTCAGAAGCTTCACTATCACTTCAGATGGGCACCTCTGACATCATTTGTGCCAGTAGATACACTCTTTCTTGGTATAGCCACCAGCTATGTTTCTCATTGCTATCTGCAAATCAAGCATAGGTGGGTCAGTCTAGTAAAAAACAGATTGCTTGCAGTACCATGGCTGCTAGGGAGTGTGATATCATATTTTGTTTTTTAGCTTTTCAGTCTTTATAGCTCTAGAAATTAAGTTAAAAGGGATTGGAATGGGAGCTGTTTGAGCCAAATTATATTCTCTGCAATAGTCATGGAGCTCACATTCCAATAAATCAATTAAGATTAGGGTCAGCTACATAGAACAAAAACTAAACTAAATGACAATATCTTGTAATCTAAAAGATGTCTGTCTCTTACATAAAAGAAGTCTGAAAATGTGAAAGATTGCAAAAATAGCACCTATTCTTCACTGCTGCCTATATCACCCCCTTTGTCATGTAAATTGAAGTTCCTCCACTGAAGAGGTGGGATGTATTTCCTTGAATCTAGTCCTGTCTTGTGACTTGCTTTGGCCAATAGAATGAAGCAGAAGTGCTGGTATTCTAGTTCCAAGCCTAAACCTAAAGGAGTCGTGCATGTTTCTGCTGGGTCATTTGTGGTTTCATCATTACCACGAGAAGGATGTGCCCAGCTGGTCTGCTAAAGGATGAAAGGCACATAGAGCAGGGCTGAGTAATACCAGTTACTCTATTTGAACCCAGCTTAGATGAGGCAACTCCCAGTTGGTCCCCAAGAAGCCTGAGGGAGCCTAGCTTCTGATCAGCTAAATCTCATATATGTATGAAAAATACTTATTTTTTGTGAACATTTCTCACTTAGTATTATTGCAGCACTGGATAACTGAAACAGGAACAAAGCAGTCTGAGGCAAATACGAAAGCTCAGAAGTGTGAGGGACCCAAATGCTGGATATTTTGTGGCTGTGCATCCTCATTGTACAGCTTCTATTTCATAGTTCAATATGGTTGCTTAACCATCACATCTAAATTCCAGCCAGTAGGGAAAAAAGGAGGTGTGAAGAAAGGAACAAATGCTCCTTTTAAGGAAACTTGCTGGAAGTTTTATGTAGGAACCTAGTTATAGTCATATCAGCAGCAAAGAATGAGGATTGGAAAATGTAGGCTTCATTCCTCTTTCCTGTGCCTAGATAAATACTGGGGCCTCTAACACTAAAGAAGAAGGGGAGGACAGATATTGGGGGACAATTGGAAGCTACATTTGCCAGTAAAACATACTGACAGATAAACTTTTGCTTTGTCCCTCACTTTTGTTCATATATAGGGCTCTTACCAAATGAAAGCAGTTTTCTAAATTTAAGGTAGATTTCTTTCTGGATATATGGCTAAATTATAATACTTAATAATTAAAGAAATATTGATATTCATAAATCCAAAATATAATGTTCTCTATAGCATTTTACTGCTATGCAATTCTGCTTTTTGCTACAGGGATAAAGACGTTTTTGGTAATAGGCCAAAAGACAGTGTTCCACTGTCTAAATAATTCAGACAGTGTTAGCAAATGTTAGAACAAAGAAGCATTTGTTTTTGTCTTAAGTGGTCAGCAAGTACAAAAACAGACTCCATCTGGGCTTGAAGACTAGATTTTTTTAACTGACACGTAATAATTATATACATGTATGAGGTACATAATGATAATTCCTTTTTCTACATTTTTATTGATATAGATGTACATATTTGGGGTAAATATATTTTGATACATTCATATAATGTGCAATGATCAAATCAAGGTACTTAGGATATCCATTACTTTAGCATTTTTTTAATGTTGGGAACATTCAAATTACTCTCTGCTAGCTATTTTGAAATAACAATGTATTATTGTTTACTATAGTCACTCTACTGATTTATCAAACAGTAGGTCTTATTTCTTGTTTCTACTTGTGTTTTTGTACCCCCTTAATCAATCTCTCTTCATTCCCTCCGTCCTCCCTACCCTTCCTGGCATCTGTTAACCACCAAACTACTCTGTCTTCATGGGATCCACTTTCTTAGCTCCCACATATGAGTGAGAGGTTGTGATATTCATCTTTCTGTGCTTGGCTTATTTTCATTTAATTTAATGACCTCCAGTTTCATCCATGTTGCTGCAAATCATAGGATTTCATTTCTTATGATTGATAATATTCCATTGTGCATCTATACCACATTTTTAAATGCATTCATCCATTGATGGACACTTAGGTGGATTCCAAATTTTGGAATAGTGTTGCAGTAAATATAGGAGTGCAAATATCTCTTCAATATATTTTCTTTGTTTTGAATATATACACTAGTAGTGGGATTTCTGGATCATATGGTAGTTCTATTTTTAGTTTTTTGAGGAAACCCCACTATGTTTTCCACAATGGCTTATTTTGCATTCTCACTAGCAGTGTGCAAGAGTTCCACTTCCTTCACATCTCCCCAGATCCATTATTCTCTGTCTTTCTGATAAAAGCTATTTAAACTGGGCTATGATGATATTTCATTGTGATTTTGATTTGCATTTATCTGATGATTAGGGATGTTGAGCATTTTTTAATATACCTGTTGCCATTTGTATGTCTTCTTTTGACAAATGTCTATTCAAATCTTTTGCCTATTTTTAAATATGATTATTTGGGCTTCTGCTATTATGCTGTTTGAGTTTCTTATATACTGGGGTTATTAATCTCTTGTCAGATGGATAGTTTGCAAATATTCTCTCCAATCCTCTATGTTATTTCTTCACTTTGTTCATTATTTCCTTTGCTGTACAGAGGCTTTTCAACTTGATGTAATCCCATTTATCTATTTTTGCTTTCGTTGCTTGTGCTTTTGAAGTTTTACTCAAAAAAAATTTGCACAGATCAATGTTCTAGAGCATTTTTGGAACTTCCAGTAAGTAGCTAGTTTTCTGCTAGAAGAAAACATTGCAGCATCCCCAATGTTCTCTTCTAGTAGTTTCATAGTTTCAGGTTTCACATTTAAGTCTTTAATCCATTTTGATTTGATTTTTGTATACAGTGATAGATAAGAGTATAGTTTCATTCTTCTGTTACAGCTTTCTCAGCACCACTTTTCCCAATGGATGTTCTTGGACCTTTGTCAAAAAAGAGTTGACTGTACACATGTGGATATATTTCTGGGTTCTCTATTTTTGTCCCATGAATCTATATGTCTGTTTTTATGCCAGTACCATGCTGTTTTGGTTACTATAGTTTTATTTTATATTTTTTAATCAAGTAGTGTGATGCCCCTAGCTTTGTTCTTTTTTCTCAGTATTGCTTTGGTTATTGGGGGTCTTTTGTGATTCCACATAAATTTTAGGAATGTTTTTTCTATTTCTGTGAAGAATGTCATTGGTATTTTGATAGCAATTGCATTGAATCTGTACGTTACTTTGGGTGGTATTGACATTTTAACAATATTAATTCTTGGAATCCATGAGCATAAAATATCTTTCCAATTTTGTGTCTTCTTCAGTTTTTTTAAGAGAGTTTTATAGTTTTTCTTGTAGAGATCTTTCACTTCTTTAAATTTATTTCTGAGTATCTTACTTTTTAAAACTTTATAAAAGGGATTTCTTGACTGTTTACTCTTGGCATATATAAATGATACTAATTTTTGTATGTTGATTTTTGTACTTTGTGACTTCACTAAAATCATGTATCAGTTTTTATAGTTTTCCAGCAGAATCTTTAGGTTCTTCTAAATATAAGATCATGTCATCTGAGAACAAGAATAATTTGACTTTTTCCTTTCCAACATGGATGGCCTTTATTTCTTTGTATTGTCTGATTGCTCTGGCTAGGACATCTAATATTATGTAGAGTAAAGGTGATAAAAGTACTTATTCATTATTTTTTTCTTTTTTCTCCTCTGACTCCGTATTTTCTAATAACCTGTCTTTGAGCTCACCAGTTCTTTCCTCTGCTTGGTCCATTCTGTTTAGAGCCTCTAATGAATTTTGCATTTAAGCAAATATATTTCTCAGTTCCAAGATTTCTGTTTGATTTTTTATTACAATCTCTTTGTTAAATTTATTTGACAAACTTCTGAGATGATTTTCTGGATGGTATTGGAAATAAATGAGTTTTTTTCAAACTGCCATTGTGACCAGAGAGCCCACCCATCACCATCTCATCAGGTTTAGTTACTGGCTCTTTACTTTGTCCATTTAGGGAGATGATGGTTTTCCATCTGCTATTTTTCTCATGTATGTATGTCTATGTCTTTGCATGAAAGGATTATTTATTCCAGTCTTCTCTGTCTTGTTTGTTTTGGTTTGTATTGGGTATGTTTGTCTAGAGATTTCAGTGTAATATACCTGTTGAATACAAGTTTTTTTTTTTTTTTTTTTTCTTTTTTTTGGGCTGGGTTTTTTTTTTGTTTTTTTTTTGTTTGTTTGTTTGTTTGGTTGGTTGGTTTTTTTTTGTTTTTTTGTTTTTGACTGCATCAGTTTCAGCACTAGATGGTGCATTACACCCAGATTTGCCCCAGCTCTAGCAGAGCAACTTTGTAGCACTGCCCATCCCAAATAGAGAAGACCCGCATGGACACCCTCCAAAAAAATATCCTGTCAGTGTGGGAACTGGCTAGTGACTTTTGCCCAAGGGACCCATGGAATGTGTCTCCTACTGTGTGGCGCTGCTGAAGAGCCACTCTTATTTGGCATTTTCTTTGACTGAGATACAGAGTGGACTTTTCCACTCTGGGATGCTAGCACCACCTCCTCCCTTTGTCTCTGGCTGTCCTCAGGAATTATTTTCCCTTCAGGAGCTCATCGTGCTTCCCACGGATTGAGACAAGTTTAGGTCTCCTGTCAGGTAAACCAAAGTGGTGAAAAAACTGGCTGTCCATTTTAATCTCACTCTTACCAGTATAATCATGTGTTGGAGTGAAATTTTCTGCATGCTTTGTGCCTGAGAGATTGGGGGAAGGGCATTGCAGACATAAAAATCCAATTCTGTTATCATCTATGCTGAGTTTTAAAACTTCTCTGTGGCTCTGGGAACTTTCTTATCTTCATATTTAGGTTCTGGGATATTGCTGGTGATCACCATGGTGCTATACATTTGTGTTTGGTTGTCTGTAGTGGGAGAATGAAGACAGCTTGCTTCCAGTTGACCATTTTTGTTCAGAGTAATATTGCAATACATGTATACAATATGCAGTGATCAAATCTGGGTTATTAGCATATTCATCACCTCAAACACTTATCATTTTTCTTTGTGTTGAGAACATTCAAAATCATCTCTTCTAGCTATTTGAAAATATACAATAGATATTACTAAGCATAGTGAAAGGCTGGTTTTAAAAAGACATTGTGGAGTGTGATAAATGGACTAGAAGTGAAAGAGGAATAGCTACGGCATATACTTTCAAAGCCATGGCTCACCTCCTATGGTGTAGCATTCACATGGCAGTATGCAATCAAATATATTCTTGAGTAAGTATCCAATATTAATAAAAGAACATGTATCAATAGTTAAAACTATAATTTAAACTATGCACCAATATTTTAAACTGTAATTTCACTATTCTTGAGTCCTTAATTCCAAAATCAAATCCTAAATTCATGTGAGCATAGATGTATTTTTCAGGATGTCAAATGAAATTTATAGATCAAGTTTGGATGTTTTACCAGAATACACTGTGTACACACACACACACACACAAACCCATTTGCTAGAAATTGAAATAATTTTCCCCCTAACTCCATGTGGCCTTTTAGAAACTGCTTATATATGCTTCTCTGAAAGTCGATCTGCACAATCTGTGCAAAGTGAGCAGTGGAGCAAATTATTGTCTATAGGTAAGTAACTGAAACAGTGGTAGACACCTGACCTCAGATGAGAAAATTGTATAGTTCTATCTTCCAGAAACTTATCATTGAGACACAGCAACTCTATGCTCTTGAACTGAGGACCTGAAGGAAGTGTAGTGCAGCCAACACAGCAGTATCATCACAGCAGTATGGTGTCAAATGTCAACTTCAGAGAGATTGGAGAATGGCACAAACAAGAAGGGGTTTCTGTGTTTTTCTCTATCATAAACAGTTATGAGAGAGGGAAACACAGACAGAGAGAGAGGCTGCTCAGTTTCCGATGTCTTTCCTAACTTTAGACCTTCGTAAACCTAAATCAACCAACCCACTTTGCATCTGGGGCTGACATATTGTCTTCCTGCATGTTACAATATCCTGTGATCAACTGTACAAGCTACTATCTAAGGTTAATCTCTCCAGTTGTAAACTGGATCACATAATCTATCTCCTAATCAAGGAAATTTTCCCAGACATTTTCCTTAATTTCTCCTTCAACATAATTTTTTCCTCAAAACCAATTTACTCTCCCAGTGTAAAAGCAGTACCTAGAAAACAGTAGGTGCTAAATAAACATTTATTAAAAGGAACTCACCCCAGGGGGAAAAAAAAACACTGTCAATATGGATGAGTGCTTCAGGGAAACAGATTGGCAATACTGCAACCAGAGAAAGGAGTAGGGAGTAAGTGTGTATTGTGTATAACTGTACCACTGGAGGAATACTTGGAACAGTAACACACCTGAGACACAGGCCCACTGAAAGACCAAGAGTTAATCATGATATTATAGAATGCTATCTCTCTTCCACATCTCATTGCAACACCAACAGGGCTCCAGTGTAATAACAATGGATTACAGTGGAAAGAGATTCAAGACATAGATTCTCTGAGGGAGAGTACTTAGGGAAGCCTCAAGTCAAGAAGGAGATAAAAACGAGATGAGTAGAGCAATTTTTAGACTCTGACACCTATTGCAGCAGCAAACATTAGCACAATCCAACTTCTAGCCCCATTAATTTAAATTCCCACCCCAGAGGCCTATTTTCCTTGGTTCCTATTACTTTATACAGAATGTCTTGGTTCCTATTACTTTATACATATACTTTTAGTAGTAGTCTAAGGAGATAAGAAGATGAAATGTAATGTGGTATCCTGGGTCAGATACTGGAAAATGAAAAAGATATTAGGGGAAAAACTAAGAAATTTCAAAAAAAAGGTATCTACTTTAATTGTGATATATCAATATTAGTTCATTAATTGTGACAAATGTACTATACCAATGTATGATATTAATAACAAAGGAAATGATATGAAGTATATGAGAATTCTGTATTGTCTTTCCAATTTTTCTGTAAATACAACTATTTTAAAATGAGAAATTTATTTGGAAAATCATAACAGAGCTGAATATCATTGTAGGTAATTATCATCACCAGGATATTTTAGAATGCATTTTATTAAGACCAAACTCTTTTCTGCTGCCTTCTTCCTCCAACACTTCTCCCTTCTAATTGATAGTGAGCAAAATTGACCCTAATGGCATTCCCATAAGTATACAAAAATTATTTTTAGGTCTAAGTACCTCCGAAATAGCTTTTCCCTATAGTTCACTTTGGAACCTTGAAGACAATTTTTTTCCCGTAACTCCTCATTTTTATACAAGATGTAAGATCTTGAAATTGTCTATCCTTTTGCCTACCATCATTCCTACCTAGCTGGCCTTTCATGTCCCTATTTCTTCACCTCTGAATTTTATCTCCATCTATTTCATTGTGCCTTTTGAAACTCCAAATCCTCTGTATATAAATTCTCCTCCTTCCAGTGTTTTTCCCACCTCCTTCATCACGAATTCTTCCCTGATGGTTCCAGTGGGTCTATATTAAGAACTTTTCCACTGTGCTTCCAAATTTATTTCCTAAGTCTACTCTAGAGCTCATGACCCTTTTATAATTCTGTTTCCTATTCATCTACCTGCATTCCCAGGACCTAGGACCTAGAAAAAGCCTTACTAAGTGTTAAATAAGTGGCTGAATGAACACCAGAACAGCATACTAGTAAGTGTATCTAACGCAGCAAAAATTGTACATATATATTGTTTAGAGGAAAGGTTGATTGTATTTGTATGAGAGTTAATCAAGCAAAGATGTAGCTCTAAGTTGAATGAACTGGAGGATTCATCTATGAAAATATGACTCATATCATTCAAAATGAAAAAAAGGGGGATTACGTTTTCCTTTTTTCCCCTCCAACTGTCCCAAGACCCTAAGGAAGTGGAGCAATACCCTCAGGTTGACAGCCTCTCTTTATGGACTCCCTACATATATAGAAATACCTTGAATACATTGCAGGTTCAGTTCCAGGCCACTGTAGTAAAGTGAGTCACAGATTTTTTTTTGTCTCCTGGTACATATGGAAGTTATGTTTACACTGTACTGTAGTTTACTAAGAGTACACTAGTATTATGCCTGAAAAACCATGTACATAGCTTAATTCAAAAATACTTGATTGCTAAAAATGCTAAGTTGTAATCTTTTTGCTGACGGAGGGTCTTGCCTCAGTGTTGATGGGTGCTGACTGATCAGGGTTGTGGTTGCTGAAGGTTGGAATGGCTGTGGAAATCTCTGAAAAAAAAAAAGGCAATAAAGTTTGTTGCCTTGATTATCCTTCCTCAAAAGATTTCTCTGTAACATCTGTTTGTTAGCATTTTAACCACAGTAGGATTTACTTCAAAATTGGAGTAAACCCTCTTAAACTCTGCTGCGGCTTTACCAACTAAGTTTATGTAATATTCTAGATTCCTTATTGTCATCTCAACTAGGTGCACAGCATCTTCACCAGGAGTAGATTCCATCTCAAGAAACTACGGTCTTTGCTCATTTATAAGAAGCATTTCCCAATCCATTAACTTTTGATTATGAGATTGTAGCAATTCAGTCATACCTTCAGGCTCCACTTCTAATTCTACTTCTCTTGCTATTTCCACCAAATCTGCAGTTACTTTGTCCATTGAAGTCTTGTATCCCTCAAAGTCATCCATGAGGGTTGGAATCAACTTTTTCCAAACTCCTGTTAATGTCGATATTTTGACCTCCTCCTATGAACCATGAATGTTCATAATTATGTCCAGAATGGTGTCTCCTTTCCAAAATTTACTTTGCCCAAATCCATCAGAGGAATCACTCTCTATGGCAGCTATAGCTTTAAAAAATGTATCTCTTAAATAATAAGACTCTAAAATAAAAAATAACCCTTCATCCATGAGCCGCAGAATAGATGTTGTGTTGGTAAGCATGAAAACAGTATTAACCTCCTTGTATATCTCCGTGAGACATCTTAGATGACCAGGTGCATAGTCAATGGGCAGTAATATTTTGAAAGAAATATTTTTTTCTGAGCAGTAGGTCTCAACAGTGGGATTGAAATATTTAATAACCATGCTGTCAACAGATGCACTGTCATCCAGGCTTTGCTGTTACTCTTATAGAGCCTAGGCAGAGTAGATTTAGCATCATTCTTAAGGGTCCTAGGAGTTTCAGAATGGTAAATGAGCATTAGCTTCAACTTATAGCCCCTAACAGAAGACCCTGTTCTTTTAAGCTTTGAAGCCAGGCATTAACTTCTCCTCTCTAGCTATGAAAGTTCTAGATGGTATCTTCTTCCAACAAAAGGCTGCATCATCTACATTGAAAATCTGTTGTTTAGTGCAGCTGCCATCATCAGTGCTCTTAGCTAGCTCTTCTGGATAACTTGCTGCAACTTCTACATCAGCACTTGCTGCTTCATCTTGCACTTTACGTTTTGTTATGGAGACAGCTTCTTTCCTGAAACTTCAAGAACCAACTTTGTTAGCTTCCAGTTGTTTTTCTGCAGCTTCCTCACCTCGCTCAGGTTTCACAGAATTGAAAGGAGTTAGGACCTTACTCTGGATTAGGCTTTGGCTTAAGGGAGTGTTGTGACTGATTTGATCTTCTTTCCAGACCACTAAAACTTTCTCTGTATCAGTAATAAGACTGTCTCAGTTTCTTATCATTCATGTGTTCACTGGAGTAGCACTTTTAATTTCATGCAAGAACTTTTCCTTTTCTTTCACAGCTTGGCTAAATGTTTAGTGCAAGAGACCTAGCTTTCAGCTTATCCTAGTTTTCAACATGCCTTCCTCACCTAAACTTACACATTTCTAGGTTTTGATATAAAGTGAGAGACAAGTGACTCTTCCTTTAATTTAACACTTAGAAGTCATTGTAGGATTATTCACTGGCCTAATCTCCACATTATTGTGTCTCAAGAGAATAAGGAGGCCTGAGGAGAGAAAGAGAGATGAGAGAACAGTCAGCGGAGCAGTTAGAACACACATATTTATTAAGTTCGCTGTCTTATATGACCATGGTTCATGAGACCCCAAAACAATTACAACGGTAACATCGAAGATCTTGATCACAGATCATCATAACAGATATAATAATAATAAAAACTTTAAAATATTCTGAAAATTACCAAAATGTGACACAGAGATATCAAGTGAGCACATGCTACTGGAAAAATGGCACCGATAGACTTGCATGATACAGGGCTCCCACAAACCTTCAATCCTTAAAAAACTCAGTATCTGTGAAGTTCAGTAAAGCAAAGTGGAATACAAGTGTGTCTGTATACATGCATGGAGTGATGCTGGCAATCACAGATGTTGGCAAGGTAGGAGGAGACAGCAATCTCAATAGCACGCACACAGTCAATAAGAGGCAATTCACACATTAGGAGGTATCCTGATCATCAACTACATTCTGACAGCTGCATTGGTAAGATGAGAATAAAGAACAAATATGTGGGCTGATGTTTTTGGCACATGAAGAGATCAACAACAACAACAACAACAACAACAAAAGGAGATCAACAGAAATGAAAACAAACCCATCATATTATTTTTCTTATCAGAATTCACTTTGAAAGGTTGATATCCAGTGATAATTAAATGAGCTGGTGAGCATTTATATTTTGTAAAGTTTTCTGCATATATATTATGTCACAAAAAATACAAAATAAATCTCCATGGCTTAATATTATGTAACAAGAAAAATTCATTCATAAAGAGCCACAAGTTAAATTTACCAATAATAACTGTATATGTAGTAAAGGTCAAAGAGGAATTAGATACCCATTATTAAACACAAAACAATTCCCTAATTTTTCATTCCAGTACTACCCTTATTCAAATGATATTGCTGTGGGAAATGAAAGAACAGACAGTAATCATGTTGCCAATTGAGTTATAAGAATAATTTTATGTTACTTAGTCCTCCTTTAAAGCAGACACGTTTTAAACATGCTTGTTATAATCAGTGCTTTCTATGGCTACAGTTGGGCTATAAGTGAACTCAATAATTTACACCTATCTCACCCCATCCAAATGGTTTTCTGAAGCGTTTGAAAAATAATACAAAAAAGTAAGATGCTTTTGGGTTAAAATATTACCTTACTATTCTTTAAGTACATATAGAAGAATGTGGCTTAAATGTGCCATAACCCTGTGATTATAATATTTCACCCAAGAATTAGACCCCTCAAGTCCCAGACAGGGCTGAAATCCACAGGCCTTCCTCAAGGGCAGAACCAGCCTGGGATCCTATCAGCATGGAAGCTTAGATAAGAGCGTATACTTCCTGTGGATAGGAGTCCCACAGAGAAGGAGAATGGAAGGCATGGGACTACATGTGGTTGGTTCCTCTTCTCAAACTTACCAATCAGTTAAGATTGGATGGGAAAAAGTGGAGAGCAAGAGTGAAGACAAACAGGAGTGACACCCAGAGAATGAAGCAAAACTGAGAGATGCTGGGTGTTACATTAATTCATGTCCTCCAACAAGAATGGAAACATCAGGAGTTGGAAGGCAGTGCTCCCCTACTCTCAAAAGCAACCTTGTTTGTTGCTGGTCTAAGACTTAGGCTTTGTCACCATTTTCTAAATCTCCTTCTTTACACTATATTATAAGGGGTAATATCTATATTCTCAGATAGATAATAAGCTCCATGAGGGTAAGGAATAGATCTGTATTTTTCACTGTATTTCCAGCACCTAGTTTGAAGCTTATCATAGGGTGGATGCACAAGTATTATTTACTGAATAAATGAATGAGTGAGTGAATGTTAATGATATCCCAGCATGACTCAGCAAAATCATAAAGATAGTGCATGGGAGCCATCACTGTTGCCACAGAAAAACTGATTGCTCCCTTTGTATATGCTTGGATTGACTTGTTCTCTTCCCATACCTCATACATGCACACACAGACACACATACATGAGATAATTTGTGATGGAATAATGGTCTCCTATTGAACACAGCTTGTCTCATGACCAGGTAGCCAGGAAGATTTCCAAGCTGGTGAACAGTGTGAGTGGTGGGCTCTGTTAGAGGTGATTGCATATGGGGGTGTAGGAGATGTGAAAGATAAAATGAAAAATTGTAGAGAACAATTTTAGCCAAGCAACAGCCTTTTCCATTTGTTCCTTTTAGGTAGATACATTATTTTTCAAATCATAATAGTTTATAACACTTTGAGAACAGGGCAGAGAACTGCTGTAAGTGTTTAACATTAGAACGTATTTGTTGTGAGCATCAAACTAGGCAGTACAAAACAGTTTTAACCATTGGCTTTGAGTCACACAGATCTCAGCTCTGACCTAGTACTAGTTATATGACCTTAATTCAGTTGCTTACTTTCTCAAAGCTCAGTTTTCTCATCTGGAAAGTGGGAAAAACAATGGCTGCCTCACAGAGTTGTTGTAAGGATTAAGACAACAAAGTATATGTAATGCCTGAAATACATACAACAGAGAATAAACGGTAGCTATTGTTATTCTAAATCTTAAAACACTGTGTAAACTGTAAGTCACTAACTAAATGTAGGGGATTATTATCATTATTACTATTGTAGGAAATTTCACAGCTGTTTCACAAAAAGGCAACAGCAAAACAGAGGATGTTTTGCTCCATATCTATCTATTACACAGAAGTTAACAGCTGTGCATTAATGGCTGCTTCATTCCCCAGTGGTATATGAGCTGTATTACAAGAGAAAAGGTTAAGTCCTCATTAGGCATATAAGGTGTGTTGTAGAGCAGAAAGTCACCTGTCAAATGTGCTCAGCTGTCTTCTATCACTTGTCATCTTGTCACATTTGTTAAGTCAAAAAATACATATAAGCTCATAACAATTTAGGTGTTGTGATTTTTTAATTGCTTTTTTAAAGTTTCTTTTTAAACTAAAATTTTCATTTGATAGCTCTAAGGTCAAATGTTTAATATGGGACATTGTCATTGCTGTGTGCTTCAATATACAACCATTATAATTAAGATTTCAAATGACTCTGGTTCTGAAGTACATTGCCTCTGGTTTGCATAATTCACATTATATTCATTGTTGCAGTTTACTTTGCATAAATCAATCTTGTTAATATCTTTAGTCCTCCTCTTGCTTTCCAGAGTCTTGAATCAAGTTAATTCTCTGCAGGAGGAAGTGTCAGGACTCAGGCAGCTAGGGGGATCTGCATAATTCTACTCCATTGTTAATAAAATCTGTACTACAGAAGGTTCCATGATTTATTGGCAAATTTTAACTCTGCTGCCTCTTTGTTTCTCTACGAAATAAGAACATAGGTATATGTCTACATAGAATGGTCAGAGATAGGGAATAAAGGGGTTAAAGGAAAAGAAGTGGGCATCCAAGTTGTGACAATGAAACACAATTGATTCCCCTAATGGATATTCTACTGAGAATACCAGCTTGAAAAGAAGAAAAGTAGAAGCATTGTTTTTTTTTAAGAGTTGCAGCAATAAACATTGTATTCTGTTAGCATAAAGGTGAGGTGTCACCATATTAGGGTGGCAGAACTATCCCTGAGAACTACGCATGACGCTGACAACCCATCCTAGTTGTTCACATAGAGAATGGACCTATGGGATCCATACGCAGAAGGATTCTCCAGCTGGACTATGCATTAAACCACAAAAATCCCTCAGAAAATAAGATGAAAACTGCTGAAGAGGAGAAAATGTTGCCCTCATTACTATAGCCTTCTTACAAAGCAGATAATGACATCTACCATCAAACAAGATATGTCTCTTGTCAAGACATTTTTTCTTAATCCCCACAGAAACCTATGTGTATTTGTTTCTTCTGATGTCACCAATATGGTTGTTTTTTTCCAAAACACCAACATGGTTGTTTTTCCCAATAGCCAAGTCTATTATACATGTCAATTTTCTCTCTACATATAATCTGCACCGCAACACTATCCCTCAATCTTCTCTATAGTGTTTACCAGTAAAACCATTCCAGAAATGGAAACATTTATTTCTATTTGCATAAAGTACTGCCTCTACTGTTTTCCTTTCTTCTAAATTTATTGTGAACCAGTAATGGATTTTTAACAGTAGATTTTCTCTGAAATCAACTTAGAAATTTATCCAAAATGTATTAAGCACCAACTGTGCCAGGAATTATACTAAACATTAGGAACACAAAGTCAAATTCATTCTTTATGCATAAAAATGTGTTGAGTATTAAACTTCCACTTCAGAACCCGATGGAATAAGTGGTATTGGACTTTTTCTTCCAAGAACAACAACTTATAAAACTAGAAATTTTAAGGGCAAACTTTTCTTCAGGTATTAAACACCAACACTGGTTTTGATGTTTAAAAGACAGGAAACACATAAATGAGTTGCACAATTCTGCAGTTTCCTTCCTCAGGGCACTTTCCTGACAACCCAGGGATGTGGAGCTCAGGAGGAAAATATGAACTCAGTGAGCTGAGAGAACAAAGTCATTTAGGGGTATTGAAGAGCCGGAATGCATACATCATGGTGCAGCCTAGAGAAAGCAGTACAATGGGGTTCCCAGAAATCTGTGTGGTGATTCCCTTGGGTATTTGCCTGAGCACAAAACCTCTCTCTTTATGGGCTGCTTCATTCCCCAGTGGGATATGAGCTGTATTATAATAGAAATGGCTTGGCTGGTAGGTTGCCATCTTCTCTCTATGCCTATTCACATCATCTTTCCTCTGTGCAAGTCTCTGTACCCAAATTTCTTTTTTTTTATAAGAACCCCAATCATATTGGATTAGGGGATCCTAAGGACCTCATTTTAAGTTTATTCCCTATGTTAAGACCCTATCTCCAAACACAGTCATATCATGTGGTACTGGAGTTAGGACATCAACATATGAAATTAGAGATGGAGGGGAACACAGTTCAACTCCTAACAAAAGGAGATTTTTTAAACCTGTCTAACTATCATTCCAAATACTGTGGAAATATGCTTCAAATTGAGGATAAATTTTTTTTTGGATAAAGCTAAAATAAATATTTTTGGCAACCAGACCCTTACTTTAAGAAATACTAAAGGAAATTCTTTAGATTGAAGGCAAATGCTACATAGAATGTCAAATCTACAAGAAGACATGAAGAACTCCAGAAATGTTGAATAAATGGGTAGATATAAAGGTCTATTTTCCCTTTTCCCTAACTTCTTTAAAAGACAACTGACTGCTTAAAGAAAAAATGATAAAACTGTATTGTAATATTTATAATATATATAAGAAAAATATATGACAAGAGCACAAATGATTTCTCCTGTTACAAGTCTCTTAAGTGTTAGTTGAAGTGGCACAATGTTGATTCTAACTAGGTTAAGGATGCATAATATAGTTCCTGGAGCAATCACTAAAATAATGCAACGGAGTTAAAGCTAAAAGGAGGAAAATCGAATTGCAAAAATTAATCTGTGAAGCAAGGACCTCACCAAAAAAAGAAAAAAAAAATTAAACCAAAAGAAGGCAAGAAAGGCAAAAGAATACCAAAACAAAACAAAACAACAGATGGAACAAATAGAAAACCAACAGAAAGCAGAAGGCTTAAATCTAACTAATCTAACCATGGACGACTGTATTTAGCCACAATAATATCTCCTGTCTTCTACAATGGGTCTGTATCAGTTTATGAGTGCTGCTGTAACAAATACCATAGCTCGGGTGGCTCAAACAACAGAAATTTATTTCCTCATAGATCTGGACACTAGAAGAACAAAATCAAGATGTCAGCAGGGTTGGTTTCATTCTCAGTCTTCTCTGTCTTGTAAATGGTTATCTTCTCCCTTTGCATATACATAGTCTTTCCTCTGTGCACATCCCTGCCATTATCTCCTCTTCTTAAAAGGACACTTGTCGTATTGCCTTAAAACACCACCACTCACATGACCTCATTTTTACCTTAATTAATACTTTAAAGACCCCATTGCCAAATTCAGTCACATTCTGGGGTACTAGGAAGAATGTGTGAATTCAGTTCATATCAGGATATTTGCCATGTATATTAAGAGGAATTGTTTCTCCAACCTATTGAACCTAGATGGGTGTTGTTACTGCTTTGACCAATATATTATGACAGAAGCAACACTGTCAATTCCAGGCGTGATACTGATCTGACATGTGCTGACAATGCTATACTACTAAGCAATAAAAGGGTTTGAACTACTGATACATTGAACTTGTATGAATATCAAAATCAGCATATTGAAAGAAAAAAGTCAGACACAAGGGAATAAATACTTTATAATTTCATTTATATGAAGTTCAAGAATAGGCAAAAGTAATTTAATCTGATAGGAATTCAAACAGTGATTCCCTCTGTTTGAGGGAATATAATTGGACTAGAAGGGGTCAGTGAGGAACCTTTTTGGGCGATAGAAATGTCTGTAACATGGTTGTCTAAGTCCTTTTTGTGTTGCTCTGAAGGAATATCTGAGGCTGGGCAATTTATAAAGAATTTATAAAGAAAAGAGGTTTGTTCGACTTATGGTTCTGTAGGCTGTAGAAGAAGCACGGGGCAAGCATGTGCACGTCAGGCTTCTTCCACTCATGGCAGAAGGTGAAGGAGAGCCAGGGTGTGCAGAGATCACATGGCAAGAGAGGAAGCAATAGAGCTGGAGGAGGTACTAGGCTGATTTGTGTGTGTGTGTGTGGTTTTTTGTTGTTTTTTTATTTTTGAGTTTTTTTTTTTTTTTTTTTTAACAAGCAGCTCTAGAGGGAACTGATAGAATGAGAACTCACTCGCTCACTTCCCCCAACCCAGGGAGGACATTAATCTATTCATGAGGGATTCAACCTTGTGACCCAAACACCTCCCATTAGGCCCCACTTTTAATATTGAAGATATTAGTTTCCTATTGCTTCTGTAACACAGTGCTACAAATTTAGCAGCTGAAAACAACACAAATTTATTATCTTATATCTTATAGTTCTGGAAATCATTAGTCCAAAACAGGTCTCACTGAGATAAAATTAAGGTGTCAGGGAGGGCTGGTTCCTTCTGGAGCTTCTAGGGGAGAATATATTTCTTGCCTTTTCCAGCTTCTAGAGGCTGCCCACCATCCTTGGCTCCTGTATTCCTTTCACCTTCAAAGTCAGCAAGAGCCAGTCAAGTCTTTCTCACATTGCATCACTCTGACACTAACTCTTCTGCCTCCTTTTTCCATATTTGAAAGATATGATTGCAATCACAATCCATTTTGTGCTGCTATAAAACAATAAGACAGACTTAGTAATTAATAATGAATAGAAAGGTATTGACTCATGATTCTGGAGGTTGGGAAGTCCAAGATCAAGACTGATATCTGATGAGGACCTTCTTGCTGCATCATCCCATGATGGAAGGGCCACGAGAGGCAAGAGGGAGGCAAAGGGGGGCTGAATTTGTCCTTTTATAAGGAACCCACTCTTTCAATAAAGGCATTAACCTATTTGCGACGGCAGAAACTTTATGGCCTAATCACATTTTAAATGTCTCGCATCTTAATAAAGTTACAATGGCAATTACATTTCAACATGAGTTTAAAAAGGTACAAGCATTTAAACCATAGCTGGGCTCATCCAGATAATCAGGATAATTTTATTTTAAATTCAGCTGATTGCAATTTGAATTCCATCTGTGACCTTAATCGCCCTAGTCAAGTAACAATAACAATAACAGATCCTGGGGATTAAGACATGAACATCTTTGTAGTAACCTTATTTTACCTACCCTACTTTATGTAATTTTATCTCAATAAAAATGGGTTTTTTAAAAGCCTTTGATATGCCAGTCACTATTCTGGGTTCTTAGATACAGATAGTCTAATATTTATTTATTTATTCTTTTCTGTCTTCTCTACTACAATCTAACCTTTATGATATCAGGGTGGTTTGTTGGGTTTACTGTTGTTAAAATAGTATCTAGCACATAGAGGAGCTTAGTAAAAATTCATTGAGTAAATGAATATGAAGTCAAACAATAAATTGTATTTCTTTTGCATCTGTGACCTTAATCGCCCTAGTCAAGTAACAATAACAGATCCTGGGGATTAAGACATGAACATCTTTGGAGTAACCTTATTTTACCTACCATACTTTATGTTGATTTTATTTGTAATATTGATTGATTTGTTGGCAGAGCTTTATATAGACAAAATCACAGCAATTACAAATTTACAAACCCCAGAAAATAAAAGGTTGTCTTTCAACCATTGAATGTCAGTATTAGAATACCACAATCATCTTACAGGACATCCCAGGAAGCAGGAGACAGAGCCATTCATTGAATGGGGCCAACCTTTATATTAGAATATCAAAGTTTCCTTAGAAAACAATTTGGTTCAGGAGACACACTCAAGGTTTTATTTCCTGATTAATTTTGGTTGTTTTTACTGTTATTCCTTGTGAAGCTGAAATACATTATTTCAAACTAAAATATATAGTATAAGAAATACCACCAAAGACAATTTTTCTCCTGTTGTTTATTAAGTATTTTACTAAAGGCTTTAAAAGTCAACACCAGAAAATATGTTTCACATCATCACTTCCTTACATGTTTAGACCTTTGAATGCTTGATCTTCATAACTTCATAACATCAAGCACAAACATACAAAGTCTTGGGGGAAAAAAGACATTGCATTTGGCTATGCTTGGAGAGAATAAAAGGGTTCCTTCCTTCTGTCTCCCCCCAACCCCAAGATATTTATGTTCCCTTAGGAAATGAATGCAGCAACAATATGTAAATGTACCAATAACTTCTGACCTCTTTCTTACACTGGTTTGCATTTTGAATATCATAGCTAAGACTCCATGATTTTTTATAACTCTATTCATGAGGGAAAAAATAATTTATTCCACTAAACAATCAGGACAATTTTGATTAAGTTTTTATTATAGAGTTACCCTAATAGAATTAGCACATAGACATATACTGCAATAACCTCTTTACTTCCAAAGACCTACTGATCAATTATATTTTATTTTTAAATCATTTTCTATCTTAAAATGTATATGATCTTCTCCAATATTAATGATCATTATAATTAGATTGTTTTTCTTTATAGAGAAAGTTGGTGTGTTTGTGTGCGTGAGTGTGTATTCCTAATGTTTTCTGTGTAAACAAGCAAGAGCTTTGATGTAATGCACATTACAGAACTTTGAAGAAATAAGTACAACCAATGGAATTTAGTAGAGTCAAGAAATCTAAAGGAAGAATACAGATACATCATAAAGGGGGAGCTAATATTGGGTCATATCCAAGAAAAAATGGAAATGTTGCAGACACAGCTTTCTGAATGAAGAAGGAATAACAGAATCTCTATGGGTGCCTCTGTACTTGACAAAATTCACATGGACTGGAAAATACAACTGATCTGAAAAAGCAACATGACACTGAAGAAGTAGTAATAGGTCAGATAATAATAATGGGGGATTTTTAATTCATAAGATACTGAAAGACACAATTTTTGGTAAAGGACAAAGAATTTTACCTTAGAACAGGGGTCTTTTGAAGCTCCAAAAAGCCTGCTGATAACTTAATACAACTTCTCAAAGTCCTGGGATAAATATGGGCCAAGGGACAAAATAACGAGACCAGGAGGTAAGGGTGGAGGAATGCCATGGGGAAGAAAGTATTCTTTTATTTTTTTGTCAGCTTTAATTTTAGATTCAGAGGATACATGTGCATATTTGTTAACTGTTATATTGTGAGATGCTGAGGTTTGGAGTATGAATAATCCTATCACCCAGGTACTGAGCATAGTACCCAACAGTTTTTCAATCCTTCCCCTCATCCCTCCCTCTTCCATGCCCCTCTCCTCCCTTTAGTAGCCACCAGTGTCTATTGTTGCCATCTTTATGTTTGAGGAGAAAATATCCTTTTATTTTATTTTATTATTTTTTTGAGACAGGATCTCACATTGCTGCCCAAGTGGGAGTGCAGTGATACAATCATGGCTCACTACAGCCTTGACCTCCCAGGCTCAGAGATATTCTCACCTCAGCCTCCCAAGTAGCTGGGAGTACAGGTGCATGCCACCACACCAGGCTAATTTTTTGTAGAGATGGGTTTTTACCTTATTGCTCAGGCTAGTCTCAGACTCCTGGGCTCAACAATCCTCCTGTCTCGGCCTCCCAAAGTGCTGGAATTACAGGCATAAGCCACCACTCCTGGCCCAAAAGTATCCTTTTAAATGAAAAGGTAGCTAAAGAAAGAGAAGAAATAAGCAAATTCAAACTGGAACGGAAGGTACAAACCAGAAGTTAGCAGAAACCAAAAGAAGAAATTCAAGGACAATTTTGCAAAGGAATAAAAATGCAAATGCATTTTCTAAAAATTTAAAAATTTAAAAGAGATAACCAGGCTCAAATTCTGAAGGATTATTTCATAATCACAGAGCAAAAGGTGCAATTAGTGGATTAAAAAGCAAAGAATACCATGTCTTTGGTGGTTGTTTAGAGCATTTAGCATGGTGCCTTGAGCATGAGGACCACTCTGTTTTTTTGAGACAGAGTTTCACTCTTGTCGCCCAGGCTGGAGTACAGTGGCATAATCCAGGAGGAGCACTTTGGTTTCAAAACGTGTTCATTTGGCCGGGCACGGTGGCTCACGCCTATAATCCCAACACTTTGAGAAGCTGAGGCAGGCAGATTTCCTGAGGTCAGGAGCTCGAGACCAGCTTAACCAATATGATGAAACCCCATCTCTACTAAAAATACAAAAATTAGCCGGGCATGGTGGCATGCACCTGTAATCCCAGCTACTTGGGAGGCTGAGACAGGAGACTCGCTTGAACCCAGGAGGCAGAGGTTGAAGTGAGCTGAGATCGCACCACTGCACTCCAGCCTGGGCAACAAGAGTGAAACTCCATCTAAAAAAAAAAAAATAGTGGCCATTTGATTTCCTTTTTGGTCTTTACTTTGGAAAAAGTTAAAAAGATTTCCACTTTCAAATTGCCTTGAAGCAGATAGATCAAAGACACTATATTGAATAGGAATAACAAACACACTGATACTTCAGACCAAAGCAAAATATACTAAAAAGTAAGATAAAGATTTTAAAAATCTATCCTAGATTTGTGAAGAAACTTGAGAGTTTAATTGTAGGATCACTGACAAAAAGCAAAACATGTTTAACAAGAAAAAGACCTCATGGCTAGATTGTCCTTAAAATTCATTCATATGAAAAACCTCAGAGAAGACCTGGTCAGTAGATTTCATTTCCTGACTGGCAAGTAGGATCATCAGCCACATAAGCAAACATCCAGTTTGGGAAAAGGGACCTGGTTTTTGTTAGGCGAAATCCTGCCTGGCTAATCTAATGCCTCAGAGCAGTTTAAGAAATTATTTTCAAACATTGTGATCAAATGAAAACTACGTTCCTGATCGCACATGTTACTAGACTCAGCTCCATATATACAGTGATTTTAATAGACAAGGATCTTAATGTAGCGTAAACAAATATCCAAGACATATTACACTAATTTGTCATGAAACTGGGCCTGGAATCTTTTATCCATTTGTTCCTTCTTTTGCTTTTCAAATTTCTGCTTTAAACTTTACACACTCCAGATGCATCATCCCTAAGTCAACAGTGCCAACAAAATAATCTATAATAGTTCTGAAAAACATGTTCTCACCCATATTAAGAAATTCAAAGTGACCACCCTTTAAGAATCATGAGCCTGCCAGGCGCAGTGGCTCACACCTGTAATCTCAGCACTTTAGGAGGCCGACACATCTGAGGTCAGGAGTTCAAGCCCAACCTAGCCAATATGGTGAAACCTCGTCTTTACTAAAAATAGAAAAATTAGCTGGGCATGGTGGTGCATGCCTGTAATCCCAGCTACTCAGGAGGGTAAGGCAGGAAAATCGTTTGAACCCAGGTTGCAGTGAGCTGAGATTGCACCACTGCACTCCAGCCTGGTTGATAGAGGGAGACTCTGTCTCAAAAAAAAAAAAAGAGAAAAGAAAATAGTAATAATGAGCCTATAAATAACCCTTAAGGAATGGCAAAAGAAAAAGAAGAAAACAATTTTTCACTGGCAAGATGGCTGAATAGGAACAGCTCCGTTCTGCATCTCCCAGCAAGGCCAACACAGAAGGTAGGTGATTTCTGCATTTCCAACTAAGGTACCCGTTTCATCTCACTGGGACTGGTTAGACAGTGGGTGCAGTCCACGGAAGGTGAACAGAAGCAGGGTGGGTGTCGCCTCACCCGGGAAGTGCAAAGGGCCGGGAACCTCCCACCCCTAGCCAGGGAAGCCATGAGGGATTGTGCTATCTGGCCCAGATACTACAGTTTGCCCACGGTTTTTGCAACCTGGAGACCAGAAGATTCCCTAACGTGCCTACACCACCAGGGCCCTGGGTTTCAAGCACGAAACTGGGCAGATGTTTGGGCAGACACCGAGCTAGCTGCAGGAGTTTTTTTCATACCATAGTGGCACCTGGAACCCCAGCGAGACAGAACAGTTCACTCCCTTGGAAAGGGGGCTGAAGCCACAGAGCCAAATGGTCTTGCTCAGCAGGTCCCACTCCCATGGAGCCCAGCAAGCTAAGATCCACTGGCTTAAAATTCTCGCCTGCAGCACAGCAGTCTGAAGTTGACTTGAAATGCTCCAGCTAGGTGAGGGGAGGGGCGTCCGGCATTATGGAGGCTTGAGTAGGCAGTTTCCCCCTCACAGTGTAAACAAAGCCGCCTGGAAGTTCAGACTGAGAGAAATCTAATGAAGCAAAGATGCTGGGGCCAGCCTGCCTCTCAAGATTCCTCCTCAGTGGGCAGGGCATCTCTGAAAGAAAGGTAGCAGCCCCAGTCAGGGGTTATAGATAAAACTCCCAGTTCCCTGGGACAGAGCACCTGGGGGAAGGGGCAGCCGTGGGCACAGCTTCAGCAGACTTAAACATTCCTGCCTGCCCGCTCTGAAGAGAGCAGTGGATCTCCCAGCACAGCGCTCGAGCTCTGCTAAGAGACAGACTGCCTCCACTATGGGTCCCTGACCCCCGTGCCTCCTGACTGGGAGACACTCCCAGCAGGGGTTGACAGACACCTCATACAGGAGAGCTCTGGCTGGCATCTGGCAGGTGTCCCTCTGGGACGAAGCTTCCAGAGGAAGGAATAGACAGCAATCTTGCTGTTCTGCAGCCTCCACTGGTGATGCCCAGGCAAACAGGGTCTGGAGTGGACCTCCTGCAAACTCCAGCAGACCTGCAGAAGAGGGGCCTGAATGTTAGAGGGAAAACTAACAAACAGAAAGCAGTAAGATAAACATCAACAAAAAGATACCCACTCAAAGACCCCATCCAAAGGTCATCAGCATCAAAGATCAAAGGTAGATAAATCCATGAAGATGAGGAAAAACCAGTGCAAAAATGCTGAAAGTTCCAAGAACCAGAATGCCTCTTCTCCAAAGGATCACAGCTCCTCAACAGCAAGGGCACAAAACTGGATGGAAAATGAGTTGGACGAATTGACAGAAGTAGGCCTCAGAAGGTGGGTAATAACAAATTCCTCCGAGCTAAAGGAGCATGTTCTAATGCAATGCAAGGAAGCTAAGAACATTGATAAAATGTTATAGGAACTGCTAACTAGAATAACTAGTTCAGAGAAGAACATAAACAACCTGATGGAGCTGAAAAACACTGCACAAGAACTTCGGGAAGCATACAGGTATCAATAACTGAATCAATCAAGTGGAAGAAAGGATACCAGAGATTGAAGATCAACTTAATGAAATAAAACAAGAAGACAAGATTAGAGAAAAAAGAATGACAAGCAACGAACAAATCCTCCAAGAAATATGGGACTATGGAAAAAGACCAAATGTACAATTGATTGGTGTACCTGAAAGTGATGGGGAGAATGGAACCAAGTTGGAAAACACACTTCAGGATATTATCCAGGAGAACTTCCCAAACCTAGCAAGACAGGTCAACATTCAAATTCAGGAAATACAGAGAACAGCACTAAGATACTCCTTGAGAAGAGCAACCCCAAGACACATAATCATCAGATTCACCAAGGTTGAAATGAAGGAAAAAAATGTTAAGGGCAGCCAGAGAGAAAAATAGGGTTACCTACAAAGGGAAACCCATCAGACTAAGAGTGGATCTCTCTGCAGAAACCTTGAACCCAGAAAAGAGTGGGGACCAACATTCAACATTCTTAAAGAAAAGAATTTTCAACCCAGAATTTCATATCCAGCCAAACTAAGCTTCATAAGTGAAGGAAAAATAAAATCCTTTACAGACAAGCAAATGCTGAGCGATTTTGTCACCACCAGGCCTGCCTTACAAGAGCTCCAGCAGGAAACACTAAATATGAAAAGAAAAAATTGGTACCAGCCACTGAAAAAACACACTAAAATATAAAGACCAATGACACTATGAAGGAACTGCATCAACTAACATGCAAAACAACCAGCTAGGATCATGATGATGGGATCAAATTCACATACAACAGTATTAACCTGAAATGTAAAAGGGCTAAATGCCCCAGTTAAAAGACACAGACTGACAAATTGGATAAAGAGTCAAGACCCCTCAGTGTGCTGTATTCTGGAGACCCATCTCACATGCAAAGACACACATAGGCTCAAAATAAAGGGATGGAGGAATATTTACCAAGCAAATGGAAACCAAAAGAAAAGCAGAGGTTGCAATCCCAGTCTCAGAGAAAACAGACTTTAAGCCAACAAAGATCAAAAAAGACAAAGAAAGTCATTACATAATGGTGAAGGGATCAATGCAACTAGAAGAGCTAACTATTCTGAACATATATGCACCCAATACAGGAGCATCCAGATTCATGAAGCAACTTCTTAGAGACCTACAAAGAGACTTAGACTCCTACACAACAGTAGTGGGAGATGTTAACACTCCACTGTCAGTATTAGACAGCTCAACAAGGCAGAAAATTAACAAGGATATTCAGGACTTGAACTCAGCTCTGGACCAAGCAGACCTAATAGACATCTACTGAACTCTCCACCCCAAATCAAGAGAATATACATTCTTCTCAGAACCACATCGCATTATTCTAAAATTATTGACATAATTGTAAGTAAAACAGCTCTCAGCAAATGTGAGAGAACGGAAATAGTAACAAACAGTCTCTCAGATCACAGTGGAAGCAAATTAGAACTCAGGAATAAGAAACTCACAGAAAACCACACAACTACATGAAAACTGAACAACCTCCTCCTGAATGACTACTGGGTAAATAACGAAATGAGGTCAGAAATAAATAAGTTCTTTGAAATCAACGAGAATAAAGACATAACTTACCAGAATCTCTGAGACACAGCTAAAGCAGTGTTTAGAGGGAAATTTATAGTACTAAATGCCCATATCAGAAAGCAGGAAAGATCTAAAATCAACCCTCTAACATCACAATTAAAAGAAATAGAGAAGCAAGAGCAAACAAATTTAAAAGCTAGCAGAAGACAAGAAATAACTAAGATCAGAGCAGAACTGAAGGAGATACAGATACAGGATTTTTTGAAGGAGAAAACCTTTCAAAAAATCAATGAATTCGGGAACTGGTTTTTGAAAAGATTAACAAAATAGACTGCTACCCAGACTAATAAAGAAGAAAACAGAGAATAATTAAATAGACACAATAGAAAATGATAAAGAGGATATCACCACTGATCCCACAGAAATACAAACTACCATCAGAGAGTACTATAAATACTTCTACGCAAATAAACTAGAAAATCTAGAAGAAATGGATAAATTCCTGGAAACGTACATTCTCCCAAGATTAAACCAGAAAGAAGTCAACTCCCTGAATAGACCAATAACATGTTCTGAAATTGAGGCAGTAACTAATAGCTTACCAACAATGAAAGCGCAGGACCAGATGGATTCACAGCCGAATTCTACCAGAGGTAGAAAGAGGAGCTGGTCCATTTCTTCTGAAACTATTTCAAACAGTAGAAAAAGTGGGACTCCTCCCTAACTCATTTTAGGAGGCCAGCATCATCCTGATACCAACACCTGGTAGAGACACAATAAAAAAAGAAAATTTCAGGCCAACATTACTGATGAACACCAATGCGAAAATTCTCAATAAGATACTGGCAAACCAAATCCAGCAGCACATCGAAAAGCTTATCCACCACAATCAAGTCAGCTTCATCCCTGAGATGCAAGGCAGGTTCAACATACGCAAGTCAATAAGTGTAATCCATCACATAAACAGAACTAATGACAAAATCCACATGATTATCTCAAGAGATGCAGAAAAGGCCTCCCACAAAATTCAACACCCCTTCATGCTAAAAACAATAAACTAGGTATGGATGGAACATATCTCAAAATAATAAGAGCTATTTATGACAAACCCATAGCCAATATTATACTGAATGGGCAAAAGATGGAAGCATTCCCTTTGAAACCCAGCACAAGACAAGGATGCCCTCTCTCACCACACTTAATTCAACACAGTATTGGAAGTTTGGGCCAGGGCAATCAGGCAAGAGAAAGAAATAAAGGGTATTCAAATAGGAAAAGAGGAAGTCAAATTGTCTCTGTTTTCAGATGACATGATTGTATATTTAGAAAACTCCATTGTCTCAGCCCACAAACTCTTTAAGCTGATAAGCAACCTCAGCAAAGTCTCAGGATACAAAATCATGTGCAAAAATCAGAAGCATTCCTATACACCAATAATAGAGAGCCAAATCCTGAGTGAACTCCCATTCACAATTGCTACAAAGAGAATAAAATACCTAGGAATACAACTTACAAGGGACGTGAAAGATCTCTTCACAGAGAACTACAAACCACTGCTCAAGGAAATAAGAGAGGACACGAACAAATGGAAAAACATTCCATGCTCATAGATAGGAAGAATCAGTATCTTGAAAATGGCCATACTGCCCAAAGTAATTTATAGATTCAGTGCTATCCCCATCAGGCTACCATTCACTTTCTTCACAGAATTAGAAAAAACTACTTTAAATTTCATTTGGAACCAAAAAAGAGCCCATATAGGCAAGATAATTCTAAGCAAAAAGAACAAAGCTGGAGTCATCACACTACCTGACTTCAAAGTATACTACAAGGCTACAGTAACCAAAACAGCATGGTACTGGTACCGAAACAGATATATATGGAACAGAACAGAGGCCTCAGAAATAACACTACACGTCTACAACCATCTGATCTTTGACAAACCTGACAAAAACAAGCAATGGGGAAAGGATTCCCTATTTAATAAATGGTGCTGGGAAAACTGGCTAGCCATAGGCAGAAAACTGAAACTGTACCCCTTCCTTACACCTTATACAAAAATTAACTCAAGACAGATTAAAGACTTCAAAGTGAGACATAAAACCATAAAAAAACCCTAGAAGAAAACCTAAGCAATACCATTCAGGACATAGGAATGGACAAAGTCTTCATGACCAAAACACCAAAAGCAATGGCAACAAAAGCCAAAATTGACAAATGATATCTAATTAAACTAAAGAGCTTCTGCACAGCAAAAGAAAATATCATCAGAGTTAACAGGCAACTTACAGAATGGGAGAGAATTTTTGTAATCTATCCATCTGACAAAGGTCTAATATCCAGAATCTACAAGGAACTTAAACACATTTACAAGAAAAAAGAAAACAACCCCATCAAAAAGTGGGTGAAGGATATGAAGAGACACTTTTCAAATAAGGACATTTATGCAGCCAACAAACATATGAAAAAAAAACTCATCCTCACTGGTCATTAGAGAAATGCAAATCAAAACCAAAATGAGATACCATCTCACGCCAGTTATAAGAGAGAGAATTAAAAAGTCAGGAAACAGGCTGGGCGCGGTGGCTCACACCTGTAATCCCAGCACTTTGGGAGGCTGACGCAGGTGGATCATGAGGTCAGGAGATTGAGACCATCCTGGCTAACACGGTGAAACCCCATCTCTACTAAAAATACAAAAATTAGCGGGGCGCGGTGGCAGGCGCCTGTAGTCCCAGCTACTCGGTAGGCTGAGGCAGGAGAATAATGTGAACCTGGGAGGTGGAGCTTGCAGTGAGCCGAGATCATGCCACTGCACTTCAACCTGGGTGACAAGGCGAGACTCCATTTAAAAAAAAAATGTCAGGAAACAACAGATGCTGGAGAGGATGTGGAGAAATTGGAACACTTTTACACTGTTGGGAGTGTAAATTAGCTCAAGTATTGTGGAAGACAGTATGGCAAGACCTGAAGGATATAGAACCAGAAATACCATTTGACCCAGCAATCCCATTACTGGGTATAAACCCAGAGGATTATAAATCATTCTACTATAAAGACACATGCACACATATGTTTATTGCAGCACTATTTACAATAGCAAAGACTTGGAACCAACCCAATGAAAGACTAGACGACGAAAATGTGGCACATATACACCATGGAATACTAGGCAGCCATAAAAACGAATGAGTTCATGTCCTTTGTAGGGACATGGATGAAGCTGGAAACCATCATTCTCAGGAAACTAACACAGGAACAGATAACCAAGCACCACATGTTCTCACTCATAAGTGGGAGTTGAACAATGAGAACACATGGACACAGGGAGGGGAACATCACACACTGGGGCCTGTTGGGGGACGGGGAGCAAGGGGAGGGAGAGTATTAGGACAAATAGCTAATGCATGCGGGGCTTAAAACCTAGATGACAGATTGATGGGTTCAGCAAACCACCATGGCACATGTATACCTATGTAACAAACCTGCACGTTCTACACACATATCCCAGAAGTTAAAGTATAATAACAATAAAAAAGAATAAGAAAAAAAGATAAAAATAAATTGTAAATAAATAACTTGTTTCTAAGGGCATTGCAATACGTAAAACACTAAAAATGTCTTTCTGGCTGATAGAATAGAGACAAGAAAACTTAAATCAACTTCCAAAGTTTATCCCTGGAAGAAAGTGAATTACTGAGAATTAAATAATCAATGGATTGTCCCTGTTCCTTCTGCACATCGCTTAAGACAGTTTTCAGTGCCTCACAATTCTCTGTTGTGGTCATCTGGAACCATCCCTGTGGTTCTGGCCTCGGGGTAATAAAGAAAAATTTTTGGATTAAGAAATGTCTCAAGAGCCTATTTGAAGTCTTTTACATACACAGGTCATTAATATGTTTTCACATTGTTTATATGGTTTGAGCTTGTTCAATGAAAAATATAATGCAGTTGAGAAGAAACTCTCCTCCAGTTGGAAAGGATAATGAATGATGTAGAATAAAGTTATTATATTCAGAGCAAGGACTTCCAAGGTTGACAGTTACAGTTAGAGAACTAAGGACTATACATCTCCTCCCTACCACCTCGCTTCCTGATTGTATGTAAGTGAAAACAAGTCAGACCAAATTGTGACACACATACAAGCAATTTATTTACAGGCATGTACAGAAACAACCATGCAATCTTTTCCTGTAAGCAAACATTCTCTTGGCACAAAAAGAACTTTGGACAAGTTGCTCCTCCCAGTAAGTACATGGCAAAATATGAAGGAAACTGCCAGAAAATTAACCTTGCAGTGTGGCAATTGAGAGCTGGCTAAAAAACGCACACCTATCTAGGCAAAACAAACCTATCTAGGCAAAATCAATGGTTGTTTTGAAAGTTGGTTAAAGAACAAAAACCCATCTAGGACATAAGCCTATGCGGGCAAAATCTCCTTCAGAGGTTTCCAAGGAAGTGACAGCAGTTTTGGGGAAACAGAACTAACTAAACTCACTCAGTCTGGATCTTCTTTTCAAAGGGTATTGGGGGTGGAATGAACAAGTCATTAACCTCAGTTACATTTTTTTCAAAGCTCAACTTTATCACAAAGATAAAAATACAGAAAAACCCCAAACTATACACCTTCAGTTATTTCAAGTGTGTGTCTGCATGTTCCACATTGGCAAGATGGTATCTGTTTTATATTTATAAGCTGATCATATACATATAGAAAAGTTATCACATTGATTTAGCCTCAGTGATTTTTAAACTGGAAAAATCATGCTTCAGATCATTTATGTGACAAGAAGAGAAGCAAATACAAACCAGAAACAAACTGGCAACACAAAACTAAAGAATATAGCCTTGATCTTCTTGTTCACATGTAGTTACTATTTAACTCAACTGCGTGTGGTATAAAATGGAATGTTAATTTTAAATGCTGCGTATTTATATCATAGTTAAGAAGTGACATGACTCAATGATACAGAAATTAAATGTCAATTTCTCTTTACATTTCTTGTTTTAAACTCTGCTTTGAATACTTAGAAGCCATTAGACAGATTCTGAACATCAGACATCTCATTTTCTAAGGAATGAAAAAAAAAATCTGGGTTTTCACTGCTTTTCCATTGTAAATGTATAGATTGAGGTCGTTGGCAAAGAACAGAACAAGATTTTTTATTAGCTGACAATGAGATTCACAAACTATGTGAATCGACAAACAGAGCAGGCATCTTTTTCAATGATACTAAACATTCACTTTGGAGCACAATGTGCTGAATACAGAATCGCATGGGTCAACTTTACTAGATTTGCATAGGAAAAGTGTCTCCTGCTGATGTGCATAGGAAATCCTCCTTCAATATTAAGCCTTAGTGCAGACGCTTTGGGGAAAACTAGAAGTTTTTCCCATTTAAAATAAAACAGCATTTTTCAGTGCCTGCTAAAGAGTTATGCCATTGCCTGCAAAGCCAGCTGCAAATAATCACATTTTTTCCAAGAGAGAAGGGAAATCTGCACATCTGTCAGTAGTAAGATGATAAGTTTGCATCTTCTGGACTACAGCGCACAGACCAATCTTTCCTAGTTCAGCAGGGGAAGAAACCCACTTGATAACCTGCTTTTTGACTTACCATTAACTCAGGAATGGTCATCCTTGGGACTCTCACATGTGCTTACATAGCAGATGCTGAAAGAGCTGGACCAATAATAACCAATATTAAAAGCATTTGTTATGGTGTCTGGCTCTGTTCTAGGTGCTTGTTATGTATTAGCCAGTTTAACTTTTATAATAACCCTATGAGGTAAGTGCTATTCTTATTTCCCTTTGACAGATGAGGAAAGAGAGACAGAAATAAAGCAACATGCCCAAGATCAGTCTTCATAAATGTGGGATGTGAACCCAGGTGATCTGGAGCCACACTCTGTACGATTAGCCACTGCACAGTTCCTGTGGATTCATACAGTGACTTTTCTTTTGTCAATACTGCCTCTGCAAATTCTGTTGTCAGCTCCTTTCCTTGCATAATCTGTGCCCCATCTTCCTCCTTGAATAAGATCCTGGGCAGGTTTTACAGCCTTTCTCCTAGAGAATAAATGCCTTCCAATAACTTTGAGGCATAAGAACAGTCATCCTTAGGTAAATAATGCATGAAGTATAATGTAATATTAACTTTTTAAAGCTCCAAACAAGCATCTTCTAGCACCTAGCTCCCCCTAGCTACTGGCTTGTGCAGGCCTTGATCTGGAAGAGGAGCCTTGATTGTCTGCTTCTCTGTTTATTCTACCAATTCCTTCTGCTCCCCCCTAGAGGCTTACCCCTATGGCTTCCCCTCTCAGAGATTGTCAGTTTGGAAAGGAAAGTAGGTAAGGGAGGCCTTTCTTGCCTGCATTAAGCCATTTGCTCACTCTGGCCACACTGATGCTTAAAACTGACTTGGTCTCTGGGGTGGGTTGCTGTGAGCTCTAGGAGAACTCCATGATCAGGCTAATACCCAGAAATCCCCTACGCAGGTTATACCTTCCCAGTAGCTTCTTAAAGCTCCCCTTTGGCTCTGACTCAGTAATCCAGCTCCATAGACAATTTTTTTTCTACTTTGAATTTCTCTCCAGGTAGCCCTCCTGTGCCAAATCTTCTTTAAATGTTCCAAGTCAGCTCTCTCTTAAGCCCACCATGAAAAAAATGCACCCATTTGTCCTATCACTGACAGGGCTGCAGTTATCTCCTAAGCCACTGCTTTCTACTCTACTCAATCCAGTGGGCTGGATTGGGGTCTCCTGCAGCAACTCTCCACGAAAGGAGGAGTTAGCCCCTTCATGTCCTCATGTTACTATGTCAACATAACCACCACTGTCTTGAGACAATTCTCTAATTTCCAACTTCAGCCTCTTTGTAAGATTTGGGCTCAATGACCTCAAAGGACTCTCCTAGCTTCTACATCCTTGATTTTTAGCATCTTTGGAATCCATAGTTTTATGGCGCTGCCAGGTGCTGTACCTCCTCACTCACCTGGGCCACAACTCTTCAATGTGGAGAAGTCACAGCTGTGCTGTGTGTGTGGCTGGCTGAAGAAATACTTTCTGCTTTCAGCTTGCTTCTGTTGCATGTTGGGTTGTCCAAAAGCAGAAGCTGAAACAGAGTTTGACATACAAGGAATTATTAAGGATCAACACCTATGGAAGAGAGAGGAAAGAAGTAGTATTGGGAGAAAGGAAAAGTCTTTGGTGCCCGTATAACAAAGCTTTGGTCAATCCCCGGGGAGGGGGTGCTCAGAAGCAAATATTGCTCATCAGAGTTGACCCACATCCCACCAGAATGATCAAGCCTTTATAGCCCCATCTTGACCAGGTCGAGCCCTTGAGTGAGGCCACTCTTGGCAGTTGAGGCAAAGCCTGAAAGAGCAGCTGGAGGCTCTATGTGGCAGTTGGGCAGTGTATGCTGTGTCCAGCACACTCTGCTTACTTAGAGTGGACACATTCATTCTCTGTCTGCTCCAGTTATACTGGAAAGGAGAATATGGAATGTGGAAAGACAGAACCCACTTCTCTTTTTATCCTGGAAGTCATCAAAAGTGCTCAACCAGTTCAAATGGGGTCAATAAGCTTTGTGAGATGTGGGGTCTGTTTATAGTCAGATATCCATTTCCAGAATCAATGGAGGACAAAGAGAATCCACCCAAACTGCCATAAAGAATTAAGCTATTTCCTATGATGGTGAATGGTAAGAACCATCATAATTGGCAACCCCATTTGCACTCTCCTGCCTCTCCTCTCAAATTTCAGACACTATTTGGGTGGATGTGAGTGAAGAATTATCAATAATAGGGGAAACTAACTATAAAATACAGCTATATCCTATGTTATCAGAATAGTTTTTGTTCTATTTCAATCCTACTTACAGTCATTAATTTCGTATTAGAGCCAAATTATTTAACACCTATAGCTAATTAAAAGACAATTTAACCTATGGAAAGAGTTTAGGCAGCTCTGGGAGTGACTTATGAGAGTGTTGCTTTCTGAGGATATTCAGAAAAAAAGTAAAAGATAACAGGGTAACATCAAAGCCAGCTAGAGCTCTGATTTAATTACAAGGCCAGCTCCATACCTGAGAGCCAAATGGAAAGTTATCAAGGAAGATATTAAGAAAACAGCCTCAGGTATCCACTTTCCTGGCTCAAGAAGAGTCACAAAGCCCCAAACTCTATCTTTCCATATGTTCACTTGAGTCACCCAAGCTGTGAGTATGGAAACAGATAGACTGTCAACTCTTTACCCTGAGCTATTTATGGAAAACCAAAGGAGTAGGTGATGCTGAGTGAACAGGTGGATTTTAGTAAAATATTTCTCTGGCTGCTTTAACTTATGCAAAATCCAAACTGAAGAAAGCAACATGATGCTAATTAAAGCTGTAGCTCAGAGCTTGCCAAAACTGCTGGCTTTGATGAATGAGCCTTTCAAAGCCTCCCAAGCTCATGGATGATCTACCAGTCAGCACGCACCTCATTCAAAACCTCTCTAATCAAAGAGACTTATTATGTGACCAAGAAGTAAATCTTAAATTATTTTAAAAGAATAACTACAATGATTACTAAGCCACATTTATTTTTGAAAATCCGAAATTGTCTAGACACTTACACAAAACCATCAAAAGATGTAGAACCCTCCAGACTTTCTGTGACACTATTGGATAAAATCCTAATAACCTCTGCTCCCATCTGGTGGCTCTGAGAAACAAGCAGTTGGTCTCTATCAAGGCTTTAGGGGTATTTGATGGCAGATCTAGTCATTGAAGATCCAAAGATTGAGGGACCCAGGGAGACTGAACTATTCAGGAATTTCAGATCAAGAGCAAAAAATGACAATGTGAGGTCATTTGTTCTGAAGTTGAATGTGCTCTGTCTACTTAGACCACAGGCCAAGTGTGGGAGACATTACTAGTGTTTACTAAAAGAATGCCCTTCAGGTTGGTGTGGCCAGATGCCTAGGTCTAGACAATGAAATGTGAGTAGAAACGCCCTGTGTCATTTCCGAGCTGAGGTGGTGGAAGCCTGTTAGTGCTTCTCCTGTTTCGTTTGTTGGCTTCCGCAGCGACAGAGGTTTTGTGTTTCAGATGGTACAATGGAATATGGCTGTGCTTCCATCAGCCTGAATTCCTCATTCTCCGGATTCCTGTTGCCCCTCTCTTACCCACATGTAACTGTTCTCTGGAGGTTGGTGAGATCCTTCATATCTGATTTTATAAATTTTCCATGTTAACATTTGTCCATAAACACATCACACTCTTTTGCATGTGCTTAAGCTTTAAATAAATGGAATCTTACCATGTATGTCAGTCTGTATGTTGCTTTATGTTTTTTGATATTTGTCCATGTCATTCCATGTAACCATGTAGGTCTTACAAGATTGAATGAATACACCACTATTTGTTTTCCTACTGATGGTCAACTGGGTACTCTTAATTTTGGCTGTAATAGGCAATACTGTAATACATAAGCTTATATAGGCCCCTGAACTTAGGTGCAAGAGTTTTTCAGGAGTTTGTACTTCAGAAGTACAAAGGGGAATCTTTGGATTGAAGTATATGAACAGCCTTAGCTTTACTAAACCAACTAAAAATATCTAACATTTGTATAGTGTTAATTCTGCAGGACAGTGTGTTTAAAGCTTTACATTTAATCCTCACACAAACACTTTGAATTACTTTAGAACAGGATCTGGCTGGGTATCAAGTAAGCTATATGTAAGTTTTGGCTATCATTGTCATTTCTGTTTCACAGATGAGGAAGTTGAGGCACAAGTATTTGAAAGAGCTTGACTGTCACACAGCTAGCAAGAGGGGAAGGCTTCCTCCAGAGTCCATGCTCTTAAAAAGTAAGCTTTCCTCCTGCTGGGCTCCAAAGGCCATGAAGGAGAATTCCCCTTTCTCCAAAGACTTCCAAAACTTTTGCCAATCTTATGTATATGAGATTACTGAATTATTTTGATTATTGAATTATTGTCATGGGGGTTTGTTGTACAGATTATTTTGTCACCCAGATATTAAGCCTAGAATCTATTAGCTATTTTTCCTGATTCTCTACCTCCTCCCACTCTCTGGCCTCCAACAGGCCTCAGTGTGTGTCGTTCCCTTCTATATGTCCATGTGTTCTCATCATTTCGCTCCCACTTATAAGTGAGAACATGGGGTATTTTGTTTTCTGTTTCTGCGTTAGTTTGCTAAAGATGATGGCCTTCAACTCCATCGATGTTCCTGTAAAGGATATAGTCTCATGCCTTTTTTTGTGGCTGCGTAGTACTCCACGGTGTATATGTATCACATTTTCTTTACCCAGTCTATCATTGATAGGCATTGGGTTGATTCCATGTGTTTGTTATTGTAAATAGTGCTGCAATGAACATACTCATGCATGTGTCTTTATAATAGAATGATTTATATTCCTTTGGGTATATACCCAGTAATGAGATTGTTGGGACAAATGATTGCTGCTTTTAGGTCTTTGAGGAATCATCACATTGCCTTTCACAGTCATTGAACTGATTTACTCTCCCACCAGCAGTGTATAAGCATTCTTTTTTCTCTGCAACTTCACCAGCATCTGTTATTTTTGACTTTTTATTAATAGCCCTTCTGACTGATGTGTGATGGTATCTCATTGTGGTTTTGATTTGCATTCCTGAAATAATCAGTGATGTTGAGCTTTTTCTCATATGATTGTTGGCTGCAATACAAACTCTTTTTAATGTTGATCTTTATACAGCAAGCTTGCTGAACTATTTTATCACACCTAATAATTTGTCAGTAAGGTCATTTGGATTTTCAACATACACAATAGAGTACAATCTTTGTAGAAAATGTTGTCTTTTTCACATTCTTATACTTCATTTCATTTATTTGTCTTATACTGGCTGTGACTCCCAGTGAAGTCTTGGACTCAGAAAGCAGAAGAGACATGCACAAAGTCACCCAGATAATGACAGAGAACCCAATGTTGAATACCAAAATCTTGTCTCTTTCTCACTATATAAACATTCAAACACTTTTATCGCAAGAATTCCCTTTAGTCTTCTGTTAGATTGTTAGATCTGTTTTAAATGACTGCACAAAAATTTTAATTAAGGGTGTGATTACCCAAACGTTAAAAGTAGGTTGGTTGATAATGAAGTAGTAAAATTAAGATAGTTCTTTTTTACATTTTAGTTGTTACAGGAAACTGTCATTACATGCTTCAAGTCACATTGCTTAGCAACAGCTCTTCAAAATTTTCAGTTATCAGCATGATCACAAAAAGAGGATAAACTGCAAAACTAATCTACACAAGCTAGACACATTTGCATCTGGAAATATATGAATAAAAACCTAATTGTTTTAAAATATAGACATTGTCCTTGTGGCATCATTCATTTCTGAGATATTGTAAAGCTAAAGCCCCGCATTAGTCATATTAAAAAATTGTTCTCTATTCATATGTAGCACCATATATGTAGACAGTGGCTTTAACATTTTAGCCCTTACATTCCAAATTTTAGGCAGAGGTCACTTTACTCTGAATTGAAAAATAGAAAAATGACCAAGGGCCTCCAGTCCTTCCCTCTTGGGCATGATCTGCTGCTATGTCTAAATGTTTGTGCTCCCTCAAAATTCATATGCTGAAATTCTAATCCCGAAGGTGATGGTGTTAAGATGGGAGCCTTTAGGGCATGATTAGATCATAAGGGTGGAGTCCTTATAAATGGGATTCGTGACCTTATGAAAGAGGCCCGAGAGAGGTCCCTTGACCCTTCCACCATGTGGATCATAGTGAAAAGACAACCTTCTATAGACCAAGAGTGGGCCCGTAATAGACAGTAAATCTGTCAGCACTTTGACCTTGGACTTCCCCTCTAGAACTGCAACACATAACTTAGGTTATTTTGTTATAATAGCCCAATACCTGCCTCTGGCATAATATTGGCACATTGTAAGTGCTCAGAACTGGACTAGGCTGCATGTCCCACTGTTAGGACAAGACTGCATGTCCTACTGTTAAGTAGATTCAGCCTGGGTTGCATTTTGGAAGGGAGAGAAAGAAACCCAAATAGCCATGCTTTTGTAACTACTTTTAATGACTGCATATTAGGAGTGTCATATTAGGTACTAGGGTACACAGATGAACAACTATTGTCCCTGCCTTCAAACAGCTACAGGTCTAAGACTCAGTCTGAAAAACACTCTAAATACTGAGTTATGAGTACTTTAGTAGATGCGCATCCAAAGTGGTAGAGAAACAAAGAGAAGGTACCACCTAACTCAACTCAGCTTGTTTTCCCCAGGAAGACTGGAACTCTGTGAGTAACTAAACCTTAGTAAACTGGATAAGTTATCAACAAGAAAGTAACATTTACGAACATATAAAAATAAACAATTGGCACTTTAACACATAAAAGCTCTTACAAATCAGTGTGTAAAAGATTGACTTTCCTATTGAAAATGGGCAAAGGATATGCTCAAGCAATTAATAAATAAGTGGTCAAAAACCAGGGAAAAGGTGTTCAATCTCACTAATCATTAATTAAATATAGAATCAAGCATCAGTGGTATTATTTTTATCTTTCAGATTGATAAATACTCAAGAGATTGTTACTGCTCAGCAACAGCAAAGACATTGGGAAGAGTGGGTCCTCTCATTCGTTGTGTACAAGAATACAAATTGATACAAGCTTTCTTTTTCTTTGTTATTTTATTTTGTTGTCTTAGAGACAGAGTCTCACTCTGTTTTCCAGGCTCCAGTGCAGTGGTGGGATCATGGTTCAATGCAGCCTCAACCTCCTGGGGCTCAAGTGATCCTCCCACCTCAGCCTCCCAAAGTGCTGGGATTCCAGGCATGAGCCATCATGCCCAGCCCTGATATAAACTTTCTAGAGAAATCTGCCAATATGTATTAAAATTTTAAAGCACCATCCTTTAATAAAGTAATTCCACTTCTTAGAATAAAGAAAAATAATCAGACAAGTACACAACACAAGGATGCAGGTACATAAATGTTTCTTGTGGAATTGTTTAAAACAGTAAATGAAAAGTTTTCTTAATTTGTTATGCACAGACTATTATTCATCTCTTTTAAAAGATGAAGTATATAACTCTGACTTGGAAAGATGTTCAAGATACATATTGTAAGTGACAAAAGCAGTTTATAAAACAGTATGTTGAGTAAGATGCCATTTCTATAAATATACTATGTATACGTAAGAAACTGGAAGTCTGTGCAATAAATAGTAGTGATTTCCTTTGGGAGGATGAGCTTATAGAAGACTTCTACATTATAAACGTGGACATTTGAATGTGTAGTTTGAATTTTTGTCATGAAGCATATGTTGCTTTTATAGTCAAAACAAAGCAGAGATACCTCTTTTAAAAAGGTGGGTGGTGGGGAAGGTATCCCTTTACAAGTTTACAAGTTGTTACTGAACCTGAATTGTGTACAAGTATTATGTTTTATGGAATACTGCTGGCTTGTAATAACTTTTTTTAAGCTCATAAATATGTACATCCAGTCAAGTTATTTGAGCAAAAATTCCAGAAGTTTCACTCCCCAGTTTTGACTTTAAAGTATGCCAGAGCTACAAATACATAAAAAGATATTTGCGGTGGCTAAATAGAGGTCTCTAGAGTCTTCCTACAGGAAGTCTGCTTCCTCTTCTCCCAAAAGATATGGTTTAAGCTTCTTTGGTTTCATGTAATTATATCAAACATTTGCATTGAGGATGAGTGGCTCCACGTGTGGGTGGTAACTTCCAAGCCTATGTTGTTAATCAGTCTGTATTGGAGATTTTTTCCCACTTCAAGTAATTAGCCATTAGGACAAGCCAAACATATTTTGGTGTTAAGCATGCAGCAGATTTCAACAAGTTTAAAAGAAAAATAACAGGCTTGCCAAGAAACATTGTAAAGAACTAATATAAAGACTAAAGAAACAGCCAGCCAGAAAATATTGAGGCTTTGTTTGTGGATTGGTTTGCAGAATCAATTATTCAGGCTATAACAGCAAGCATGACCTTGTCTACAACCAATAGCAATAATATAACTAGAGATCCTTTCAATAAGGAAAGGTCTGCTGCCGCAACACAACTGTGTGAATAAGCTTGTTTATCAAAGACATGCCAGGATCAGGTGCAGCCACATTCTGCACAATCTTCCTTAGTACCAGGTTGATTCTGAGACAGGAGACATCTATCAGTAGAGTCAGACTCCTTTGCGATATATTAAAGGACAGTCCAGTGTGGAGATTACAATGAGAAGAATCTGACAGCAACACTTAACTAGAAATTATCAGTTAGACCTTGTACTAAATTACCTTCTCAAACTCTGACTAAGACATCAAACTGCACCTGGACTGAACTGGGGTTAAAACCAAAATAACAGAATAACTTTGATTTCAATTTTGCCTAACATGAAGTCTGGAGGTAGGCACCTCCAGGGTGGGGTCTACGGCTCAATGAAGTAAGAACTCTATGTATGCATCTCTGTGACTCTCTCTTATGGTTGCAAGATGGCTGCAGCAGCTCCAACATTACAACTTCACATGAAAAGGTTCAAAGCAGGAAGGATGGGTTGGAACCAAAGGAGAGCATTCTACCTGCCTGACTCACCCACAGCATAAAGAAAGATCTTTCCTAGAATCCATCAGCTGACTTCTTATGTCTCATTGGCTAGACCTCTAAGCCAATCACTGGCAATGGGGAACAGAATTACTATAACTGACTGAACTCAGTCATGATTTACCCCTTGAAGCTGGGCAAGCTGCAATTCAAATAAAATTGGATTTTATTAGCAAAAAGGAGGAAGAAAGAACTGTTGAGCAGGCTATGAGCAATGTGACATAGAAAATAAGATTCCCGTATTTATGGACCAGTCAGCCCTCTAACCAACCTAGTGTGCAAACCCTTCTTCTACAGGTTCCCTCCTAAGATTCATTGCCAGGTCTGTAGGCATATTCCCAGAAACCACTCCAGTTTAAGGAAGCCTTTCCTGATAAATTGCTCCCGTCTCAACTTTGCACTCTGCTGAGAAAGCGAAACACATGAATCAGCAGCCTTTTGTAGTCCTCTGTAAAATGTTGGCGACCACATTCACCTACTGTGGGAGGCCTATGGATGAAACCAGAGTACACTTGTGTTACTCTAATGTGCTTCACTCATGCTCGCTCCTGAGTGAACAACCGTCACTGTGACTGTTAGGAATAAGCAACCATTTTCTTATCTATTCCTGAAACCATTCCTCTAGGTTTGTGTGCCAGGAGAAGGCGGCGTAGCCTCCAGTGACACAGATGGGCCCCTACCCTGGTAAAGACAGTGTCATCAAGGTTTGATGGACTTGGTTAAATTTCCAATTTGCACCTCTGTGTTCCTAAAAAGTACACATACAGGCAAAACCATGATACAAATTCAGGAAGATAATAGCTATTTTTTTAAAGATTGAATACTTACCATATGCCAGTTGCTAAGTGCTTTACACCACACACACACACACACACACACACACACACACACACTTAATTCTGTACGAGAATCTTATGAGTCTGTCACTGACATTTTACCCCTATTCTGATGAGACAACTGAGATCATATGAGTTTAACCTGTAAGTGGAGAAGTGAGATTCACTCATACCTGTCTGGCTCTAAAACTTATGTGCCTATCTAACTACACCTTGCTTTCTTTACTGGCAATGTGTGCAAAACAGATAAAGAAAAGCAAATACTTGATACCTCACCATTATTAAATTATACCCTTTGTTCTTCAAAAGACTCTGTTATAAAAAATAAAAAGGGAGGCCACACACTTGGAGAAATATTTGCAAAGCATATATCCAGTAGATAAATGTTTCTCTAGAATATAGAAAGGACATTGACAGTTTACTAATAAGACAAGAAACAATTTTAAAAGAGGGCAGAAGATTTGAACAGATATTTCACCAAAGAGGACATATGGAGGAAGTAAGTAAGCATACACAAAAATGCTCAATATCATTAGGCATTAAGGAAATGCAGATTAAAACCATAAGGAGAATTCTCTACACACCTATAAGCGTGGCTAAAATTATAAATATTGAACACAAGTGTTAGCAAGAATTTGAAACAGCTGGAACACTCATACATTACTGGTGTAAATATAACTTGGTATAACCACTTTAGAAAACAGTTTGGCAGTTTCCTAAAATGTTACACTTACATACATGGTATGATGACCCAGCTATTCCACTCACAGATATGTACTCAAAAGAGATGAAAACATGTCCACACAAAGACTTGTATAGAAATGTTCACAGTAGGTTGGCTTGTTGGAAACAACCAAAATTTTCATCAACAAGTGAATGGATAAACAAATTATGGTTTACACACAATAGTAAACAATTCAGCAATAAAATAAATAAACTATTAACACATGTAACAACCTGGATGCATCTCAAAATAATTATGCTAAGTGAAAGAAGCCACTCCTAAAAAACAGTATATACTGTATGAATCCATTCATATAAAAATCTAGAAAGTGCAAATTAATCTATAGTGACAGGAAGCAAAGGTTTTCTTGGGATGAATGGTGAGAAGGGAGAGGAGGTGAGGAGGAAGGTATAAGGGGCAGAAGGAAATTTTCGGGTGAAACTTGTGGTTATATTTATTACTTGATTCCAGTGATGGTTTCATGGGTGCATACATACAGCAAATGTCATAAAATTCTGCACTTTAAATATATGTTGCTTATTGCTTGTCATTTAAAGAGTATCTGTCTGTCATCTACCTATCTATCTATATAGAGAAATAGTTATATCTAGAGATAGATAGATACAGAGAGAGACTGAGATAATAGCAAAATGTTAACAATCCAAAATTTATTGTTGGATCTGAGTGAGGAGTATAAGAATATTCGTTTAACTGTTTTCTCAACTATTTTGCATATTTTAAAGTTTTCATAATAAAATAAACTTGGAGAGAGGAAAGAAAAAAAAAGGAACTCACTCCTTTTGAGCAATCTTATGCATTACACAAAGTCTCATCTGGAGTTTACAGTGGGTTCCTTCTAGGCTTTCACTATATTCGAGCCATCTGGAAGACTCGGGGGAAGGTGGTGGGAACCACCAGGGAATCTTGTCATGAAAGGCAGAAGAGTCACCCAAGAAAGACCTCATACCACAAAAGATGGAGATGAAGTATAGAACTCTTGCACAGACAACTCCGAGGTACCGAAACATAGAATATTCTCTATACTTCACTTTTTCCTTGAGCCTCCTATGTAGCTAATACTGGAGTTAAGTTAAACATGCCAGTTAAAAGTAACTTTTCCTTCCAGTGTAAAATAGTTTCTTTCATTTAAGTACCTGGCCTGTTTTGGGTAAATATTTGATTTTCAGGCTTTCTTCCCTCTCCCAATCTTTTCTATTCTTCCTGAGTGAGAAGACAGTAGAGGCAGCTCATGCCATAACTTGTCAGCGGGCAGAGAGGTCTGTGGGCTGTATGTTATACACCAAGGACCTCATGATTTCCTCCATGATGTTCCTCATCCCTCCTGGAAGGCTGCTATACTGGGGCCCTTCCCAGTTTCCGTGAGGAATGGCTGAACTGCTCTTGCATCATGCTGGATCTGTCACTGAGAACAGGGAAGTCCAAGCCATTATCCCAGGCCCAGGGTGTTCATGCTCTGATCCTCTCCTTTCCTGGCCTAAAAGTTCCTCTGGGCCACTCCCATTCTCTGTACCCCTTGGGCTGGGAAGCCTCGCTGCTTTCCGTGCAGTGTGCAGGATGAGACTCTGTGAGGCTGCCTGTAGGTCCCCTTGCCTAGCCACAGCAGCTCTTATTGGCTCCATTCTTATAGTAGTTTCTTAGGGCTGCTGTAACAAATCATCACAAACTAGATCGCTTAAAATAGCAGCAATTTGTTCTCTTACAGTCCTGGAGGCCAGAGTGTTGGTAAAATTGGTTCCCTCTGCAGGCTCTGAGGGAGAATCTGTTCCATGCCTCTCTCCAAGCTTCAAGTGACTACCTACAACCTTTGGCCTTTTTTTTTTTTTTTTTTTTTTTTGGCTTAGGGCTGCAGAACTCCAATTTCTACTTCCATCTTCACATGGCCTTCTCTCTGTACCTCTCTCCTTCTATCTCTTATAAGGACACTTGTCATTGGATTTGGTGTTTAACCGAATCCAGCATGATCTCATCCCAAGATTACTTCTGTAAAGACCTTTATTCCAAGTAAGGTCATATTCTGAGGTTCCAGGTGGACATATTCTTTGAGAACAACAATGCAACCCACTCTTATTCTGAATTCAGAGCTTCTCTTGGTCTTGGCATCTCCCCAGCCTTTGCTTGGGAGAGGCACTAGCCTCTGATACTCTGACCTCTCTAGATCACTTTGGGAGTTTCTGCTGCCCCCATACACCTCTCAAGATGTGATCCCAAGAGGCATAAGGGAAATAACAGCTCCTCCTTCGCTAAGGATAGGTTCAAAACCAAAAGTAATTAACACCAGGCACAGTGGCTCATGCCTGTAATATCAGTGTTCTGAGAGGTCAAGGCAGGAAGATCACTTGAGCCCAAGAGTGCAAGGCTGCAGTGAGCTATGATGGGGCCACTGCACTATAGCCAGGGTGACAGGGGGAAGGTGTATCTCTTTAAAAAAATAATAATAATAATTTAAAAACAACTGATACTCTAAGTAAGCACTCAATACACAGTCCCCACCAGAAAAATACTGATAATTATTTTTGTGATTATGATAATTATCACGTAAAATGAAAAGCCAGGAATAAAATTACCTTTCATAGTACATCAAAATAACCACTCTCAAGTCATTAACAAGTGTAGCGTTTCCATCGCATATAAAAATGCTATTAATACTTACTTGTGCTCATTACAGTTGAAATCAAAGTATGGAGATACAGCATGTAAAATGTGTAAGCTTGTTTTGTCATAAGAACAAATACTGCAATGGAAGGCTGCCACCACACATCTGCTTATTGTCTTCCAAGCTTAGTACCCTAAAGAGTTAAACATGGATGAAAGGAAGGCTTTCACAAAGGTGACAGTACTCTGTCATTGGTAATTTCTATTTTAAGACCCAGTAACTGATGCTGTCTCCCAGAAAATAGATTCAGTGACGTTTAGCTTTTTGGCCATTAGAAGAAAAGAACAAAATCCCCAACAGAAGGCTCTCCCAACTTGGTTCTCCGCTCTTATTGATGTGAAGTTATTTTCTACAACCACTACTGATACATGGAAGTGGAACCACTCTCTCACCCACAGTCTGCTCATTTGTTCACACATTTACAAATAGTCATTAGGTGTCTGCCATGTGCTGGGACCTGGGGACATCCTGGTGAACTGGATACGCCCTGTCTCATAGAGCTCACAGCACAGCAGGAAAGACAAACAAGCAAAGGAGGAGAGGGAAGATAAATTTCAGTCCTCATACTCAGAGGTGAAAAATGTATACGTTTCTTAATTTTTCTGTAATTCATCCTACTTCCTATTTCAAACTCCCATTCTACTAGAGTAGCAGAAACCCTGTCTCAGATCACTAGAGATTTCTCTTTCCATGAGCTCCATTTAATTCTGGAGGTGGGTCTTAGAAGGTGTTGAGGAGTGGGTGGGGAGAGATGGAAGGGCAGCCCTGTCCCTTGAAGCCACTTGAGACTATCTACCCACTCTGCATCTGCTGAGACATTCAGCATTCCATGTAATGCTTGCTATCAGTTCGTGAAGTCATCTCCGAGAAATGGCCCTAACCCATCTACGTGAGTCCAGCATTTCTGGATACTGTCTGTGTTGTGCTTGTGGAGGTAGAAATGATTCTGTTGTGTGGTGGGCCCTAGATTCGCTATACACCTCTTCTTCCTTTGGTAAAATTCTGCCACCAAACTGGAGTTCCACATGTATTCTCAGATTCCACAAACCTTCGTCAGGTCTCTCTGCTACATCCCCCAGGCCCTTATTAAGCAGTTCACTGGAAGTATTCAGCAGGAAACCTCCCTTGTGGTGACTCAGGGACCCACTTCCTTTTCATTTTGTGATTCCACTATCCTGTAAGTCCTTAGAGTCCGTGCCATGCAGCCGGCAGAGGAGGAAAGATGAGGAGGGAAGTCCTGCTCGGGAGTTTTTTTTTTTTTTTTTGAGACTGAGTCTCCCTCTGTCCTCCCGGCTAGAGGGCAGTGGCGCGATCTCTGCTCACTGCAAGCTCCGCCTCCCAGGTTCACGCCGTTCTCCTGCCTCAGCCTCCCGAGTAGCTGGGACTACAGGCGCCGCCACCACGCCCGGCCAATTTTTTGTATTTTCAGTAGAGAAGGGGTTTCACCGTGTTAGCCAGGATGGTCTGGATCTGCTAACCTCGCGATCCGCCCGCCTCGGCCTCCCGAAGTGCTGGGATTACAGGCGTGAGCCACCGCGCCCGGCCTGCTCGGGAGTTTTTATGGTCCAGGTATGGAGGAGGCACACATCACCTTGGTCAGTATTCCGTGGTTCAGACTTGATGAGGATCTTATACGACTACAAGGGAGTCCAGACAGTGTCATCTAGCTCTGTGTCCAGGACGAAAAAGAAACAGGTTTTGCTGAGCACAATAGCAGACTCTGCCACAAGGGGCAAGGCCTTGTCCCTCCAAAAGTGTTAGTTAAAACACTAAGTCTTTTCTTTCCTGTCCCCACAGACTAAAACTGTGAAAGACAAAGGACAAGAAACCTTTGCTTTCAGCCCTCCACAACTTTTCTCTGAAGCAATGAGCCTATAACAGTCTCCCAGGGAGGCTCTGACATACTCTCCAGCCACACACGTAATTCAAATGGTTGTAAGTGCTTTGCTAGCAGAAATATGGGATGTTCTGAAAGTATGCATAGGCCTTAAAGAGTTTCAGCAAGAAAATGGAGAAAGACATTGGGATTGGGGTGGATGGCACAAAGCGAATGTAACAAGGTCAAGGCAGAGATGCTAAGACAGAAGGACAATAAGGTTGCAAAGACTGGAGTAAAGTGAGGCCCTCCCTGGGATCTCTATCACATCATCAGCTAACTTGGCACTAAATAGTGCTAAGCTGTCCCTTTTTCTAAGGATCCTTTCCCCACCAAAGAGCTCTACTCTAGATGTGCCTGGCAGATGGTAGGCCTCACCGTATTCCCTGGGTCAATCACTTTCAAAGTATATGACATAGAAACCAACAACAGTTAAAACACACCGTTTTGTATAGCCCCCATGTTTGTGTAACCTTATAGGAAGCCTTGGCCAAAGACCTGGAAATATTCATTGAGGAGCGACCATATGCCAGCATTGTCCAACCACTGTGGATGAGTTTTAAAAAGAAATAACTTCATGGCCAGGTGTGGGGAGGCCAAGGCAGACAGATCACTTGAGCCCAGGTGCTTGAGACCAGCCTGGGCCACATGGCAAAACCCTATCTCTATCAAAAATATTAAAAATTGGCTGGGTGGCTGGGCGTGGTGGCTCACGCCTGTAATCTCAGCACTTTGGGAGGCCGAGGTGGGTGGATCACCTGAGGTCAGGAGTTCAAGACCAGCCTGACCAACATAGAGAAACACCGTGGCTACTAAAAATACAAAATTAGCTGGATGTGGTGGCACATGCCTGTCATCCCAACTACTTGGCAGGCTGAGGCAGGAGAATAGCTTGAACTAGGGAGGCAGAGGCTGCAGTGAGCTGAGATTGCACCATTGCACTCCAGCCTGGGCAAGAGCAAAACTCCATCTCAAAAAATAATAAAAATAAAAATAAAAATAAATTTGCCGAGCATGGTGGCACGTGCCTGTAACCCAAGCTACTCATGAGGCTGAGGTGGGAGGATCACTTGAGCCCTAGAGGACAAGACTACAGTGAGCTGTGAAGGCACCACTGCACTCCAGCCTGGATGACAGGAGTGAAACCCTGCCTCAAAACAAACAAACAAGCAAACAAAACGTACACAACTCCATAAACCAGTGTCCTTGTTCTTTTCATTTAGTTGTACAATGATCGCTAACAATCACCTAACTTTTGACTCAGTGTTTCAGCTGTGTGGTCCTGACTAAAAGAGATCAGAGAGGGAAGGAGATAGAGGAAGGTTTCCTGGAAGGGACATAAACTGGCCCAGGAAAAGAGGAGGAGAGAAAGGGGCGGGGTCAGCTGTTAGGAATCAGTATGAACTGAGAGCAAATTGGAAGGAAACACCATGAGTAGAGGAAAGTAAGTTGGAAGGAGGTGGAGGCAGATAAAGAAAAGCAAAAGAATTTAGACCACACAAACTGCTCCAAAATTTGTACAGATAAGTCATTGGTTGCACATTTTGATTTTGTAGATTATGGACTATTTTATAAAACTCCCAAATTGGGGGTGTAGAAAAGGGAAAAATTCTCATTAGAAAATGCTATTGGCTAAACATCTTAATACATAAACAACACTATCTCTGACTTCTAACGGATATCCATGTGTGTACATGCACACACAACAGTACCATCCACAGCAGTTTGCAGGAGACATAGATAATCCATTAGGAACACAATAAAATTTTTAAAAGAAAAATCAATGAGAAGCAAAAGGGAAATTAAATACTAAACTTTATGGTACTCTTACATCACACTAGGGTATAGCATTGTGTAGTAGAATAACAATGGACTTCTGAAATTAACCATAATCAGATTTAAATCCTGGTTTTCCTATGTTCTATGCTCCACTGGTCAAATTACTCAAGTTCTCTGAACTCCCATATATTCATCTAAAATGGTGAAAATAATCTCTTCATCACTAGATAGTGATAAGAATTAAATTAGGTAGCATATGTAAGGCATATAGTACTGTGTCTAGCACATCATGTGTGATCAATAAATCCTAATTCCCTTCCATTTCTTAATGATAATATGAAATTAATAAGCATCTGCCTTGCCATTTGGGTATTTTTAACATAACAATAGGCTGAGCTGTGAAAAAATAAAATGATGATGATCTGAGACAGATAGGTTCAGGAAACCCCAGCAAGGATCATATGATACAATAAAAGTTTCTTTGTATTTCAATCATAAGCAAAATTCAGATTACCATCAACAGTATTTGCACAAGAAGAATAAAATGATCTAATATAATAGGTTTGAAATTATTTTGTTCCAAGAATTTAGGAAATCAATTTTTCCTGCTTTTTGTAAATCTTCGTGAGTGGGCAATGAAAGGTGAGAGTGGGAAGGGCAAATGAAGGGATGTTTTAACCACAATTTGAGCAATAATTTAAAAGATGATTCTGAAGGAAGAGTCTTTTACTACTGCGCAGTTAGTCAGCTCCAAATTACTTGGCCTGATCTGGGGACTGAAGATGACCTCTTCCTTTACCACTCAGACTTGTGCTTCCCCCAACATGTTTACCACCACCCCCAGGGCACCAGAGGCATGGTGGTTTGAGCCTCTAATAAGTGTAGCATCCTGCCATAAAATTTTAAATTAAATGGATGCAGGCAATTGAGGATCCAGAATCACAAGCTAAATCACAATTTGTGTCTGGAATACACTTTGGATATAATAAAATTACAAGACAACAGAGAAACATTAAAAATATATAAATTATTTAGCTTTACTGAAACAATTAAAAATAGGCAGGATTTGAAAAAGCCTCCAAAATATAAAACGAGATGATCTGAAGAATATTACCTATGTCCATTTTGCTGATTTTCTTACTCTATGAAAGAAAAAATATAGAAAGGAGGAGAGTGGCGACTGCAACTTACTTTAAGCATATGAACTTGTTTTGGTAAAGCACAGAGAAAGGTACACTCAGTAGTCAAGATTCATTAAGCCCCCATGGGTACCCAGGGGAAGGCAGCAGGTGCTCACAGAGCCCTCTAATCAGCTGTAGATGCTCAGAAACTCCTGAGGGACAGTTTCTGTGTATCTTGATAGCTCCTCGAAACACCGAACAAAGACCAGGCAGTGTCATCTGCTTCACTAATTTCGAGTTTTTTCAAATGATAAACAGAACCCACATATCAACAATGAACAGACCCAATGTGCTTGTGTTCATCATCTATGGTCTTCCTGCTTAATGGGCAGCCTTTCAATCCACAAGCTCCCATTGACTCCTACTGTATGCTAAGCACTACTTCAGCTCGAGACTCATAGTCTCTGCCTTCAAGGATATCACATTGCAGTGAAGAATTAGAGAGGTAATGGTCAGATACAAAAATTTCTGGTAAGTGAAATGGAAGAAGTAGTCACGAGGCAATGGGAGCAGGGGCTTGGGGTATACTTAACTCATACTGGAGAATGGGGAGCTCAATAAGTCCTCCTTTAAAAATGACATATCTTATGAAGCTTTTAAAGCAGGAGCTATTCTAACCAATAAGTTAGGGTGAGTGGGTGGTGGTAACAATGGGTCAGGTAGTGGAGAGATGCTGTAAAAAAAGTACATGGCAAAAGTCATTAGCATGACTTTTGGAGGCGGATATCTATCCAGGATAAAGTGGAGGGCACAAAAGATTAAGGGTGGCAAGGAAAGTGCTGAGAGGCTAGGTTAAAGAAGGAGTCACAGGCCAAATCCTGAAGATCCTTATATTTCCTAAGAAGCTTGGATTTTATTCTAAAAGCAGTAGGAAGCTATTATAGCATTTTTAGCAGGGAATTTGCTGCTTAAGATTTGTGTTCTTCCCACAGCAAAAGTAGAAAATGGACCTGAGGTCATAGTGGTGATATAGTAGTGCTCAGAATATGGTACGGTGCCAGTTCCCTATCGGTAGCAGTAGGGGGAGTACAGGAGAAGAAACATTTGGAGAAGACAAAAGAGGAAAAGAAGAGCTCTGTTTTAGAAATGTTAAACTTACGGTGCTTGTGATACATTCCTCTGTGTGTATTCACTTTAATTTACAGAAAGAGAGTTGAGATGGCAGTACAGAAGTAAACCACAGGGGAGGTTGACTCCATGGAGTCAGGGCTAATGCTCAGCCGGTACACCATGGCATGACTATGAATTCCTTATGACCAGTATCTATTCTGATTTGTCAGTACCCAACTCTGCCTTGTTAAATATTGTGGCTATCGCCCCTGTATGAGAGGATCCAGACTAACAATAGGGAGAGGTTAAGGATAGAATCCTGAAAACAAAGGAGAAGTGGAGGGAGGGGAAGGAGAATGGGAAGAGAAGAAGAAGAAACAATAACAGCTAAGAAAGCCTGGCCAGAGAGGCAGGGATTCATAGGAGGAAACACCAGGAGGAATGTGTCAGAGTCTAGTCAATAGTGTTTGAAGAGTGCAAGTATATGAAGAAGGGAAGATCTTGAACACATTTACATCCTGAGAAAAAGAGCATGTTAAGTGAAAAAAGGATAAAGTAACAGGAGAGGATTGAGATAAAACAATGGAATGACATCCCTGATGAAACAGGGAAGGATGGGATGCAGAACTTTCTACTGTAAGAGCATGTGTTACTATATCATTGGAGCAGGAGGAGCTAGGAAAGGGCTAAGAGAGAGGAAGTAGCAGAAAGTTTAAAAAGTTCTTCTCATGATATAGATGTCAAACAACGCAGCTAGAGGCTTCGAGAGAGATGATATGTAGGGAACTCCAAGAAAGTGTTGAAGGTACAGACAATGAGGTGACGCATGGCAGAGACAGTTCACCAGAGCCAGGTTGGAAACTGTAAACTTACAGATTCTCGTTGAAATGTATTTTTTTCTAGTAGCTCTCTGGAAACCGGGTATGAAAACAGAAGAAATAGTCAAGTGGTTTGATTTATCAATAAGATTTTACCAGAAAGATACAGAAGAAAAACCAAAAAGCAAGAGAGTTGTCAAAGACTGTTATAAATTAAATAACAGTATGAGGTCTGTACAGTTTTGAGAAATGAGAGAAAGAAGAACCAAGAGGGACTGAAGATCAAAAAAATTGAAGAACAGGTGTAAGGTGAGTATAGAAATAAGAGGTCTAGAATAATAGAAAAAGGTGGTATAGCAATGCAGATGTTTAGATTTTGCAGGAGGAACAATTCAGGTTGCAAAGGTGTAGCCCAAAGCTGACTGTGGGGCTGCATAGGATGAGATGGTAGAGCTGAGAAGATCAATGAACCATGAAAAATGGTGTTGGGTGTGCTGTTACTCATAGCAATCCTCATAAGCAATATTTATTTATCACTGTCTACGGGTCAGCATTGTGGTGAGCAAATTACATGCATAATTGCACAGCCTTTTTGAAGTAAGTACTATTATTATGTTTTACATATGAGGAAACTAAGGGTCAGAGAAATTATGTAACTTGCCCATGGTGATGCAACTGGTACTTAGCAGAACTGAATCTCAAACCCACTTCTTTTTCATTTCAAAGCCTGTGCTTATTTCAAGAAAGATGGCGGTGTTTGGGATGAAGAGGATGACAGGGATTCAGAGCCCATAGTCATTACTGAGTATGGAAAAGTGGTCAGGAGTTCTGTAGATGACAGCTATGAAGAAGAAGAAAATGAAAAACCTGAACATCCAAAGAGGAAGGATTTTTGCATGAGTGCTTAGGTTTACAAATGGTGTTGGGAGTTAGAATAATGCCCTTCAGCCCCTATCCTGGGGTATATGGACAGAAGAGATTGATCAGTCCTGTGCAGGTTTTAAATGAGTGCTAGTAAGAAATAATTATGTTGCCTCCACGGAAACCTGAGCCCATATTTGAAGACGGAAATGGTATTGGGTGGTTCTATAAGCTTGACCTTGTATTGCAAACATCCGGAGTCCCCAGGTAAATAGGGGAATCAGGACTTAAGCCTCTCCTCTCTGGAAGGAGCCAGCTGTGGCCCAAAGGGTCACACACTTCTTAGGAGATGGAATGTTATCTGTGGAAATTAACATAGGCTTTGTAAGGAGAATGACTAAGGCTTTGGCTACTAGGTAAATCATTCTCATCACTGAAGACCCTTGAAGGCTTTGCTGGTCATCTCAGTTCTCTTGATTCCCCACCTTTTGGCTCCTACAGTCTCTGATTTTGCCTTCTATTATGCTGTATATTTTTCATGTTCTTCATTGTAGTATACATGTCATTGTTCAATCCCAAATAAATGATTTGTTCATCCTAATAAAGTGCTGAGCACGCAGTTGATGCTTAATAGGCATTTCTTTGGCTCTCTAGAAGAAGTGACAAGAGCTTTTAATATACCATTTTGTTTGCTTTTATCATCTCTTAATATATGTTTCTATGGCTGATACATAGTCTTATTTTTCTTTTGAGAACTTGAAGCCCTTTAGTCAAAGTGTGCCCTGAGAGAACTACAAGAGTCATAACATAAAATCCCCAGGAAAAGTGACCGGCCTCAACTCTGTCTACCATGCAGAAACAACTGGGAGAAAGAATGCCATACAGAAGGAATGCATAGCATCCCATAGGATAGACTGAGGCTTTCAGGTATGACCCACAGATGAGGAGCATTTAGAGTTCTTTTGTTTTTCTTACCATAGAGAAATGATTTGCTTTACTGAAATAGAAATTGCATTTTCTGAAGAGCATGAAGAATGATTAGTAACTCCATTTTCTCCATCTCTTTCAAGTTTATCCATTGTAATGGTATATTGTTTAATCAAGAAAATGCATCTCCTTTCTAAGGATATAGCCAACTGGGGGCTTCCAAAATTGTTGATGCGTAGGTCATATTAATAAGTAGGGCATGTGTGCTTATGAGGACTGGTGAGCTGAAGGAGAGAGAATGTAATAACAAATACATTTGCCTCAGGTTCACATATCCACTGCCCAGTTTCTAAATACCATGAAATTTCTGGCCCACAGATATTACTGCTAAATTTTATCAAATAAAGAAATAGGAGGCTTTGAACTCTGAGCAAAAGACCAGCTGAACAGCTAAACAGGTCATCTTCACTCGCTTTGGAGAGTAACGGCAGAGAAAGCTATGTTAATTTGCTTGCCACAGGAAGTCCTCAATTATCATCAGTCATTTGACGGAAGAAACTAGAATCAAACACATGAGACAGAATCTGACTCCATCCAAGCAACAGCTAATCTACGACAAATAATCAGTATGACCACTTTGATTATCCCAAGCAGATTTGTTTTTTGTTATTTGTGTGTGTGGTTCTTTGTTTGTGTGTTTGTTTTGAGATGGAGTCTCGCTCTGTCTCCCAGGCTGGAGTACAGTGGCATGATCTAGGCTTACTGCATCCTCCACCTCCCAGGCTCAAGTGATTCTCCTGCCTCAGCCTCCTGAGTAGCTGGGATTACAGGTGCCTGCCAGTACACCTGGCTAATTTTTGTATTTTTAGTAGAGACGGGGTTTCACCACATTGGCCAGGCTGGTCTCGAACTCCTGACCTCAGGTGATCTGCCCAGGTTGGCCTCCCAAAGTGCTGGGATTATAGGCATGAGCCACCACACCTGGCCTGTTTTTATTTGTTTATTGGTATGCTTGACTCACCTGAATTAGGCTCTAGAGTTTAGTAAGTATGAGGACCAGAATAAAAGTGGAGTAGAGTGAGGAGGGAGTATAGCTGGCATTGAACTGGCAGGTTGAAGAGATCTAAAGAGTCTGTGTTTTATTCAAAGTTGAATGAGAAGCTTTGGATGGGTTTTTGAAGGGAAGGGTGTGGTTTGACTTTTTTTGTTTGTTCATTTGTTTTCAGATCACTCTCTTGCTGTGTAGGGGACGGGTTTGAGGGGCATCCAGGGGGAGCTGTTGGAAGGCTCCGGCAGGAGAGCGGCAGAGAGAGACATGCTCTGACCAGAATCACAGCATTAGGAATGCAGGGATTGCTAAGAGGTCTGAGGCAGAGGAACCAACAAGTAAGACTAAAATATGTGAATTGTTTTCAAACGGAAGTAGCAGTAGAATTAAGAGTGAAGCATGGAAGATATCATAATTTTTGTTCAGTTTACTGAGATTTTATCTAATATTTGAACATGTAATATTTTCATTTCATAAGCCTAATAAACACCATATCCTGATCACTAAAAATAGCAAATTAAATGAGCAAAAATGCATTTGTTCTGGTCTTTTTACAGCATTTCATGTATCGGAAAATAATTATGAAAAGGAATATTAAGTCGGCTGGAAGCATCATAATTGTTCTGGAACAAATTCTGCCTAACATAACTTAAAAGGCCTTACCAGATTCTACAACAATCCATTTAAATCAAACACACTAAGATTTAAATCCATAAAATGACTATGCGGTTAGTTTAAAACATTGGTGCTTGTCCCCTCTTGGTCACACGTCAACTCGTAAAGTGAATAAATGTTGATAAATATCAAAAACAACAAAGACTCTCGGTGTACAGATTTACACAGGTGTGCAAGAAGTGTCCATTGATTGCCTTTACATCCAGGTAGAATCAGCTCTGGTCCCTCATCTCACTTACCGCTAGGGCGATTGCTCTCAACAGGCTGTGAGATTCCAGCCTCTTTACTCCTGAGGAACTCTCTCCCACCCTCTCTCCTTAACTTGAAAATTGTTCCCCTCTATTTTCCTCGGTCCTTCAAGATAACATATGAATCACTTCAATGAGCTAGACTTTTTGAAAAACAAAGGCCAGAAATTAAAGCAGTATCTTAAAAATGGCTTCAGATTTTGTCACTAACATTAATTTCTCCTAAGGGCTGGACCTGGAGACTTCCTTCTAACAAATAAAACATAGCAAAAGTCTTAGAATGTCACTTCCGTGGTTAGGTTACAAAAGATTATTTTGGTCATGCTGGTACTCTCTCTCTGGCCCTGTCACTTGACTTCTCTAACAGGAACTAGCAGTCATGTTCCCAGCTATCATATGGAGAGGCCCATGTGGTGAGAAACTGAGAGCAGCTTCTGGCCAACAGCCAGTGAGGAACTGAGGCCCTCAGTCCAACAACCTTTGAGGAACTGAATCCTGCCACAATCACGGGAGGAAGCTTAGAAAGGCTCCTTTCTCACACCATAAGACCATAGCCCTCATCAACTCTGAAACCTCTGAGGCTCTGGAGCATAGGACCCAGATAAGCTGTATCCAGATTCTTGACCTGTGGAAAACTGTGACATGGAAATGCTGTTGCTTCAAGATTTGAGCTAATTTGTTATACAGCAACATGCAACTAATACAAACTGCCAAGCAATTGTGTTACTTTTGTCAAAGTGTCAAGTTCAGAAATCCAGTAAGAGGGTCTTAGTTATGCTTATCGAATGTCCTGTTCACTATACATATTAATGAATATTTGTTGATGAATGAATGAGAAAATATAAGCATAACCAAAACACAGACACACCACAGAGAAAGACCTGGAATCGTTCTTTTGGTATTTTTGTAATTTTTTTGAAAGTTGTAGAAAATTGAGTAACTGACAGTGTTTTAATAAGGTCCTTGAGGTAAATGATAATGTATGAAAATTTATGGCAGAGTATGAGCAAAATGCTATCTTAAAAATGAGGTAATAAAATGATGATTGATTAATCATCATCAACAAATAATATTAAGTTATTAAATTTGAGGCTGAAAATTGTAAATGCTATAATAAAAATTCCCCCTTACTTTCCAAATTATTCAACATCTAAATCACATAGAAAAAAATAAAATTAATACTCTAATTGTAATGGCAATATTTATTCTTTTCACATTCTGGAAAGGGCATAGTTACACTGATAACAAGCACACGCTGGTGTTAGTAAAGAAAAATTTCTCCAAATGACAGGCAAGCAACAGGAAGGGGATATGTTTTTTAGGCAAAATCAGACCTATGCTGTAGAAATGTGACTCTGGAATCAATCACATTCCTCCTGTGTTTTTGATCCTAGAACAGGGTCTGTGTTGCCAATGCCAGCTAATGGCCCAGGGAGGAGGGTTGCCAGATTTAGCCAATAAAAATACAGGATGTCCAATTAAATTTTACATGTTGGATTAACAATGAATAATGTTTAATATAAGTATGCCTGGTAAATTGTTTGTTGTTTATCTGAAATTCAAATTTAACTGGTGGTACAGACTGAAATGTGTTCTCCCTAAAGTTCATATGTTGAAGCTGTAACCCCTACTGCGACTCTTTGAAGACAGAACTTTTAGATGGTAGTTAAATAAGGATATAAAGGTGGGGTCCTAATCTAATGGGATTGGTGGCTTTATGTGGAGAGAGAGAGAGAGGAGTCTCTCCACAGGCACGCACCAAGGAAAGGCCATGTGAAGACACGGTGATAAGGCGGGCACCTGGCAGCCAGAAGGACAGCCCTCACCAGGAACCAAACCTGCTGATACCTTGCTTTTGGACTTCCCACCCTGCCAAACTGTGAGAAATAAATGTCTATTGTTTAAGCCACCTAATCCATGGTATTTTGTTATGGCAGCCTGAGCTAAGACAACAGGACATCCTATATTTTATCTGAAACCCTGCCAGGGAGGCCAGATATGAGTGAAGAAGGGAGAGGAGTAGGAAGGAATCCCTTCTAATATCAGTATTGTCCAAACATGCCTCCCTGTCTCCAAGATGAAGGCAGCAAATTGACCCCTAACCTTCAACACACACCCTCTGTCAGGCTGAGCTTTTGAAGCTTCTTGCTATTTATCTTGATTTCCTCTGAGTGAATGAGTGTGTGTGTGAGTTACTGTAAGGGAGAAATTTGGAAAATGAGGACACTTTGGCCTTTTATCCACAGAAGTGGTTCTGCTTCAAATCAGAACACAATCCCATAAGGACATGTCAAAAAGTAAGTCTTAGTGATTTTACCTCCCTAATCAAAACATGGATAAAAGCTCCCTGAGGGGAGTTTTGAACTGAATAATACTTTGTTGTGTGAGCCTGTCCTGTGCATTGTAGGATGTTTAGGACCATTCCTGGCCTCTGGCCTCTAGTAACAACCTCTTCCCCTCAGTTACATTCTGAAATGCTTCCAATCATCAAACGTCACCTGTGAAGTAAAATTGGTCCCAGCTGAGAACCACTAACTTAATCTATGTATGCATCAAGATACTTTGAGAGTATTTTACACTGAATTAGTACAATCTGTGATTACATTATAAGGTTGGTATCTGAGATTGGCAATCAGGAAAAACTATTTGAACATGACACCACTCAGCCCAGATTATTCAGTAACCTCGCTGAAGGTAGGTTTCTATATCATGAAAGCCTAAGAAAATAATGCTACCTTAATACAACAATATTCAGTTGTGTGTGTGTGTGTGAGAAAGGAATAGGGTTAAAATACTGTTAATAGAAGAAATATAATCACTGGGTGTGAATATACAAGGTTGTCTCCAGAAAAAAATAATTTTCTTCATGGTAATACCCTTGTTTAATTGAGAAGCAACTGGTCACAGCCATACCTTGAGGAAAACCAAGCTAGAATAAATGCATTCACTGTCTACCTCCATCTGCAACTCCAACCCCATGCTTGTGGGATCAGAATTCAACTCGCCTCTCTTCAGAGTCAGCATATTCGCCAGAGAAGAAAAATAAACACCTAACATTTCCTTCCAGCTAAATCTGAGGTGGAACTTACTAGACATATGAAAGGACTGTGGCTCGGACAACTCTGCTTGGTAGAGAAGGGTAGAGTTTCCCAAGGGAGAGACAAAATACTCAATGAGAAAAACTGAAAGAAGCTGCTGAGTGAGGACAAGAGAAAGGACTGAGGAGAGAAACTTTGAGAATGAGGAAGCATATGCAGGTGACGCTCTGAGACTAAGTGGAGAGGCTTCGGCGTTTCTTTATAGAGGTATGGAGGATGGATTCCTTATTAAAGTTAAAAGTTCTGTCCCTCTCATTTTGCTGTGCTGTGGATTGTTTACTCCATCCCACATCTGAGTGGTGTGGTTCACACTGGAGATACATGTATACAATTGCTTATGAAAGGTTTCAATAGAGGGCAGTAAAATGTCTTTGAGGAAGGGGTGGGTATCAGTTAGGTATCTAATAGGAAACTGAGTCCAACTCAGATAATTAAAAAAATATTAATGAAAAGACTACCCCACTACTCCTCCCGTGTGTGCAGAGGGTTAAGGAAACCAATAACGGATACTGCACTCAGACACTGGCAAGAGCAGAAAGCCAGGACCAATTGGTTTTCCCGTATTGGTTATTCCCTAATCAACAAGTGAAACCAGTAAGGGATATTGCACTCAGACGCTGGCAAGAGCAGAAAGCCAGCACCACTTCCAGACCTGAAGGAGCAAGGGAAAATAGGGCTATCAGAATCCAGTGAAAGCTAGAGTTGTGGGGGAAGGGCCTCCCTCTCAACAGGAGGTACAAGTGTGGATGGATGCTGCCGTCAGCACAAATGCAGGCCCAAGTAGGTAAGGAGCAGGGAATAAATGTCCCATTTTTCCTTCCACCAGTTTATTGTTCTTCTGTAGTCTCCCATTAGCAGAACTCAAGACTGTTGGCAAGAGAGCCCAAGTGATATAGTCAAAATAATTTTGAGTTTAATGAAAAATAAGGCTAACAATTATAATATGAAGAGTTTATAAAAATGCTCAATAGAAGTAAAACCTAAATTTGGTTCTGAGCATTCCAGCAGCCCAATCAAAGAGTTGCATGAAGACGTGCAGTGTCAATGCAATAATCTTCATCTAGTAACTGAGAAGTACAATGAATCCTTCACTCCAGAAGCTCCATAATTGAATATTCTTAGGATACACCAAATAAAGCTTTCCTCTCCTATGAGGTAGGGATGTATATGTCTAATCAATTTCTGTACTCTGATGAAAGAATTCGGTACTCCCTATTTCATGTGGCATATGTAACAGATAGGTGATTTCTCCAAGTAAATTGTCCCTAAATTATGTGCCTAGCCATAAAAACAAAACAAGAAAAATAAGTTAACAAACCTTTAGCTGGACTAAGAAAAAAATACACAAATAAATAAAATCAGAGACGAAAAAGGAGACATTTCAATGAAAACCAGAGGTGAAAAAAGGAGACATTACAATGAATTAAAAGGATCATTAGACTATTATGAACACTTATACACCAACAAATTGGAAAAACCTTTTACTATGTGATGTGCCTACTCCTGCTTCACCTCTGACATGAGTAAAAGCTTCTTGTGGCCTCCGTAGAAGCAGATGCTGCCATGCATTCTGACAGCCTGCATATATATGAGCCAATCAAACCTCTCTTCTTATAAATTACCCAGTCTCAGGTATTTTTTTATAGCAATGCAAATTCAGCCAAATACAGCCAATAGCAAACAATCTGAAGAATATATCAAGAAAGCAGTTTGTCATGGTGGCTTATGCTTACAATCCCAGGAATTTGGGAGGCCAAGGAAAGGGGATCGCTTGAGGCCAGGAGTTTAAGACCAGCCTGGAAAACATAGTGAGATGCTTTCTCTACAAAAAAAATACAAAAATAACTGAGTATGGTGACATGTGCCTGTAGTGCCAGCTACTCAAGAGAGTGAGGCAGGAAGATTGCTTGAGCCAGAAGTTCACAGTGAGCTATGATCACATAACTGCACTCTAGCCTGGGCAACAGAGCAAGACCCTGTCAAAACAAACAAACAACAACAAAAAACAAACAAACAAACAAAAAACCACCAGAAAAGAAAAGGTGTATCATTATGTTGTTTATTTGAAGTTTTTCTACTACTTTGATGTTTTAGGTATTTATTGCTATAAACTTCCCTTTAAGAAGTGTTTGCTGTATCCAATGGGTTTTTCTCTTTTACTTTCATTTTTATCTGTCTTAATAAATTTTTTCATTGCCTTCTTAATTTCTTCATTGACTCATTTGTTGTCAGGAGTATGTTGCTTAATTTCCACAGATTTGTACAGTTTCTAATGTTCCTTCTGTTATTGATTTCTAGTTTTATTCCATCATAGTCAGAAAAGATATTTGATACAATTTCAACTTTTAAAAATTTGGTTTTTTTTTTTAACTTTCATTTTAGGTTCAAGGGTACATGTTAAATTTTGCTACATAGGTGAAATCATGTCACAGGGGTTTGTTATAGAGATTATTTTATCACCTGATATTAAGCCCAATATGCAATAGTTATATTTTCTGCTCCTCTCCCTCCTCCCACCCTCCAACCTCAAGTAGACTCCATGTCTGTTGTTTGTTTCTTTGTGTTCATGAGTTCTCATCATTTAGCTCCCACATATAAGTGAGAACATGTGGTATTTGGTTTTCTGTTCCTAATTAGTTTGCTAAGGATAGCAGCCTTCAGCTCCATCCATATTGCCACAAAAGACATAATTTTGTTCTTTTTCATGGCAGCATAGTATTCCATGGTGTATATGTACCACATTTTCTTTATCCAATCTGTCATTGATGGGTGTTTAGATTGATTCCATGTTTTTGCTATTATGAATAGTGCTGCAATGAACATTTGTGTGCATGTGTCTTTATGGTAGAATGATTTATATTCCTCTCGGTATATACCTAGTAATGAAATTGCCTGGCTGAACGATAGTTATGCTTTTAGCTCTTTGAGGAATCACCGTACTGCTTTTCACAATGGTTGAAGTAATTTACACTCCCTCCAACAGTGTATAAGTGTTCCCTTCTCTCTGCAACCTTGCCAGCATCTGTTTTGACTTTTCAAAAATAGCCATTATGACTGGTGTGAAATGGTATCCCATTGTGATTTTGATTTGCATTTCTCTAAAGATCAGTGATACTGGGCTTTTCTTCATATGCTTGTTGGCCACAGGTATGTCTTCTTTTGAAAAGTGTCTGTTCCTGTTCTTTGGCCACTTTTTAATGGAATTGTTTGTTTTTATCTTGTAAATCTGTTTAAGGTCCTTATAGATTCTGGATATTAGGGCTTTCTCAGATGCATAGTTTGCATATATTTTCTCCCCTTCTGTAAGTTGTCTATTCTGTTGATAGTTTATTTTGCTTGCTGTGCAGAAGTTCTTTAGTTTAATTAGACCCCATTTGTCAATTTTTGCTTTCGTTGTAATTTTTGTGTGTGTATCTTCATCATGAAGTCTTTACCTGTGCCTATATCCTGAGTGGTATTGCCCAAGTTGTCTTCCAGTATTGGGTTTCACATGTAAGTCTTTAATCTATCTTGAGTTAATTTTTGTATATAATGTAAGGAAGGGGTCCACTTTCAAACTTCGGCATGTGGCTAACCAGTTATCCTAGCACTATTTATTGAATAGGGAGTCCTTCCCCATTGCTTGCTTTTGACAGCTTTGTGAAGATCAAATGGTCAGAGGTGTGTAGCCTTATTTCTGAGCTCTCTACTCTGTTCTCTTTTTCTACTTCCCTGTCTTTGTACCAGTATCTTGCTGTTTTGGTTACTGTAGCCCTGTGATGTAGTTTGAAGTCAGGTAACATGATGCCTCCAGCTTTTTTCTTTTTGCTTAGAATTGCCTTGGCCATTTGGGCTCTTTCTTTGTTCCATATAAATTTTAAAATAGTTTTTCTAGTTCTGTGAAAAATGTCATTGGTAGTCTGAAAGGAATAGCATTAGATCTGTAAATTGGGCAGTGTGGCCATTTTACTGATACTGGTTCTTCCTATCCATGAACATGGGATATTTTTCCATTTCTTTGTGTCTTGATTTCTTTGAGCAGTGTTTTGTAATTCTCATTGTTGAGATCTTTCACCTCCCTGGATGGCTGTATTCCTAGGTATTTTGTTCCTTTTGTGGCAATTGTAAATGGAATTGCCTTCTTGATTAGGTTCTCAGCTTGGCCATTCCTGGCATGTAGAAATGCTAGTGATTTTTGTACATTAATTTTGTATCCTAAAATTTTGCTGAAATTGTTTATCAGTTGAAGGAGGTTTTGGGCCAAGACTATGGGGTTTTCTAGATATAGAATCATATTGTCCACAAAACAGTAATAGTTCAACTTCCTCTCTTCCTTTTTGGATGCCCTTTATTTCTTTCTCTTGCCTGATTGCTCTGGCTAGGACTTAAAATACTGTATTGAATAGGAGTGGTGAAAGAGAGCCTCCTCACCTTGTGCCAGTTTATAAGGGGAATGCTTCCAGCTTTTGCTCATTCAGTATGATGTTAGCTGTGGGTTTCTCATAACTGGCTCATTATTTTGGGTATGTTCCTTCAATTTATAGAGTTTTGTTGAGTTCTATCAAAGTCTTTTTCTGCATCTATTGAGACAATCATGTGGTTTTTGTCTTTAATTCTGTTTTTGTGATAAATCACATTTATTGATTTGCATATGTTGAACCAAGCTTGCATCCCAGGGATAAAGCCTCCTGATTATGGTATATTAGCTTTTTTTATGTGCTGCTGGATTCGGTTTGCAAATATTTCATTGAGAATTTTTGCATTGATATTCATCAAGAATACTGGCCTAAAGTTTTCTCTTTTTGTCGTGTCTCTGCCAGGTTTTGTTATCAGGGTGATGCTGGCCTTATAGAATGGATTGAAGAGGAGTCCCTTCTCAATTATTTTGAATAGTTGCAATAGGAATGGTATCAGCTCTTCTTTGTACATCTGGTAGAATTTGGCTATGAATCTATCAGGTCCTGGGTTTTTTTTTCATTGGTAGACTATTTATTATTGTTTCTATTTTAGAGTTCATTATTAGTTTATTCAGGGAATCAATTTCTTCCTACTTTAGTCTTGGGGGCTGTGCACGTCCAGAATTTATCCACCTCTTCTAGGTTTTCTGGTTTGTGTGCGTAGAGATGTTCATAGTAACTTTCTGATGGTTATTTTTATTTCTCTGGGGTCAGTGATAACTTTCCCTTTATCATTTCTAGTTTCTGTATTTGAATCTTCTCTCTCTTCTTATTAGTCTAGCTAGCATTCTATCTTACTAATTTTTTCAAAACAAAATTTCAGACCAATGACCAACGGATTCATTGGTCTTTTCAATGGTTTTTCACATCTTGATTCCCTTCAGTTCATCTCTGGTTCTGGATTATTTCTTGTCTTCTGCTAGCTTTGGGGTTGCTTTGTTCTTGCTTCTCTAATTCTTTCTGTTGTTACATTAGATTGTTAATTTGATATCTTTCTAACTTTTTGATGTGGTCATTTAGTGCTGTGAATTTTCCTCTTAACACTGACTTAGCTGTGTCCCAGAGATTCTGGTGTGTTGTTTTTCTGTTCTCATAGTTTAAGGGAACTTTTTGATTTCTGCCTTAATTTTGGTTCTTTTTCATTTGCTGAGGATTGTTTTATGTCCAATTACGTGGTTGATTTTAGAGTATGTGCCATATGACAATAAGCAGAATGTATATTCTGTTGGTTTTGGATGGAAAGTTCTGTAGAGGTCAATCAGATTCATTTGGTAGAATGTTGAGTTAAGGTTCTGAATATCTTTGTTAATTTTCTGCCTCAGTGATCTACCTAATATTGTCAGTGGAGTGTTGAAGTCTCCTACTATTATTATGTGGGAGTCTATGTCTCTGTCTCTTTGTAGGTCTCTAAGAACTTGCTTTATGAATCATGTTGCCTCTGTGTTGGGTACATATATATTCAGAATAGTTAGGTCTTCTTACTGAATTGAACACTTTCCCATTATTTTATACCCTTCTTTGTCTTTTTTGATCTTTGTTGGTTTAAAGTCTGTTTTGTCTGAAATTAAGAATGCAACCCCTGATTTTTTCTGTTTTCCATTTCTTTGGTAAATTTTCCTTCATCCCTTTATTTTGTGCCTGTGGGTGTCATTATAAGTGAGATGAGTCTCTTGAAGGCAGCATACCATTAGGTCTTGCTTTTTTTCCAGTTTGCTGCTCTGTGCCTTTTAACTGGGCCATTTAGCTGATTTACATTTGAGGTTAGTATTGATATGTGTGGATTTGATCCTGTTATGTTGTTAGCTTGTTATTGTGCTGACCTTTTGTGTAATTACTTTATAGTGTCACTGATCCATGTATTTAAGTGTGTTTTTGTATTAGCTGGTAGTGGTCTTTCTATATTTAGTGCTCCTTTCAAGAGCTCCTGTAAGGCAAGTATGGTCATAATAAACACCCTCAACATTTGCTTATCTGAAAAGGATTTTATTTCTCATTTTTTTTAGGAAGCTTAGTTTGGCAGAATATGAAATTATTGGTTGAAGATTTTTTTCTTAAAGAATGTTGAGGCCAGGCATGGTGATTCATGCCTGTAATCCCAACACTTTGGGAGGCCGGGGCAGGCAGATCACAAGGTCAGCAGGTCTAGACCGTCCTGGCTAATGTGGTGAAACCCTGTCTCTACTAAAAATATACACAAAAAATTAGTCAGGCGTGGTGGCAGGCACCTGTAGTCCCAGCTACTTGGGAGGCTGAGGCAGGATAATGGCATGAACCCGAGAGGTGGAGCTTGCAGTGAGCCAAGATCGCACCACTGCACTCCAGCCTGGGCAACAGAGCAGAACTCCATCTCAAAAAAAAAAAAAAAAAAAAGAATGTTGAATATAGGCCCCCAATCTCTTCTGGCATGTAGGGTTTCAGTGGAGAGGTCCACTGTTAGCCTGATGGGGTTCCCTTTATAGGTGACCTGCCCTTTCTCTCCAGCTCCTTTTTATATTCTTTCTTGCATTTTGACCTTGGAAAATCTGATGATTATGTGTCTTGGGGATGATCTTTCTTGTGTAGAATCTTGCAGGAGTTATTTGTATTTCCTGAATTTGATTCTTGGCTCTGCGGCAAAGTTGGGGAAGTTTTTATAGGTGATGTCCTGAAATGTTTTCCAAGTTGTTTGTTTTCTCCCACTGCCTTTCAGGGATGCCAATGATTCATAGACTTGGCCTCTTTACACAATCCCATGCCTCACAGAGGTTTTGTTCATTCCTTTTTCTTTATTTTTGTCTGACTGTCTTATTTCAGAAAGCCAGTCTTCAAATTCTGAGATTCTCTCCACAACTTGGTTCGTTCTGCTGTTAATACTCGTGATTGCATTTTGAAATGTTTGCATTGTGTTATTCAGCTCTGTCAGATCTGTTAGGTTCTTTTTTATACTGGTTATTTTGTCCTTGAGCTCCCGCATCATTTTATTATGGTTCCTAGTTTCCTTGGATTGGGTTTTTTCATTCTCCTGAATCTCAGTGATCTTTCCTATCCATATTTTGAATTATATTTCTGTCATTTCACCCAGCTCAGCTTAGTTAAGACCTCTTGTTGGGGAACTGGTGCAGTCATTTGGAGGGCATTTGACCTTCTGGCCATTTGAGTGCCTGGAGTTCTTGTGTTGGTTCTTTCTCGTGTCTGTGTGTGGATGTTTCTTTAATTGCAGTGTAGATTGACTACAGTCAATAAAGTCTTTTCTGGATGTTTTAACAGGGCTGATGCTTTGTGTAAGGTCTTTATTTGAAGCTGACTTCTTATTTTTGGTTTCAAGGATGGGGAATATTAGTGAGGTATTTTTGGTGTTGAAGTTTTGGGGTGTGATCCAGTACATGGTTCTTAGGTGTATTGGTCATTTGGTAGACCTTCATGGTTGTGTGACTCCTCTATGTTTCCTCAAAGTTTTAGCCATGTTCCCCCTCAATGCTCTGAAAGTGTGGGTTCCTCTTCCCTTTAAGTGCTGGCTGTAGATCATGGCTTGGCACTCCTGGGCTGCCCACTGCAGCTCTGGGGTGATCTCAGTGTTTATGTTCCTTCCCCCAACTTGGAGGCATCAGAGGAAGGGACCTTAGGAGTGGTTGTGGCCAAGGGTCTTTTGCTTGTCTCCTGGGGCTCTACTCCAAAGAGACCACTCAGTGCAATCAGCCCAGGATGGAGGGTCTGTGCTGTGGGCCCAAGCTGGGGTTTCCCTGTCTGATGATGAGTGTTGGCAGGGGGTGGGGAGTGCAGGAGAACCCATGGGAGAGACACTGGCCTCCTCTCCTTGGGTTGACTGCAGCTTGTTGGAGGTATGGATAAAGCACTTAAGGTCTTTGCTCCTTTGTTAGTCTGAAGATAGCAAGGGCAGTTCCACTGCAGATGAAGCGGCAGAGAGGCTTTCAGTTACACCTGGGGGCTCTGTCCAAGGAGTTGCAGAGCTGCTACTGGCTTGATAGCTCTGGTGAGGAGTGGCTGGAGGCCCAGGCCTGGAAGATGTGCGTGGTGAGGAGATATGGAAACAGACACCCATATAAGAGTCTGGCCACTATTCTGCAAGACTGCTGTAGTATGCTGAGGGCCTGCTCCAGTCCCTAGTTACCTCATATTTTCCAGTATCTGGAGGTATCAACAGTGAAGTCTGCAAAATAGCAAAGACGGCAGTCTGCTCCTCACTCTGGGAGCTCTGTCCCATGGAGGTACAAACCTGTTGCTGGCCTGAACACACTGGTAGAAGGTGGCTGGAGAGTCCAGTTTTGAGGTCCCACCCAGTGAGGAGAAACAGGATTGGTACCCTCTTTAAAAAGCAGTCTGGCCACATTTTCATACAGCAGCTGAGGTGTGCTGGGGCACTGCTTTTGTCCCTGGTCAACTAGGACTCTTCAAATTCCAAAGGCTGGAACAACCAAGTCACCAAAACAGCAAAGATGGCAGCCTGCCCCTTCCTCTGGGGACATCATCCCAGGGAGGTTTCAAATAACTGTTGTACAGAGACCACCAGTGGGGGTGGCTGTAGACCCTGGTTGGGAGGTCTTCCCAGTGAGGAGAAACAGGATTGGGGACCCGCTTAAAAGAGGAGTCTGGCCACATTTTCATAGAGCAACTAAGCTGTGCTGGGGGACCACTTCCACCCCCAGCTGACTCGGACTCTCCACAGCCCAAAGTCTGAAATGGCTGTTGCCCAAATAACAAAGATAGTAGCCCACCTTTCCCTCTGGGAGCTCCAAACCAGAGAGGTTTCAAATTTCTGTTGGCCAGAAAAAGCAACAGCGGTGTCTGGAGACCCTGGTTGGGAGGTTCTGCTCAGTGAGAAGGAACAGGATCAGGGACCGACTTTAAAAAGTGGTCTGGCTGGCAAGGCGTGGTGGCTCACGCCTGTAATCTCAACACTTTGAGAGGCCAAGGCAGGCAGATCATGAGGTCAGGAGATTGAGACCATCCTGGCTAACACGGTGAAACCCCATCTCTACTAAAAATACAAAAGCAAAATTAGCTGGGCATGGTGGCGGGCGCCTGTAGTCCCAGCTACTCCAGAGGCTGAGGCAGGAGAATGGTGTGAACCTGGGAGGCAGAGCTTGCAGTGAGCTGAGATTGCACCACTGAACTCCAGCCTGGGCGACAGAGCAAGACTCCCTCTGAGAAAAAAAAAAAAAAGGTAGTCTGGCCAGATTTTGATAGAGCAGCTGTGTTTCCTGGGGGACCACTTCTGCCCCCTGTCTTCTGCTTGAACTTTACAAAATCTGAAGACTGGAATGGCAAAGTCACCCTAAGAGCAAAGATGGTGACACACCCCTTCCCCTGGGAGCTCTATCTCAGGGAAGTGTAATGCTATCACCAGAGGCTGGCTGGAATTCCAAGTCCGTGGGTCTTACGCTGTGAGGTGTCATGAAAGTGGGGCCTGCAGACTGTTGCCGCTCAGCCCCCTAGATTTAGCCTCTTTCCTAGGGGTATGTATGGGAGTCTAGCCTCCTGCTTTGCCAGAGTTGCAGCTACTTTTGCTGGGAAGCTCAGAAAGCCTGGGTGTCTGAGGCTCCTAGATCTCCACATGTGTCTGAGCAGTTGCTCTACTGAGGCTCCACATAGCTCTGTGTGTCAGACTGAAGGCCCTGGTGGAGTGGGTTCACGGGGGGATATCATGACCCAAGGGTCACACAGATCTGTGGGAGAAACATGGGTTCCTGGGGTGGCACATTTACTCACCTCTTCCCTGGGTCAGGGAGGTTTCCCTGGTTCTGTGTCACTCCCAAATGGGCTGTCTTCCTGCCTTACTTTTCTCCATTCTCCATGGGTTGAGATGTTTCCTTGATTAGTCTCAATGCCTGTACCTGGGTGTTTCAGTTGAAGGTGCTGTATTTACTTGCTTCATTCTTTCCTCTCCATGAGAGCCATGCACACTAGCTTCTTCCAGTCAGCCATCTTGGCCACCACTTAAAAATTTGTTAACACTTGTTTTGTGACCTATCATGTAGTCTTTTTGGGAGAATGTTTCATGGGCTGTTGAAAAAGTATATATATTCTGAAGTTGCTGCATGGAAAATCCTGTAAATGTCTTTTTGGTCTCTTTGGTCTACAATGCAGTCTGACTCACGTTTCTTGTAAATGTTCTATCTGGATGATCAGTTCATTTCTGAATGTGGAATGTTGAGGTCCCCTACTATTATTGTATTGTAGGCAATCTCTCCTTTTAGTTCTACTAACATTCGTTTTATATATTTGGGTGCTCCAGTATTGGGTGCATATACATTTATGATTATTATACCTCTTGCTCTATTGGTCCCGTAGTCATTATATAATGTCCTTCTCTGTCTTTTTTTAAAACTATTCTTGAATTAAAGTCTATTTTTCCTAAGTGTAGCTACTTCTTCTCTTTTGGATTCCATTTCTGTGGAATATCTTTTTCTATCACTTCACTTTCTATCTGTGCATATCTTTATAGGTGAAATGAATTTCTTGTAGATAGCATATAGTTGGATCTTATTTTTTGTCAATTTAGCCACTCTATCCTTTAATTGGATAATTTAATATATTTATATCCAAAATTATTATTGATATGTAATGGTTTATTAATGGCTTTTTCTTGTTTGCTAGTTGTTTTATAGATTCTTCCTTCTTTTTCCTTTCTGGATGTCTTTTGTGGTTAAGCGATTTTGTATATTTTGATTCTGAGCTATTTATTCTCATATGTGTATTATAGGTTTTTTTCCTTGTGGTTATCATAAGGTTTACAAAAATTTATTATAGTTATAACAGATTATTTTAACTGATAACAGCTTAACTTTGATCACAAAGAAAAGTAACAAAAACAAACACTACACTTTAAACACCCCCATCATTTGGACTTTTTGATGGTTCTATCTATTTACATTTTTTAATATTTTCTATCTCTTAACCAATTCTTAAACTAATTATTGTTTTTACTTGTTTTGTCTTTTAGTCTTCATGCTTATACTAATAAGTGTTTTACTTATCTCAGTCATAGTACTACAGTATTCTGAATTTGTTTTCTTTCTTTTGCCAGTGAGTTTAATACTTTCCAATGTTTTCTTGTTATAGAAAATTATAGATAAATGTTAGCATTCATCTCTTCCTGATTGAAGAACTCCCTTTAGCATTTTTCATTAGACAAGTCTGGTATTGACAGATTCCGTCAGCTTTTGTCTGGGAAAGGTTTTCTCTCTCTTTTATGTTTGAAGGCTTCATTTGGTGGGTATAGTATTCTTAACTGGCAGAGTATTTTTCTTTCAGCACTTTAAATAAGGCATCCCACTCTCCAGGCATGCAGTTTCTCCTGAGAAATCCACTGACAGCCATACTGGGGCTCCATTGAATGTGTAATATTTATTTTCTCTTGTTGCTTTGAGTAATTCTTTCTTTGTCCTTGATTCTTGCTAATTTGATTATGATGTGCTTTGGCAGTCCACTTTGGGTTAAATTTGTTGGTGACTTCTGAACTTCCTGCATCTCATGATGTTGTCTTTCTCTAAATTTGGGTAATTTTCAGCCATTTCTTCCTTAAATATGCATTCTAGGCTGTTTTTTCTCTCATCTACTTCAGAAATTATGTTACGCTGTGGTTGGTTCTCTTGATGGCGTCCTATAATTATCATAAACATCTTCACCTTTTTAAATTTCTTTTTTTCTTTTTACTCCTCTGATTGGGTAATAATATCATATGTTCTATCTTCAAGCTCACTAATTTTTTCTTCTATTTGATCAAGTCAGCTGTTGAAGCTCTCTGATAAATTCTCAGTTCAATTATTGTATTCTTTATTTCTAGAACTTTTTTTATTTCTTCTTCTTTGTCTAATTTCTCATTTTGTTCCTGGATTGTTTTCCAAATTTCATATAGTTTCCCATCCATATTTTCTTGTGACTCTCTGAACTTCTTTAAGGTAATTATATTGAATTCTCTGTCTGAAATTTCATAGATCTTAAATTATTTTGGGTCCATTGCTGGAGCTTTGGTTTCTTTTGATAGTGTTCTATTTCCTTGAGCTTTCACTGTCCTTGTGTCTTTACATTGATGCTTGCACATTTGAGAAGACAGTCGCCTCTTCTAGTTTTTGTAGGTGTTTTTTCGTTGTGTTAGACCTTTACTATTTAGTATCAGGATTTAAATGCTGACCTGTGGTTTCTTAACATCTGGGGAGGACTTATAATGAGCACTGGAACTAAAACACTGCACTGCAGCTATTGTGTTGCCCTGCTATTGTTTCTTGATCTAAGGAAGACTTATAATGAACAGTGGAACTTAACTGCTGCTTTGAAACTAAATCACTGCCTTTCAATATTTCTCACTATAGGAAAAACTTAAGCAGATATCAGAACTTAATTCCAAGCCTTTAGTTTTTTCCAGGCCAAAGGAAGGCTCCACATGAGCACCTGGGCTTTGTAAAAACTTCAGTAAGGGATTTGGGCCTTGCTGCAGATAGTGCTCCATGCAGGAATATGGCATCTGGAAGTGTCTTCAATGTGGCATTGCAGAGAGTAGCCAAATACATTCTGCATACCAGTCACTGCAATCATCACTCCACTCTTTATTCCCAACTCACCCCAGTTGGTTCAGCTCTGCTGGACCTCATAATGACTCCTGCAAGATGGGACCAGAGTAGGCTCCCTGAAAAGATTTCAGACCAGTGGAGATATAAAATGTTCACCTCCAAATCCCTCCACTTACCTCAAAAATCATGGGTTCAGGATGATTATCTGTGAGTCACATTATGCTGGCTTGGAGAAGGGATTGGCACAATTCAAAATGATGGTTTATCTTATTGGTCATGGTTACTCCTGTTTCTGTGGGATCAAGATGTTTCTCCACTTCTCCTTAGAGTTCTGTGAATTCAGGGTGGTATTCTTTTCCTTGAATAGTTTCTAGCTGTATGTTTGTGGGGCAAGTGATGCCATGGGATCTACTATTCGGCCATCTTGCTGATGTCATTCTGAAATCTAGTCTTTTCCCCCCAAGCTTTATTGGGGTATGATTGATGAAGAAAAATTGTATCTATTCAAGTGTGCAACATGATGTTTTCATATATCTATACACTGTGAAATCATTAACACAATCAAGTGAACTAATATACACATCACCTTATATTTGAGTGGTGTGTGGTAATAACATGTGAGGTTTACTTTCTTAGCAAATTACAAGTGTACAATACATTTACTATAGTCACCATCTTGTACATTAGGCCTCCCAAACTCATTTAACTTGTAACTGGAAGTTTATATTATTTGACCAACATCTCTTTTTCTTCCCTTTCCCATAACCTCTGATAACCACCATTCTGTCCTCTATTATTATGAGTTTGACTGTTTTTAGACACTACAAAAATAAAGTCATGCAATATTTGCCTTTTTGTGTCTGGCTTATTTCAATTAGCATAAAGTCTTCCACGTCCATCCATGTTGTGGCAAAAAAAAAGATCTCCTTTTTTTTTTTTTATAAGATGGAGTCTCACTCTATTGTCCAGACTGGAGTACAGTGGCCTGATATCAGCTCACTGCAACCTCCTCCTCCCAGGTTCAAGTGATTCTCCTGCCTCAGCCTCCCAAGTAGCTGGGTTTACAGGCACCCACCACCACATCCAGCTAATTTTTGTATTTTTAGTAGAGACAGAGTTTCACCATGTTGGCCAGGCTGGTCTCAAACTCCTGACCTCAAGTGATCCTCAGCCTCCCAAAGTGCTGGGATTATAGGCATGAGTCTCTGTGCCCGGCCAATAGCCTTTTTTTTTTTTAAGGCTGAATAATATTTCATTGTGTCCATATACCATGTTCCCTCCCTCCCTCCCTCCCTCCCTCCCTCCCTCCCTCCCTCCCTTCCTTCTTTCCTTCCTTCCTTCCTTCCTTCCTTCCTTCCTTCCTTCCTTCCTTCCTTCCTTCCTTCTTTCCTTCCTTCCTTCCTTCCTCCTTCCTTCCTTCTTTCCTTATTTCCTTCCTTCCTCCTTTCCTTGCTTTCCTTTCCTTCTATTCTCTCTTTTCTTTCTTTCTTTCTTTCTTTCTTTCTTTCTTTCTTTCTTTCTTTCTTTCTTTCTTTCTTTTTTTCTTTCTTTCTTTCTTTCTCTCTCTCTTTCTTTTTTCTTTCCTTCTTTCTTTTTCTTTCTCTCTCTTTCTTTCTCTCTCTCCTTCCTTCCTTCCTTCCTTCCTTCCTTCTTTGTTTTTATTTTGAGATAGGGGTCTCAAACTCCCAATCTCAAACTCCTGGCTTCAAGTGATCTTTCTGCTTCAATCTCCTGAGTAGCTGGGATTACAGGCACAAGCCACCACACCCAGCTAATACAACACTATAATTTCTTTATCCATTCATCTGTTGTAGGACAATCAGATTGTTTCCATTTCTTGACTAATGAAAATAATGCTGCACTGAACATAGGAGTCCTAATATCCCTTTGAGATACTGATTTTATGTCTTTTGATATATACTCAGAAATGAAATTGTTGGATCATATGACAGTTCTATTTTTAATTTTTTGAGGAGCCTCCATATTGTTTTATATAATGACAGTGCCAATTTACATTCTCAACGATGTGCAAGGGTCTTGTCCACATCGTCACAAAAACGATCTTTTTTCTAACAGCTATCCTAACAGATGTGATGCAGTAGCTCACTATGGTTTCAATTTGCGTTTCCCTAAAACATAGTGGTGTTGAGCATATTTTCATGCACACTTTGCCCATTTTAATGTACTCTATGGAAAAATATATGTTTAGTCAGGTCCATGGCCCAATTTTAAATCAGATTATAATTATGTTTTCTTTTTGCTATTAGATTGCACAAATTTGTTTTTTTAATTATTATTATACTTTAAGTTCTAGAATACATGTGCAGAATGGGCAAGTTTGTTACATAGGTATAAACATGCCATGGTGATTTGCTGCACTCATCAACCTGTCATCTACATTAGGTATTTCTCCTAATGCTATCCCTCCCCTATCCCCCAACCCCCTGACAGGCCCCAGTGTGTGATGTTCCCCTCCCTGTGTCCATATGTTTTCATTGTTCAATTCCCACCTATGAGTTAGAACATGTGGTGTTTGGTTTTCTGTCCTTGTGATAGTTTGCTCAGAATGATGGTCTCCAGCTGCATCCATGTCCCTGCAAAGGACATGAACTCATCCTTTTTTATGGCTGCATAGTATTCCGTGGTGTATATGTGCCACATATTCTTTATCCAATCTATCATTGATGGGCATTTGGGTTACTTCCAAGTCTTTGCTATTGTGAACTGTGCACAATAAATGTACATGTGCATGTGTCTTTATAGTAGAATGATTTCTAATCCTTTGGGTATGTACCCAGTAATGGGATTGCTGGGTCAAATGGTATTTCTGGTTTTAGATCCTTGAGGAATCGCCACACTGTCTTTCACAATGGTTGAACTAGTTTACACTCCCACCAACAGTGTAAAAGCATTCCTATTTCTCTACATCCTCTCCAGCATCTGTTGTTTCCTGACTTTTTAAAGATTGCCATTCAAACTGTCATGAAATGGTACTTCATTGTGGTTTTGATTGGCATTTCTCCAATGACCGGTGATGATGAACTTTTTTTCTTATCATTGTTGGCCAAATGTCTTCTTTTGAGATGTGTCCATTCATATCCTTCACCCACTTTTTGATGGGGTTGTTTTTTTCTTGTAAATTTTTTTAAGCTCTCTGTAGATTCTGGATATTAGCCCTTTTACAGATGGATAAATTGCAAAAAATTTCTCCCATTCTGTAGGTTGCCTGTTCACTCTGATGATAGTTTTTTTTTTCCATGCATAAGCTCTTTAGTTTAATCAGATCCCATTTGTCAATTTTGGCTTTTGTTGACATTGCTTTTGGTGTTTTAGTCATGAAGTCTTTGCCAATGCCTGTGTCCTGAATGGTATTACCTAGGTTTTCTTCCAGGGTTTTTATGGATTTAGGTCTTACATTTAAGTCCTTAATCCATCTTGGGTTAATTTTTGTATAAGGTGTAAGGAAGGGGTTCAGTTTCAGTTTTCTGCATATGGCTAGTCAGTTTTTCCAACACCATTTATTATCCTTTCCCCATTGCTTGTTTTTGTCAGGTTTGTCAAAGATCAGATGGTTGTAGATGTGTGGTGTTATTTCTGAGGACTCTGTTCTGTTCCATTGGTCTATACATCTGTTTTGGTACCAGTACCATGCTGTTTTGGCTAATGTAGTCTTGTAGTATAGTTTGAAGTCAGTTAGTGTGATGCCTCCAGCCCTGTTCTTTTTGCTTAGGATTGTCTTGGCTATATGGGCCAAGAAAAGTTTTTTCTAATTCTGTGAAGAAAGTGAATCCTTGCTGATGGGGATAGCATTGAATCTATAAATTACTTTGGGCAGTATGGCCATTTTCATGATATTGACTCTTTCTATCCATGAGTATGGAATGTTTTTCCATTTGTTTGTGTCCTCTCTTATTTCCTTGAGCAGTGGTTTGTAGTTTGCCTTGAAGAGGTCCTTCACGTCTCTTGTAAATATACAATCATGTCATCTGCAAACAGAGACAATTTGACTTCCTCTCTTCTTATTTGAATACCCTTTATGTTTTTCTCTTGCCTGATTGCCCTGGCCAGAACTTCCAATACTATGTTGAGTAAGAGTGGTGACAGAGGTCTTCCTGGTCTTGTGCCAGTTTTCAAAAGGAATACTTTCAGCTTTTGCCCATTCAGTATAATACTGGCTGTGGGTTTGTCATAAATAGCTGTTATTATTTTGAGATATGTTCCATCAATACCTAGTTTATTGAGAGTTTTTATCATGAAGTCATGTTGAATTTTATCAAAGGCCTTTTCTTCCTCTACTGAGATAAGCATGTGGTTTTTGTCATTGGTTCTGTTCATGTGATGGATTACATTTATTGATTTGTGTATGTTGAACCAGCCTTGCATCCCAGGGATGAAGCCAACTTGATCGTGGTGGATAAGCTTTTTGATGTGTTGCTGGATTCAGTTTGCCAGTATTTTATTAAGGATTTTCGCATCGATGTTCATCAGGGATATTGGCCTGAAATTTTCTTTTTTTGTTCTGTCTCTGCCAGGTTTTGGAATCAGGATGATACTGGCCTCATAAAATGAGTTAGGGAGGAGTCCCTCTTTTTCTATTGTTTGAAATAGTTTCTGAAGGAATGGTACCAGCTCCTCTTTGTACCTTGGATAGAATTCTGCTGTGAATCCATCTGTTCTGGGGCTTTTTTTGGTGGTAAGCTATTAATTACTGCCTCCATTTCAGAACTTGTTATTGGCCTATTCAAGGATTTGACTTCTTCCTTGTTTAGACTTGGGAGGGTGTATGTGTCCAGGAATTCATCCATTTCTTCTAGATTTTCTAGCATATTTGTGTAGAGGCATTTATAGTATTGTCTGATGGAAGTTTGTATTTCTGTGAGATCAGTGGTGATATCCTCTTTATCATTTTCTATTGTGTCTATTTGATTCTTCTTTCTTTTCTTCTTTATTAGACTGACCAGCGGTCTATCTACTTTGTTAATCTTTTCGAAAAACCAGCTCCTGAATTCACTGATTTTTTTTTAAGGGTTTGTCATGTCTGTGTCTCCTTCAGTTCTGCTCTGATCTTAGTTATTTCTTGTCTTTTGCTAGTTTTTGAATTTGTTTGCTCATGCTTCTCTAGTTATTTTAATTGTGATGTTAGGGTGTCGATTTTATATCTTTCTCACTTTCTCATGTGGGCATTTAGTGCTATAAATTTCCCTCTACACACCACTTTAAATGTGTCCCACACCTACACCAAAACCCGATCAGTACATCACCATCATCAAAGACCAGAGGCAGATAAAACCACAAAGATGGGGAAAAAGCAGGGCAGAAAAGCTGGAAATTCAAAAAATAAGAGTGCATCTCCCCCGGCAAAGGAGCGCAGCTCATCGCCAGCAACGGATCAAAGCTGGACAGAGAATGACTTTGACGAGATAAGAGAAGAAGGCTTCAGTCCGTCAAATTTCTCAGAGCTAAAGGAGGAATTACGTACCCAGCGTAAAGAAACTAAAAATCTTGAAAAAAAAGTGGAAGAATTGGTGGCTAGAGTAATTAATGTAGAGAAGGTCATAAACGAAATGAAAGAGATGAAAACCATGACACGAGAAATACGTGACAAATGCACAAGCTTCAGTAACCGACTCGATCAACTGGAAGAAAGAGTATCAGCGATTGAGGATCAAATGAATGAAATGAAGCGAGAAGAGAAACCAAAAGAAAAAAGAAGAAAAAGAAATGAACAAAGCCTGCAAGAAGTATGGGATTATGTAAAAAGACCAAATCTACGTCTGATTGGGGTGCCTGAAAGTGAGGGGGAAAATGGAACCAAGTTGGAAAACACTCTTCAGGATATCATCCAGGAGAACTTCCCCAACCTAGTAGGGCAGGCCAACATTCAAATCCAGGAAATACAGAGAACGCCACAAAGATACTCCTCGAGAAGAGCAACTCCAAGACACATAATTGCCAGATTCACCAAAGTTGAAATGAAGGAAAAAATCTTAAGGGCAGCCAGAGAGAAAGGTCGGGTTACCCACAAAGGGAAGCCCATCAGACTAACAGCAGATCTCTCGGCAGAAACTCTCCAAGCCAGAAGAGAGTGGGGGCCAATATTCAACATTCTTAAAGAAAAGAATTTTAAACCCAGAATTTCATATCCAGCCAAACTAAGTTTCAGAAGTGAAGGAGAAATAAAATCCTTTACAGATAAGCAAATGCTTAGAGATTTTGTCACCACTAGGCCTGCCTTACAAGAGACCCTGAAGGAAGCACTAAACATGGAAAGGAACAACCAGTACCAGCCATTGCAAAAACATGCCAAAATGTAAAGACCATCGAGGCTAGGAAGAAACTGCATCAACTAACGAGCAAAATAACCAGTTAATATCATAATGGCAGGATCAAGTTCACACATAACAATATTAACCTTAAATGTAAATGGACTAAATGCTCCAATTAAAAGACACAGACTGGCAAACTGGATAAAGAGTCAAGACCCATCAGTCTGCTGTATTCAGGAGACCCATCTCACACGCAGAGACATACATAGGCTCAAAATAAAGGGATGGAGGAAGATTTACCAAGCAAATGGAGAACAAAAAAAAGTGGGGGTTGCAATACTAGTCTCTGATAAAACAGACTTTAAACCATCAAAGATCAAAAGAGACAAAGAAGGCCATTACATAATGGTAAAGGGATCAATTCAACAGGAAGAGCTAACTATCCTAAATATATATGCACCCAATACAGGAGCACCCAGATTCATCAAGCAAGTCCTTAGAGACTTACAAAGAGACTTAGACTCCCATACAATAATAATGGGAGACTTCAACACTCCACTGTCAACATTAGACAGATCAACGAGACAGAAAGTTAACAAGGATATCCAGGAATTGAACTCATCTCTGCAGCAAGCAGACCTAATAGACATCTATAGAACTCTCCACCCCAAATCAACAGAATATACATTCTTCTCAGCACCACATCATACTTACTCCAAAATCGACCATGTAATTGGAAGTAAATCACTCCTCAGCAAATGTACAAGAACAGAAATTATAACAAACTGTCTCTCAGACCACAGTGCAATCAAACTAGAACTCAGGACTAAGAAACTCAATCAAAACCGCTCAACTACATGGAAACTGAACAACCTGCTCCTGAATGACTACTGGGTACATAACAAAATGAAGGCAGAAATAAAGATGTTCCTTGAAACCAATGAGAACAAAGATACAACATACCAGAATCTCTGGGACACATTTAAAGCAGTGTGTAGAGGGAAATTTATAGCACTAAATGCCCACAAGAGAAAGCAGGAAAGATCTAAAATTGACACTCTAACATCGCAATTAAAAGAACTAGAGAAGCAAGAGCAAACACATTCGAAAGCTAGCAGAAGGCAAGAAATAACTAAGATCAGAGCAGAACTGAAGGAGATAGAGACACAAAAAACCCTCCAAAAAATCAATGAATCCAGGAGTTGGTTTTTTGAAACGATCAACAAAATTGACAGACCACTAGCAAGACTAATAAAGAAGAAAAGAGAGAAGAATCAAATCGACGCAATTAAAAATGATAAAGGGGATATCACCACCGACCCCACAGAAATACAAACTACCATCAGAGAATACTATAAACACCTCTATGCAAATAAACTGGAAAATCTAGAAGAAATGGATAATTTCCTGGACACTTACACTCTTCCAAGACTAAACCAGGAAGAAGTTGAATCCCTGAATAGACCAATAGCAGGCTCTGAAATTGAGGCAATAATTAATAGCCTACCAACAAAAAAAAGTCCAGGACCAGATGGATTCACAGCTGAATTCTATCAGAGGTACAAGGAGGAGTTGGTACCATTCCTTCTGAAACTATTCCAATCAATAGAAAAAGAGGGAATCCTCCCTAACTCATTTTATGAGGCCAACATCATCCTGATACCAAAGCCTGGCAGAGACACAACAAAAAAAGAGAATTTTAGACCAATATCCCTGATGAACATCGATGCAAAAATCCTCAATGAAATACTGGCAAACCGAATCCAGCAACACATCAAAAAGCTTATCCATCATGATCAAGTGGGCTTCATCCCTGGGATGCAAGGCTGGTTCAACATTCGCAAATCAATAAACATAATCCAACTGGCAAACCGAATCCAGCAACACATCAAAAAGCTTATCCATCATGATCAAGTGGGCTTCATCCCTGGGATGCAAGGCTGGTTCAACATTCGCAAATCAATAAACATAATCCAGCATACAAACAGAACCAAAGACAAGAACCACATGATTATCTCAATAGATGCAGAAAAGGCTTTTGACAAAATTTAACAGCCCTTCATGCTAAAAACGCTCAATAAATTCGGTATTGATGGAATGTACCTCAAAATAATAAGAGCTATTTATGACAAACCCACAGCCAATATCATACTGAATGGGCAAAAACTGGAAAAATTCCCTTTGAAAACTGGCACAAGACAGGGATGCCCTCTCTCACCACTCCTATTCAACATAGTGTTGGAAGTTCTGGCTAGGGCAATTAGGCAAGAGAAAGAAATCAAGGGTATTCAGTTAGGAAAAGAAGAAGTCAAATTGTCCCTCTTTGCAGATGACATGATTGTATATTTAGAAAACCCCATTGTCTCAGCCCAAAATCTCCTTAAGCTGATAAGCAACTTCAGCAAAGTCTCAGGATACAAAATTAATGTGCAAAAATCACAAGCATTCTTATACACCAGTAACAGACAAACAGAGAGCCAAATCAGGAATGAACTTCCATTCACAATTGCTTCAAAGAGAATCAAATACCTAGGAATCCAACTTACAAGGGATGTAAAGGACCTCTTCAAGGAGAACTACAAACCACTGCTCAGTGAAATCAAAGAGGACACAAACAAATGGAAGAACATACCATGCTCATGGATAGGAAGAATCAATATCGTGAAAATGGCCATACTGCCCAAGGTAATTTATAGATTCAATGCCATCCCCATCAAGCTACCAATGAGTTTCTTCACAGAATTGGAAAAAACTGTTTTAAAGTTCATATGGAACCAAAAAAGAGCCCACATCTCCAAGACAATCCTAAGTCAAAAGAACAAAGCTGGAGGCATCACGCTACCTGACTTCAAACTATACTACAAGGCTACAGTAACCAAAACAGCATGGTACTGGTACCAAAACAGAGATATAGACCAATGGAACAGAACAGAGTCCTCAGAAATAATACCACACATCTACAGCCATCTGATCTTTGACAAACCTGAGAGAAACAAGAAATGGGGAAAGGATTCCCTATTTAATAAATGGTGCTGGGAAAATTGGCTAGCCATAAGTAGAAAGCTGAAACTGGATCCTTTCCTTACTCCTTATACGAAAATTAATTCAAGATGGATTAGAGACTTAAATGTTAGACCTAATACCATAAAAATCCTAGAGGAAAACCTAGGTAGTACCATTCAGGACATAGGCATGGGCAAAGACTTCATGTCTAAAACACCAAAAGCAACAGCAGCAAAAGCCAAAATTGACAAATGGGATCTAATTAAACTAAAGAGCTTCTGCACAGCAAAAGAAACTACCATCAGAGTGAACAGGCAACCTACAGAATGGGAGAAAATTTTTGCAATCTACTCATCTGACAAAGGGCTAATATCCAGAACCTACAAAGAACTCAAACAAATTCACAAGAAGAAAACAAACAACCCCATCAAAAAGTGGGCAAAGGATATGAACAGACATTTCTCAAAAGAAGACATTCATACAGCCAACAGACACATGAAAAAATGCTCATCATCACTGGCCATCAGAGAAATGCAAATCAAAACCACAATGAGATACCATCTCACACCAGTTAGAATGGCGATCATTAAAAAGTCAGGAAACAACAGGTGCTGGAGAGGATGTGGAGAAAAAGGAACGCTTTTACACTGTTGGTGGGATTGTAAACTAGTTCAACCATTATGGAAAACAGTATGGCGATTCCTCAAGGATCTAGAACTAGATGTACCATATGACCCAGCCATTCCATTACTGGGTATATACCCAAAGGATTATAAATTATGCTGCTATAAAGACACATGCACACGTATGTTTATTGCAGCACTATTCACAATAGCAAAGACTTGGAATCAACCCAAATGTCCATCAGTGACAGATTGGATTAAGAAAATGTGGCACATATACACCATGGAATACTATGCAGCCATCAAAAAGGATGAGTTTGTGTCCTTTGTAGGGACATGGATGCAGCTGGAAACCATCATTCTTAGCAAACTATCACAAGAACAGAAAACCAAACACCGCATGTTCTCACTCATAGGTGGGAACTGAACAATGAGATCACTTGGACTCAGGAAGGGGAACATCACACACTGGGGCCTATCATGGGGAGGGGGGAGGGGGGAGAGATTGCACTGGGAGTTATACCTGATGTAAATGACGAGTTGATGGGTGCAGCACACCAACATGGCACAAGTATACATATGTAACAAACCTGCACGTTATGCACATGTACCCTACAACTTAAAGTATAATAATAATAAATTAATTTTAAAATAAATAAATAAATAAATAAATGTGTCCCAGAGATTCTGGTACGTTGTCTTTGTTCTCATTGGTTTCAAAGAACTTATTTATTTCTGCCTTAATTATGTTGTTTACCCAGTAGTCATTCAAGAGCAGGTTGTTCAGTTTCCATGTAGTTGTGTGGTTTTGAGAGTTTCTTAATCCTGAGTTCTAATTTGCTTGTACTGTGGTCTGAGAGACTGTTATGATTTCCGTTCTTTTGCATTTGTTGAGGAGTGTTTTACTTCCAATTATGTCATCAGTTTTAGAATAAGTGCGATGTAGTGCTGAGAAGAATGTATATTCTGATTTGGGGTGAAGTGTTCTGTAGATGTCTATTAGGTCTGCTTGGTCCAGTGCTGAGTCAAGTCCTGAATATCCTTGTTAATTTTCTCTCTCATTGATCTGTCTAATATTGACAGTGTAGTGTTAAAGTCTACCACTATTATTGTGTGGGAGTTTTAGTCTTTTTGTAGGTCTCTAAGAACTTGCTCTATGAATCTGAATGCTTCTGTTTTAGGTGCATATATACTTAGGATAGTTAGCTCTTCTTGTTGCATTGGTCCTTTTTACCGTTATGTCACGCCCTTTTTATCTTATTTCCTCTTTTTTGGTTTAACATCTGTTTTGTCAGAGACTAGGATTGCAACCCCTGCTTTTTTTTTTTTGCTTTCCATTTGCTTGGAAAATATTCCTCCATCCCTTTATTTTGAGCCTATGTGTGTCTTTGCATGTGAGATGGGTGTCCTGAATACAGCACACTGATGGGTCTTGACACTTTATCCAGTTTGCCAGTTTGTGTCTTTTAACTGGGCCTTTATCCCATTACATTTAAGGTTAATATTGTTATGTGTGAATTTGATCCTGTCATCATGATGCTAGCTGGTTACTTTGCACGTTAGTTGATGCAATTTCTTCATAGCGTCGATGGTCTTTAGAATTTTGTATGTTTTGCAGTGACTGGTACTGGTTGTTCCTTTCCATATTTAGTGCTTCCTTCAGGAGCTCTTATCAGGCAGGCCTAGTGGTGACAAAATCTCTCAGCATTTGCTTGTCTGTACAGGATTTTATGTCTCCACTTATGAAACTTAGTTTGGCTGGATATGAAATTCTGGATTGAAAATTAGTTTCTTTAAGAATGTTGAATATTGGTCCCTACTCTTTTCTGGCTTGTAGGGTTTCTGCAGAGAGATCCACTCTTAGTCTAGTGGGTTCCCTTTCTGGGTAACTTGACCTTTCTCTCTGTGTGCCCTTAACATTTTTTCCTTCATTCAACCTTGGTGAATCTGAAGATGATGTGTCTTGGGGTTGCTCTTCTTGAGGAGTATCTTTGTGGTGTTCTCTGTATTTCCTGAATTTTAGTGTTGGCTTGTCTTGCTAGGTTGGGGAAGTTCTCCTGGATAATATCCTGGAGGTATTTCCAACTTGGTTCCATTCTCCCCATCACTTTCAGGTACACCAATCAAACGTAGGTTTGGTCTTTTTACAAGTTCCGTATTTTTTGGAGGATTTGTTCATTCCTTTTCATTCTTTTTTCTCTAATCTTGTCTTCATGCTTTATTTCATTAAGTTGATCTTCAATCTCTGATATCCTTTCTTCTGCTTGATTGGCTATTGATGCTTGTGTATGCTTCACTAAGTTCTCGTGCTGTGCTTTTCAGCTCCATCAGGTCATTTATGTTCTTCTCTAAACTGGTTATTCTAGTTAGCAATTCCTCTAACCTTTTTTCAAGGTTGTTAGCTTCCTTGCGTTGGGTTAGAACATGCTCCTTTAGCTTGGAAGAGTTTGTTATTACCCACCTTCTGAAGCCTACTTCTGTCAATTTGTCAAACTCATTCTCCATCCAGTTTTGTTCCCTTGCTGGTGAGGAGTTGTGATCCTTTGGAGGAGAAGAGGCATTCTGGTTTTTTTCCAGCCTTTTGGCACTGGTTTTTCCTCATCTTTGTGGACTTATCTACCTTTGGTCTTTGATGCTGGTAACCTTCGGATGGGGTTTCTGTGTGCACGTCCTTTTTGTTGGTATTGATGCTACTCCTTCCTATTTGTTAGTTTTCCTTCTAAAAGTCAGGCTCCTTTGCTACAGGAGTTTGCTGGAGGTCCCCTTCAGATCCTGTTTTCCTGGGTGTTACCAGTGCAGGCTGCAGAACAGCAAAGATTGCTGCCTGTACCTTCCTCTGGAAGCTTTGACCCAGAGGGGCACCTGCCAGATGCCAGCCAGAGCTCTCCTGTATGAGGTGTCTGTCGACCCCTGCTGGGAGGTGTCTCCCAGTCAGGAGGTATGGGGGTCAGGGACCCACTTGAGGAGGCAGTCCATCCCTTAGCAGAGGTCAAGTGCTGTGCTGGGAGATCCACTGCTCTCTTCAGAACCAGCATGCAAGAACGCTTAAGTCTGCTGAAGCTTCACCCACAGCCGTCCTTTCCCCCAGGTGCTCTGTCCCAGGGAGCTGGGAGTTTTACCTATAAGCCCCTGACTGGGGCTGCTGCCTTCTTTTCTGAGATGCCCTGCCAAGAGAGAGGAGGAATCTAGAGAGGCACTGTGGCTACAGTGGCTTTGCTGCAGTGGGCTCTGCCTGGTTTGAACTTCCTGGTTGCTTTGTTTATGCTGTGAGAGGAAAACTGCCTACTCAAGCCTCCATAATGGCAGATGCCCCTTCCTCGATCAAGCTCGACAGTTTCAGGTTGACTTCAGACGGCCGTGCTGGCAGTGAGAATTTTAAGCCAGTGGATCTTAGCTTGCTTGGCTCCGTGGGGGTGGGGTCCACCGAACTAGACCACTTGGCTCCCTGGCTCCAGCCCTCTTTCCAGGAGAGTAAATGGTTCTGTCTCGCTGGTATTCCAGGTGCCACCAGGGCATGAAAAAAAAAACTCGTGCAGCTACCTTGGTGTCTGCCCAAACGGCCACCCAGTTTTTTGCTTGAAACCCAGGGCCTTGGTGGTGTAGGTACCTGAGGGAATCTCCCGGTCTGCAGGTTGCGAAGACTGTGGGAAGAGTCTAATATCTGGGCCAGAATGCACTGTCTTTCGTGGCACAGTCCCTCACGGCTTCCCTTGGCTCGAGGAGGGATTTCCCTGACCCTCTGTGCTTCCTGGGTGAAGTGATGCCCCACCCTCCTTTGGCTTCTCCTCCATGGGCTACACCCACTTTCAAACCAGTCCCAGTGAGATGAGCCAGGTACCTCAGTTGGAAAATGCAGAAATCACCCGCCTTCTGCATTGATCTCACTGGGAGCTGCAGACTGGAGCTGTTCGTATTCAGCCATCTTGCCAGCCACTTGTGTGAATTTCTTATATATTTTGAATATAAACTCTTTATCAGTCATATGGTTTGCAAATATTTTTTCCTGTTCCATAGGTTTCTTTTATATGTTGTAGATTATTTTCTTTGCTATGCAGAAGTATTTAGTTTTCTGTAATCCATTTTTAACTTTTTCATCTCTGCTGCCTGTGCATATGATCTCAAATCCAAAAATTTATTGCTATGGTGTGTGTCATAGTTTTCCCCTTTGTTTCTTCTAAGAGTTTTATGGTTCCAATATTTATGTTTAAATCTTTAATCTATTTTGGGTTGATTTTTGTGCATGAAGTAAGATAAGGAACCAATTTCATTTTTTGCATGTGACTATCCAGTTTTCCCACATCATTCATTGGACTGACTATATTTTCCCCCTTGTGTGTTCTTGGCACCTTTATCAAAAATCAGTTGACTATATATGTGTGGGTTTATTCCAGGGTTAATTTTGTTCTATTGGTCTATATGTCTGTTTTTATACTGGTATCATATTGTTTTGATTTCTTTTCCTTTGTAATATAATTTAAAATCAAGAAGTGTGCTACGTCCAGCATTGTGGTTCTTGCTCAAGATTTCTTTGGCTATTTAGGATATTTTATGGTTCTATATAAATTTTAGGATTATTTTCTCTATTTCTATAAAACATACTACTACTGAATTTTGATTGTGATTGCATTGAATCTGTAGATCACTTTATGTAGTGTGAATATTTTTAGAATATTAATTATTCTGCTCCATAAACAAATAATACTTTTCCATATATTTATGTCTTCTTCATTTTTTAATCAGTGTTTTATAATTTTTAGTGTACAGATCTTTCACCTCATTGGTTAAATTTATTTCTAAGTATTCTTTTTTTAAGTTATTGTAAGATTGTTTCTTAATATCTTTTTCATCTAGCTCATTGTTAATGTGTATAAATAAAACTGATTTTTGTATGTTGATTTTCTGTCTTGCAACTTTACTGAATTTCTGTAGTAGTTCTCATAGTTTTTCATAGAATCTTTAGAGATTTCTACATATAAGATCATGTCATCTGTAAACACATACAGTTTTATATCTTTTCTGATTTGGATGCCCTTGCCTAATGCCCTTGCCTAATGGCTCTGACTAGAACTTACAATATTGTGATGAATGGCAGTGGTGAGAGGGGGCATCCTTGTTTTGTTCTTGATCTTAGAGTAAAAGCTTTCAGCTTTCCACCATTGAGTATGATATTAGCTGCAGACTTGTTATATATGGCCTTTATTGTGTTAAAAAACATCTCTTCTATATCTAATTTGTTGGAAGTTCTTATCATGAAAAAATATTGAATTTTATCAGCTAATTTTGTTAATAATCATATCATTTTTGCTATGCACTTTGTTAATTTGGTGTATCACATTTATTGAGTTGCATATATTGAACAATTGTTACATACCACAGATAAATACCATTTGATCATGGTGTATTATCATTTGAATGTGCTGTGGAATTAAGGTTTTAGTATTTTCTTGAGGGTTTATGCATTTTTGTCCATCAGGATATTGGCCTATAATTTTTTTTTCCAGTAATGTCCCTGTCAGCTTTGGTGTCAGAATAATGTTTACCTCATAAAATGAGTTTAAAAATATTATTTCCTCTTCAACTTTTGGAAGATTTTAAGAAGGATTTCCATTAATTTTTCTTTAAAATTTTAGTAGAATTCACCAGCATTTGGTCCTGGACTTTTATTTGTTGGAAGACTTGATTGCTGATTGAATCTTCTTATTGTTCAGTTCAGATTTTTCTATTTCTTAAGTCTTAGTAGGTTGTATGTTTCTAGGAATTCATCCATTTTTTCTAGTTCATCCAATTTGTTGGATAATTATTCATAGTAGTCTCTTATGATCCTTTCTTTGTGTGATATCAGTTGTTTCCTCTTTTCTTTCTAATTGTATTTGAGTATTCTCTATTTTTTTAAGTTAATCTAACTAAAGGTTTGTCCACTTTGTTCACCTTTCTGAAAAACCAACCCAGTTTTACTGATTATTTTTCTAGTCTATGTTTTATTTATTTCTACTCTGATTTTAATTATCCTTTATTTTATTCTTCCTTTTTAAACTTTGGGCTTCATTTAGTTTTATTCTGTTGCCTTATGTTCAAAATCATTCTTTTTTCCTTCTTTAAAAAAAATTTTTTTTTGAGAGACAGGGACTTGCTGTCCTATTTCCCAGGCTGGAGTGCAATGGCATGATCATGGCTCACAGCAGCCTTGAAACCCTGGGCTCAAGTGATGCTCCCACCTCAGCCTTGCCAGTAGCTAAGACTACAGGTATATGCTACCACACCTGCCTAATTTATGTTTTGTAGAGGCGGGGTCCACTATGTTGCCCAGGCTGATCTCAAACTCCTGGCCTCAAGCAATCCTCCCATCTTGGCCTTCCATAGCACTGAGATTACATGTGTGAGCCACCAGGGCAGCCCATCTTCCTTTTTTCTTAATGTAGGTCCTTGTTGTTATAAACTTTCTTCTTAGAATGCCTTTTTCTGCATCCCATAAGTTTTGGTCTGTTGTGTTTCCATTTTCATTTGTCTCAAGATTTTTTTTTATTATTTTCCTTTTGAGTTCTTCTTTGACCCATTTTTGTTCAGGAGGTGTTGTTTAATTTCCACATATTGTGAATTTTAAAATTTCTTCATGTTGTTGATTTCTTGTTTCATACCATTGTGGTCAGAAAAGATGCATGATATAAATCCAGTCTTCTTAAATTTGTAAAAACTTGTTTTGTGGCCTAGCATATGATCCTTTCTGGAAACTGTTCTGTGTGCAATTGAGGAGAATATTCTACCATGTCGAGTGGAATGTTCAGTTTATGTCTGTTAGGTTTATTTGTCTATAGTATTCAAGTCCAATGTTATTGATTTTCTGTCTGGATAATTGATCCACTGTTGAAAGTGAAGTATTACTTTACTATTTTTTAGTGGTCTAATTCTCTCTGTAGAGCTATTCATATGTGTTTTATATATTAAGGTGTTACAGTGCTATGTGCCTATATATTTACAATTGATATATCCTCTTGATAAATTGACTCATTTATTGTTATATAATGACTGTTTCTTTTATAGTTTTTTACTTAAGGTCTATTTTGTATGATATAGGTATAGCTACCCCTGCTCTTTTCTAGTTTCCATTTGCATGGAAAGTCTTTCTTTCATTTATTTCCTTTCAATCTATGTGTGTCTTTAAAGCTCAAGTGAGTCTCTTGTAGGCATCATATAGATGGGTCTTGTGTGTGTGTGTGTGTGTGTGTGTGTGTGTGTGTTTAATCTATTCAGGCACTCTATATCTTTTGAATAGAGAATTTAGTCCATTTACATTTAACATAATTATTGAGAGGTAACAACTTATTATTGCCATTTTGTTAATTGTTTTCTGATTGGTAGGTTCTTTGTTCCTTTCTTCCTCTTCTGCTATCTTTTTGATTTATTTATTTTATGTAGTGGTATGCTTTGATTTCTTTCTCTTTATCTTTTGTGTATCTAATATAGATACTTGTTTTGTGGTTACTGTTAGGCTTACATAAAACATCTAATAGTTACAACAGGCTATTTTAATCTAATAACAACTTTGATCACTATACAAGCTCTGCCCAATTTTATGTTTTTAATATATAACTTCTTATATTATGAACCCACTAATAAATTATTATAGTTTTTAATACCTTGACTTTTAATCTTTGTGCTAGAGTTATAAGTGATTTATATACCATTATTACAGCACTAGAGTATTCTGAATTTAACTACAAAATTATCTTTCCAAGTGAGTTTTATATTTTCATATGTATTTACATTACTAATTAGCATTATTTCATTTCAGGTTGAAGAACTCTCTTTAGCATTTTTTTAAGGCAGGTCTAATGATGATGATTTCCCTCAACTTTTGTTTCTCTGAGGAAATTTTTATCTATCCTTCATTTATGAAGAATAGCTTTGCCAGGCAAACTATTATTGTTTTGCAGGGGTTCTTTCCAGCACTCTGAATATATCATTCCAAGTTCTCCTGACCTGCAAGGTTTCTGCTGATGGCCTCATAGAAATTTTCTTGTGTTTGATGAGCCTCTTTTCTCTTGTTGCTTTCAAATTTCTCTCTTTCGTCTTTGTGTTTGATAGTTTGATTAAAATATGTGTCAGTGAAGTCTTTGGGGACCACCACTGAGCTTCATGTACTTGGATTTCCATATCTCTTCCCAAACTTGGACAATTTTCAGCCATTATTTCTTTAAATAGTTTTCTGTCCTTTTCCCTCTCTGTCTTCTCCTTCTGAAGATTCCATAATATAAATATTAGCTCTTTTGATGGGGTCTCAAAAATCTTATAGGCTTTCTTCATTCCCTTTTATTCTTTTTCACTTTTTCTTTTATGCCTTGATAATTTAAAATGACATGTCTTCAAATTCTGATTCTTTGGCTTGACTGAGTCTGCTGTTGAAACTTTCTATTGCATTCTCTAGTTCAGTCACTGTATTCTTCCAGCTTCAAAATTTCTGTTTGGTTCTCTCTTTTTCTGTTTTCTATCTCTTTTTTGAACATCTCATTTTGTTCTCATATTGTTTTCTTGATTTCATTAAATCATTTATCTATGTTCTCTTGTAACCTGCTGAGCTTCTTTATAACAATAATTTGTGTGTGTGTTTAATCTATTCAGGCACTCTATGTCTTTTGAATAGAGAATTTAGTCCATTTACATTTAACATAATTATTGAGAGGTAACAACTTATTATTGCCATTTTGTTAATTGTTTTCTGATTGGTAGGTTCTTTGTTCCTTTCTTCCTCTTCTGCTATCTTTTTGATTTATTTTATGTAGTGGTATGTTTCTTGTTTGGTGTCTTGTTTCCCTGGTTTCTTGTGATCCTTGTTTGTGCAGGTTTGATATATAGGTAAACAGACAGGTGTCTGTGCCTTCGAAGACCTTTTCCAGATTTAGTTGACTGGCTGTGATAAGAAAAGACATTTATCAGTGGGGTGAGGGGGCCCTGGAGCATACTGTATCACCAGATATCAAATGTGGGAGCATAAAGTAGCTCTGGGTCTTGTGTGGGGTTGGTGTAGAGACTTATCAGCTCAGAAAGCTGTGGTCCATGATGTCAGCAGCAGCAAAACCTTTATTGATAAGAACTGCAGGGGATCCACAGTGAGTAAAAAAGCTGTTAGGGTCCTCAGCAGTGCCTCTGGCTTCAGTAGCAAGGGGCAAGGGCAAACAGTGGTGGACATCAGGACTTGAAGTTTACACATGTGTGGCTTCAGGGACCAGCTGTACATGCAAGTGTGGCTGCAGGAGTTGGGCCTGCCAGTATGCATGAGCTCAACTGCAAGGAACAGCTGAAGGCATGTGCCTGGTGGTGAGGGAGTCGGGGCTAGCTGGTGCATGTACACTGCTGTTGGGACCAGAGCTGACGGCTAGCTGCAGGTGACTGAATGGTAGTGAAGGCTGGCAGTGGGGTCAGTGTCAGCTGTGTAAACACACATGCTCGCAGGATCACCATGGGCATACATACAGCACTGCATGTCATGGCTTGATGCAGGAACCCAAGTCATCTGCAAGCATGTGCATGCAGTAGCCAGGCTGTGTGTGGGGATGGGGCACCCATGGTGGAAAGAAAGCTCTGGGAAGGGGAGAAAAGAGTGACAGCTCAGACAGCTGGAGTCTGCAAAGACTGTAGATCTCAAAGGCAAAAGCTTTTGGCATCCCCTATGGAGCAGACTGCTTGGATCCACAGTGATGAACACCATGGGGTCCTCAGAGGAGCTGGCTGTTGAGGAGGATGCTGTGAAACACCACAAGAGCTGTTGAGGTCCTCAGTGGCGAGAGTTGAGGATCAAGCCATGGGGGGTCACAATAGCATCCACCATATGGCTGACACTGATAGTCTCCAGCCTTCTTTGTTTTTTAGCTGAATATATGTCATGTTAAGTTTTTAGTCCTCTCCAGATGTCTCAGCTATGTTGGTGTCCCCAGGGATCTGGGTAAGGTGAAGCCAAAGCAGATCCTTAGGGCAATGCCCCCCAAAAACTGGGGAAGTTGGTCATTCATTCCGCTCTTCTTGTCCCTGTAAGGAGAACTTGTGCACTGGGTAGTTCCCTCTTAGCACTGAGCAGTGACAGCCTCAGGGGATGAGATGGTGCAGGCAAAATGAAGCTGTTGTTCCTATGCCTTTTATGCAATTATTCTTTGTGTTGTTATTGTTGTTGTTTGTTGTTGTTTTGTTTGTTTGTTTTGCTTTGCTGTGTTGCTGCAGCTTCTCAAATTGATGCCTGAGCTCTCCATAGCTATTTTCACTTGTGGATATCTGTCTAATTATTATTTTTTTGTGGGCAGATGAAGGCTGGCGTCTCCTACTCTGATATCTTGCTGATGTTATTCCTGAAATCTAGCCTTTAAAAGGAGATAATACCTTGTTTTAAAAAGAGCTAGGAGTTTTAAATCAAATGGTTACTTTCTGGAACTTTTCTGTTCAAAGCACTAAGAAAATGGGATACTGTAATTTTTGTTGAATATATATCATGTTAAGTAATAAGAGACAGGAGTTTGGTGTCCTTAGCTATTGCTTCAGTTGACTGATTTACCAAAAGCCATTTTGATTCAATATCACCGGGAAAAATTAAGAAAACGTTAATATTCCCTGCACAGACTAACATATTCAAGACTTGCTATTTTCAGTCAGACAAAGATCATTAGGAAATAAATTTGCGTTCATCAGAGCCAAATATGCTTAATAACTACTTCATTAAAATCTGCTAATGCTGGAACTCTTTTTGAGAAATTGGATTTATAACAATAAGCCATAGATAGCAACGAGATGACTCTGCCCCCAAAGAAATGACCCTTATTTTGTCTAGTTTAAAAATAGTTTGTTTAGTGGTAAGAAAAGCTTTAGTTCTTGGCTTCTGTCTCTTGCACAGTTTCCAACATGACAACAGGAGAGGGAGGCAATCAAGAATACATGATAGGAAAACATACTAGCTTCCCATTGACTGGGGGTAAAACTTCCCAAGAACAAGAAGAAGACTGACCTCATTCAACTCAAACCAACAGAAGCAGCACTAAGATGGTAAATAAATAACTTTTTTTTTTTTAGACGAAGACTCGCTCTTGTTGCCTAGGCTGGAGTGCAATGGTGCGGTCTCGGCTCACTGCAATCTCCGCCTCCTAGGTTCAAGCCATTCTCGTGCCTCAGCCTCCTGAGTAGCTGGGATTACGGGTACCTGCCAGCACACCTGGCTAATTTTTGTATTTTTGGTAGAGACGAGGTTTCACCATGTTGGCCAGGCTGGTCTCGAACTCCTGACCTCAGGTGATCTGCCCACCTCAGCCTCCCAAAGTGCTGGGATTACAGGCATGAACCACTGCACCCGGCAAATGAAGAGTTTTATGTGGACAGCACAACCACACTGCTTCAGGGCTGAGAACCAAAGTAACAGGCATGGGGAACCTCACAGGCAACACAAAGTTCATCTCTTTTATATTTATAAGGCAACATTTCCTCTATCCATTCTTCAGCACCTTTTCCTTATCTTCCTCCTGGGTCTGCATCTTAACTCTAACCAAGTGGTTGTCGACTCAGTGTGAGTGTCAGAATTACCTGTGTTGATATTCAAATATCACACATGATCTATTCATGTGGTAGGGCCACCGTAATAATACCAGAGACTGGATGGCTTAAACAACAGCAATTTATATTTTCACAGTTCTGGAGGCTAGAAATCCAGGATTAAAGTTTCAACAGATTTTGTTTCTTCTGACGCTTCTTTCCTTGGCTTGTAGGTGGCCACCTTCTTGCTCTGCCCTCACATGGTCATCCCTCTGGGCATGTGCACCCCTGGTGTCTCTCTGTGTGTTTGTATTTCCTCTTCTGACAAGGACAACAGTCAGATTGGATTAAGGCACACCCTAACAGTCTCATTTTAACTTAATCACTTCTTTAAAGACCCCCATGTTCACATACAGGCACATTCTGAGGTACTAGGGTTGAGAGCTTCAACATGTGACTTTGTGAGGGACACAATACACAGTTCAGCCCATTACTTTCCCCAAGTCCCAGTCACAGAGACTCTGATTCAGTAGGTATGGGGAAGTACCTCGGGATCTCTACTTTAAAACTACCACAAGGTGTCTCAAATACACAGGATTATATTCCAGTGTATTTTCTGACTTCTATGTATAATTCTTGAAGTCAAAGACTGCCTTGTACATGTATGTAATCTCATTCATTTTTATAGTACCTATCAAAGATGTTTAGGAAACAGTCTATTTTGTTTTAGTTATTACTCTGTTCTCTCTGGGTTTTTCCTACTTATCTATCTATCATCTATCTATCTATCTATCTATCTATCTATCTATCTATCTATCTATCTATGTATCTATCTTTGAGACAGACTCTTGCTCTGTTGCCCAGGCTGGAGTGCAGTGGCACGATCTCAGCTCACTACAACCTTCATCTCCCGGGTTCAAGTGATTCTCCTGCCTGAGTCTCCCGAGTAGCTGGGATTACAGGTGTGCTATCACGCCTGGCTAAGTTTTGTATTTTTAGTAGAGATGGGTTTTGCCATGTTGGCCAGGCTGGTCTCAAACTCCTGACCTCAGGTGATCTGCCCACCTCAGCCTCCCAAAGTGCTGGAATTACAGGCACAAGTCACCACACCTGGCCTATTTATTCTCTATATTTGATTTATTACTGACATGAGTATTTTATGTTTGCACTCTCTTACCCTTCCAGGGGCATTATCTTCTCATCTCTATAACTTTGATGAGGACCCAGCTGCTCCCTGTCCCAGTACTTCTTTATTCTCCAACTCTATTTCCCTGCAGGGCTCTGGAATCTAAACCACTCTGGGGAGAAATCTCAGGACTGATCTATACTTCAGGTAAGTTGGCATGTGGGCAAACTTGCTGCTTTTCTCATTTCAGTCTTGTGTCTCTCTCTTGGTAATTAGGTTTCTATTTTATTTCAGGGTCTGGATCCATGTGACACACACTAGCTCCACACTGGTCTCTTGATTGTTAGCTGATATCTAACTTCCTGCCTTGTTAGCCTGCCCATTCTCCAAGCCTGGGAACCTTTGTGCCTTGTCCTTGCCATCCTCCCAGTGTCATCAGCATAAATAATCTAGATCAAGAAGTGGTAAACTTTTTCTGTTAAGGACCTGAAAGTAAATATTTTAGGCTTTGCCAGTCATGTGGACTCTGTCAAGACTACTTAACTCTAACTCTGTAGAGCAGAAGCAGCCGGAAATGACATGTAAACAAATGAGCATGGCTATGTTCAAATAACACTTATGTACAAAAACAGCTAGCAGCTGAGGGCTGCTGACCTGAGGGCTGTAGTTGGCAAACTTGATCGCAATGGAGTGTTATCAATTTATTCTGTGGAATTTCATGGGCTCCTTCTATTAGAGAGGAGATTTTAATTAGATACTTTCTCTTTTATCTGTTTCATATTTAGGACTCTAATCATTCCATCCTGTATTCAGTCCATCGAGGCTGCTATAACAAAATTTCATAAATTGGGTGGCTTAAACAACAGAAATTTACTTCTTCTAGAACTAGGGACTGGGAAGGATCTAGGTAATGGCAGATTTTGTGTCTGGTGAGGATCCACTTTCTACTTTACTACATCCTCACATGGTGGAAAAATTATGGTTTCTTCAGCCCTTGTGCACTAATCCCATTTTTGAGGGTCCCACCCTGATGATCAAATCACTTCCCAAGGGTTCCGCCTCCTTACAGTATCACACTGACGATTAGGGTTCAACATAAATCTTGGGGAGACAAAAATATTCAGACCACAGCAGACTCCAAGTAAAAATTTTGGTGTAAAGAGGGTTCTACTGCTTTAAAATAAAAGGTTTGAAAACTACTAGTATAGATCAGTTCTAAGAAATACGCAAACGGAGATCTGAAAAAAATTAATTTGCCCTCAGTTGTAGAATTGCAGTTAGAAACTGCAGCTAGAAACCATAATGTCAATGATTAAACAAAATGTGGGGCCTTTCTAAGCATGGGAACCTTGTACAACTACACAAATTACACAGCCATTAAGTCATTTCTAGAGGGAGGATTGCTCTCTGTAAAGTCTGAAGAGGCACCGAGTGATCTGAATTTCTTAATAATTTTTTTAACAAGGGGCTCTGAATTTTCATTTTGCACTGGGCCTTGCAAATTATATAGCTGATCCTGCTCTTTACCTCCACATAAATATGCAATGCATTTGTGCAGTAAATAAGACCCCGTAAATGTCCAGAGAGGTGAGATCCCCCCCCAACTTAATTATTTTAAGAAACAGCTCATAGTCCTTACCCTCAACTTATAACTGTGCTGTAACTGCCTAGAGCTTTTGGTTTATTTATGAGTTACACAAACATTTGAGTTTGATGGCTCAAGGCAAAATTTGCAGCCAGCCAAGCTGGCCTTTGAAGTTTGCTCTCCTTCCTTTGGGATCAGCTTCATGACCCCTATTTCCGCCTGAATCCCCTCCCAAGCCTGTCTCTACCTGGGGTTCACTGCCCCCATGCTCTCTATATTATTTTTTTGCTACATGATTCTCTCCCTCAGATTGGTACATATCCCTTGTGTGGCAACTCTCCCTCAGTACCAGATTTTTTAGCTTCTAAGGTCAGAGTAAGTAAACTTATTTGTGAAAATGGGGTTTAGCCACCAATATGTCTCCTTAACAATAGTACTTTGATTTTCTTCAGACAGCCACCTCTTCCACATGGCCATATAATTCAGAGGCAGATAGCTCCATCCCTAAGCCCAAGACTAGGTCCTTATCGGTCTAAGCCAATTATGAAGACATTATTCTCCTTTCTGTGACTGCTTTGAGAAGATGTGTGACATAGTCCAAGCCAAAGAATGCAGGTGGTGGAATGGGATAAGCAGAGGTGGAATGGCATCTGGGCAATGTTGCCTTGCTGTTAAAGATATAAGAAAATGATGCCCTCTTGTTTTTCCTCAATATGTGTGTTGTTATTCCTCAAAAACCAAAATACCCAAGAATCTCGTATTTATATAGAAAGTGGATTTACCTTAGCCAAAGCCTATTTTCATATGGATTTGAACGACCTAAATAATAAAAACTTTGGAGACACAAAAAAGTGTCAAATTCTTCAGAACTCTAAGGACTGTATTTATAAATTTCATAAATTGTTCCAATGCTTTTTAAATGTCTAGATTCACAGGTTGTTTTAAAACTTTACTAGTCTATAACATTAAATCTTGCATTAAAACACAATTTCCCAATTAAAAAATGGGCAAAAGTCCTGAACGGACTTCTCACCAAAGATGATAAAGATGGATGGCAAATAAGCATATGAAAAGATGCTCCACATCACATATCATTAGAGAAATTCAAATTAAAAAAATGAGATACCACTACACAACTATTAGAATGGCCAAAATCCAGAACATTGCTAATAACGCTGGAGAAGATGTGGTACAATAGGAACTTTCATTGCTGGTGAGAATGCAAAATTGTACAGTCACTTTGGAAGACAGTTTGGCAGTTTCTTACACATACTCTTACCACATAATCCAGCAGTCACACTCAATAGTATTTACCCAAAGGAGTTGAACATTTATGTTCACAAAAATCTTGCACACAGGTGTTTATGGCACTGTCAAAACTTGGAAGCAACCAAGATGCCCTTCAATAGATTCTATGGATTGAATTGTTTCTACTCCTCTCTCCAAATTCACATATTAAAGCCTTAATCCCAAATGTGACTGTATTTGGAGATTGAGCCTTTAGGAGGTTAAATGAGGTCCAACACAACTGTTGGCTTTATAAGAAGAAGAGATCTCTCCCTGGCCACTCCACATGAACTCAGAGAAAAGGCCAGTGAGGATGCAGTGAGCAGGTGGCTATCTGCAAGCCAAGAAGAAAGTCCTCATCAGAGGCCGGGCGCGGTGGCTCACGCCTGTAATCCCAGCACTTTGGGAGGCCGAGGCGGGCGGATCACGAGGTCAGGAGATCGAGACTATCCTGGCTGACACGGTGAAACCCCATCTCTACTAAAAATACAAAAAATGAGCCGGGCGTGTTGGCGGGCGCCTGTAGTCCCAGCTACTCGGGAGGCTGAGGCTGGAGAATGGTGTGAATCCGGGAGGCGGAGCTTGCAGTGAGCCGAGATCGCGCCACTGCAGTCCAGCCTGGGGACACAACGAGACTCAGTCTCAAAAAAAAAAAAAAAAAAAAGTCCTCACCAGAAACAGGACCTGCTGGACCTTGATCTTGAACTTCCAGCCTCCTTAACTTTGAGAAAACAAATTTCTGTTGTTTAAGCCATGCAGCTTGTGTTATTTTGTTATGGCACCCCTAGCCACCTAAGATGGTAGGTGAATAAATAAACTGTGGTATATTCAGACAACAGAATATTATCCAATTATCCAGTGCTAAACAAAAGTTAGCTATGAAGCCCTGAAAAGACATGGAGGAAACATAAATGCATATCACTAAGTTAAAGAAGCCAATCTGAAAAGACTACATACTACATGATTCCAACTACATGACATTTTGGAAAAGACAAAAGTATGGAGACAGTAAATGACTCATGAATGACTAAGTGCCCTCCCTGTGGTAATGAGTTAACATTAGATCCGGTTGTTTAAAAAGAGTCTGGCACCTCCTCCCTCTCTTTCTTTCTCCCTCTCTGGACATGTCACCCGCTGGCTTCTCCTTTGCCTTCTGCCATGATTGTAAGCTTCCTAATGCCTCACCGGAAGCAGATATTGACACTACGCTTCTTGTGTAGCCAACAGAATCATGAGCTAAATAAACCTTTCTTCTTTCCAAATTACCTAGCCTCAGGTATTCTTTTATAGCAATGCAAAACAGACCAACACAGGAACTCTGTGTTCTTTCTGCTCATTTTTGCTGTGATCCTAAAGCTGCTTTAAAAAATAAAGTCTATTTAAAATAAAAATAAATTTTAGTTTCTTTCTGAAAAAAATGATTTAACTATAAAATACCTGAAAATATAATAGAGGAGAAAAGCAACTGAATATTGAAAATGCCTAAGATGGCAAGAATGGAGAAAGAGGTAAACAAAAAATAAATAATTTTTTATAGTAGCAAGATAGTAGAATTAAACTCAACCGTATCAAGTAAAAATGGACTAAACATTCCAGTTAAAAGGTAGTTTATTAGATTTGATAAATAAGCAATACCAAAAAATATAGCAAAGAAACACATTAAAGTTGTAGAATGTGCAAGAAGCTAAAATATGCAAACATTAAGCATAAGAAAGTTATATCAGACCAAGCAGACTTTGAGACAAGAAGTATTACTATAGATAAAGTGGGATATTTGGTAATGATAAAAGGGACAATTATTGAGAAGATATGACAATATCACATATGTAATGACCTCATAACAGAACCTAAAAATGCATGAATCAAAATTGTCAAAACTAAAGTAATCAACAAATACACAATTGTAGTTGGAAATTTTAATGCCCTTCTCTCACTACTTAAAGAAGGCAGAGACAAAAATCAACAAACACATAGATTTAAATAATACTACTGGACCTGTCATTTATAAAACATAATACCCAACAACTGCAGAATATCCATTCTGTTTAAGTCCACATGGAACATACACCAAGATACACCATGTGTCAAGCCAGAAAAAAAAAAAAGTCTCAATGAATTTCAAATAATAAAAATGATACAGAGTAATTCTCTGACCACACAAGAATGAAATCAGAAATGAGTAACAATACAGTACCCAGAAAATTCCCAAACATTAGGAAATTAATCCACACATTTCTAACACAAGGGCCAAAGACTACAGAACAAGGAAACAAATGATCAGTTTCACAAATAAAAGAGGATATCACTATGATCTGACAGATATTAGAAGGGTATTATAAACAATTTTATGCCAATAAAAACCAACAAGCAAAGCGAAAAACACAAGCTGCCAAAGCTCATTCAAGAGAAAGCAAATATCCTTAGTAAACCTATATCCATGAAAGAAATTGAATTTGTAATCAAAACCATTACCACAAAGAAAACTCGAGGTCCAGATGGCTTCACCAATGAATGCCATCAGACATTTAAGGCAGAAATAATGCCCATCTTAAACTGTTTTATAAAAGAGTATTATTCTTCTATAGAAACACTTTCCAACTTGTTTTATGAAGGAAAGCAGCATAACCTTCATACTAGAAGTAAAAACAGTGCAATAAAAGCACAGACCAATATACCTCCTGAACAAATATTTTAAAACTCCTTAAGAAAAATTAGGAAGCCAAATCCAGCAATTAAAACTATAACATGTCACAAACAAGTGGAGTTTATCCTAGGAATGTAAGATTGGTTTAACAGTTAAAAAAAAAAAAAATCAATCAATGTAATTCATCACATTAAAATAGTAAAGAAGAAAAGTCATAAAATCATTTCCATAGATAGAGAAAACAGGAAAATTGATAAAAGACAATACCCATTCATGATTTTAAAAATAAAAACAGCAGACGAGAAACAGAGGGTAACCTTGTCAATCTGATAAACAGCCAACATCATATTTTAATGGTGAAATATTTCAATATTTTCCTTATCCTTGGCAAAAGGGCAAGGATATGTACTGTCTCCAACATTGTACTGGAAGTCCTAGCTAGAAAGAAAGACAAGACAAGAAAAAGAAATAAGCAGCATGAAGACAGGAGAGGAAGAAGCTAAATGATCCTTAGTTACAAGTGGCATGATTGCATATAAACTGTGGCATCTAAAAAATGACTACTCAACTAGTAAGTGAAATTAGCAATGTGACAGGATATCCAGAAACATCAAGTATCTAAAAATAAACATGAGAAATGTGGAAACTGCTACAATATAAAACACAAAACATAGCTGAGAAAAATGAAAACCTAGAGATATAAACCATTCTATGTTGATTGAAAGACTCAAAATTGATGAGTTTTATTTTCTCCAAATTGATCTGTAGAGTTAATGCAATTCTTATCAATATCCCAGCAAGCTTTTATGCAAAAATTTATTTAAAGTAGCCTAAAACTGGAAGATACCAAAATGCCTGTGGAAACAGGCACATGGAAAAACAAAATTTGCTCTAGCCATACAATTGAAAACTCATTAGTAAAGGGAATAAACTATGAATACACTGAACGTAACAGAATAATTTCAAAAACATCGTGAGTGAACAAATCGAAACACAAGAGGTTGCATAGTATATACCATTTACATGAAATTCAAGAACCAGAAAAGCTAATCAGTGGTAGTTGAAATGAGAACAATGACTGCTTCTGGGTGTGAGAAGGAGCCACCTGGAAAGGGACATAACACCTTCTGAGGTGACAGAAATGACTTATGTCTTGTTTTGAATAATGTTTACATAAGTATATGAAATTGTAAAAACTCAGAGAAAAAACACAAGATTCATGGATTATGTTTAGGCTAGTTATACCTTGAATTATATTACATAAGTTATATCTCAAGAATGTTGATTTTAAAAGAATCAACCTGGCCAGGCACAGTGGCTCAGGCCTCTAATTCCAGCACTTTGGGAGGCCAAAGTGCGCAGATCACCTGAGGTCGGAAGTTCGAGACCAGCCTGACCAACAAGACACCCCATCTCTACTAAAAATACAAAATAAGCCGGGCGTGGTGGCACATGCCTGTAATCTCAGCTACTTGGGAGGCTGAGGCAGGAGAATCGCTTGAATCCGGGAGGCGGAGGTTGCAGTGACCAAGATCGTGCCATTCCACTCCAGCCTGGGCAACAAGAGTGAAACTCCATCTCAAAAATAAAATAAAATAAAATAAAATAAAATAAAGAATGAACCCATAGGATCTCGCAATTCTTTTACTCAGAAATGTATTCTCACTTTGTTCTGGTCTTACCTTTATTTTGAAGATAAGGCATAACTCACTGCTCTCAAAATTCTCTGTTAAACTCTGACCAAAATTATTACAAATCGGACCTAACCCAAAGAAGCAGTAATAACAACGATATGCAAGATAACTGTTTTTACATCTATGTATAGGTGACTGAAATAAAGATCTAGCCTAATGCAAGGAGAATGGAGAAAATGCTTTTATCAAATGTCCATCATGTACATGCACACAATATTTGAACACAAACATGGTTGTGATGCTGCCATTACACAATGTGGTGCCCTGGTTCTTTGATGACTCCCAAAGTTGTCTTTCTATAGTCTCCTCCCCTTGAATTTCACCTGGCCCAGGGACATCTTTTGACCAGCAGAATAAGGCAGAAGCCCTGGCAGCCTCTGCTTTTGTACTCTTGAAAGTTCTGAACTGCTACATAAGAAGTCTGGTTACCCCATTGGAGACAGCACATACCGAAGCCCTATGGAGACACCATGTGGAGAGGGAGAGGTCATTAGATTGCATGAAGAATTGAGGAACCCAGCCAACAGTTACACCAAAGACCCTAAATATATGACCTCACCAGAATCACTCAAGCCAACTCCTACCATTAGAGACTAATTAGTGCAGGTACCAGACACGGAAGTGAGGAAACCATTTTGGACATTCTAGTAGACATGATATCTAGATCATCTCTGCTGTTCCCTCTTTGAATTCCTGACTCACAGAATAGTGAGAAGTAATAAAAACAGTTGTTGTGTTAAGCCAGTAAATTTTGGGGTGCTCCATTATGCAGTACTAGATAGCCAAAAGACACCGAATGGGATAAACTGCCAAGGGAAAGCTGGGGCCAGGAGAAGGGGGTAAGAGGCAATATAAGAATGAACAGAAAATCAAAGAACAAAGGAGATCAAGGCAGATACACATAATACTGAAGAAACAGGAGGATCCCAGAAACACAAAATTGTGCTTCAGACAATCCTTTCTACCTATATGATGGCTTTAGCAAAGGCATGCCGCAGCTAATATCAGTAGGTCAAAGGATAGTACTAGGGCAGAAATGCCTAAAAAGCTATTTCTGCCAGCTTGATTATGAAACTTAACCCATACTGACTTCTTTAAAAGTTACTTTTGGTGTACACTTCTGTACTGAGATTCTCCTTATGGTTTCCAGCTGAGCTATAAAATTGAGATTGCCTTAAATAATCCCAAATGATTCTCTAGATGAGGAAGGTGTTCCTTAAAAAAATTATGCATTAAAATAGTGCACTCTTATTATTTTTATATATCTGTAACATATTAAACTACAGATTCATTTGTGAAATTTTGCAGATAGCTTCACTCTACATCTGCTAGGCCAGCTGTACCATCTGTATGTGGTGCTATTTTGAGATCCATACTTAAGCAGCAGATAAAGGATACATGAAGCTTGCAGTGGCTGAGCTGTCTGGACCTGGCTGCACTTAAGAAGGCAGAGTCTTACAGAACTGACTTACTAATAATGATTGAAGTTAAAAGCACTACAGAGTAACAAAGTATCGGCTGCCTTTTATTTTTGATTTTGCAAATGCCCCCATTTCCTTATCTGCAAAATGGGAATTTTAATGGTACGTTCCTCATAAGATTGTTATGAGGATTAAATGTCTAAATGCTTAATATCTGGCATGAAGTAAAGCTTCAATAAGTTTATCTATTATATAATTTCCTATATATGTCATATTAATAATGCAACAAAAATATATCATTTTATGTTAAGTTTCAATCAGAATTTGTTACCTTTGGTGTTATAATGATGCAAAGACACTAGCTAGCTTGTGACAAAGCTGCTTACATGTTTCAATTACTTTTTACAATCTGGTATAGCTTGAAAAGATAATCAACACCAGTAAGTTTAAGGCTGTACATGATGTTTCACTTTTACCATCTCTGAGTCACAAATTCTATTGGATTAATAAACCTTGAACTGCTAAGAAACTATTATGAACTAAGATGGACACCAAGAAGAACCATTATAGCTTTTATAAGTCTTTCAACTGAAAGTAACAGAAACCAACACTGGTTCTTTCAAGTAAAAAGGGAATTTGTTGGAAGGATGTTGAGAGCTCACATTATTGATGGGATTCTGGCAAACCAAACTTGGAATATGGGCCAACAAAGGCAGTGCTGAAGAGCAGAAATAGCTGCCCCTGCCACCATGAATCCTGCCTAACTCCTATGGATACGTTAGTCACGAAAGATGCAAAGTTCTGGGTGGGACTGTTTGATTAACTGAGCCCTGATCCCATGACCAACTCCTGGCTTCAGGAGAGGAAAGAGGAAAAGAAAACCATTTTAGCTACTATATTTAGTGGTAGTATCCTATCTTCCATGAAGATTATACCAATGGTGAACTATCCCAAACAGGAGGGAATATTTGGAGGGTGGACAACCATCCAAACACTGATTATCCACTACACCTTTGAATTGTTAGACACAGTAACATGAGACTGGCATCCACTTTATGACTAGTTGTTTGAAAAGTAAGTTTTACCACGTGACTGTAGTTCAGTAATATTTGAGGGCAATCCATACCTCATTTATCTCAGAAATCCAATTTGAGCCTCAAAAAGTCTATACAGCACAACAATTTGAGTCAATTCAGAGTATGCAGACAAATAGCAACAGTTTGTTACATTTAAATAATTACATAGTAAAGCATAATGGTTATCTGCAAATTTTACACACACACACTAACCAGTCAGGCTATTTTCTATTACAATAGCATTTTTAATGATCACCTAAGTAGCTGCAGGTTTTTCCATCTGTATTACTTTCCTGTGACTGTTGTAACAAATCATCACAAAATTAGTGGCTTAAAACACAAAAATTTATTCTCTTGAAGTTCTGGAGGCCTGAACTTTGAATCAAGGTGTGAACAGGGCCACATTCCTTCCTAAGACTCTAGGGGAGAATCTGTTTCTTGCTTCTTCCAGCTACCGACGGCATTAGGTATTCTTTGGCTTGTGGCTACGTCACTCCAATCTCTGCCTCATGGTCACACTGCCTCCTCCTTATCTGTGTCCTCTCTTCTGTGTGTTCATGTTATCTCCCTTTGTCTCTTTTAAGACTATTTGTGATGGTGTTTAAGGCCTTCCCAGATAATCCAGAGTAATCTCCTTTCCTCAAGACCCTTAATTAGATCCGCAAAGACCCCTTTTCCAATAAGGTAACATTTGCAAATTCTAGGGATTAGGACTTGATGTCTGAATGGCCATTACTGAATCTACTACTATACCATCATAATCTATTCCTGTATGTTACTAAAGTACCCAGTAAAATAAGACCGATTTAAAGAGAAATTAGGTTCAAGGAAATGATGAGCATTAATACTTTTCATTACGTTTGAAAACAGAATGGTAGCCAGATATTTCCAGGGTTTTCCAAAGAAACAAAATGAATAGGCTGTGGGGGATGGGGGAGGGAGAGAGACTGATCTATAATAAGGAATTTGTTCATGAGATTATGGAGACTGGTAAGTCTTAAGATCCGCTGTTGGCAAGCTGGAGACAGGAGAACAATGGTGTAAGTTCCAGTCTGAAGGCCTGCAGCCTTAAGACCCAGGAAGGGCCAATGTTTCAGTTCAAGTTCAAAGGCAGAAAAAAAAACAATGTTCCAGATCAAGGTAGTCAAGCAGGAGGAGCTCCCTCTTACTCAACTGGAGGATCAGCCTTTTTGCTCTATTCAGACTTTCAGCTGACTGGATGAGACCCAGGAACATTAGGAAGGTCAATCTGCTTTCTCAGTCTGCCCATTCAAATGGTCATCTTCCAAAAACACCCTCACAGACACACTCAGGGTAACATTTGACCAAGTATCTAGGTACCCTGTGGCCCAGTCAAGTTGACATATAAAATTGACAGTCACATCAGGTCATGCCGAATTGCAGAGAATTCATTCTTTCTATGAGATCACAAATTTGATTCCAGCAGACACATTCAAATAGGGATTAAAGTTGCCACAGGGAGGACATACTGCAGTCATTTATTTACCTAATATTCGTCAAGCATCCACCATAAGCATGTCATTGTTATTATGGGTGTGGGAAGTGGTGCAATAAAAAAGGAAAAAGGAAATGCCAATGAAAATACCAAACACATTTGATGTTTTTTACCTGTCCAAAAAGGTATAAAATCCATATCAAATATTTAAAATTCAAAAAAGTATATAAATTTTATGTAAGTAGAATAAAATATATACCACATGGATGAAACATAGAATCCTGACTTTTTCAATATGAAGTTTGCTCTGTTGGTGTTCCTTTACTAAAATACTACAAATTATTGAAAACTTAGGAGGCATAAAACATATAAAGGAAAGAGTATTTTTTTAGTTATCTGTTTTACTTTCAAACATATGAAAAACTGAGTTAAAAATCCATCCATCCCAGACCCCAACTACAGTTTATTCCTGTCTTATTTCCTATTGTGAATCAGTTTATAGCTTAACAATATATTAAAAATGCTTTACCTGCTGCCATTTGTTGAAAAATTGAAGTACAGTAAAAACTGTGTGTAACAACTTTGTAGAAGCACGTCGTGTAGAGAAAATTATTTGCACTAACATGTTTTTCCCTCAAGGGAAGCAACCTTCATATCCAAACCACTTACTACTTTTTAAAGAGAAGTTGCACTTTTCCATTTTCCCATAGTAACAACATCCAAATTTAAATGACCAAATCAAAAATAACTTTCTCACAACTGACCAGACTGATATCATGATACAGTTACCTATTGATGGAAACCATATCAAAAATGTAAGGTACTTTATATAAACATACATTGCTTCTGGAATAAAAAATTAACATAATGATGTTTCTGTAATAGAAATAGAAAGTTAATTATTAACTTGCCTGAGTCTAGTTTCCCAGAGAGGGAGTTGGAATTTTCAAAGCTACATAAAAACTGACTATGCCTAGCACTTAAGGCAATCATTCTCAGTTAACCCCAAATCTTGGACTTCAGTGTCTTGGTCATGACAGGAAAGAGGCAGGTGAATCCTACTACCAGATTGCCATATCACTTGGAACCAGCCCCCTGATTACAACGAGGGAGGAAAACAAAAAACAACCCCCATCCCTTCACACACACACCCTAACCACAAAGCCTGAGCTATTAGGATAGGGCCAGGATCCCCCCGGTCCCTGATCAACCAGCAGGATACCAGTGCCTTCTTAGTCATGCAGATTAGAAGGCCAATAATCTAAGTATTCTTTCTGAATAGAATGCCAATCCCGTTAAAATCTCTATGCATTTTCTAGAGGGGATGGACAATGGCATCCCCTGGATATTACTTGTCTTTGGTAGTTTTCTCCCAGTGAATGCTGTTCTAGCAGACTTGATCAATGTACTGCCTGACCATTTGAGCTTGCTTGTGCAATAAAAGCATAATATTCCTACTCAAAAATGTATTTTCTCTTAAGTAATTTTAAAACTACATTTTTAAAAATATTAACTTGGGGTGGTCATATTCTTTTGATAAAGCTGGCAAATATTTCTTATTTATGAAATTTAAGAAAATGAAGGTTAGACAAGATCATCAGTACTGTAAAATGTGTTTACCAAAGTAAAATATTTAACATTGCTAGAGATTTGTAATAAGTGGTAGCTCTAACATGAATTTGGAAGTCTCAGGCTGACTTTCTCTGCTGCACAGACTCACCAGTAAGTTGTATCAATAAATGCAGACAGGCCTAAACCATTTGCCTTGTTTCCAAAAAAGGCCTTGTTTCCAAAAAAGTAAAGGAATAGGAAAAGTAGAGTAGGCAATTGCAAACAAAAGTAAAGCAAGGTTGTGAGCTGTATATCTAGTAAAGTAGAATTCAGGCCTCAAAGCAGTAAACAAAACAAATAAAGATACTTTATAGTATTATAACCATAATGAAGATATAAACATAATGAAGATATAATCATAATGAAGATATAATCATTTTGAATATCTACATACCAAATAACAGCAGCCACCTTCATAAAGCAGAAACTACAGAAGATGCAAGAAGAAATGAACAGAAATATACTAAGAGATCACAATCAGTCCAAGACAGGTCAAGTGAAAAAAGTATACATTAAGTATACAAAAGGCCTAAAAACAGAACTAATAATGTCAATATTATATATATCCAAAATATGCCCTGATGCTACAGAATTTTATCTTTCTGTCAATGTGAAACATTCAAAGAAATGTACTATATGTTATGTCACAAAAATTCAAAAATATAATACAAACAACATTCTTCAGTCACAATATAGTAAAACTAAAAGTCAGAAATTTTTTAAAACCAAAAATGTCATTTCACCCTGGAAATTTAAAAAAAAGAAAATTCTCCATTAAACAAACAGCTCAGATCAGAGTAAAAAGAAATTGCCAAATTTCTTTTTAAAAAATCATAATTAAAACATAATATATTAGAATGTATAGTATAAAATTAAAGCAGTGATTAGTGGAAAATTTAGAGTCTATACACTTATTATCGATAAAAATTAAAGAATCAGTATACTGAATTCAATACTCATTTCAAAAGCTATAAAAATAGTAACAGCTAAAAGAGAAAATGCAATAAAGAAAAGGTACAAATAATTATTTAGAAATGAAACAACAGAATAAATAATCTGACTCTTAAAACATTCATCAACAAAACAAATGGTCACTAGTTAACCAATCAAAGTGGGGAGGGAAGAGATGACAGGGAGAACACAAATATACAAAACAGGAAATAAAGAGGGAAAAATAACTTTGAAACAAATACTATATTTTTTAAAAATGAGAGACTGCTTAATACACATCTTTCCAAATAAATTTTAAAACCTAGATGAAACAGATATTTCCTTGAGAATATCTCTTATCAAATTTGACAAGATAGAAAGTAAAAACTGAAATGTAAAAACTTACCAAAAACTAACCTAACTAGCACCGGCCCTAGATGGATTCAGAGGGGAATTCTACCAAATCTTCAAGAACCAAATACTCCCAAAACTATTTAAACATTTCTAAAAGAGGAAAAAACTTTCCATTAATTTTTATAAAGAAAACATAACATTGATTCCAAACCTGAATTATACTGCAAAGGACAGAAACTTCAGACTTACCTAAGAACACCAATACAAAATTTTAATAAAAAATAAAATCCTGTTTACAATACTAAAAAAAATAGGAACAAATTTAACCAAAGAGGTGAGACACCTATAAAGTGAAAACTATAAAACACTGATAAAAGCAAAAAATTGAAGATGACACAAATAAACAAAAAGCTATCCCATGTTCATGAATTGGAAGAATATTGTTAAAATGTCCACACTACCCAGTGATCTACAGATTCAATGCAATGACATTTTTCACAGAAATAGAAAAAAAAAAAATCCTAAAATTCATATGGAGCCACAGACTGTGAAAAGCCAATGCAATTTTGAGCAAAAAGAACAAAGTTGGAGACATAACATTACCCAACTTCAAAATATACTACAAAGTTATAGTGATCAAAACAGTATAGTACCAGCATAAAAACAGACACATAGGCCAATGGAACAGAACAGAGAGCCCAGAAATAAATCCATACACTTATGATTGGTTAATTTTAGACAAAAGTGTCAAGGACATACAATGGAGAAGGAACAATCCTTAATAAATGGTGCTGGGAAAACTGGGTATCGACATGTACAATATTAGACCCTCATCTCTCACCATATACAAAAATCAATTCAAAATAGATTGATGATTTAAACATAAGACCTGAAACTGTAAAACTGTTAAGAGAAAAACATAAGAGAAAAGCTCTTCATGGCATTGGTCTGGGCAATGATTTTTTATATATGATTCCAAAAGCATAGGCAATAAAAGCAAATAAGATTACAAATAAGATTACATCAAACTAAAAAAAACAAATAAGATTACATCAAACTAAAAAGGTTCTGCACAGCCATAGAATCAAGAGTTGAAGAGACAACCTATGAAATGGGAAAAAATATCTGCAAACCATATATCTAATAAATGGTTAATATCCAGAATATATAAAGAAATCAAATACCTCAATAGCAAGAAAACAAATAACTGACTGGATTTTAAGTGGACAAAGGACCTGAATAAGTATTTCTTAAAAGACATAGAAATAGCCAACAGGTACATGAAAAAATGGTCAATGTCACTAGTCATCAGGGAAATGCAAATTACAATCACAATGAGATATCACCTCACACCTGTTAGAATGGTTCGTATCAAAAAAACAAAAGTGTTGGGTGGGGGGGATGTGGAGAAAACATAATTTTTTTACACAGTTGAGGGAAGGCAAATTAGTATAGAAAACAGTGAGGGTTCCTTAATAAATTAAAAATAGGGCCAGGCATGGTGACTCACACCTGTAATCCCAGCACTTTGGGAGGCTGAGGTCAGGAGTTCGAGACCACCCTGGTCAACATTTCAAAACCCCATCTCTACAAAAAATTAGGCAGGCATGGTGGTGGATGCCTGTAATCCCAGCTAATTGGAAGGCTGTGGCAGGAGAACTGCTTGAACCCAGGAGGCGGAGGTTGCAGTGAGCTGAGATTGTGCCACTGCACTCCAGCCTGGGCAACAGAGTGAGACTCTTTCTCAAAAAAAAAAAAAAAAAAAAAAAATTAAAAATATAACTACCATGAACCAGCAATCCCACTGCTGGGTATTTATCCAAACGAAATGAAATCAGTGTGTCAGAGACATATGCATTCCCATGTTCACTGCGGCATTATTCACAATAGCCAAGACATGGAATCAACCTAAGTGTTCAATGGATGAACAGATAAAGAATTTGTGGTATATACACATAATGTCATACCATCCTGCCTTTAAAAAGACAAAAATCCTGGTATTTGGAACAACATGGATGAACCTAAAGGACATCATGTTAAATGAAACCAACCAGGCAAAGAAAGACAAATACCAAATGATCTCACTTATATGTCGAATCTAAAAAAGTTGAACTCACAAGAGATAGAGAGTAGAACGGTAATTATCAGGGGCTGGGTATGGGAAGTGGGTGGAGGCAGTTAGGGAGCTGTTGGTCAAAGAATACAAAATTTCAGTAAAACAGGACAAACAGGTTTAAGAGATGTATTGTACAACATGGTGACTAAAGTTCATAAGAATGTATTGTCTTGAAAAATCACTGAGAATAGATTGTATCTTCATCACAAAAAAGGTGAATTAATGGACTTTAGTTAGTTCAATTTACCCATTCTACATGTATACATATATCAAAACATCATGTTGTATTCAATACATATACCTAAATTTTATGTGTCAATTAAATCAATTTTAATTCCTGCCCTGACTTTGAGCTCACCATCTAGTAAGAGGCAGGCTATTAACAAATAAGCTTAATAAGTAAATCAAATAATATGTTAGAAAGTGATAAGTAATATGGGAGCAGGGTAAGAGGATCAGGAATATTGAGGAAACAAGGAGATAGGTAAAGGCTTTCAAGACATTTTACAGTGGAGGGAAAAGGAGAGATGCCATGACTTGAGGAATTAGAAAGGTTAAAAACCTGAAATACTTGTAGCTGAGGGAAAGAATATAGCGCAGAGACTGGAAGGAAAAAAAAATCCTGAAAAGAGGAAGAAATGGTATCAGAGGTACAATGTGAGGCTCGCTTGTGATAAGGAGTAAACTTACTTATTACTTGTGATAAAAAGGAATACACTTTTTTTTTCTTCACACAGGACAGGGAATTTGGGGATAGGAAAAAATTATGTTGACACGAGCTACAGAAGGCCTCCTTGCAGCATGCTTAACTACCAAGAGCTAAGTTCATCTTTTTGGAATTAGATTTTTTTTAAAATAGAGAATTCTTGGACATAATCACCAGTTTAGCAGCTAAGTAGTGCTGTTTTATGTGTAATACTTATTTCTCCTTTTAATTGACAAAAATTCACATTCTGAAGCACATAGGCTCATTTTGTTAACTTTGCTTTTTTCTTCCAGTGCTCATAAGAGTAGGCAGTAAGGAAACTGATTATCTCCTTTAAAATAATTAAAGGCATCACTAACTGATATGCTATGAGCATTGTAGCTGGTCTTAACATCTAAGAGGCATCTGATACCTTACAGTACATCTGATAGAGTTTGGATTTGCAACCAATTTGATAGTCTGCATACTCATGTATAGATAGCTTTCAGTTTCCAAGTAACTCATAAATTAATATTTAATGAAATCATTTGCCTGGAGATTTTCTGTACATTCCTATTAATCTCCTGGATTCTTTACATTTGGTGTGCACTGCACACTCCAGTCAATGACAGAGTTATGAGGACTAGTTTCTCATATACATTTACATCTCATATGTACCTGAACAAAAGCAGGTTTATTTCCCTCTTATTATCCCCTAGAAAAGTCATCTTTCTCCAGGGCAAGCAAAATCCCTTTATAAAAAACACAATCTTAATTACTTATTTGTGGAAATCACAGAAGGTTGAAACCACCTCAATCAATGTTGTGCTTTCAGAAGGCTAAAAAAAGACCACCAGATGAATTATTTAAAAACAAGAGGCAAATAAATTTAACAGTGATTTAGTCTGTTCTTGGAGATGTAACCTCAAAAACAAGCCATGGTTGTGTTACACACACACATTTTAAAGATCAGTTTTGGCCTGGCGTGGTGTCTCATGCCTGTAATCCCAACACTTTGGGAAGCTGAGGCAGGCAGACTGCTTGAGCTCAAGAGTTTCAGACCAGCCTGGGCAACATGGCGAGACCCTGTCTCTTCCAAAACTACAAAAAAACCAACCAAACAAAAACAAAAAAAACCCCAGGCATGGTGATGTGCACCTGTGGTCCCAGCTACTCAGGAGGCTGCTGTGGGAGCCTGGGGGTCAGAGATTGTGCCGCTGCACTTCAGCCTGGGTGACAGAGTGAGACCCTGTCTCATTAAACTGTGGAAATCACGATTACCTACAGAATGAATGGCAGAAACTGCTAATTTAATGTTTATATAATGGGTGATCTGAAGCATGAGATTTCTCATAACTTTGTACACGGATAAAACATTACTATCTGTCAAAGAACACATTTTCTTTCAAATAAACTTAAGACAACAAACCAATAAACTTTGGAAAACTGGTAGGTCAAATGTCAAAGATAAATGTGAACATAATGAATATAATGTGTGGGCAATGTTAATATATCATTTCATACAATTAAAATATGCACATAATTTATCTCTAGGATCTACAATGAATTCTAAATAAATCGGATGTTTTAAAAAATTAACCTATAGGATAAATTTTAGGCAACATCCAGTACCACCCCACCTTCCCACAAATTAAGTGACAAACTATAGAAATCACACTAGACCAAAGATTCTGAGACTTGGCACTACTGACATTTGAGGCTAATTGTTGCAAGGGCTGTCCTGTGTATTGCAGCACGTTTAGCAGCATCCTTGGCCTGGTCCCACTAGATACCACTAATATACCTCCTCTCTGAGTTGTGACATAAAATGTCTCCAGTTGTCAAATGTCCACTGGGGGGCAAAATCACTCCAGGTGAGAACCACTGCACTAGATAAACGAATGCCATGTCAAACATCCCCAGCTAAGTAGCTTCCACATTTTTCTTGATGTCCCATTTTCTAATTGTCTGAAATCTAATTAAAATACTTGGTGACAACAGTTGGCTACTATTATCATTACCTGTATCTACTTCTATTTCATGTAAAATAAAATATTTGCCTGGCGTGATGGCATACAACCTCTCAGCCCAGCTACTTGTGAAGCTGAAGCGGGATGATCGCTTGAGCCCGAATTCAAGCCTAGCCTGGGCAATATAGTGAGATCTCACCTCTAAAAAAAAGAAATAAGAAATTTAAGGCAGTTATTAAGTATAGCTGTTACTGATAATTAACACTGAAAAATACACATTAAAATAAAGCACGCATAGAACCACATCCATAATAGCAATTGAAATAAATCTTTATCAGAATGGAAACATTACTCTATACAAATATAGAACTATGCTGTTAGCATTTATCCATATTCTGAATTTTTTGTTTTTTCCAGGATTGCATTTTCCAAGCCAGATTTTTTTCTTGTCCTCATAACAGCAACTTAAATTACTAATGAAGGGGGCTATATACAGTCAATAGCAGTTATTGCTGTTTGTCCTCAGAGTACATTTAATTTTATTTGTTGCAATCATCTGGGTATGTCATGCTAAAATTAACAGTCCCTGAATCACTAGATGAGGGAGAGAAGAGATGAGCATAAAATTATTTGAAGAATTTGGACCAACATTAAATATTAATAACTGAATGTGGACTATCATTTTAAAACATTTATTTTCATGTGCTATTATAATTTATATCCAGACACAATAATCAAATACAAAGGAAAATGTAAGACTCTCAATTTCTAGTTTATAGTTTTTTAAAAAATCTCTTTATTAACTTGTTACAGTAGAATACATTTTTAAAAATATAAGTACAAAAAATTCTCGGTGATCACCAAAAATGTAATCAATAAGGTTACAATCCTTTGTTTCTCTGAATCCTTTTTCCTATAACGAAAGTGTATCTTTTAAACCTTAAGAAATTCTTTTTGCAATACCTTTTCCTACCCATTTTATCATAGTTTATGTCCTACCAGCGAGGATCTTGGAGAACTGCTCACATTAATCTTGTTTCCTGGGTTTTATTTCAAACTGTCCTGAACTTTATGGTAATTTTTGCTAAAGGCAGTTCCTAGTAATCAGTTATTTACCTTTGGTAAACTTAATTTTAGATGAAAACCATGCACAAAAAAACAATTGTCTTATGACTAGACCTTCAAGTTAGGGGGTGAATAGTCTATGCAGCATAAGACAAACCATAACTTTTACCTTTAAATTTCCTCATTTGACAAGAACTATCACATTCCTTTTTAAAAGGGTACACATAATACGTTTTTAATTTGGAAATTTCATATTCGGTGAAAATTCAAATTTTAATTACTGTGGAATTCTGACAACTCTAGCAACGGCAAAGCTGAATTTATTTCACTATTATCTATCAAAAAGCAAGTAACATTGTAAGATTTCAAATGTTTAACCCGGTAAAAGTGAGAATATATTTCAATCAAGAGCATACCATCTAAAAAAAACACTATTGCTATCTAGTCATATGCATTTCTTATTACATTTTTGCAGCCCCTAAGTGTTCAGAATAAATGTAGCATTCACATAATACTATAGTCAAAGAAAAGAGTATATTCTTTTATTGGATTTTGTTCATACATGTTAAGTTTCAACTTTCAATAATAAAATTCAATAAATTTGATTCCTTAATCATAAAAACTTGCTTTACACATTATTTACATGTTGTCAAAGTCCATACAAAACATCACAAGGATTTGATTGACTCTATGCATGGTACCATCACACAGGAGGAGGGAGCTAATCCGGTAACATACATTCAAAGATTAAATTGTAGATATGCACAGTGTATTTGGCACTGTTCATTAATATTATAACACCTTCCTCTCAAAGACAGGCATTCTTAAGTGTTAGTCACGATATACCAGAATTTGCTAATCACATTAAAACCACCTTTTAAACTTTATAACAGTAACCGATTATTACAGTTTTAAGAAACAAAACACAATGAGAACTGGGAATGGAATTCAAATCCTCCAACTTCTTGCTATGCTCCAAGCTGCCATTCATAAAACAGGTTTAAATTTGGTAATTTTTCCATTGTGGGGAGTGTCAACAAGAAACTATTCAAAGACAGTATTTTCCAATATAAATAAAGACACATACTTTTGTTTAAAATTACCAGTTCTTCTTGGGAGTGCAAAGGGAGGTTTGATGATGTACAACTTGTGGTGCTTTTGGCAGGAATTATAGAACAAACAATGCCATTCAAGTTGTGGAGATTGTACTAGCAGGTGAACTCATAAAGAGAAGGTTCTGGAATGACTACATCTGAAAACAGAATCTTAGTAGTTTATACTTTGCCTCCTCCTAGAACTTCAAGAGACTCAAATCATAGGCTACAAATGTACTTTCAAGTATATACTTATGAATGGAAGGAGAAAATAAAAGCATGAAAAATGCAAATATTAAACCTTTAGTGGCTTGGGCTATATTCCAGTAGGTAATCTGACTAACTTCACTTTAACAAAGATTAAATCCCTTCATTTTAATCAGGTCCATTAAATTTCATTCATTAAAGCTATACATACTCCAGAATGTTTATAAGACATTTATACCTATCATGTTTACAAAAGGCATAAATTCAGTCTTAAGCTGCATTACAAATGCCTCAATATAACATAATCACAGTATAAGGAATCAGAAATTCTCTGATTAGATATGCTGTAGCTTCACACAAAACTCTCAGTAATAAATTAAAACAAAAAAGTCGTACAATGTATAATGGATTATGCAGTGCAAAGTAACGTCACTGGACCAAAATTTAGTTTAACCATTTTTATTTCAAGTGTATTTAAAAAATCATAAATGGGGTTTCATAATCCAAAGTTAAAACATTTATTCTTCATAGCTTCAGAATTTGACAAGCAACTGTAGACCATCCTTTCCAAATCCAGTCTTCTTTGCTATTTTCCAAACTTCTGAGATCTAGTATTGAACTGCTCCATTCTAAATGTACAGTTTTAGATAAGTATTGTACACTTGTTGATAAGGGTTTTCTGAAAACAGTCTATCAAATATCAAGAATGGTTTCTATCTAAGAATCAGCAGTGAGGGAAGAAATATTAAACACCTATCAAGAAATTATTCATTTTAAAAATAACAGAACCAGTGCTGCTCTCTGTCATAAAAGAGAACCTGTAAAATTTATTTTTATAGACTTTGGTAATATTTTATTCCCCACAGAGGCCTTCAATCTTACTTAAAGATATTTTACACACAGTAACCACCAGGATTTACTGAGTAAAAATCTCAGTTATTAACCATGCCCCTAAAATGTGCTATTCCAAAGAGGAACAGGTTACTTTTGAGGAAAAAAGCTGCCTTGGTAACTTCCCTCAAATGTTTATTTTTAAAAAAATAGTTGATGGAAATATTTTTTAAACCAACTTTGGGTATAATATGGCATACTGCCCATCAAACAAAAAAGGAAATCAAAACTTTCTTTCCATTTATAGTTAGTGTTCCACCTTTACTATCAAGATTACAACTTATTGACCTTTTATGCTTGGTTTTTTTGACTGCCTAATCCAATATTTAAATTTTTAAAAGTCTGCATTTCAATGTGGTAAGAGTTATTTTTCAAATAATCTTCATAACCCAGAATAGAGACACCAGAGCAATACTCTCAAGTCATACTTTTGACTACAATTAAGAGATGAAAATGGACGGATATCTGAAGACAGGTATTTCCTCTGCTCTGAAGGTGAGCAAGCTTTTAACATGTGAGCAACACAGAACTCCACTCCTCTGGAGCTCCTTTCAACTCAGAATGCTCCCGTTCAGTAAGTCAATATATTATTCTTAAAACTTAAAGTTTGGTCACTAAGAAGGACTGAACAAAAATTATTCCCCTCCCGCCAAACACAACCAGAACTGTTCTAATCAGGCCCTTTGCTCCCCACAAAAATAGGGAAGTAGCTGGGCTGAAGACTTTAAGTGTGACATTTCAGTTCCTAAAACATTGCCGCTATTTGCTCAAAGTTGTAGGTCTATGTATTTCCTTCTCCGATACGTCCCCATTTATAAGTTTATTTCCATACATACAAACGTGCACATGTGTGCACGTGCACACGCACACGCACACACACTCACTCTCAAGTAAGACACTTTTTTGTGTTTGTTGATAAATTATGAGGATTATGAACTAGGTGTGTACAGGGTTTCATAGGTGCTTTGTAAACATCAGAGTCGCTTGGGTCCTTTCCTCCATAAGCCTCAAATCAAATTATGCAACCAATGACCACTACTTTCCCAGACGCTGTTCACAGGCTGCATACTGACGAAGGGCAGAGAAAAAGTCCTCATAACTGATGTTTAGGTGGGAAGGCAAAGAGCTGAAAAGAAAATACGGGGGGAAAAAAGCAATTAGATATACACTGTATGTAATGTAGGGGGGAACCAGAAGATAAGGAACAAAAAGAAGTTAAGAATAGAATACACGACATGGCACAAGTATACATATGTAACAAACCTGCACATTATGCACATGTACCCTAGAACTTAAAGTATAATAATAATAAATAAATTTAAAAAAAAATAGAATACACCAAATTATCCTCTACCAGACAGCACCATGACAAGCACAGAAAATGTCTTAATCATAATATGGAGACTAAAAGGGTGGGACCCTGACAGAACAGACTGGGAAATAGCAGAGAGCCTCTGAGGCACTGAGGGGTAGTGGTCACTGTTTATTGACGAGTGTTCATGGAAGATAGGTATTCCCTCTGCTCTGAGGGTAAATTATAAGCAGAATACGCCAAACAATTTCTACTAAGATTGTTCAGCTCGTTGTGAAAGAGTTCAAGTAAAAAATTAATATGCCATGCTTAATGTTGGGCAGGGCTACACAGCATCCAAACGCGATGAAATATTGTAGCCATGTTGTGAGCAACCTATAAATCAACACTTATCTCCACCATTTCCAATTACTCAAGGGCAATTACAGTGTGAAAATAAGCACTTTAAAGATAGACTGAATACACGATCAGAGGGTTCTCTTATATTATAAGTAACTATTAATTTTCAATAAGTAACATGAAAAACATCTGTAATTTATGTAGCTTTATAATGTGGGAATTCCAAATATAATCTGGGAATTCCAAATAGTATCAGGGTCAAACACCTGGTCAGAACAGAAGAGTCACAGAGTCCCATAGTCACATGCACCACAAAAAAAGAGTGAACAAACCTACCTTGAAAGGACTCCTGCCTGTCTTTAGCTATACTTTTCTTTATCCTTCCTCTGACTGCCAGAAATTCTGAAACAAGTCACCCACTTCTAACTCCTCATCATCTCTTATTAATCTCTGCTATCAACCATAAGTCTTATTCACGTCTCTGAAATAATATGCTCAAAGAACAAATGTAATGCATTCTTCTTGCTAAAGCTTGCTTCAAACATCCTCAAACTCTCAACTTTCCTAAGTCTTCCTCATCTTACCCCTTCAATCAACCTCATCTCCTACAACTCTTCAATAAACATAGTGCCACTAGCCCTCAATGCCTCAGAAGCTCTGTTGCTATTTCTCAGTCTGTTCTGTCAGAACCCCACCCTTCCCTTCTCTGTATTATGATTAACACATTTTCCCTGCCATCACAGTGCTCAGTCTCGTAAAGGGTACACAAATACAAAGCAAACCTCAGTATAATGTGATATAGCTATCACAGACATGTACATAGGTCAAAGGAAGAGCCTGTTATGTGCTTCATATCTTGTCCATTATCAGATTTAAATTCTCAGCTCCAAATTAACATGCCCTTTGTACAAATATAGAGAAGTTTAAATAACTTTCTGAAGTCACATTATTGAGCTGCATAGTCAAGATTCAAACCAAAATCCTTCTGTTCTTCCCTCCAGACCACTCCCAACTGTCCACGGCATCACTGCTGTCATACTTGGAGACCACCTGAAATGACTTGAAAACTCTTGGAGAAAACCAGGTAAGAGAAACATACTCCCACCATAAAGAAACTCTGAGTCTGGAGACCCGGGTTCTAACTCACTTTGTGACAAGCTTGAACAATGTCTCTTCCCTATTTTCCTTACCTATAAAATGAGAAGGTAGGACCAGATGATTTAGCGTCCTTTCCAACTCTAACATGCTGCATGTCCTCTCCTCTTTTTGAAACTCTGTCCCTCCTGCCCGCAAGCTTAAAGGACCCCTTCGTACACTCTGGAGAGATACTCTGTATTCTCATAGGTTCAACTACTTCCTAGATTATCATGATCCCCAAACATACATCTTTAGCCTTGACTTCTCACTCAAGCATCAATTCTACATCGTTATCTGTCCTACACTAAGCATATCCATCCAAATAGACTATAGCCTCAAAATCATCTGCATCTTCCCTTCAAAACTGAATATTCCCTTTACTTTCTGGTTTCCTCTCAATAATATCATAATCACTTAGTCACTTAAGCTTAAAAACTTAGGAGTCATTTCATCTCTTCTCTAATTTTATCACAATTAGTAAAGTGCTAGGCCTGCAATTATACTTGGTAAATACTTGTCATGAGAGAGAGAATTTGTAGTATTCTCCAAGACCCAGCATTTAAATATATTTTAAGGCTACTATGTCTCTCCTTTATTCTAAATTAGGGGTCAGCAAATACAGCCTAGGAGCCTGATACTTGTTTTCGTAAATAAAGTTTTATCAGAACACAGTCACAACGCTTGTTCACATATCATGCTTGGTTGTTTAGCTATAGCAGCAGAGTTGCATAGCTGCAATAGAGAGGAGCAGTTGTAAGTGACTGTATAGCCTGAAAAGCCTAAAATATTTACTATCTGGCCCTTCATAGAAAGTTTGCCTAAACTGTTCTAAATAAGCAATTTCACTCTTTTCAATGTATTTTCCCTTAAATTATAGTTATGGCCTCTTCACTTGTCTTTTTAATCTCATCCTTTCCCAAATCCAATCCACTCTAGTGCATAAGCTACTAAACAAACCTTCCAAAATCACCATTCCCACATAATATACAGGCTCAACAGGTTTCCTATTGCCTGCCTACCACTATAAACATTCCTTATGCTGGCATTTAAAGATTTGTGAACCTTGACACCTCTGAACTATATGATTTCATCTCATGCTACTGCCTAACACTGTCCGCTCCGGTGTGGCTAGTTTCTTATTTCTTTAAAACACGCCCCAAGTTTTCTTTTTTCCCCTCTTCTCGCCTTTCCTCTAAATATGAAAACTGTACCCATTTTATATATCCGTGGATCAAGCCACACCCTTTACAATGATGTCTCATTCCCGATCTCCTAAGGTAATTAGTGGCAATACCAAACATCTGCACAACTATACGCTCTCTTGTGTCTAACTCATTTATGTATGACTTTATTTTACCTGTGACACTGTGAAATAACTGACGTAAAAGATCCAGTATTATAATTCTTTGGAAATGCCCACCAGATCTAGTATAGTGCTGAGCTCAAGAAACACTTGCTGAATCTAAACAAAGTCAGTACACTTTTAATTACTTACACAATCTCAGTCAATCTGATGTGCCAGGGAAGAAAGCCTAATGTGCTGTCCACAGGACCAAACTTCAATACTAAATCAGGATCAGGACAACCATTTGAACCTTGGAAATAAAGAAATACACATGAACTTAACATGCACTGCACCCACATGCACACACACAGAAACACACAGATCAAGGGCAAAATGTATTAATCAAATTGGTTTCTTAAACTACCTGTTTTCTTCGAGTATGTCTCCATGCCCCACCCCCAACTCTCTAATACATACTTTAATATCTATGCTCATTCCAAATGTGGAAGTTTTCTCAAAAGTCTATTTAACTGGATTGATTGCCTGATAAGGGTAACCCAACTCCCACACTACACCCAACAGGTGCCCCCAAAATCACATGTATCTTTTAAGACTCAACGTAGGTGTTTTCTTGGAATCCTGGGAAAGGTACTATAGTTCTAAGGGCATGACTGCTTGATTCTGGCCACAGAATCGAATAACTTCAGAGACGAAAAGGAAATTTAAAAAGTATCTATTCTCCTTCCTTCCCTCATGTATCTCATTTTACAGCTATGAACCCAAAAAGACCAACTCCTAGCTATATACTACAAATGTCTACAGTGCTCCCCAGAGCCGGAGCAGCCTCAGAGAGCAAAAGGAGACCAAGCATCTGCCTCAACAAGGGCAAGGTCAATTTTTATCTCTTTCATGAACTGGTTTCCATATGAGACCTGACTTGGGGAAAAAAAGGATAAGGGTATTTCAATAGCTTAAAAATAAAGTTTGAAGAGTATAGAAAAAAGATACTATAATTTTAAGGTTCCAATAGTTAATATCCTCAGTTCTGCCACTAACTTATCTGCTATACAATCTCTCCAGTGCCAAATTCCTTCATTTGTCAAATAAGGAAACTGGATTAGGTGGTCCTGTCCAGAAGCAATATTGAAAAAATTACTTCCATAACAAAGTCCTTTTAAAAGTCCATACTGGTAGAGTGAATGGGCCAGGCAGAAGAACACACATTCCTATATCACCTAAAAAGCAATCAATTATCTTCCATAAAAAATGACAAGAAGGAACTGCAAACCAATAGTGATGTAAAGAGGGTGGCAAATCTTCTCTATAAAAAACATGTTAAATTGGAAAAAACCAACCATTCAAGAACACTAGATACTGACCAAAGGCGGACAATTATTCTTTAAAAAAACAAAGCAAAACAAAAAGCTAGAGTTTTCAGTAAGAATGGCAAAGGTCTATGGCCTTCTTGCCTGGGACTGCTCCCAATGTCCACCCCAATCAACTGGAGGGAACTTACATTTTACCAGTATATCTCTGACAGAATAATTAGATGATTTGCTACTTGCTGTCAAACATATGGACTCAATTTGGAACTGGAGGGTATAGGCAAGAAGGAAAAGGAACAATGAAAATCCATGGTTTGACAGTTAAAGGTGGGAAATTCAAAAGAGAACAAACAGGAAAACACACAGCTTTACTTGCCTGAGGTTGTAGCCCCAGTTAGTACAATGGAAAGAAATTTAACAGTGAGATCCAGGAAATAAGGGCTCAGATAAACTCTCACATATCCATGGCCGACTGGGAAATAACATACATACTAGGAGGGGAAGCAGGGTAGGGGACAGGGCAGGAAGAAAGTTCAGTGAAAATCAAAAGCCAAGGAAACTTGAGAACTACTGGCAACTTTAAATTCAGTTTCCAATACCAGAAATCATGGAAGCCTTACAAATTTAAGGTATCTAAGCATAACCAGTGTGGAAATCACTGGCTAACCACTAAGCTACATAGACATAAGCCGGACTAAAAAATAAAATAAAAAAATAACCTCAGCAGAGACAGCAGGAGTAATCTTTATTTATAGACAACATGATCCTGTATTTAGAAAATCCTAAGTCTCTATGAAAAGAGCTACTAGAACTATTAGGTGAACTTGTATCTTAGCAAGGTTGCAGGATACAAAATCAATATTAAAAAACAAGTGTATTTCTAAGTATTAACAAACAACCTGAAAATTAAGAAAATAATTCCATTAACAACAGCATCAAAAAGAATAAAATACCTAGGAGTAAATTTAACAAAAGAAGTAGAAATTCTATACCCTGAAACTGCAAAATATTATTTAAGAAAATTAGAACCCAGCCAGGTGCGGTGGCTCACGCTTGTAATCCCAGCACTTTGGGAGGCCTAGGCGGGTGGATCACGAGGTCGGGAGATCAAGACCACCCTGGCTAACACGGTGAAACCCCATCTATACTAAAAATACAAAAAATTAGTCGGGCGTGGTGGTCGGCGCCTGTATGTTGTCCCTGCTACTCGGAAGGCTGAGGCAGGAGAATGGCGTGAACCTGGGAGGTGGAGTCTGCAGTGAGCCGAGATCATGCCACTGCACTCCAGCCTGGGCGATAAGAGCAAGACTCTGTCTCCAAAAAAAAAAAAAAAAAAAAGATAATTAGAACCCAAACAAATGGAGAAATACACTATACACTATGTTCATGAACTGGAAGACTCAATATTGTTAAGACGGCAACTTTCCCCAAATTGAGCTATAGATTCAACTCAATCCATATCAAAATCCCAGCAGAGTTTTTTTAAATTAAAAAGCCAATCCCAAACTTTGTAGAAAAATGCAAAGGACCCTGAATAGACACAACTTTGAAAAAAAAAATCTTACTCAATTTTTTTTTTTTTGTACACAGTAGCCAGCCTCACTTCTCTCCGGCTCACTCCCCCATCACCTTTCCCAGCCTCTAGCAACCATCCCTCTACTCTCTATCTCCATGAGTTCAATTGTTTTAATTTTTAGCTCCCACAGGTGAGAACATGTGATGTTTGTCTTTCTGCGACGGGTTTATTTCATTTAACATAACGACCTCCGGTTTCATCTGTGTTGCTGCAAATGACAGGATCTTGTTCTTTTTGTGGCTAAATACTACTCTATGGTCCACCTGTACATTTTCTTTATTGATTCATCTGCTGCTGGACACTTCAGCTGCTTCCAAATCTTGGCTATGGTGAACAGTGCTGCAATAAACATAGGAGTGCAGATTCTTTTCTTTTTGGTATATACTTAGCAGTGGGATTACTGGATCATATGGTAGCTCAATGTTTAGTTTTTTGAGAAACCTCCAAACTGTTCTCCATACTGGTTGTACCAATTTACATTCCCACCAACAGTGTACAAGGATTCCCTTTCTCCACATCCTCGTTAGCATTTGTTATTACCTGTTGTTAAAAAAAAAAAAAAGCCATTTTACGATGTTATTGTAGGTCTAATTTGCATTTCTCCAATGATCAGTGATATTGAGTATCTTTGCATATACCTATTTGCTATCTGTATGTATTCTTTTGAGAAATATCTATTCAGATCTTTTGCCTATTTAAAAAATCAGATTAGATTTTTTTCCTATAGATTTGCTTAAGCTTCTTATGTATTCTCATTATTAATCCCTTGTCAGATGGGTAGTTTGCAAATATTTTCTCCCATTCTCTGTGTTGTCTCTTCACTTTGCTGTTTCCTTTGCTGTGCAGCAGCTTTTTAACTTGATGTGATCCCATTTGTTCATTTTTGCTTTGGTTGCCTGTGCTTGTAGGGTTTTGGCCCAATCCAATGTCCTAGAGAGCTTCCCCCAATGTCTTCTTGTAGTAGTTTCTTAGTTTGAGAGCTTAGATTTAAGTCTTTCATGCATTTTGATTTGATTTTTGGATGTGACAAGAGATAGGGTTCCAGTTTCATTCTTTTGCATATGGATATCCAGTTTTCCCTGCACCATTTATTGAAGATACTGGTTTTCCCCAGAGTATGTTCTGGGCACCTCTGTCAAAAAATGAGTTCACTGGAGATGTATGCATTTGTCTCTAGATTGTCTATTCTCTGCCATTAGTCTGTGTCTGTTTTTATGCCAGTGCCATGCTGTTTTGGTAACTATCAGTATGGCTCTGTAGCATAACTGGAAGTCTGGTAACGTGATTCCTCCAGTTTTGTTCTTTTTGCTCAGAACAGCTTTGGCTATTCTGGGTCTTTTTGTGATTCCATACAAATTTTCGGATTGTTTTTTCTAGTTCTGTGAAGAATGTCATTGATATTTTGATAGAAGTTGCAATGACTGCAGATTGCTTTGGGGAGTATGGACATTTTAACAATATTGATTCTTCTTCCAATCCATGAACGGAAAATAGGCTTACATTTTTTGGCCGCTGTCCTTAATTTCTCTCATCAATGTTTCACAGTATTCATTGTAGAGATCTTTCACTTCTTCGGTTAATTCCTAGATATTTAATTTTATTTGTACCTATTGTAAATGGGATTACTTTCTTGGTTTCTTTTTCAGATTGTTCACTATTGACATCTAGAAATGCTCCTGATTTTTGTACATTGGTTTTGTATCCTGCAACTTTACTGAATGTGTTTATCTGTTCTAATAGTTGTTTGGTGGAATCTTTAGGTTTTTCCAAATTTGAGATCAGATCATCTGCAAAGAAGGACTTCTTCCTTTCCAATCTGGATACCTTTTCCTTCTTTTTCTGGTCTGATAGCTCTAGCTAGGACCTCCAGTACTATGCTAAATAACAGTGGTGAAAGTGGGCATCCTTGTGTTCCAGATTTAGGAGGAAAGGCTTTCAGTTTTTCCCCATTCAGAAAGATAGTAGCTATGGGTCCATCATATATGGCTTTTATTATGTTGTAGTACGTTCCTTCTATAGCCAGATTTTTATGGGTTTTATCATCAAGTGTTTAATGTTATCAAATGCTTCTTCAGTATCAATTGAAATGACCATGATCTTTATCTTTCATACTGTTGATATATCATATTCATTGATTTGTGTATGTTCAACCATCCTTGCATCCCTGGGATAAATCCCACCTGGTCATGATCTTTTTAATATATTGTTGAATTTAGTTTGCCATTATTTTGTGGAGGATTTCTTCATGAACACTTATCAGTGACACTGGCTTGTAGTTTTCTTTTTTTGATGTGTCTCTGTCTGGTTTGGGTAACATGGCAATACTAGCTTCATAGAACGAATTTGAAAGCATTCCCTCCTTTCTATTGTGCAGAACAGTTTGAGTAGAATTGGTATTAGTTCTTCTTTAAATGTCTGGTAGAATCCAGCAATGAAGCCATCAAGTCCTGAGCTTTCCATTGCTCTAAAACTTTTTATTACTTCAGCTTCAATCTCATCACTTATTATTGGTCTCTTTGGGATTTGGATTTCTTCATGGTTCAATCTTGGTGGGTTGTATGTGTCTAGGAATTTATTTATTTCTTCTAGATTTTCCAAGGGGGATTTATTGGCATACAGTTGCTCACAGCAGCCACTAACGATCCTTTGAATTTCTGCAATATCTCCTTTCCATCTCTGATTTTACTTATTTGGGTCTTCTGGTTTTTTTCCTTGGTCTAACTAAAGATTTCTCAATTTTATCTTTTCTAAAACACCACCAATTTTTTGATCTTTTGTATATACTTTTTCATTTCAAATTCATTCATTTCTGCTCTGATCTTTAAACTTTTCTGTTAGTAAAAAGAAACATACGTTTCTTTTGCTGCATCCCATACGTTTTGGTATGCTGTATTTTTATTATCACTTGTCTCAATAAATTTTTCAATTTCCTTCTTAATTTCTTCAGTTACCCACTGGTAATCCAGGAGCATATTGATATAGTTTCCATGTGTTTGTATAGTTTCCAAAATTCCTCGTTATTGATTTCTAGTTTTATTCCATTGTGGTCGGAGAAAATGCTTGATATTATTTCAAATTTTGTGAATGTTTTAGACTTGTTTTGTGGCTTAACATATGGTCTCTCCTTGCGAATGTTTCATGTCCTGACAAGCAGAATGTATATTCTGCAGCCATTGGATAAAATGTTCTATAAATATCTATTAGATCCATTTGGTCTACAGTGCAGATTAAGTTCAACGTTTCTTTGTTGATTTTCTGTCTTTATCTATCCACGGTTGAAAGTGCAGTGTTAAAGTCTCCAACTATTATTGTATTGGGGTCTATCTCTCTCTCTTTAGCTCTACTAATATTGGCTTTATATATCTGGGTTCTCAATGTTGGGTGCATATGTATGTACAATTGCTATATCCTCTTGCTAAAATGACCCCTTTATCACTAGACAGTGAACTTCTTTGTCTCTTCTTAGAGTTTTTGTCTTGAAATATCTCTTGTCTGATATAAGTATAATAACTCCTGCTTTTTGGGTTTCCATTGGCATAAAATATCTTTTTCCATCCCTTTATTTTCAGTCTGTATATGTCTTTATAGGTGAAGTATGTTTCTGGTAGGCAACAGATCATTGGGTCTTGTTTTTTATCCATCCGCCCACTGTATGTCTTTTGAAGAGTTTAGTCTACTTACATTCAATGTTATTATTGATAAGGACTTGCTCCTGCCATTTTGTTATTTGTTTTCTGGTTGTTTTGTGGTCTTCTCTTCCTTCTTTACTTCCTTCCTGTCCTCCTTTTAGGGAAGGTGATTTTCTCTGGTGGTATGACTTAATTTCTTGCTTTTTATTTTTTGTGTATCTCTTTTAAGTGTTTTGATTGGAGATTACCATGAGGCTTTCAAATACCAGCTTATAACCCATTATTTTAAGCTGATAACAATACTGCTTGTATAAACAAATAAGCAAAAAGAAAACTAATAAAAACTGTACACTTTACATTCATCTCCCCATTTTAAAACTTTCTGTTGTTTTTATTTGTATCTTATTGTACTGTCTATGTCTTGAAAAGTTGTTTTAGTTATTATTATTGACTGGGTCATCAGGGTCTTTTTATTTGACAGTAGTTTTATATACCACAGTTACAGTTCTGTAATATTCTGTGTACTTACTATCACCAGTGAGAGTTGTACCTTCAGATGATTTATTGCTCATTAACATCTCTTCCTCTCTGATTAAAGAATTCCCCTCAGCATTTCTTGCAGGGCAGGTGTGGTGCTGATAAAATCTCTTGGCTTTTGTTTGTCTGGGAAAGTCTATTTCTTCTTCATGTTTGAAGGATATTTTCACTGGGCATACTATTATTCTAGGGTAAAAGTTTCTTTCCTTCAGCACTTTTTAAAATATGTTATGCCACTCTCTCAGTCAGTAAGGTTTCTACTGAAAAGTCTGCTGCCAGATATATTGAACCTCTATTGTATGTTGTTTCTTTTCTCTTGTTGCTTTTAGAATCCTTTTTTTTTTTTAATCCTTGACCTTTGGGAATTTGATTATTAAATGCCTTGAAGTAGTCATCTTTCGGTTAAATCTGCTTGGTGTTCTATAATCTTCTTGTAGTTGAATGCAGAGATTTTTCTCTAGGTTTGGGAAGTTCTCTAGGTTTGAATAAACTTTGTACCCCATCTCTCTCTATCTCCTCTTTAAGGCCAATAACTCAGATTTGCCCTCAAGAGGCTTTTTCCTAGATTTTTAAGTGTGCTTCACTCTTTTGTCTCCTCTGTGTATTTGTAAATAGTTTATCTTCAAGCTTATAACTTTCTTCTGCTTGATCAATTCTGCTGTTGAGACTCTGATGCATTCTCAGTATGTCAACTGCATTTTCAACTCCAGAATTTCTGCTTGATTCTTTTTAATTATTTCACTTTCTTTGTTAAATTTATCTGATAGAATTCTGACTTTCTGAATTCTTGAAAACACACAAACATCCACACAAAAACTTGTACACAAATGGTCATACGGCATTATTCAAAAACTGGAAACAAACCAAATATGCATTAACCGATGAATGCATGAGTAAAATGTAGTATATCTAGAAAATACTACGCACCAATAAAAAATAATGAATGACTAATGCATTTTACATAGATGAACCTCAAAAATATTACAGTAAGTAAACAAAGCAAGACACAAAAGACTATATATTGTATGACTCCTTTTATATAAAATTCATAGAAAAAGCAACAGCATAGTCAGAAGCCAGACCAGTGGTTGCTGGTTTAGGGGGCAGGAGTGGGGACTAAAAGCAGTCACAAAGGAACTTTGGGGGTGATGGTATTCAGAATGCTTGCTTCTGTCAAATTAATGAGTTAAGAATTGTGTACATTTTCATGTACCCTAAGCCTACAATGCCTGCAGGCAAACACCTGGGCTTAATAAACATTAGCGCTTTCCCATGGACTACCTGAAGGTCATCTTTGGATCTCCATCAACTTTTAGAATGTCCTTATGAAATTACTCTCTTATTAGGACCTCATAGGGTGCAGGAAACAGTCAACATCCCAGTAACATCTGAGCAGAGAGCTCTCATAATGGTGTACTACTCACTGAGCCTGAATATAATTAGGCAATGACAGAGAATACAAAGAGTAGGGTAGGAAACAAGTAGTCAACAAAAGTAGGAAGTTAGCGAAACCAAGAAGTGGGATATGGACTTTGCTCTGTGATGGACACATGTCAAAGTGGAAGAAACAAAGAATGGAGAGTTAAGTAAGTAAGTAAGTTAGACAGAAAATGCATTTCTTTTTCTTTTTTTTCTTTTTCTGAGACAGGGTCTCACTCCGTCACCCAGGCTAGAGTGTACTGATGCGATCTTGGCTTACTGCAACTTCTACCTCTTGAACTCAAACTATACTACTGCTTCAGCCTCCTGAGTAGTTGGGACCACAGGCATGAGTCACCATGCCTGGCTAATTTTTTATTTTTTGTAGAGATGGGGTTTTGCTATGTTGCCAAGGTTGGTCTCAAACTCCTGTGCTCAAGCGATGCACCTGCCTCAGCCTCCCAAAGTGCTGGGATTACAAGTGTGAGTCACCCCAACCAGCCTGAAAATGCATGATTAATAAGTAAATGGATATTCTAAATAATAAAAAATGAATGAATGTCTAAAACTGTATGTCTATAGAAACTATTAATGAACATGAATTTACCAGAGAGACTGTCTTTCTTCAAAAGGATCAAGGCTAATGCTAGTAAGCAAGAAGGACCATGATGGTAAGGCAAAAAGGTCCTAAAGGGAATTCTCTAGAGAGAATAAGCAAACCAAAGGCTTTTTTAAACAGCTGAAGAAAAAAAGTTATATTTGGTATAACATGACAAATACAGTTGTATATTTGGTACAGCATAAGAGAAAGAATAATTAAAAAGGAATCAGGGTAACAGTAAGATTATAGGTTATATTCCTGGGATCACCTCATAAAAAGATTAAGTTCAAAGTTAAGGGAAAGTTCAAACTAAAAAGAAAGGGGAAGAGGGAGAGGAAGGCTAACAAGCGAAGTCCTATTTTCAAGAACAGTCATCACTACAAAAAAGATCCTCAAAGGTCGTCCCCTTTATCATTAAATCCTCATGCAAGTGAGTGGCTACAAATCTCATTGTCTCGAAACCATTTTCACATAGGTCTTTAAATTTCAGAAATTTAACAGGTATAGCAACAAAAAGAATCAGGCTTTATAGTATGAAAGAAACAAATATTTCCTTTCATACTGTATCCTTCTGTGACAAAACTAAACACACACCACATACATATACACATATATGTATATATATTAAAAACTTACTAAGTAAACTGCCTAACATATCTACATCCAAATCTGTGGGTCTCTTTTGCTTCTGGGCTACTAACTGGCAAAAGTCCTGAGCAGCTCTCACAATATCTGCTTTTCCATCTTCCGGGGACAGCACCTTCACTGCCAAATGGCAATTTAAAACTGGAAGAAAAAACAAACAATGTATTTTAAAAACACTCTCTTACAAGTCTATTTCAAAATCAGTTTTAAGAAATATACGGTTTAGACCAAAATAAACATACAGTTCTTACAGTAAACAAGAATTGTTTAAGCCCTTCAATTTCAATATCAAAACATACTTAGCTATTCTCCTCTGAAAGGATCTATGCACCCCAAATCACGTCCATGTATAAATTTATACACTGCCTTCTTTTCAAAGTGTTCAGAATGACTATGTATTGTGACTACATCCTCTAGAAAACAGAAGCTTTACAGGCTAACAAATTTTCATGCATCTAAAATTTCCTCTATAATTGCAATACAGTTAGCAGTAACACAGAATAAAAGAAAAAATAAAGACTAAGAAAAAACTGTTACAGTGGAATATGCATTGCCTATAGCATATACACCTTTTATCAATTCTACTTCCATAGGAGCTATCTTACAACTCATAGGGATTCTCAGATAACACTGCAAAATTCTTATCTATAGACATGCAAATTCTTTCTTGTCCAGCAAAGATTCAATTTCTTCCCTCACGCCATAGAACAACCAGTTGTACCTCTATTTATATATTCATTTCAATATCCCTACAAATGTGTCCATTTTATGGATTTTCTGTGGAACCAGTTAAAAAATTTGCCTGGTTAAATAAAATCCTCACAATGTGTTCACTTTTTACCAAGATTAAGATGGGAAAGTCTAAATCTGATGATTAAAGATGTTGACAATAAAGACTACGAGAGCAACGTGAATGAATAAATGACAGAGTAACAGAAATTGCCATGAAACATGAAACACACATCTTCCCATGTCACATGTTCAATTATACACTCATGCTTACCTTGATCATCTTTGTCATTACTATTTGCAAATTCTGGTGAGTATTTTGAACAATCTAGGCCCAGAAGTTCTTGCTGTTGTTTTAAAATTTCATCCATCAATCTGGAATTATTTCTTTTGAAAATACCTTTAAAAAAGAAAAAGGCAAGTAAAACGCAACTAAGTTAATTTTTCCTCTTCAAGTGAATGCTTGCTGTGAAAACAACACTAGATCCAGTACTGAACAAATGTCAAGCAAAGCTGTAATGACTAGTCCTAAACTAGAATCTAAAAGGAAAATATGACAACAAAACTTTGTTAATACAAGAGTCTGCCTTCCAGGAAAAAAAAGAACAGAAGTAACTACTTAAGTAGTGGCATGTGAATATGACAGAAATTTAGACTTAGAAAGGACTTTTAAGAGATCACTTACTTAAAATCTTTGTGGATTCAGAAACTGAGGCCTTTAAGAACTCTTTAAGGTTCTTCTCCAAGAAATTATAAATTGCAGCAGGGGTCTAGAGCCTGTTGTGTTCCTCACTCACAGTCTAATGTACCTTTTCTGCAGATTTACTACTTGTATTAAATACTATTGCTTCAATTTGATTAGTTTTTTAAATCATAAGAAGTAGTAATATGGATTACATAAAAAGTAGAGAACAGAAAAAGTAACAATTTAGTAAATTAAAACAAAGCACAGAAATAAAATACATAAAATATATGGTCCTCTATGCAGGGAAAAGTTAACACTGTTAACTACTGTCATGTTATTGAGAAAGACAAAGGAACTGTGTGACATACATTTAATGTAAAACTAGTAAGAGCTCAAACTAAAAAAAGGAACAAGTCGTTGACAATTTGCAGAGGCAGCTTTCTAGTGGCCATTGCCTTTCTAATCTTTATCAAATGTTCCTACTCTGTACTCTCAGTCAGGCCTGACTTTAAAATAGTTCAACAAAATAACTGGAAGAGAGAACACAGGTTAATATACACACACACACACATATATATAAAGCTGCTTAAATCTTTTCCTTCACACCAGTTCTCTTTGTAGAATTTCCAGCTTTTATATGTGTGTGTGTGTGTGTGTATTTATATGGCACAGAACCTGCTGAATATACTGTATACAAATGCCAAGCCAGAAGTATATGTGTAACAGTACTTACAAAAGTAGTCTCCTTTGGTGAGGAAGGCTTTATAAAATAAGATGAGCTGAGATGAACTCAGAAGGTTAAACAGAAGAAACTAGAGAAGATACCAGGTGGGAAAAAATGCTTAAGAAAAAGCATGAGTTTGGAATGTTAAAAAAACAGACCAGTGCTGCTGATGCAAAGGATATGAAAAAACTGGTAAGAGGACAGTCCTAGTTTTTATCTCATTCTGCCTGCCAAATGGATAAACAACAATTTCTGAGCAATATGGAAATACATAAAAATTTATATCTTTACAAGAATCTGGCAACCACATATAGAAGGGCAAGCAGCAGACTACTGTATTAGTCCATACATAATTTGTTGAGGGGATGAGGGGAAAAAGGATTCATCACAAAGGAAGAATTGAGAGAATATGGTACATGACTGACTTAGAAGTGAATGTAGAAAATTCCATGGCTTTTATCCTAGGTAGCAGAAAACGATACCTTTTTTTTTCTTAATGAGACAGAGTCTCACTCTGTCGCCCAGACTGGAGTGCAGTGGCGCAATCTCGGCTCACTGCAACCTCCACCTCCTGGGTTCATGGGATTCTCCTGCCTCAGCCTCCTGAGTAGCTGGGACTACAGGCATGCGCCACCATGCCTGGCTAATTTTTTGTATTTTTTTTAGGAGAGATGGGATTTCACCGTGTTAGCCAGGATGGTCTTGACCTCCGGACCTCATGATCTGCCCGCGTCGGCCTCCCAAAGTGCTGGGATTACAGGCGTGAGCCACCGCACCTGGCCAATAACATTTTTAAAAGTTGAAAATTCAACAAAGAGAAGTGGTTGGAAAGAAAGGATAAGTTCGGTTTTAGACAGCTGATGATAGAAAATTTAGGTGGGGATTACTATAGAAGTGATTAAGAGGAATCATACAGAAGGAGTTCAAGAGAGGTCATATAAGCACCAATGTGAGTAGGGATCTTATCTGTTTTGCTCACCAGGGCCAACCACAGTGTCTGGCACAGAGCAAACAATAAATAAATGTCTGCTGAAAGAATATGGGAGCTCAGAAACTGAGACACAGATATACACTTGGGAATCATCCTTCTTAATGTGGGAGAGCCAAATACACAAGAATCACGATTAGTAAGATTTCAAATATAAGTAGGTATATATAGAGAAAAGTCGAAGACTAAGATGGCACTACATATGAATGCCCACAATTATTATGAAAGTCTAAAATCCTAAGACTCTAAGTGTGGAAATATAAAAGTGAGCATTTTGAAACAGCCATATCCAGAACAAGATTAAGCAAAAAAAAAAATCACTAAATATTAGCAAAATTTTTAAAGGAAGGTGATTAATATCAGGAGCTATTTGAATGGCAATCTTTAGAACAGTAATACTTGTGGAGTAATGCAGAAGTGTAGGATATAATCATAATCCCCAAATCAATCATAAAATTCACATGTATGATAGAAAAAGCACATATTCCAAAACAGCATATAACATACATGATGCCGGCTTATAAATTTTACAAGATTTCCAACTATCTACACAAGTTAGACCACACTTTGGTCTGTACTGTATGTATAAATTGTGGAAGCCATATGAATTTCAAAAATTTCTTAATTTAACAATGGCCTGGGTGCCAGTGGCTCTCACATGTAATCCCAGTACTTTGGGAGGCCAAGGCATGAGGAACAGTTGAGGCCAGGAATTAGAGGCTAACCTGGGCAACATAGCAAGACCTTGTCTCTACAAAAAAAAAAGTTTTCAAATTAGCTGGATGTGGTGGCACACGCCCTTAGTCCCAGCTATTCAGGAGGCCTAGGTGGGAGGATTGCTTGAGCCCAGGAGTTCAAGGCTGCAGTGAGCTATGATCATGCCACTGCACTCCAACTTGAGAACAAACAAATGTAAAAATCTCCATAACACTCCAGCCAGGACATGTAAGTTTATTAAAAATAAAATGGTAAATGACTCCCTTTCCCATAAAAACTAAGATTCATTTTAATAGTGTTGGGTAATACTAGGAAAGCCTGCTTTGTCTATTCACATCACACCAATCCCTTCCTTTGATACTCTTTTTAAAAACCTAGCCTTCAGTTCTCACTAATTTGTTCATATTTACCTTAGCCTCCAGATTAAAATGGTAAATCTTTTCAGGAACTCTTGCCCTCTTCAAAGCAATGGATGACAATCTTATCACCAGAATATTTACTACTTCTCCTCAATCTTTATTCTTCCCTCCTCAGTTTTTCTGAAGCGTTACCATTAATGACCACCATGCTTCCTTCTCAAAATTCTTTCTCCTCAGTTTTTCTGAAGCATTACCATTAATGACCACCATGGTTCCTTCTCAAAATTCTATCTTTATCCCACCTTGTCTCAATGTTCTCTTCCTGATTCAACACGTAACCTGGCTCCTTGAATGGCCCACTCTCACTTTCCACTGAATCCTCTTCTTTTCACCCTAAATAAAGATTATTCTTCAGGTCTCCCATCTCAGCCCTCTCTTTCTGTCCATGTGCTCCTTCTTTTCTGATTCTAGTTACCCACAAGACTTGAAAACAAAAAAAGCCCAGACAAAATTAGGTGAGGTAAAATTTGGGGTGCAAAAATTTAAGGGGGTGCTGAAAAAAGCTCAGTAATTAAGACAACGAATAACAATGCAGTATCTTTAAAAATTAAAATGCCCAAGTATCCACGATGAACAAAACATTAAAATTTTAGGTAGAAACAGGATCATTTGGTTCCTAACATTCCTAGTTCATTCAAACATCTAATTCTACCTTGAAGTTCTGTAGGCACCTGAGAGTGAACAAAGCCAAACCTCAGTGGCTTATCTAATAAAGCTAGCTCTCAGAACACTTACATGACATCAAGGTTAGAAAATAAATTAAAAGGAGTAGGACTTTAAGTGTATAACTTACATGCACTTAAGAACAAGACTGGAAGAGGACAACCAAAATGAGAACAGTAAATGTATAGGGGTAGTAGGACAGCAGGTGATTTAAAATCATAACCGCTATAAAGTGGTTTATAATTTAACAACCAAAAAAAAAAAAAAAAAAAAGCTCTCCTCCTTGATACTCTATTTCTAAAAAAGGCATGAGTATCTGCCCAGTCACCCAGGCATCCTCTCTGCTCTCCCATTATCACCCCCGAAAGCCCTACTAATTATGCTAAGCCCATATACTCTTTTACAGCAATGTTTCCTATATCCATATTCCTTTCTGTCCATTGCCCACACGGTTCCCAGCCATTGTGCTGTTCTTTATTATATATATACATACATATTTTTAAGAAACAGGGTCTCACCCTGTCATCCAGGCTGGAGTGCAGTGGGACTATCACAGCTGACTGCAGCCTCCAGCCTCTAGGCTCAAGTGATTCCCCTGCCTCAGCCTTCTGAGTAGCTGGGACTACAGGTGCATACCACTGTGCCCAGCTAAGTTTTTTATTTTTGTAGAGACAGGGTTTTGCTTTGTTGACCAGGCTGATCTCTAACTCCTGGCCCTCAAGTGATCCTTCCTCCTCGGGCCTCAAAAAGTGTTGGGATTACAGGCATGAGCAACCAGCCCAGCCTACTTACTTATAATATTATAAGCAACTTCTGTGGGTGTTCCTGCCCCCTTCTATTAAGTACTGCTAGCTTCAACACCAGATTTACTCAATCCTGGCACATTCCAACTTCGGTATCTTAAATGGTTCCTAAAATGCCTAGTGTATTAAGAACAAACTGCTCAGTCCAACATTAACATTCCAGCCTATGTTTCCAGGCTTGTTGAAGACAAATCAAATGAAGTTTTCCATTTCTCAATAATACTTTATCCCCACAAATTAGAATTGCCTATGTTCCTCAAAAACACATAGAGTGACTCCAACCTCCATCCTTTATGCCACTTCCCCAAGCCCAGGCCTATTAAATTCTCCTAATTCTTCATAGGCCAGCTGAAATGTCACTTACCTTCAAGAGGCCTTTCCCAATTCCCCAGCCAGATGTGCCCCATTCCTCCTCTGACTTACCCTCACTCTCAACTCCTCCATGTACACTCATTTAAAATTGTTAATAAACTAATATTCTGCTTTTTATTATAGCTTAAATCTCTCCACCCTCCCCTCGACTAAACTGTAGTCTTATTTGTGAATGTGTGGCTTACTCATCTCTTTTCCCATATTTTCCATATAGCAGTTCAATGTTTATTTAATCAACTGAATTACCAATGTACAAAGTGCCGCTTAACAACAATGAAACATAAAGGAACATGTCACTGAATGGAATTTTTCTTAGGTTTCCAGGAACATGCCACAAAAAAGCAGACACTTCCTTATTGCACACAGGCAAAAGTTCCATTAAAAGGAAAGAATATTCACTTTGGGAGGCCGAGGTGGGCAGATCACGAGGTCAGGAGATCGAGACCATCCTGGCTAACGCAGTGAAACCCCGTCTCTACTAAAAATACAAAAAAATTAGCCGGGCGTGGTGGCGGGCACCTGTAGTCCTAGCTACTCGGGAGGCTGAGGCAGGAGAAGGGCGTGAACCTGGGAGGTGGAGCTTGCAGTGAGCTGAGATTGTGCCACTTCACTCCAGCCTGGGCGACAGAGCAAGACTCCGTCTCAAAAAAAAAAAAAAAAAAAAAAAAAAAGGAAGAATATTACAGAGAGACACAATTACAAAACGTCTCTTATAAAGACTTTCATACAGTTATTGGAACAGAATCTTTGTCTTGGTTGATTTGGATGCAGAAATGAAATTTAAAGGTATGGTTTCTGAGAATTGCTGTGAGTGTAGATAAGACCCTATGGGCAAGATAATTCCCAATAACTCATAACTTGACCCCCAACCAGAAATCTGATTATACGTAATCACAAGCAATATTAGAAGCTTACAGTTTTCTTCAGGATTCAATGTCTACACACACACACACACACACACACACACACACACACACACTTCACATGATACACAAGAAATACAAGATATAAGGTTGGCTTTGACTAAAACAGGCAATTCCCCTAATAATATCATAGTATATGTACAGATTCTTTTTCTCGTATTATAATTCATCTAATTCATCCTGTTTCCCTTCTAGAATCTAAACTAAAGCCAAAATAATAAACTATTATGAAAGCTATTTTATGTAAAAGGAAGCTAAGATCATATTCATTCAGAAATAACTGATTAAGGGAAAACACTTGAAAATACTCAAATTTTTAAGAAAACAGTATTTTACAGTATTATATAGTATTGTGCCTCAAGAATCACTTTATCACATCCTTTTACAGGTGAGGAAATAAACCCAGAAAGGTCAAACAATTGTCTTTGGCAAGCATCTACGAATTTGGCCTGAAATCCAGGTATCCCTCTAATTATTCAGTTCAGTTACTATTTCTAACTCTGATAAAGGAACAATACTAAACTCTACCGTACAATTAAATTTTGAACTCCCTTCCAAAAAAGTTGAATTGTATAAAATAAATATAACCTATCTTTTAATAAATGGGCAGTATTTTTCAAAAAAACTAGGACTGGGGCTTATTTTTTTGAGACGGAGTCTCTCTCTCTCACCCAGGCTGGAGTGCAATGGTGCAATCTCGGCTCACTGCCGCCTCCACCTCCTGGGTTCAAGTGATTCTCCTGACTCTACAGCTCTTTTTTAAAAGCCTTTTAAGGAGGTTTCACGGGGCAAACAGATATTTGAATTCTTTAGGAGTGACTTGGGAATCTAAAATAAGTTTTTGCAATAATGACTTAAAGAATTTTACTTTATGTTTTGTTTCTTTAAAATTATATTTCATGTACTCTCAATTTCCCAAATGTAAACTGCATGAAATATAAGAAAAAAGTTAAATGGGCTGGGCATGGTGGCTCATGCCTGTAATTTCAAACACTTTGGGAGGCTGAGATGGGAGGATCACTCGAGGTCAGGAATTTGAGACCAGCCTGAGAAATGTAGCAAGACACTGTCTTTATAAAAAAAAGATTAGCCAGGCATGGTGGCTTGTGCCTGTAGTACTACCTACTTGGGAGGCTCAGGCAGGAAGATCGTTTGAGGCCAGGAGTTCAAGGCTGCAGTTAACTATGATCGCACCACTGCACTCCAGCCTGGGCAAAAAAGTAAGACCCTGTCTCTAAAAAACAAGAAAGAAAAGATATATCAAATAGCCATTTATGACAAAACACACACAAGAAAATCTTCAATTTCCAAGGTAAGGAACCTGCATACATATCCCTTGAATCTACAATAAAAGTTGAAAAACATAAAAGAAAAACCGCAAAATCTTCAACTTCCGTGAAAGAAGAAAATTATTCTAGCAAACTTACACCTCAGAAAGACTACCATGCTTTTATTTCTTAAATACAGCAGGTATGCATTTCGAGGCCAAATGAAGACTTCCTTTTATATTCTTTTTTTTTTTTTTTTTGAGACGGAGTCTCGCTCTGTCGCCCAGCCCAGGCTGGAGTGCAGTGGCGCGATCTCGGCTCACTGCAAGCTCCGCCTCCCGGGTTCACGCCATTCTCCTGCCTCAGCCTCCCGAGTAGCTGGGACTACAGGCGCCCACAACCGCGCCCGGCTAATTTTTTGTAATTTTTAGTAGAGACGGGGTTTCACCGTGGTCTCGATCTCCTGACCTTGTGATCCGCCCGCCTCGGCCTCCCAAAGTGCTGGGATTACAGGCGTGAGCCACCGCGCCCGGCCGGACTTCCTTTTATATTCTAAGAAACATCTGTTTTAAATTCTAGCCTTAAAAAATAAGATGTTCAATGTTTAGACAATAAGGGAATATTTCCTAACCTTCCCCATAACTGCTGGAATGTCCTAACCTTACCATTGTAACACAACTATTTCTACTTCTCAGTATTTTCTAGTCTTTGTCCACATGCATATGTAATCCTAGTGTATGTGATTATGCAATTTTGTATACTGCTTTTTTTACTTGCATAATATGTATCCTTCCTTGGTGCTAGTCTAATGATTATTTTAACAATTGTATGAAACAAAAAGTTTTTTGCTGTTTTTTTCCGGTTCTTAAAATACAAAAATCAATACTTCCAGGTGATTGCTATTATAGCAATCACTGTATTGCATATTCTCTCAGCAGTCAGGTTTCTCACCACATTCGAGGAAAGAAGAGTATCATATGGAGACCAGAGATGTCAGCTGTGGCCATAACATGAAGGGGCCTGTGGGCCTTGGTAATGAACTTCAAAAGCATTCCAACTACAACGAGAAGTTGCTGGAGGGTTTTATTCAGTCCAAATGATGCGATCAAAAAAAGATCACCTCACTGGTAGGTGAAGAATGGATTATACAGGGACCAGGATAGAAAACTAGAGATCAATTAGGAGGCTACTACAGTAATCCAGGTGAAAGAACAATGGTAATTTAAACTTGGGTGGCCGCGATAGAGACTAAAACAAGGATTAGGTCTCGAAAGTACTGTTTTAGACATATAAGGCATAAGACTGACCTAATAAAAGTAGATGTTAGGCAAGGAGTTAGATACAGAAGTCTGGAATTATGGGAGATATCAGTACTGTATTTCCAGCCCAAACCTGCGTGTCAGCACACATGACATTTAAAGCCATGGCTTTGGGGAGATCATCTGCAGGACAGGGGTCAGCAAACTACTGCTATGGAAAACAGCCACATTTGCTTATGGCCACTTTTTAGCTACACTAGCAGAGTTGAGTAGTTGCAATAAAGTGAATAACAGAAAGACAGGGGCATACATACAGCTCCAAACTCTAGGACACCACAACATTTGAAAGTACAACAGAGGAGGAGAAGCCAGACATATGGATTAGAAGACAGCAGAGTAGAACTGAATTTGCCTAATCTACCTATTAGGTTACATAGTGTATTCAGTCTTACACATTAACTGAATAATAAAGTCATGACATGCATAACTTTAAATTAAGGGAACCAAGTAACAAGGAGTTCAATTAGACAAGTATTCCATCAGTAAATTTTATCTGCATTCCTCAAATACTGATTATTTTAAAAGGTATGTGAAATGTATAATCAAGTCTATAAAATGAGGCTTTTAAAATACATGTACTGTTTCTTTTAAATCTGAAACTAGAATTTTTACTGTGATTATTCATTCCCTTCTACAGAAAAAGACTTTTTAAGAAATAATAGCAAGTACTTACAAGAACAAACAAGGGAAAAAATGAGATAAGCACTGAAACAATCTCGCCTCATTATTAAGCACTTCACTGGTTATAAATAAACGCCAGTTCTAAAAAATTGGCCTACCTCTTTTTCTTTTTGAACTAGACCCCTAAGTTACCTCTAATAACCCAATTATAAAACGACTAGAGAACAATCTTCAGAGAAGAAAACATGTATTTATGGAGCAATAATTTAAAGTGAAAAAAATCTACCATTAAAATTTTACATGACTGAAGTAGTCAAGAGAAAACAAATCATAACAAAATACATAGGCCATTAAGCTATTTTATTTCAGGAGAGAGCCCTTCAGGACACCTCACAGAACAACAATTATACTGTAGAAAATTATACTGCAATGCTGTAGTAAGAGAACAGGTATATGTAATGGTGACAAAGTATAACAAAATGAGGGCTGGATTTAAGTCCTAGCTTGTCAGCACAAAAGATATGTAAAATGAACAGGCCATGTGGGTTTTTTCGGCATCTGGTTGCACATTTTTAAAATGAGAATATAGTTACAGAATCTGCTCACCTGACAAAGTAACAACTCAACACAAAGCTGGAGCACCATAACATGAAATTTTTAGTTGGTTTTTTAAAAAATGCGTCCTATAACTCAAAGGATGAACACGTATACTGGTGGGATGAAGAAATTTCTATTAGTCTTTAAATATCTTTTACAAATAATTTCTATGACCTGTAGATAAGTGCCTGTTTACCAAGGCTTTAAGATGACCCAAAACAATCAGAAATAGTACTAAAAGTGACCATTGTGGTCACATTCTCTTACCAGTGGAAATCAAACTAATGTAATGGTTAAGCACAAAAGCTCCAGAATAAAAATTTGGTTCAAATTCTAGATCTGCTCCTTACTAGATTTGGAACCTGGCTTTTAAATTCTCAGTTTCTTTATCTGTAAACGACTTAAGGCACTTTTCTATAGTATCCAGCACAGCGTAGAAGTTGGAACCTGGCTTTTAAATTCTCAGTTTCTTTATCTGCTAACTGTATCCAGCACAGAGTAGAAGTTGGAACCTGGCTTTTAAATTCTCAGTTTCTTTATCTGCTAACGACTTAAGGCACTTTTCTATAGTATCCAGCACAGAGTAGAAGTTCAACAAAGGATAACTATTACTACTAAGATATAGGTGTGATTGATTGATTGATTGATTGATTGAGGCAGGGTCTCACTTTTTTACCCCGGCTAGTGTACAGTGCTGCAACCATGGTTCACTGCAGCCCCAACCTCCAGGACTCAAGTGATCCTCCCACCTCAGCCTCCTGAGGAGTTGGGACTATAGGCACGCACCATGTCTAGCTAATTTTTTATTTTTATTTTTCAGAGATGGGGTCTCACTATATTCCCCAGGCTGGTCTTAAACTCCTGGGCTCAAGCAATCCTCCCATGTCAGCCTCCTAAAGTGCTGGGATTAAAGGCATGAGCCACCATACTCAGCCAAGGTTTACTTCAATACACAGATCCAGTACTACAGTTAAACAAAAGGGTACCTACAGAATAAAGTCATTTAAGAAGTTAACAAAAGCGGGATAGAATTTTTCAAAGACAGAATAAGACTGGGGATGGAACAGTCAAGAGAGGCTACTTCAGGATGATAGTTCAGATGGACTTATAAGAACCAACAAGCTGGGCACGATGGCTCACACCTGTAATCCCAGCACTTTGGGAGCCTGAGGAAGGTGCATCTTGAGGTCAGGAATTCAAGACCAGCCTGGCCAATATGGTGAAACCCCATCTCTACTAAAAATACGAAAAATTAGGCGGGCATGGTAGCGTATGCCTGTAATCCCAGATAATCAGAAGGCTGAGGCAGGAGAACAGCTTGAACCCTGGAGACAGAGGTCGCAGTGAGCCGGGATCGCGCCACTGCACTCCCGCCTGGGCGACAGAAAAAAAAAAAAAAAAGACTATCGCAAAAAAAAAAAAAAAAAAAAAAAAAGAATCAACAGTCTTTTGACAGGTAGCTAGCCCTTTGCCAGAAAAAGGTGAAGAGGACATTTCAGGACATTAAGATAAACGTGAAATTCTGTACAAGACGTGAACCACACAAAGGTAGAGATTAAAAATAGACTGCTCCCTTACATGAGTTTTCACATGAGGGAAGATAAACACTAGGTTGTACTATTCAGTATGTCAAACGTAATCACAATATTTAGACTTCCAATATTTCCGGCACCTCTGTATTTCAACATAAGGAGAATAAATTTAAGAAAATCATACTTCTCAATAGTATCTGCGTCACTGTGCCAACTAAGTAAACTAGGGTAAACTATGTTCATTTTCCTCCATTACTTTAAGGCTTCTGGGTATTATGTTGGGAAACATAAAGTGCAGCTCAGTTCATTATTCTTATCTACAGGAAATGCAGCCCTTCTTTGAATTCAAAGAACACATATTAACTATTCATTACATGCATAACACCAAGATACACTCTGTAAGAAAAGCAAAAATGAGAAGGATGGGTAGTATCTGCAGAGTTTATAAACCAGTAAGAAAGTTTATGTACATATACATATAAATATGACTACACAAAGCAGAGAACAGAAGTACCTTTAGAGATGTTTGAAGTTCTGAGGAGATTCAGAGATACAGTAAGATAGGGAAGGGAGTGAATACTCAAGAAAGGCAAAAATATACAAAGTGATATTTAGGATTGACTCAGAAAAGATCGACAATAGCCTCTTGGTAGGCATATAGCCATTTGCCAGAAAAAAGGAGAAGAGGGAGTTCCAGGAAGACAGAACATTAAATAATCTAAATACAGATGTAGCAAAAGGTATGCAAAGCACTGAGAAACAGGTTGAAAAGGTGGGATACACTGGGCAGACTTTTAAAATGTTACTGTGAGAAACTTGTATGCAAAAACCAATTCAAAAGAAACCTAGCTTCGATTTAAATAAACTAAGGAAATAACACTAGAAAGAGCAGCACACACACACAAAAAATCTGTTGTCTTACTGTTGAATTCTCACACAGAAGGCAATGCCTTATTCTGGTTCATTCCAATTTACAGCAAATAATCCTAAGGCCTATCCCAAATTATCCTCGATCATGAAAAGGAACATGAAATACAAATAATCTAATGTAAGGCAAGTAGCAGAGTATCCTTTGATCTGCGTTAGGGTTCAACTTCATTGTGCAGAAGTATCACATAGGTAGCTTGATAAAAACAGAGATGCCCAGGTCCCAGTTCCCTCATTAAGTTTGATTACTAAATGTGTTGAACCTGTATTTTTTATAAGCATCCCCAGTGACTAATTCACAGATGGTCCACAGACAGCTTTTGAAAAATACTGGGCCGGGCGCGGTGGCTCAAGCCTGTAATCCCAGCACTTAGGGAGGCCGAGACGGGCGGATCACGAGGTCAGGAGATCGAGACCGTCCTGGCTAACACAGTGAAACCCCGTCTCTACTAAAAAATACAAAAAACTAGCCGGGCGAGGTGGCAGGCGCCTGTAGTTCCAGCTACTCGGGAGGCTGAGGCAGGAGAATGGCATAAACCTGGGAGGCAGAGCTTGCAGTGAGCTGAGATCCAGCCACTGCACTCCAGCCTGGGCGACAGAGCGAGACTCTGTCTCAAAAAAAAAAAAAAAAAAAAAAAAAAAAGAAAAATACTGACCAACAGCAAGGTTCCCAGCAAGGCACAATAAAGCCAGGAAATAAGAACAAGTTCCGTCACTTAAGATAACAATACATATCCAGATAACTTGGAGCCAAGTGTACGTGCATGTGAGACACAGGCAAACAACACTGCTAAGACTAGAACAACAAAATCCATTTACCCCAACCCCTGGTTCTTGTACCATCCCAGTTACGGTCATTTCTTAAATTACAATCATATAGACAGAACAGCAAAACCTTGCTAGAATTCTGAGCTCAGAAAATTCCTGATCACTGTCCTGAGAGAACAACTCGAATTTCTGAAAGATGGAAGAATTACTTGCAGACTCTATTATAATTAAGAAATATTGCAGGTAAATGAAAAACATAAAGATCAGTTTGCTGGCAGAATCAAATCAACGTCAATATAATAGATCTTTTAGTCTAAGGATTAAATATTATTATCTAGATTCAACCATAATTAGAACGAATTTAAATACAAATTTGAGGGCAAAGGGGTGTAGGACAGGAGAAAATGTAAGGTGGTAAGCTTGTCTTCAAAGTGGTTGCCCCTCAATCCCCCTTCAAATCCTCACCCAACCTTTCTACACAAGCCATTTTCTCATTGAGAGGTGAAGTCCATTTCTCCACTTTCTTGACGCAGAACAGACGTGAGACTTCTCTGACCAAGAGAACATAGAAAAAATAACACTGCGCGATTTCCTAGGTTAGGTCCTAAGACATCTCTCAGCTTCAGCCTTTGGCTAAGTCTCTAGAAACATTCGTTCTGCGGGAAGTTAGCTAACTGGTTACCCTGAAGCCACTATTAAAAGAAAAAGCCCAAGCTAGCCACAACCTCCAGACCATGTGAAGCCAGATGACAAACCTGCCCCATCTATTTCAGTCATCGAAAACCAGGCACCAGACACAAGGAGAAACCTTTAGGTCCCAGACTCTATCTGAATGAAAGCTTATGAGTGACCCAAAGGAAAAACTGCCCAACTGAACTAAGTCAATACATAAATTGTTGTTTTAAAACACTATGCTTTGGGTAGATTTCTACAAAGCAACAGATAACCAGAATAACTGTCCAAGACTTCATCCTACCTCATTTCCCAACTGTTCATTACATAAATCAACCTACTATATTCACTGCTCCCAACACTCTACTCAATGCTATTACTGAAGCTAGTCTAATGGGAATGCTGCCATTAGTGAAATCCCCATTCACACACAGAGAACACTGTTCACGCCAATCCCAATTCTATCTTTTTGAGTAGGTCCAGCTCAGGTGTTGCTCCCATCCTTACCAGACAAATATGGGGGTAACCTGGGAAATTTTCCATTTTTTGCTCCTTAAATAAAGTCTCTGCCATTCACTTAGCATTTCTATATTAGCTTGTGTTAATTTTTAATGCACATCATTACTTGAGTGGAAACTCCTTAAGAAACACCATTTCTTGTACTTCTTGTATCCCAGTGGCATTTATGTCAACAGGATTTTTTACATGTTACATATCTATCTAGAAAGAAGCTTAAATAGACGTGTATTTAGAAACACTGAATATGGCCGGGTGCAGTGACTCACACCTGTAATCCCAGCACTTTGGGAGGCTGAGGCGGGCAGATCACCTGAGGTCAGGAATCTGAGACCAGCCTGGCCAATATGGCAAAACCCTGTCTCTACTAAAAATACAAGAATTAGCAGGGTGTGGTGGTGCACACCTGTAGTCCCAGCTACTCAGGGAGGCTGAGACAGGAGAGCTGCTTGAATCTGGGAGACAGGTTGCAGTGAGCCTAGATTACACCACCGCACTCCAGCCTGGGCGACAGAGCAAGACTCCATCTCAAAAAAAAAAAAAAAAAAAAAAGAAACACTGAAAAAGAAACACTAAATAAAACTTATGTGTCTATACTCCCTCTGAGTAATTCTTATATATCCACAGGGCCTATATTTTCAAGTCTATATTCCAAGTTACTGAGCCTTTCCTTGGCCTCCCTACGTAAAACTGTACCCCTTCCTACACCACTGACTTTCAACATTCCTATCTTCCCTTCCCTGCTTTATTTTTCCTCATTGTACTTACACTACCACATATTTACCCACGTATATTATTTGTCAGACTCCCACTGAGATCTAAGTTCCATGAGTACACTGCTGCATTCCCATGTCTGGAAGAGTATCTGGTACTTAACAGACCCCGACTGTCACCTGTAAATGAATGCATGAACGAATCAAAACCAAGAATGGACTAATTGAAGGTCTCTTATTTCAGAAATATTATTCCTTATTCCTTTAAAAAGCAAACAAACAAAAAAAATTATTTTACAGTTAAGACACAAAATTCTGTAAGCCTTTTCACTGAAAATGCTCCTTAAGGTGCCTTTCAGTTCTCAGTCAAAACTTGGCTTAGCTTACTTCTTCCTCTTAATTAGCAATCATTTTTCTTTTAGCAACTATGACACAGGATACTTCTGAATCACATCAGCAATTTAAACACAGGAATTGCCGGAACAAGGAAATGTGGCAACATTATAGTCTGTACTAGTAGGCACAGTCATCAAGTCAAACAATTTAGCTATACATTTTCCTTCCCTACTGGAAGATAAAGATACTTGCTTTAAAAGATACTTGCTTTAAATCACCTGGCTATACATCAATCCACCACATTGCTTAATGTCTTTGATGTCCACTTTTGCTTCACTTATTTTTTTTCGCCAGACAATAGTGGTTGTATCGGTTTAGGCATGGATTGTGTCATCTCCTAACAGTCTCATGACTACTATTGGTCTGCTGAGTTCTTTAGCAAGTTCCACAAATGTCAGTCCCTGAATATATCAAACTTTACCCTACAGGGCAAACCATTATTTGGTGATGACAGGCTACTGCGTCATCACGTTCCTTGCGGGCTGCAGTAAAGATGATAGGGCAATCAGAGATCACCTTGTAAGAGTTACCGTCTGGCCTATTCCTACCCTTTCTGACAAAACCCTGCACTTAAATTTACCTATCTGACAAAGATTTATGCTTTTCTAGAGCACACAGGTAATTTATTGAAAATGAATAAAACTTTCATTTTCTTCCGTTCATACCAATACTCCTAAACATTCTTCTCACATCTTTATCTTTAAAGAAATTCCAATGCTTTCAAGATCTGATTGAAACCCAAACCTGACATCCCAAACCTGAGTATTCCTCAACTTATCTCCTACCTATTCTTCCAGGTCCTGCTTAAATCCCACCTCCACTGCATGAACTTCTCAAGTTCCTTCATTCATAATTTCTCTCCTCTCTTCTCACAGTAGTAACTTTACTCTCAACACTTATTGTTATTAACCACATCAAATATGTGAGCATGTGCCTACCTCCTAACAAGCCTGAGAGTCCATGGAATTAAATGCAAGATTCCAAGGAATATGCCTAGCACAGGGCTTTAGGTTTGTAGCTACCCAACAAGTATTGAATGTTTGTACTTACAAAAAACTCAAAACGTATGAGAGGAGAATTCTATCAAGTACTGTGTTGGGCACTGATGATGAAGGATCACAAACCATCCCAGGCTTCCAAGACAGAAAGGAACCATTTCCTTTTCTGCCTATCCAATCTCTCACATATTTTTCATAAACCCAGTTCAAATACCACCTGACCCCAACCGCTCCCATTTGCAGTACCTATCACACAGCCCATGCCTATGTCCTCTATAGCCTGACTGCGACTTAAGAACAGCGCCTGGAAGCTCTCTTAAAGAAACACTGTGGTGTAACTGAAGGCAAAGATTGTGAAAAAGCACAGAATGGCTAAAATTCCAATATCCCCATCGCCCAAGGCCCCATCTTTGTGGCCTTGGGCAAATCAGTTAATGTTTTTAAACCTTGCTCCCTCTTGGGAGACAAGGGTATACAAATACCATCTACATTACTGAGCTACTATAACGAATAAGGAGTATTTTAATTTTTATTGTTATTATTATTATTATTATTATTTGAGATGGAGTTTCGCTCTTGTTGCCCAGGCTGGAGTGCAAGGGCGCGATCTCGGCTCACCGCAACCTCCGCCTCCCAGGTTCAAGCGAGTCTCCTGCCTCAACCTCCCTAGTAGCTGGGATTACAGGCATGTGCCACCACGCCCGGCTAATTTTGTATTTTTAGTAGAGACGAGGTTTCTCCATGTTGGTCAGGCTGGTCTCGAACTCCCGACCTTAGGTGAACCGCCCGCCTCGGCCTCACAAAGTGCTGGGATTACAGGCATGAGCCACCGCGCCCGGCCAAGGGATATTTTTAAAACGTTAAAAACCGACCGAGTCAAATCCAGCGACTTAGTAGATGTTCAATAAAGCTTGTCTCCCTTCCTCGAAAGCGCTAGCGCTGTGATTTGCAGAGAGGCCGCGGCAACTCACGCCCTGGGCACCACCCGCCAGACGGTCCAGAGGTCTAAGACACCTCGGCCACCCCCCACCACCGCACTGGGCCTCACCTTGGTGGTCGTAGACGCTGATGTAGGAGATGCCCACGGCCATACACCACACCACGAGGCTCGCGATGTCCGAGAAGCTGGGTTCCTGCTCCACCTCAGTGATCACCAGGCCCATATGCACAGGCAGCTTCTCCAAGGAACGGCCGTCCGCGCGCCAGCGCATCCGGTGGTGGGCGGCGGCCAGGCACGACCCCCCGCGCGAGTGCCGGTGGTGACGGCGGTTCCTGCCGACTGCCGGGGGCTTGCGGAGCGTGAAGCCGAGCGGCGCTAGGACCGCGGCAGAAGCGGCGCGGCAGCAGCGCCGCCAGATCCAGTTCCAGGTGCCGAACCGAACGCGGAGCCAGGAGGTGAGCGTGCGGTGCAGACAGAGCAGCGCGTGCAGCACCCGCCACACCAGTTCGTACAGCCCCGTCATACTCTTGTGGCCCTCGGGCACCCCCTCTCCCTCCCGCCCACTCCCGCGGCGCGACGGCTTTTTATCCGCCCCTGCGGCCGGCGCGGGCCATAGCTCCGCGTCCCCCCGCCCCCCGAGCCCAAACCCCTTTCCACTGCCAACACCTCACCTCGCCCCCGCCGCCATCTTCCTCCTCTCTTGGCAGCCCCGCCCCCACTAGTACATGGACAGTTCTGATTGGCCAGCGTGGAATTCTGACGCGGCTTCTGGGTCCGAGAATATGGCCCAGCCCGGCAGAGTGAGAGAAGGCGCACGCCTGCGAATAGCCGGGCGGAGACCGCGGGCGCCCCCTGGTCGTGTGGAGGGCGATGAGCGAACGACCCTGGATTTTCTGAACGGAACCCCAACAAGGCACATGCGGTCGTCCATGCGATGGGCGCTTCCAGGGGACCCGCGCGTCCCTTGGGTCCAGGACGTCTTACAGTGTCTCCTCTGACGGCCCCCCCAAGAAACGGTTTCTGAGGAGTAAAAGTGTCCTGAGTGGACCGGAAATTACAAATGCCGGAAAGAACCTAGGGGTGGAAAGCAGCCCTCAGTGAGTGTTGAGGCTGGGAATCCACCAGGGTTCCCAAAAGTGTCCTCAAAGGCTGGAGTGGACCTGCTACTGTCTTTTATTCAGCCTCCCAGCTGAGGCTGGGAACGAAACTCTTTAGCCATGTTCCTGAAACACCCCTCTACCCATGGCATTCTCATCTAAGGTATCCTTTCTTGGCTGTACATTGCTTAGTACGTAAAAGAAAGGCTCTACAACTTGGTAGTCCAGTCACTTCATTCTTTTATTTCACTTATTCGGCAAGACTTTGACCAACCGCTGTGAGTTGGGTTTACAGTGGGGAGAAAAACAGGCATTGTGCCTGACTTCAATCACCGCCGCTGTTTGAGGTAGACTGCCCATCCAAGCCTTATCATCCCCTTTAACACCCTAATGTTTCTGTCCATCTGGACTTCGAAGTGGTCCTCTAGAATGGTTCTGTACTTCCCCGCGGCAAGTCTGTAGTGTCTTTGCCCTTTTTGTTCAAGCTGTTCTCCTGAATTCCTTATTCCCAGCTTGATATTGCCCACGTTCCAACCCATTTCTCAAGGTTCATCCTACATGCCACATCCTCTATCGTCATATATATGTGTGTGCGCAATACTATTTATATTACTTATATTTCTATAAGTACATATGTAAAGATTGGGGAGGTATTACAAAAACGCAGCTGTCTACACATACACATGTATGCACACATACTTACACACGTGTGTGTGCAAACAGTTGCATTTTTGTAACACCTACCTATTCTTCGTTCGCTAGAGCCTCTTTTTCCCCCTGGGAAACATCTGTTCACGTCTTGGCTATGTGACTTAATTTTTCTAACATTGTCCCTTTTTCAACTGTTCTCATTTCGGTTTCTAAGACTCATTTAACTTTACTTTAAAAGTTGAATCTCACGTCCATCTCCCTTTCGCAGTGCAATTTTCCTCCCTTTGGCAGTGCAGCCTGAAGAACTGAGGGCTGGGCACCAGGCATACCCTTCACACACTTGTTTCTCTCCTGGTCTCCTCTGCAGTAGCTCCTCTGATTATGGACAAAAGAAGGAGAGGTGAAAGGCCACGATCAGGGAAGCCTACAGTATTCTTCCTCACTGCCCATTGCTGCAGTTTATGCAGCTACATGATGCTTGTTAAGGAAGCTCCCTAGACACCGGTGTCCCATTGAGATTTGGCCATGTATTCTGCAGACCCCACTCCACCTCCCATGCTGACACCTTGCCACATTTCTGTAAAATACTCACTTCTTTGCCTCAATGTCTATCGGTTCTGACAAGATTAAAGACATCAATGTCATGTTCCTGTGGCCTGCTCTCAGGTGTGCAGGTGCAGACAGGCTCTATCTTCTGTATTTCTTTTTTCTTTTCTTTTCTTTTTTCCGAAACCGAGTTTCGCTCTTGTTTCCCGGGCTGGAGTGCAGTGGCGCGATCATAGCTCACTGCAACCTCCACCTCCTGGGTTCAAGCGATTCTCTTGCCTCAGCCTCCCAAGTAGCTGGGATTACAGGTGCCTGCCACCAGGCCCAGCTAATTTTTTTATATTTTTAGTAGAGACGGGGTTTCACCATGTTGGTCTATGAACTCCTGACCTCAGGTGATCCGCCGGCCTTGGCCTCCCAAAGTGCTGGGATTATAGGCGTGAGCCACTGCGCCCGGGCCCTGTATTTCTTTGGATTGCAAACTTAAGCAAAAGGATTCTGGCCACATGTCCATCTGACACACCAACATGCAGATCCTGGCATCTCTCCCAAGCCATTTCTTTGCTTGTTTTCCTCCTAGAGTTTCCTCCTGGTAGCAGGTTCCCTAGCTCCCAGGGATGTTCAACCTCCTAAAGAGTGGTGGGGCGGTGGTACCACTTTTCTTCTTTGTCAGCTGTTGGTAGGCTAGGGTTGGAAGTGTCTCATACAGAATAGTTCTCTGGGTGGCCTTGAACCAACACAGTTTCTTCCCCTTTTCTCACTTGTAGTTCTCGAGAATAACTGTAGAATGTGTTGGAATGCAATATACTGTAGACAAGGAAGAACTGACCAGAACAGCCTAGGCTGTGTTCCAGTCTCTTCTAGAAATAGGATGTCCTTCAACGAGTACTAGCCCAGCACATTCCATTGCCCTGTGGTAAAAAATGAGAGCAAACTGCTTTCTGGGGTCCCTTAGTTGTAGTGCAAGCGGTGCATGAGCCAATGAGATGCCATCCTCCCTAAGCCGTTTTCCTCAGCCTTGAGAGATATGGTCATCATGACTTACGCTTCTCTTGTCCTTTGCTGCCTGTCTGTAATAAACTCACTTCATGTAACTTGTGTGTGAGTGTTCTGTGTCACTGGACACTGGATATAGGAAAAGTGCAGTCCAAAATGCAGTGGGCTGAACCGGTAACCAGTGCACAGAGAACGTGCTTTGCATCTGGTGGTTGCTGTCAACTTCAGGCTTCTTCACTGTACTTAGAAGGAGGTGGACTCAGTGCCTTTTGTTCTCAACTATAATTCTGGAGTAACAGGAAAGTCACACTGGATGTCTTGCTCTGAAGATACTTGGAATCTGAAGTTTATGGAGTCCCCTCTCTTCTAAAGATTTTCTTCTTTTGTCATTTCAAAACAGCAGTAAATGTGGCACATTTAGGAACTTAGGGGTTCTGAATATAATGTTTGGATTTCTTAAATACCATTTAACCTTCCACCCCAAAATTTTACAAAGTACAGAAAAATACAGAAAGAGTTATCCAGCCTCAGACTCTTAAGTCCCAAGACATTATGGGGACGGTATTTCATTTACTTTTCAGTTTACAAAATGCTTTACATTATCTTAATCTCCACAACCACTGCTACTTTTACTGTCTCCATAATTTTACCTTTTTCCAGAATGTTACACAGTTGGAGTCACACGGTATATAGCCTTTTCTTACTGCCTTATTCCACTTACTAATATGCATTTAAGCTTGTCCATGTCTTTGCATGATTTCATACCTCATTTCTTTTCAGTGCTGAATAATATTTCACTGCTGGATGTACCACAGAACTTATATGTTCACCTACTGAAGGACAACTTGGTGGCTTCCAAGTTTTAGCAATTATAAATAAAACTGCTATAAATATCAGTGTGCAGGTTTTGTGTAGATACAGGTTTTCAACTTATTTGGATAAGTACCAAGGAAAAGGCCAGGTACAGTGGCTGACTCCTATAATCCCAGCACTTTGGGAGGCCAAAGCAGACTGAGCGCTTGAGCTCAGGAATTTGAGACCAGCCTGGGCAACATGGTGAAAACCTGTCTCTACCAAAAATGCAAAAAATTAGCTGGGCATGGTGGCAGGTGCCTGTGGTCTCAGCTACTTGGGAGGCTGAGGTGGGAGGATCACTTGAGCCCAGGAGGTTGAGGTTGCAGTGAGCTGGGATCGCACCCCTGGACTCCTGCCTCGGTGACAGAGTGAGACCCCATCTCTGGAAAAAAAAAAAAAAGAAAGAAAATACCAAGGACCACAATTGTTGAATCATACAGCAAGAGTATGTTCAGTTTTGCAAGAAACTGTCAAAATGACTTCCAAAGAGTCTATACTGTTTTGCATTTCCACCAGCAATGAATGAGTTCATATTGTTCCACATCCTTGCCAGCATTTATATTGTTAGTGTTTTGGATTTCGGTTGTTAGTGTTTTGAATTTTGGCTGTTCTAATAGGTGTATAGCAGTATTTCATTGTTTGAATTTGCAATTCCCTAATGACTTACGATGTTGGCATCTTTCTGTATGCTTATTTGCCATTGTCCATATTCTTTGATGAGGTGTCTGTTCAGTTCTGTTAAGACCCCGTTTTAAAATGAGGTTGTTTGTTTTCTTATTGTTGAGTTTTTAGAGTTCTTTGTACATTTTGGATAACAGTCCTTTATCAGATATGTCTTTTGCAAGTATTTTGTCCCAGTCTGTGGCTGGTCTTCTCATTCTCTTGATAGTATCTTTTGCAGAACCAAAGTTTAAATTTTAGTAGGGTCAAACTTATCAATTATTTTTTCACAGATTGTGCCGTTGGTAGTTGTATATTAGTCTGTTCTCACACTGCTAATAAAGACATACCTGAGACTGGGTAATTTATAAAGGAAAGAGGTTTAGTTGACTCACGGTTCCACATGGCTGGGGAGGCCTCATAATCATGGCACAAGGTGAATGAGGAACAAAGTCATGTCTTAAATGGTGGCAGGTAAGAGAGCTTGCACCAGGGAACTCGTATTTATAAAACCATAGATCTTGTGAGACTTAATCACTACCGAAAGAACATTATGGGGGAAATCATTCCCATAGTTCAATTACTTCCACCCAGCCCTGCTCTTGACACATGAGGATTATTACAGTTCAAGATGAGATTTGGGTGAGTACACAGCCAAACCATATCGTTCCACCCCAGCCCCTCTCAAGTCTCATGTCCTCACGTTTCAAAACCAATCATGCCTTCCCAACAGCCCCCCAAAGTCTTAACTCGTTTCAGCATTAACTCAAAAGTCCACAGCCGCAAGTCTCATCTGTGACAAGGCTCCTGAGCCTGTAAGATCAAAAGCAAGTTAATTACTTCCTAGATACAATAGGGGTACAGGCAATGGGTACCTACACCCATTCCAAATGGGAGAAATTGGCCAAAACAAAGGGGCTACAGGCCCCATGCAAGACTGAAATCCAACAGGACAATCGTTAAATCTTAAAGTTCCAAAATGATCTCCTTTGACTCCATGTCTCACATCCAGGCCACACTGATGCAAGAGGTTGGCTCCCATGGCCTTGGGCAGCTCCGCCTCTGTGGCTTTGCAGGGTACAGCCCTGCTCCTGGTGTTGAGTGTTGTTGAGTGTGGACTGGTGTTGAGTGTCTGCAGCTTTTCCAGGTGCATGGTACAAGCTGTCAGTGGATCTACCATTCTGTGGTCTGGAGGACGATGGCCCTCTTCTCACATGTCCACCAGACAGTGCCCAGTGGGAACTCTGTATGGGGACTCCAACCCCACATTTCCCTTTCACACTGCCCTAGCAAAGGTTCTCCATGAGGGCCCTGCACCTGCAGCACACCTCTGCCTGGACATTCAGACATTTCCATACGTCCTCTAAAATCTAGACTGAGGTCCCCAAACCTCAATTCTTGTTTTCTGCACACTGTAGGACCAACACCATGTGGAAGCTGCCAAGGCTTGGGGCTTGCACCCTCTGAAGTAACAACCTCTTACCTTGGACCCTTTTAGCCATGGGCTGGAACGGCTGAGACATGGAGCACCAAGTCCAGAGGTTGCCCACAGCAGAGGGGCCCTGGACCTGGACCAGGACTAGGAAACTATTTTTCCCTCCCAAGCCTCCTGGCCTGTGATAGGAAGGGCTGCTGTGAAGCTCTCTGACATGCCCTGGAGACATTTCCACCCCCCCCCCACCTTGTTTTGGTGATTAGCATTTGGCTCCTAGTTACTTATGCAAATTTCTGCAGCCAGCTTGAATTTCTCCCCAGAAAATGGATTTTTCTCTTCTACTGCATTGTCGGCTGCAAACGTTTCAAACTTTTAGGCTCAGCTTCCTCTTGAACACTTTGCCACTTAGAAATTTCTTCTACCAGATACCCTAAATCATGTGTCTCAAGTTCATAGTTCCACAGATTTGCGGCAGGGGCGAAATGCCGCATGTCACTCTTTGCATAGCAAGAGTGACCTTTATTCCAGCTCCCAACAAACTCCTCATCTCCATCTGAGACCACCTCAGCCTGGACTTTATTATCCATATCACTATCAGCATTTGGGTCAAAGCCATTCAACAGGCCTCTGGGAAGTTCCAAATTTTCCCACATCTTCCTGTCCTCTTCTGAGCCCTCCAAACTGTTCCATCCTCATCTGTTACCCAGTTCCAAAGTCGCTTTCACATTTTTTGATATCTTTACAGCAGCACTCCACTCTCAGTGCCAATTTACTCTATTAGTCTGTTCTCACACTGCTAATAAAGACGTACCTGAGACTGGGTAATTTATAAAGGAAATAAATTTAATTGACTCAGGCCCCAAGGGCTCTTTAGGCAATAGGTAATAAATTCTGCCAGCACCGGATCCTTTCCTTCTAGGAAGCAGGTTCCCTCTGGCCCAGGGTATATCTGGAAATGTCATCTGGGAGCTAGGGCCTAGAATGGAGACTCATGACTCTACCTAGTGCTCTATTCTACTGTGGCTAAGCTGGTGTCCAAGTTGCAAGACAAAGTCCTCTTTGTTCTTCCCTCTCCTCTCCTCAAACAACAAAACAATTCTGCTGTTACGTACACACATAATAAGGATTTTTCTATCTTCTTGAAGAATTGACCTTATCATTATACAGTGCTTCTCTTTATTACTGACAAGTTTCCTTGCTCAGAAGTCTCCTCTGTCTGAAATTAATATAGCTACTCTTGCTTTCTTTGGTTAGTGTTAGCCTGGTATATCTTTATCCATCTTTTTACTTTTAATTTATGTATTTTACATTTAAAGTGGGGGTCTTATGGAAAGCATATCATTGGATCTTGTTTTTAGATTCACTTTGACAATCTCTGTTTGTTTTTTTTTTAACTGACCCAACTGAGGAACAAATTATCTGATTTTTAATTAGTATATTTAGACCATTCATGTTTAAAGTGATTACTGATATAGCTGAATTAATATTTACTGTATTTGTTCCTTTTGTCTATTTGCTGTACTTGTTTTTTGTTTGTATTTGTGTCTTCCACCTTTTTTCTGTCTCTTATGGTTTAAATTGAGCCTTTTATATGATTCCATATACTCTCTTAGCATACCAGTCATACCTCTTTTTTTTTTTTTTTTTTTTTTTTTTTTTTTTTTTTTTTTTTTTACTGTTTTTAATGGTTGTCCTAGAGTTTGCAATATATATTTATAAATAATCCAGGTCCACTTTCAAGTAACACTATACTTCTTCATGGGTAGTACAAGTACCTTGTAATAACAAAATAATCCTAATTCCTTTTTCCTATTTCCTTTTATAATTCCTATCATTCATTTCACTTATACATATGCATATGTACACATATAATATCTATGCATACATAATCAAATATATATGCTCATATAATTGAATACATTGTTGAAGTTACCATTTTGAACACACTGTTACCTGTTAGATCAATTAAGAATTAGAAAAATAAATTCATTTATTTTACCTTCACTTTTTATTCTTTATTGCTCTTTGTTTCTTTATTTAGATCTGAGCTTCTAACCTATCTCATTTGCCTTCTGTCTGAAGAACTTCTTTTTAACATTTCTTATAAAGCAAATCTGCTGACAACAAACACCCTCAATTTTTGTCTGTCTGAGAAAGTTTTTTTTCCTTCACTTTTGAAGCATAATTTTGCAGGGTACAGAGTTCTAGATTAGTGGGATTTTTCCTTTCAACACTAATATATTTCACTCTACTCTTTTCTTGTTTGCATAGTTTCTGAGAAGCTGGATGTAATTCTTATATTTGCTCCTTCATAGGTGTTTTTTCTCTCTGACTTCTTTCAAGACATTTTCCTTATCTTTGACTTTTTGAAGTTTGAATATGATATGCCTAGGTTTAGTTTTGGGGGCATTTATGCTGCTTGGTATTCTATGAGCCTCCTGACCCTGTAGTTTGGTATCTGATATTACTTTGGGGGAAATTCTCAGTTGTTATTGCTTCAAATATTTTTTTTTTCTTTTTCTCTTCTTCTTTTTCTGGAATCTCTATTTAACCTAGCTACACAATTTTTAGTTGTCCCAACCGTTCTTAGATATCCTGTTTATTTTCCTCCTCAATCTTTTCTGTGTTTACTTTTCTGTTTTGGAATCTCTAGTGGTATACCCTCAAGCTCAGAGATATTTTTCCTCAACCACGTGCAGTCTACTAATGAGCCCATCAAAAGCATTCTTCATTTCTGCTACAGTAATTTTGATCTCTAACATTTCTTTTTTATTCTTTCTTAGAGTTTCCATCTCTGCTTACATTGCCTATCTATTTTTGCATGCTGTCTACTTTATCCATGAGAGTCCTTAGGATATTAATCACAGTTGTTTTAAATTCCTGGTCTGATAATTTCAACATCTGTGCCATATCTGAGTCTGATTCTGAATTCATGCTCTTTTTCAAACTGTATTTTTTGCCTGTTAGTATGCCTTGCAATTTTTTGTTGATAGCCAGACTTGATGTGCTGGGTAAAAGGAACTGCTGTATATATACTATTGGTGATGTGGTTGTAAGGTACCTGTTTTTGTAAAGTTTTATTGGAAAACAGCCACATCCATTCATTTATGAATACGGTGGTTTGTGGCAGAGTTGAGTAGTAACAACAGAGAACTCAAGGCCCACAAAGTCTAAAATATATATATATTGGGTTGTACCCATAAAAAGTTTGCCAACACCTGATTTAGATTATAAAGTGTCTTCAGTAAAAGGAACTTTATTCTTATTGGCTTTAGAGGCTAAAAAGTATTATATACATCTAATATTCCTAGAACTCCCAGATAATAAGAAACTATTAATATGTACTAGTTTTTTAGGGGGTGAAATCCCATTTTGACAAAAACTACTAGGTCACAAGCATTTTTATTTAGCAATCCAAAATCCTTAGGTAAATCACACTGGCTTGATAGTTTGGGTTTTTAAAAAAATGTCTAAGTTCATTCCCTGGATTTATCTTCACATAAAGAAACTAGTCAGTATAAACTTCCTGAATTTTTGCACTGAGTTACTGATCAGATACATTACTCCCATATAATGTTTTAAATTAGGAAAAATATAAAATTATAAACTCAACAGTTTAGAACTATATAAATTCTGAGAAACTTTTTATATCAACATTAATTGTGATCTGTAATGTATCATCTTAAATAGAATTTCCAAAATCTTTAATTAACTTTAAGACCTGGAATAATATGAAATCAGGTTAGTTAATTGAGTAATTGATATAAGTTGCATCAATAACTTCTAAGTAACATAGAATACTGAAACATTGGTCATATTCTTATATATACACATTGATACATATGTATATGTATATACATTCAGTGTGTGTGTATATATATTCCACCAACCTAGAACTGTGTACCCTGCAAAATTATACTTCAAAAGTGAAGGAAAAAGAAACTTAGACAAAAATTGAGGGTGTTTGTTTTCAGTAGATTTGCCTTACAAGGAATGTTAAAAGAAGTTATTCAGAGAGAAGGCAAATGAGATAGGTTAGAAACTCAGATCTAAATAAACATACATAAATACACACTAAATGTATATACACACACAAATATATATTACTGTATGTATCTGTGTATTTATAGTGTATGCTCTATATATAAAAGATTGACTAATTTGATTATCTGAAGGATTAAGGGAGGATACCACCCCTCATATTGTCTTATGCCCAATTTCTGCCTCCAAAGAAAGAAGTAAAAACTAAAAGGCAGAAATGAAATCCACAGGCAGACAGCCTGGCGCCTGTGCCCTGGGCCTGGTAGTTAAAGATCGACCCCTGACCTAACCGGTTATGTTATCTATAGATTCCAGACATTGTATGGAAAAGCATTGTAAAAATCCCTGTCCTGTTCTGTTCTGATCTGATTACTGGTGCATGCAGCCCCCAGTCACGTACCCTCTGCTTGCTCAATCGATCACGACCCTGTCACGCGCACCCCCTTAGAGTTGTGAGCCCTTAAAAGGGACAGGAATTGCTCACTCAGGGAGCTCAGCTCTTGAGACAGGAGTCTTGCCAATGCCCCCAGCCGAATAAATCCCTTCCTTCTTAAACTCAATGTCTGAGTAGTTTTGTCTGCGGCTTGTCCTGCTACAGGATAACTTTTTTTTTTTTTTCCGAGATGGAGTTTCTCTCTTGTCACCCAGGCTGGAGTGCAGTGGTGCGATCTTGGCTCACTGCAACCTCCACCTCCCGGGTTCAAGCAATTCTCCTGCCTCAGCCTCCCAAGTAGCTGGGATTACAGACGCCCGCCACCATGCCTGACTAATTTTTTGTATTTTTAGTAGAGACAGGGTTACACCATGTTAAGCAGGCTGGTCTTAAACTCCTGACCTCAGGTAATCTGCCCGCTTTGGCCTCCCAAAGTGCTGGGATTACAGGTGTGAGCCACTGCACCTGGCCAGGAATAATTTTTTCTATAAGATGAAAGACATCATAATGCAAGTCAAAAGGAAAATATTTTGGGATAAAATGCTACTCATATATCTGACAAAATAGAGATAATATCCCTACTATAAAATAAACCTTACAAATTGATCTTTAGAAAAGACGAGAGCTCGATTGCTTAATGGGCAAAGTATATGAATAGGTAATTAACAGAAGAGGAGATGCAAAGCCTAAAAAATATGTAAAAACCTGTTCAATCTTACTAGTGGTCAGGAAAGTAAAAAATGAATTAATGAGATACCATTATTTTCACCCATCGGATTGGCAGAAAGTAAAGACTGTACATAGATGCTGATGACTGCCCATAAACAGGGACCCACAACACTGCTGTTAGAGTGTGAGTCAACACAACATTTGGAGGAAGTAATCTTTGTACAATTATCTGGTGGGGTTAATTACAATTGAAAATAGGCTGAGCACGGTGGCTCACACTGAGGAAAGAGACAGACCCTCTCATATTGTTTTATACTCAGTACCTGTTTTAAGAAAAAACAAGGACATGAAACCAAAGACAGGCAGCCCGGCGCCAGGCCCAAAACCTGGCCTGGGCCTGCTTGGCCTAAACCTAGTAGTTAAAAATCAACTCATAACTTAGAAACCGATGTTATTCATAGATTCCAGACATTGTATAGAAGAACATTGTGAAACTCCCTGCCCTGTTCTGTTTCTCTCTATCAGTGCATGAAACCCCTGTTACGTATCCCCTAGATTGCTCAATCGATCACGACCCTTTCATATGAAATCTTTAGTGTTGGAGCCCTTAAAAGGAACAGAAATTGTGCACTTGGAGAGCTCAGATTTTAAGGCAGTAGCTTGCCGATGCTCCCAGCCGAGTAAAGCCCTTCCTTCTACAACTCTGAGAGGTTTTGTCTGTGGCTCCTCCTGCTACATTTCTTGGTTTCCTGACTGGGAAGTGAGGTAACTGACAGATGACTGAGGCAGCCCCTTAGGCAGCTTAGGCCTGCCCTGTGGAGCATCCTGCAGGGGACTCCGGCCAACCTGAGTAACATGATCCAAAGAGCGCTCCCGGGTAGGCAATTGCCCCGGTGGAATGCCTCACCAGAGCAGCACATAGCAGGCCCCTGTGGAGGATTAACACAGTGGCTGAACACCGGGAAGGAACTGGCACTTGGATTCCAGACATCTGAAACTTGGAAAGACTAGTCTTTGGAACTTACCTGCTCCATTTGAGTGGAAGCGTGGCCTGATCACCCACGGCGTGCCTTTATCGGCGCTTTGGTGTTGGTTTTGGTTTTGACTTGGTTGAAATTGCTTGACAGGACCAGTCTTGGGAACTTGCCCACTCCATTTGAGTGGAAGCGTGGCCTGATCACCCACGGTGTGCCTGTACCGGCACCTTGGTTTTTGTTTTTGGCTTGACTTGGATTGCTTGATACTTTGGTTTTGGTTTTGACCTGGCTTAGATTTCTGTATACTCTCATTTTGGTTTTGATTTTGGTTTGGTGTAAACTGCAGAAGTGTGTGTGCCCTTTTTACCTGTTTTGTGTTTTGTGGTGTGCGTGTGGTGTGAGCGTGGTGTTTTGTCTCAAAGAAGCATGGGTCAGGCACAAATAAGCCCACCCCACTAGGAACTATGTTAAAAAAAATTCAAGAAAAGAAAAAAAGAGGGGAGGCAGAATTTATATAAAAAGAATATTGTATGGTAAATTCTTGTCCTGAAATAAATTAACTGGTTATTAAAAAAAAAAAAATGTTTGTAATAAGTCAGAAAGTTAAGACATCTTGAAAAATTGTCTGCAAAAGTCATGAAAGAAAAAAGTTATAAAAAATTATGCAAAAAATGTTGTATAATTTAAAAGTAATAAGGCCCCCTGAGTACTATTGAAAAAACAGTTTATGTGCAAAGTGTATAAGACAATTAAAATATACCTTTGGTAAAAAGATTATAAGGAGGCATAAGAATGTGAATTTTTACCTACATTAAAAGGTTAAAAAAATTATTGTTTTAAAAGTTTAAGCAAGTTTTAAAACGTTAATTGTAAAGAAAATTCTGTGTGTAAACATATTAGCTAAAGTTAAAAAAGGTATCCAGTTTTTCTGTGAACTAGACATTAAAGTAAAAATGCAACAGGTTTTTCTTAAACCATCAACCTGCTCTTTAACAAAAATTATAAAAAGACTCTATAAAATCTTACCTTATGGGGCCGGGCGCGGTGGCTCAAGCCTGTAATCCCAGCACTTTGGGAGGCCGAGATGGGCGGATCACCAGGAGATCGAGACCATCCTGGCTAACAAGGTGAAACGCCGTCTCTACTAAAAAGTACAAAAAACTAGTGGGCGAGGTGGCGGGCGCCTGTAGTCCCAGCTACTCAGGAGGCTGAGGCAGGAGAATGGCGTAAACCCGGGAGGCGGAGCTTGCAATGAGCTGAGATCCGGCCACTGCACTCCAGCCTGGGCAACAGAGTGAGACTCCGTCTCAAAAAAAAAAAAAATCTTACCTTATGGTCAAACATAAAAAATTGGATAAATATGTGTACAAGGTTTTATTAAAATTAAGTTTAACATTAATAACACACTAATATAAAGGTAAAATTTAGCTTATCTGGTATAAAAATCATACACAAAGCATTATTAAATATAAAATGGTGTTTAGCTTTCTTTGGTCTAAAAACTAATAAAGATAGGTCCTAAAGGAAACATTTATTTTACTAGAGGATCATAGACGTTAAGGACTTAAAACAAACTTTGGCAATTAAGACAGCATACCAAGATGCAAATGCCTGGTTAAAATGGATCAAATGTTCCATCTGCACGTTAAACAAAAGCAATTGTTATGCTTGTGCACATGGCAGGCCAGAGGCCCTGATTGTCCCCCTTCCACTAAGGTGGTCCTCCAGTCAACCACGCATGGGCTGCATGGTAGCTCTTTTCCAGGATTCTACAGCCTGGAGTAATAAGTCATGCCAAGCTCTCTCTGCTATATCCCAAAGTCCCTGCAGATCAGCCCCCCGAGGGCCATCCAGCTTCCGTCTCCCAACACTAAGTTCACTTCGAGTCTCTCACGGCAGGGAGGAGACTTAGCATTCCTTGGAGACCTGAAGGGATGCAGTGAGCTTAAGAATTTTTAAGAGCTTATCAATCAGTTAGCCCTTTTTCATCCGTGAGTGGATGTGTGGTGGTATTGTGGTGGACCTTTACTGGGCACTCTGCCAAATAACTAGAGTGGCACTTGTGCTTTAGTCCATTTGGCTATCCCTTTCACTCTGGCATTTCATCAACCAGAGGAAAAACTAAATAAAAAATAAAAACATGTCATCGTAAAGCGAGAGAAGCCCCTTATAGGTCTTTCAACTCTCACATCTATTAGGTTGCAACTGGAGCCCCGCAAGGAATACCAGATCAATTTAAAGCTTGAAATCAAATAGTTACAGGATTTAAGTTAATATTTTGGTAAATGACAGTCAATAAAAATGTAAATTAGATAAACTACATCTATTACAACCAACAGCAACGAGCTTTTCATGAGTTAAAAAGAAAAACTCATGTCGGCCCCAGCCCTGAGGCTACCTGACCTGACAAAACTCTTTACACTCTATGTATCAAAAAGAGAAAAAATGGCAGTTGGAGTTTTAACCCAGACTGTAGGGCCCTGGCCAAGGGCAGTGGCCCATCTCTCAAAACAACTAAACAGGGTTTCCAAAGACCGGCCCCCATGTCCAAGGGCCCTGGCAGCAACAGCCCTGTTAGCATAAGAAGCAGATAAGCTAACTCTTAGGCAAAACCTAAAGTGCCCCCATGCTGTGGTGATTTTAATAAATACCAAAGGACACCATTAGCTAATAAATGCTAGACTAACTAAATACCAAAGCTTGCTCTGTGAAAATCCCCGCATAACCATTGAAGTTTGCAGTACCCTAAATCTGCCACCTTGCTCCTGGTGTCAGAGAACCCAGTTAAACATAACCGTATAAAAGCATTGGACTCAGTTTATTCTAGTGGGCCCAACCTCCAAGACCATCCTTAAACATCAGTAGACCGGGAGCTGTACATGGATGGGAGCAGCTTTGCCAACCCCTGCAAAGTGACTCTGAAAAAGACAACAAGCCCTGCTCCAGTCACACCTGGAAGCTGACTGGTCCACACATGGCCGAAGCATGAGGAAACTCATTGCAGGACTCATTTTCCTTAAAATTTGGACTTGTACAGTAAGGACTTCAACTGACCTTCCTCAGACTGAGGGCTGTTCCCAGTATATACATCAAGTCACTGAAGTAGGACAAAAGATTGCTACAGTCCCATAATTTTATAGTTATTGTAAGTGTACCAGGACTCTAAAAGAAACTTGTTTGTATAATGCTATTCTATCCAAGGTATGTAGCCCAGGAAATAACCAACCTGATGCATGTTATGACCCATTTTAAGCCTCCCATGATCACAGTTTTTAAAATAAAATTAAAGACTGGTCCTTTTCTAGGCGACACAAATAAAGTAATAGCTATGACAGAAGAAAGAGGAGTCTCCAAGCATATAACCCTAAAATTTAATGCTTTTGCCACTATCAATAGCAATCAGCATAGAATAAGATGCAGTTCTTTAAATTAAAAAAAAAAAAAAAGTTACACGGCAGGAAATAATTATATCTGCCCTGAATTAAGCTCATGCGCAAATGTGTGTAATTACTGGTCTTATGTCATCTAGACTACTTTAAAAAAGGATGAATAAAATCCTGTTTAGCTCCAAACAGGAGAAGGCAGCCCCTCTTATATGAGTGGAAGCTGCAACCCCTTGAAATTAATAATTACAAATCCCTTAAACCCAAGGTAAAAAAAAATAAAAAATAAAAAAGGAGAACACGTATCTCTGGGCATCAATAGGAAAAGACTAGGTCCTACAGTAAATATCTTAGTAAAAGAGGAGGTTCGTAAACTCTCTTTGGAACCAGTATTTCAGACTTTCTATAGTAAACTAAATGTGCCAGCACCAGAGACTCCAGGAAAAACCAGAAATTTGTTTTTGCAATTAGCCGAGCATGTAGCCCAGTCTCTAAATGTCACTTCATGTTATGTTCATGAAAAAACTGTAATAAGAGATCAGTGACCACAAGAAACACAAGAATTAGTGCCTACAGACCCAGTTCCTGATGAATTCCTGGCCCCCCCCAAAAAAAAAATCACCCTGATCATCTCTAGGTTCTAAAAGTCTCAATTATTGGACAATATTGCATAGCTAAAAAAATTTAAAAATTCACTCATTCTGTAAGATGACTTAGTTGTCTGGGGCAAAAACTGTATAATGGTACCACACACACACACACACACACACACACACACACAACCAGTTACATGGTGGAGTTCCAGTTACACAGAAAGAGATCCATTCAGTAAATTTTCAAGGTTGCAGACTGTCTGGGCCCACCCAGAATTCCACCAGAACTAGACTGCTCCCCACCGGGTTGTACTGGATATGCAGACATAGAGCCTATGCTAAGCTGCCTGACCAGTGGACACGTAGTTGTGTTATTGGCACTATTAAACCATTTTTCTTCCTACTGCCCATAAAAACAGGCGAACTCCTGGGCTTCCCTGCCTATGCTTCCCACGGAAAATGAAGCATAGCCATAGGTAATTGGAAAGATGATAAATTACCTCCTAAAAAAATTATACAATACTATAGGCCTGCCACTTAGACACAAGATGGCTCTTGGGGATACTGGACCCCCATTTACATGCTCAACCAAATCATATGGTTGCAAGCTGTTTTAAAAATCATCACTAATAAAACCAGTCAAGTATTTTTTATCAAAATACTCAGATAAAAAATGCTATCTATCAAAATAGATTGGCTCTTGACTACTTGCTAGCAACTGAAAAAGAGGTCTATAAGAAATGTAACCTTACTAATTACTGTCTACACATAGATAATCCAAAGCAAGTAGTTAAAAATATGACAAAACCAACACATGTGCCCGTACAAGTGTAGCACAAATTCGACCCTGAAGCTGTGTTTAAAAATTAGTTCCCAGCACTAGGAGGATTTAAAACTCTTATAATGAAAGTTATAATAGTAATAAGAACCTGCTTACTGCTCTCTTGTTTGCTACCTGTACTTCTTCAAATGATAAAAAGCTTCATTGCTACCTTAGTTCACCAAAATGCTTCAGCACAAGTATACTATATAAATCACTATCAATCTATTGCACAAAAAGACATAAGTAGTAAAAATAAGAGTGAGAACTCCCACTAATAAAAAGTGAGAGTCTCAAAGGGGGGAAATGAGGAGAGAGATCCTCTCATATTGTTTTATATTGTTTTATACTCAGTACCTGTTTTAAGAAAAAACAAGGAAGTGAAACTAAAGACAGCCCAGCGCCAGGCCCAAAACCTGGCCTAAGCCTGCCTGGCCTAAACCTAATAGTTAAAAATCAACTCATAACTTAGAAACCGATGTTATTCATAGATTCCAGACATTGTATAGAACATTGTCAAGCTCTCTACCCTGTTCTGTTTCTCTCTATCAGTGCATGAAACCCCTGTCATATATCCCCTAGATTGCTCAATTGATCACGACCCTTTCATATGAAATCTTTAGTGTTGTGAGCCCTTAAAAAGGATAGAAATTGTGCACTTGGAGAGCTCAGATTTTAAGGCAGTAGCTTGCCAATGCTCCCAGCTGAATAAAGCCCTTCCTTCTACAACTAGGTGTCTGAGAGGTTTTGTCTGCGGCTCGTCCTGCTACAACACCTGTAATCCCAGCACTTTGTGAGGCTGAGGTGGGAGGATCTCTTAAGGCCACAAGTTCAAGACCAGCCTAGGCAACAGAGCAAGCCCCCACTTCTACAAAAATATAAAAATAAAAATAAATGGGCTGGGTATGGTGCTGAGAGTTTGTAATCCCAGCTACTTGGGAGACTGAATCAGAAGAATAGTTTAAACCCAGTGTCTCACATGTCCATGTGAAGAGACCACCAAACAGGCTTTGTGTGAGCAACAAGGCTGTTTATTTCACCTGGGTGCAGGTAGGCTTGAGTCCATAAAGAGAGTCAGCAAAGGGTGGTGGGATTATCATTAGTTCTTATTGGTTTTGGGATAGGCGGTGGAGTTAGGAGCAATGTTTTGTGGGCAGGGGATGGATCTTACAAAGTACATTCTCAAGGGTAGGGAGAATTACAAAGAACCTTCTTAAGGGTGGGGGAGATTACAAAGTACATTGATCAGTTAGGGTGGGGCAGAAACAAATCACAATGGTGGAATGTCATCAGTTAAGGCTATTTTCACTTCTTTTGTGGATCTTCACTTGCTTCAGGCCATCTGGATGTATACGTGCAGGTCACAGGAGATATGATGGCTTAACTTGGGCTCAAAGGCCTGACACCCAGGCGTTCAAGGCTGCAGTGAGCCAAGATCATGCCACTGCACTGTAGCCTGGGTGACAGAGCAAGATCCTGTATCTTAAAAATGAACAAACAAAGAAGAAACAAAAGAAAAGAAAAGAAAACAAAACAAACACATAACCAACACAGGGATCTCAGTTTGGAATTTCATTATATTTCCAGGTGAATCATGAGCTACTTTTCATACAATACATGGAAATTTATTGCCTATTCAGACAATTTTCGGTGACATTGGGAATTGAGGGAAAAAAAAGTGGTTGATAAATTCTAAATAAGAAATTAGTACTATAGGCCTGAATAACAGTGATTTAATCCAGGGTGAGGGAGGTTGTGGCAGTTGTGGGGTTGTGTGGTGTGGAAGAGAATAGATTGAGCAAAATGACTATATACTAAGTATTTTTCTAATATGGAGATTGATTGGGTTAAGAACACTCCCACTCTGAAGGCAATCATCAGTGACTTTTGAATGTTGAAAATAGGTATTAAATAAAATCCTTTATATTGGATTCTTAAAAAACGTGTTTTGTGGAAACCCATAGAGAATATTAAAACAATATCTTGCCTCAGAAAAAGATGGGGAAATCCATTACACCACCTCTGTCCTGTCAAAAACAGATGCCACCTAGAATAAAGGCAATCCTAGGGCTGAGACTATGCTAGTAAGACCCCTGAATCAAACCATTAAGATAATCCATTTTTATTAACTAGGACGACACCAGTTCCATAAAGTTTATTCTCACAAACCTGTGCTTCGGGCACTTTTACCATTCCCTGGGGTTTCAGACTGATATGCCAGCAAGAATCCAATTTAATTCCCCATCAATTATGGTATGTGATGCAAAAACATTGAGTTTCTGGGTGACTTATAAAGACAGCAGTTATTTCATTTGTGTGCATATTTGGCTAAGCAAATTTAGCTAAGAGCAAAATATCAAATTAACTAAATGATGAGTGACATAACTGAGCCATGACGCATGACAAAGAGAGCTTTAGAAAATTATTATTCTGTAATCCCAGCACTTTGGGAGGCAAAGGCAGGCGAATCACAAGGTCAAAAGTTCGAGACCAGCCTGGCCAACATGGTGAAACCGCATCTCTACTAAAAATACAAAAAATTAGCTGGGCATGGTGGCGAGCACCTGTAACACTAGCTAATTGGGAGGCTGAGTCTGGAGAATCACTTGAACCCAGGAGGTGGAGGTTGCAGTGAGCCGAAATCACACCACTGCACTCCAGCTTGGGCAATAGTGCAAGACTCCATTTCAAAAAAAAAAAAAAAAATTGTTATTATTCAGTTTCTTAGTGTTGGTGAAACTCATATAATCTACAGATAAAAATCATGAAAGAGCTAAATGCCATCAGATCCTTCTAACCTCCTTTCCCCCACATGAATGGCTGTTTTATAATGAGAGCAGACTCTTCGGCTATAGCCTCAACACCACAGCATTATTTGCTGAGGGGCGATAGTAAACACCTATAGAGAAAAAAACAATTCCTTCTAAGGAAGGAGAGTTTTCTGACCATCAGCCTTGAAGTTAACTTTCCCTTCTACAGCCAAGACATCCATGAACATCCTCTCTCTGAAGTAAGGGAGGAGACTCACAGGTGCAACTAAGCAGATTTGGAGAAGACTTTTGAGCCCCTTTGCAAAGGCATTAGCAGAAAGCCCGCATCAGAGGTAGATAAGTCTACAGCGTTTCCTGCTATTGTATATATTGCATAGCAGAAATTTAAAAACTAGCCAAAGAAACCCGTTAAAGTTGATAAATTTTGAACAATTCTGAGTAGATACTAAGAATGCTGTTTAGTGAAAATATCAGCTCTGATCAAAGCAGTAATTTCCAGTGAGACCATGTGTATGCCAGAAAAAAGCACTAGCTCCTTTTCATTTATTTCAGCTCTTGCTTCTTAGGTTCCAAACTGGGATGACGTTCTCACCCACTAACCCAAGGCTGTATGGGAGATTAGTCCATCTAAGAACAAGCAAGCCCTTGCAGGGGCCAACTTAAAGGCTCCAACCAGAATTTGTATTACCAAGGGAGCAGCCCATAGACTGTATACGAACAGGCAATGGCTCAGTTCTGACTCTTTTCAGGGCTAAGCAACCGTAATTTGTAATGTTTGGGGTCCATGGAGAAAAGACAGGGGCCTTCAGCATAGACGCATGCTGTCCACTGCATAACCAGGGGGAAACCATTTACATGTGACCATATGACTGGCATCTGGGATATTGAGCAATGTCTCCATTGGGAGAGAGGAGCAGATTTGCAAATTATGGGGAGCAGATAGAAAAATGTCTTTTTTTATATAGGTTTTACTCAAGAAAATTAACTCTAGGAGATATTGCTATAATACTTAATTTACAGAGGCCGGGCGCGGTGGCTCAAGCCTGTAATCCCAGCACTTTGGGAGGCCGAGGCGGGCGGATCACAAGGTCAGGAGATCGAGACCACAGTGAAACCCCGTCTCTACTAAAAATACAAAAAATTAGCCGGGCGCGGTGGCCGGCGCCTGTAGTCCCAGCTACTCAGGAGGCGGAGGCAGGAGAATGGCGGGAACCCGGGAGGCGGAGCTTGCAGTGAGCCGAGATCGCGCCACTGCACTCCAGCCTGGGCAACAGCGTGAGACTCCGTCTCAAAAAAAAAAAAAAAAAAAAAAAAACCTTAATTTACAGATGAAGAAACAGAAACACTGAAAGGTATCAAGAAAAACTAGTCTTTGGAAGTTTATTTTCCCTTTACCTATCTACCCCCAAGTAGTCCCTTTTCTCAGTGCCCAAAATGACTCTCCCTTCTCCAACTCAAGTGACACTCAGCCTACGCCTACCATCCAGGGCCTTGATACAGCATCTCAGATTCTGTATTTCATTCTTCCTTCTATATATCACCTGCCCTGCATCCCAATCCTGGTCTCTAGCTGCTTTCCAAGATTGATAGGTAATTATCTAATTAGAAAAAATGATTCTACATAAGTATAAGTGGGAGATAATTAGGCTTTAAAAAATTTGCTTATCCTTTTCTACTTTGTCCTTCTCCCCACCTTTTTTTTTCTTTTCTAGTGAAGTGAATCATTGAATCAACTCAATGAAGAACAGATGGATGGATGGATAGATATAGATACATTCTATTATTAAGTAAATTGGGTCCCTCCAAAATCCATGTCTTGAAGCCTAACCCCAATGTGACTGTACGTGGAGATGGGGCCTTTAGGAGAGTAAGTAAAGTTAAATAATGTTATAAGGGCGAGGCACTAACCTGGGTGTCCTTATAAGATGAAGAAGAGAAACCAAAATGCACTGTGTGCTCTCTTTTTTCCCTGCATGCACAGATAAGAGACTGGGAGGAGAGGCCTCACCAGAAACCACCTCCTACAGCACCTTAATCTTGGAATTCCAACCTCCAGAACTGTGACAAAATTAATTTCTGTTGTTTAAGCACCCAGTCTATGGCATTTAGTTATGGCCACCAGAACAGATGACTGCAGACACTTTATTGGACATATGACTATTCTAGATACTGTTTGTGAGTAGAATGTACTGAGTGAATCTTATATTGCTGCAAATGCTGTAGTCAAAAGAGTGTTGGATGGAAGTAAGAAAACTCAGGTACAATCAAGTTCTAGCTCTGCCTCTTCCTGTAGGTGTGAATATGACAGTTACTTCACCCCCATGAGCCTGAGCTCCTTTATCTGTAAAAGGCTAGATTCCTTCTCAAGGCCCTCACAACTTGGGAATGCTGATGATAAATATCCAAGCAATGTCAGTAGTTATAAATTATTACTCATCATGCATTATTAGTCTTCCTTAGAGAGAACTGTAGGTCTAGCACATACGAGTTGAAGTCCCACACAATAATAAGAAAAATCATGTAAGAGTTCCCTTATTTCTGTACTTCTGTTGCTTTATATTCTTGGGATACATGTCAGTGTGCCAAGGAGAAAGAAAAACCACAATACAATAGGGCTTTTCTGCAAGAGGGTCATTTTTTTTTTTTTAATTTTCTTTTTTTGAGACAGAGTCTCACTTAGTTGCCCAGGCTGGAGTGCAGTGGCCCGATCTCGGCTCACTGCAAGCTCCGCCTACTGGGTTCACGCCATTCTCCTGCCTCAGCCTCCTGAGTAGCTGGGACTACAGGCACCTGCCACCACGCCCAGCTAATTTTTTGTATTTATAGTAGAGACAGGGTTTCACCGTGGTCTGGATCTCCTGACCTCGTGATCTGCCCGCCTCGGCCCCCCAAAGTGCTGGGATTACAGGCACGAGCCACCGCGCCCGGCCAAGAGGGTCAATTTTATACAGATTTTGAGATAGGAAAATATAAAGTAAGTAATGCAAAATGTGAATAATATGGTAAGTTAAAACATGGCATTCTGAAAAAAGGTTTGGCTTCTGGTGGACATCTTTGCTCATCCACTTATTCTGTATTATTTACTTTCTTTCTCACTGGGATATTTTAACAGAAAAATGTTGTAAAATGCTGCAACAAATAAATCTTGCAGGACCTAATTTGGATGGGGTTTCAGATTTATTTGCAAGTAGACTGTATTCACAAGTAGATTCACAGAACAAAATTATTCATTGGCCATTCCCAAACAGGCAACTCTCAAAAGCGTACATTTAATCAAAAGAAAGGCAGGATGGGGACTGTGGTCACCTCAGTGAGAACTGCATAGAACTCAGAGCACAACCCTTCAGGAAGGCCATTGTAGGGATATCTGTAGGATTGAAGGTGCCTGTTTACATTTCCCTTTCTGTTTTCATTTTGGTCTGGGTAAGACTGTCAAACAAGACCTACCGTTCCTTAGCCTGGCAAACGTGTGACTCAAACTAAGCCAATTAATCTTTCCCTCTGAGGATATGAATGTTGAGAGGAGGGAGCTAACAATGAAAATAGTCGGAGGCACTGCATTCTGCCAAGAGGAGAACCCTGAAGAAACTGAGGGTCTCTTCCATGATGTATTTCTGCCTGGTGCCCTGGAGCAGCTTTGATCCCTGTCCTTTCAACATCCTCATCTTTTCCTTTGACTCTGTGAGCTATCCCAAGTCCTTTCAATAACTTCTTTCATGCTTAAATCAGTTAGATTCTGTTTTTATTGCTTGCAACCAAAAGTTTGTAGTGTATGCCAATAGCACCAGCATCATAAACAAAAATTATTTTTCTTATTTGATAAAAGCAGCTACTCTATTTCCAGGAAGTTATCCATATGATGATTCTATTTAGCATTATGATTTGCCAAGTATGATGGTTAATATTAAACGTCAACTTGATTGGATTGAGGGATGCAAAGTATCGTTCCTGGGTGTGTCTGTGAGGGTGTTGCCAAAGGAAATTAACATTTGAGTCAGTGGACTGGGAGAGGCAGACTTACCTTCAATCTGGGTGGGCACCATCTGGTGTACACCATCAGCTGCCAGCACCGCTAGAATAAAGCAGGCAGAGGAAAGCGGAAAGCGCAGACTTGCTGAGTCTTCCAGCCTTCATCTTTCTCCTGTGCTGGACACTTCCTGCCCTTGAACGTCAGCACTCCAGGCTCTTCGGCTTTTACTCTTGGACTTACACTGGTGGTTTGCCAGGGGCTCTCAGGACTTCAGCCCCACATCAAAGGCTGCACTGTCAGCTTCCCTACTTTTCAGGTTTTGGGGCTCGGACTGGCTTCCTTGCTCATCAGCTTGCAGACAGCCTATCATGGGACTTTACCTTGTGATCCTGTGAGTCAATTATCCTTAATAAACTCCTCTTTGTATATACATACATCCTATTAGTCCTGTCCCTTTAGAGAACCCTCACTAATACACCTAGGTTTCACTGTCAAGCACAAATTATTTTTTTCTCTTTTTTCATAATTTATTTTGATTTATTTATTTTTTATTATACTTTAAGTTCTGGGATACATGTGCAGAATATGCGGGTTACATAGGTATACATGTGCCATTGTGATTTGCTGCACCCATCAACCCATCACCTACATTAGATATTTCTCCAATACGATCCCTTCCCTTGCCCCCCACCCACTGACAGGCCCCAGTGTGTAATGTCCCCCTCCCTGTGTCCATGTGTTCTCATTGTTCAGTTCCCACTTATGAGTGATAACATGTGGTGTTTGATTTTCTGTTCCTGTGTTAGTTTGCTGAGAATGATGGTTTCCAGCTTTATCCATGTCTCTGTGAAGGACATGAATTCATCCTTTTTTACAGTTACATAGTATTCCATGGTGTACATATGCCATATTTTCTTTATCCAGTCTATCATTGATGGGCATTTGGGTTGGTTCCAAGTCTTTGGTATTGTGAATAGTGCTGCAATAAATATATGTGTCCATGTGTCTTTACAGTAGAATGATTTATAATCCTTTGGGTATATCCCCAGTAATGGGATTGCTGGGTCAAATGGTATTTCTGATTCTAGATCCTTGAGGAATTGCCACACTGTCTTCCACAAAGGTTGAACTAATTTACACTCCCAGCAATAGTGTAAAAGTGTTCCTATTTCTCCACATCCTCTCCAGCATCTGTTGTTTCCTGACTTTTTAATGATCACCATTCTAACTGGCATGAGATCGTACCTCATAGTGGTTTTGATGAGCATTTCTCTAATGACCAGTGATAATCTTTTTTTTTCATATGATTGTTGGCCACATAAATGTCTTCTTCTGAGAAGTGTCTGTTCATATCATTTGCCCACTTTTTGATGGGGTTCTTTTTTTCTTGTAAATTTGTTTAAGTTCTTTGTAGATTCTGGATATTGGCCCTATGTCAAATGGATAGATTGCAAAAATGTTCTCCCATTCTGTAGATTGCCTGTTCATTCTGATGAAGTTTATTTTGCTGTGAAGAAGCTCTTTAGTTTAATTAGACTCCATTTGTCAATTTTGGCTTTTGTTGCCATTGCTTTTAATGTTTTAGACACGAAGTTTTTGCCCATGCCTATGTTCTGAATGGTTTTGCCTACATTTTCTTCTAAGATTTTTATGGTTTTAAGTCTTAAGTTTAAGTCTTTAATCCATCTTCAGTTAATTTTTATATAAGGTGTAAGGAAGGGGTCCAGTTTCAGTTTTCTATAAATGGCTAGCCAGTTTTCCCAACACCATTTATTAAATAGGGAATCCTTTCCCCATTGCTTGTTTTTGTCAGGTTTATCAAAGATGAGATGATTGTAGATGTGTGGTGTTATTTCTGAGGCCTCTGTTCTGTTCCATTAGTCTATATATCTGTTTGGGGTACCAGAACCATGCTGTTTTGGTTACTGGAACCTTGTAGTATAGTTTGAAGTCAGGTAGCATGATGCCTCCAGCTTTGTTCTTTTTGCTTAGGATTGTCTTGGCTATATAGGCTCTTTTATAGTTCCATATGAAATTTAGTTTTTCTAATTCTGTGAAGAAAGTGAATGGTAGCCTGATGGGGATAGCATTGAATCTATAAATTACTTTGAGCAGTATGGCCATTTTCATGATATTCATTCTTCCTGTCCATGAGCATGGAATGTTTTTCCATTTGTTTGTGTCCTCTCTTATTTCCTTGAGCTTCCTCTCTTATTTCCTTGAGCACCACCACCTTGGTTTGTGGTGCTCCTTGAAGAGGTCCATCACATCCCTTGTAAGATGTATTCCTAGGTATTTTATTCTCTTTGTAGCAATTGTGAATGAGAGTTCACTCACGATTTGGTTCTCTGTTTGTCTATTATTAGTGTATAGGGATGCTTGTTATTTTTGCACATTGATTTTATATCCTGAGACTTTGCTGAAGTTTGTTGTTTTTTTTTTTTTTAATCAGTTTAAGGAGATTTTGGACTGAGATGATGGGGTTTTCTAAATATACAATCATGTCATCTGCAAACAGAGACAATTTGACTTCCTCTCTTCCTGTTTGAATACCCTTCATTTCTTTCTCTTGCCTGCTTGCCCTGGCCAGAACTTCCAATACTGTGTTGAATAGGAGTGGTGAGAGAAGGCATTCTTGTCTTGTGCAGGTTTTCAAAGGGAATGTTTCCAGCTTTTGCCCATTCAGTATGATATTCCCTGTGGATTTGACATAAATAGCTCTTATTATTTTGAGGTACGTTCTATCAATACTTAGTTTATTTAGAGTTTTTAGCATGAAGGGGTGTTGAATTTTATTGAAGGCCTTTTCTGCATCTATTGAGATAAACATGAGGTTTTTGTCATTGGTTCTGTTTATGTGATGGATTACATTTATTTATCTGCATATGTTGAACCAGTCTGGCAACCCAGGGATCAAGCTGACTTGATCATGGTGGGTAAGCTTTTTGAAGTGCTGCTGGATTAGGTTTGCCAGTATTGTACTGAGGATTTTTGCATTGATGTTTATCAGGGATATTGGCCTGCAGTTTTCTTTTGTTGTGTCTCTTCCAGGTTATGGTATCAGGATGATGCTGGCCTCATAAAATGAGTTAGGGAGGAGTCCCTCTTTTTCTGTTGTTTGGAATAGTTTCAGAAGGAATGGTATCAGCTCCTCTTTGTACCTCTGGTAAAATTCGGCTATGAATCTGTCTGTTCCTGGGCTTTTTTGGTTGGTAAGCTATTAACTACTGCCTCAACTTCCAAACTTGTTATTGATCTATTCAGGCATTCAACTTCATCCTGGTTTAGACTTGGGAGGGTGTATGTGTCCAGAAATGTATCCATTTCTTCTAGATTTTCTAGAGTATTTGTGTAGAAGTATTTATATTTTCTGATAGTAGTTTGTATTTCTTTGGGATCAGTGGTGATATCCCCTTTATCATTTTTTATTGTGTCTATTTGATTCTTCTCTTTTCTTCTTTCTTAGTCTGGCTAGCGGTCTATTTTGTTAATCTTTTCGAAAAACCAGCCCCTGGATTCATTGATTTTTTGAAGGGTTTTTTGTGTCTCTATCTCCTTCAGTTCTGCTCTGATCTTAGTTATTTCTTGTCTTCTGCTAGCTTTTGATTTTGTTTGCTCTTGCTTCTGTAGTTCTTTTAATTATAGGGTGTCAATTTTAGATCTTTCCTGCTTTCTACTGTGAGCATTAGTGCTATAAATTTCCCTTTAAACACTTCTTTAGCTGTGTCCCAGAGATTCTGGTACGTTGTGTCTTTATTCTCGTTGGTTTCAAATAACTTATTTATTTCTGACCTCATTTCTTTATTTACCCAGTAGTTATTCCAGAGCAGGTTGTTCAATTTCCCTGTAGTTGTGTGGTTTTCTGTGAGTTTCTTAGTCCTGAGTTCTAATTTGCTTCCACTGTGATCTGAGAGACTGTTTGTTATGATTTCTGTTCATTTCCATTTGCTGAGGAATGTTTTACTTCCAATTATGTGGTCAATTTTAGAATAAGTGTGATGTGGTGCTGAGAAGAATGTATATTCTGTTGATTTGGGGTGGAGAGTTCAGTAGATGTCTATTAGGTCTGCTTGGTCCAGAGCTGAGTTCAAGTCCTGAATATCCTTGTTAATTTTCTGTCCTATTGAGCAATCCAATGTTGACATTGGGGTTTCAAAGTCTCCCATTATTATTGTGTAGGAGTCTAAGTCTCTTCATAGGTCTCTAAGAACTTGCACTATGAATCTGGATGCTCCTGTATTGGGTGTATTGATTCATTTACCATTATGTAATGCCCTTCTATGTCTTTTTTGATCTTTGTTGGTTTAAAGTCTGTTTTCTCAGAGACTGGCATTGCAACCTCTGCTTTTTTTTTTTTTTTTTTGGTTTCCATTTGCTTGGTAAATATTCCTCCATCCCTTTATTTTGAGTCTATGTGTGTCTTTGCATGTGAGATGGATCTCTGGAATACAGCACCCTGATGGGTCTTCACTCTTTATCCAGTTTGCCAGTCTGTGCCTTTTAATTGGGGCATTTAGCCCATTTCTATTTGAGGATAATATTATTATGTGTGAATTTGATCCTGACATTATGATGCTGGCTAATTATTTTACCCGTTTTCGATCCAGTTTCTTCATAATGCTGATGGTCTTTACAATTTGGTATGTTTTTGCAGTGGCTGGTACCGATTGTTCCTTTCAATATTTAGTGCTTCCTTCAGGAGCTCTTGTAAGGCAGACCTGGTGGTGACTAAATCCCTCAGGATTTGCTTGTTTGTAAAGGATTTTATTTCTCCTTCACTTAGGAAGCTTAGTTTGGCTGGATATGAAATATTGGGTTGAAAATTCTTTTCTTTAAGAATCTTGAATATTGGTCCTCACCCTTTTCTGACTTGTAGGGTTTCTGCAGAGAGATCCACTCTAAGTCTGATGAGGTTCCCTTTGTAGGTAACCCTATTTTTATTTCTGGCTGCCCTTAACATTTTTTCCTTCATTTCAACCTTGGTGAATCTGATGATTCTGTGTCTTGGGGTTGCTCTTCTCAAGGAGTATCTTTGTGATGTTCTCTGTACTTCCTGAATTTGAATGTTGACCTGTCTTGCTAGGTTTGGGAAGTTCTCCTGGATAATATCCTGAAGTGTGTTTTCCAACTTGGTTTCATTCTCCCTATCACTTTCAGGTACACCAATCAATCGTAGGTTTGGTCTTTTCACATAGTCCCATATTTCTTGAAGATTTTGTTCATTCATTTTCATTCTATTTCTGTAATCTTGTCTTCATGCTTCATTCCATTAAGTTGATCTTCAATCTCTGATATCCTTCAATCTCTGATATCCACTTGATCGATTTGGCTATTGATACTGTGTATGCTTTGTGAAGTTCTCATGCTGTGTTTTTCAGCTCCATCAGGTCATTTGTGTTCTTCTCTAAGCTGGTTATTCTAGTTGGCAATTCCTCTAACCTTTTTTCAAGGTTCTTAGCTTCCTTGCGTTGGGTTAGAACATGCTCCTTTAGCTTGGAGGAGTTTGTTATTACTCACCTTCTGAGGCCTACTTCTGTCAATTAGTCAAAGTCATTCTCCGTCCAGTTTTGTTTCCTTGCTGGCAAGGAGTTGGAATACTTTGGAAGAAAAGAGGTGTTTTGGTTTTTGGAATTTTCAGCCTTTTGCTACTGGTTTTTCCTCATCTTCATGGATTTATCTACCTTTGTTTTTTTATGTTGTTGACATTCGGATGGGGTTTTTGTGTACCTCCTTTTTGTTGATGTTGATGCTATTCCTTTCTGTTTGTTAGTTTTCCTTCTAACGGTCAGGCTCCTCTGCTGCAGGTCTGCTGGAGTTTGCTGGAAGTCCACTCCAGACCCTATTTGCCTGGGTATCACCAGTGGGGACTTTAGAACAGCAAAGATTGCTGCCTGTTCCTTCTTCTGGAAGCTTCATCCCAGAGGGGCACCTGCCAGATGCCAGCTGGAACTCTCCCTGCTGGGAGGTGTCTCCCAGTCAGGAGGCACAGGGGTCAGGGACCCACTTGGGGAGGCAATCTGTCCCTTAGCAGAACTCGAGCACTGTGCTAGGAGATTTGCTGCTCTCTTCAGAGATGGCAGGTAGGAACGTTTTAGTCTGCTGAAGCTGCACCTATAGTCCTCTCTTCCCCCATGTGCTCTGTCCCAGTGAGATGTGAATTTTATCTATAAGTCCCTGACTGGGGCTGCTGCCTTTCTTTCAGAGATCCCCTCCCCTGAGAGGAGGAATCTAGAGAGGCAGTCTGGCTACAGCAACTTTGCTACTTTGAATTTCCCGGCAGCTTTGTTTACACTGTGAGGTGAAAACCAGCTTCTCAAGCCTCAGTAAAGGGGGACGCCCCTCCCCCAACCAAGCTGCAGTGTCCCAGGTCGACTTCAGACTGCTGTGCTGGCAAGTGAGAATTTCAAGCCAGTGAATCTTAGCTTGCTGGATTTTGTGGGGGTGGGATCAGCTGAACTAGACCACTTGGCTCCCTGGCTTCAGCACCCTTTCCGGGGAAGTGAATGGCCCTGTCTCACTGGAGTTTCAGGCGCCACTGGTGTATGAAAAAAAAAACAAAAAACAAAACAAAACAGAAACAAAAACAACTCCTGCAGTCCTGCAGCTAGCTCAGTGTCTGTCCAAATGGCTGCCCAGTTTTGTGCTTGAACCCCAAGGCCCTGGTGCTGTAGGTACCTGAGGGAATCTCCTGGTCTGCAGGTTGCGAAGACTGGGAAGAGCATAATATCTGGACCGGAATGCACTGTCTTTCATGGCAGAGTCCCTCATGGCTTCCCTTGGCTTGGGGAGGGATTTCCCCAACCCCTTGTGCTTCCTGGGTGAGGTGACTCCCCACCGTCCTTTGGCTTGTCCTCTGTGGGCTACACCCACTGTCTAACCAGTCCCAATGAGATGAGCTAGGTACCTCAGTTGGAAATGCAGAAATCACCCACCTTCTGTATTGATCTCTCTGGGAGCTGCAGACTGGAGCTGTTCCTATTCGGCCATCTTGCCAGCCACACAAATTACTTTTAAAATGGAAGGAATCTTACATCTTCTTACTATTGTTCTTTTCTGTTTTCTTCCCCCATCTCATCTTAACCCTCATTCTTAAAACATTCTTCAAACAAAAATAAGAACCACTACAAAAGAGAGTCTTGCATATCTAAGTGTATAGCACATTCCTACTTAAGAGACTGAACATTAAAAAACACTTTCTGAACTGTGAGCAAAGTTCACTTAATCTATTTCATAGTCATAATCATCATCCATGTTGATTCTGATGCTGGAGGGGTCTTCGGGTTTTGATTTCTTTTTGGTCTCTTTGCTTTTCTTGGTCAGATGAAAGTGATGCTCACATTGCCTCATGATCTTGGAAGACATCCAGCTCTTCCCTTCCTGTTCAGCTGGTGCTGCACATTGTCCTCCCCTTGTATCTTGCCCTTGGCCATCAGGACTTCTCTTGCTTTTAGGAGACTGCAGGTGCAATTCCAGGGATTTCCATCCAGGTACAGGTGCCTGAGACAAGGCAGATCCTCTAAGGCTTTTAGGTCTAAGGCAGAGATCTTGTTGTTCCTCAGGTTTAGAACATGAAGCTGTTTGAGGTCCTTGAGCTCCCATTCAGCAATATTCTGGATGACATTGCCTTCTAGGTCTAGCCTGGTTAAGGTCCCTGGGAGCCTGCAAAGCATGGAAACAGGATGTGAGAGGAGGCCATGCCCATCATTTCACAACTGTCAAGGCAACAGTGACTGAGAAGCATTGCCTTTTCATACAGCTCTGTCTCTTCTCAAGCTAGGAAACAAGATTTATTTGAGAAAATCAATTATAACCAAAAATCTCAGTGTTATTCTATGGATCTTTAACTTTTTCTCATAGATCTTACGTTCTAACCTTCTGATTTTTCTGGCTCCTATTCATAAACTCTTTAGTTTTTTTCTTGTGAAATGAGATCACTCAAACAAATTGATAAGAAAAACACTAAGTTCCCAATTTCTAAGGTGGCAAAGGCCATTAATCAATGATTTCAGGAAAAAACAGTAAAAGTGTCAAATAAAAGTATGAAAAAGTGTTGTTCTTCATGAATATAAAAGGCAAATGAAAAAATGCAATGTTTTAATATAGCAAATTAAAACATGGCTTTAATTTTAAAACACTGCTGCTGTGGGTATAGTAAAAACTGTTGGTAGGAGTGTAAATTGGTACCGTTTAGGAAACAATTTAGTAATATGTATCAAATTTAATTAACAGCATGCCTTTTGACCTAGGACATAATGGAAAAAGTGAATATTTATTTACAAAGATATTTGTCACATATTTGATATTTATAACAGCAAAAAAAGACTAATGCTCAATGATTTTAAATTATGAGATGATGAACTATTACGTGATTACAAAAATCATGGGTTTTGATTTTTTTTAAAATTATACTTTAAGTTCTAGGGTACATGTGCACAATGTGCAGGTTTGCTACATATGTATACATGTGTCATGTTGGTGTACTGCACCGATTAACTTGTCATTTACATTAGGTATATCTCCTAATGCTATCCCTCCTCCCTCTCCTCTCCCCACAATAGGACCCGGTATGTGACATTCCCGTTCCTGTGTCCAAGTGATCTCATTGTTCAATTCCCACCTATGAGTGAGAACATGCGGTATTTGGTTTTCTGTTCTTGCGATAGTTTGCTGAGAATGATGGTTTCCAGCTGCATCCATGTCCCTACAAAGGACATGAACTCATCCTTTTTTATGGCTGCATAGTATTCCATGGTGTATATGTGCCACATTTTCTTAATCCAGTCTGTCACTGATGGACATTTGGGTTGATTCCAAGTCTTTGCTATTGTGAATAGTGCTGCAATAAACATATGTGTGCATATGTCTTTATAACAGTATGACTTATAATCCTTTGGGTATATCCCCAGTAATGGGATGGCTGGGTCAAATGATATTTCTAGTTCTAGATCCTTGAGGAATTGCCACACTGTTTTCCACAATGGTTGAACTAGTTTACAGTCCCACCAACAGTGTAAAAGTGTTCCTATTTCTCCACATCCTCTCCAGCACCTGTGGTTTCCTGACACACATTAATTTGGTATCCTGAGACTTTGCTGAAGTTTCTTATCAGCTTAAGGAGATTTTGGGCTGAAAAGAAGGGGTTTTCTAAATATACAGTCATGTCATCTGCAAACAGGGACAATTTGACTTCTTCTTTTCCTAACTGAATACTCTTTATTTCTTTCTCTTGCCTGATTGCCCTAGCCAGAACTTCCAACACCATGTTGAATAGGAGTGGTGAGAGAGGGCATCCCTGTCTTTTGCCAGTTTTCAAAGGGAATGCTTCCAGTTTTTGCCCATTCAGTATGATATTGGCTGTGGGTTTGTCATAAATAGCTCTTATTATTTTGAGATATGTTCCATCAATACCGAATTTATTGAGAGTTTTTAGCATGAAGGGCTATTGAATTTTGTCAAAGGCCTTTTCTGCATCTATTGAGATAATCATGTGGTTTTGGTCTGGATTTGTGTTTATATGCTGGATTACATTTATTGATTTGTGTATGTTGAACCAGCCTTGCATCTCAGGGATGAAGCCCACTTGATCATGGTGGATAAACTTTTTGATGTGCTGCTGGATTCGGTTTGCCAGTATTTTATTGAGGATTTTTGCATCGATGTTCATCAGGGATGTTGGTCTAAAATTCTCTTTCTTTGTTGTATCACTATCAGGCTTTTGTATCAGGATGATGTTGGCCTCGTAAAATGAGTTAGGGAGGATTCCCTCTTTTTCTTTTGATTGGAATAGTTTCAGAAGGAATGGTACGAGCTCCTCCTTGTACCTCTGGTAGAATTCGGCTGTGAATCCCCTGGTCCTGGACTTTTTTTGGTTGGTAGGCTATTAATTATTGCCTCAATTTCAGAGCCTGCTATTGGTCTAGTCAGGGATTCAACTTCTTCCTGGTTTAGTCTTGGGAGAGTGTAAGTGTGCAGGAAATTATCCATTTCTTCTAGGTTTTCTAGTTTATTTGCATAGAGGTGTTTATAGTATTTTCTGATGGTAGTTTGTATTTCTGTGGGGTCGGTGGGGATATCCCATTTATCATTTTTTATTGCATCTATTTGATTCTTCTTTCTTTTCTTCTTTATTAGTCTTGCTAGAGGTCTATCAATTTTGTTGATCTTTTCAAAAAACCAGCTCCTGGATTCATTGATTTTTTGGAGGGTTTTTTGTGTCTCTATCTCCATCAGTTCTGCTCTGATCTTAGTTATTTCTTGCTTTCTGCTAGCTTTTGAATGTGTTTGCTCTTGCTTCTCTATTTCTTTTAATTGTGATGCTAGTGTGTCAACTTTAGATCTTTCCTGCTTTCTCTTGCGGGCATTTAGTGCTATGAATTTCCCTCTACACACTGCTTTAAATGTGTCCCAGAGATTCTGGTATGTTGTATCTTTGTTCTCATTGGTTTCAAAGAACATCTTTATTTCTGCCTTCATTTCGTTATGTACCCAGCTGTCATTCAGGAGCAGGTTGTTCAGTTTCCATGTAGTTGAGCAGTTTTGATTGAGTTTCTTAGTCCTGAGTTCTAGTTTGATTGCACTGTGGTCTGAGAGACAGTTTGTTATAATTTCTGTTCTTGTACATTTGCTGAGGAGTGATTTACTTCTGACTATGTGGTCAATTTTGGAATAAGTGCGATGTGGTGCTGAGAAGAATGTATATTCTGTTGATTTGGGGTGGAGAGTTCTGTAGATGTCTATTAGGAACGCTTGGTGCAGAGTTGAGTTCAATTCCTGGATATCTTTGTTGACTTTCTGTCTCGTTGATCTGTCTAATGTTGACAGTGGGGTGTTGAAGTCTCCCATTATTATTGTATGGGAGTCTAAGTCTCTTTGTAAGTCTCTAAGGACTTGCTTTATGAATCTGGGTGCTCCTATATTGGGTGCATATATATTTAGGATAGTTAGTTCTTCCTGATGAATTAATCCCTTTACCATTTTGTAATGGCCTTCTTTGTCTCTTTTGATCTTTGATGGTTTAAAGTCTGTTTCATCAGAGACTAGGATTGCAACCCCTGCTTTTTTTTGTTTTCCATTTGCTTGGTAGACCGTCCTCCATTCCTTTATTTTGAGCCTATGTGTGTCTCTGCATGTGAGATGGGTCTCCTGAATACAGCAAACTAATGGGTCTTGACTCTTTATCCAATTTGCCAGTTGGTGTCTTTTAATTGGACCATTTAGTCCATTTACATTTAAGGTTAATATTGTTATGTGTGAACTTTATCCTATCATGATATTAGCTGGTTATTTTGCTTGCTAGTTGATGCAGTTTCTTCCTAGCATCGATGGACTTTACATTTTGACATGTTTTTGCAATGGCTGGTACCTGTTGTTCCTTTCCATGTTTAGTGCTTCCTTCAGGATCTCTTGTAGGGCAGGCCTAGTGGTGACAAAATCTCTAAGCATTTGCTTGTCTGTAAAGGATTTTATTTCTCCTTCACTTATGAAACTTAGTTTGGCTGGATATGAAATTCTGGGTTGAAAATTCTTTTCTTTAAGAATGTTGAACATTGGCCCCCACTTTCTTCTGGCTTGTAGAGCTTTTGCTGAGAGATCTGCTGTTAGTCTGATGGGCTTCCATTTGTGGGTAACCTGACCTTTCTCTCTGGCTGCCCTTAACAGTTTTTCCTTCATTTCAACTTCAGTGAATCTGACAATTATGTGTCTTGGAGTTGCTCTTCTCAAGGAGTATCTTTGTGGCATTCTCTGTATTTCCTGAATTTGAATGTTGGCCTGCCTTACTAGGTTGGGGACGTTCTCCTGGATGATACCCTGCAAAGTGTTTTCCAACCTGGTTCCATTTTCCCTGTCACTTTCGGGCACACCAATCAGATGTAGATTTGGTCTTTTCACATAATCCCATATTTCTTGGGGGCTTTGTTCATTTCTTTTTACTCTGTTTTCTCTACACTTCTCTTCTCGCTTCATTTCATTCATTTGATCTTCAATTGCTGATACTCTTTCTTCCAGATGATCAAGTCAGTTACTGAAGCTTGTGCATTAGTCACCTAGTTCTCGTGTTATGGTTTTCATCTCTATCAGTTCTTTTAAGGACTTCTCTACATTGGTTATTCTAGTTAGCCATTCGTCAAATCTTTTTTCAAGGTTTTTAGTTTCTTTGCGCTTGTTACATAGTTCCTCCTTTACCTCTGAGAAGTTTGATCGACTGAAGCCTTCTTCTCTCAACTCGTCAAAGTCATTCTCCGACCAGCTTTGTTCCGTTGCTGGCGATGAGCTGCATTCCTTTGGAGGGGGAGATGCGCTCTGATTTTTTGAATTTCCAGCCTTTCTGCACTGCCTTTTCCCCATCTTTGTGGTTTTATCTGCCTTTGGTCTTTGATGATGGTGACATACTGATGGGGTTTTGGTGTAGGTGTCCTTTCTGTTTGTTAGTTTTCCTTCTAACAATCAGGACCCTCAGCTGTAGGTCTGTTGGAGTTTGCTTGAGGTCCACTCCAGACCCTGTTTGCCTGGGTATCAGCAGCGGAGGCTGCAGAAGATAGAATATTGCTGAACAGCGAGTGTTGCTGTCTGATTCTTGCTCTGGAAGCTTTGTCTCAAGGGTGTACCCTGCCATGTGAGGTGTGAGGTGTCGGTCTGCACCTAATGGGGGATGTCTCCCAGTTAGGCTACTCAGGGGTCAGGGACCCACTTGAGCAGGCAGTCTGTCTGTTCTCAGATCTCAACCTCTGTGCTGGGAGATCCACTGCTCTCTTCAAAGCTGTCAGATGGGGGCATTTACCTCTGCCGAGGTTTCTGCTGCTTTTTGTTTAGCTATGCCCTATCCCCAGAGGAGCTTTTTTTTTTTTTAGTACAGGGTCTGTCTCTGTAGCCCAAGCTGGAGTGCAGTGGTGAGATCTCGGCTCACTGCAACCTCTGGCTCACCAGCTGAAGTGATCCTGCCACCTCAGCCTCCTGAGTGTCTGGGACCACAGGCACACACCACCATACCTGGCTAATTTTCTTCTATTTTTGGTAGAGACAGGGTTTCATCATGTGTCCCAGGCTAGTCTGGAACTCCTGGACTCAAACAATCCACCGACCTCGCCTTCCCAAAGTGCTGGGATTACAGGTGTGAGCCACCACACCTGGCCTGATGTTTTAAACTAATTTTTAAAATAACAGTTATATGAAAAAGCTTTTGTAACTATGACTAAAAAAATCTAGGAGCTATAAAAATTGATAAAGTTTCAACATTAAAAAGAATTTTAAAAGAAATTGTGTATAGCAAAAGACAGGCAAAGTCAAAAGACAAATGATAAACTGAGGATAAGTATGATGTCTGCACTTTATAGCAAACAAAGAATTAATCTCCTTAATTAACAAAAAGCCCTTAAAATTGAGAAGAAAAATTATAAAAATAAAACAGAAAAATGGGCAAAAATAACAAATGGAAGCTCACATAAAAAGCAAAGCAAAGGGCCCTCAAGTTGTCAACTTTATGCAGGACAGAGAAATTAGATTAAAGCTACACAGACATGCCACTTAACACTTATCAGATTGGTAAAAATTCTAAGCCTTAGCAACCTGTTCTGTGAGCAAAGCTATGAAGAAACAGATATTCTGGTATATTTCTAATGGAAGTCTAAAATGGCACAGCCCCTTTGGAGAAATATTTAGCAAAACCTAACAACAACAACAAAAAACATATTTATCCCTTTAGACCACCATTCCCACTTCTAGGAATACACCCTGAAGATATGACCTTACAAATATAAACAGTATATGTGGCATTTATTATGATATTATTTATAACAGCAAAAGGTTGGAAGCAACCCAGTACATTAGTAAAGAACTACTATGCAGCCTTAAAAAAATAAAATAATAAAAAAAATAGGCTGGTCTCTATGAATTACCATGAAGTGATTTCCAGAAAGTATTGTTAAAGAGAGAAAAAAAAGCAAAAACAGAGCAGTATATATAGTACACTAGTTTTTGTGTAAGAAAAGGGGAAATAAGCATTACATATACACGTTTACTTATTTGGGGCAACTGAAGGAGAATGATAAACCAGAAATCGATAAAAATGGTTACATATAGGGAATGGTTGGTTCCATGTGATTTTAACTTTTCAACCATGTTAATGCTTTACATGTTCACAAAAACAAAATCAAGTGCTAAAACTGAACACAAACAGGAACAAGCATATCTAATTAATGAATCAAATGTTTATATTTGTAACATAGTCATACAGAGAAAAGAAAAAGTACTCTGACTGAACATCCTTAATAGATGTATTTAAGCCTTAGATTCTAAGGACAAAAAGATCTCGAAATTTCTCTTAGCATGTTTATTGTTAATACTAATGTTAATAATGAAATTTTGAAAATTTTTATGAATATTAGGTGGCAAAACAAATAAGTAAATACATTCATGTCATAAGGAAACTATACTTTCATTGTAAGAGAAAAAGATAAAAATATAAAATAAAATAAACAAAACCCTCTCTGATGTTAAATATGAATTGAAAATGTTAATGTGAATTCATAATTTAAAAAAATATATTTTCTAGCTCTTGTTTTCTCAAAGGACCTAGAAACAATATTATATTCTAGTATCGATGCTACCCCAATGACATGAGCACACCAAGCACACAGATCTTAGCTGCTGAATTCCATTCTTTACTGGAAAGAACCAGAGCTTCTTGGAGAAATGACTGATTCTATGTCTAGGGAAAAAAACCCATAGAGATTGTCAGCCGTGTGATACATTTATCAGCATGTGATAAAATGTTTAAGGATTAATGGAACACCCATTGGGATGACTACTGTCAAAATAACAGAAATAAAAAGTATTGGCAAGGATGTGGGGAAATTGGAAGCCTTTTGCACTGTTGGGAATGTAAAATGGTGCAGCTGCTGTGAAAATAATAATTTTTTATTTTTAAAAAACTAAAAATAGAATTAGCATATAGTTTAGCATTTCCACTTCTGGCTATATATCCAAAAGAACTTAAAGCAGAGTCTTGAAGAGATATTTGTACCTCCATGTTCATAGCAGCATTCTTCACAATAGCCAAAAGATATAAGCAACCCAAGTGTCCATTTACAGACAAATAAATAAACCAAATGTGGTATATACATACAATGGAGTATTATTCACCCTTAAAAAGGAAGGAAATTTTGACACATGCTACAGCATACATAAACCTTGAGGATAGTATATTATGCTACATGAAAGAAGTCAATCACAAAGACAAATACTGTATGAGTCCACTTATATGAAATATCTAGAATAGTCACATTCATAGAAACCTAAAGTTAGAAAGTAGAATGGTGGTTATCAGGGGCTGGAAGGAGGGGAATATGGAGAGTTTTGTAATAGGTATAGAGTTGTAGTTTTGTAAGATGAAAACTTCTGTAGGTTGGTTGCACAAGAATGTGACCATACTTAACACCACTGAAATGTACACTTAAAGATGATTTTACGTTATGTGTATTTTACCACAACTAAAAAAAAAAAAAAAAAAAGATTAATGGAGTCATGTCTCATGAACAGAGGAACTACCTTGGAGGGGCTCCCACTAGCCATATTTGTGACAATTTGGGCATCAAAAGAGACTAGTAACTGTAAATGATCAAAACATACCAAATAAATTAAAATCCATGGGTCCATAGTGATACTCGGAAAAAAAACAGAAAAGGGGAAGAGGGAGAGAAAAAAAACAGTATGTTAAGTGGAAAAAGTAGAATACAAAATTGAATGATCCCAAATATGTAAAAACAAATTATGTGCTTATGTCCAGACAAAGGCTCTGGTTGAACAATTCTGGATGATTTTTTAATTTTTCAGCATATTAAGTATTCAAGCTTGAACAGCTATTGCTTTATAACCAGGAAGACAAAACAGATTTTTTAAAACTGTGAGTACCAATTTGAAAAATGTCATGCTCATGCCTATTGATTGAAAAAATAGAAAAGAATCACAATGGTGAATGTGAAATTCTTTTTCCTACACAGACACTTTGTAGTAAGTGCTTTCCTTTTTATGAAATACAAAATATCTGAAAGTTTAATAGGGAAAAGAAGCCCTTCAAATTGACATACCACCTGAATGCTATTTTTATACAAAGTGAACATACTGGATATATATTCATGAATTTTAGTATTCAGTGTAGTTTATTGTGGCAGTACCAGTTATATAACTGTTATATCAAAAAGAGAAAACAAATAAGTTTAGCCATATCCTATGCCAATATTACCTTTTGCTTGTTATAGTATTATTATTACATGAATTTTATTCCAAAAGGTCAGTCTTTTGGGTTTTTGCCACTTAGCCTGCATTTTGCCTTTGGGATTTTCTTTTTTAAACTAAATTTGTCATTTTATATTTGTAATCATATCCTAGACTATGCAGTAGTATGTATACATAAGTATTTATACTTTTTGAGTAAAAATACTCAATCATTTAAAGTGTCTTCTTCCTAGATAGAATAAATTTTACCTAATAAAGTAGGTTAATTTACCAGGGAAGTTCACTTTATGCCTTCCAACAGTTTGATAATTAAATTCAATTCAAAGCTAATCTCCAAGAAAATGAAATTTTGTGCACATACCAGCTTACCTAAGGTGAATTTCTAAATGGTATACAGAAAATCTCTTATGTATAAGTTCCCTCCTGCCAAGGAAAAATCGACTATTGTTGGATTGTGTAGTAGTAAGCAAGACTTCATTCCCATTGCAGAGGACAATGAAGCCTAACCGGGAAAGATGCGCTAGAGGAAACAGGTGTCAAAAAGGCCCAATGTATTAAGACTTGTGTTCTAACTTGAGCCATTCTGCTTACTACTATGTGGTTTTAGGTAAGTCATTTTTCTTCTTAAAGATCCTAATTTTCCACCCTACAGATGAACCATTCATTACACGTAAGTCCCATAACCAATGTTAGAGAATGAAAATGAGCAAGCCAAGTTTTCTAGGAAATAAATACAATTATCCAGTTCTTGGATGTGTATCCAAAAATTGTGCCTGTTCTTAGGCTTGCCTTTTTTTCTCCCTGGCTTGTTTGTATGGAAGTCATCACCAAAATGACATTGTAAGAGAAATCACCATTTATCCTGGTTTTGTGACTTTCTGACAGCCACTTATTGCTTTGATATAATTTGTCTTTATAAGTCTGATTTATATTTTAAAGTAGCTCTGATTTTAAAATAAACAGTTTTCTAGAAATGCTATCATGTTCTTTGGGTAGCTATTGCTTTTTAGAGTAAAAAGGGGCACAGCCCATTTTGCAGTAGATGGCACCTGGGTGTAAGATAAAATGCTATCTGCATTAGGTTGTAAGAAGCCATTCTAGATTTCAATCATCTGAAGAGTGGATAAAAAGAGATAATTTAATTTATATTTATTCACTAAGCTGCAAATTGATGAAATCTGAAGCAGCAGCAATTGAAGTCCAGTTCCTGGGCATTTGAAGTAGTATGGTTATTTTATTGACAGTAGAGTAAATCCTAGAGACAGGACTATGCAGTGTCTAAACTTCTCTGACTCTGGAGTTAAAATACTGTGTTTAAATTCTGACTATGACGTTGACCAAGTTTCTGAATACCTCTAAGCCTTAGTGCTCTAGTCTGTAAATTATTAGATAAACCAGTGTACCCACCTTCACAGAATTATTGTATGTATCTAAGTTCACTGCTGGTTTTAATAAGCACTTAATAAATGTTAGGTATTATTTTCTATCTCAATTAGTGTAATGAGGCAAATGTAGTAGGGCTTTGAATGTATGTGTACCTAAAACCATATACTCATATACTACTGTTTTCTTGATGAAATGTGGAATGGAGGATGGTGGCAAAAGAAAAGATATGCCAAAATATCATTGGTGATAGAAGCAGGTTGCCTGTGTTAATAGTTTACTTGTAGAAAACTGAATCGTATATTATAGATTTTGTGTATGAAGAAGCAGCATGCAAATTTTTAAAAGTTGTAATGTTTAAAAGCCATAAATAAAAAATTTTAAATTAAAATATAAGGAATAGATATTATCATGTTTCAAGTTTTAACTTTTTTTTTTTTTTTTTTTTTTTGAGGCAGGGTCTTGCTTTGTCACCCAGGCTGGAGTGCAGTGGCACAATCATGGCACACTGCAGCCTCAACCTCCAGGGCTCAAGCAGTTCTCCTACCTCATCCTCCTGAGTAGCTGGGACCACAGGCATGTACCACCACACCTAACTAATTTTTTAAAAAATTTTTGTAGAGATGGGGGTCTCACTATGTTGCCCAGACTGGTTTTGAACTCCTGGGCTGAAGTGATCTGCCTGCTTCAGCCTCCCAAAGTGCTGGGATTACAGGCATGAGCTGCTTTGCCCAACCATGTTTTAACTTTTAATGAGAGGAGAACCACAGGGAAACCTTTCTGGGTCTTTCCCAGTTGTCAATCAAAACAAAAAAGGGCTGAGGAGTGGAGGCAGTGTTGATAGGGGTATTTCAAAGTCACAAGAACTTTGCTATCATGGCTGGCCAAGTACTTTGACAGAGCAGACAGTTGTGTTGCTTAATTTAAGCCTCACAGGAAAAGCCCACTCCCACCTCATATTACTGGCCCCATTGTCCTTGCAAAGTAGCTCTTGACCCTAGCTGAGCATTAAATTCATCTGGGGAGCTTTTCAAAAGTAGTGATGCCTGAGTCTAGGGGCATCTGATTTAATTGGTTTGACGTAAGGCCTAGGTATAAGTATGCTTTTAAAAAATATTTCTCAGGCCGGGCGCGGTGGCTCACGCCTGTAATCCCAGCACTTTGGGAGGCCGAGACGGGCGGATCACGAGGTCAGGAGATCGAGACCATCCTGGCTAACACGGTGAAACCCCGTCTCTACTAAAAAATACAAAAAACTAGCCGGGCGCGGTGGCAGGCGCCTGTAGTCCCAGCTACTCGGGAGGCTGAGGCAGGAGAATGGCGTAAACCCGGGAGGCGGAGCTTGCAGTGAGCTGAGATCCGGCCACTGCACTCCAGCCTGGGCGACAGAGGGAGACTCCGTCTCAAAAAAATAAATAAATAAAAATAAAAAATAAATAAAATTAAAAAAAAAATTTTCTCCAGATAATTCTAATGTGCAGCTAGATTGGAGAACTATGGCTAGTTCATGCTTGCGATTCCACTACATATTCCATTGGGTAAACCATTGTGCTTTCTGTAGTCACTTGTTAAAACACAAGTACTCTAACAAGAGTAAATAATTAAGCTGATTTTTCCACTCTTAAAACTTAGCAGGATTACTCAACAAAATGCTTTCTAAAAGTCACTTGAGTAGAAAAACCCACCAAGTTCACAATATTGCCCACGGCTGTCATAGCCTGCTGTCACATTACATGATGTAGTTACTGTCTAACCTGTTGTATGAGTTTTTATTTTATACACTATTTTTTTTTCCTTGAAGTTGGGGCGGTCAGTAATTAAAAAATAAGGCTTGTGGCTGGGCGCGGTGGCTCATGCCTATAATCCCAGCTCTTTGGGAGGCCAAGGTGGGTGGATCACAAGGTCAGGAGATCGAGACCATCCTGACTAACACGGTGAAAACCCGTCTTCACTAAAAATACAAAAACAAAAGTAGCCAGGCGTGGTGGCAGGCGCCTGTAGTCCCAGCTCCTCAGGAGGCTGAGGCAGGAGAATGACATGAACCTGGGAGGCGGAGCTTGCAGCGAACTGAGATAGAGCCACTGCACTCCAGCCTGGGCAACAGAGCAAGACCCCATCTCAAAGAAAAAAAAAGAAAAAAAGTCTTGTAACATAGTCAAGAAGTTATTTAAATAACAAGTAGTAGAGTCTTGAGACACTGCAATTGTGTTTTTGCCTCAGGGCCTTTGAATTGGCTGTTCTCTCTAGAAAACTGTTTCTCCCAAATAGCTTCACAGCTAAATCCCTCACCTTCTTCCAGTCTTTGCTCAAAGGTTATGTTTTCATGAGGGTTACCTCTCTTACCCTATTTGAAATTGAAACCAGCCACCTCACCCACTACACTCTTGAACCTGGTAATCATGCCCTTTTTTGTTGTAAGCTATAATACCTAATATAGTCTGAATGTTATATATTTTACTTATGTATTATGTTTGTTGTCAGTCTTCCCCTGCTAGATTTTAAACTGTACAGAACAGGAAGTTTTATCTCTTTTATTACATTGATGTATCCCAAGTGTCTGGTAAAATACCTGGCACATGGTAAGTGCTCAAAATGTACTGATTAAATTAAAGCAATTGTATATTCATGCTTATGCAGTAAAAGAAATTAATTACTTTGAAATCACCTTTAATATATATTTTGAAATACTGATTTCTTTTGGAAACATCGCTTTTTGATGTTTTACACTGAGTACAGTTACCATACTATATAATTTTAAAATCCCCTTTTCAACTAGAAAAAAGAGCATATCTATATATCAAAGATAATTTTCTCGTTTTTATTGATAAAAAAAATGTATTATAGGCTGGGCCTCTAATTAGTGGCTCATGCCTATAATCACAGCACTTTGGTGGGAGGATCACTTTCTCCCAGGAGTTTGAGACCAGCTTGGGCAGTAGCGAGACCTCATCTCTAAAAAAAAAATTATTTTAATTAGCCAGACATGGTGCACGCCTGTAGTCTCAACTACTCAGGAGGCTGAGGAGAGAGGATTGCTTTAGCTCAGGAGGTTGAGGCTGCAGTGAACCATCATCACCCCACTGCACTCCAGCCTGGGTGACAGAGTGAGACCCTGTCTTAAAAATATATATATTATAAAACACAATAAAATTAGGTAAATAGAATACCATAAGATTCTACAGAAACCAGAAGTTGGTATATTAATTACGAGAAATTTGATAATGCTAATAGCCAGGGCAAGAAGCCTTTTATTTTTTCAATAAAGTACTGAAAGGGAAAAAAGAATCCACTGATAGACAAACATAGTATCATTTTAAAGAGAATAATAGTGTTTCATCCTATATTTTAAAAATTTATCTACTGTAAAATGTAGAACATAAAATAATGTTTAAGAAATAGGATCAATTAATATAAACACATGTTGCATTAGTTATAAATTATGAGCAGTTGGGGGAACAGGTGCAGCAGGTTGGGTATAGAGGGAGGGATATTTGGGAAGAGAAATTGAGTGTGAGGGCGTGTGTGTGTGTGTGTGTGTGTCTGTGTGTGTGTGTGTGAGAGAGAGAGAGAGAGACAGAGAGAGAGACAGAGAAAGGCGGGGCGGGGGAGGGGGAGAGAGAACTGAAGAGATAACCAAAACCAGAAGGTAAGACCAACCTAGTGGACTCACCTACTCATACAGAGAGACACACAGAGAAATAAGCAAAGCCAGCTTAAGCCCTTTAAAGATCATAGCACTGAAAAGAATATGAGGCTCCCCAATAAGTAATTCAAAATAAATACAATATTACATTGTAAAGTTTTAATTTTCCCCCAATAACTACTACTTCAACGCATTTTAAATTACAAATATCTTAGTATATTTTACCCCTCTTTTTTCCTGGTGTGCTTGTTTTGCTAGTGGCTAAGCTCAGGCCTCCTGACTGTTGATTATCTAGGCCATATACAGTACTTAGAAAAAGACACACTCTTTACAGTATCTTCATATTGTTTGCTAATAGAGATATCACCTGTTGGGTGTCTTGTCCCACAGGCAAGATAGATAAAGTTAGTGCAGGAGTGAGTTTGGGGGCTGAAGATTCAACACCTCTGTTTAAAACTTCTATCCCTAAATCCTTGTGTAGCCTTGATCGGATAATTCACATTTGCTCTAATTCTCTTGCTTATATGATGTGCTGAATTGTCCCAATCTTCAGAAATTTTATATGGTAGCTACAATAAATGAAAATACTCACTCACCTTAGGGGTACGGACAACAGCAGGTTCGGCTCCAGGGCCAGGTTGGAGAGCTGAGAACGCCTCTGCAGGGCTCCAGCTTGGAACAAACTCACAATGTTATTGTCCAGAAACAAACGTTTCAAGTCTTGGAGGTCCTAGAAGTCTTGTGCTGTAACTCTCTGAATCAGATTATCGCTACAATGAAGTTTTTGTGGCTTTACTGGTAGTCTGAAGGGCAACATTTGGAGCTGGTTTGGGGACAGCTCAAGAGTAGTTAAATTGGTAAGGAGCTGTGCCCCATTGATGGAAGAGAATAAGTTTTCTGACAGGTAAAGATGGCAAAGATTCTTCGAGTGTTTCGTGTCTCGAAACCTTACCATTCTGAGCTGGTTTCTTTCCATCTTTAAAGATAGCAAGGATTTGGGTGGTTGACAGGAACTTTAGTCAGAAAGTTACCACTGAAACTGAGAAATTGCAAAGACTATAGAGAAATAAAGAAGCTGTCGTATAAGATGTACCTTATTATTCTCCAGGCTCATGTGTGTCAGATGGGGAAGTATCAGGGGTCCAGCTACAGCCTCTATACTGTTACATCCAACATCAAACTTTGCAAACTGACAAGGGAGGAGAGTGTGCTGGGAGAGAAGGAAGAGATCAGGTTGTTTTAAAGTTCAAGGATTTTTAATTTCTTCAGTCCTTCAAAATCTGATCCATGTATGACATTTATTGAGTTATCATTTAGTTTTCACACTTCAAGACTGGCTGGGAGAGCACTAGAGACTCTTCTTAACTTATTTTTTCCAGAGTTCTAAGGTCTTCAAAGCACTCAGAGCTTTGAAGGTGTCATTTTCTACTGACTCTGTTCCACTGGCCAGCAGAATAGAATCTTCTACAGCCAACATTCGGGTGAAGTCAGACAGCTACAAAAAATGTGGAGGCAGGGAAGGGGAAGAAAAAGCAATAAATTAATATTGTTTTAAAAATACCATATACACTGTCATTACAATACTAATAATACTTCAGATTTCTCTTCAGGTTCTATTTTAGATTATCTCTTGGAAAAGGGTTGAAACTCAGATCCTGAATATTTTTATTTATGATTGATAACATAAGTGTAAGGTATGAAAATCATTCTAAGCACTTTCACACATTATTGATAGATACATAATATTGGCCAACTTTTACTACATATTCTCTGACCCAGCAAATTTACTTCTAGGCAGAGATACAAATTGCAAAATGATTTATGCACTAGGATGTTCTTTGTTGTATCATCTCATAATAGCCACAAATTGAAACAATCTGGAAATCTCTTATCAAATTGTTAGTAGTTTCTAAATCTAGAGGGTAAGATTACAAAGGATTTTCACTAGCTACATTTTGCATTGTTTAACATTATGAATCACATATTTTTAAAAGGCATTAAAAGCTATAAAAATGTAAATGTCCCAGTCTGTTATCACTAGGATGCACTTACTGAAAACAGTTTCAACTATATTGTATTTTGGAAAATGAGCCTGTTTCCTATACCCAATTTTCACTTCACCAATGAAAAAAAAAATCGTAAACAAATGTATACATGTTATCTCCCTCTGTCTCTGTAGAGCAAAGAGTTCATTTGTGCATATATCCCAGACCTAATGCCACTCTTCCTCTAGAATTTAGATATTTGCCAAATCTGATATACTTTCTTCGTGTTTTGTAAGTTCCCCTACATGCCTGCCAACCTCCCAGCTTAATACCCATGTCTTTTGCTCAATGATGTAATTATCTTTATTTGGTGTCAGGAGTAAGGTTATGTTTAAGCAGAAAAAGGAATTGTTCTGTGTTTTCTTCAGGTTGATGAATCTTCACAAAATTTTCAATCTGCCTTAGAATTCAATGAAGCTGGAGTTTTCAGTATACAATTTCATGTGTCTTACTATACACAGTTTTTAAATATTTGACTTAATTATGCAGTTGAGCACTTTCATAATACCAATACATGGTTAACACCTTCAAGGTGAGTTAATTTTGTATCATATATTTATTATAGGTACTTATATTCTGGGAGGATATGTGATGTGAATTATCATGTATTTTTAAACGTCTCCTAATATGTTACTTCATTAGGACACTCTCCAGTTAAAATTTCCATAAATGAATATTTTTAATCATAATAGTTTTGGCAGTTGCCTTGAGTTACATATTGCTGCTAACATTTTATATTTTCTTAATGATTTATCAGTTATATTGAATAGTCCTAGTCACAATAATGATAGAGATTTTATTCTTGCATTCGTTGAGTATCTATGAGTGCCAAGTGCTTTTTTATGTATTATCACCAATCTCCTAATAACCCAGCAAGTTTACTATTATCAACACTGGCTTCTAGATGAGGAGACTAGGAGAACTAGAATGTGAAAGAATTCAGAATTTCAGCAAGGTCTGTTGAACTGCAAACCCCTTTCTTCCTTAGCTACACCATTTTCTAAAGCATTTTCTATTGCATTTGGCCTGAAATTAATGTTTTTCAAAAGAGGCTCAAGATCTAGACACCAATCACAGAGCTTTAGAAAAGCAGAGATTTTAGGGATTATCTAATCTAAATCTCTCATTTCAGGAATAAAGAATTTCAGGCCTAAAAAGTTAAATAACTTGCTGAAGACTCAGTGTTCTTTACATTCCATTCTGAAATGTCTTTTTGTAGGCTTATCTTTTATATAAAGTCAGAAATGTCTCTACACATATATCTTTATGTCTTGGACTGTTGAGATTCCCAAAAAAGAACTGGGTATTATATTTCCACTTATATCTGAGTGACTATACACAAAAAATGATTACTAACTATGCAATAAGTCTCAGAGATGACATGGATCAGAATGGGCAATTTATTTTGGGAATGGGCAAGGGATGGTGTCAAAGCTTCAATTTGTCTTGATTTCTATTTATAAAGTATACAGATTGGCCTAAATAGACTTCATATTCTTAAATGACTATTATTAAGCATAGAAAGCATTTTATTTCTTTCCTCCTTTTTTTTTTTTGTTAGGGTCAATAGAGATTACATTTGATTATTAATTAAAATGGCTACAATTTTAGAAATATTTACTATATTTAATTTTCACAAAGCCCTAGGCATAAGCATAATTATTCCATTTTCAGAGAGGGAAACTAAGGCTCAAGAAGGTGGAATAACCTGTCCAAGTATATCATTTTCTAGTGGAAAAGTTGGGCTACTAACCCAGGTTTATCTTACCCCAGTGCATATATTTTTAGCCTTACTGCTATAACATCCTTTAGCTGAAGAAAACAGAGGTATGGTGCCACATAACAATGAGGAAGACTCCTGCTGACTTTCAGCTTTTCAGTTGGGTTTGCAGAACTGACAAAGGGAAAAAATTCTGCCAGACCCATTTTTCCATTTCCATGGCTTAAGCAGGGCCTCGAACAATTATGTGGAAAGAGATGCTTTTGCCGTAGAGCTAACCTTGGGGCTACCGGCAGCTTTTCCCATATTGCTTAAAAAGCAAGGCCAGTAAAATGAAGTAGGGCACAGGATAGCTCCTGCTAGCTTCCCCAGGAGAGGCTTTGTTTCTGGTTTCAATCCTGGGCAGACCCTGCTCCACATAGTAAAGGGAACACACCCTTGTCCGGCTCCTTATAGAGCCAATGTACAACGAAACTGACATACACACAAAGTGATGGTTTCAGACTTGTGTGAACCAAGCCAGGAAGGAGTTTGTAAAACAATGCTGGATTTTTTTCCTGATCATCAAAGCAACATTTGTTCTTTCCAAACAATTTTTAAATTCTGGAAGATATAGAGAGAGTATAAAATAATCCATAATCCCCCCATTCAGTAATGAATCCTTGTTTATATATTTCTTAGGAAGAATTTGAAGAAGCTTATTCTCTTCTACAAAAGAAGTACAATCATTTTAACTAACTGCTACCATAACTACATTCCCATTTGTCTTCTACCTCTGAAGAGAATATATCACTTTTGCTTATCCATTTGAATGGCAATAGTGAAGTAAACTTAAGGATATTTTACATATGTGGACACAAAGTACTGAACCAAACCTACAATCCTCTAAATAGGAGTGACTTGGGTCGCCTAGTACACTGTCCATTTGGTATCACATGTAATCAGCTGTTCATTGTGTATTTCACTCAACACAGTCAAGCAGTTCATCATGGCTTGAGACTAAAGTCTGAGTTAGTGCATAGCAACAGAACAGGACAGAGGAAACAAAAGAATGAAGCTGAATTCCTTTCTTATGCCATACACAAAAATTAACTCAAAATGGATCATAGACCAAAATGTACAAGCTAAAACTATAAAACTCTTAGAATATAATATAGGCATTACATTTTCATGAACTTGAATTAGGTAAAGCTAGCTTAGATATAACACCAAATACACGAGTGACAAAAGAAAAAAGTCAGGTGTGGTAGCTCTCAGCACTCTGGAGGCCAAGGCAGGTAAAGAGCAACTAGTAAAGAAAGAGCAGTTGAATATATGGGGGTACAGAAAGTGAGACAGCAAGGTCTGGGGAGAGGTGTGAAGGATGGAATCAAGGGCCTTGAATACCAGGAGAGACATGTCCTCTCTGGAGAAAAGAGTTTGCAAAAGTGGATGGAGACAAATTTGTACACAGTGAGCAGGGACTGAGGGAGATCAAGTCTTGTCATGATTTGTAAATAAAATGGGAGGCCAGCTATTCATTGAGAATTAGGATGGCAGGAATTGAGTATGCAACCCAACACTCTACTGAAGTTTTGGAACATATTGAATGATTCCGTAAATTCAAACCCAATAAACAGAATGTACATTGTATTTACCAAATGCAAATGAGATATGGTCATTTAAAACCTATGCAAGTGAGATATGATAACTTAAAACCTAAGTATTTTTAAAAGAGAAGTATCATTGGTCAGAACTTTCATCAACAAAAAGAACTTTCATTTTCCTTAACAAAACAATCCTGTCTTTTATTATGTTTCTGTTGTGAACAGTCCTTACAAGAGATAATTACCTAACTTAAAGTCAGGGAAGTGGCAATGCTGCTGTTCAATGAAACTAAACCAATGACAAACTGACTCATCCAATAACTGAATTTAATAAGAGGTATAATTTTATCTTGTTGGCTACAAAGTACCAGTGTGTAATCATTACTAGGATTAGTTGACATTCTGCTTTCAATAAGCATGTCAAGTCCTCAGGGCAAATATTTAAGTAGCTTACCCTTTAACCAGGTGTCTTGCTTGAAAATTTACACTTAATGGGGTCAGACTTGCTATCTGGTGTTAGGCACTACAGGGTTAGAAGAGGAAAGCAAACAGATGGAGACAAGACAACTGTGTTTATTGAGCCAGGATCTAAATACCATGCTACATATTTTAAACTCTATGTGTTTATGGGACACCCATATGAACATTTCTTAACCAAATTAAAGGGATGGTGTCTCTGTTTGAAGGTAAGGTACACTCACCTGCTGCCTCTCTGCACCTGGCTCACAGAGAGGCATTACTTTATCTTAGGATTCAGATCTTTAAGGGGGAAGCAGTGAATAGTAAAGGGAAAATTAGACAGCCGTAGAATTTTCCATCTGGAAGGGGCCTGGGATCACCTATCTAATCTAACCTTCTCACTTCATAAAGGTGCTGCCCAAAGATTTTTTTAACAGCCAGCCTAAGATAGTCATATCTCTAATTAGGGGGAAAACTGGGATGAGAACTCTAGTCTCTTGATAACTTTCAAAATATCAGAGATCAAAAATAAAAGTTCATTTATATTATATAAGTCAGACAAATCCATAGCACTCTTTTCAGTGCTGTCTGCATAAGTGGGCATAAAAATAAAAGTCATAATTAAAAGCACATAGAATGAGAACTGTGGGTAACTTGGCAAAACAAAAATATTTATTTCCTCTGTATAGGTTTCCACAAAGACACTGATACCTGACTGATACACAGGGTTTGTGTGAATTCTTCTGATATACTGGGTTCGCTTTGGTAGTCTGATGTTGCTCTAAGTATCATCTTCCATCCATGGAATAAACAAAACTACATTTTCCCCGAAAGGATTTATTCTTAATCCTGGGGACAAAACGTAGCAGTATACTTTTTGTTAAGCAAGAGTCATTTTTACTTTGCAGCAACATAGTTTTTAATGTTTTTGAATAAATATTAAAATACAATATCATTAACTGTAGATTCTGACTTTTGTTGTTTTCCTAAAAATAAACATCCAGAGGCATATACCCATCTCAATAGTACAGAGCAAGCAGATAGCTAGTTCAACTACCCTACTTTGATAACTAGCACATTTAAGTTATGATTATTTAAAATAAATTTAACAATCCCACACTTGCCCCTCACACTGTCTCACGAAATAAGATTGCAGTAATTTGAGTGCCACATGATATAGTTACCTGGAGGTGTTGAATTTTTCTGTGGCTAATGTAGAGCCTCTTGATGGCAGAAGGAATACTTGATGATACCTCCGTTAGTCTGTAGCATTACACTGACTGCACAGAATCACAGTTACATCTTCCATGACAGTTAGGATTAAAACCATTGCTAAGAGAGAGCAAAATAAAGAAAGCATAAAGCAGATGCATCTTCCAAAACAGGGGCTGTCAGATGTAGGTAGGTGTTCAGGTGATGTCTCTTTATACCATGAAGTCTGATGATAAAATCTTACGAATGTGTACTCTGTCAATGTAAGAAAGCAGTAGAGAAAAATTTCTCAATTTTGGTTAAAATGTTAGCAACAATTATAAAGAGGAAGGGGATTAAACATTAATAAGCTGTCTTAATATTTATAGGTGAGCAAAACCCTATGTTATTTATGGTTTTGAAAGCTAATCTGCAAATACCTCTATTATCCATAGTTTCCTTGTTTTGTTAAATGTGACACTAGGGAATTAGTGGGAAAAGACAAAGAGCTGTTTTATAATGGGCCATAAAACCTTTGAATTTTGTGTGACCCTATATTAAAACCATTTTTGTGGGACTGAAACAGGCAGGTGATGTCTTCTCACATTAACTAGTAAGGGAAAATAGGAAGGTTTTCTATTTGTTACTGCTGTTTCAGTAACATTTTATTGCTAAATAAAACAATGGCAGTACAATGGCAAGATACTTAGAGGCACAGATAACTTACTCATTCATCACTTGATCCACCCAAATATAATATTTGGGAAACAACTTTGTCACTCAAAAATATTGTTCATTCAGAAAACAAAACCTCAACATGGGTCAACTATTTTCATCTATTTTTAATAATGATAGAAAGGGCCTCTGGCCGCTTCAGAGAAAGTTGTCAGATGTGAAACCTCACTGACTACAGAGGGGAAAGCTTCACTTGTCTAGGCACTCCTTTGATGTGACTTTTTTGTGTTACTCTGAGCATACCTGTTGAGGGTTTCAAAAGCATTCTATGCAAAAAATTATGTAAAGAAGATCTCTACCCACAAATGAAGAACTTTATTTCCTAATGCCAGCAGGCCTCAGCAGTTTGCTTTAATGAAACCCTTAATATTGAAAAGATCCTTCAGTATCCTCTTCAACCTTACCTCTCTGCTATAATTGTCATTTGAAATGTGAACTCTGAAAATCTGAGACAGGTCTCAGTTAATTTAGAAAGTTTATTTTGCCAAGGTTGAGAACACATGCCTGTGGCACAGCCTCAGGAAGTCCTGAGTGGTGGTCAGCAGTTTTGGTTTTATACATTTTAGGGAGATATGAGACATCAGTCAACATATGTACGATGAACATTGATTCGGTCTGGAAAGGTGGGGAGGGGACTTCCAGGTCAAAGGTAGATAAGAGACAAATGGTTGCATTCTTTAGAGTTTCTTGTTAGCCTCTCCAAAGAAAGCAATCAGATATGTATTTATTTCAATGAACAGAGGGGTGATTTTGAATAGAATTGGAGGCAGGTTTGCCTTAAGCAGTTCCCATCTTGACTTTTCCCTTTAGCTTAGTGATGTTGGGGGCCAAATCACTAAGATATTCAGTCCTGCAAGGTATTTTCCTTTCACATTTCCCTCCTTTTAATTTTTAAAATCTTTTGGAGAAAACATTTTAGAAGAAAATGAGTCTCTGGTCTCAGGTTTCATCTGATCTCTCATGGTTAGGATGGTTTATTCCTAGTCAGGTGGGTCTTGAGATATTAGGAAAGCTCATTTTTAGAAGGTTGTGAAGTGTCATGTACTATGAAAAGAAAATAGTGGGAGGAAGGGAGAAAAACAACAACAAAGAACATCCTGGAAAATCAATATAGGCCACATTACTCTGAAGCCCATACATCAGTAGGCAGGCATGAAAGTGGCTTATGTATGTAAATAGGTTGCTGTTATTTTCTTCTGAAGTTTAAGCTGTCTAGCTTCAGTTTGCAGGGCTTTATGAAAGCACAGCTTAGTTTTCAATGACTCTGAATTAGGAAAAATGGGAAAAAAAGGAAAACATTATTTTAAAGTCTTCTAGCCAAGAAAAAATAGAATTTGATCCAAACTGTAGAAGATAATAAAAATTGAAAAACATTAGGCAAGACTAGAATCTAACAACAGGTGTACTACAGTTTTTGAAAACTAATTTTTCTCTCTCTAGTTTCCCATTTTTACTAAAGACAAACCATAGTAGGACTAGTTTGCTTTATTATATTTGGCTTATTTGTATACAGTGCAGCAAGAATAATTAATTTTTACATAACTGTTATTTTTTTCTTTTGAGATGGAGTCTCACATTGTCACCCAGGCTGGAGTGCAGTGGTGCGATCTTGGTTCAACACAGCCTCCATTTCCTGGGTTCAAGCGATTCTCCTACCTCAGCCTCCTAAGTAGCTGGGATTCCACCTGGCCAATTTTTTTTGTATTTTTAGTAAAGATGGGGTTTTACCATGTTGGCCAGGCTGGTGTTGAACTCCTGACCTCAAGTGATCCACCCACTTCACCCTCCCAAAGTGCTGGGATTAAGGGCATGAGCTACCATGCCTGGCTTACATAGGCTTTTACATTGGCCTTGATGGAACTTTGTTCCATAGAAGGAATAAGTCGAGCCCAGTCATGTATTTATACCATTAAATACCTATGATTTGGGTGAATTCCTCTCCTCTTGAGGTTCCAAGATAAACCTGGGGTTCTGGACTTGTCAGAAAGTACATTCCTTACTTACCACAGGTCAGGAACCCTGTACAGGAACTGTGTAGACAAAGGTATGTGGACAGTTTTTCCAAGGAGTTTTATTGGCTCAGTAAGTTTGATTCCTAAATGGAAAACACACCATTCCAGTAAAAGTCTTGGTAAAATAACCAGTTCTCCAATTGTGTCCTGTTACAAATGAAAACAGATTCTTATTGCACGTATGCTACTAATTGTATTGTCACAAGTTAAGAATGCTCACAAATAGCTTCCAAATTCTGTAGAAATAAGGTAGAGAGAAACAAATATGCTCCAAATTTTGTTCATAGGAGTATACTCAATTGTTAAAATTTGTAAATAACTTAAAGTTGTTGACTCTGAAAAACAAAACAAAGGATCACCAATGTTTTAAGCAAAACTTAAAAAGATTACTTCAGTCTTCTATTAGTTTAGTCCATTATGTTAGTTCCTGTTCTGCTTGATATTCATGATCATTTCAGCTCTCTGTGAGTACTAAAAGTTTTTCCTCTATTCTGATGTCACAATCTTCAAAGTTATCAGAGGACCAAAACAAGACAGTCAGTGACCATGGATGGCAAAAAGTTTCAGGATAGCCATACTCAAAGACACAATTGACAAGGAAATTTGTTACCTCTATGGCACACAATAATTTAACATAACAATTATAATTATTACTGATAACATACATTAAGTCACATCAAAATTATAGGAATTTCTCATAATTTTAGAAGAGGTACCAATAACATATTTATACAAATACAGCCCAAAGAAAATCAAACACCATTTTATATTTGACAATTCTTCCTGTGTAATTTTTATACCAAATAAGCCAAATATGTGATTTTTGGAGTTTAGGGAACTTATTAATAACATCTTAAAGGATTAATTAGGTCAGAAAAAGACATAATTTATAATTTGATTTTGGAAAGTTTGTCAATTACCAAAGGTTTAAAACACTCGATATTTCAAAATAGGATTACAGGTCAGTATAAAATAAGCCATTCATTTAACCAAAGTGATAACTCAAGGATTTCAAAAAAAAAAAAAAAGGCAAAAACCTTCATTCTTTGAGAGAGACTAATTTTCCAAACAGTAAGCCCTAATAAAACAGCATGAAGTCAATTAAATTTGTTTTCCAAAATTTTATAAACCACTTCTAAAATTTCATCTTGATTTTAAGTTATAACTTCCATAAGTCTTTATAACCTTTATTTATTTATTTATTTATTTATTTATTTTTTTTTTTTTTTTGAGACGGAGTCTCGCTCTGTCACCCAGGCTGGAGTGCCGTGGCCGGATCTCAGCTCACTGCAAGCTCCGCCTCCTGGGTTTACGCCATTCTCCTGCCTCAGCCTCCCGAGTAGCTGGGACTACAGGCGCCCGCCACCTCGCCCGGCTAGTTTTTTTTTTGTATTTTTTAGTAGAGACAGGGTTTCACCGTGTTAGCCAGGATGGTCTTGATCTCCTCACCTCGTGATCCACCCGTCTCGGCCTCCCAAAGTGCTGGGATTACAGGCTTGAGCCACCGCGCCCGGCCTATAACCTTTATTAAGGAGTCATTTAATGTTTCATGAAAACTTTGTTAATCTGACACAGGGGCTCATATGCTGGTGTTGCATCAGCATGCCTTTGACATTAATGATTAGTTTATAGAGAAATAACTTATTTTATCTCTCAAAATCGGCCCTTACTATCTTACATGCCCCCCTCTTCCACGATTGTCCCTGGGCCTTGAGGAGTTGAATAACTTTAATTTCTGACCCTGTGTCTCAGGAATGCAGTTAATTTTGAGGCTTTAATGCAGTTAATTAAAGATGAGGCTTTAATGCAGTTAATTTTGATTGGCATCTTCTACCAGGTCTGAGATGACACGAAGATTCAAGAATCTAATAACCTTAATTAATTTTTTTTATTTTTTTTATTTTTTATTTTTTTATTTTTTTGAGACGGAGTCTTGCTCTGTCGCCCAGGCTGCAGTGCAGTGGCCGGATCTCAGCTCACTGCAAGCTCTGCCTCCCGGGTTCACGCCATTCTCCTGCCTCAGCCTCCCGAGTAGCTGGGACTACAGGCGCCCGCCACCTCGCCCGGCTAGTTTTTTGTATTTTTAGTAGAGATGGGGTTTCATCATGTTAGCCAGGATGGTCTCGATCTCCTGACCTCGTGATCTGCCCGTCTCAGCCTCCCAAAGTGCTGGGATTACAGGCTTGAGCCACCGTGCCCGGCAATTAATTTTTTTTAATCTCAGTTTTTCCTAAGCAAACTTAACTTAAAAATAATAGCATAGGAATTATTTTGATAAAACGTAAAATCTGTTAGGCCAGTTACCAAAAGACAAAAGAGAAGACCTTCTGCACTGCACAGAATATTATGCTAGAAGAAAACATGGCCTTGAGACCTTTAAGAAAACATTGTTAGCATCAGGCCACAAAAAACAGAACGTGGCTCTCTTTTCCTCCCTGACTGTCTAAAGATAGGCCCGCCATCATGAACGACACCATAACTATCCGCACTAGAAAGTTCATGACCAACCGACTACTTCAGAGGAAACAAATGGTCATTGACGTCCTTCACCCTGGGAAGGCAACAGTGCCTAAGACAGAAATTCGGGAAAAACTAGCCAAAATGTACAAGACCACACCGGATGTCATCCTTGTATTTGGATTCAGAACTCATTTTGGTGGTAGCAAGACAACTGGCTTTGGCATGATTTTTTATGATTTTTTATGACTCCCTGGATTATGCAAAGAAAAATGAACCCAAACATAGACTTGCAAGACATGGCCTGTATGAGAAGAAAAAGACCTCAAGAAAGCAACGAAAGGAACGCAAGAACAGAATGAAGAAAGTCAGGGGGACTGCAAAGGCCATTGTTGGTGCTGGCAAAAAGTGAGCTGGAGATTGGATCACAGCCGAAAGAGTAAAGGTGCTGCAGTAAAGGCTACCTGTGTCCATTTTGGATTTTTCACAAGCAGATTAATAAACTAAAAACTTTCAAAAAAAAAAAAAAAAAAAAAAAACAGAACCTAAGGAAGAAGACCATTTTGAAGCTAAAATTTGATTTGTGGAAGCCTATTCAATATGTTAAAGGTTTAAAACACTTGATATTATGAACTAGAATTCCAGGTCACCCCAAGTTATTCATTTAGCCAAAATGATGACTCAAAATTTTCTAAAAAGTCAAAAACCTTTACTCATTAATGGAGGGAAGACTTAGCTTTCCAAACAGTCTGTCTTTGTCTTTCCCTTCTTTTTCTTTTTTTTTCGTAGTGTATTTAAAAGGCAAACAACCTGTAATACCAGCACTTTGGGCAGCGAGCTAAAAGCACAAATCCATGGAGCTCTGAAATCCAAGACAGAGAGCTTACCCATGATCCCCAGATGCTCTGAGAGATTAATGGACAAAAGTGGGTCCTGCAGGTACCTTGTCTGTTCATTCAGTGCTCCTAGTGCTTGCTAGAAGCTCTACTTTGGATCCTGCTTCTGACACCATCTGATAACAGAAAAATTTCAGCCAAAATAAATTTAAAGGAGTTTAACTGAGCAATGAGCAATTAATGGATCAGGCAGCCCCCCAAATCACAGCAGATTTAGAGACTCCAGCACAGCAACATAGTAGAAGATTTATAGACAAAAATGGGAAATGACGTACAGAAATCAGAAGTGAGGTACAGAATGACTGGATTGGTTACAGGTTGGCATTTGCCTTATTTGGACACAGTTTGAATACTCAACAGTGTATGAATGGTTGAAGTATGGCCACTGGGATTGGCCAAGACTCAGCTATTGTTACAGGCACATACTCCTAAGTTAGGTTTTCAATCTTGTCTATCTATTAAATTAGGTTGCAGTTTGTCCATATGGACTCATATATAGAAATACAGAGTCCCTTCTCAGGCCATATTTAGTTTGCTTTAACAGGAGAAACTAGTGTACAGTTTAGCTTTGAAACAAAGACAATAACAGTTTTTTTCCCAAAACAAATGTTACAATTGTTTGAAATGCTTGTTCCCTGGTGCCATAAATAAATAGCACTTGAACATAAATTTAATTTACTCAGCAAGGACATTTTTATACTTTCTGCAGAAAGGATACACTCACCAGCAGTTTTGCCAAGAGAGTACACTGAACAAAAGAGACAGGGTTATTCATAACCTGACATGTCCACCCTACTGCTATGTCTGGTTTCCACTGGCTGGAATGGGACCTCACATTCTGTATTTGTCCCGATTGGCTAGCAAGTTAGAACTTTTTAAAAGAGGTAAATGTAGAGGAAGACAAAGGATGGAGGAAGTAACTTGTGGAATGCTGAGAAAGGTAAAAACTTTTACCTTTCAAATAAGGAAGAGGAATAGGCTAAGACCTAATGCTTGGTTGGAGCAGTATAAGCCTACCAGGGCAAATATTTAGGCTAAATTGTGGGAGCTAAGAACATAAAGTGCATTGATTTCTTTATCACAGCTAGCAGATATTTAAGAATGTTAGCACAGGTCTTTGAATACGTTTTGTGCCTAAGAGAAGTTACTATTTATTCCTAATTAAATGAGGAGGAAAGTCTTTGAAGAGGAATGTCTACTTTAGTTTTTATAATTTCCCCTCTTTTTATTTTGTAATTCCTCTTCAAACTTTTTAAATATATTTTGACTTAATTGCTTTGTTTGTCCTTCTAAGAGAAGTAATTTTTCCAAGTAGGGTGGAGGAGAGTTAGGAGTTAACTCTGTAACAGTGGCAGAGACAAGTTTTTGTATAAAACTGCGAAGGCAGTGAATAATATAACAGCCTACAAGAATAAGTACACCGATAACAAGAGCAAACAAGGTAAGAATTGATGTTAAAATTTCATTTTATCCACTGAACCAATGTTTCATCATTTTAGAAAAAGGGTTTTTGAGAATTTTTGGCAAGTTTATCAGATAGGGCTGTTAATCCTTCCATTGGGGCAGTATTATTAGGAACAAAGGTACAACATGGAGTTTTAATTGTGACACAAACAACTTTTTTTGCTAATATTATATTTAAAGGTATTCTATTTGTCTAGGCCATCTGACTAGTAGGTCCTAATTGCTTAGCTATCTCTTTGATGGCATCTCTAGTGTAATTTTTGAATTGTTGCTGATTGTAATAGATATAGTTTATTTCGTCTATTTTTTTTTTTTTTTTTTTTTTTTTAGTTACCTACCAGAACAATATGGATTTAAATTCTGCAGCTATTTGATTTTGTGCTTTAAACTTATTTGGCACTCCTCACAGGACCTTAATAGCATTTATGTAAACCTGAGGATTATAGGACTCATAAGGAGTTTCCTTTGGCCTGCAGTTTTGTTTTTACCTTTTTAGATTGATGAAATGCCAGGGTGAAGGGGATAGCCAATTGGATTAGAGCCCAAGTAATGCTCCAATTATTTGGCAGAGTGTCCAGTAAAGGTCCTCCACAGTACCACCATACATTTGCTTGGAGATGGCTGAGCATGGATTGATGGGCAAGCTCTTGGAAAGACTTGAGCTCCTTACATCCTTTTATGCTTCCAAGGAACACCAAATTTTCCCCCTGCCATGAGAGGCATGAAGTAAACTTGACATTTAGAGGTGGAAGCTGGATTGCCCTTGGGGGCTGACCCGCAGGGTGTTGAATTTCAGAAAATTGCAGAGAGAGCTCAGCATGATGGATTATCCCAAGCAGTGGGATTCTGAAAAAGACCCACCATACAGTCCTTATCTGGTTGAGGAGGGGACCATCTAAGTGGAAAGGGGATAATCTGGGCCTCTGGCCCACCTTGCCTACCATGCATACAAGTGTAATAATTGCTTTTATTTAAAGTGTGAACAGAGTATTTAATCCATTCCAGTCAGGCATTTGCATCTTGATATTTTGTCTTGATGGCTAAGATCTCTCTTAGAGCTCTTATTTTTACAGTAGACACCCTAGTTTTATTAGATGTAGGAGCAACCGGTATGGGATCTAGAACTGAGGCTACTGAAGATGGGGCAATAATGCATATTTTAAAAATACCTAGGGGGTCTTTTACATTTATGTCAATCCCCATACCATAGAAGTGACTAAGGGCAGGTCTAGAGTTAGTTAAGGTGGAGGTGGTGATACAGAGAAGGACAGGGTTATATTGATAAGGCTGACAGTTACAAGGGGTAGTCATTTTAGTGCAATAGATGAGGGGTTTTAGATCTGCACAAATCTTTTTCTTGGAATTCCAACTTTGCTCCTGAGTAGTTTAAATGATGCAGTCCCATTTACTATAAAGTTGCCAGGCTGTAGGAGCAGAAAATTGGAGTCTTGGCTTCAGGTCATTACAACAATGAATGCTACGGGAAACAGTGTCAATTAGAAGGCTGGGACATAAATATTTGTGTAAAAAGCCTAGCTGTTGTTGATCTTTTACATTTCCACAAGGTATGACAGAGCAAGCGTTAAAAGCAATGGTCTAAGGTGTGTCAGACTTAGTTACATTAATAACAAAGGAACTAGTGACAGAATAAGGAAAGGAAAGGAAGCAATATAGAAGGTATATGAAAATTAAGCTTTCTTTAACTTAGAGCTTGATCCTAGTACAGTAATGCATGATTCTGAGAGGAAGATGTTTTCTTGACTTGGGTATGGTGGGTCCATTTTTCTCTAAGCTGTGTGGACAGCAGTCTCAGTGATTAACAGCACAAAATAGGGTTCTTCCCAGGCTGGCTCGAGGTTTTTCTTTCTATCTTTTGATGAGGACATGGTTTTCAGGCTGGTGCTTGTGTACTGGAATTTCTAGGGGTGGTACCTGTGCTAAAAGACTTTTACTTCTGAGGGAAGGGAAAGTAGAAGATAAATTAAGTATATGATTTCTGCTGCATATTCCTGGGGCTTGAGGCCCCATGGTAATGCCTCCCACTCCATTCCTGCTCAGCGCCACCCAGGGGACACTGCAGCCCTGCCTCCTCTTTTTTTTTGTTTTTTTTTTTTTGTTTTTTTTTTGAGACGGAGTCTCGCTCTGTCGCCCAGGCTGGAGTGCAGTGGCCGGATCTCAGCTCACTGCAAGCTCCGCCTCCTGGGTTCACGCCATTCTCCTGCCTCAGCCTCCCGAGTAGCTGGGACTACAGGCGCCCGCCACCTCGCCCGGCTAGTTTTTTGTATTTTTTTTAGTAGAGACGGGGTTTCACCGTGTTAGCCAGGATGGTCTCGATCTCCTGACCTCGTGATCCGCCCGTCTCGGCCTCCCAAAGTGCTGGGATTACAGGCTTGAGCCACCGCGCCCGGCCGCCCTGCCTCCTCTTAATGTCTTGGTCTTCTTGTGGCCTTCATTGCCCCTGCACGCTGTGGCCTTGGGGATGAGGGCCCTGGTGACTTACCTGGCTGCCTTTTGGGCCTTAAGAAAGCTAAACACTGGGCCAGGTGCGGTGGCCCATGCCTGTAATCCCAGCACTTTGGGAGGCTGAGGCGGGCGGATTATGAGTTCAGGAGATCGAGACCATCCTGGCTAACACAGTGAAACCCTGTCTCTACTAAAAATACAAAAAAAAAAAAAAAAAAATTAGCTGGGCATGGTGTCAGTTCCAGCTACTCAGGAGGCTGAGGCAGGAGAATGGTGTGAACCCGGGAGAGGGAGCCTGTAGTGAGCCAAGATCACACCACTGCACTCCAGTCTGGGTGACAGAGTGAGACTCTGTCTCAAAAAAAAAAAAAAAAGAAAGAAAGCGAAACACCATTTTATATTTGACAATGTTTTTTTGTATGACTTTATACCAGATAAGTTAAATTTTACTTTTATATTAATATACTATTAATGTGAAACTTAATTTGCATAAAATCTTGTAGTCATTATTTATCCAACTTTAATGTCTGACTATAAGGTAAGACTTTGATAGACTTTTTTAATTTTTATAATTTTTGTTAAAGAGCAGATTAGTGCTTTAAGAAAAATTTATTGTGCTTTTATTTTAATGTCCAGTTCACAGAAAAACTGGATACCCCTTTAATTTAGCCAATATGTTTACATGTTTACACAAAGAATTTCATTTTAAAACTTGTTTAAACCTTTAAAACAAAATTTTTTAAACCTTTTAATGTAGGTAAAAATCCATATTTTTATGCCTCCTGATAATCCAGTTACTAAAAGTATATTTTATTTTTCTTACATACCTTGTACATAATCTGGGGTTTTAAAAATAGTTTTACATTCAGGAGGCCTAATTATTATTATTATTTTTTTTTGACACGGAGTCTTGCTCTGTGCCCCAGGCTGGAGTGCAGTGGCGCGATCTCGGCTCACTGCAAGCTCCGCTCCCCCGGGTTCACGCCATTCTCCTGCCTCAGCCTCCCGAGTAGCTGGGACTACAGGCGCCCGCCACCTCGCCCGGCTAATTTTCTTGTATTTTTAGTAGAGACGGGGTTTCACCGTGTTAGCCAGGATGGTCTCGATCTCCTGACCTCATGATCCGCCCGTCTCGGCCTCCCAAAGTGCTGGGATTACAGGCTTGAGCCACCGCGCCCGGCCAATTATTTTTAAATTATACAACATTTCTTACATAAATATCCTTCTATAGCTTTTCTTACGACTTTCACAATCTTCAACATGTCTTAACTTTCTGCCTTCCTTTTACACTGTTTCTTTTCCTAGTTTTATCCTCTGTGTCTTCCTTTGATTTCTGTCTCTTCCAGTTTCTCTCTTCCTTACTCTTTGCCACTGTTTCTCTCTCTCTCATTTGCACTCTATTTTCCTCTATCTCTCTGTCATCCCATTTCCCTTTCCCCTCCTGAGTTCTCCCACTCCTGCCACCAGCAGGGCCGGGCCATGGCATGGGTCCCACCTCCCCACACGTGCTGCCATCTGTTTCTACTTTTTTTCCCCTGATTCCCCCTTTTGCTTTTTTCCTTTCTTCTTACTTAGTTTCTTGGGCTGGGTGGGATTTGGCGGCTGCAGTCGGGGCCCCATCACCAGCCCAGAGGCTTGGCAGATGCCTGCTGCAAATTGCAAGAATTATGCCCCTTTCACCTTCTCTGCTCCCCCCTAGCACTGGTCCCTGCCCTCTTTTTCACATAGAGCCAGGCTTGGGAGTGGGACTTGAGTGGGACTTAACTCTTGGTGTGCCTGCCTGGCTGTTTGGTGCTGTGCTTGCTGTTTTTGCTTTCTTTCTCTCTGACTTCCTCTCCTAGTTTCTTTTTCCTTCCTCTGCTGGTCTTTCCTTTGTCTTTGCCAGCCACCTATGCTGCTGTTTTTCCCTCTTCTTAGGGACTGGCCGTAGTGGAGCTACTGTTTCTTCCCCTGAGAGGAAAGGAAAGGGGGGCTCTGAATATTTTTCTTACTACTGGAAGTTTGTGTGAAGTTCAACCCCCACCATGGGGATTTCTCACCTCTTTCTGAGATTCAACCCCCCTTCATTGGGATTTCTCACCTCTTTCTGATGTTCAGTGCCCCCCCCATGGGGATTTCTCACCTCTTTCTGAGGTTCAACCCCCCCATGTGGCTTTCTCACTTCTTTCTGAGGTTTAACGCCCCCATGGGGATTTCTCACCTGTTTCTGAGGTTCAATCCCCCCATGGGGATTTCTCACTTCTTTCTGAGGTTCAACCCCCCCATGTGGCTTTCTCACTTCTTTCTGAGGTTCAACCCCCCCCATGTGGCTTTCTCACTTCTTTCTGAGGTTCAACCCCCCCATGTGACTTTCTCACTTCTTTCTGAGGTTCAACCCCCCCCATGTGGCTTTCTCACTTCTTTCTGAGGTTCAACCCCCCCATGTGACTTTCTCACCTCTTTCTGAGGTTCAACTCCCCCATGTGGCTTTCTCACTTCTTTCTGAGGTTTAACCCCCCCATGGGGATTTCTCACCTGTTTCTGAGGTTCAACCCCCCATGGAGATTTCTCACCTCAGTTTCTGAGGTTCAACCCAGTCCCCCACCCCGCCTCATGGGGATTTCTCACCTGTTTCTGAGGTTCAACCCCCCCATGTGGCTTTCTCACTTCTTTCTGAGGTTTTACCCACCCTGGGGATTTCTCACCTCTTTCTGAGGTTCAACCCCCCCATGAGGATTTCTCACCTCTTTCTGAGGTTCAACCCCCCCATGTGGCTTTCTCACTTCTTTCTGAGGTTCAACCCCCCCATGAGGATTTCTCACCTCTTTCTGAGGTTCAACCCCCCCATGGGGATTTCTCACCTCTTTCTGAGGTTCAACCCCCCCATGTGGCTTTCTCACTTCTTTCTGAGGTTCAATCCCCCCATGGAGATTTCTCACCTCAGTTTCTGAGGTTCAACCCAGTCCCCCACCCCGCCTCATGGGGATTTCTCACCTGTTTCTGAGGTTCAACTAAGGGAGGAGAGCACCCCTCATATTGTCTTATGCCCAATTTCTGCCTCCAAAGAAAGAAAAAGTAAAAACTGTAAGGCAGAAATGAAATCCACAAGCAGACAGCCCCGCACCACACCCCGGGCCTGGTAGTTAAAGACTGACCCCTGACCTAATTGGGTTATGTTATCTATAGATTACAGACATTGCATAAGAAAGCACTGTGAAAATCTGTATCCTGTTTTGTTCTTATCTAATTACTGGTGCATGCAGCCCCCGGTCACGTACCCCCTGCTTGCTCAATCAATCATGACCCTCTCATGCGCACCCCCTTAGAGTTGTGAGCCCTTAAAAGGGACAGGAATTGTTCACTTGGGGAGCTCGGCTCTTGAGACAGGAGTCTTGCTGATGCCCCCAGCCGAATAAATCCCTTCCTTCTTTAACTCGGTGTCTGAGTTTTGTCTGCAGCTCGTCCTGCTACAGAACCCACCCCATGGGGATTTCTCACCTCTTTTTAACCTGCAAGACATCCCAACTAAGGAATACTTCACCACCCTGCCGTGGCTTTCTTTCCCTAGTCGCAACTAAGGAATGCTTTACCGCCCCTGCAGTTTCTCCCTCCTTGGTATGTCCTAACCAAGGAATGCTTTACAGTCCTGCAGCTTTTTCCTTAGTCCCGACCACCAACGAAATACTTTACCAGTCCCTGCAGCTTCTCCTTCCTTGGTCTGTGCAGAGAGTTGTCACCACAGTATGTGGCTAGGTTGCTGGCCAGTTGCTTTCTTTTTTTTGTCTCTGCATTGCTGAGAGTCTGAGTTTATTCGTCACACCAGGTGGGTCTCAATTTCTCATCCCTGAGGCCACTGCAAGGAGGCAGAAGAGCACACTCCCTCATGAGAGAGGACTGGAGACCACCCCTGGAGGAGAATATATCCCCGTATGGATTGTCACCAAATTGTTTGAAATGCTTGTTCCCCAGTGCCATAAATAAATAGCACTTGAACATAAATTTAATTTACTCAGCAAGGACATTTTTATACTTTCTGCAGAAAGGGTACACTCGCCAGCAGTTTTGCCATGAGAGCACACCAAACGAAGGAGACAAGTCATTTATAACCTGACATATCCCCCCACTGCTGTGTTCGGTTTCCACTGGCCGGAATGGGACCTTACATTCTGTATTTGTCCCGATTGGCTAGCAATTTAGAACTTTTTAAAAGAGGCAAAGGTAGAGGGAAACAAGAGAAGGAGGAAGTAACTTGTGTAATGCTGAGAAAGGTAAAAACACCTTCAAATAAGCAAGAGGAACAGGCTATGACCTAATGCTTGCTTGGACCAGTATAAGCATGCCAGGGCAGGGCCGGGCGCGGTGGCTCAAGCCTGTAATCCCAGCACTTTGGGAGGCCGAGACGGTCGGATCACGAAGTCAGGAGATCGAGACCATCCTGGCTAACATGGTGAAACCCCGTCTCCACTAAAAAATACAAAAAACCAGCCCGGGCGACAAAAAAAAAAAAAAAAAAAAAAAAAAAAAAAAAAAAAAAAAAAAAAAAAAAAAGCATGCCAGGGCAAATATTTAGGCTAAATTGTGGGAGCTAAGAACATAAAGTGCATTGATTTCTTTATCATGGCTAGCAGATATTTAAGAATGCTAGCACAGGTCTTTGAATAAATTTTGCTTCTAAGAGAAGTTACTATTTATTCCTAATTAAATGGGGAGGAAAGTCTTTGAAGAGGAACCTCTGCTTTACTTTTTACAAGGTCTGTGGACTAGACTGGCTAAAGCCACAAGATTAGAAGTTATGGTAATCTTACTAAATTCAAGATGTAGCTATCTTTATTAAACCAATATTAATGTCTTATTTATTAAAAATTACACAAGCAAAGATCATTCTGTCTTGGGCTAGATTTATAGTTTTGTAACCCCATGACCAATTTTGACACCTTGTAGTATTTGGCAGGGAAAAGTATGAAATTGCTTGATTAATAAATGCAAACAAAAATGTATGCTGGCAATTCTTAAGACATTTCTAATATTACTTTACCAATAATTTTAAAGCTAGCTTATTTACTAAAGATTTTACTTATGTAAATGAAAAAGTATTTGACTAGTCTTTTCTTTTTTCCTGATAAAGTATCTGATTCAAATGTTTTTATTTTCTTAAGCCAATTAGAGCTCTTTTATATCAGTAGTGAAACATTGTGTTCGCAATGCATAAATACCTAGATGTATTAGGCATGCCAACAGAAGTACATTTGATAGATTTATAAAAACCTTTTGTTTTTCCCTGAGACTTTCAGATTCTTGATAATCTGTTTCACAGCCCTAGGCAGTAGTCAGCTAAATAGCCTTAAATTTGCATATTAAAGGAAACAACTCAGGTGAAACTCAAATAGCAAAATTTACATCATAAGGTACAGAAAGAGTAAGTTTGGTAGTGCTGCAGGGATATTAACGATGGATGCCAAATCAAACATAAAATTATAGAAATCTATCATAGGATTGTATAAGGAGACCAGTTTTATTTAAATAGGGACTACCTATGGATCTCTGAGCTCTGGGCAGAGCCCACACTGAATTGTGGATCTTCAACAAGGGAAAATTATTATGAAGTTAGACCATGTGACAATTTTACACTTGAAAACTTTTTTTAAAGACACTTTCAAGTGTCTAAACCACCATCTTCCTTAAAAACCCAAGAGTAATCTCTCTTGTGGTAATTATTTTAGTCAAAAATAAGAAAAAAACAGTTAACATCATACAAAATTAAGCAGTTTAAGAACTGAGACGAACTTGTCTATTTACATTCTTGGGGTTCCATAAGAAAAACAGGTTTCTTCCCCAAAGGGAGTCTGGTGCCTTCATTTTCTTTAAGGAGTCCCAGGCTATTATAAACTATTTTAAGTCACTCATGCAGCAGAGGGTGCAAGAGAAAGGAGAGACAGCAGAAGTAAATAAAGAAAACAGAATTCAGTCAACAGGGAAAGAAAAAAAACCTTTTGCTCAAAGAAAGACATGATTTTAGGAGAAAAACAAAAACAAAAACATGAAGGCCTTTTAAATACGGACACACACATATGCACACATACACATACACACATCTTGGATGTTAGCTTTTAATTAAGCTGACTTTTAACCATTGAGTTCCTTTAAAAAAAATCTTTCAAAATCTCATTACCATATTTCAACTAGGACTGTAGCAGGACGAGCTGCAGACAAAACCTCTCAGACACTGAGTTGTAGAATGAAGGGCTTTATGCAGCTGGGAGCACTGGCAAGCTACTGCCTTAAAATCTAAGCTCCCCAAGTGCACAATTTCTGTCCCTTTCAAGGGCTCACAACACTAAAGATTTCACATGAAAGGGTCATGATTCATTAAGCAATCTAGGGGATACGTGACAAGGGTTTCATGCACTGGTAGTCAGACAGAAACAGAACAGGGCAGAGAGTTTCACAATGTTCTTCTATACAATGTCAGAAACGTTGGTTTCTAAGTCATAAGTTTGATTTTTTAACTACTGGGTTTAGGCCAGGCAGACCCAGTCCTGGTTCTGGGCCTGGCGCCAGACTGCCTGTCTTTGGTTTTATGAAGTATTGTTTTTTCCTTAAAACAGATACTGAGTATAAAATAATATAAAACAATATGAGAGGGTCTCTCTCTTTCCTCATTCCCCCCTTTTGAGACTCTCACTTTTTATTAGTGGGAGTTCTCACTCTTATTTTTGCTACTCATGTCTTTTTGTGCAATAAATTGATAGTGATTCATATAGTACACTTGTGCTGAAGCATTTTGGTGAACTAAAGTAGACACAAAGCTTTTTATCATTTGGACAAGTACAGGTATCAGACAAGAGACCAGTAAGAAGGTTCTTATTACTATTATAACTTTTATTATAAGAGTTTGAAATCCTCCTAGTGCTGGGAATTAATTTTTAAACATGGCTTCAGGGTTGAATTTTTGCTACACTTGTACGGGTACATGTGACTATGTCTTTAACTACTTGCCTTTGATTATCTCTATATAGACAGTAATTAGTAAGGTTAAATTTCTTATAGACCTCTCTTTCAGCTGCTAGCAAGTAGCAAGAACCAATCTATTTTGATAGATAGCATTTCTTACCTGAGTTTCTTGCCGGGCCAGAATAGTCAAGGCTTGACCGGTTTTATTAGTGATGATTGTTAAAACAGCTTGCAATCATATGATTCAGTTGAGCATGTAAATGGGGGTCCAGTATTCCCATGAGCCATCTTGTGTCGAAGTGGCAGGCCTATAGTATTGTATAATTTTTTAGGAGGTCATTTATCATTTTTTAAATTACCTATGACTATGCTTCATTTTCCACAGGAAGTATAGACAGGGACGCTCAGAAGTTCACCTGTTTTTATGAGCAGTAAGAAGAAAGATGGTTTAATAGTGCCAATAACACAACCACCCGTCTACTGGTCAAGCAGCTTAGCGTAGGCTCTATGTCTGCATATCCAGTATAACCCAGTGGGGGCAGTCTAGTCCTGGTGGAATTCTGGGTGGGATTGTTTTGTGGTGCTATTATACAGCTTTTGCCTAAGACAACTAAACCACCTTACAGGATGAGTGAATCCTTTTCCTTCTCTAGCTGTGCAATACCGTCTAATAATTGAGACTTAAAATTGTCAGGGTGGTTCTTTTAGGCTGGGAATTCATCAGGAACTGGGTCTATAGGAACTAATTCTTCGGCTTCCCATGGCCATTGATCTCTTATTACAGTTTTTTTTTACAAACATAACATGAAGTAACATTTAGAGACTGGGCTACATGCTTGGCTAATTGCAAAAACAAATTTCTGGTTTTTCCTGGAGTCTCTGTTACTGGCACATTTAGTTTATCATAGAAAGTCTGAAATACTGGTTCTGGAGAGTGTCTTTGAACCTCTCCTTTTATTAGGATGCTTACGCTAGGATCTAGTCCTTTTTAATCAATGCCTAATGTTATTTTTTTGGGGGGGTCTGAAGGGTTTGTGATTGCCAATTCTAAAGGGTTGCAGCTCCCAGTCATTCAGGAGAGGCTGACTTTTCCTTTTTGGAGCCAAACAGGATTTATTTTTTATTTTTTATTTTTTTTTTAAGTAGCCCAAATGACACAAGACAAGTATTGACACATTTCACATAAATTAGATTCTTGACAGATATACTAATTTTTGCTGTGTAACGTTTTTCTTAATTTAGAGAACTGCATCCCATCCCATGCTGCTTACTATTAATAGCAACACAGGCATCAAATTTTAAGGTTACATTTTTGGGGACCCCTCTTTCTTCTATTCTAGATATTACTTTACTTGTGTCACTTAGAAAAGGACCAGTCCTTAATTTTATTTTAAAAACTGTGATCATGGGAGGCTTAAAATGGGTCATAACAGGTATCAGGCTGGTTATTTCCTGGGCTACATACTTTGGATAGAATAGCATTATACAAACACGTTTCTTTTAGAGTCCTGGTACACTTACAATAACTATAAAATTATAGGATTGTAGCAATCTTTTGTCCTACTTCAATGACTTGATATATATACTGGGAACAGCCCTGAGTCTGAGGAAGGTCAGTTGAAGTCCTTACTGTACAAGTTCAATTTTTTTTTTTTTTTTTTTGAGACAGAGTCTTGCTCTGTCGCCCAGGCTGGAGTGCAGTGACCGGATCTCAGCTCACTGCAAGCTCCGCCTCCTGGGTTTACGCCATTCTCCTGCCTCAGCCTCCCGAGTAGCTGGGACTACAGGCCCCTGCCACCTTGCCCGGCTAGTTTTTTGTATTTTTTAGTGGAGATGGGGTTTCACCGTATTAGCCAGGATGGTCTCGATCTCCTGACCTCGTGATCCGCCCGTCTCAGCCTCCCAAAGTGCTGGGATTACAAGAAGTCCAAATTTTAAGGAAAATGAGTCCTGCAATGAGTTTCCTCATGCTTCGGCCATGTGTGGACCAGTCAGCTTCCAGGTGTGACTGGAGCAGGGCTTGTTGTCTTTTTCAGAGTCACTTTGCAGGGGTTGGCAAAGCTGCTCCCATCCACGTACAGCTCCCGGTCTACTGATGTTTAAGGATGGTCTTGGAGGTTGGGCCCACTAGAATAAACTGAGTCCAATGCTTTTATACAGTTATGTTTAACTGGGCTCTCTGACACCAGGAGCAAGGTGGCAGATTTAGGGTACTGCAAACTTCAGTGGTTATGCGGGGATTTTCACAGAGCAAGCTTTGGTATTTAGTTAGTCTAGCATTAGCTAATGGTGTCCTTTGGTATTTATTAAAATCACCACAGCATGGGGGCACTTTAGGTTTTGCCTAAGAGTTAGCTTATCTGCTTCTTATGCTAACAGGGCTGTTGCTGCCAGGGCCCTTGAACATGGCCGCCAGCCTTTGGAAACCTGGTCTATTGTTTTGAGAGATGGGCCACTGGCCTTGGCCAGGCCCCTACAGTCTGGGTTAAAACTCCAACTGCCTTTTTTTTTTTTTTTTTTTTGACATATAGAGTGTAAAGAGTTTTGTCAGGTCAGGCAGCCTCAGGGCTGGGGCTGACATGAGTTTTTTTTTTTTTTAAACTCATGAAAAACTTGTTGCTGTTGGTTGTAATAGATGTAGTTTATCTAATCTATATTTTTTTGACTGTCAGTTACCAAAATATTTACTTAAATCCTGTAACTATTTGATTTCAAGTTTTAAATTGATCTGGTATTTCTTGTGGGGTTCTAAACTGCACCTAAATAGATGTGACAGTTGAAAGACTATAAGGGTCTTCTCTCACTTTACGATGTCTTCTTCTTATTATTATTATTTTGATTGATGAAATGCCAGGGTGAAAGGGCTAGCCAAATGGACTAAAGCACAAGTGCCACTCTAGTTATTTGGCAGAGTGCCCAGTAAAGGTCCACCACAATACCACCACACATCTGCTCGGGGATGAACAAGGACTGACTGATTGATAAGCTCTTGAAAATTCTTAAGCTCGCTGCATCCCTTCAGGTCTCCAAGGAATGCTGTTTCCTCCTTGCCATGAAAGACACGAAATGAACTTGGTGTTGGGAGATGGAAGCTGGATGGCCCTCGGGGGCTGACCCGCAGGGACTTCGGGATATAGCAGAAAGCTTGGCATGACTTATTACTCCAGGCTGTAGAATCCTGGAAAAGAGCTACCATGCAGTCCATGCCTGGTTGACTGGAGGACCACCTTAGTGGAAGGGGGACAATCAGTGCCTCTGGCTTGCCATGTGCACAAGCATAACAATTGCTTTTGTTTAACTTGCAGATGGAACATTTGATCCATTTCAACCAGGCATTTGCATCTTGGTATGCTGTCTTAATTGCCAAAGTTTAAGTCTTTAACTTCTATGATCTTCCAGTAAAATGAATGTTTTCTTTAGCACCTATTTGTATTAGTTTTTAGACCAAAAAAAAAGCTAAATACCATTTTCTATTTAATAATGCTTCTTGTATGATTTTTATACCAGATAAGCTAAATTTTACCTTTATATTAGTGTGTTATTAATTTTAATAAATCCTTGTAGACATATTTATTTAATTTTTTATGTTTGACTATCAGGTAAGATTTTATAGACTCTTTTTAACCTTTTATAATTTTTGTTAAAGAGCAGATTGATGCTGTAAGGAAAACCTGTTGTATTTTTACTTTAATGTCTAGTTTACAGAAAAACTGGATGATACCTTTTTAACTTTAGCTAATATGTTCACACATAGAATTTTTTTACAATTAACGTTTTAAAACTTGCTTAAAGTTTTAAAACAATAATTTTTTAACTTTTTTTTTTTTTTTTTTTGAGACGGAGTCTTGCTCTGTCGCCCAGGCTGCAGTGCAGTGACTGGATCGCAGCTCACTGCAAGCTCCGCCTCCCAGGTTTACGCCATTCTCCTGCCTCAGCCTCCCGAGTAGCTGGGACTACAGGTGCCCGCTACCTCACCTGGCTAGTTTTTTTTTGTATTTTTTAGTAGAGACGGGGTTTACCGTGTAGGCCAGGATGGTCTCGATCTCCTGACCTCATGATCCGCCTGTCTCGGCCTCCCAAAGTGCTGGGATTACAGGCTTGAGCCACCGCGCCCGGCCAACATTTTAATGCAGGTAAAAATCCACATTCTTATGCCTCATTAAAATCTTTTTACTAAAGGTATATTTTACTTTTTTATACCTTGCACATAAACTGTTTTTTCAAGAGTACTCAGGAGGCCTTATTACTTTTAAATTATGTAACATTTTTTGCATACAAATTTTTTTATAACTTTTTTTCTTTTACAACTTCCACAGATAATTTTTTTTGACATATCTCAACTTTTTGACTTATTACAAACTGTTTTTTTTTTTAAACAACCAGTTAATTTATTTCAGGACAAGAATTTACCATATAACATTCTTTTTATATAAATTCTGCCTCCCCGCTTTTTTCCTTTCTTGAAATTTTTCAACATAGTTCCCAATGGGGTGGGCTTACTTTGCACCTGACCCATGTTTTTTCTTTTTTTTTTTTTTTTTTTTTTTTTTTTTTTTTTTTTTTTGAGAGGGAGTCTCGCGCTGTCACCCAGGCTGGAGTGCAGTGGCCGGATCTCAGCTCACTGCAAGCTCCGCCTCCCGGGTTCACGCCATTCTCCTGCCTCCGCCTCCCGAGTAGCTGGGACTACAGGCGTCCGCCACCTCGGCCGGCTAGTTTTTTGTATTTTTTAGTAGAGATGGGGTTTCACCGTGTTAACCAGGATGGTCTCGATCTCCTGACCTCGTGATCCGCCCGTCTCGGCCTCCCAAAGTGCTGGGATTACAGGCTTGAGCCACCGCGCCCGGCCTTTTTTTTTTTTTTTTTTTTTTGAGACGGAGTTTCGCTCTTGTTGCCCAGGCTGGCGTGCAATGGCGCAATCTCAGCTCACCGCAACCTCCACCTCCTGGGTTCAAGTGATTCTCCTGCCTCAGCCTCCCAAGTAGCTGGGATTACAGGCATGCACTACCATGCCTGGCTAATTTTGTATTTTTAGTAGAGACGGAGTTTCTCCATGTTGGTCAGGCTGGTCTTGAACTCGCGACCTCAGGTGATCCACCCGCCTCGGCCTCCCAAAGTGCTGGGATTACAGGCGTGAGCCACCGCACCCGGCCTGACCCATGTTTTTTCAAGACAAACTACCACGCTGCTACCACACACACTCACCATAAAACAAAGAACGGGTAAAGAGGGCACACACACACTTTTATTGTTTATATCAAACCAAAATCAGAATACCATGAAATTCAAAATCTCAGTACCAAGAGATTTAAGCCAAGTCAAAACCAAATCCAAAGTATCCAGCAATTCAAGTCAAGACGACAAAACCAGAACAAAAGTGCCAATCCAGGCACACCGTGGGTGATCAGGCCACACTTCCACTCAGATGGAGGGGGGCAAGTTCCAAACACTAGTCTTACCAAATCAAGTCAGTCAAAACCAGAACAAAAGTGCCAATCCAGGCACACCGTGGGTGATCAGGCCACGCTTCCACTCAGATGGAGGGGGGCAAGTTCCAAAGACTAGTCTTACCAAGTTTCAGATGTTCGGACTCCAAGTGCCAGTTCCTTCCCGGTGTTCAGCCACTGTGTTAATCCTCCACAGGGGCCTGCTATGCGCTGCTCTGATGAGGTGTTCCACTGGGACAACTGCCTACCCGGAGAGCTCTTTGGATCGCATCACTCAGGCTGGCTAGAGTCCCCTGCAGGGATGCTCCACAGGGCAGGCCTAAGCCACCTAAGGGGCTGCCTCAGCTGTCCATCCCTCAGTTATCTCGCTTCCCAGTCAGGGAACCAAGAAATGTAGCAGGACGAGTCACAGACAAAACCTCTCAGACACCAAGTTGTAGAAGGAAGGGCTTCATTCAGCTGGGAGCATCGGCAAGCTACTGCCTTAAAATCCGAGCTCTCCAAGTGCACAATTTCTGTCCCTTTTAAGGGCTCACAACACTAAAGATTTCATATGAAAGGGTCGTGATCGATTGAGCAATCTAGGGGATACGTGACAGGGGTTTCATGCACTGATAGAGAGAAACAGAACAGGGCAAGGAGTTTCACAATGTTCTTCTATACAATGTCTGGAATCTATGAATAACATCAGTTTCTAAGTTATGAGTTGATTTTTAACCAGTAGGTTTAGGCCAGGCAGGCCCAGGCCAGGTTTTGGGCCTGGCGCCAGGCTGCCTGTCTTTGGTTTCTCTTCCTTATTTTTTCTTAAAACAGGTAGAGTATAAAACAATATAAAACAATATGAGAGGGTCTCTCTTTTTCCTCAGGACAAATTGTTGCAATTTCAGACGTACAGCCATTGCTCTTTCAGTTTGGTCTGGCTAGTAAAAAGGTGGCCTTGTTTTGTAAATAAAGCCCCTTGGTAGTCAAATGAAAAATCTTTCCCCTTATTTTCCCCCCTTTGCTGGCCATATTTTTCCCCCGACCACACCACCATTTTTTTTTTGGTAGGAATTTAGCCACTTCAGAGGCCTCATTCCCCATAATTTGGAACTTCCTTCAGATTTAATCAAGTCGGATAGAGCTGATCAAACCCAGTGGTAAAAAGATCAAAACAACAAAAAAAAACAGAAACAAACAGCAACAAATTAAAAAGTTAAGCAAAAGAAATGATTACACAACTTATATATTTACTGAGCGCTCTAATAGTAAGGAGAATTAAGACCAGCTGGTTGTTAACCTTAACTAACTTTAGCCAAGACCACAATTCACTTACTTATCTAGCAGTGGGTCTCAAGCTGAAGACTGCTCTCTATCACCCTAGAAGCAGGGAAAGAAAACCTCTTCTTCCCTGTTGGAAGGAAGCTCAAACTCCCCAAAGGAGTTACCTGCTGTTAGATACCAGTTCTAAATTTCTTTTCAAATAATTAATATGTCAGTATGTTCAATTCTTTGCCTTTTACTTTTAAACTTAACTTCCTCGTAAAGCAACATTTTTCGATTTCGTACTCCACCTTGACTCATTCTGATCACCTGCTCCACCCTAACTCCTTCCGATTACCTGCTACCAGCTCTGCACTGACTCCGCCAAAGCACTCACTCTGTCATTCTCTTTAAATTAGCCAGCCAATCAGAATTAGTTTAGCCTGTGCAGTCTAACCCTAGCCAATAGGGGAACGACACAGGAGCAGGGGCCACGTGGGTCAGGGATAAGAACCCCTTCCCCTTCTTTGTCCAGGTGAGCGCTCACCCTTGCTCCATCTGTAAGGGTGCACCCTTCTATAGAAGTACCTTGCCTTGCTGAGAATTAAAAGAAAATTTTATATTCGAGTGCTATTTCTTTTGCGGTACAAAAACTATATATAACACTGCCTACCATCATCATGGAAGCAGAAAAACTTGCCTTCCTTGTGTTGGAAACAAGTAAAACTCCAAAAAAAAAAAAAAAAAAAAAAAAAAAAGAAAGAAAAAAAAGTTGTACAGCAAAATAAACTTTAGTTCGCAACCAAATTTTGGGAGATCAGGGATTCTCTGGAGGAGATGCTTCCAGGCCTCAGCAAATTATTCTGTTGGTTTGAGCCATAAAGATTGTTCAAGCTGGTACCAAGCACCCATAGGAGATTTGTCAAAGGTGAGGGGCACCGACACCCAGAATCCCTCCTTGGTTACCAAAATGTGAACCCCCAAATTCTGAGACAGGTCTCAGTTAATTCAGAAAGCTTATTTTGCCAAGGTTGAGGACACACACCCATGACACAGCCTCAGGAGGTCCTGATGACATGTGCCCAAGGTGGTCAGAACACAGTTTAGTTTTATACATTTTAGGAAGATATGAGCCATCAATCAACATATGTAAGAAGAACATTGGTTTAGTCTGGAAAAGCGGGACAACTTGAGCGGGGAGGGGCTCTCAGGTCATAGGTAGATAAGAGACAAATGGTTGCATTCTTTTGAGTTTCTGATTAGCCTCTCAGAAGGAGACAATCAGATAGGCATTTATCTCAGTGAGCAGGGGTGACTTTGAAAAGAATGGGAGGTAGGTTTGCCCTAAGCAGTTCTCAGCTTGACTTTTCCCTTTAGCTTAGTGATTTTGGGGGCCCAGGATATTTTCCTTTCACAGAAGCTAAAAGTTTCCTCTGTTTTCTTTATCTATCACAGATAAGGAATGGTAAAGAGATTTTGGTCACTATTCTGACTTTCCGAACACTTTGTTGTTTCTTTTGTTGAGTAATATAATTTATTTTTATTTTTAGAATTTCTAACAATCAAAGTAATGCTCAATGAAAGAAAATTTGGAAAAAAAAAACAGCAAGGAGGGAAGAATAGTCACCTTGAGTCACATCCCAAAGTCAAATATTACAAGTTTCTTCTTTTCTATGTTTAGGCTTTGAAAAGACAAAGAATAATACTTGTTGCACATGTTTCTGCATTACTATAAAGGTAAATTCATATCCAGTTACTTGAAATAAAAACGCTTGCAAAATCCTGTCCTCTCATCTGCCATTGATAACAGCAAATTTTTCTATTATACAGCACAGTGATGAGTTCCATTCTTCATCCTTTGTTGCTGACCATAGGATTCCTTTTTCTTTGAGCCTTGAAATTATACTATATAATTTTTTTCTTCTTTTCCATGGCATTTCTATAGCTTTACTGCAATTCTGGCATTATTTCTAATATTTTACACTGTGAAGTGTTTTATTTTCTCAGGTTACAAACATACTCATATATAACTTTACATTTCCCTCTTTTCACTATTATATTTTTCCATATTATTTCAGTTTCTATAAATAAAAACTTAAATGTCTAAAATAATAGTCCATCAAAAGTAGTCTATAATTTAACTACTTTCTAACTATTGGAGTTTTAAGCTGTTTTTTGATTTTCCCATTATAAATGTAAATAACTTTGATCATAAAAAGTTTCAGAATGTTTTGAAGAATAAAAGATCTGTCTTTTCCCAGAACATACCTATTTAGGTTAAGCTGAAAAGTCAATTTTTTTATTTTTATTTTTATTTTTGTGACAGGAGGCAAAGTCCTGTTGATACTTATAGACTACAGAAAAAATATAAAACAAAGGTACAGCCTGCATGCTTGAAGGACACACATGTTTTGTTGTTCCTCTTCTGGAGATGGCAAGCCTGTCTCATCTTTGTTATGCTAGGAGCAATACAGGAGCTGCCACCATTGCTAAGCTTCTAGTTCACTTTCTGCTGACTTTTGGAGTTTTCACACATTGACTAAGGACCGTAAGTATAAAGCTCTGGTGTTTTTATCTCTGGAGCTTGTGGGTCCCTGAGGCTAAGTGTGAAGCACGCAGTACTTTCTTCCAAAGATTTTAACAACACCTTACGTGATTGTTATTACTTGACTCCTTTGGGTAAGGGGAAACCAAGTGAAGGAACAAGGGTGTCTCTCAAGTATGGCAACTCAGTGACACGCCTAGCAACTGTGTTCAAAATAGAGCTCAGAATCCAGCTTTAGCCTTTCAACACAAGAAAGATAGCAATCTCAAGAAATATGCTTTGTATTTGAATTTGGATTGGAGTCGATTATTTGTTCAGATTCTCTAGGCTGGATACTCCCTCTCATTTTATTTTTTATTTTTATTTTTATTTTTTTGAGATGGAGTCTCGCTTTATTTGCCCAGGCTCGAAAGGAGTAACAGGATCTTGGCTCACTGTAACCTCTGCCTCCCGGGTTCAAGCCATTCTCATGCTTGAGCCTCCCGAGTAGCTGGGATATCCCTTTCTTGCTTTCTTTATCCTTATTTTCCCTCTCTCTCCGGAAACTTTTTTGTTTTGTTTTATTTGAGACAGATTCTGTGTTGTCCAGGCTGCAGTGCAGTGATGTAATCTTGTCTCACTGCAACCTTCACCTCCTCAACTTCACACCTTCAGAGTAACTGAGACTACAGGGGTGCCACCATGTTCTCGGCTGGAAACATTTTTGATTATCATTAAAACACCGGGGAGAGGGGCAGTGTTACTGGCCTCTAGTGGGTAATGGCCAGGGATGCTGCTTCATTTTGGGGGCTACGATGCACAGGACAGCCCCCACAATGAAGAATTATGGAGTCCAAACTGTCAATAGTGCCGTCATTAAAAATGCTGCAGTACATACAAATGTGTATCTCTATGAGATGGACACTGGCCTTCCCTGATTTATTAAAAGCAAAGGGCAAGAAATAATTGGCCTAAACTCTGAAGTTACCTAATATCTTGTATGTAGTATTTTATTACCATACAAGGCATATCATACCAGGATAAATAAATATGCAGAAACTTCTGTTGTAGTTAGGAGGAGAATTTGGCCGCGCCAGGTACTCACGCCTGTAATCCCAGCACTTTGGGAGGGTGAGGCAGGCAGATCACCTGAGGTCAAGATTTGAAGTCAGGATTTTGACCAGTCTGGCCAACATGGCGAAGCCCTGTCTCTGCTAAAAATACAATTAGCTGAGCCTGGTGGCGCACACCTGTAATCCCAGCTACTCAGGAGGCTGAGGCAGGGAGAATCGCTTGAACCCAGGAGGCAGAAGTTGCAGTGAGTCGAGATTGTGCCACTGCACTCCAGCCTGGGTAACACAGTGAGACTCAGTCTCAAACAAACAAAAAAAAAAAAAAAAAGAAGGAAGGAGTATTTACCTTTGTTTTTGATGTGTTGATCATTTTTATTGCTTTCATAGGATGTCCGCACTGGAAGGGACTTTAGAGATTATCTAATCAACACCACATTTTTCCATTGTGCATAGGAAACTGAATTCCAAAAAGGAAACGAACTAACCCAAATTCTCCCTGATCTGGGATTACAAGCATCAGCTCATTATTCCTGCAATAAAACTGGCCAGGAGCTAAACAGAAGACTTTTACAAAATGAAAACCCTGTCTCTGATAAAAGACATTTTAAAGATTAAACAAATTGTGTATATGATTTTTTAAAAATATATTTACTCCTTCTAAAGCACGTTGCATAAAGAGCATATGTTTAAAGTACCACAGAAAATTAAATTCTTCTACTACTTAACTTCTCTAAGCCTCATTTTTGTTCTTCCACAAGATAAAATGGGGGAAATAATTTCCACTTTACAGAAAGGAATAGATGAAGCAAACTAACGTTTATCAAGTTGATGGGCAAAAAGTAGGATCTCAACAAATGATAGTTGGTGTATCAGTTTAAGTTATGGATTGCAAGCAACAGAAACAAATTCTGGCCAATTAAAGCAGAAAAAGAATTACTGAAAGAAAATTGGGTAGCACAATGAAGTATAAGAATGCCTGGCGAATGTGAATTGGAAATGACCAAGAATAAAGGAAGGCTGCATAGTCAAAATCACAAGCAAAATTGCAAAACTGCACCTCAGTTGAGTGAGGACACCATTCCTGCTGCCACTACAGAACACGAATGTACCAGCCTCTACCACAAACCTGAATCTAGCACAACACCATCACTAGCATGGTTGCTGCTGAAACTGCTATCTCCCCTCCCTCTCCAATCCCTACCAAAAGGAATTCTCCCAATCCTGCCTCACTATCTCCATGTTAAAAATTTCAGGTGGATAATTCTAGTTAGCTAAGTCCAGGTCACATACCTGTCACAGAGCCAGGAAAGTGATTATCTGACATTTTCAGCTTATTATGGAAGAACGATTCTCTCTCTCACCAAGTAACATAAAATGGGAAATTCCCTAGAGGGAGGGAGCTCAAATATGGAGAGTATCCCACGTGTAGTGACAAATTTTCACTATAGAAGTCTTTTGGTCCTAACTCTCTCTGCTCACCATGGCCACAAAAGCCAAACAAATTCTGAGTGAGTTACAATCAACTGGGGACAAAACAAATACTATCTCCAACAATTGTTGTGATAGGGTTTTTTGTGTAATAGTTTCACTACACTTTTCTGACTTTTAGTTTCTTTTTCTTTCTTTCTTTTTTTTGAGACGTAGTTTCACTCTCATTGCCCAGGCTGGAGTGCAGTGGTGCAATCTCGGCTCCCTGCAACCTCCGCCTCCCGGGTTCAAGCGATTCTCGTGCCTCAGCCTCCTGAGTAGCTGGGATTACAGATGCGTGCCACCACGCCTGGCTCATTTTTGTATTTTTAGTAGAGATGGGGTTTTACCACGTTGGTTGGGTGGTCTCAAACTCCTGACCTCAGGTGATCTGCCTGCCTTGACCTCCCAAAGTGTTGGGATTACAGGAACGAGCCATGGCGCCTGGCTGAAATTTCTAATTAGATAATTTATACTTTTCAGTCAAAATTTGAAAAATAATTATTGTTGAAGGGTATTTGGAATACAACTGTTTGGGAGGCCCTTAGTAGACTAATTTATAAAAAACATAACAGAGGGTGATGAGGGAAAGTCTATGTTTGATCCATAAAGTCTGACACTTGAGAAATAAACAATGACTTGACAGTGGATGAAAGAAAAAGACAAAATGAGTAGGAAACTCTGATACTACTGTTGATAAATGGTGGTTTCAGACAAGGCTGAAGCAATCCTGGAGCTGTGGGAAGTGGTAGATGAAGAATGTACATCGGGGAAAAGGGGAAAAGCAGTTATAGTCCAGCTTTGATAGTGTAAGGAAATAAAAATATAATAACAAGGGTTTTTTAAAAACTTGTTATGTTTTGGTTTTAGGTTGAATATACTATACAAAATGTAATATCTAGTAAATTTTGACAATGGAATAAGCAAAAGAATCCTTGAAGCCTAAATTATAACGTATTTATTAGTCAAATAAGCCAGATCATTGTAAAATAAAACTTTATCTTTAGGTTTCAAAAAAGAAACACTAATATGTAATTTATAGATATCCTAATCTCTGAGGCAATGTAAAAATAGATTAATATTTAGCTATGTTCTCTAGCATGTATCACAAGTATGTCTTGAAAAGTGAAGTGACTGTTAAGAGTTTCCTAGGTAGAATGCTGGAATACCTTAATTATTGAAGTTATCCCACAAATAGTTACAGCATTTCTACCACATTCTAGGTCCTGTGTTAGGACCTGGGATACAAAGATAAGTAAGATACAGTTATCGTTGCCAAGGAACTCACAGTCTAACAAACGCCAATATAATATGATAAACACTGTAAAAGATATTTTCAGGAAGCTAATTGGGGATGGAGCCCATAGCATCCTATGAGGAGAAAGAAGGAAGGCTTCCTGGAAGAGGAGGTATCTGAGCTAATTCTAAATCACTGCACCAAAATTCTCAAGTTTAAAAAACAAGAGAGCAAACAGTTGTCCTGTTTTTTGTTTGTTTGTGAGACATGATCTCATTATGTTGCCCAGGAGGGTCTCAAACTCTTAGATTCAAGAAATCCTCCCACCTCAGCCTCTCAAGTAGCTAAGACTACAGGTACACACCACCACACCCAGATCCCTTTGTTTATACAAGAGAAATAATCAGGGGAATAAGGCTAATAAATCCCTTTGGATTCCTAAACTTACTTCTTTAGCATATGTATCTGAAAATTTCTAAACTGTTAGTAAATATGAATAACAAATTTAATAAATAGAAATAATATGTATGAATACAACATTCCAAGACTTTCCTACATTGATTAAGTAAAATGCTAGTGGATTTTTACTTTCTTCATTCACCATACATACAACTTGTTATAGCCACCAACAGCGCATACTTAACCCTTTCTCTTGGTAGGGTTACTGGAAACTAAATGAAACGTGAAGTTTAGTACAGGGCCTGGAACACAGCAAAGTTCAGTAAGTGATAATCTCCCTCTCTAGTCCAAGGTGGGTCTTATACACCCTTTTATTACAATGCCCTTGCAATCAATGATGCTCCATAAATATTTAAACTATACACTGACCCCACAGTTAATTACCAGTACCTATCAAATCCTTAGCATCATCTCTCTTTCCCCAATTCCCTTAGTCTCCACCCAATTTATTCTTAGTAATGCCTTGTGACAAAACTCTGTAGGGATAAGTTCCTAAAACAAGAGTGTCACATTTAAGTTATATTTTTTAAAAATCACATAAGCATGATTCATAAAACAGTGATTGGAAGCTTCTGCCTATCCAACTGCAAATAGAAGTATCAAGACTTTAATATCTGTGGAAAAACAAATCGCTCAAGTATTAACATTACATACAATCTCAAATTCCAGAGTAGGTAAGGATAAGGCAGTAAGTGTAGCTAGAGTACACCGACAACAGATGGCAGCACTTGAACATTAAGCCCTGATGATAAGCCCTCCTTTTCACATTCATGTTCTGCTGTGACTTGCAGATTTGCATAACCTCAATCAAGGTGGGCAAAAGATTATGTCTCCATACTACCGTAATGAGAAGGGACAACATGACATGAAACTCGTCTGAGACATAGCTGAGTCTATGACTTGTTGAAGTTGTAAAAGTTGTAATAGATATGAAGCTGGGTTCTGCAATCTTGAAAATGGGGGTACCCACAAATCATTAGAGCACTGGAAACATATAACCACTTAAAATGTCACTCAGCTGCACCCACACAATGTACCTGGAAGTTGATTTTTTTAAAGAAACGAAATTTATACTCAAGTGTGGTTCATATAAATTAGAGTTACAAGTAACAGAAAATGAGTTACTACAATTTTTTGGTAATATTTCTTATATGTTAATAGATTTGTATACGGTTTCTAACTAGCAAGAAATTAAAAAGAACTTTTGGAACTAACTTGTTAGTTTATTATACTGCTAACTTATGCAAGAAGAAATAGATTCCTTCATTCTTCTGTATTCCATGGTTAAGAGCAACAACTTAGGAGAAAAAGACACCTAGATTGATATACTACCTCAGTCACTTTCTAGCTTTGTGACCTTACCAAGACACTTAAACTGTCTGTGACTTTATCTGTTAAAAAGTGATTACTGGGTGTGGTGGCTCTCACTTGTAATCCCAACACTTTTGGAGGCCTAGGTAGGAGGATTGCTTGAGTCCAGGAGTTCCAGACCAGCCTGGTCAACAAAGTGAGGCTGCAGTGAGCTGTGATCGTGCCACTGCACTGCAGCATGGGCGACGGAGCAAGATCCTGTCTCAACAACAACAACAATAAAAGACGTGGTCATACCTCACAGGATTTTGTAAGGATCAGAGAAGTAAAGAAAATAGCATCATGCCTAACACATAGTAAGGATTCAATAATTGAAAGCTATTACAATTGTGGTTCAATGTATTCTCCCCCTGCCCTGCTATTTTTAAATTACTTACTTCAAGTTCCTGAAAATGCATTGCTAACTGTATTATGTGTAGATAAAGTGGCTGGGAGCTTGATAGCTGTAGCAATGATGTTTTTGCAAATATTGTAGATGAAAATAAATCTAATTTTGGAACGGAATGGGGAAAGATGCAAATTTTAGTTTTACATTATTTATTGTGTACTAAAACCTGTGTGAAGGTCCCTACTTGAGTCTAAGGTCAGGATCTCATGATCCATTTTGATTAGCTAAGTTTGCTCAAGCCAAAGGACTTTATTGCTTCATGCTAACCAGTCTGCCCTATAGGACAAAGACTGCAAAACTAAAATTGTGATTTCTTGCTCCTCAGTGGCCTTGCATCGGCGAAGGGCACACAGTGCAGGCTTTGGGTGGTGATTAACTGGAAGGGTCTGTCCCAAGAACAGATTACAGCAGACTGCATTCATCTAAACATGTTTCTAGGTAATGCAGGAGTTTCCACCAGCCTACTCTAATCACATAGGTTTCTCTTTCCCTTTCTAGGATTGTCTACCCTTGCAGTGGAAGTAGGCAGAATGTAAAGGGAGGAGTTGCTGAATACTTTTAAAGGCACTGAAAAATTCAAGTTAAAGTTATAGTTGAGAGTTAGTAGCCTCACTAGCCTGTCTTGAGTAAAGGTCATGTCTCATTCATTTTTGTGTCTTCAGTGTCGCAACAGAGTTCTGCATTCAATATATTTGTAAATATATGAATTCACAATTTTGATTTTCTGAAATGTCACGTGTGGGAACGCCGTACGTTTTCAAATGTGCCAAATAACAAGGCTTCAGCCATGAATGGATCACATAAACTATGGTGATCCTATAAGAGTATATGCCATGTTTTTACTGTACCTTTTCTATGTTTAGGTAAGTTTAAATACACAAATAGTTACCACTGTATTGTAATTGCCTACCGTATTCAGAATGGCAACATGCTGTACAGGTTTACAGCCTAAGAGCAATAGGCTACATCATACAGCCTGGGTGTGTAGTAGGCTATACTATCTAGGTTTGTGTTTAAATACACTCTAGGATGTTCCCTAGGGGATGATTAACCTAAGGACACATTCCTAAGAACATATCCCCATCTTAAGTGAAGCACTACTGTAGTTGCTTTTGAAATGTGTGACCTATGGCGTATTAAGAGGAATACCGTGTGCCAAGAAGTGACGCTAAGAGTTTATCTTACAACTGAGTTAAGTAAAATTTGGAAACTTGGTTTCGAGGTTAACTAAGACATGTAAGGTGACACAGGTAGTATGTGACAGAGGGTAAGAACTGAACGTTCACCAGGTCTACCTGACCCTTAATCACAATACAAAAAGTTTTCTATTAATTCCGCAAAATCTGGTCAGCCGCTTCAATGCGTAGCGTTACGCAGTCCACACCTGGAATTTGGGGTTGGTTTACCAAGAACAGCCAGGGTGTACGCCCACTCCATCCTAACCAGGAACTGGAATCCAAAAGGTAAAACGTGGCTATTGCGCATGCTCACACCGCCCTTCCTTGCTCTCCCCTCCCTGACCCCAGACGCCACCGCAGCAACTTTCTGGGAGGACTTTGGAATAGCTCCCGCCAACTGTTAAGTCAAACCGGCGGAAATCCTTCCTTTCTGCGACGTGGACACCTTTCTCATCCTCGGGCCTTTCCAACCAGGATGCAGAAACCACGCGGCTCCGTTTCTCAGGGATTCAAGCCGTAGTTTGCCAGTTGTTAATATGGCGGCTAACAGGCAGGTCCCAAGCTGAGGCCTTTCATAGGCCAAGGTCGCATCCTGGCCCCGCCCATTTTGTCCCTCCAGGCTGCGTCCGCCCAGCTCTTCGCTACGCATGCGCAGCGGGGGCAAGCTGGGAGGTGGGACAGACAGAATCTTCCGTGTGTCGCCGCCGCTGCCGCCTCAGCCTCAGCCTCGTTACTCCTGCGGTTCTGTGGCTGTGTTGCTGGCGTTAACGGCGCGAGGTGAAGCGAGGTGACGGAAGGTGCGCGCGCGCGCGCGGGGGGTCCCCTCAGTCCCAGCAGTTCCCTTCGTGCGGGTGGGGCGGAGAGGGTCTTCAGCAGTCGGGAGAGGCCCTTGACGGCGCCATGTCGGCGGGCGGTCCATGCCCAGCAGCAGCCGGAGGGGGCCCAGGGGGCGCCTCCTGCTCCGCCGGGGCCCCCGGCGGGGTATCCATGTTCCGGTGGCTGGAGGTGCTGGAGAAGGAGTTCGACAAGGCTTTTGTGGATGTGGATCTGCTCCTGGGCGAGATCGATCCAGACCAGGCGGATATCACTTATGAGGGGCGACAGAAGATGACCAGCCTGAGCTCCTGCTTTGCACAGCTTTGCCACAAAGCCCAGTCTGTGTCTCAAATCAACCACAAGCTGGAGGTGAGCCGTGGGCGCTGGCGGCTATGGCATCCAACCCCGGGCTGCCCGGTGGCGTCAGATCCCATTTAACGCTCCAGTGAAACGACCCTAGAAAACTGCCCACCGGGGCTTCCAAATGTGATGGGAGAGTGCATGTCTGTGTGTGCGAAGGAGAGGAGTGAGGTGAGGGTGGGGGACAAAAAGGGCCCTAGACCGACACGTGAGTCTCCCCGGGGTACTGTCGTCCACCTTCCTAGTATCTCTCTGAGGCGGAAACTAATTACATACACTAGCCCCCCTTTTACGTGTTACATTAACAAACCTAACAAAGATTCTCTGTCATGAAAATACCGTAGGCCACCTTTTGACAATTGAGTTTTGCAGATCTACTTTCACATTGATAAACCGAATTTGTATATGTTCAGACAGATACAGCCCTGATTATTTTCATTTTAAATATTTCAGGTCAGCGCCTATTACTGCATACAGAGACATGCATAAACTATTTAGGGGAATCTGATCAAAGCTCTTAGGAAAATTTCGTGGTGCATAACGATAGTATCATTGTCTCGGTTTACATCCATAGTTGGTCCTTAAATTACAGGCAGATACCTCCAGAGAGCTTCCTGCAATTATTGAAATTACTTCTGACATTGAGTTTTTATATGCTTGTACATTACTGTGTAATTTTCCAAAGTCTAGATTTATTTTTGAGAGAGTATAAAGCATCATTTGCTTTAATCTCTGATGCTGGGTGTGGGTGAGGGTGGAGTGGCTGTGATTCAAAAAAAACAAAAAACTATCACGTTGTGCAGAAAATTTAAAAAGGGCATTATTACAATATTTATAAATCAAGATAGATTAACATTATTGCATAAAGAGTATTTTCTAACTAGGCAATTTAAGAGAATGGGTCTTTCTTTTCAAAAAGTATAATAGATAAAAATGGGATAATCAGTGATGTGCAAAACTCTTCGAACATTAGCTTTCCTAAGAAATCATTACTCGTTGTCATTGAGAGTGCCCATTGTATCTATATCAATATGAATGTCAGATAAACATCCTCTCCTTGCCTAGTGGTCAGCATTCTTTTTCTCCTATTAGCCATGAAGTATGTGGCATAATTAATCCTTGATTAACATAGATGTACATATCCAAGAATTGTGGCTCTTCTCCACTGCAAGAACTGTTAATTTCTTCTATCCTTTTTGAAAAGATTAGAAAGTGCTAATATGGCCGGGCGCGGTGGCTCAAGCCTGTAATCCCAGCACTTTGGGAGGCCGAGGCGGGCGGATCACGAGGTCAGGAGATCGAGACCATCCTGGCTAACACGGTGAAACCCCGTCTCTACTAAAAATACAAAAAACTAGCCGGGCGCGGTGGCGGGCGCCTGTAGTCCCAGCTACTCGGGAGGCTGAGGCAGGAGAATGGCGTAAACCCGGGAGGCGGAACTTGCAGTGAGCTGAGATCCGGCCACTATACTCCAGCCTGGGTGACAGAGCAAGACTCCATCTCAAAAAAAAAAAAAAAAAAAAAAAAGTGCTAATATGAAGGTAATCACTTCTTACTGTAGGTAAATGAAAACATCTCTTGATTTCTTTATTAGTATTAATTTTCACAAGAAAGCTATTTTTCTGATTTCATTCTGATAGTGAAATTACATTTAATGTTTTATAGAAATAGTACTTTAACTTTATTTCATTTTATTTTATCTTACTGTATTTAAAAAAAAAAGAGATGGAGTGCTTTGTTGCCCAGGTTGGTCTTGAATTCCTGGCCTCAAGTGATCACCCTCCTGCCTCGGCCTCCCAAAGTGCTTTGATTACAGACATGAGCCGCTGTGCCCGGTCATTAGTTCTCTAGCTTTAAACAACAACGATCAAAAGTAGCTTTTGCCACATGATATAATTTGAATGTGTCCCCCAAATTTCGTGTATGGGAAACTTAATCCCCAATGTGACAGTACTGAATCTCCAATATGGGGCCTTTAACAGGAGAGTGGATTATGAGTACTCAGTTCTTATGAATGGATTAATCCACTCATAGATTGATTTGTTATTGGATTAATGGATGAATGAGTTATCATAGGAGTGTAAAAGTGGTGGCTTATAAGAAGAGGAAGAGAGACCTGAGTAAGCATGTTAGCATGCTCAGCCCCCTTGCCATGTGACACCCTATGCTGCCTCCATACTCTGCACAGATCCCCTGCCAGCAAGAAGGCTCTCGACTTCTCGAGATCTGGCCCCTCGACCTTGGACTTCTCTGTCTCCATAACTGTAAGAAATAAATTCCTTTTATTTATAAATTACCTAGTTTCTGGTATTCTGTCAACAGAAAGTGGACTAAAACATCACATGAGAAATTTCATATCATTTACAACTGCAGTATCAACTGGGCATTAACAACTTTTTTTAAATGAAACAATATTTATTTTTAAAATGACCTAAGGAAACTTTAAACAGGGATTTTTTTTTTTTTTTGATGTCAGATATAAAAATAGAAATTGGGAGGAAGGATAATTTTCTGAGTAGGAGGTTGTGCTCCATTTTTTTGTCTTTAAATATTGTAGATGAGTATTCAGAATTGTAATAAATTAGGCATGTTCTTTTTTCAGAAATTAAAATCGCACATTCTGACTCTTATGTTGTGATTTAGGAGGTTGCATTATTTCTCAAAATAAGAAATGCTAGCATATCACAATGTGAGCATGTTTTTTAAACATGCTTGAAACACTTGATTTAAAGATCTTAGGAAAACGGGGAGGGGGAAAATCCTAATGATTTTTGTTTGTTTGTTTGTGTGTTTTGAGTTATAGTCGACTTATTTGTCTTTGGTGTTACTGTGTACACATTTAGCAGCTTCTGCCGTTTTCATGGAATCAATTGTGTATTGCTGTGGAAAGAGGTTCATTGTCAGCAGTGCCTTTCAAAGCAGACTTGCTGCTGTACCATCTATAGAATTTCAGTGGTTGCTCCATATATTGTTTGAAATCTTGAAACAATTTCTGTATTTTCTTGCCCTTTTTTACTTTTTTAGTAAAAGGATTGAATTAGTTCTATTGTTTTAATTATATGGATGTTAAGACATATTTGAGACCACTTATGGTTTGATATGACAAATGTGGTGACGTTCAGTGGTTCAGAGGTTAATACCTTAAATCATATTGCTATAATAAAATATTTTTATATAATGAAGAAACACCTCCAATTTGGGTAATTTGTAATGTATTTAACATTAAACACTATGTTTATTATTAAAACATTAAATTTTGCTGCAAAAAAAATCATAGGTTACTTTTTTACTTGAATAGGCTATTAGGGCTATTCTTTTTTGTTTTTATTTGACATAATAATCGTACCTGTTTAGGAGGCACAGTGTAGTATTTGGATACACATAATGAATAATGGTCAAATTAGGGTAATTAGCATGTCCATCATCTCAAACATTATTCATGTTAGAAACAATTCAAAACCTTCTCTTCTAGCTGTTTGAAAATATACATTAAGCTACTATTAACTGTAATCATCTTACAGTGTTATAGAATGCTAGAACTTTTTCCTCCTATTTAGCTTTAATTTTGTTAACCTTGGAGTCCCCAACCCTGGGCTGTGGACTAGTACTGGTCCCTGGCTTCTTAGGAACTGGCTGCACAGCAGGAGGTGAGCAGTGGGCTAGAAAGCATTACAGCCTGAGCTCTGGCTCCTGTGAAATCAGCAGTGGCGCTAGATTCTCATATAGATTCTTATAAGAGCACAAACCCTGTTGTGAACTGCACATGCGAGGTGTCTAGGTTGCCTGCTTCTTATGAGAGTATAATGTCTATTGTTGAAACCATCCCCATGCCGTACTGTGGAGAAATTGTCTTCCACAAAACCAGTCCCTGGTGCCAAAAAGGTTGGTGACCACTGTGTTAACCAACATATTCCTACCCGCCTCACCCTTCCCAACTTAGAGTAACCACTGTTCTATTCTCTACTTCTATGAGATCAACTTTTTTTTTCTTTTCTTGAAACGGGGCCTCACTCTGTTACCCAGTCTGGAGTGCAGTGGTGCGATCATAGCTCACTGTGGCCTCCAACTCCCAGCTCCGTTGATGCTGCTGCTTCAGCTTCCCAAGTAGCTAGGAGTACAGGCATGAGCTACTATACTCAGCTAATTTTTCCATTTTTTCTTTTGTAGAGATGGGGTTTACCATGTTGCTTAGGCTGGTCTTGAACTCCTGGGCTCAAGAGATCCTCCTGCCTCAACCTCTCAAAGTCTGGTATTACAGGTGTGGGCCACCATGCATGATGGATCAATTTTTTAACCTCTCCATTTGAGTGAGAACATACATTATGTATCTTTCTGTGTCTTGCTTATTTTACTTAAAGTACTCCATGCTCATCCATGTGGTCTTGAATGCGGGATTTCATTCTTTTTTATGGCTGAATAGTATTCCTTTGTGTACATATACCACTTTATTTTTATTTTTATTTTTAAATTATTTATTTATTTATTTATTTTGAGACAGAGTCTCATTCTGTCGCCCAGGCTGGAGTGCAGTGGCACTATCTTGACTCACTGTAAGTTTCACGTCCCAGGTTCACACCATTCTCCTGCCTTAGCCTCCCGAGTAACTGGGACTACAGGCGCTCACCACCACACCTGGCTAATTTTTTGTATTTTTAGTAGAGACGCGGTTTCACCGTGTTAGTCAGGATGGTCTCCATCTCCTGACCTCGTGATCTACCCACCTCGGCCTCCCAAAGTGCTGGGATTACAGGCGTCAGCCACCATGCCCGGTCCCACTTTTTTTTTGTTGAATCTGTTCATCTGTTGTGGAAATATAGGTTGCTTCTGTATCTTGGCTATTGTGAATAGTGTTACAATAAACATGGGAGTGCACATATTATTCAACATACTGATTTCCTTTTTAGGGGGCTTATATACCTAGTGTATATGTTCTATTTTTAGTTTTTTGAGAACATAGGTTACATCTTAAAATTATAAATGATACCCATGTGACTGCTTTTTGCCATAGCAATATTTAGGAAGAGTCATATCTGAGAAGAATGGAATAGCAGAGAATATCAGTGTATTTTGACATGGGGCCATTTCAAATTGCTCACATCTCTCATAGTTTCCATCTGCTTGTGAATTTTTGCTGTGGTGAGCCACTTGATAATGGCTATGCTGGAATTACAGGCATTGACTGGAATAGTAGTAGCACTGTGGAAGAAACAAAAAAGAAAAGAAACTTTTTATCTGAAGAATGTGCCCACTTTCACCACTTCTATTCAGTGTAGTACTAGAAGTCCTAGCCAGAGCAATCAGACAAGAGAAAGAAATAAAGGATATCCAAGTGGATAAAGAGGAAGTCAGACTGTTGCTGTTTGCTGATGACATGATAGTATACCTAGAAAACCCTAAAGACTCATCCATAGAGCTCCTAGAACTGGTAAATGAGTTCAGCAAAGTTTCACGATACAAAATTAACATACACAAGTCAGTAGCTCTGCTATATACCAACAGTGACCAAACTGAGAATAAAATCAAGAACTCAACCACTTTTATAAGACCTGCAAAAAAATTAAAATACTTTGGAATATACTTAACCAAGAAGGTGAAAGACCCAAGAAAACTATAAAACACTGCTGAAAGAAATCATAGGTGACACAAACAAAGGGAAACACATCCCATGTTCATGAATAGGTAGAATCAATATTGTGAAAATGACCATACTGCCAAAAGCAATCTACAAATTCAATGCAATTCCCATCAAAATACCACTATCATTCTTCACAGAACTAGAAAAAACAATCCTAAAATTCATATGGAACCAAAAAGAGCCCACATAGCCAAAGCAAGACTAAGCAAAAAGAACAAATCTGGAGGCCTTACGTTACCCGACTTCAAACTGTACTATAAGGCCAAAGTCACCAAAACAGCATGATATTGGTATAAAAACAGACACATAGACAAATGAAACAGAATAGAGAATCCAGACATAAAGCCAAATACTTACAGTCAACTCATCTTTGACAAAGCAAACAAAAACATAAAGTGAGGAAAGGAACCCTTTTCAACAAATGGTGCTGGAACAATTGGCAAGCCACATGTAGAAAAATGAAACTGGATCCTCCTCTCACCATATACAAAAAAAAAACTCAAGATGGATCAAAAACTTAAATCTAAGACCTGAAACCATAAAAATTCTAGAAGATAACATTGGAAAAACCCTTTTAGATATTGGCTTAGGCAAAGACTTCATGACTAAGAACCCAAAAGCAAACACAACAAAAAGATAAATAGATGGGACTTAATTAAACTAAAAACTTTGTGCACAGAAAAAGACATAATCAGAGTAAACAGACAACCCACAGAGTAGGAGAAAATCTTCACAATCTGTATATCTGACAAAGGACTAATATCCAGAATCTACAAGGAACTCAAGGAAAAACAAACAATCCCATCAAAAAAGAGGGCTAGGGACATGAATAGATAATTCTCTAAAGAAGATATACAAATGGCCAGCAAACATGAAAAAATGCTCAACATCACTAATGATTAGGGGAATGCAAATCAAAACTGCAATGCCATACCACCTTACTCCTACAAGAATGGCCATAATAAAGTAATAATAATAATAATAGATATTGGCACGGATGTGATGAAAAGGGAACACTTTTACACTGTTGGTGGGAATGTAAACTAGTACAGCCACTGTGGAAAACAGTGTGGAGATTCCTCAAAGAACTAAAAGTAGATCTACCATTTGATCCAGCAATCCCACTCCTGGGTATTTACCCAGAGGAAAAGAAGTCATTATACGAAAAAGATACTTGCACACACATGTTTATACCAGCACAACTCACAATTGCAAAAATAGGGAACCAGCTCAAATACCCATCAATCAATGAGTGGATTAAAAAATATATATATACAGACACCATGGAATACTACTCAGTCATAAAAAGGAATGAAATAGTGGCACTTGCAGCAACGTGGGTGGAATTGATTGGAGACCATTATTCTAAGTGAAGTTACTCAGGAATGGAAAACTAAATGTATGTTCTCACTCATGGGAGCTAAGCTAGGAGGATGCAAAGGCATATGAATGATACAATGGACTTTGGGGATCTGGAGTAAAGGGTGGGAAGGGGATGAGGGATAAAAGACTACGCATTGGATACAGTGTACACTGTTCAGGTGATGGGTGCACCAGGATCTCAGAAATCACCACTAAATAACTTATTCATGTAACTAAACACCACCTGTTCCCCAGACACCTATTGAAAGAAAAAAAAAAACAAAAACAAACAAAAAAAACCTGAGTTCCTTTCCATTGTCAGGCCCAGAGAGGCATTGGAATGAAACCACAGTTATGGCACTCTCTTTTGACCTAAGTAGTTATCTCTTGAAACCACCTTCTATGTAGGATTTAGACTAACTGACGCCAAGTAGCCATAAAATACCATATGCTGGACACCATAAGTCATACCTTATAGTGCAACAATGAATAGTCAGTCACTAATCAGTGATTGTAAACCAGTGAGAATTCTTATCAAGCGACTTTATGTCTGCCTTGTTCCTTTTTCCCTTTAAAATCTGCTTGTAACTCAGGTGCCAGAGCACTCCCCAGGCATCTGGGAAATATGTGTTGGGTAGCTGTCCTCATTTTGGCTCAGGTAAACTAAAGTATGTTTTGTGCCTCAGCCTTTTCCTTTTAGGTTTACAGTAGGAATAGTAATAGTAGCAGTAGTAGGCGTGTTGGAATACAAAGGTGGTGAACCAATGCTTTAAAAAACCCACCTCTGCCTTGAAATAGTGTTCTGCCTTTTACTCCTTTTTTTAAAGTAACAGCACAATACACCTTCTGTCACATCCTCCTTTCCCTCAGCAATTGCTCCATTAGTATCTCTTTGAAGTGATTTACTATTTATAGCCATTAGTAGAGAAACTTTTAACTTTGATCTAGAGCCACAATGATAATGAACTCGTGATATGCTGGTCCCTTTGCTGCTTTAAATCTGTCCTGTTTTTAAACAGGCTGTTTTGCAACATTGAAGCTGAAGTTTAGTATTGATCCAGTATGCACTTACGAACATGAATTATGTGCCTGATGCTGTATTGGGCACTTGGGATACAATGGAGAGCAAAAAAGGATTGCAGTCATGGCTTTTATGGAGTTTGGATTATGTTGGAGGAATTTGTTGGGAGAATAATCATGTAAATGAGAAATTGCAACTTTGATGAATACTGTGAAAGGTACATAAGAGTAATGAGACCCTATTTTGGGATGTCAGTGAAGGCTTGCTTCCCTGAGGAAGTTATTGAGCTAAGGCATAAAAGAATTATATGTGAATAGGAATGAATTAAGCTAAGAATAGGAATGCCATTCAACATTGCAGTAGAGGGAATGGGAAGTGAAAAGCACCTGTGATGGGCAAGCGCATAGTTCATTTAAAGATTCGAGAGACAGTTGGTATGTGTTACAAGAGAAGAGGGCAAAAGAAGCCAGATGCAAGATAAGTTTGAGCAGACAGGGAGGGACTGTTTCTACATGGCTTTATAGGCCATGCAAAAATATTTGGGGCTTTGTCATAATCGTGGGAAGGCTTTTAAACCAGTTTGTAGCCTTGGATATGAAGTTAGCACAGTTTGCTCTGGCTGTGGTATGGAGAACGTTGGGGAGAATGACATGAATGAATGCAGAAAATTGTTTAGAAGGTTTCTGTTTATGTGAGATTATGATAGTGTGGAGTAAGATAATGGAGGTAGGGGAAAGTATTCAGAACAAGAGTGACTGGAGAGGTAAAAATAAAAAAAACACCTAGAGATGGATTGCAATAGAGGGATGAGGGAGTTCAGGAGAAATCCAAGTGACAATCTTGTGCAGCTGGTTGCCTGAATAGATAGATGAATGTGTTAGATTATTAGCAATAACAATATTGCCAACTTTATTGATCAATTACTATGGGCCAAGCTCTCTTCTGAGTCTTTTACATAGACTGATTCATCCAATTCTCACGACAGTCCTGTGAGACAGGTTTATTAGTATGGTTATTCCAACTTTACAGGAGTTAAGTAAGAGGCCTGAGGCTACGGAGCTAGAGAAATCAGTCTCTGCACAAACACATATTTATGTCTGATGGGGGATGGAGGAAGTGGAGAGAAAAGCAGACAGAAAGAGTAAGTGTGGCTGAATAGATACAAGAAGTGAGAGTGTAGGGTACAAGGGAGGTTTTGTTTTCATTTTGTTTTTAAATAAAAACAAAACATAAGTCTGTGAGAAGCATCTACTTGAGAGAAAAGCGAAATATAGAAAAAGAGTGGGGTAATTAATATTAGTAAGATTTTGTAATAGCTACTTAGAAGGCAGAGAGAATGAGAGTGGACAGTAGGAGGTTGTGGAAGTTTTTGTTTGATGGCTTTTTTTTTTTTTCTCTCTCTGTAAACTAGGAGCCCAGGTCAGTTGCTGAAAGTAGGTGAGAGTAAGAGCATGAGGCTAGTAGAAGATAAAATAAATAGTTATGGAAGAGTGGGAGAGCCAGTTGGCCAGAGAAACAGGACTGCCAGGCATTGTTGAGGACCGGCTTGGGATTAGTTATCATAAAGTATGGTGCAACCGGGCTGTACTGTTGTGTGACTTTCTTTAGCAATGCATATCGGTTTAGGTACAGGCACAGTATTGAGAGTAATAACTAGGTTCATTCAATGTTATAGCAAAGGAGTTTGTTATAGACAAGTGTGTTATTGAAGTGAAAGGTGGTAACAGGGCTTATGAAAAGGAGATAAATTGAAGACTAAGGAAGGAGAATTGACAGGATTTGATAATTATGTAGATGCAGAAGATAAGAGAAAGGGTTAAGGATAACACCAGATTTCTGTTTGGGAAATGTATTGATCAGGATCTGTAGTGGGTTGAATCGTATCCCTCCAAAATTCATATCCACCTAAAACCTCAGAACGTGACCTTATTTAGAAAGAGGGTCTTTGCAGGTGGAATTATGTAAAGATGGAGATAAAATTGTAGTGGATTAGAGGGAGCCCTAAATCCAATGAAAGTGTGCTGATAGGAGACTGAAAAGGCCACACACAGAAACAGAGAAAGAAGGCTATGTGATGATAGAAGCAGAGATTGGAGTGATGTACCTACAAGCCAAGGGATGCCAGTGAATGCCAACAGCACCAAAAGCTAGGAGAGAGGCACAGGATCTCCAGAAAGAGCCAGCCCTGTCAATACCTTCTTTCAAACTTGTGGCATCCTGAAATGTGAAAGAATAAATTTTTGTTGTTTTAAGCCACCACGTTTGTGGTAATTTTTTTTTTTCTTTTTTTGGACAGAGCCTGACTCTGTTGCCCAGGCTGGAGTGCAGTGGCACAGTCTTGACTCACTGCAACCTCTGCCTCCTGGGTTCATGCAGTTCTCCTGCCTCAGCCTCCCAAGTAGCTGGGATTACAGGCACCAGCCACCATGCCTGGCCAATTTTTATATTTTTAGTGGAGACAGGGTTTCACCGTGTTGGCCAGGCTCATCTTGAACTCCTGACTTCAAGTGATCCTCCTGCCTTGACCTCCCAAAGTGCTAGGATTACAGGCGTGAGCCACCATGCCCAGTCTTGTGCTAATTTTTTGTAACAGCCCTAGGAAGTTAATACATTACTATTTACTGAAGTAAGGAATACAGGAAAAGGAGGAGCAGGTCTGGGAAAGATAATGAGATAAGATTAGGATATTCTGCATAATTAAGGTCCTTATGCTTTTTGCATATTCCTAACCTAGTCTCCTAATTATTATTCCCTCCAAACCATCCTTTTGTTGCCTGATCATTCTAGAGTGATTCATATTAGTAGTTTGTATTTAAAAAGACGAATCTGATTCTGTCATTCTTCTTTCTGTATCTCTCTAAAATTCAAATTCTTTGGCCCAGTGATTAGTGTGCCTGTCTGTGTCTCCTTATCTCTTATCACCCCTTCTAAGCTGCTTTTGCCTCAATAAAACTGGTCTATTTGCAGTTCTCTAAATAGGTCTTGCTCTTTTATGGCACCTGTACTTTCACATAGGCTTTGGTGTATAATGTATTCTCTGTACCCTTTGTCTACAGTATCAAACACCCACTCATCTTTCAAGACTCCACTTACATCACCATCTCAGTGAGGGCTTTCCTTACTCTACTCCTCTCTGCTCTTTATAGGCAGAGGCTGCCCTAAGCCCTTAAACTTACTTGTACTGTTAGATTTGTTACATTGTACTATAATTAGTAGTTACCACATCTTTCTACCTCTAGAATGTAAGCTGTTTGAAGGTCAGAACCATGTTTTAGGGGAAATAATTTGAACCATCAAATGCTTTGTGAAGCTGATTTAGAAGGTAGCATTATCTTTTTGTGAACCTGTTTTGGTTTCTAGGAGCTTTTTGTTTGTTTTTTGTATTTTTTGCTTCTGTGCTCCCAAAACACATTGCTGAGTAATTCCTTTGGTATAGATATCAGATTGGTTTATACATGGATTACAGAATTGGTATTTGGCCCCTTTTTAAAATTAGAAATTTGGGGCCGGGTGCCGTGACTCATGCCTGTAGTCCCAGCACTTTGGGAGACTGAGGTGGGCAGATCACCTGAGGTTATGAGTTTGAGATCAGCCTGGCTAACGTGGTGAAACCCCATCTCTACTAAATATACAAAATTTGCTGGGTGTGGTGGCACATGCCTGTAATCCCAGCTACTCGAGAGGCTGAGGCAGGAGAATCGCTTGGACCTGGGAGGTGGAGGTTGCAGTGAGCTGGGATCGCGCCACTGCACTCCATCCTGGGCAATAGAGTAAGACTCCGTCTCAAAAAAAAAAAAAAAAAAAAGGAAATTTGAAACTGATGTGTTAAATACCAGCCATTTTGATCTAGTTACTCCCTATCTCACCTGTCAGGTGTTTTCATATCTCACCTTTCCCTTTCCACTCCCTGTATTAGCAGATCTCCATTCCAAGCTCAGAGAACTTCTTTCTGACTGCCTCCCTTTACCTCTTTTTGAATTGGTACATCACACATGTCTTTCAAATAGTGAATGGTGCTTACCACACTTTGCATCACAATTGGAAATGTAATCTTTTTATCTTTTTTTTTTTTTTTTGAAACAGGGTCTCACTCTGTTGCCCAGGCTGGAGTGTAGTGACACGATCATGGCTTACTGCAGCCTTGACCTCCCGGGCTCAAGTGATCTTCTGACCTCAGCCTCCTGAGTAGCTGGGAGTACAGCCATATATCACCATGCCCAGCTAATTCTTTATAATTTTTGTAGAGACAGGGTCTCACTATGTTGCCCAGGCTGGTCTCGATCTCCTAAGCTCAAGCAATCCACCAGCCTTGGGCTCCCAAAGTGCTGGGATTATAGGTGTGAGCCACCATGCCCAGCCTGGAAATATATTCTTAGTTTTTCTTAATAGATAGGGAACTTCTAGAATCCATGTCTTACTCATCTTTTTGTCCCCAGATTGTGATATACAGTGAGTATTCAGTGTTTATTTGAATGAATGAATTTTTTGAAACACATTTGGTGTTCTGCTATAAATCTTCAAAGATTACCCACAATCATTCTGTAATATAAGCTTCATGAGAGCTAGGATGAAGCTAGGTATCTGTCTTGTTGACTCTATATTCACGTCTACAGTGCCTGCCCTATTGCTGAAAGACTGATCTGCAGGTTCATTTATTCCCCTGGTATGTAATTCACAAGCATATAATTTGTGAGTTAATATTTCATGGTATCTTATTTTGGGAAAAAATTGAAACTGATTGAAAATAACTTTAAACATTAAATAGGAATATTGAGTATGGATTTAGTACTTGTGATATTCCTAAAATATTGGGTAGGTTGATTCTCCTCCCCACCCCATCTCCAGTTTGATCATAGAGCAACTGAGGGCTTTGAAATGAAAATGGAAACATTTTTGATTAATTGGATCTTCATTTGAGGTTTACAGCAAATTACTTGTCACATGTATCAACTGGTTTCCATTTCATATCCCCCAACTCAGTTCATTCATGTTGTCTCTCATATTACACATAAATGCCTTTAAAAAAAACATTAGGGCCCGGTTCAGTGGCTCACACCTGTAATCCCAGCACTTTGTGAGGCCAAGGCGGGCGTTATCACCTGAGGTTAAGAGTTTGAGACCAGCCTGACCAACATGGTGGAACCCCGTCTCTACTAAAATTAAAACATTTGCCAGGCATGGTGGTACATACCTGTAATCCCAGCTCCTGGGGAGGCCGAGGCAGGAGAATCGCTTGAACCCGGGAGGTGGAGGTTGCAGTGAGCCGAGATCACACCATTGCACTCCAGCCTGAGCAACAAGAGCGAAACTCCATCTCAAAACAATAAATAAAAATTAATTAATTAATTTAAAAACATAAATTCATCAATTGCTTTTTGAATAAAATTCAAACTCTTAATTTTGGCAGACAGGCTCTGCATGATCTGACCTTTGGGTATCCCTCCTATGATATACTGTTTTTTTTTTTCAGACGGAGTCTCACTCTGTCTCCCAGGCTGGAGTGCAGTGGTGCAATCTCGGCTCACTGCAAGCTCTGCCTCCCGGGTTTCAGCCATTCTCCTGCCTCAGTCTCCCGAGTAGCTGGGACTACAGGCGCCCGCCACCACGCCCGGCTAATTTTTTGTGTTGTTAGTAGAGACAGGGTTTTGCCATGTTAGCCATGATAGTCTTGATCTTCTGACTTTGTGATCTGCCCACCTCGGCCTCCCAAAGTGCTGGGATTACAGGTGTGAGCCACCGCGCCCGGCCCTATGATGTATCTTACCATTCTTTCGTCTTATTCTATATCAAGCTTGTCCAACCCACAGCCTGTGGGCTGCATGTGGCCCAGGACAGCTTTGAATGCAGCCCAACACAAATTCGTAACTTTCTTAAAACATTATGAGATTTTTTTTTGCATGATTTGTTTTCTTCTTTTTAATTTTAACTCACAGCTATCGTTAGTGTTAATGTATTTTGTGTGTTGCCCAAGACAGTTCGCCCAGTGTGGCCCAGGGAAGCCAAAGATTGCCTACCCCTACTCTATATGGTGTAGCCACATGAGCCTTTTTTCAGAAGCTCTTAAGTCAAGGTTCTCAAACTTTTTGGTTCCTGGACCCCTTTGCATTCTTACAAATTTTAAGAACCCCAAAGAGCTTTTTTTTTTTAAATGTGGGTTATATGTATAAATATATAAATACACAAAATATAAAAAAAGTATAAATGTAGAATTTACTGTATTAGAAATTAAACTGAGAAAACTTTATTACATCATTTAAAAATAACTACAATAAACTCATTACATGTTAATATAAATGATTTTAAATTAAAACGTAATTATATTTTCTAAAACCAAAAAATGTTTTAGAAGAACAGCATTGTTTTATATTTTTTCAAACCTTTACATTCCTGGCTTAATAGAGGATAACTCACACCTGTAATCCAGCACTTTGGGAGGCTGAGGTGGGCAGATCACTTGAGGTCAGGAGTTCAAAATCAGTCTGGCCAACACGGTGAAACCCCATCTCTCCTAAAAATACAAAAATTAGCTGGGCGTGGTGGAGGGCACTGGTAATCCCAGCTACTCAGGAGGCTGAGGCAGGAGAATCACTTGAATCCAGGAAGTGGAGGTTGCAGTGAGCCAAGATCATGCCACTGCACTCCAGCCTGGCCTGGGTGACAGAGCAAGACAATGTCTCAAAAAAAAAGTTTGCTGAGGCCTCCCCAGCCATGCTTCCTGTACAGCTTGTGGAACCATGAGCCATTTAAACCTCTTCTGTTTAAAATAATAGTATTTATAAATTACCCAGTCCCAGGTATTTCTTTATAGCAGTGCAGACTAATACAGAGGCCAAGGTGGGAACATTGCTTTAGACTAGGAGTTCAAGACTAGCCTGAGCAACATAGCGAGACCTAGCTTTACAAAAAAATTTAAAAATGACCATGCACTCCTATAGTCCTAGCTACCCAGGAGGCTGAGGTGGGAGGATTATTTCTACTCAGGAGTTCTAAGGCCCCAGTGAGCTGTGATCATGCCATTGCAGCCCAGCGTGAAAAACACAGTGAGACCTTGTCTCAAAAAAAATAAATAAATAAAAACATCAACAGCAACAAAAACTGCAAGTGCATAGCGGTAAAGACTACAATGACTACTGATGGAGTTTGGTGCCACTGCATTGACTTGTACTAAAATCCCAACATTTTACTCATCATTACTTTTGTACTTTCAGTATGTCAACATAGTGAAAAAGACAGATAATGTTTTATTATAATGAAAATAGTTTTGACCTTTCAGATTCCCTGAAAATGTCCCATAGACCTTGGGACCTGCTGCTTTAGTAATAACCAAAACTCTTCCCAGAAGAATAGTCATACACTCCCACTCTGCTAATTATTTTAGTTTCTTTCATACAGCTCATTACAATTTGTAGTTATATATATATATATTGTTTGGGGAGGGTTGGTTATTTTAAGAAATGGGGGTTTTGCTGTGTTGCCCAGACTGGCCTCAAACTCTGGGTTCAAGTGATCCTCCTGCCTTAGCTTCTCTAGTAGTTATGTACACCTGGTTTACTGGCTTTTTAATGACCATGGTGAAGTTACCTAACCTCTCTGTACTTCAGTTGTCATATCTGGATAAAAAGTGCATCTCTCAGAGTATGTTATGAGGATTACATTTGCTTGTCTAGACCATAGAATGTTATTTTTTGGGGGAGAACTAATGGCAGATGAAATTAGTGGTCATTATGGTTGGATAGAAAATATAAACAGATACAGCTTTCTCACAGAACTTTCGTAGACCAGATGACTGCTTCAAGAGCTGACTTTAAGTAAGGAGGAGTATTATTTCCTGTCTTGAAGGATGGCAGAGATTTTCAATTTGACCTTTGAGTATATTTCCTGTTTGGTCATAGTCTTGTGTTTTAGAATAAGACTCATTAGATTTTTGTGATTTTGACCACCTCAAGCACATAGAGGAGAGAAAAAATAGAGGGAGATTTTTTATAATAAAATGAATGAGTTAAATTAAATGATATTTTGAAGGTATACAAGAAAAGGAATGCATCAAAATGGCTTTCATTAGTTACATTTTCTTCTTGAGTTTTGTCACAAGAGAAAAGTCTTATGAAGAATGGTTCTGCCTCTGTTGTCTGTCAGGTAGCTTAGGATCTTTTATATAAGAATCTCTGTTCCTAGCACTTTGGGAGACTGAGGCGTGCAGATCACGAGGTCAGGAGATCGAGACCATCCTGGCTAACACAGTGAAACCCAGCCTCTACTAAAAATACAAAAAATTAGCTGGGCATGGTGGCGGGCGCCTGTAGTCCCAGCTAAGTCCAGAGGCTGAGGCAGGAGAATGGCGTGAACCTGGGAGACGGAGCTTGCAGTGAGCCGAGATCACACCACTGCACTTCAGCCTGGGTGACAGAGTGAGACTCCATCTCAAAAAAAAAGTCTCTGTGATGCATTCTTTTAAAAGTTTAGTTTCAGGAAAAAAGACAGTTTTGCCAGATAAAATGGAATTGTTTGCTTCCTTTAATGAGAAAAGGGAATTTATATAATCTGTAAAGATTCTCTTATTAATTGGAAGCTCAGTTTACTATACTAAATTTAATATAGTACTCAATAACTAATACATTAGTATTTTTTATAGTGTGATCCTGCCATCTCTATGTGATTTTTATTTTTTACATTTTTGTTTTTTTGACTATATGAGAAAAGTAGATAGATGTCTATGATAAATTTGGGATACTGGCACTAGATAGTATAATTGCTAGAGATTTAAATTCCAATCTGTACTTTCATCCTAAATTACATTTTAAAACATAAAGAGAATACAGATATTTAAAAGGTGAAGTGATTACTTTTTGTACACATACTTTTAAAACAAAAGGTGTAGAAGCAGTTATAGGTAGATGTGACATAATATTTACATCTTTATCAGCAGCTTTTTGTGCTATAGTTCATTATAGTTAAATTGCCATGTGAAGTCAATTATTTTCTTTGTAATTCCTAAACAACTTGGGGAATGTGTGCTTTGTTTGCTTGCATATCTGTACCTGCATCTGTTCCTGTTTGCATGCCTGCAGGTATGTCTGTGTATTCATGCCTGTGTATGCTCACGAGTACCAGTGCCTATCTGTGTGCATGTGTAGGAGTATGGGGTGTGTGTATGGGGTTCAGAATCCCCTGTTTAGTTAAAGCTTTGTGTAGTTCTGATATTTGGGGAATGTGCTCTGATTTGGAGCTCATGGACTATATCTTCCCCATTTTTTTTTATTATTGCGAGAATTACAATGGATGTCAGGAGGAGGTCTGAGTTTTAATACCATGCAATTTGTAATTTGGGGCATCTCACATAATCTCTTAGGTCTCAGTTTCTTCATGTGTAAAATAAAGACGTTTTAGGTTGTTAACTTGGACCTTCTAAAACTTTATCAAAAGAGCTCTATGGCATGCTAAAAGTAATGAGTGAGCTGGATCCAATTTGCCTGCTGTGCAACTTGATGTTCACAAATTTCTTGGCTTAGTTTGCTCCTCCTTCAAAACATGAGGCTTTTGAGGGGTGCTTAAGGTAAAATAATAGGGGTATTTATCCATAAGACAGTTAAAAAAAAACCTGCTTATATTTAAAATGAAAATTGTGCAGTTGTTGTGTATTCTTAGAAAAGAATACAGATAGAGGATTAAAGTTTAGGCAAGTGGATTAATAGGAAACTCTGAATAAAAAAATTACTTTGATTTTGGTGCCCAACCTCCAGGGAGTGAAGAAGGCTTAGAGTTAAGTTGATCACCAGTAGCCAGTGTTTTAACCAGTTATGCCTCTTGTGTTAATTTGTTTTTGTGTCACTATAAAGAAATATCAAACGGGGATAATTTATAAAAATTTTAATTGGCTCAGTTCTGCAGGCTGTATAGGCAGCATGATGCCAGCATCTTCTGGTGAGGTCCTCAGTGAGCCTACAGTCATAGTGGAAGGCGAAGGGGGAGCAGATGGATCACATGCAAGAAAAGAAGCAGGAGTGAGGTGGGGGAGGTTGCAGACTTTCCAACAACCAGATCTTGCATGAACTGAGTGAGAATTCAGTTACTACCAAGGGGATGGTGCTAAACCATTCATGAGGAATTTACCCCATGATCCATCCAGTCACTTCTCACCAGGCCCCATCTCTAACATTGGGGATCACATTTCAACATGAGATTTGGAGGGGACAGATATCCAAACCAAATCACCTGTGTAATGAAGCCTCCATAAAAACCTGAAAGGACAGGGTTAGGAGAGCTTCTGGATAGATGAACACATGGAGGTTCATGGAGGGTGGTGCCCCCAGGGAAGGCATGGAGGCTTCATGTCCCTTATCCCAGTCCTTGTTCTGTGCATCTCTTTATCAGTATCCTTTGTAATATCCTTCATAATGAAATGGTAAATGTGCTTCCATGAGTTCTGTGAGCTGCTGCAGCAAACTAATTGAACCGAAAAAGGGAAATGTGGGAACCCCAACTTGAAGCCATTCAGTCAGGACTTCTGGAAGCATAAACTTGCAACTAGTGTCTGAAAAGAATGGGGCAGTCTTGTGGGACAGAGCCCTCAATCTGTGGGATCTGACAGTATCTCCAGGTAGATAGTGTCAAAATTGAATTGGAGGACACCCAACTGATGTCTGCTGCAAAATTGATTGCTTGTTTGTTGGTGGGGTGAAATCCCCCACACTCGGTCACAGAAGTTTCTGTGATGATTGTTGTGGAATGAGAGAATAGGAAAAACACTTTGAGGTTGTGGTTGTTTTCCCACTAATCCAAAGAAACCTTTCTGATAAATCTATTCCTGGGAGTGAGCTGAAATCATTGGAGTAGCTTTGGTTAAAGGTCTGGTACTGAGCATAGAATATATTTGATAGCAGAACAAAGACTATTGGAGTTAAACCTGATGGAATAATATTGAATGCTATATGCACTGCAATATAGATTTTATTTTCAATTCTCAAAATGGGAGAAGAGTATTCTGAAAATGTGAAATAAGCTTGATGATCGCTCATTGTTATTAGCTGGGAATCGAAGGGTAACATTTTGTTAAATGTTTGAGAAGAGTGAGGGAAGTGAGATGTTAATTAGCTAATTTCATGACTGCTCGTAGAAGGGATACTACCTTAAAGATAATACCTTAAATTACAGTCAAAAGAGGAAATTAGGATATAATGTCACAGTAATCATTAGAACAAAGATACAGAGCTTCCAGAAGATTTAATTAAAAAGTACATTTCTAAAACCACCAAAGAGAGCAATGAAGACTTTACATGTGTGTTATGTTATATACAAACATAACATGGCAAATAGGATGAAAGGTTAAAAATAAGAGATCAGACAAAATTATACTGAGTAAATGCAAATAAAATGAAACTAGGAGTTGCAAACTTGATACCAGATAAGGTAGAACTCGTGCCAAAAAAGCATTTACTGTTGGGGAGAAAACTATTAACATAATGAGCTGCATTAAAATTGAGCACTCTGTTCATTGAAATACATATTTATAAAGTGAAAAGAAGCCACAGGATGGGAGAAGGTATTTGTAACTCATACCCAATAAAGGAGTTCATATTGCTGCAGGATATTTTCTTGACCCCTTCACAGTACTCACGACAGGGGTGCCCTGTTTACTCAGCCCACCCCGCTCAACCCCTGGCAGGAGGGAGCACACAAACGAACGAGTGTGAGAACTGGCTGGTAGCTTTGGCACTGGCAGGAGCAAACTTGGTTCACTTGGGTCCGCTTCACTCCACCCCTCATGGGAGGGAGTGTGTAGGCAAGCAGATGTAGGAACTGGCCAGCTGCTTTAGCACCGGCAGGAACAAACTCCATGCAGGCCGTGTGGCAGCATCCAGGTCGGGGTGCCTGCGACCCAAGGCCCCAGAGGGCGTGTTACAAGGTTCTCTTAGCTCTGCTGGACAAAACTGTATTATCAGCTCACTGGGCCTTTTGCCTTTTGTGGGGCGACTGCCCTCCGCCAGTAAGGGCAGAGGGCCAGTGTGATAGCCTTTTTGGGTACCTGCACTTGGTGAGTCCCAAATTCTTGTCTGGTGCCCAAGAAGAATGAGGTAATGTGAATTCATGCTGAGAGCCACTTCCATTCACTCAATAAAATTCTCTGCATTGACCATCCTTCATCCATGAATTGGATCCTTCATCCTTCCTTCAGTTTGAATTCCATGGGACTGGGTCAGTTCTCTCTCTATATATAACTTGCCACATTTTTTAGTTGGTCTACATATGTGTATTTATCAACCCAGTGGATATGAAAGCTTGTCAAGGGCATAAATTATGATCTCTGATTTTTAAAAATATTATCTACAATTTTTTTTCTCATTGTGCTGGCATAGTTCTGGGCCCTTAGATGCTTAGCAAAATTATGTTGAGTTGAGTAGGAAACAAAGGCATGTCTTGATCTTTAATCTGCTAGCTAGCTGGGAAAACCAAAAACACAAGGGACACATCCTGTGCACAACTGTAAAACAACATATCAATTGTGCAAAAATGAAAACTTCAAACTGAATTGGTAGATGGTCCTAATGAGTTGCTCTGCTATGATAAAGCTGAAGACTTAACAGTTAACTCTGATCTTCAGGCTTACTGTAGTCTCAGAAGTTGATACCTTAGCACCTAAAATAACTTTACTAGATAATGATTGGGATGATTTGGGCTAGTACTCGTTGGATTGAAAACAGAACACAACTCACTTACTGGCATCTTCTGTAATACTGTGAATGTTAGTGATCCACCACAGCACACGTTGTCTCTACCACATGGCGAACCACCTCATAGTTGTGTGTTTTCATAAGCTTTGAAGATAAAGGTGAAACAGTAAAAGTAAAGTAAAGTAAGCAAAGTAAAATGGAAGTAGCATTCTGTGTTATTAGAAAATACAGCTTATAGATTTCTCTTGCTACTGAAATATCTTGACTTATACTATTGATTTTCTGTCAGTTTAGATGGATGTCTTGTATCTTAGATAATAGTATTCTAATGTTCATGTATTTATTTCAAAGGTAGTCTCTCTGTTGTCATTCTTGAATAACAATTATTAGTCAAAAGAAAGAAAATTAAGCATCCTTAATTTCTTTTACTGTTTTCTTTATAAGGCACAGTTGGTGGATCTGAAATCTGAACTGACAGAAACCCAAGCAGAGAAAGTTGTTTTGGAGAAAGAAGTACATGATCAGCTTTTACAGCTGCACTCTATTCAGCTTCAGCTTCATGCTAAAACTGGTCAAAGTGTTGACTCTGGTACCATTAAGGCAAAATTGGTAAGTAGTTTAGAGAGTGACATGCCCTTGCATGTATTTTACAGGGTGGAGAGGACAGTTTTGAATGAGACTTTTAAATTATCAAATGTATGTGCTCATTGTGGGAAATTTAGAAAATATAAGAAATATAAAGTTTATGATCATTATGATAATCTACAATCTCATCACCTATAAATAATCCGTGATATCAACAATCAACTGATAGAATTTTTCCTATTTAAAATACATGTATAAATATGTTTAAAAGATATTTGTGATTATAACATAGAAGATTTTTTTTTTTGCCCTACTGTATCAGTTGGATTAAATTCAGCTGCATATAACAGAAATCCCAAGTAACATTGGGATTATTCTTGAACAGTGCTTATTTTTCTCTGAAATGTAGAGTTGATATGGCAGCTCCACAAATATTAGAGATCCAGATTCCTTCCATCACTGTGCTCTGCCATTTTTAGCTCATGGTTTCCATCCTCAGAATTTCTTCATGTCTGCATTTCAGGCAGGAAGAAGGGTTAATCTAAGGAAAGGGCAAAAAGATGCTTCTCTGTTGTGTTAGCCTTCTTTAAATAACTTATTATGAAATCTTTCTCAGTAATTTTTGCCAGCATTTCATTGACCATCCCCAGCTGCATGTCAGTCTTCTATTGGTCATATGGCCACTTACAGTAAAACTGGAGTCTGTTAATAAGGAAGAAATAAAAAATGGAATTGGGTACCAGCCAGTAGCACATTCTTTTCTTTTGCTCTTATTTTTCCTGCCACTGTGTACCACATATGTTTTAAGTGTGTAAGATATCAGATATTTTGTTTGTATATGGAACACAGCAATAAATAAGACAGCTATTGCTTGGCAGAGGCAGGACATGAGATGATATTGATGATATGCTGAGAGTAATACATTTATAAGCTTTACTTGTTTTCAGTTAATTTCATTTGGTTAAGTAGTTCCTAATACTGATGTGTTAAAATTCATGAAAATAATTTTAAGTTAAACTCTTAAGTTTTCAAAGTCTGTGAATCTGTGTTAAAAGGGTTTTATTTAACTGAAATAAAAGCTCATAACTGCTTTTTCGAGCTATTTGACTTTAACATTCAAAAACAATCTAAATTTTCTCTAGAAAAGAATTTACGTGAAGTTTTAACATTAGAATTTGAAAGAGTATGGTGAAAAGAACACTGTACTAGTTATGCTGACTAATTTTGATAAAACAAAAAATTTTAATCTAATGCTATTACAGTTACTGTTGTTTATAGATTGCAAATATATTTGTTCTAATGAACTTTACCCAAATGATATTCAACATGTGGGGTTTTTCCTTATAATGATTATACCACTAAATAAAATCATTTGTTTGATCTTCTTCTAATTATAAAACTTTTTTCTTATATCTGAAGTCTGGCCCCTCTGTGGAGGAGCTGGTAAGTATATTGTTTCTGTTTTGCTTTAATATGTCACGCTGAAGTGTTCTTAGTGTTTTATTTGCATATTATATGTTGTCACTCATTGTATTTGAAAATAGCATTAATGATGGCAATTTTTTAAATGTTCCAGTACCTGAAAAGTTCAGTGGATGGCCCATTGCTCTTTTCTCACTGCATGTTGTTAAACATTTTTCTTTTATTAATGATTTATAGCCATTATTTGCAGAGCCTGACAATTTTTGACAATTTTTGAGCCTTGTAACTTGCTCACACCTCTACTTCAAAGAGCCATAGGTTTTCCCACTTCGGGTATTGAAGATATATCAAGCAGGCCTAGTTTTTAACCCCCTTAAGTTTCTATTTGAAATTATTTCCAGAAAAGAATGTGCATGTTGGTTTCTTCTTCATCTGCTGCATGTGTTATGGCTTTTCAAGAGTCTTGAGAATAATCGTGTGGCCTTTGAAACAATCGAATTTTGAAATGCTTTAGCAGAAGTTATTTTCGAAAATAACAATACATTTTTAATATTTTTCACATTATCCCAACCTAATCAAGTTCCAATTTGTCTTATGGCTTTACCCCTTTTGAAGATCCAATCTTTGGTATCTAAATGTAAAATGAACATCTTGGGTGTTACCTAGTAACAAACAGGTTAACTAAGAATCAAAAAAATTTTTTTTCTGGAAATCTAGAAATGGTTAACTTCAGTTTTCTTAGTCTTATTCTTGCTTACCTCTGTTAATTTGAGGCCTGAGAGTTTATCAGATTCATTAGGGATTTAAATCATTAAAACCCCAGTCGGTGGTAGCTTAGTACGTCTCCTACGTTTCATTAATGTAGTATAAATAACTCATTAAAGTAATTGAAAGTAGGTAATCGTCAACATAAAGTTTATTTAGCCCATAAACCAAAGAAGTCTTGATCTTCTAGGAATGCTTTTTTAAAAGTTGCATCAACTTTAAAATGTCATAAGAAAGATTTTTGTTCATATCTCCAAACTGGTTTCTTTTGAAACAGATACTTGCCCTTTTAGGACATAGGTTCTGAAATAAAGATTTTAATAATTCCAAAATTATGTTAAAAGGAGGATTCTAGATTGAGATTTTCAAATCCTTTAAAACTAGTATCTAGAAATTATGTTCTAATCTTTTTTTCCCAGAAATTGAAAGAGTCTCCTAATCTTTCATATGTTTGTCATATATATAACAAATATTTTTAATCAAAGAAGTGACAAATATATCTAGCATTTGGTAGTTGTCGTTAGTTTTAGCTTGTATGTGTGTGTGTGTTTGTGTGTATGTATGTAAATTTTTTCTTTAGGATTATGGTATTTATTGACTAGTATTCAAATATATCTATTTTGATGTTGTTCAAAACAGTAGACCAAAGGAGACACGTTAAATTAGTACCAAAATATATTCCATGAATTGCTGAAAATATGCTTAAATTTGTTTCTTAGCTTCTCAATATCCAGAATAAAAAGGGAAATAATTATGTAAAATAATCAGTGCATACAATAGAAACAATACTATTCATCATTTCCTCAAGAGAAACAATTTCTCTGGTGCTAAGGTAGGTTTTTATTTACATCCTCACAAAAGGGACATGGTGGTATAGGGAATAATGTCTTCCACATATCATGAACAAATGTAACCATGTTTTCATAGGATTTGTGGATTCTGTAAAAGCAGTTCTGCTCAGGATAAATGCAAGTTTTCAGTGTTTAGGTGATTTTTTTGACCTACAAATAACACTTAAAATGTCTGCTGGGGCCCTTATTTAACTCTCAAAAGGGTTTTATTTGGCCATATAGTTTTGTGTGTGTGTTTGAGTTTGAATTTGCCTGCCTATGGGCAGAATTTTTTGTACCTTCTGTTTTGTACTCTATTTTGTCTTGTACCTGCCTGTTTCTGCACTTGGATCCTGAAGGCATTTACATTTGCAACCCTTGATCTGTAGGAAAGATTATACTTTATGCTTTTAAGGTAAATTGAACATTATTTCTCATATATGAACTTCTGATAAAAATTTGATGGTGAAGATCTTGCGGTTAAAGTCTCTGGCTAACACCTTTATGTTCACATATATGGACTATCTACCAAGAGGAACGTAGGAGGCAAGTGAGGCCAGTGTTTTCCTCAGAAAAACGTTCTGCATTCACTCTTAACATGCAGACAAATAGATGAACCGGATAACAAAGTTCAGTGGTAATCCACTCCATAGATGTGATTAATCTATAGAAACTTTGTAATGTGTAAATGTTTTAATGCAGTTGTTACTAGCAGTTTTTCATGACTATAAAATGTTTATTAGAAAACTAGTATATCCTCTAGTTTATTCCTTATAAGTTTCTTGTGGTCCTCTAAGATAAATTAGCTATAAAATGTATCTGTGTAACTGAATGATTCTGACTTTAAGACAGACATGCATAACTTTGCATGCAATTTCTGACAAGTCGACTTTATAGACTTGTTGCATTAAAGTTAATTAAATGTTTGGGAACAACCATCAGAATGATTATTTTTATATTAGTCTAGTTTTCTAAGTCAGTTTTAGAAGTAGATAGCAGATTTAACTACCCATTGAAGTCACTTTTACTAATATGTGATAACATGAGCTTAGAGTAGACTACTTTTCTTACTATCCTCCATATCAGGGTAACCCATGGCATGCAATTATTTTATCTAGAAGTAGTTCCAGGATGTTATGGTACTAGTTCAAAAGAACTAGATCCAGATCTTTGTGTTCCATTTTATAGAGATGATACATTGTTGAACTGTAGGCTTTTGTGCATTTTCAAGAACATGGTCTAGTGCTAAAGAGTTTTTATTTTCATTAAATTATATACTTTTAAAAATTACATAGGAAAGAGAGCTTGAGGCAAACAAAAAAGAAAAAATGAAAGAAGCGCAACTTGAAGCTGAAGTGAAATTGTTGAGAAAAGAGAATGAAGCCCTTCGTAGACATATAGCTGTTCTCCAGGCTGAAGTATATGGGGCGAGACTAGCTGCCAAGTACTTGGATAAGGAACTGGCAGGAAGGTGTGTAAAAAATGGGTATTATTGTACTCTTAAGTGACAAATTGGATATTTAATGAGGTTGACTCTTTTTCTTTTTTTATTTTTTTGAGATGGAGTCTTGCTCTGTTGCCCAGACTGGAGTGCAGTGGCATGATCTCGGCTCACTGCAACCTCTGCCTCCTAGGTTCAAGTGATTCTCCTGCCTCAGCCTCCCGAGCAGCTGGGATTACAGGTGCCTGCCACCACAGCCAGCTAATTTTTGTATTTTTAGTAGAGATGGGGTTTCACCATGTTGGCCAGGCTAGTCTCAAACTCCTGACCTCATGATCCGTCTGTCTTGGCCTCCCAAAGTGCTGGGATCACAGGCGTGAGCCACTGCACCTGGCTGACTCTTTTTTCTTACAGTAAATGCAGCATTAATCTTTTCCCTCAGAATCGTTTTACAGTTGGTTTTAACTTACTGTTGTTAAATTAATACTGACAGCATTATGTATTGCAGATCTATTTATCCATACTAAATATGTTTAGTTTACACACATAAACACTGATAGTATCTTACTGTGAAATGCTAACAGCTCTATAGAGCAGCACTTTCCAACTATTTTGTGCCTTGAGACCAGTACAACTGATATTCACGTGCATAGCAGAACTTCCATAAGGAATTCTTTTTATGATCACTGAAACCCAGCCTTTCTTGCCCTTCAAAAAGACATGTTGGTATTTAGTTAATGACAGTGATTTTATCATAATCATACACAGAATTCTACTTGTATTTATTAAGTAAATTATTAACTCTGGTGACTTATTAGTACTGAATCATTTTGTGCATATTCTTTTAATGTCACATTAAAAACATGAAAGAAAAAATAATCTATATCATCTTGAAGTACACATTTTCTAGTAACTTTTTTTTTTTTTTTAATTTTGTGAGATGGGGTCTCACTCTGTCACTCAGGTTGGAGTGCAGTGGTGCAACGCTGGCTCACTGCATCGTCTACCTTTCAGGCTCAAGTGATCTTCCCACCTCAGCTTCCCAAGTAGCTGGGACCACAGGCATGCCACCAGGCCTGGTTAATTGTTTTTAAGGTTTTGCCATGTTGCCCTGGCTGGTTCTAGTAACTTTTAACCACATTTAAAATAATCATTTTGTGAAAAGAAACTCTAATTAGAAGAAATATTTTTGTACAGTTAATCTCATCTAAAAGCTAACATTTAATGGTATCTGAGTTCAGTGACTTTGCCTGCAAGACGTAAAACAGATTGACATTAATCTCATCAATTGTTTTTTAGATTTATTTGAATTAAGTATATGACTAAAAGAGTTCACATTAATTCCTTTAAAAAAAATTTTTTTACTGGTTTTTCCCTTCAAGATACCTGTTCTTTTCAGAGTGTTCATATTTTTTTATACCTGAGAGACATCAAGAAGTTCCTGAGTATTAGTTTTATCACTAATTTGAGATTCATGCAAAAGCTACTTACGTTCAGTAATTTTTCTGAATTCTCACTATAGTGAACATAATGAAAAAATCAACTCAATGTACTCTTTTCCCAATATGAAGGGTCCAACAAATACAATTGCTAGGACGAGATATGAAGGGACCTGCTCATGATAAGCTTTGGAACCAGTTAGAAGCTGAAATACATTTGCATCGTCACAAAACTGTGATCAGAGCCTGCAGAGGACGTAATGACTTGAAACGACCAATGCAAGCACCACCAGGGCATGTATGTTTGCTTTGCTGCTGCTTCCCACTCAGCCTCTTCTTTCTTTCTTTAATCACAATTGCTTTCCATTCTTTCCTTTATTCTAGTACTGTTTGAAACCTTTATTTAAAAAGTAAAAATGGGATTCAACTTATTCAAAGTAGGTAATGTTTCAACACCCATAGAAATTTTAGTAGTTCTTCACAGACTTACTAATGCTCTGAGAGTGGTATTTTTGCAGACAGTGAGCCATTGTTAGCAAATGCATATTGCTAGTATGTTGGATCATATTTCCAGTTTTTCCTGGATCATGATTGGGCATGCTTAAATTTGTTTTAATCTTAGCTGAGAGTGTGTGGTCATTTTGATAATTCAGCAAATATTTTGGGGTAGTTTTTTAAGGGAACTTTTCGTAACTGAATCCAAATGTAGATGCTGAACTAACGTTTACACCTGTTTGGTCTTGGATTAAGATGGAATTTGAGATCTGTAGCCAGTTGTCTGCTTCTATAGCCACCATTGTATAAAAGCTTCTATCTGGATAAATCTTTGTTGAATTTTATTATAACAGCTGCTTGATAATATAGACCTTAATATATGAAAGCGTGTCTCCCAAGGGTTCACATAGCTTAGTACCAGATAATGTATGGCGTTAAATAGTAAAATAGTTTGTTGCTTCTGCAAAGATTTTTATAAGAAGAATCGATATGCACATAGAGTTGGTGGAAGAGAAGTGGGGATAACAATAAGCACTTATGCCATTGTTTTCTCTAGGACACTGGTGGTCCCCATTAACTTCTAGGTCCAGTAGATTTGGCAAATGGAGTAACACGGTTAGGAGGAAGACAAAGTAGTTTGTATCAGATGTGTCTGAGTGATAAAAGCATGCTTGTGAAATTAGCTAAATATGAGGTTGGGTTTTAGGTAGTGGCTGGATTATAGAAATTATTTTATACTAAATAGAGGAATTTTAACTTTAACCTGATAATCATGGAAGTTTTAAATAAAATGGCAGATTTCATAAAATTTACATTTTTTAATAGTTATTTTGGTATAGTGAAGAGGACCAAGTTGGAGTCAAGGACATAGAAAGATACTATGGTCATCTAAGGAGAAAGTGATGAGGACAGGAGAAGTGGCATTTGAGAAGAAGGACAGATTTGATAGGATTATAATCAGAAGGGCTTGATTGGTGACTAACTGCTTTTGGTTAAATAGTGAAAAAGAAGAATCTGGACTTTTAGTTTGAGCAACTGAGTGAGATCTGGCCTTCAATGATAAGGGAAATAGAAGAAAAGGTAGGATTTGGGGAAAAGAGGATGAGATCAGTTTTAGACAAGTAGTGTTTGAGGTGACAATGGGATGTCCAAGATACATCCAATTGGATATATGACTCTGGATTTCAGGAGAGAAATCTGCTTTGAAGAAATATTAGGGAAACTGTCCATCTATTATACTTGAAATCTTGGAACTGACTTCATCAGTTCCAAGGATAGAAACTTACGGAGTGGGAGAAGGAAAAGGATCACTGAAGGAAGGAGCCTGGGATAGAGCTGTCAGATACAGGACATCTAGGAAAGTAGTGTAATAAAAACCAGCGGAAAGAGTGGGTTTCAAGGAGGGGTTGGTGAACAGTATCAACTTTCTGCAAGTTTGAAGTAGGGTAGTGACAAAGTGTTCATTGTGTGTAACAATATTGATTACTAGTGAGCACAGAAAAGAAAATTCCAGTTGTGCATGTAGGGGCAAAACTCTAATTATGGAGCTCAGAGGACTGAATCTGAGTGGCAAGGAAGTAGATATGATGAGGATGAACTTCATGTGGAGGTTAAGGAAAGGGAGAGGATGATAGTTGCTAAGGAAGATAGTGAAGGTTTGAAAGGTTTTTTTGTTTTGTTTTGCGTTTGCACATGATCAGTATTTTAAAACTGGAAAAGGCTTGTAATTCATTTATCTGCTGAGTAGGAAAACAGCTTAGTAGAGACAGAAAGAGTAAGGGTACCAGAGAAAGAATTATTAGTGGATCAAGGCCCTTTATTTAAGAGGTAGACTCCAGAGCACCAAGGAATGTATAAGTAATTTGGTCCAATTGGAAATTTGTTTTTCAACTCTACGACTCAGCTAAAATCAATGTATACCTTAAAGACATCCAGTGAAGATAGACAGTCACTTTTATTTTTTGAGGATATTTGTTCCTCAATTAATTCCTGGAAATAATTTCTTTTATAATGTTCTACAATTTAAAAATAAATGTATCAATATTTTAAATATTATTGGCAAAAATGTGAGAATGTCATCTATACATTTTGCATCAATAGAATAGCTATTTTCATTTTTCCATTTTATCTGTTACTTTCTTAACCATATACTGTTTATCCATTCCAGGAAGTTAATACAGATTTGTAAAAGCAAGTTATATAGTATGAGTTTACTCTATTTGGTATGCTATTTAAATGATACTAATTTTTCTTCTTTTTTCCTCCCAATTAGGATCAAGATTCCCTAAAGAAAAGCCAAGGTGTTGGTCCAATTAGAAAAGTTCTCCTCCTTAAGGAAGATCACGAAGGCCTTGGCATTTCAATTACAGTAAGAAGTAGTGCTTCCGGTCTCCTTTTCTACAGTTATCTAGTATAATCATATTCCTTTGTTGGACATCACTGGGGAACAGAATATTCTGGATATATTTTTTAAATAACTAAAATGTATCCCCATGGGGATAAATGTTTGCTTTTGTGTAAACATTTTTTTAAGAAATAAATCTTCCTAGCAGCTATTAAGTATACCTTTAGTAAGCATAGTTTAACATTTTTATTATGACTCACTTAATAGTTCTGTGCCATATAGTGTGATGCCTCTAGGAGCCCTTGGGAATAGATATGGTTGTTTTCGTCTAGGTTAAATGGCTTCAGATTGTGTTGTTCTCTCTCCAAGTATGTATATCTTTCTCTTGTCTCATTTATTAGCTGTCAGATTTCACTGGCTCTGGGGTCCATATATTATATATTCTTTTTTTAAATTCAATGCCTTTAGGAGTCATTTTGTTGTAGTCTCAGTGCTTTAATGAACAAGGTGACTTTAATTTTCATTTGGTAATACTTAGGCACTGAGCAAGTTCATTTGTTTTTTTAGTATTGCTTGATGTAGAAATGTTTCTTATAATAAAAAGCTCATCTAATCTGTATTTCTTGAATACTTACCTTTTTTAATGTGCTGCCTTCAAAGAGTATACATTTTAGCAGTACAAATAAGACACACACACACACACACCCCCCCCCCCACACACACACAACGATACAAGCTAGAGAGTGATAGGTACCAAATACTGCACTTTTTTCAATTCTACATTGCATATATTTTCATATTTTAACTTCTCTGAAATTGTGGCACCTAAAATAATTGGTCTTGTCATTTGTAGTGATTTAGACTTGATAAAATGGAATGGTGCTATGGAGTACTAACACATAAGTTTTTTTTTTTTTTTTAATTTAAGAATTTAGCCAATTTACTGTTCAATACTCTTTGATAATTTTTACCATTACTTAAGTAGCAAATGAAATTTTACCCAGCATTTATAGAGACAGCATAGGTGCTTAATGAAAGATATTTTTAAGAAAATATTTTATCTCTAGATTAATCGGTAACTCTACTTTACAAAGAATAATTTACTGCCCTTTGTTGTTGTTGTTAGGGTGGGAAAGAACATGGTGTTCCAATCCTTATCTCTGAGATCCATCCGGGTCAACCTGCTGATAGATGTGGAGGGCTGCACGTTGGGGATGCTATTTTGGCAGTCAATGGAGTTAACCTAAGGGACACAAAGCATAAAGAAGCTGTAACCATTCTTTCTCAGCAGGTAAATTCCCTTCATATAATTAGAACTGTATCTTTCAATTGGTTATGAACCTATTGAACACTGCATACTTCCCTACAGAGTTTCTAAAGTAGTAAAGTGTTTATACATAGATCTTGTTTCCTTTGATTTAATGCTTTTGTAGATGACACTCAGTCAAATGTACTGAAAGTGGACCATTCCATTTTGTTTACTTCATAACTTTGAGCAAGTTACTTAAGTCCTCTGTCCCTCAGTGTCCTCACCTGTGTGGAAGGGATTAAAAGAAAGCTGTGAGGATTAAGTATGTTAATACATATAAAGTACTCAGAACAGGACCTGAGACTGAAAAAATAACATCCTTAATGCCTAAAACACTATATGTAAGGTATTACAGAAAAGACAGTGCTAGAAGCAGATTGATTTTAGTCATAGAATATTAAAATTGAAATCACACATAGAAACTATCTAGCCCAAAACTCTTAAAATGAGTAAACTAAAGTTCTTAGAGATGAAAGGATTTACTCAAAGTTGCCGAGCAAATAAATTAGAGAATTGAGATTCATATTCAGGAGTCATATTTGTCATACAGTTGTACTTAAAATGTTGTTTTATTTTGTTTATTTCTTTCAAGAATAGAGTTGAGGGAATTAGAGGCATTGGTAGTACATTGAGATGTTTCTTGGATTATCAGTGTGGTATGCGTCTGTAGAATTGAATCTCAGAGTCGAAAGTGAATATAGTTCATTGGTTCAATTCTATATGATGCATAAATCTTTGCAACATCACTACTTCAATAATTATATTAAAGGGAAGACTGGCTGATATCAAACAGTCCGTTCCATTGTTATACAGTACTGATTTTTAGAAAGCTTTTTCTCATATTAAGCCTGAAATCTGTGTCTCCATGACAGCTACTCACAGATCTAATTCTGTCATTTAAAACTTTGCTGAAGACCACTGCATCATCTGTCTCTTTCTGCAAAATGGCATTTTTAAAGCATTATCTGACAAGAGAGATCTAAGAATGCTATGCTGTTCTCTTAAGTGAGTGTTTTATCAACCCATCTTGACTGTCATCCAGTAGTAAAAGAGTGGGATAACTGGTGAAGGAGCTACCAATGGGCAGTCATAAGTTTTAAGAAAATGCTAACTAAGCACATATTAAAATTCTGATGTATAACCTTAAACTGCTTGGAAAGAAGAGCACCAATGAGTCTAACTTAGTGAGTAGCAATCAAAAATGGCATGTTTTCTTTTGAGCAAAGGCAAACCATAATTTTCACAGTTGCCAACACCACACTTATATGTAGTGGTTGGAGTCTCTTATTAAATGACAATTATAACTTGGAATTTTTTTTTTCTTTTTTTTTTTTTTGAGCCAGGGTCTCACTCTGTCACCCAGGCTGGAGTGCAGTGGCACAATCACAGATCACTGCAGCCTCAATCTCCCAGGCTCAAACAGATCCTCCAACCTCAGCCCCCCAAGTAGCTAAGACTACAGGTGCACACCACCATGGCCAACTAATTTTTTTTTTTTTTTGTAGAGATGGGTTTTGCCATGTTGCCCAGGCTGGTCTCGAATTCCTGAGCTCAAGCAATCCACCTGCCTCAGCCTCCCAAAGTGCTGGGATTACAGGTGTAAGTCACCGTGCCTGGCATGATCTGTAACTTTTTACTTGAATGTGTCATTGTTAAAGAATGGCACTACAACTATTACACAGTTAATCTAGCATAATATAAAGATCAAGGACTTCAGAGTCAAACTTTTATTTTTCTTTATTCTTGTTCATTATGTAGGGAAAGTTATCTCCTTTCTCCAGGACTCATTCAGGTTTCTCGTTCATGTTAAAAGACACTATAGTAGGATTATTCTGCGGATTGAAGGCTATAATTTATAGTAAACATATATAGTAATTACTATTAGTATGAGACAGAATACTTTGATTAACAGTATGTCTGCGTCTGGTACTCAGTGTAAGTTCTTACTCAAGACCTATTGAATAAGAAACAAAAAATCATTTTGTAGGAGTTTCTTGAATTAGTTAAGGAAAGGTTTGTATGATGTCCTTATGGCAGTGTACAAAATCATTTTGTAGGGGTTTCTTGAATTAGTTAAGGAAAGGTTTGTATGATGTCCTTATGGCAGTGTACAAAATCATTTTGTAGGGGTTTCTTGAATTAGTTAAGGAAAGGTTTGTATGATATCCTTATTTAATATCTGACTATTTAGATGTATTTGCTGAATTGCTGTGTGCAGTACAAAATAGCAAATAATTTTGAATACTTGTTCCAAAATTCTATAAATTTAATAATTAAGCATCCTTTCAAATTTTAGATCTATTAGCAAAAAGATTATGGTCAGTAGAAAGAGCTACTATAATGTTTAAAGGAACTATAGAGAGAATTCATGAGGCTGATCTAGACATGATGGCCTCACTACCTGTTTAGATTCTAGAACTTTATTATTTGTTTTCTGGAAAGGAGCTATCTCTTAGATCTCTCCACCCTTACTAAGCCTTCCCACAAAGAATTTGGAAATCCTTTTAAAATTACAATTACAATAACTTGACTTTCTCATTTTCATTTCATTTAGAGAGGAGAGATTGAATTTGAAGTAGTTTATGTGGCTCCTGAAGTAGATTCTGATGATGAAAACGTAGAGTATGAAGATGAGAGTGGACATCGTTACCGTTTGTACCTTGATGAGTTAGAAGGAGGTGGTAACCCTGGTGCTAGTTGCAAAGACACAAGTGGGGAAATCAAAGTATTACAAGGTAAAAATCACTCTAAAAATTATTATTAACATATTCATTATTATTAAACTATTATTAAATGTTTAAATGTTGAAAAATGTGAAGGCCTCAGAATTTCTTCAGTAAAACTGTTTTAACTGTGAGGAAATCAAAGGAATGAAGCGCTTTCCCTTGTTTATTGTTTTATTGTACATTATGCGAACAGTTTATTTACCACATATGTTCTTCTATATTCATCTTGGACTGTTAAGACAAGTACATTACCAGTTACTCTACTGCAAGTGATCCTTGAAAAATAAATAAAATTTTTTCTAGACTCTGAAACAAATACCAATATACTATTTTGAGTAGATCTATCTTGTAGACTACATTGTCTCTCTGTCTTGATGCAAATTCCTCTCTCATAATACAATGAATTTTAAGCTAATTATGAATAAGTATGAAGTATACTGTCATCTTATGATTGCTATTAGAATCAACTTATATTATCTTGGGGATGTTTGGTTTAGTTCCTTTGCTATCATTTACACATATTATAAGGAAAAACTCTAGCACTTCCTTTTACATAGAGTAGTGGTCCTCAAATTGTGATCTGTGCATCTCTGAGGGTCTCTGAGATATTTTAGCAGAGTTCATGAGGTCAAAGCATTTCGTAATAATACTAAGACATCATTTGTCTTTTTTTGCTGTGTTGATATTTGCATTGATGGTATTGGGTTGGTGCAAAAGCAATTGGGGTAAAACTGCCTTAGCACTAATCAAGGCAGTGTTGCTAATACTAGTAACTGTACTAGTAATCTTTGTTTTCTTCCTTGGCATCCATTCATAGTAAAAGAAGGAGAAGAAGATACCAATTTTGCTTAAAAATACCTTTGATGAAATGGCAATAACAGTTAATTTTTAAATATTGACCTTTGAGTACATGTCTTTTTAATATTCTTTGTGATGAGATGGGAAGTATGCATAAATACTTATTCTGCATACTGAACAAAGATGCTGTTCTCAAGGGAAAGTACATAAGTGACTGAACTAGCCATTATTCTTCATGGAAGACAATTTTTACTTGAAAGAATCACTTGAAAAGTATGACTTTTCGGACTATTTGGAAGCCATTTTCTTAAAAATGAACAAAGTCCATCATTTCAAGAAAGACAACTGATAATATTTGTTGCCAATGATAAAATGTGAGCTCTCAAGTAAAAGTTAGAACTTTGTGAGACATGCACTGATCACCATGAGCTTGACAGCTTCCTAACACTTAGGAGCTTTTCGGATGAGATTGATGATGATATTAATGAATGTGATTTTTTTGGTACAGTAAAGTGAAGTGTGTCAACTTTTGGAATTGCTACATAACTTCATGGTCCAATATTTTCAAATCACCAGTAAATGATATTATAAAATTCTGCATGGGCAAAAGATCAATTCAGAATGCAAGATAGGCAAATGGATTTTAATATAACAGTGTGAAAAGTTCACTGATAAGGTTTCAAATTTGTATAATTGTCAAATTTTGTATAATATCAGAGAGTAATACTGACAGTTATCTGAAAAGGCTATTAAAATACTCTTCCATTTCGCAACTACATATCTGTGTGAGGTTGAACTTTCTTCATATATTTGTAACAGATTGAATGGAAGTGGATGTATGAGAATACAGCTATCATCTATAAAGCCATTGAAGAGATTTGTAAAATTGTAAAATAATGCTACTCTTCTAACTAGATTTTTTTTTGTTTGGAACATAGAGTTATTTGTCATTAGACAAAGGTTATTTATATTAACATTCTGGATTATTGTAATTTTTAACAAATAAATGAATTTTTTTTAGATTTTTCAGTTTTACTTACTAATATGGGAAACATCAGTGACTATAATCCACATAAACAGAAGCTTCTTGGAGTCCTCAATGCTTAGTATAAAGACCTCCTGAGACAAAAATGTTGAACTCCTGGCATGGAGTTTTATGGTGAACTGATAAACTGTTACACTTCTGATAAAATTGTGTGTTGTAAACTGTCTGCACAAAGATAGCAGTAGCAGTTATTGTTTTCACTGTGCATCTTGAACAAAACTATTGTGGCAATATGTCAAAGACTTATACTGTTGGGCTGCTCTCCAGATGGTTTCATTGTGTTTCACCCTTTTTGTTGTTTTCTGTCAGGATTAGAAGACTTGTCTCTTCCTTTTTTTGTAACTGAGGCTAAAGGCTTCTCTGTCACTTATGCAAATTGCAGAAACTTAAAATGTGACTCAGATACCTAAAAATTTGTGTGTATGTATCACGTTTAACTGACTTACTTAAAAACTGTATCTATTGGTTATTGTTTCACACATGTCTATACTTTATAGCTCAGTAAATAGGTGATATAGTCAACACTCATTTATTTATAAGCCTATTATGTATTTTATAGATGACCAGAATTAATTTTAAATCTTAGCTAGACATCATCTTGCCAACAAATTACATTTTAAGCAATTGACTAGTATATGCCTTAATTAAGTGAAGTTAATGTAATATGAAGGTAACAATGTAAAATAAAAATATAATTCACAGTTCAGTAGATATTTATATAAGTAGAATTGACTGAATTTTACAATTATATGTATTATTCTAAGTCTTATAGACAACTTGATAGGGGCCAGGAATGGTGGCTCATGCCTGTAACCCTCGTACTTTGGGAGGCCAAGGCAGGAGGATCGCTTGAGGCCAGGAGTTACCAACCTGGGCAACATAGTGAACCCTGTCTCTTCAAAACATTTTTTAAAATATAGCTGGACATGGTGGCACATGCTTGTAGCCCCAGCTACTCAGGAAGCTGAGGTGGGAGGATTGCTTGAGCCCAGGAGGTCAAGGCAGCTCTGCAATCCAGCCTGGGCAATAGAGTGAGACCCTGTCTCAAAAAAGAAAAAAAGGAAAAGAAAACTTGATTAGGAAACTTAATACAATTTTTAGATAAGCCCAATATAGTATTTTTAAATCTGTACAGTATCTGATACCTGCCATAAGGGAGAAGAAGGAAGAATTCCTGTTAGGAATTGCTGATATGATTAATATAAGGCATTATTTTTGCCTCAGATTACTACTGTTAATTACAGTGGGCATTCCTTTGTTTTTCATGCAATGAAATTATACAACTAACTTTTTTTTTTTAATTGAGACTGAATCCTTAGGAATAACCCTTTGATTTTCAAGAACTACCGAATAACTGTATGAAGGGGTGGTTTGTTTTTTAAAACCTCAAGTTGGAATTTTTATGAGGTCACTGTGTAATTTGAAGGATTGTATGAAATGGTTATGATATAAATTCCTTTTAAGGATTGGTAAATAGAATGAATTATTTTTTTATTTTTATTTTTTAAATTTCACTCTGTCGTCCAGGCTGGAGTGCAGTGGTGCGATCTCAGCTCACTGCAACCTCCACTTCCTGGCTTCAAGTGATTCTCCCACCTCAGTCTCCCAGATAGCTGGGATTACAGGCATGTGCCACCATACCCGGCTAATTTTTGTATTTTTAGTAGAGACGAGGTTTCACCACATTGGCCAGGCTGGTCTCAACCCCTAACCTCAGGTTATCCACCCACCTTGGCCTCTCAAATTGCTGGGATTACAGGCATGAGCCACCACACCTGGCCAAAACTAACTTTTTAAACCAGAAAGTATCTGCTTTTTTTTTCTCCTTTCTTTCAGGATTTAATAAGAAGGCAGTAACTGACACACATGAAAATGGAGACCTGGGCACTGCAAGTGAAACTCTGCTAGATGACAGTGCTTCAAAATTAGACGATCTGCACACTCTGTATCATAAAAAATCTTATTAAATTGACCATGTCTCCAGACAAGATTGTTAATCAGACTGTTCTGAATTTGGGGCACTGGGGAAGATGGTGACAAAGACTACAAAATCAGAGGAGGCTGTTTGTTGCCTAAATGAAAGGCGGGTACCTCAGGGCTTCATGTGAACAATTCTAAATGCATAAAACACACTGTTTTCTGTGGTAGACCATGATTAGCTATTGCATGTAAAGCAATTTTGATTTTCTTGAACATGTAAGCACCAAAGCATGTGTTCCCAAAGGGGTATTACTGGGCTGTTAAGTACCAAATGAAACCCTACTGTTTTATTTGGTTTGTTTTCCCTTTAGAAGGAGGACAGTGCTAACTGCAATTTTATAAGAAATACCCTTACAGAGAGTAAGTGAATTCATATTTTATATTCTAGAATGTTAACCGTGGTGTTTCAGAAGACAGAGCTTGACTCAATGAATTGTAGAAATATAGGCTTGACTTAATTTTTGAAACTGAAAGAAAGGCTTTAGACTTCAAAAAAATTTATTGTGCATCCTGAAATCAAAACCAATTATTAATGATCATTTATTGTAATGAGTTTGCATTTCAGCTTTATTCAATGCAGTACGAAATAGTTTTCTTTAAGCAGTCCTTTATCAATCAATGCTGCACTAGAAATAGATTCTCAAAAGTTACTAAACATTTTACTTTTTTTGGTTTTTAAAAGAAATGCAGATGAGTGTAAAACATCTGTTCTCAATTATGTTGATCTGTGTGCACGGTACTGGAGCGTTTACCCATTCATGTTAAGGCTCAAATGCTTGTTTTCTGGGATCCACAAAAGACAGTTTTATACATTTTGAGTTGTTCATAAAGTTTGTCTTGTGATAGTCCTGGCACTTAAAGATAAATGTTTCTGGTAGTAAAAGTTCAGATTTATTACTGTGTCACGAAACACAGTATATTCAAATCAAATGGCAGTTTTCTTTCTAAGTAAATGATTTCCAATCATCTAAAAGGTGTGCAAGAAGAGATAAAGACATTTTGATACAGTAATTGTTTTGGTTGGGTTTTCATGTCAGTTTATGTTTGACTAAAACTCTCTTCACATGCAGGTTTATAAATTTGTTAGGTCTCTTGTCCTATGATTAAACATGGAGTGCTTCCTCTCTGATTTAATATTTTGCAGGTCATTGTAACCTGCTAGGCAAAGTCAAAACATTGCATTAAAGAGGTGATAGTTTTGCTAATATCACTGTTTTAAAGGATATACAGTTAAGGGAATATTAAGTGGGAGAAAGCCTATAAGGCTTTTAGAATATTATCAGTATCTTCATTTCTGGTATTCAGATGTTATGTGATAAAACACATTTTTTTTTGTCTTTCCCAGATACACTATATATTTGTTCAAGGGTAAATCTATAAAATATATATACTTTATTTTGTGGTTTTGCTATTTATAAATTTAATGTTTTAACTGTTGCTCTTTTATGGTTTGTTTTGGGTGGTGGTGTTCATCTGTATATCACCATGTTAATTTGTAATAGAAGTGCACTTCATAGTATATATTGTTACTGATATTAAAATACTTTATAGCATTTGCCTCTGAGCAAAAGCTAGTATTTAATTGTACAAATGAATAAGCAAGTTACATGTTATTGTTTGCTCTTGAAAGGGTAGGCCTCTTAAAAGGAAAAAATACAACTTGTTTTTTCCTTATCCCCTATGCCAAACACATACCTTCCATGCATGACATGAGATCTGCAAACTGAATTTTAGCCACTGTATTTATTTAGTCAAAAAAATTGTCCATTGTAGCAGACCTGAAAACCTTTTTGCTGTGACATGGAACCATGTTATTCTTATCTTCTAAAAACACAGCCTGGGATGGAACAACCATGGCATTTTTTTCAGAGAACATCCTTTATCTGCTATGACTGAATCCTTAGGAAATAACCCTTTGATTTTCAAGAACTACCGAATAAGTGTATGAAGAGGTTGTTTGTTTTTAAAACCTCAAGTTGGAATTTTTATGAGGTCACTGTGTAATTTGAAGGATTGTATGAGATGGTTATGATATAAATTCCTTTTAAGGACTGATAAATAGAATGAAAAGTTTCCAGGTAGTTTAAAACTCCACAGGTCAGTTTCCTTTTCATTCCTGCTTCACTGTGGTTTGTAAGCCTACGGGAGAGCACCATTGCTCAGATGCTGCTGTGAGCTTCCTGTCAGGTGTTAGAAAGTAACTAGTTAAAAGATCATTTTAGAATATATGGTTTTTGGGGATGAACTAAGAATTAGTTATTAGTTCCAAAGGACTGAGAACCAATTTTAATATTTTCACATTTATAGGAAAGAAATTCATATGTCCCTGAAACTTCTAAGACAAAACCAAACAAGGAGGGAACTGTTGCAAAGCCATTTCATCGAGAAAGGGACAGAAGGAGAAATACACACATGTATACACAAACAGAATGGTTGAGAAAACGTTTTAATAGAATGTGAGGGTTGTATGTATGTGTGTATATATTTACACTTAACCTCTAAAATTCTCTTCTACAGTACCTCAGTTATGAATATAATGGAAAAGCAGCATTTTGGCAGTGAGACTATTGTTAAAATAAATTTGAGAAAAATGAAAATTTTGTGAGTCTTGATAATTACAAGTCAACAGCTTTCGAAAGTTAGCACAACTTGTCTGTGGTGCTGTTTTTTTTTCCCCACCACAGTGGACTTATTCTGTTTTCATGTTTAGAAACAAAAAGGTTTCATGTGATTCATGTGTAAGATGCACAGTATTTGACATCCTAATTATGTAATCCCTATTCCATCTATCCAGTCTTACACTTACAGTTGGCCTCAAATCTATTGCATTTATGATAATGTATTATATCTAGTTGAGTTTAATATTTTTTTATTAGCTTGTAAATAAAGATGGCATCTTCTACATTAAAATGATATTGATCTCATTTTTTAAAATAAACATTTTGTTTCCTCGACATTAAATATTTTGGCTTATTATTTATTTATAGTAGCTTCTATTATTTGTACCAACATGTCATAAAGTCTGTGCAAAGGACTTGGCTTAATTTTGTGTTATAATATTGTGTTATAAATATTGAGGAAAACATTGATAAAAGTTAGAAAATCCTGTTTTTAAGATACTATTTAAAAGGATATTCTTCCATTTTGACATCTAAGTATATATAATTTAGAAGTTCCTAAGTTATATGTCAAATAATTTTTGGAAAATACTTGTAAATGAATTACTTGAGTTATAAACATTTAGAAATGTTATGAATATTAGAAATACATTTTTGTCACTGACTAATCTTGATTCAGTGCTAATACATATATGCTTTCTGTGTGTTGATTTAAGCTCCCAGTTCACCAAGTGATTTGAAAAGATGCCTTTTCCCCAGAATATAACCCCATAGGATATTGGTCAATTTATGAATTTTTTGGTCAGTTTATGAAATTTTAAAGAGAACTTGCATTTTCATTGTTAATCAGTGTTTTATTTTAGGTGGTTTTATAACTGTAATGTTAAAAAAAAAAAAACAACTTTAAAAGTATTGCAAATTACCGTGCGCTGTTGGTGCTGAATATTTGTTTAATAGTGAACCTTTTTCAGGTGTGTTTTGAGAGTTATAACCACCATGGCGGCAGCCATGAGAATGCATCTGTCAGTTCTCGTGCAGGAGGGAGCGTAGCTTACTGAAAGCCCAGCTACTGTGGTCTGAAATTCATCCCTGTGTACATGGTGAGGCTATGCTTCTCCACGCTGCTGCCAGTCAATGACTGATTATGACAGGGATATTATATGATGACTCCTCAACTTTAGCTGAGCACTCCATGATGGTCTTGCCAAACTCCCTTAGGATTACATTGTAGTCCAAGTTGCTGTCACCCAACCTTCCTTCCTCCTTTCGTTCACCTTGGGTCTTACCTCCATTGTGGTCTCATTGCTTTCCAGCCTCCCATCAACCCCAGCTCCCTACCTATTTTTCCTCACTGGCATTGCCCTTAATAAATCTGTTGCACAGCAGATCCCTTTTTGGTGTTGGCGTCTGCTTCTTAGCCTAGACTAACACAAGTGACCATGAGTGAGATTTGAGGAAACAGGTAATAAGATGGGCATTAGGAATCCACACAAAGGGCAAAGACAATGATATCTAGTTGGTAAGTACGGTTTATCTAGTCCTTGACACAAAATCATGGCTCAGTGGCTATTTCACAAATGGTGTGCAGAAAAGAGTTAACAGAATAGGCCTGAACCTGTTGTCTTTAGGTCTGCTTGCAAGGTTGGACCTTGGCCAGAGTCCAGCAACTTGGATATCAGGAGTATTCCCATCATCCTCTTGCTGGTAAGAGTGGTTTACTGTGCCTGAAATGTTTGTACAAACAATAGGATTTTTGTTGAACACCTACTTTCCTCTGGGAATCTAGAATTTTAGTACATGCTAGGTAGAGGGTACCTACATGACTGACTCCCCTAAAACCTTGACTCCTAGGTTCAGTCAGGCAAGCTTCCTAGGTGGACAACACTTGATGTATTGTTACACGTTACTGCTAGAGGAATTAAGCATGTCCTGTGTGACTCCATTGGGAGATGAATTTTGGAGCTTGTACCTGATTTTCTTGGGACTTTGCTCATATGCCTTTTCCCTTTCCTCATTTTGCTTTGTGTTCTCTGTAATAAATCATAATTGTGAATAAAACTATGCTTAATCGGATGAGTCCAAGCAAATCACTCAACTTGGGGGGAGTTTTAGAGATTCTGGACCCAGATAGTAGCTTATGGAGAGGGGAACTCTCCAGGAGGGTCGATGATGCAGACATTTAAAAAATATGGGAAGAACAACATCTACAAGAATAGCAGAGTTGGCCGGTTACAGCAGGATTGTATTGATGACCTACAGAAATGGGGTGGGGCGGCTCCCAAAGAGGCCTTACCTCCTACAATGGAGGGATTGAAACAGCTGAGCTTCAGGCTGAATGCCTAAGTGTTAGAGTTGCTGAGTTTGAGATACTTGAATGTTCAGCCAACCCCCTTTTATTTTGTGAAAGTCAAGGCCCTGGTGTGGAAAACCTAGAACCATGGGGAGATCTGGATGGATGCACCTGAGAGACTTTGCAGTCTCTACTGGACTGTCTGGTCTTAAGAAGTAGCCCACGCTTCTCCAGTAAGGCCTTGTACCTTGTCTATGCTCCAAGATGTTACAGAGGCTGCTACTACCACTTCCCTAAGGCAATACCTGCCCCTACCTAGTCTGCCGCCAGTACTGTAACTAGGGCTAAATCCTAATAAAGCCTGAATGGGAGATGCGCTGGGCCTGATAAAGGAGAAAAGAAACTACACAAAAAGTGTAAGAATCATCTAGCATATTCTGGCAAAAGTCAAAGGAGTACTCCTAGAATTGAATTTTTTATTTTATATATATATTTTTTTTTGAGACGGAGTTTCACTCTTGTCGCCCAGACTGGAGTGCAATGGCGCAATCTTGGCTCACTGCAACTTCTGCCTCCTGGGTTCAAGTGATTCTTCTGCCTCAGCCTCACAAGTAACTGGGATTACAGATGCCTGCCACCACGCCTGGCTAATTTTTGTATTTTTAGTAGAGACGGGGTATCACCATGTTGCCTAGGCTGGTCTTGAACTTCCTGACCTCAGGTGATCCACCTGCCTCCCAAAGTGCTGGGATGACAGGCAGGAGCCACCATGTCCAGTCTAGAATTGAATTTTGAGAATGCTTGATCAGGTTCTAAACTCATTAAAAGAAAGAACTGAAATTGGAAAACATTTAATTTAAATTGGAAAAAATCCAGCAATATGTTTTTTAAAAGGAGCATACTAAAACATAAGGACATAAAAAATTTGAAAGTGGCCGGGCGCGGTGGCTCAAGCCTGTAATCCCAGCACTTTGGGAGGCCGAGACGGGCGGATCACGAGGTCAGGAGATCGAGACCATCCTGGCTAATGTGGTGAAACCCCGTCTCTACTAAAAAAAAAAATACAAAAAACTAGCCGGGCGAGGTGGCAGGCGCCTGTAGTCCCAGCTACTCGGGAGGCTGAGGCAGGAGAATGGCGCAAACCCGGGAGGCGGAGCTTGCAGTGAGCTGAGATCCGGCCACTGCACTCCAGACTGGGCGACAGAGCGAGACTCCGTCTCAAAAAAAAAAAAAAAAAAAAAAAAAAAAAAAAAAAAATTGAAAGTGATAGAAGAAAGGATATACACTGGGCATATTTTCTCCAAAAGAACATGGATACAGTTACATTAATATTTTTTAAAAACAGACTTGAAGAAAAAAATCATTAGGGATAAAGGTTACTTAATTTCTTAAAGAATCAATTTACTACAATGTTAAATCTATCATCATAGTGGGAGATTGCAACAAAACTTTCAGGGAAATTAGGAAAGAAGGAAGATTTGAACAACAAGCTTGATTTAAAGTTTTAAGTTAAGAGGGCATTTGGTTGTAAAAGAAACACCTCTGGCGTCTAAGTAGGAGGATAAAAAGTGAGCAAAAGAACAGACATTTTTCAAAAGAAAACATAAAAATGGATGATAAACATGAAAAAAAAAAGTTCAACATCACTAATCAGAGAAATGCAAATTAAAACCACGATGAGATACCATCTTACACCAATCAGAATGGCCATTATTAAAAAATCAAGAAACAGATTTTGGGGAGGCTACAGAGTAAAGGGAGCACTTACACTATTGGTGGGAATGTAAATTAGTACAACCTTTATGGAAAACAGTAGAGAGATTTCTCAAAGAACTAAAAATAGAACTACCATTTGATCCAGCAATCCCACTACTGGGCATATACCAAAAGAAAGAAATCATTATATTGAAAAGATAGTGGCACTCGTATGTTTATCACAGCACTATTCACAATAGCAAAGATATGTATGGAATCAACCTAAGTGTCCATCAATGGATGACTGGATAAAGAAAATGTGGTAAATGTATGCCATTGAATACTATTCAGCCATGAAAAAAAGAATGAAATTATGTCTTTTGCAGCAACATGGATGGAACTGAAGACCATTATCCTAAGTGAACTAACTCAGAAACAAAGTTGAATACCACATGTTCTCACTTGTGGGGCTAAATAAAGGGTACACATGGACAGATATAGAGTGGAATAACAGACATTGAAGACTACAGAAGATAGGAGGGTGGGAGAGGGGTGAGGGTTGAAAAATTACCTATTGGGTATAATGTTCACTATTCAGATGGTGGTTACACTAAAAGCCCAAACTCCAACACTACGCAATATATGCACGTAAGAAACCTGCACTTCTACCCCCTAAATCTATAAAAATGGAAATATATTTTTAAAAAGGAAGGTAGGTAATGGACTATAACAAAGAAAATTAGATAAAATATAGGCCAACACTAAAACTTGGAGTCTATGCATTGGAAAGGTAGAATTTGCAATTTGGTAAATTGCCAGCAGGGGGTAGCAGATTCCAGGTGCATTATTAATTTTACTTTTATTAGCAGTGTAAGGCTTTTTGAAAATCAAATAAAATACTCCTATGAAGATCAATAAATTGAAGGCTAATTTTTCCAGGGCCACACAGCTAGTTAAGTGTCTGAGCCAAGACTCAAATTCCTCTCTTCATTCTACTTTAATAGGTCACAAAGAAGGAAAAGGGAAATATAGATAAAATTGTCAGCTTTCAGTCTTCCTGTTCCAACAATTATTTTTATTTTTTCCATGCTTGCCAACTGCAGTAGAATTTTTAAAAAATTTTCTTAAAGGGTGCAAGGTTTGATGGAGCCTAGGTTTGATACAGTTTTGATTTCTAAAAATGATGACTGTGCTGGGTTTGAATTTCACAAGAAACTGTTTGGCTGTAGTGGAGTAATGTAGAATGAGAGAACTCCTAGAGTTATATAGTAGATTTCTAGATTGTCAAGACTATAGCATTCCCCTGCCCCACCAAATACTTACGGAATAAGTTATTTCCTGCTTGTGTGCATACTGTCCCCATATTCTTTAGGAAGCAATACTGCAACAAGGATATTTGTGTCCTTTTGTGACATTTGAGGATGTGTCATACTCACTAGGTGCCCTCTACTGTCATGTTCACCATGGTTGAGGGCATTTTTAATCTCTGCCTAAGGCAGTAACAAACGGGTTTTTGGCTTCTGAAACAGTAGAAGTAACTACAAAAATTTAAAAAGGCGAACTGCTGATTAGTCATGAAAAAAGGGAGTAAATGCAAATATACAAAATAAGAAATAAGAGAGAAATACCCATAAAAGAGAAAACTAAAAGGATAATAATGGACTACTTTGTTCAATTCTATAGGAATAAATTTGAAAACTTTTCTAGGAAAATGTAATTTACCAAAACTGTTCCCGAGGAAGTTTTAAAATCTAAACAAACCAATTTCCATAGGAAAAATAGAAGAAATTGGCAAAGTGCTCTCCCCACAAATTACCAAAATATGTGATTTCACAGGGCATTGCTACTAAACTTTTAAACAACAGCTAACTCTAATGCTTAGCAAGAGAACCAAAAACGGGAAGAAAAATTCAGAATCGTTTCTGTCAAGCTAATAATATCTGATCGAGATTGCCACAAAGAAAGAAAACAAAAGCCCTGATTCACAATTTTTTTTTTTTTTTGGCAACTGAGTCTTGCTCTGTTGCCAGGCTGGAGTGCAGTGACTCGATCTCGGCTCACTGCAACCTCCGCCTCCCAGGTTCAAGCGATTCTCCTGCCTCAGCCTGCTGAGTAGCTGGGACTCCAGGCACAGGCCACCACGCCCAGCTAAGTTTTGTATTTTTAGTAGAGACAGGATTTCACCATGTTGGCCAGGATAGTCTCGATCACTTGACCTCGTGATCCGCCCTCCTGGCTTCCCAAAGTGCTGGAATTACAGGCGTGAGCCACCGCGCCTGACCCACAAAAGAATATTAATGTAAAAATCCTAAGTAAAATCCTATCCATGCAAATTTAATACAGTAATGGATTCATATACTATAACCAGATGTTTAACACTGGGACATCTAATTATGTGATTAATCATCTGACTGGCTCTAGGGAGGAGTCCTATGGAGGAAAATCATATTTTCCATAGATGCTGAAAAGGCTTTGGTCAAAATTAAGCATATTCCTTGTGAGGGGAAAAGAAAAGGAATAAATAGATGCTTTCTTAACATAATAAGATTTACCTCAACGTAATAAATCTGTCTCTGCCTAAAAGCCAGCATCATGCTAAGGTGGGAGCTACCAGAAGTATTTAATATGGTACTGGAGGTATTGCCAATAGAATTAAATGTACACATAAATATTGGAAAGGAGATAGCACTAGCACTATTTGCAAATGTAATCAAATTCCAGAAAAACCTAACAGAATCAACTAAAAGCTACTAGGAATAATAAGGACATTTAGTAAAGACTTTTTGCATACAAATTAGTCACAGAAATCAAACAGGAAGACTGCATATAATAGCTACCACCACATGGCACTTCTCATGGGCCACTGTTGTCAGGGTTTTATGTATATTAAGCCTTGTAATCTTAATCACAACCCTATAAGGTATATACCATTAGTATCTCCATTTAGAAATAAGGAAATGGAGTCATAGAAAGTAAGTCCTTCTTGGTCACAACTGGGCAGAATTTGAGCCCAGGCAGCCTAAGCCCCAGAATCCATGCTTTTTACCACTAGGCCATACTGGTTCTTGATACTTAAAAGAGGAGGTGAGGACAATTTACAATGGCGGCAACAACAAAAAACACCTAAGTATAAATTAAACGAAAAATATGCAGTACTTATGTGAGCACCCTTTAAAATCCCCTGAAAGGATGCAAAAGGGGCTTGAACAAATGGAAAGGGATACTATGTTTTGTGTACCTATATAACTGACTAAAAACCACATTAGAAAAAGAATGGATGGGAAATAAGGCATAAGAAAATTCCAAGAGCAGATCACTCTTGGAAGAAAGACAACAGGTAATTAGAAGGGCTTAGGATATTAAGGGAGAATTCTTTCTACTTGGGAGAGATTTGAGGAAGTTTAAAGGCTGAGGGGGAGACCTCCAATGAAAGGGAGAAGATAAAGGAAAAAGGGAGAATAGGAGCAAAGAGATAAGGGGAAGGCAGTGGGATTTAAGATCACAGGTGAAGGTTTAGAACACTTTTTCCACTGACACAGGAAGGAATGAGGAAAGGAATGAAGTGGATACAGGTTCTGTGGGAAGAGGAATCCACAGGAAGTTGTTCTGATTTTAATGACTTATTTTTAGGTGAAGGAAGTGGCAAGATCAGAGTAAGGGAGAGTGTGAAAAGTGGCACTGCTTTGGAATAATTGCTGAGGGGTAGGGAAAAAGGGATCAAAGATAAATAAAAGCATTGAGGAGTGATGGGCCCCCAGTAAATTGGAAGCTGAGCTTTTGTAACAGCCACAGTGTGAATAGTTTTGCAATGTTCCCCTGCTGCTGTGATGAAGATGGAGAGATGATATTCTCAAGGCGAATTATGTTGTTGGGGTCTCATGGTTTGGGGTTACTGGAAAGAAAATTGAGCGAAAATGCTGAGGCAGAACAGTTCAATGATGGATAGGGAAGGAAATGCAACCTAAAAAGATTAATAACTAGAGGAAAATGATGGGATCTGGGGGTTAGGTATCTAAATGAGATCAGTGACTAAGTAGGTGGAAAGGCGAAGAACTCAGGGTTTTGAGCTAAGAGAGAATTGCTGGAGATTAGGTTTACAGTGCTGGGGATCTTGCTGACGACAAGAATGTGGACATGTGTGGGAATGGTTTAAATAGAGTGGAGGTTACTAGAGTGGAAGTTAAGAAACCACAAAAATGACCATGTTGGGCACTTCATTCTCTGGTATGATTACAAAGGAGGAATGAAGAAGAACTAGACTTAGGTGAATGTCCTCAATGAATAGAAAAAAGTGGCCTGGAAGATATTAGGTGTCACAGCAAAAAGAAAAAGGTGGTAGAGCTAGGTGAGAAAAAAGGGAGAGCTTTGAACGGCAGTGAAAGAGTGAGAAAGGATGTGGAAGTGGTCTATCGGGAGAAGGGTGTGTGCCACAGTTAAGTGCATTGGTTGGGAGGACAGGCAGTCTCCACTTGAAAAATAAAAAGGACTCTAAGGGAAATGGTGTTGGATGACTTCAGATTGGGCAGAGAGAAAAGGAGCTAATTTTATTGATCATCTAATGTATGCAAAACTCTATAACATAGTCTGCACAACAGCCCTTTCATCATAATTTCCACTCTGGGAATAAAGAAGTAGATTTAGAAAGCACCAGTAATGTGCTTGCAATCACATAGTTACAAAAATTGAATCTCCAGTTAGACCCAAGTTCTATATGGTTCTAAACCTGTGCTATTTTCTTCTTTTAAAAAACAAAACAAAACAACAACAAAAAACATGGTCTTGCTCTGTTGCCCAGGCTGGAGTGCAGTGGCGTGATCTTGGCTTACTGCAACCTCCACCTTCTGGGCTAAAGTGATCCTCCCGCCTCCCCAGTAACTGGGACTGCAGGTTTGCACCACTACAACTGGTTGATTTAAATTTTTTTTTTGTAGAGAGGAGGTCTCACTACATTGCCCAGGTTGGCCTCAAATTCCTGGGCTCATGCCATCAATCTGCCTCAGGCTCTTGTGCTGGGATGTGTGAGAGACCGTGCCTGGCCTGCTATTTTAATAAATATGCTTTCTTGTTTCTGTTGGGGAGGCATCATTCCAGCAAGATGGCAGACCAAATAAGAAAACCTGTCTACTATGAATTCTTAGGAATGTCAGATGAAATAAATCAGAATTCTTTACAAGGCCTAGCTAATCTCATAAGAAATAAAGGGAAATACTCAGGTATCAGAATCAAAGAGAATGAGAAGCTCCAATGAGCATCCAATAGGATTTCCAGGAGAAACTAAAGAAAATAATCAAAAAAGAGGGCTGATCATTTTCATAGTTGATAAATCCTAAGATTCAAGAGGCACAAGTCCCAAGCAATGTGAACAGAAACAAATTCATTGCTCAACACACATAGTAGTAAAATCGCAGAATACCAAAGACAAAATAAAAACCTTTAAAGCCTCTAGGGGAATTTATTCCAGAACAGGGAGAAGCTGGGAGCGAGATCAGTGGGAGACGGGGGATCTGTAGTGGGATGTGAACACAGCAGTGTTGGTGGGTGTGCAATGTGGCATGGGGTGACTGCATGGGCTGTGTTTTGGGCAGGAAATACTTGCAGGTTGGGGTGAGTGTTTGTATTCACCGTAGTTTCTCACTGGAGGGATTCAACTGCTCTCAGATCTGGGGGAGAGACCAGGCATCCTCTCTTTCAACTCAAGTAAGTACAGGGTAAACACTGCTCTCAGAACCTCAATAACTATTTGGTACGTGAATGAATGCAAGATAAGCATTTTAGGAATAGTGAGGCCAACCTGGTGGCCACACTTGGACTGCTGTGACTGGTCAGAGTGGGGAAAGGCCTCATAGCTATTCATGGTATATACAGTTGTGCCTATAAATGTGATTTCATGTTAAGAATCCAAAGCAGTATAAAATGAACACAAAACAATCTCTCACATCCTTTCTATTTTCTAAGCTGATTATATGAAAATTTAAATAACAATGATAAAACCCAGAGCAAAGTTTCCGGAGCCTGTATACGTGTAGTCCTGCTTGTCATAGCAAATGTGTTTCAACCACAGACGTAAGTGGCAGAATACAATCTTTACCTCCCAGTAGGATTTGATAACATAAAAGAAATCAATTAGAATTGTCTCATTCACGCCTTATCATGTGCTGATTTTGCAAAACACCAAAAAAGAAAGATGTAATATTTTTCTGCCTTTATCCTCTAGTTTAGGTTTAGCTGTGTAGGGTTTATCAGACCTTTCCACTCCCCCAACCTGTTCTACACAATGAGTCTACCCTGAGCAAGTGCTGATCCAAAACAAAGTCCTGTTCTCCCACTGGCCATGATTAGATCACTAATGTGGCAGAAGAACCGTGATAGACGAAGACAGCTGTATTGTAAAGAAGGGCTGTAGATCTAAGCCTATACTCATGGTCTAATATTCCAATATTAAAATTCTGTAAACAGCCCACTGAAGGCTTTACATTAGAAAAAAGGACCTACTATAGAATAAACACTTTGATAAATGTTTCAACTAATTTTTATCAGTAAGTTTTGGAGGAAGAAAGCACACCACCACCATTTTCAAACATGAGGAACTGAGTCTCATCATTATATAAGCAGCCAAAGACTTCTCAACTCTTCTGTGGTAGATTGGGGTCTGGCCTAATCTGGCACCAAGCCCTTGCTCTTTCCACTGTGGCACTTGCCTTTTTATGGAGGCTGAGCCTTGAGTGCCTCTAACACCCCAGCAAGCAGGGCTCACCAGTGAGAGTCGGGGGCAGTTTGGTTTGGCATAGTTTATTATAATTAGTGTGCACATAAAACCATGTAAACTCCACAAAGTAAACTATTTACCCTCCACACTAACCAGCAGTTAGTCTGCCACGACCTTCCAGCACCCCCATTATTTTAACATATATACATTTCACAGGATGTAATAAACATACAAATAGAGTTATAATACATTCTTTAGGGAAAAATTTTTTTGGTCCATATTTTCTATTAAAAAACACGCACACACATTTTCCTCTTTGGCAAAAGAGGTCAAATCCCCCATACTTAACTCACAAAACAAACCCAAATAAAAACTACTGAACATGAGGTACAGCTGAGGTCTGGGCTGTTCTGGAATTACAGACGCCTCCTTGAGGGGAAAATTATCTCTTACAAAGTCAGATCAGTTTCCAACAGTTTCATGTCAGTAGAAAAGCTCGATTTAGACTTGGTCAGAGTCACTTTTGTATGAACATGTTCCAAATAACTTTGTTTTTCAGAGGACAATGCAAGTCACGAAAATGTGCTACTTCTGAAGAAAGTCATGAAAAGTGTGGCATCTGACCTCAGCAATATTTTTAATCTGAGGTATGAAAACATCTGACACAGCCATTCACACTAATTCCTGTGCCACCTTCATGGTCACGGGAGCTGGGTCCACCTCTTCGCATCCCCCTCTGAAGTGGAGACTAAGGAAACGGGCAGCTGCTGAGGTGTTCCTTCTTTGCTTGTTTTTAAATCTACAGTCATAATTGCTAAATAGCCACCCTGGTGTGCTTTTCATGCTTCAAGTAATTCATTTCTTCCAGGAGAAGAATGTTAAAAATGCTTTTAGTTCTAGTTATCAAAGGAGAGGAAATGACTCACAGTAACAACAAGATTAGGTTTCAGCAGACCTGCTGCTAACACAGTATCAGATAATATACTGAAAAACATGAACACACTATTTATATACGTTTTGCAACAGCTGCATTTTCCCACTTAACCTCTGTGCAGAACTAAAATCTGATAGAGCAAACTTAAGTTACTTTTATTCTTGTTAAATACAACTCTGTACAGATTACACCTTTAACACCAAAGCAGCTCAGTATCACAGTCAGAGGAATGAAAAAGCCATCAGAAAATTTTCATTTTTCTAGTCCAACAAAACCCAACAGACGCACCCTAACGGTCAGCACGCAACCAGCTGTACAATTTTGTAAACAGTATGACAGGTTGTCTCTAGGATCCTACTGAATCTCACACACACATACACACGCACACACACTCTGGGCCAGCAGGCTCCCTTTTTCCAGTGCCTTGCGACAGCCCGACGCTCAGTACCACAGCAGGCTTCTTTCACATTGTGTTCACAAAAGGGCAGTCATGGCCGTCTGGTTGAGGGGTGAGAGGCAGTCTCTGGGGGCAGAATAGCTGTCACTCGTCCCGGGATGCGTTGGGGGCTTCTGAGAGTCAGGGTGACCGCTTTCGGTGGCGAAGGCGCTGGCGGCTTTGGGCCGGTCGTAGCCCCTGTCCGCAGGTTGCACGCTCTGTGGCCTTTGATAGTCTCCGTCGTGGGCGCCCACACCCGCTACGGGGGAGAAGCCGCCCGAGGAGAGGGAGTGTTTGTGGCCCGGCTGGGGCCCGGGGACGCGGTAGCCGCTCTGCGCGGAGAAGGTGTGGGCGCGCAGCAGGTGCCGCTCCACGATGGGCGTGGCGTACTCGGGCTCCGGGGGCGCCAGGGGCAGCGCGTACTCATGGCGGCCGGCGCGCTGCGGGCAGTCATAGTGGCCGCTAGCATCTGTGCCCGCCCCCGACTCCTCGGTGTCTGTGTCCATGGGCCGGAAGGTGGAGCCCTTCCTCGTGACTGTCCCGGTGCCAATCATGAGAGGCTGCTGGTAATCTGAAACCACAGGACAGATGGCAGTTAGCAGGCACCGCACACGGGCCGGCCCTTCGGTGGCAGACGGGGATACTCTGCTTCAGGTTGTGGTGACTGACTCTCCCGCCGGGGGCCCTCAGGTGTCCCAGGCACTGCGGGAAAACCCTGATGTGAACGCCATAGAAGTCACCCACAGGCAGTACACAACCGCACCGCTTGCTCAGGGAGCCTCACAGGGTCTTCTCAGAGATGCGGGCGATGACCACGTCCTGGGGCATGGGGAGATACTTCAGGGAGGAAGTGGCTCTGAAACTGGCTCTGGAGATGCTCTGGAGGTGGAAGTCACACAGTGTGGAAATGGAGAAAAGAACAGCCCCAAGAATAGAGTTTGATATGGCCAGAGTATGAGGGACACAGAGTAGTTTGTTTAACAGGATATGAGGACCAAAGCAATAGGTCAGGACCTAGTGGTGACAGTGAGGATGAAGCTAGGAGCTCACATTTATAGAGCTCCTACTCTGTGCCAGGCGCTATTCCAAGAGCAAAATGTTAATAATCTTCAAAAACATTCCCTGAGGTAGGGACTGTTACTCCATTTTACAAATGGGAAACCAAGGCAGGGAGAGACTAATTAACTTTTCCTAGGTCGCACAATGGGGTGATGGAGTAGGATTCGAACACACATTGTGTTAGCCACACGTTAGGGCATGGAAAAGCGTTGATTGTCTTGCTAGAAGTCTGGTTTAATTCTGTGGGAAACGACAGACTGGCACTTTCAGAGGTAACTGTGGAGGTTGACTGAAGAAGAAAAGATCGAAAAGTGAGAGGTAAAAAAGCAAAGAGAAATGCACATAGAGGTCACAAACTAGAAAGAGGACAGGTGACTCTTTGGGACAGGAATCAGGAATTTGTTACCAATGAGAGGTGGGGTGTGAGGAAAGAGGGGAGGCAAGGACCCTTTCCAGAGCGTAAGCCTGGATGAGGCTGGGATGTGCAGTCGAGAGGCCATTAGACAAGGAATGCACAGAGCATGTGTGCTGAGGGTTAGGAACAATGGATTCGATTGTGGGTGCTGAGGAACGGGTGACATCTGCAGGTGGAGGCATCCAGCAGGCTGCTGAGAATGATGGACTGGGGACTGAAAGGGAAGTCTGGGTGTGAGAAGCAGCATGGACAGACATACATGGAAGGGCACTGCTGGAAGTTGGGGAGGGTGTGGGACTGTTTAGGGGAGAGACTGTGGTGAGTGGGGGTTAGACAGAACCCGTGTCATTCCACATTTAAGGAGCCTGAGAAGGACCATTCAGCGAGGAAGGAGGAGAGGCTGAATTAGAACCTGAAGGAGAATGAAAGGAGTAAGAGTACAGAAAATAGGTTCTCACTTCATGTCACTTCCAAGGAACAAGAGGATAGATTTTGGTTGCAGAGGATGCTCTCCTTGCCCACAAAGTGGCTCAACCAACACGTTGACAACTCCCAGTCATTGATGTGCACATGCATCACCTGGGAGCTTCTGGTTCTATGGCCTCCCGTTCTAACAAGCCCCCAAGTGATGCCTGTACTGCAAGTCCTCAGGCTGCATGTGAGGAGGGAGAAGCGAGAGAGCACAGTGCTACTCAGAGCATGCCCCACAGAGTCCTATGTATCTGAGAACTGTTTTTAGCAGTGCCACAGAGACAGATGCAGAAATTGAGATTAAGTGTCAAGAAACTACTCTTAAGTTACTCTTTGTCACTCTTTTTAATTTTATGTCTGTTTAATCTAATAAAAAATTACAGTTTTGTATTTTGTATGTCTTTAAAATTTCCTTTTTACTAGTATTTTATATTGCATTTTACAGTGTATGCATTCATGATGGAGTAGAAATTTTTAAAAAAGACACAAAAAGCATTTCCCCATAGATAGTTTGGGAAGCTTGACTCTTGATGATGGCTTGTCAGGGACACTGAGGCCCTTCTCATACTGAGAGGGTTCCTTTATTTCCTATCTCACCTTCCTCAGGGCAGGAACTGTATTTCATTCCTCCTTCTAGTCCCTCTTTACCAGTGCCTTAATCAAAGCTTTGGTAACGAAAATAGATTCAGGGCTTCCAGATACCAGTAGTACATCAGGGCTATCACTTTGGATGTCACTATATCCCCTGCAGGTGAAGAGACTGGCTGAATAGGGCTTTTAAGTAATATCTCAGAGTCAGTTTGTAATTCTGTACAGAACGCAGAAAAGATACATTTCAGATTTATTGGACCCTATCTAAATAGAAAAGGATTTTGCTTTATTTCTCTCCTATCTCCCTCCCCCACAAGTGGCACCTCCAATCTAACAGCACTGTTCTGGAAATATGACACTTACCTGCCATATCACTTGTGATGAGATCTAACTTTTGTGTCATTTCCTTCTCATTATCATAGCTGATGGTAAACTCAGCTGACTGATGTCTGGCAAAGGGATATTTAATCTGCTTCCAACAGTCTGGAATAAAGGTAACACGAAACAAATGAATATGTCAGAAATGTAATGCGCATCCTCCAGAACATGTTCCTTGATGAGTCAGAGGTCAGGCTGCCTCCTGACAGCTGACAGTGATAAATGTCCTCCTCAGGTGTGTGTGCTAAGAACAGCATGTCAAGGTCGTTAACCACAACAGCAAACACTATTCTAATCATGCTTTCCGCTGTGCCTTTAAAAGGTATTTTGCCCTCTTCAGATCCCAGATTCTCCCTTCGTGAGATCATCTGGCTGTGGTCTCCCACAATCTGCACTGGCATGGCATCTGTGACACAGAAGAGACACTGCAGCTGGTGTTCAGACCCTGAGGAGGTGGAGTCTCAAATGGTCCCCGAGCTTTCTCAGGGGTCCTGCCCCCACTGCCTTCTCTCTCTGGACCATGGCTAACTCATTGCTTGGGTGCCTGTGTCTGAGAAAGTGAGAAAAAGACCAGGGAGGGCTGGTGTGCAGGATTATCTGAAACCTGCACACCAGCCCTGCCTGGTCTTTTTCTCACTTTCTCAGGGTGGAAAGTACAGCACAGGCCTGCAGATGCTAACAACACGGGCCTACTTCAGTTCACTGATAAGGCTTTTGCCGTACCTCCTTGGTGGCAGACAGTGTCGTGGCCTAAACTCTAGTGGCCAAGAAAAAAGGATGTTGACAAGTGATGGGGATGTCATTGAACAAAAGTAAAGTGGCCATTAAAATAAAGAAACAGGACACAATAAATTCCTTCCTTATAGATATGCTACTTTAAAGGCTACAGGGCTTATCTCTTTTAACCAAATAAATGCAGGCCACTGGCCTCCTTATGCTTTCAATCAGCAGATCCTGTCCCTTCCTCAAAGACAGATAAAATTTTTAGATAGAGTTTTCAACCAACCTGTTTTCTGAGCCTCTGCTGATCCATATGGACTTCCTTTCTTCTTCTTCCTATCAAAACAGAAAGTCCTACTGAATATTTATAAGCCACTGTATCTGCCTCTTTCTCCCTATGTAACATGAGGATCATAATAGTACTTACCTCACAGGTTGATGTGATAATTAAATGAGATGGCAGCTGCCATGTGCTTTAGAAAATCATACAAATATGTAGAATTATCTATAAATTTATCTCATTTATAAGAAAGGTCACAAGATTTCACAAGAATATATACTAATCTTATTTTGCATATTAGAAATCGATGCCTTTAGTTTATGACTAGCTCATGCAGTGATCCTGAAGCAATTCCTCATGACCACATGGTCTCACTTCATCTCTACTATACTCCAGTCCAAAACTGTGGGTGTCTTTAAAAGCATTTCATACAAGCACATTACACTAAGGCATGCTTTAGCTTATGAGTATGTACCTGAACCAGAGACTTTTGTACCTTCTCTCATGACGGCAGAAACTATTCTTCATTCTATTTGTACTAATATACACATTATAGATTCTGAAGTTGCTTAAAATATAAAAAGAGAAAACTTCAGAATACTTTCCATTTCTTTTTAGATCCAACAGCTAACATTTGTGAAAATAAACATGTATTTTAGGGTTCTGGAAGAGATTCAGAACTCATCTGGGTAAACTGTATTTCATACATAAGGAAACTGAGGCTTGGGGAGGCTGAGTTATTGGGCAGCTTGGTGATACCCCAAGCAGCCTATTTAATATTCCTTTTACTCTTCGGGGAGGAAAAGCACAGACACTTCTAAAGCAATATGTCAATTTCAGGATACTTCAACAATACTCAAAGGTTAGGTCTTTACCAAAGGTCTCTAAATGACAAGAACTGCTTATAAAGTAATACATGGTGGGATGCGGTGGTTCATGCCTCAAATCCCAGTGCTTTGGGAGGCCGAGGTGGGAGGATCAAATGAGGCCAGAAGTTTGAGACCAGCCTGGGTGACAAAGCAAGATCCCATCTCTAGAAAACATAAAAAATTAGCTGGGCATGGTGGTAATCCTAGCTACTCAGGAGGTTGAGGCAGGGGGATTGCTTGAGCCCAGGAGTTTGAGTGATCTCACCACTGCACTCCAGCCTGGAAGACAGGGAGACCCTGTCTATAAAAAAAGATTAATAAAGTAATACTTGATCATTTCTTTTATCTAACTTGTTTTTAAAATACAAGTTAACATTTTATTTTGAAACAAGTCATGCTGCTTTTGTAAGTATGCATTTCTGAAGAATAAACATTTTGGTTTTTTGTTTGCATAATTAGAGAAGAAATTTAAACATGTAAAGTCACCATACTTTCGAAAGGCTGCAAAGATCCCCATTCCAGCAAACACCAGGACAACAAGGAGCACCAGTGGAAGAGCCACCGTTGTAATGTTTATTCCTAAAGAAGAGGGAAAGCCATCACGTTACAACATAAATGACCGACAACCACATTTCATGATCTAAAACTGAACATGGAATTGAAAGTCTTTAAGTATTTAATGCAGGTGGAAAATGAATACATGCTAGGCATTTACTGATATTGGAAAGCAAAAACAAAGGATTCAAAATCTTGGCTAAAGTTTGGGAAAATAAAATTTCTCCCCCAGCCCCCCAGAGACAGTTTCCAATGTTCCTCAGGGACTAACAGGTACACTGGGCTTGTTGCTTGGCCCATATTAAACTCCAAAAATCTGAAATGAGGGGGGAGTTTAACCAACCCCCCCCACCCCTCAGGTGAGAACTATTTAAGACAGGTAAATGATTTCAGCACAGTGTGGAGCTCCTACTTTGGCTCAAGCAACCCATTTCCCCAGATGGCAGGCGGGTTTGGACCTGTACCATAACAGTAGCCTGGAAAACTGGGATCCTCGTAACACAGCTCTGGGGCTGCGGACTGACAGGAAGTGCAGCCTGATGACCTCAAACAGCATTTCCACTATGTTGCATGAAACACCACGTCATGTTTTCCTACAGCTCTTTTTCTCTAAAAAAAGGACACTTTGACAGCCACCAAGGCAGTGCCCAAGTTTGTAGAAAATACACAAAGGAAAGGAGAAATATTTGCTCTTCATCTTTCTCTTCTGTGATCTCTGGGAAGAGGATAAAGGGATGCTTAGGAATGGAAAAGTGCAATTCATGAAGAAGGGGAAAAGGGACTCAGATGAAAACAAAATTTGTGTATAAGTAACAGCAGTGTTATTATTATTTTTTTATTTTTTTATTTTTTTAGAGATGGCGTCTCACTCTGTCACCCAGGCTGGAGTGCAGCGGTGTGATCTCGGCTTGGGCAACCTCCGCCTTCTGGGTTCAAGCAATTCTCCTGCCTCAGCCTCCTGAGCAGCGGGGACTACAGGCGCATGCTGCCAAGCCCAGCTAATTTTTTGTATTTTATTAGAGACGGGGTTTCACTGTGTTGCCCAGGCTGGTCTCGAACTCCTGAGCTCAGGCAATCCGCCCGCCTCGGCCTCCCAAAGTGCGAGGATTACAGGTGTGAGCCACTGCGCCCAGCAGTGGTGTTATTTTTAAGAGTGAAAATTTGGGGAAAATCAAACAACTTCAGCATCCAACAGCAGGGAAATGGTCAAGTCAATAACGGTTTACCCATGTGAAAAATACTATAAAGACATTAATAACTGGGGTTTTCAACCTTCCAATAACATTGGAAAATGCTCATGACACAATGTTAAATGAAAAATATATGCTGCAGAACAGAATAATATGCTACCATTTTTGTCTTAAAGTTAGAAATATAAATATAGTTGACTGGAAACAGTGAGATTTGGTGATTATCTATGGATACTGATTTATGACTAAGTTTTGTTTTCTTATTTGTGTTTTTCTAATCTTTCCAAATCTCGTAAAATTGATATGCAAATTATTTTATATTCTGAAAAAATGTACTTTTAATGTTCATTATTTGAACAGATTATACACTTACATGTTCAAAATGCAAAAAGTATACAAAAGTATGGAATGGAATGTGTCCCTCCTACCTCTCTTCCTCCTTCACAGAAAGCTGCATTATGTTTCTTGACATTTTTCCAGAGACAATGGAATGAATATTTATTCTTTATTTCTCCTTTTTGCAGAAAGGGTGGCGTGCTACTTAAGATAGTTCTGTATTTTGCTTATTTTTTTTTAAGTTGCCTCTACATCTCAGTGAGCTTTTTATATTACCAATACATTCTTTCTTTTGTGGCTGCAGAGTGTCCCATTGCATGAATGTGCTAACATTTTATTTTTCCACAAAATACGTACCTAGTGTTTGAAGGGCACATAAGTTCATTCCTAATCTTTTTCTATTCATAATACTGCAACGAAAAGCTGTAAACATACATCATTTTACAATATGTGCCAATACCACTGGATCATCCACCTCCAGCATTTATATGACAGAGAAAAATAAATTTTGTTGAAGTTACTGATATTGGGTGGGGTACTAGTTATGCTCCTTATGAAACCACAAAACAATCACTGCTTTACCTGGGGATGTTTCTTCTGAGGGGATGGGCCTTGTGATTGTCTCATCTTCTTTCTTACTTGAAACACTGGTGCTTTGACTTGTCTTGCGCCACACCAATGAATCATTACCTGAGAGAGGAGGGATGTTGGGAAAACCACATTAGTAACAATGATAGGCAAAAAAAAAAAAAAATATGACCAAACTTGAGTAACTCACTGGCTTGCCCTGAGCCCTACCTTGTGTTATCTGGCAACCAATGAGCTCCACCTTCAAGGCTATCCTCTGGTGCCATGTCTGGGGGACAACACGCACATATCTGGCCACGATAGGAGGGATGAAATTGTTCTGCACTGGGTCCCGAAAGTTAGAGTTACCCTGAAACACCTATAGAAGGAAGTTATTTTTACCTTAAGATTCTATTAGTTAGTTTTTAAATGTTTATCATCCCACTTATACCTGGTTATATGAAACCAAGGCAAGGATTCTATGTCTGTTGCATTTTTCTAGACACTGTCGATATTGAAGATACAAGGCTTTGTAAACAAGGGCCAATTTATCTAACTAAGATCATGCTGCTCATCTGTTTACTGATTTAAATTTCATTTTGGATAAAGAAGCTAAAATTGCCTTGTTGTATTATTTGACCTTAATATTTCTACATTTAGCTGGTGCTACAGACAAACAAACTCAAGAGTGCAAGGCTTCAGCTCTCTCACTTTTGCTGTTTCCTTCCAAATTCTCATTGCCACTAACAGGATCCCAAGACAAATGTCCAACTCAAATATCCACCATGCTTATACTGAAGCAGCCATTTCACATTGCCAATTATCATTTCCCAAGAAAATCACAAGTATTTCATTCCTGAAGTGGAAAAGAATTAAATCACAAAGATCTCTCAAGGTTTTTATTGACACATTTCTTATTCTTGGATGCCAAGAAAGCACCATCTTTTTTTTTTTTTTTGAGATGGAATCTCGCTCTTGTCTCCCAGGCTGGAGTGCAATGGTGCAATATCGGCTCACTGCAACCTCCGCCTCCCAGGTTCAAATGATTCTCCTACCTCAGCCTCCCAAGTAGCTGGGATTACAGGCGCCAGCCACCACATCTGGCTAATTTTTGTATTCTTAGTAGAGACAGGGTTTCACCACCTTGGCCAGGCTGGTCTCGAATTCCTGACCTCAGGTGATCCCCTTGCCTTGACCTCCTAAAGTGCTGAGATTATAAGTGTGAGCCAGTGTGACCAGCCCATCATCATTTTAAAAATTTTATTTTATTTTAGAGACAGGATCTTACTCTGTTGCCCAGGCTGTAGTGCAATAGCACAATCATTATTCACTGTAATCTTGAACTCCTGGGCTCAAGTGTTCTTCCTGCCTCAACCTTCCAAGTATCTAGGACTACAAGTGTGCACCACCACATTTGAGTAATTAAAAAAAATTTTTTTGTAGTGGTGGGATCTTGCTATGTTGCCCAGGATGGTCTCAAATGATCCTCCTGCCTTGGTCTCCCAAAGCTTGGGGATTACAGGCATGAACCACCACGCCTGGTCTCACTGTCTTTTATTAATGAGATATTTAATGTAAACACACTGATGAAAATATATAGAGGCCTGTTCTCCTACTCAGTTCTCTTGCCTCCAGGGTTACTTCTTACCTTTTCTTCATTATTCACAATTCCTTTATAGGTCTTCCACTTAGAATTATTGTTTTTGAAGTTCATCACAAAACTCTTAACATAAAAGTTGAAATTCGACTGTGTAGATCCTGTGGTCCTAATTCCTTGTAAGAAAATAATATTTACAGGCTATTTTTAAAAATTTGTTAAATATAACATGTATTATAATTTCAAGTTTCATTTTTTTCTCCCTCATTTGAAACCTCAAATCATCTCACAGGCCAACTTATATTAGTTGCATTTAAAAATCTGTTCACAGATTAATGTTTTCACACTGACAATATACCATATAAAGGTTTCACCATTGAAAAAAAAATATCTCTCTAATCCATATATCCATATTTACAACTTGCATACAGACTCTTTTCACAGAAAGAATGTAAAGATTTGTTACATTTTCAAATATTTCAAGAACTTGGAGGTAGGCAGAGAGGCACCTATGTACACGATAAGCGTATTTTCAACTGCAAGTCATTTACAGTCAGGAAACTACCCCTGCACTTTGCACTTGTGTTACTTTCTGCACCTGTTATTTTCTTTTTCTCCCCCAAATCGATCTCCAGCCACTCTCGTGGTTTGTGGTTGCTGCTACTGTCGCCCGAAGCCCATGATGGGCCCTGGTCCTGAAGTCGGGCTTGGCCAGGAGACCAGTGAACTTGGTCTCCACTCTCATTGACCGACTGCCATGAGGAAGAAGCTCTGATTTGCCCGTCAGGATCCAAACTCAAGGATCTGCTGCAACCTGGAAAAAAGAGTACAGTAAGATATTTGAGATACAGACATAAAATAACAGCAAATAAAAAGTAGTACCCCATCTCACCTAGAAATATTCAACTGGTTGACTTTTAATCTGACATGGAATCAAGTGTTTAATTACCAGCTTTTAAATGTTCCAGACTTGCATTTCACTCATTTGTACTACCATGCCTTGAAGCTGTTACTGCTTTTCTTTTTAATAGACCTCCGAGTCACATCCTTTGTAAGTGACACCTCTTCCTCCCCACTGTAGATTTTATTTTCTAACCTTCTAAATTCATCCTGATTTCAACAAAGTGCAATCTGTATTAAAGGTTTAAAATGCTGTGTTCCTTCTCACTTTAAAATATTTAGAATCAGAGGGGAACCCCATTTTTTCTACGTACTTGAAAAGCAGATGTGTCTAAGTCCTCTGAAGATCAGTAAGCTGTACCCAATATTCATCCAAAGGACCTTAACTATACCATGCCCAATATGCCAATGTGAAGTCAGCAAATAAAGGCAAAGAAGAAATATTCGTAGTGTCTTCCTTGAAATGGTTTATGCTGAGAGATAATATTTATGTAGAATACATTCCATGATGGAGAAGCTAAAAAGCCTTTATTCTGTATACTCATTTTCAGTAACTTTATTCAAAATAGTAACAAACCAAATTGCAATATTTGAAAGCTTTTTCTCTTAAAATCTAAGATAAAGGGATTTATCTTAAAATAAATACTTCACTTTTTACTATTTTTGGCAAAAGTTTGAGAGAGAGTTTAGATTACAAAGAAACATATTTTCTGCTTAATATTAATTAGGCTTATTGTCCTGTGGATGGTTAAGTCAAGAAGATTTGGTGTGGGTGGCTGAAGGAAGAGGATTGCTTAAGCCCAGGAGTTTGAGACCAGCCTGGGCAACATAATGAGACTCTGCTTCAAAAAAAAAAAAAAAAAAAAAAAAAAAAAAGGTGCTATGTAACCTGAGAAAAAAGAAAAAAAAACACCTTTTAAACTATATAATCTGAAGGGTATGGAGGAATAAACTACTACTGAAGACTTTTAAAATATCAAATTCTTTTTTTTTTTTTGAGACGGAGTCTCGCTCTGTCACCCAGGCTGGAGTGCAGTGGCTCAATCTCGGCTCACTGCAAGCTCCGTCTCCTGGGTTCATGCCATTCTCCTGCCTCAGCCTCCTGAGTAGCTGGGACTACAGATGCCCGCCACCACGCCCACTAATTTTTTGAATTTTTAGCAGAGATGGGGTTTCACCGTGTTAGCCAGGATGGTCTCGATCTCCTGATCTCGTGATCCGCCTGCCTCGGCCTCCCAAAGTGCTGGGATTACAGGTGTGAGCCACCGAAAATATCAAATTCTTAAGGAAAACATGATCCTTACCATTGGAGGTAAACAGAAATCGCTTGTCTGACAGGGAACCACTGAAACAATAAAGACAAACATGAGAAGGTGAGTTGCTTACCTAGATCTTATTGACTAATATAGCTACATCCCAGAGCTTTCCCACCTATGCTTCCTCACATGATCCTCACAACATCCCTGCAAACCTACTGGTATTATCTTCATCATCAGTATTTTATAGAACAGGAAACTTAGACCCACAGAAGGTAAGCAACTTTCCTAAATTCATACAGGTGACAAGGGGCTAGGATTCTGAGATGCTGCTTTTGCATCAGAATCCTGTGCTATTTCCACCATGCTGAATTTATTGGAAAGGAATGTGTAGATATACAGTCTCAGGAATAACCTTACATCTCAATTAATTAATGCAAGATGATGAAGACAGAAAGGATTACTGCCCTGAAATCTCCCTTAGTTCCAGCAGTCACCTTAGAGTATCCCACTCATTTCCATTTGCCTTCCCCACAGATCTCTTGACTCTCATTGAGGATCTTGTTTCACAGTGTTACTCTGGGACAGTCTCTGCCCTGTCTCTCTCTCTCCACAGCCACACTCCTACCTACTGTAGCAACCAGCACCAAGCCTTGAACCAGCTCCTGCTCCTGGATGACAAGGAACAGCTGGAGAAAACACACAGCATGTCAGTGAGCTGGCCTCACTGCCACTTCTGTCACTATCACACGAGAGATGATCGCATCAGCCTCATTCTGCAGTTGTCTCCTTCAGTGCAGAAGAGATTCCTAAGGCCACAGGAATGTCCTTATCTACCTTTAAGACCAGATCAACCTTTAAAATAATCCCTCACAAAGTCAGTGGTATGAAAAATACATAGAACGAATGGAGAATCTGGAGGCCTCAACATTAGCTTTATGCACACAGTATTAGATACTAGAGGTAAATACCAAAAGGTAGATGCCCCGGTTGTGTCCAACTTTTTACAACTATTTTACAATCTCAGAGTGCTGCTTATTATTTTAAATGTTTAATTCTGAATTAGAGATGGGAATAATGGACACAGAGAGTACTAAAACATGAAATCCACAAAGAATCCAAAAGTACTCTGGCCAAGAGTATAAGTACCTTCCCATCAAAAGCTCTTTTTAGAAGTAATGGGTAGTGAAACTCTCTAGAATAGATTTTCTCTTTCACATTGTCAATGCTTGGCAGACTCCATAAACCCTAGTATTCTACATATAGGTTCTTCTATAATCTCTGCACTGAATATAATGCAGGCACCAATCATTACTTACATGAGAAAACTCAGACCCACACGGGTCCTGGGACTCGCCTAAGTTCACGGTTAGCAAAAAAGCTTGGATGAGAACTCAACTCTCCTGACACGTAGAGAAAGGCGCTAATCATATTAAAATTGTATTAAGATTTATGTAGAACCTCTTTTTTGTCTCTTTTTCCATTTTCTCTAATGTTCCTGCACTGTTAAATTTGAAATGTGGCTCAAATAAGCCTAAATAATGCTGCGACAACCCTAAGAAACTAAGCTCACTCCCATTGCCATGAAATATTAGTTTTGTTGTTGACCAAAAAGTATGAAAAGGATAACTCTGTAGTTAATCCTGAGAAGAAACCAGGAGAAGCTCTGCTTCTAACAGCTCTCTTCCTGGCTTTCCTTCATTATCAACTGGAAAATTCTTTTCCATTTAATTCCACCGAATGAATTAAATACAGACCACTTAAATAACTCTATAGGTTAATAGGCCTATTCTTTTTAAAATAAAAACACCCTAGGGAGGTTAGGGTTCTGAAGCATTCACACATTAGAGTGAATGAATTCAATCAGATTACAGGAGTAAGGAGCCTTCCCAGAGGGCTACAGAAGCAATCAAGAATCATCTGATGGAAAGAGAAAGAAGGTTTTTGCTTCTGATGGTTAGCACCATCGTCCTCTGTATGAGGTCAGTCCCTCTTCCTGATACCATTCTGGTCTCTTCAAATCAAGGAAATGACCTGACCGGAGATGAATCCCAGAAGAGCCCTGGATATTTACTTTAGGGACTCCTTCCTCAGCTGCAATACTTCCTTCTCTGGTTTTTCCTGAATGCCAAACAATCATGTGTGGGAACATAAGTTCAATGACCGCATGTACAGTGTTTCCCCAAGAGCAAAACACCACAGATAAAAACAACTGCTCCCTGAAGATTTCAACTCTAAATGAGTGGAGGAGGCTGTGTGAACATACAGTTAACTATTTGCTCAGTGCAAAAAGTCAGTGCAAAATCACAGATCTGGAAATAAGAAGAGAGCTTGATATGATGCTGAACTTTCTATACTCCTCCCAAAATAGAAATCAGACAATTAGTACAAATAACTATAAGGAATATGAAGCAAAACCTTTTCTAATTCATTAATGGTTTAGATTTCTGTACTCTGCTTTTTGCATGGAAGTTTAACTTCAAATTATATAAAATATATAAAATTATATAAATTATATATGTAAAATTATATAATTATATATTATAAAATATATAATATACACTTTTCAAATTATATAAAATGTTATATATGTATGTATTAAGTCTAGTCGACGTAGCAGAAGTTAACTGAGAACATAAAGTCTAATTTATTCAATAGTTTTAATAATGCTTGTTCAAAAGTAAGATAAAATCCAAGTTAAACTTTTTGTTATCCTGTTTTCCTACAAAAAGAGCATTCAAATGTATACAAATACAGACAAATGATTCCAAAAAACAGATTGAAAGCCAAAGGGTAGTTCTTCGTTCCTGTCTGGAGGTGGTAGCACCTAACAAATTCAGGCTAGAGCCTGTTATCTTCCTGAAGTAGCACCCTTGTATCAACAGAAGAAACCATCAAAAAACATAAAAAAGAATACATCCTCAAAAGTCAAGGTCAAGTTGGCATTTAAAGATTTACTGTGCATAAGTGATCACTTTTACTATAAATCAGGGTGTACATTTTAAAATAAATCTTAATGTTCTGAAAAGTATGTGGCAAATATTTGTAAAAAATGTTACATATATGTGAGTATATATGTATCATTTTATTCATTTGAGTAAAGATTTTAGTTTCTAAGAGCATACTGTTACTAAACTTTTGGATCTTAAACCTTGGCACAAATTTAGAGACTTATTTGTCTTTGAATGTTCAGGTAATATGAAAAGAACACTTTGTGTCCTCTCATAGCTAAAAATCTATCCAGAAGGGGAAAGTAAATGGGAGGGTCATGGTAGGCAGAGAACACAAATACTGTGAGGTAAGCCTGCATGTCCAAGTGCCCGGCATGCACCGCTGTCCTTGGTGGATGGAAGTCTTTTGTGGATTACGTACAGTACTACTTGCACGGCTTGTGAAACAGTTATGTTGGAACATCTTCTGTAGTTACCCCCACCCTGACCCTAAACTCAGAATTGCCAGTGAGAGGCTCTGCCTTTTCTCCATAGACACCCACTAGCCAGCCTCCTGGCCGCGAGCATGGTGTGCCAATGGCACCCTGCTAACCACCACCCCTCTCTAACATTGCTCCTCAGTCTTGACCCTACCCCTATAATCCCCCTAAGCATTGTTCCTGCCTTCCATCAAACACAAGACTCACCTTCTTCGTGAAGATGACCTAACCACCTCTCCCCTACCTTCAGTTACTGCTTCCAAATGCCACTGCCTGTGAGCATGAGCCAAAAATCCCAATCATAAAATGGGTGTTAGGCCCAAAGTTTATATGTGAGTTCATAAGTTGGTTCTGCAGAACTTAAGACACATTTTCCAATAAAAGCAATGTCACAACTTGTGGTCAGGATACCTATTTGATCTATGACATTGCTAACTATAATACATTTAAATAAAAAGTAGGAGGGGGAAGGAAAACACTACTGTACAATTATCAAAATAACATCAGAGTCACCGTGTCTATGCTGACTAACTTGAGAACCTATCCAAGATAAGATGGCCCACCATCCATTGTGAAAATGGAACAGTAAAATATGACCATGTTCTTTCTGATGCATGAGGGGGCTAGGACAAAATAGCAGGGGCAGGGGGAGAACATCATACAGATTAATGAGTGATAGAATATATAGGTCCTGACATTTTTTCCCCGACTGATGGATCCCAAAATGCCTAAAACCTCTGTCTTGTGCCTTATTCTTGGAACCCAGGCCATGTGAAAACCTGTCCAAGAAACAGAACTGCAGAAGGCAGAAGGAGAGAATGAGAGAGAGAAATACAGTGGTTCAAGGAGCACTTTTCCCTCACTAGGTTTCCACTCTGGGAGTGTCTCCCACTTGGCCATTCTGAGCTGCCTGTTTATATGTGTGGACGTCTGGACCACAAGGCAGGCTGACACTGAGCTTTAGACAGCTCTAGTTGTACACTTTCTAGTGGCTGAGGAAATCCGAAAATATGAAAAGCTTAAGTTGAACCATTTAAAGCACTTAACACATTTTTTTTTTCTCATGAAGCTAAAAGAGCATAGGATAAAAACAAATGAAGAATATAACGTTAACAAAGGCCATCTTTTTAAACAGTGTTAACAAAGGCCACCTTTTTTCACTTCCCAAACTCATCACTAAACGACTGTCTCTAGGAGTCTTCCAGGGAGCTCAGTGTTCTGTAAGGGTTTCAGCTGATGATAATATTGGAGACAACCAGTAATTTACTGAAGTTGTAAAAACCCAAAAAGGATTAAGCCTTTATTTTCTCCCACAAAAGCACCCGAGAGTAAAAATACTCCTTTGCCCCAGGGCTTCAGAGTGCGCCATTTTAATTTACATGTCAGCATAACAGTGAGCTTTCTGATTGCTACATTTATCATCCATGCAGAGACCAGAAATGCTGCTCTAAGCACTCATGCATATTTTTCCAGTTGACAAACCCTTGCTATCACATCCCTGCTGTCTTTTCAAAGTTGTGAGCTGATTAATCATCCTTCAGGGTTACCTTCTACTCAGAACAAACGGTACTGAAAAAAAGTACTTACTCCCTCGAAAGCACACCATTGGCCAGAATCCCTTCATATCGACTGATCCCTTTGCGCTGAAGCACACTGATCTGGCCGCCCAGTTCATCAGCAATTATTCCTGCATGGATGGCAGCTTTGCACAATAAAGAGGTCTGAAACACAGCAACATTATTATGCAGAACTTAAAAGAACACAGTTAAAATATAGTTGGCGTTTTCTATTTTGTTTCTGTGGTAATTTATAGCAGTGGCCCCAATGAATAAAGCCTGCCAATGGCCATGTGGAGTGGTCACCTCCCTCACTGACTCTGGGCCGTGTGGCTTACTTTGTTCTGCTGCAGATAACAGGGCCTAGCCAACCGCTACACATGTGACTGAAGCCACCTTAGACTCTCGAGCCCCAGTTAATCTGCCATATGATGGTAGCCACAAGAGCGATTCCAGGCTAAGGGAGCTTACTAATCCAATTCAGTGTGGGTGGAGCCCAAATTACTCACCCTCAAACTCATCAGCAAATAAAATGGCTGCTACTTCAAGCCACTACGTTTTGGAGTGGCCTGTTAAGCAGAAATCGATAACAGATCCAGTTTCTTATACTTAGGCTATTAGACACACATGCCAAGTTATCATTTATGAGGCTGAACTTTCAATTCCACATATTCATTTTTAAATTAATTTAGAGATTTATCAAGGTACCAAAACGACAATGGTAATGACAGCCACAGAACATTAAATGGAACAGAAAGCTTAACGAAGTTCCTAGAGGGATGATGAGCAACTCAGGGCTGACAGCCTCCATCTCACTTCCTGAATCCCCTCAGGAGGCATCAAAAAGCCAGTGCCAGCTCAGCCCTGAGATGTTCAGTATGAGGTGTCAGCAGGCTGCTGGCTGTTCTGACAGATGCAGCAGGAGCAGCAGACCGGCTCTGCTTTACAGGCGGTTGTGGGATTGGAATCGGCTCCGTCAGGAACTGGGGCTACAGAAATGACTAGAACTTTCTATGGGGTGCCCAGGCCTGTCGGTCCCCAAGCAAAGACCTCTGTGGAAGGGTGAAAGGCACTCAGACCCAGGAGTGAGGGGATAAGAAACATAATTTCCTCAATAAACCTTAGCTATGCTCCACTTCTTCATGAGTATTAATGCCAACATAGAAAGGCAGCTCATGAAATTGTGTCTCAATAACTGGACTCAAGAATTTCTCTTTTTGTTAATGACAATGCTGCTTACCTTATTTACAATGGAAAAGTTCCCTTAGACTTAAGTTACAATACTATGAGGACCAATGAGACAAATCATATTTTGCAATTAATATATTTGCAATAAAGTTGAGAACTTTGTGATCGTCAATTTAGAGAGTTCCTAGTTCCCAAACTACATTAGGTTTGGCAAAGTGAGTCAGTTTTGCAATAACTGCTATCATAACAAAAGAGAGGAAAGATTTCACGATAGAAAAAAAAAGAAAAAACATGAGAATGCTGAAATAGAGATGCAAATACTACCCTCCCTAATTTTGGAGGAAAAAAAATAATTAAAATTAGAAGAGAAAAAGATGTACTCTTTAATAAGAATGCAGCTTGCATTGTTATCTTTCCTGAATTTTCTGTATATTTTTCCTGAATTTTCTTTCATTAAAAAGCTTTCTTATCATCAGTTTGGACTCCTGGGTCCAAACAAAATGGAGGAGCCAACTGAAAAGGAAAAGTCCAGAATTTAAATTTAGCAATTTATCTTGTCATCCTGGCTTTGCCTCTAACTCCACGAGGTATATGCAAGTCATTCCACTGCTCCTGACCTGGCTTCTCATTCCTCTGGACAACGACAAGCCTAGACTGGATGCTCTCTAGTGCATGGGTCCCCAACCCCCCGGGCTGTGGACTGGTACTGGTCAGTGGCCTGTTAGAAAACCGGGCCACACAGCAGGAGGTGAGTGGTGGGCGAACACACATTAGAGCCTGAGCTCTACCTCCTGTCAGATCAGCAAATGCATTAGATTCTCACAGGGGTGCAAATCCTACTGAGAACTGTGCATGTGAGGAAATCTAGGTTCTGCGCTTCTTATGAGAATCTAATTCCTGGTAATCTGAGGTGGAACACTTTCATCCTGAAACCATCCCCCACCCAGTCTGTGGAAAAATTGTCTTTCACAAAAGTAGTCCCTGTTGCCAAAAAGGTTGGGGACTGCTGGTCTAGTGTCTTTTCTGAAGGTCTGTCACTTTGTGATTCTAAAGGGTACCCAGTGCACCTTTTATAGGACCCATGCAGGCCTGTCTTCCTTGCTAAACCCCAGAATGAAAACCAAATTGGTTCAGTGGTCTGCTGGGCAGCTATTCCCACTGTCCTTGGGATCACTGGTCTTCATCCTAGGAACCCTGCCTATAGAGAGCTCTCAATGTACTTAGAATGTTCCAGAGCCTCCTTGGCTATAAGAGGACAGGTTCGCAGGCCAACGAGCAACAGGATCTAACAGCATCATTGGCCAACAAATATTATCCTTTCTCCCAGTACCCAGTATTGAAGGAATTCAATGGTGTATACCCTTTTTATAAAAATTTTATTTAATTGCAGCTATGGCTTTCCATAACAGGTTGCTGCAAAAGTAATTGTGATTTTTTGCCATTTCTTTTAATATTAATTGTAGGCTATAGGATACATCTCCAAAAGACTAGCCATCATGTTTCACTATCATATTATTATGATAAAATTACCAGCATTTTCCAGGATTATTTTCTTCAAAACAGTCACTCCCTCATCAATGCAACTTAAAGAAAATTGACGTTTATTTAAGTTGCCACTTTTTTGGTATTGAATTTTTTTTTTTTTTTTTTTTTTTGAGACGGAGTCTCGCTCTGTCACCAGGCTAGAGTGCAGTGGCGCGATCTCGGCTCACTGCGCACTCCACCTCCTGGGTTCACGTCATTCTCCTGCCTTAGTCTCCCCAGTAGCTGGGACTACAGGCGTCCGCCACCATGCCCAGTTAATTTTTTGTATTTTTAGTAGAGACGGGGTTTCACCATGTTAGCCAGGATGGTCTCAATCTCCTGACCTTGTGATCTGCCTGCCTCAGCCTCCCAAAGTGCTGGGATTACAGGCATGAGCCACCGTGCCTGGCTGGTATTGATTTTTAAAATTCACATTTATTGAACCTGACTTTTGAAAATTCCCTTTTGAAGAGATGGTACAATTTATGTCTTTATTTTTTAGCTATTTTGAAGTCTAAGTCTCACTGAAATGTAAATATTGGAAAGCCGTATTACCTAGCCTATGTACACGGGTACATATTACCTAGCATATGTACTTAGCCTATGTACATTCTGCTCTGTAGAGCAGACCGTCTCTACAACCAGCTTGGCAGAATTTGCTGGAAAAAGAAAAATAATTTATATTTTATTAAATTACACAACCAAAAAATATTAAACTGTACTTAAAGTTTTAAAGTACTTTCTGCCCTCCATATATCTTGCTTTAATGGCAAATTAGAAACCTGATTTGTGAAAATACAGATTGATCTACAATGTTCATCTGAAGGCAACTTTTACACAATAATTCTTTGTTTTATATAAGGATTCACCATAAAGTCTATTAAACAATAAGCTTCCTGGCTGGGCACAGTAGCTCACGCCTGTAATCCCAGCACTTTGGGAGGCCAAGGCAGGTGGATATGAGGTCAGGAGATCGAGACCATCCTGGGTAACACGGTGAAACCCTGTCTCTACTAAAAATACAAAAAATTAGCCAGGCATGGTGGCAGGCGCCTATAGTCCCAGCTACTCAGGAGGCTGAGGCAGGAGAATGGCGTGAACCCAGGAGGTGGAACTTGCAGTGAGCCAAGATCACACCACTGCACTCCAGCCTGGGCGACAGAGCTAGACTCCGTCTCAAAAAACAAACAAACAAACAAACAAAAAATACAACGCGCTTCCCTAATGAATTTTACTTGATACTAAGACGTTCAGCTATCCCTGACAAATGGTTTTAATTAGTAAATTATCTTAAACAAAATATACTTAAACAGAATAATGTAAATGTAATAATTCTTTAGGGAAGGGAATGCAATGGCCAGCTGAAGAGAATACCTGCATGGCTCAGGCAATTGGAGGTGGATGGCATCATCTACAATAAACATCTCTGAGGCTCACTAAGCCATAAATGATGGCCAAATAGATCAGTGTGAACTAAGGCTAAACAACTTTCAAGCAACTATCAAATCATCCCAGCATTTTCTTAACTATTCCTTTAGGAAAAATCAACTTGTATTAAAATAGTGTTGACAATGTTTTAAAAGGAAGTGTAACAAAAAAGTAAACATTTTAGATTGCATTTAATAAAACATGAACCAAAACCAGTAAGGTAGAATAAAGCACATGTGTAAAAATGTTGGTGGAATGGTAGCAAAATGTTAAATTATCAAATATATGCCTCTTTCCATAATATGAATTATTTCTGTGCTGTTATAGTCCTAATTACCATATCAACAATGTTTTCTTCATAAAACGTGCATTCTTTATAGAGATGATGGAAACAATAAAAAAAAAAATTCACTCATATTGTCACTACCCAGAGATAATCACTTGCCATTATAATGTATTTCCTTCTGGCTTTTTCTGGGTGTGTACAAGAGGCCCAGTTTCTCCCCTTCTCCTCCTAAACTGCAGCGCACTACATGTTTACTGTCTCTACTTTACAGTACTTCTTGAACATTCTGGGGAGAGGAGAATTGCTGAAACAAATTAATTAAGTGATGTGTTCTGCTTAAAAACAGATGGTTTAGTTAGCAGGCTGGGGAGAAGGTGCCAAAAGAAAAACTGTTCTGGGGGCAGGTGAGGCAGATCTTAAGAGAAGCCCATATTCCTTCACTGGCATTGGAAACATACACCAATTTGGATGCCTAAATTTGTCAGTAGGAGACAGAACTACCTAATCTCAAAAATTCAAAAAGGCCTTTAAAGTTTCCCCCTCACACCTCCTGACAGACCACCCCTGTCTCTACTCCACAGCAGCCTTCCCACACAAAGACAGGCTATCCCTGACAAATGGTTTTAACATCTACACCTGACATTTCCAGTGACTAGGAAATCACTGTTTCTCGAGACAGCCTATCCCATTTTGCATTGTTCAATTATTCCTTATATGCAGCTGAAATTGGCATCCCTATAACTTTTATCCATTGATCCCAGTTCTGTCTTTTGGAGTAACACAGAATAAGCCAATACCTTTTCTACAATAGCTCTGTAAGACAATATATTCTTCCCTGAGACAGGGTACCTACTTCTTCAACAGCTCCTCTAGTTAGTTATTTTACATATTCTGTTATCCTGACCTACAGGATATGCTTTGATGTTGCAAAATTCTTCTGAAAAGACTTGCTACAACTGAATACATTTCCCAAGATGAAGGCACTGTGGAGGCAGACTCCAAGATAACCCCCATTGATCCCTACTCCCTGTATCCCATCTTGTGGGATTCCTCTGGATCCCCCTGAGTGTGGATGGGAGCTGAGATTTTCTTCTAAGTCTACAAGAATATGGCAAAAGTGAGGGGATACCACTCCCATGATAACATCATATAAGAGTGTAATCTATCTTGCTAGGAGATGCCTTTGCTCAAAGACTCTCCCTTGTTTGCTTTGAGGATGCAAGTGGCCACGCTGGGAAGGTCTACATGGCAAGAACTGAGGATGGCCTCCAGGCAAAATCCAGGAAGAAACCGAGGCCCTCATTCCAATAATCCACAAGTAACTGAATGCTGTCAACACCACATGAGCTTAGAAGCAGATCCTTCCCCAGTTGAGCCTCCAATGAGATTGCAGCCCCAGCTGACACGTTTGTTGCACCCTTATAAGACCCTGAAGCAGAGAACCCAGCTAAACCATGTCCAGTCTCCTAACCCACAGAAAATGAGATAATAAATATGTGCCACTTTAAGCCTCTAAGTTTATGGTAATATTATTATGCAGCAATAAGTATCTAATACATCCATGACATTGACATATACAAAAAGGCACTAATCCGAGTTCTTCGAAGAGAGTAGCTTTCGAAACACAAAATTTCCTTCCAGATAAAATCATTCTAAAAGCAAACAGTGCAAAATCAGTTAGTGAGTCAAATAGGAAACCTGTTTGCCAGCACTTAAGGATCATGTACTCCCATCTACCATGCAGGAAATCATTTACCTGTTACGCTAAAAAATATAGCTCTGTCAGGAGGTAAGATAAACATCCACAGTAAGAAAAAACTATGCTATTTCTCTTACTGTACATAATTCTTACATTTCTTGCATAGAACAGGAAAATAATAAATAAAACTTTCTTTTGCTGGGAAAAAATGTCAACTTTTTATTTCTCTTAATTCCCTGTAGTCATTTAAGAATCGTTTGAGCCAAGTAAACCTTCAAACTGAAATAATGTAAAACATTTTAAGAGTCAATTTGTAGGTCAAGTAAGTATTCTGTGTCAATCTTGTAAATAAAAATATGGAAAAGTGGAACTAAAGGCAAAGTAACAACAAAATCTGCTGTTCCCAGGATCAGAATACGCTAAAAGAGAAAATTACAGTCAAACTTTTCCCCCACGCCACAGAGGATTTATCAATCACCTGGAACAAGTAGATAAAGGTTATTTTCCCACAGGCATAAAAATACACGTTAATAACTTTAAGAACAGCTTCACAACAATAGGTTTTTGCTATAGATTTCTCATAACTTAAGGCACTTCTCAAAAGCTAGGCTATAAACCCAACTACTTCAAATAGCAATGTAAATTTTTAAACAAATCAGATACTAGATTTCCAGAACAGAAATCTGTAAATAGAAACAAGTGGAGGATTATGTATCTGAGATAGGACATGCAGGAACAATGTATTACTACATAACCCAGGCAGTCTTCCTGGACATAAGAACTTGGTTTGCAAAGAGAGAGGGGAATAAGAGCAGGGTGGATGGCTTCATTGGCCTCAGACACAATGTCACTATTCTATGATGTGAATATTCATGTCCTTTGCTCTATTACAGGAACCAGTTGGAATGTTAAAGAAATAAACCATAACAAAAAGGATGCAAATCCATAACCTCTTACAAAAAGTGGATGGGATAATACTCTCAGATGGTAAAGGTTTGTTTTTCATTTCATTTATAATAAGCTTAGCTGGAAATGCTGGAAATAGGAATGAATGCATGGGTAACCTTGGTTTTTATACTTATTTCATTTATTCTCAGAGAAGAGAGACTCATGCATCTATCTAGAGTTTGTTTTTGACTTTACTCAGTAATTAATTTACACAGAGTAAAGCACTTACTCCTTTTAATTCATTCTCTGCCATTACCCTCAATTACTTACATCTCTATATCCATCTACCATATTCCCAGAAATGTCTCCTGCTACGTCTCTACAACCAGCTGGGCAGAATTTGCTGGAAAAAGAAAAATAAATAATTTATATTTTATTAAATTACACAACCAAAAAATATTAAACTGTACTTAAAGTTTTAAAGTACTTTCTGCCCTCCATATAATATCTTGCATTAATGGCAAATTAGAAACCTGATTTGTGAAAATACAGATTGATCTACAATGTTCATCTGAAGGCAACTTTTACACAATAATTTCTTGTTTTATATAAGGATTCATCATAAAGTCTATTAAACAATGAGCTTCCCTAATGCATTTTACTTGATTCTAAGACGTCCAATAAATATTTTTCAGAAACAGAAACATTTCTAAACATTATATATAGTATAATCTTGTTTCTATAAGAAATGTTTAAAATATGTAACAATTTTGTTTTCTATGGATAAAAAAGACAAGAATATCCCTAGATTCTCTCTGGCAGTAAGATTGTGAGGAACTTTCACTTTCCATGTTATATATACTGTAATATTGCCATTATATTAGTACAGTCTGATAGAAATATAATGGGAGCCACATATACAAATTTAAATATTCAAGTAGTCATATTTTTAAAAAGTAAAAAGAAACATGCAAAATTAATAATATATTCTATTTAATCCAGCATGTTCAAATTTTATCATTTCTACATGTAATAAACAGCAATAAACACCAGTAAGATATTTTCTCTTTTTTTGATTTAACTTCCAAAATCTGGGGTGCATTTTATACAACACACCTCAATTTGCACTCACCACAGTTCAAGAGTTCATTAGCTACCCGTGGCTAGTGGCTACCATATTAGATGGTCTGGTCCACATTAGTTATGAAATACTTTTGCAATCAGAAAAAAAGTATATATTTTAAAATTAGGATTCCGAGGCTGGCGCACTGGCCCACGCCTGTAATCTCAGCACTTTGGGAGGCCAAGGCGGGTGGATAACCTGAGGTCAGGAGTTCAAGACCAGACTGGCCAACATGGTGAAACCCCGTTTCTACTAAAAATACAGAAAAACTAGCCGGTGTGGTGGCAGATGCTTGTAATCCCAGCTGCTTGGGAGGCTGAGGCAGAAGAATCACTTGAACCTGGGAGGCGGAGTTTGCAGTGAGACCAGATCACACCACTGTACTCTAGCCTGGGGACCAAGAGCAAAACTCTGTCTCAAAAAAAAAAAAAAAAAAAAAAAAGGATTCAATTTACTTAACAGTCATTTTTCAAGAAACTTTCCAGAAATATGTCATAGCATGTGGTGCAGCCAAAGGGTGTCAGTGCTAGGAGCAGAGAGGCCCAGTCTCTGGCACTACCTAGCTAGCAGTGGGACCCTGACACTGCATATAATCTCTCTTAGATTGTTTCTTCATCTCTAGTCCCTTCAAGTGTCAACATATCAACAAGATATGAAGAAAGTTATAAACATCTATAAAAAACACACAAAAAGGAAGCCAAAGTATTATAAGAATGTTGTCAGCTTTGAAGATGCATGCCATGTGCCCTTACTTCTATATATATACCACTTTACATAATGTTTACTTGGTTTGTTTAAAAAGAGTGTACCAGCCCAAACAGATTCCAGAACAGAAGTTGTTTGTATTTCATTTCCTCTCAGTGTCCTCTTGCTGACTTGGCAAATTATATATGTAACAAGTAATTATCAAAACTATCCAAATAAATATTCCATAATTTTTTCCCATTGACCTTTGGAGTCCCTGCATTGCAGCAGTACTCATGGAATTAAGAAATGAAAATAGTGAGAATTCCCATTATAGGGTAACAATTCCCTAGAGCCAATTCCCTTAGAATCAGCTGTATTTCAGAATTCAGAATTTCTTGGCTTCTAGAAAAGTGAAACAGTTCTAATGATGTATATGATGTAATATGCTGGTGGGGTCTGCAGACATTAATAAAAAACATTAAAATACCTGTGTCAAATGCCTTAATAGTCATATTAAATAACATATGTAAAGATTAAATGGTCTCATGTTAACCTAGTCCAATTTGGCTGTCAAACTAATTTAAGGTCACAGTAATCAACAATCACCACCAAATGAGTCACAAAAGGCTTTCAAAACTTTCTATACTTCATAATTACACATGAGCGCTTGTGGACCTGTATTAGTCACCAGGCCTTTTCTTTAATCTAAATACTACAAAATGGCTGGGCTAAAGCTGAGATGTCTGGCACCATAATGCCACCTTGTAAGCTTGGATATATTCCCTTTCTTTAGGAGAACAGGAAATGACCATTTGATACCCAGAGGCCCTATCACCAGCTGGGACTGCAGAGGTAGAGCTAGAATAGATATTATTGGCATATGTGTATACTGGATGAACAGTAACTTTAAAAGCAACATTTAATTATTGCTCATTTTCATTATTCCCCCTATTAGACTTAATATTAGTTAACACTAGAGTTGTTTCTGCACATAAAATAATCTCATTCATTAGAATGTCCAAATGTCTGAGATAGGACTATGGGCTCTTAAGCCTGACTTCCTGGCTACACTTACGAGGTATGTAGCCCTCAGCAAGTCTTAATTGGTTTGTACTTTGTTTTTTAGGATGTAACAGAACCTTCCTTGCAGACATGTTGAAATGTTCACAAGAGCTACTTACTCTGTGCTAAGTGCAGAGAGCTATACTGGGCACTAGGAAAGCACTCTAGAGAGTCACAGGTGGGGGCCATGCTTCACACCTGTAATTCCAGCACTTTGGGAAGCTGAGTCCAGAAGTCAGAGATCAGCTTGGACAATATTGAAAGACACCCATTTCTTAAAAAATTTAAAAATCAGCCAGCTATGATGGTGCACACCTGTTGTCCCAGCCACTTGGGAGGCTGAGGCAGAAGCATACTTTGAGCCCTGGAGTTTGAGGCTGTAGGGAGCTATAATTGTACCACTGCACTCCAGCCTGGGCAAGAGAGCAAGACCCTGTCTTGGAAAAAAAAAAAAAAAAAGTCAAAGTTTTTGTTAGTGTTGTTGACAATGATCTCTAGACAGTAGTTCTCCACTGGGGGCGATTCTGCCCACCATGAGACATTTGGCAATGTCTGGAGACATTCTTGGTTATCACAACTAATATCTAGGACATAGAGGCCAGGGATGCTGCTAAATATCTAACAATGCGCAGGACAGCCCTGCAATATAAAGAATTATCTGACGCAAAATATCAACAGTGCCAAGGCTAAGAAATTCCGCTTTAGACTGTTTTACTTGATAGATAAGGAAATGTGCATCAAAGTGGCTAAGTAGTTTTTCAGGTTAAAGCTGGGTTGAGAATTTTCATCTTCTTATTTGCAGTAGGTTTTTCTCTAGTGGTAAAGACAAAATGCGCCTCCTCCCAAATGAAAGAATTGTAAAAGTCACTCCCAAATACCAGCCAGGAAAAAAAAAATACAGTCTAGACTCAGTAATGATTCCCTGGCCCTATAGTGGAACTCAGGGGTCAGCAAACTATGGCCTGTGGACCAAATCCACCCTACTGATGTTTTTGTAAATACAGTTTTACTGAAACACAGCATGTCTGTTAGTGAATACATTGTCTATGGCTGCTTTTTTTTTGCTATAACAGCAACAGAGATTATATGAATAAATGCAACAGAGATTGTATGGCCTGGAAAACCTGAAATATTTATTATCTACCCCTTGACAGAAAATGTTTGCTGACTTCCTGCTATATAAGAAACTATTTCAAATATTCCTCATTAGTTACAACATGAATGGTTAAAAAGAGCTTTAAGTACAAATGTATCTGGTTTAATGTGAAGGAAAACAAAATGTTCAGCAATACACAACTACGGCAACACAGTTAGGATACCTATATTTACCTGTATTCTGTCTTCAAATAATGGCTAGCTCGTTCCAAACACGTTATTAAATCTGTCATAAAGATAATTGCAATAGAATGAATAAAAACTAGGACACTCATGCTGCAAAGCTTTCTTTTAAAATAAAAGAGAGTTTTGAAAAAGCATTTATTCACTACATAGTTATCAGAATTTTCCTTTTAAAAATAAATACTGAGAATCACCATCTCCAGTATTTAATGAGTTCCTTTCATTTCTTTTTTCTGCCACCAATGATAGTTTTCCAACACAATCATCTAGTAAATGATAGCAGAATCTATAGTCAACAGGAAAAAAAACAACAACGCTCTTTAGTTGCTACCCACTATATGCCTACAAAGACCGTATGTATAATGTCCCCTGGCAGGAAGAAAACAATTTCAAAAGCCCAACATAGTTCATAGAGAAGGTTCCCACAAACATTTTAATTCAATAATTTAGCCGGTGGCATCTGGTGACAGAGAAGCAGACCTTTACCAAGAAAACCTATAGCATATAAGCTTTCATCAACCAGGACCAAGCATTTTAAAAAAGAAGGTGCTCTCTGGAGTAATTTACAGAACGAAACAAATATTCAGCAATAGAGGCTAAGATACAGTGGATCTCGATGCATTTAGATCAACATAGTATGGTTTCCAAAATATTCCACACTTACTGTAATAGTTCTTTGGGAGCAGTATATGGTAAATACTGGCCATGCAGGCATCTGCTGTGATTAGTCAGAGCTGATTGGCTAAGAGGAAAATGAATGGCACACCTCATTCCCAGAGCTCTTCTGCCAGAGAGGACTGACAGCAGAAACCTCTATGACTACAGGCAGACATGGTATGGGCTGCACAGTAATTACTCTGAAGTACAAGAGCCCAGGACAGGAGCCCATGCTTCTCTCTCTCACCAGTGTTCGTGTTTCCCTTCCCTTCTCTCCCATACAAGTTTCAGCTTTACAGTTATTACACTGTGTGACACTGACTTCCTCATCCTGCACACACTGTGCATGCCTCCTGTGCAGGTGTACTGGTGTGTGTTGGGGAGGGGCTCACTGGTGAAAAGGCTTGCCTCTGAGCTAGGAAGGAGGTTGGGGGAGGGCTCCAGAGAATAGTGAGGACAGAAGATCAGGAGGGGAACACAAAGGTGTGCTACGTAAGGTTTTTAGGAAAAATGAGATGAATTCTATCCCATATAAGTCAACTGATCAATCAAACATGCTAATAAGCTTGTCCAATCCATGCCCCTTGGGTCACATGCAGCCCAGGATGGCCTTGGATGCAGCCCAACACAAATTCCTAAAGTTTCTTAAAACATAATTATAAAATTTTTTGCAATTTTTTTTTTAGCTCATCAGCTATTGTTAGTGTATTTTATGTGTGGTCCCAAGACAATTCTTCTTCTTCTAATGTGGCCCAGGGAAGCCAAAAGATTGGACACCCCTGTGCTACAACATGATTCAGTTCAGACCTAACCATTTACAAAGATACAATGTTCCTCTTCTCCCTCATATCTTAATTCTGCATCCCAGACCACAATTATGTCCAGGGATGGTGATAAGTAGCAAGAGGAATTCTTACACAGATAAGGTTTAGACATATGTGTTGATTCTTCCGTTATACCTGGATGGTCGCTGCTCGCATAGGTGAGCAAAAAACCCCGGCCAGAAATGTGGGATCCACTCTCAAAGCGGACGGTGACTTCACTTGTGTTCAACAGGAGTTCTCTGGGAACAGTCATACTTCCACAGTATGGACCTAAAAACAAAGCACACTTGTGGCACATTTCAAAATTTATACCAGCACAAATGATTAGTATATGGCATTTTTTTTTCCTTTAAAGGCCAAATTTACTAGACAATACATATGTATGATTATAATCTTTACCAACTGAAATTTAGCTTGACGCCCGGACTCATAATTTCTGACTGATTGTGAACTAAGCCAAGGGGAAAGTGACTTACTCTAGACAAGCAATAGGCTGGAACTAGTTAACTGTGAGCAACCCAAGAGATAGGTTTTGGTTTTTGTAAAAAGACAAAGGTTAAACACATTAGGTAGTAAAGAAAATTTTATTACAAAAATGTTATTTTAGGGGCCTCCTAAATTTGCTCAAATAAACTAAAAAAAAATCATTTTTTTTCAGGGAAGTTTTAAAGTTAAAAGACTTGGCAAAGCATGGTAAGAATTTTATCAACATGCAGCATACACATTGATATTTCCTTTACAGTAACTTCTGGTTAACCCCCCCAATTCATTGTGATTTATAAAACGTATACAAAAGCAGAATAACTTCTAAAGCGTTTTGAAATATTATAGTACAAATTATACAATTAAGGGTATAACGTTTCTAAAATAAGTTTCTTGAAAAGCAATAGGAACTCAATGAACTTTCAAAGGGCAAAATTACACTTGGAGCTTAAAATAACAAAAACTCTTCCTAAGACTACGCAAACTAAAGTTCAGCTTTTAAATTGTCATTTTGAAAGTAACATATGTAGGACAATCTCTATGAAACAGGGATTAGCAAACAAACTTTGAAGAGAGGTATTATTTATTAACTTCTCTCAAAACAGTATGGAAATAGCGGCAACAACAATCATGATCAAGGAAGAAGAATAAAAGAAAAAGACAGCTCCAAGTCAATATGAATAAAACCTGGGTTATATTGACCAGAACCAATAGGGACAAAACTGCTTGATATGGTTTTGCTGTGTCCCCACCCAAATCTCATCTTGAATTCCCATGTGTTGTGGGAAGGACCTGGTGGGAGGTAATTGAATCATGGGGGAAGGTGTTTCACGTGCTGCTCTCACGTGCAAGCCCCAAGCTTTGGCAGCTTCCGTGTGGTGTTGAGCCTGTGGGTGCATGGAAATCAAGAATTGGGGTTTGGGAACCTCCACCTAGATTTCAGAAGACATATGGAAATGCCTGGATGCCCAGGCAGATGTTTGCTGCAGGGGCCCTCATACAGAACCTCTGCTTGGGTAGTGCAGAAGGGAAATGTGGGGTCAGAGCCCCCATACAGAGTACCTACTGGGGCACCATCCAGTGCAGCTGTGAGAAGAGGGCCACCAGACCCCAGAATGGTAGATCTATTGCACCGGAAAAAGCTGCAGACACTCAACACCAGCCTGTGAAAGCACTGGGGAGGGAGGCTGCACCCTGCAAAGCCACAAGGGCAGAGCTGCCCAAGCATGGGAACACCTCTTGCCTCAGCGTGACCTGCATGTGAGACGTGGAGTCAAAAGAGATCATTTTGGAGCTTTAAGATTTGACTGCCCCACTGAATTTCAGACTTGCATGGGGCCTGCAGCCCCTTTGTTTTGGCTAATTTATCCCATTTGGAATGGCTGTATTTACCTAATGCCAGTTCCCCCAATGTATCTAGGAAGTAACTAACTTGCTTTTGATTTTACAGGCTCATAGACAGAAGGGACTTGCCTTGTCTCAGATGAGATTTGGACTGCGGACTTTTGAGTTAATGCTGAAATGAGTTAAGACTTTGGGGGACTGTTGGGAAGGCATAATTGGTTCTGAAATATGAGGACATGAGTCTTAGGAGGGGCCAGGGTCAAAATGATATGGTTTGGGTGTCCCCACCCAAATCTCAACTTGAATTCCCACGTGTTGTGGGAGGGACTTGGCGGGAGGTAACTGAATCATGGAGGAAGGTCTTTCCCGTGCTGTTCTCACAATAGTGAATAAGTCTCATGAGATCTGATGGTTTTTAAAAAAGGAGTTCCTCTGCACAAGCTCTTTTCTCTTGTCTGCCACCAGGTGAGATGTGCCTTTTGCCTTCCACCATGATTTGAGGCTTCCCCAGCCACGTGGAACTGTAAGTTCAATTAAACCTTTCTTTTGTAAATTGCCCAGTCTCAAGTATGTCTTTATCAGCAGCATGAAAATGGACTAATACACTTGCCAAAGAGTCAGAAGATCATTACACAACTAAGCATTGCCCTCCTGGTATCCAATTTCTCTCTGTTCCAAGTTTCACATTCTGAAGATGTGATAGAATAAGAAAGAAACGCTATATCCTTGACCTCACATGCCAAATTTCTAGCATTTCCTATTACTAAATTATAGTGAAATCTAAATAAAAACGTTCACTTCCCTTTAGAAGCACTCATCATATCTAATTACTTACATGAGTTAATACTTTCCAATTACTTAGAATAGTACCTAGCACATAGTAAGAGTTATATAAGTGCTTATTAAATAAATGAATATATTAAAAAATAAGTAATACCTATTTTCTCTTTAGACTATGTTCCATAGTGCAAGGAACTTTTATATCCATCCCTTTATCTCCAACAGACTGTACAGTACCTGGCAGGTGACAGCCTCCCAAAAACTGTTTGAATTGAATAGAAATGCTCTTTTTACAACAGTTTCTAAAAGCCAAATTCAACTAAGAGATTCGTAAAATATTTTTAATCTTGTCACTTTGAAATACTATGCAGAAGTCAGGAAGAGAAGTGTAAAGAAGCAAGAAAAAAAATTCGTGTAATGAATAATATGGATTTTTATAAACTTTAGTCTTGCTCACAAGCACAGCAGATAGGCAATTCAGACTAAATAAGTAGAATGATAAGCATTTTTGCAAAGTTAAGGTGAGTCAGACAGCTATACTTGACTTTTCCAACTTACTCTGTTTGTTTTAGATATGTTTGAAATTCCTCTGTTCTTTGCACAGATATGAGGGGTGAAGATACTTGCTTTGTAAACCTAAGGATGAATATTATGAAGTAACTGTAACTTGTTGCTTTTAATAAGTTACAATATTTTCAAATCACATTTTTTATATTAACCCACTAATACACCCCTCCCCAAATGGTGATGATGATAGTAATCTCTCCTTACATTTCTATAGCATTCCAATGAGTTCTAATGAAAATTGTAGGTGGCCAGGTACGGTGGCTCATGCCTGTAATCCCAGCACTCTGGGAGGCCAAGGTGGGCGGAGTCAGGAGGTCAGGAGTTCAAGAACAGCCTGGTTAACATGGTGAAACCCCATCTTTACTAAAAATACAAAAAAATATTAGCCAAGCATGGTGGTGGGTGCCTGTAATCCCAGCTACTCTGGAGGCTGAAGCAGGAGAATTGCTTGAAACTGGGGGATGGAGGTTGCAGTGAGCCACAATCCCACCACTGCAGTCTAGTTTGGGTGACAGAGCAAGACTGCATCTCAAAAAAAAAAAAAACCCCACAAAACACAAACTGTAAGGTAAGCAAGTCTAAATTGATTATCAGCGAGAACTTGTTTAGATTTTTTTTTTTTTTTTTAGATTTCAGGAAACAGTTGAAAGGAAAAGTTGCAAAAAGTATACATATTTTACACAAATAAGAGTGTATACCACCATACTAAGTTGTGCAATATATATGATTTCCTAGACCAAAAACATATAAATATAGTAGAACTCTAATTTGGTTTCATCCTCCCAGTTATGATAAGCATGTAAATATTTCTGGAAGCCGATCAAAGAAGGAAAATGTAAACACATACCCCTTTAATTACCCTTACCACACAGACATCAATCCCTTTCATATTTTTATTACTGTGCTGCAAAATTGTAACTACATTCTAGAGGGGGTAGGAGATACCCTCTCTGTATAAATATCATCGAGAGGATATTTGTTTTTCTTTTTTTTTTTTTTTTTTTTGAGACAGGGTCTTTCTCCTGTCACCCAGGTTGGAGTGCAGTGGCGTGATCACGGCTCCTCCTGGGCTCAAACAATCCTTCCACCTCAGCCTTCCAAGAAGTTGGATTACAGGTGTGTGCCACCACGTCCAGCTAATTTTTTGATTTTTTGTAGAGATGAGGTCTCACTATGTTGCCCGGGCTGGTCTCAAGTTCCTGGCCTTAAGCAATCCTCCCGTCTCAGCCTCCTCAAAGTGCTGGGAGTATAGACATGGGACACAGTGCCTGGCCTGAAGAGTTATTTTGACCATTTCATCATGATTACAAACATCAAAATAGTGAGTTTTAATTCAGGGTGGGGGACAGGAGTTGAATACTGGCTGTAGTATTGCCTAGGGCAAAACATCCAAATTATTGCCTGCCTCAAGGTCTGACAGATGAAAATTCCTTTTCATAGACTAGAAGTTAACAATTACATTCCTAGAGTTAAAAGGCAAGAGAGAAAAATGGAAAAATATGGTAGCAGTGAGGGGAAAAATAATTAATGGGAAACCACGGAATGATCCTGGGAGTCTGTCCTAAGCAATGTCCTCAGTGTTCCGCCAGACTCCTTTAAGGATTCTCTCTCGTCTTCTGAAAAGAAAATCTTTCTCCACTCACCCCTGCCCACGCGATATACTTCACTGTTGGTCCTCTCCAAAGGTCTCCTGACTTTTAAAAAGGATCTACACCTATATTTAAATATTTACAAAGACAGTTTCATTGGAAATCCACATGAGAGCTCGGTGACTTCTAACTTTGATTGTGGTTATATTCTTGGGCTCAGGCAGTGTTTAGATTGGCAAACGTACTTCAGTTCAGTCAGACTGAAATCCAACCCCTCCCTAAAAATAGGACGCACAATTTTGCATGGATGTTTGCTTCAGAACCAGCAGTGCTATGTGTTTTATAGCACTTGGACTTGCCATCTAACTTCCTACCTTCTCTCACTTCTATCTATCTGTCTGCATGGCAGGTTCCATCTTACTTTGCAGTCACAAATTCCCATCACACTGGGGCACAGCAGTTAATCAAGTAGGCAGAAAAATCAGGAAAAAAGAAAAACTTTTATCTTTTGTGGAATGTAACTGGCGGCGCTATATTGTGGGAAGAACTATCAGAGATACCAAATGGAACAGCCCTGTGGCATTTGGCACCGGACATGAGACTTCAGCAGACAATGGGCTGATTCCTTGGACAAAGGGAATAAAGGGCCAGGAACTATAGGAATTGCCTTCTTTGAGCACAGTAGGCCAGTTCCTCTCAGCACATTCCCTGTTTGGGGCTACTATTTCATTAGCAGCTGCAAGGGAAACCCTTTATCTTTCCATGTGTGAATAAAAGAAAGCTGTCCTACAAGGAAGAATAAACTGTCTGCTACAAGCCAAGTCTGAAATCCTCTTGATTCTCTGGCAATCGGACAGTCTGTACAACAATGTATAGTACTCCTCTATTCTCCTGGACTGTGTGCCTAAAACTCTGGACATTACAAGGCAATGATGGTATGGTTAAAAACTGTTCCAAGTCACTTCAGATGAGTATAAGGCTTTTATCTTAAAACTGATAAAACTAAATTACTGTTTTATCTATAGAAGAGACATGTTTAAAGAACAGTATGTATGCCATTAGAGAAATAAATAAACCTCTTTCTCTTAGTAGTATTATTTCTGATTTTTTTTTTTAAACCACCATACTGTCAGTGGTAAAAACCACTGAGAGAGCAAATAAAAACCTACTCCTGAAAGATCTGTCATAAATCAACACCACCACCACCACAAAACCTCCAGAAAACCCTCGTTAACATTCTGGAGCATCATCTGACGCACACAATTCTTTCTTACGACAGATAAGAACATGCTTGATTGACCTAAGTGACCCTCCCTGGTAGTACATGTGGGTGGAGTCAGCCACGTGGAATATTTGGCAGCCAGGAAAGTGGTATTCCTCGTGGCCCAGATCTGTGCTCAGAGGCGTGCTGATAAAACAGTCTCCAGAAATGCTGAAGCTGCAAACGCCACTAGATTTGTGTCCATTTTCGATGTGTTTCTCTGACGCCGTCAAATCGCGGATTTGTCCTTGCTTGCTAATTGCAGTAGGGTCATTGTACAAAATTACAGAATTGTCAAGGCCATTTTCTTTGAAAAGGAGAGAAATTAGCATAAAAAAGGGATATTCCTGGACTGTGCCATTAAAACCATAGTCACGTAACAGTAAGTGGTATCCCTGGAGAATTTTGGTCTCTCATTCCCACACAAAAATCAGTGACAGATGATAAATGAACCACGCGGCTTCTGAGACAAAGGTGCGGCTTTCCTTGGGGCTACAGGACCCAGGTCAAGAAGTGTGTCAACGCAGGGAGTTCACTACCCACTTAAGCCATTACTTCTCTCCCAATGAAAGATGGCAATTACTGAAACTGAATCACAGTGAGTCTCCAGGGAAGTATTTATGGGGAAAGAGGAGGAGGAACCCAATAGTTTTTTCTCCTTGAGGCTTATGGTTGTGTTAAAAAATACCTAGAGTAAAGCATTCTGGTTGATATAACGTTTTATATGTTCAAGATTCTTTCTGAATTCTATCTTGGCATAAAAGGCAAAACAAAACAAAGAAAAAGCAGTCCCTCTCAATAATTTCCACCAAAGTAGCCTCAACCATAGAGGAGGACGCACTTCTAGGGTGTTTGCAGCCCAAAACAACTCTCTGTGAGCTGGAAATTTCTTTGAAGTCTATTTGTTTTATCTTTAAAAGCCATAAACATTTTTCATTCTACTTCATAATATGTCTCAGAGACATATAAACCATTTGTAAAACCGAGACTGTCAATCTTGGGCTTTTCCCTCCTTGGGATTTAAAAAACTTCAACAGATAAGATGTAATGAGTCGATCTTACTGCAATATGTCAGACAGGTATCATTCTAAAAAATGGCATGCAGAAACCTGTTGTGATTAGGAGTCTAAACACTTAGTATTATTTCCAACTATTCCTATTTCTCTCATTGCTAGTGTACCACAAACATTAACAGCTGACTTCACATCATTGTACTTGTAAGTCACTGACAAAGCTTAAAAAAATAGTGATTGGAAGTGGAAGTACAGAAAATGGAGGAGAACAGTTTTTGAACTTCCTGGTACAAATCATGATGCAGAACACAACCAATTTAACTGACTACAATTAGGATCCTATAGTAAAGAGTTTCTTTCTGTCACTGCCACCATGCCTCCTCTTAGCATTTTGACTAAGAAACATTTTTTGAACTTTAAACTTATACTGGAACTCTATGTAAGTGATTTCTCAGACTCCCACTTTATTCTCTGGATACTCCTGTGGGGAGGCCTGGAGAAGTTTCCATTTCTTCCAGCAAGTGACGAACAAGAACTACAACTCAGGTCTTCTTAGGCACAAGCCGCAGATCGGATGGCTTTCAACACAAACACTGGGCCGGGCGCGGTGGCTCAAGCCTGTAATCCCAGCACTTTGGGAGGCCGAGACAGGCGGATCATGAGGTCAGGGGATCGAGACCATCCTGGCTAACACGGTGAAACCCTCTCTCTACTAAAAGAAATACAAAAAACCAGCCGGGCGAGGTGGCGGGCGCCTGTAGTCCCAGCTACTCGGGAGGCTGAGGCAGGAGAATGGCATAAACCCGGGAGGCGGAGCTTGCAGTGAGCTGAGATCCGGCCACCGCACTCCAGCCTGGGCGAGAGAGCGAGACTCCGTCTCAATTAAAAAAAAAAAAAAAAAAAAAAAAAAGCCAAAAAACACAAACACTGAATCGGGTGGTGCAGTGCTTAAGAGCAGGGCCTCTGGGCATTTGAGCAGACTTGAATCCCAGGTCCCACTAAGTGATCTTATAAGCATGTTAGTTGGCCTTTTTTGAGCTTCAGTTTCCTTATGTGTAAAGGTTGGCAACAGGACCTGTCGCACAGGGCTGTTATAAGGGTTAAATGAGTTAGTAACACTAAGGTACTAAGCCCAGTGCATTGCACATAGTTGAATGCTCACTCACAGGCACCTTCCATATCATTACCTGGTCTTTTCCGCATAATAAGCATAGTTTTAAAATTTTATGTAAACCAAAGCTTTCTTTAAATGCAGAGGGAATGTTTATAGAGGAATTTTAGTGTAAATTTCCCTACAGTGTGAATACTGACACTCCAATTTATCTTTTGTAAAAACCCAGATTTTTAAATATGTTTGCCAAAATCAAGCTACTTATAATCTCAGTCCTTGAACACTGACTGAGCAACTGCAATTGTAAGACTATGATAAATAATAGGTGAATAAAACAGGATGAATAAAATGTAATTCCTGGCTCAGGGCACCCTATATCTGACAGAGAAGCTACAATAATTATCCCAACCCGAAACTGATGCTCTACTGAAACTTTAGAAAGAGAACATGAGAACAGAAAAGGGACAAACTGATGAACATCAGAAAAGGTTCTAAGGCAGACAGCTCTGAATTTGAAACTTGAAGGGTATACTTTTACATGTGTGTGTGGGTGTGTGTGCGGGGGGGTGTGTGTATTAGAAGGGACAGAAAAAGCAGGAAAAGAAGAAAAAGAGGGGGACATGGAAGGAATAACATCAACGACTGTAAAAATGTACTAGGCCATGAAACTGTATGATGCATTTGGGAAACGGCATGGAGATGAAGGACTCAGAAATGAGGCTAGAAATGAGAGTGAAGAAGAAAGCAAGACAATGCGTCAACGCTAAGCTAGCAAGTTTCTACAGACGGTGGGGCACAATTAACAATTTTTGAAATAAGGAAAGAAATTATTGCAACTGTGTTTAATTACACAACATTAAATGGCCCAGAAGGAATTGAGACTGGTGAAAGCAGAGAGGAGAAAAATCAAGAGGTCCTTCAATGAGAAAAAGATGCAAAGACATATACTGGCAGTGGCAGTGAAGTAAATAAAATAGCCAAACTGAATATACTGTTGCTTGGAGAATATGTGTTCTCTGTTCATCTCATGAGACTGTAGAAAATCTGTTTATGGAGCTAGTTCTGGCTCAGTGAACCCTTGCCACCAGCTTGGCATGATTTGGGCAAACTCTTGGATTACCAGGAATCCACCAGGAGGAGTAGGGTAGGGTGTGCTGCTGGAGCTCAGCCTCTATTTTGTGAACAGAGTGCTCAGGGTATTATGAGGGGAGCAAGGGGCATCTTAGACAAACAATAAACAGTATGCAAGACAACTAAGGAGGAGGAAGAAGAGGGGGCTGGGAAGAGGGAGAGGAAGAGTAAAGTAGAGGGGCAGAGGATAGGGGAGGAGGAGGAGGAATAATAATGCCTAACATTTACTAAGTGCTTACTATGTACCAGGTATCGTTCTTTAAAGTCATATATAAGTATGCCAGTCAACTATGTGTGGTAGATACTATTATTTTGCCCATTTTATTTTGAGACAGTGTCTCCGTCTGTCACTCAGGTTGGAGTGTAGTGGCACGATCATGGCTCACTGTAGCCTGGATCGCCTGAATTCAAGTGATCCTCTTGCCTCAACCTCCCAAGTAGCTGGGACTACGGGCATGCACCACCATGCCTAGCTAATCTTTGTATTTTTCGTAGAGACAGGGGATTGCCATGTTGTCCAGCCTAGCCTCAAACTCCTAAGCTCAAGTGATTCGTCCGCCTCAGCCTCTCAAAGTGCTGAGATTACAGGCATGAGACGTCGCACCTGGCCTGCTCATTTTAAATATGTGGGAATAGAGACACAGAAAGGTTAAATAATTTGCTCAAGGTCAAGCAATTTAGAAACAAGCAGTAAAGGCCAGGCGTGGTGGCTCACACCTGTGAGTAGGCAGGAATTTGAGGCAAGGGACTCCAATTACAGAGTTTGTGCTCTTAAACACAAGTGTAATATCGAGGCAGCAACAAAAATTTCAATCCATTTTCAAGGCCAGCCTGGTTTTATTGATCCACACTGATCCAGGTGGGAAAGTCTAGAGTCTCCATCAGAACAAGCTCCTTTGAGACCCTGAGATGCCTATGAAGACTGGCCAGTGTCTGGTTCCTGCCAAGACTGCTCCAACAGCTCTTCAGGCAGTCCCCGAACCACCCCAAACTCCATCCAGTGTGGAGGTCACCTTTCAGGGGGAAACTCAGACTCAACCTTCTTGAAAGATCAGGAAAACAGAAATGACCTCCTCTGAGGTCCCTACCGGCAGTGGGGGCAAAAACAAACCTCTGAGCGAATATTCCAGTCTAAGTCCATTCTAGTCAGTAAGACTAGAAATGGAATTTACCCAGAGGGGAAGTCAAGGTTACAAGCTCACTAAAGGGCTGTAAAATTAAGAGTAGTATCTTCAGTATGAATGCAAAGCCTTCCCTCTTCAGTCTTCTAAATAAATACAACATTATATATTTAATATTTTAAATCTGTGTATATTAGTGTGACACAACGCCTGAATCAGCAGCTATTTTTCCTCAAAGTTTAAGATATTTCAGTGTTTTATATAACTAACCTTCTGTTATTTTACCACATATATGTAAAATGAGGAAGGGGGGAACTGAGAACAGGACCAAGGCAGTCATCTTAAATGTCTTATACAATATGTTTAAATTTAAAGAGATGTTCTTTAATAAACTACTTGTCTGAATCTTCAAATTCCAGGTTTCAAAGTGTGTTCAATCCTAGAACAGCCTGGGTAGGCTACCTTAATCAACTTTCTATTATCTTATGTGCCCAGATTTCTCCAAAATTGTCTTCTACGAAAAGGCAACACCTTATATTTGAGTCCTTTCAAAGTTTCATATTACATGGGCCTCTTTGAAGAACAAAGAACTCCTCCAGGAAGACACTTCAGGTTGAAATAACCTAAAAATCAATGCAGTTTTGATTGAAAAAAGAAGAGTCATTTAATCAAATAGTCAAGAGGGAAGCAAAGAAATTTAATGCAGATTTAGTTCTCATTCTTGAAGGGACACATGACCTCATAATTTCTAATGTTAGAAACTGTCATAAGCAAGCCTTTTAAAGATTTCTTTAAAAAGTAGTAGTATTATGTCTGCCCAGAATACATAATCTGAATTCAATCACGAGGAAACATCAAACCAACTGAACTGACAGACATTCTGTAAAATAACTGGTCAGTATTCTCAAAAGATAAAGGAAGACTGAGAAGTCAGGACAAGTAACTGCTTTATGATCCTGAATTGGACCACAGACTGGAAAACGGATATTAGCATTTTTTCAAAGGGAGTCTCAGTTACTTTGGTCTGTTAAACAAAAACCTAGAATTCCCCTAGCTATAGTGAAAATGATGTCTACTAAGAAAAGCATGATACTTCTTAAAGATTTTTTTGTTTTGTTTTGGCCAGCATAATATTAATAGCACACATATCTTAGTGTCTTAATTCAGTCATAGGCATACAAGTACATTCTTCTAATGGATTCTTGAATCTGAAAGATCAGCCGTAATCATATGACAAACAGAAGAAGAATAATCCCATTTTGTCTGTATTAGGAAACAGTGAGATCAAGTGCATATTTTGCTAGATTACTGTGAAAGTTGTTGTGGGTGTTTACACTTGTTTACAACGCATTTTTGCTAGCAAGAATGTGAATTATCAAAATACCCAAAGTATATAAACCAAATATTTAAAACAAAATTGACATGGTGGGGAACCATTAAACATTAACTGCATAATGATGAACACTATACAACTTTAGCATATTCACAATGGTTAGTGTCATCACAAGTATGTCCACTCTTGGCAGAGCTTGCAAACATTAATGCCAGGAAACATTATTCTTTTTCAAAACACTTACTCCACATTCAAATTCTGATAGTTTTAAGTTTTAAAATCCTTTGGCAGTGGGTTTTAACAATTAGTTGGTTAATAAAAAATATCAGGCAGGATAAACTCAAACGATGCTGCTGTTTCTGCCACACATATAATCATTAGAAGCCATCATATTTTGGAATTAAAGGTGGTATTCCATAACACGCCTTCTCTCCCTGCCGAATTTCAGCAGGCATTCCCCTCTCTCACTGGTTCAGGCAATATAGCTCTAGATCCTTGGGAGTCTGCAAGGGCACTAGGGCCCTGCTTCCGCAGCCATGCCAGATCCTGTGGCCACATCAGCTTGCAGAGGTGCCTCCCACCCTTCCACGCTTCCAGGAAGCTGGGCAACAGCTGCACAGGAATGTCCACTCTCTGAGCGCCAGCCACTGAAAGACAAAGCACTTCTGTCTCCTCCTCCTTCTGCATTCCTGGAGGATGTTCAAACAGACCAGGGGTTTATTTAACTAAGTTAAAATACAGGTCGGGTTAGTGTTTTTGGTCACCGGAAATCTTTAAAGTAGCCACAAAAGAGAGAAATTCTGAGCATCATTACATAGTTTATCTTAAGCACATCCTCAATCAAAAATACTACTGACTTCTTGTGTTTTAGACGAAATTGCCGCATAGTGTAATAATGGGCTAGTCCACCCGGGAAGGATGATAGTGCAATGTGGTTTTTGGTGATGGTGAAACCAGGAGACAACAGCAGTGGGAGTAGGTGTCTTGCAGCCACAGAGACACAGATATAAATCTCTCTTTCACCCCAGTTGTACACTCTTGGGATCTTGGGCATGTTAACCTAATCACACTGTGCCTCAGTTTCCCTATCTGTGGAAGGCATTGATTATTTACCTTGGAAGGTGGATTAGGGGATTCTAGACAATATATGTAAGAGCCAAGCAGGTACCTGGCATACAATAGGCACTGAATATATTTATTTCTATAATGAGTATACATTTTATTTCCAAAAGACAAACATTCAATTTATACAGAAAAAAATTCAAGGAGAAAAATTACTTGGCTTTATTGCTATGAATGAATTGCAATTCACTATTCATTTTCTAGTGACGCATCTAAGCTTGAAAGCTCAAGAATCTAGAAATGAGGAGGCAGATCATGATCACCTTGCAAGCTAGCTTGAGATATGTAGTTAATTCCATTATTTTCTGTCTTTTTTCTCTTATAATAGAGAGATGGGGGTCTCACCATGTTACCCAGGCTAGATTGCTTGAACTCCTGAGCTCAAGCGATCATTCCTCCTAGGCCTCCCAGTGTTAGGATTACAGGCATAAGCCACCGCCCCTGACCTTTTCTGCCTTTGTGTATATTTATGAATATACCTCAAAGATGATGGAGGAAACTCCCTGGTGTGGGAAAGCCACATCCATTCTCCACATCCTGCTTTGGGAGGATTTGCTTCCCTTAGTTGCTCTCACTTCAGCCTCTGACGTGACAGTCTTATGCAACAGAATGATTCCTCCACTGTTATGTCAGCAGGTGGAATGAAATGCTCATCTTCCAGGCAAGGCAGATGCTTCCCCAAAGAGACCCGTGTGGAAAAGCTGCTTCCGGCCCTGCAGCACTTTGCATCACTTTTCACACTGCATCTCTGACACTCACCCCCTCCTCAAAATCTGAAAGAAACCTCCTGGCTATTGAGGGACTCCCTGACAAATGCCTCCATAAGTTAACACACATTAGATTATCAGAGGTAATGGAACAGTAAGTGTTCCCAGGGGCCTTCAGCATCCCTGGAAGTGTCATCCTGCCCATTTGAGTCAAACTACAGTTAAAAAGTTACCAACAATTATATGGAAATTACCATCTTGACTCTGTCGGAGTAACTCAACCATCATTAAACAGACAATGTTCCTAGGGATTAAAAAACGATCTTAGATCTTTTTATCCCATGGGAGCTGGTTTAGATCTCTGAATCGTCACAAGGCTTGTCTGGGCTTCTGAACTGTAGGAAGAGGCAGCAGGAGTGAGGAAGCAACTCTGAGTGCAAAGGTCAAGACAGGTGAGAAAGCTGTGAGTGTTTGAGAAATTATCAGTAGAGCTAGCAGGCAGACAGGATTTTACCTAAAACGTGTATCATTTTTAAAGTTGTGTGCACAGAGAATTTCACAAAATCTCTATACTCAAAAGAATGTATGTAAGATTTTGTTATCGTTTTCAAACTGCCCAATTTCCTTGGGCTTAGGATCAAAGGGTCATTGTGACTGCGATTTCAGGTTCCAGAGGGCTAACAGCACATCTCACAGCACAAAACACTAAATTTCAAAGGCTACTCAGGAAACTGAGCTTTGCACTTGCCGTTTTCTTCCCCAGAAACTCTGAACCCAGTCATACCTAAACAGTCCATTCCCTTACCTCGTTTTGGGTCTCTGCTCAAATGTCCACTTACTGATGATGCCTCCCTACCATCCCACTGGAAGTGGCACAAAAACAAAGGCAGGCTCTACATCACCTTTGGATGCCTTAGTTTTCGTTATTCCTTTTCTTTCTCACCATCTCTCATACTACAGATATATTTGCTTATTTTCTACCTTCCTCTCCCCGCAGATGCAAGTTTCATAAAGGAATTTTGTTTTTTCACTGTTACATTCCAGTTCCTGACAGAGTACCCGAAACATAGTCACTCTTCTATTCAATAAATATTTGTCAAATGAATAATGAACTGTAGATGGTTTACCAAATGTCACGTATCTCCAATTCTCTCCCCAGCAGCACTGACACTCACTCAAAGGTTCTGAGACACACACAAGGTTCACATCTCCTTAGATTTCTTTTGCTGTTTCAGCTTAGGAAGTAAATGTATTCTTCTAAGTTCCCCCCAAGAGCTTACACAAGCAAGTTTCTCTTCTAATCTTCTCGGGATATACTGTTCATTAACAAACCACTTGCCCTTCTCTGCAAATATCGAAAATTTTGATGCTCAGAGAAACCCCGGTCTCTTTTCTTACCATATTGATCTGAAGAGCTGGTGAAGAGAAGATAGTCAGAAGCACAGGTCTGGGATTCGATATCCAAATCTCCCAACCTCAGAATCAGTCTTTTCCCCTTTGGTACTGTAATTGTCTTTTCGCAAACAGTGTGATTGGGGTAGGTCCCGGGATAATTCTTAGATGTCATTGTACCACTATCCTGATAAGTCACTAGGTGTCCACAGCCATCACCTGGTAAAGAAAAAAAGGCGGGGGGGAATAAAAGAAGAAAAGGTAATTAATTCTTACTGAGGACTGAGAGTCCAATACAATCTCCAAGCTACGTATTTTATTGTTTTGGGGGAGAAGGAAAACCAAAAAACAAAAAAGAAGATTGAATTATTAAACAATATCTATTGTTATTTCATCTCTTGTTTTCCAGTTTTATCTTCTTGTTGATCAAAATGTTTCACATATTAGAATGGAAAGCCCTTAGGAAACAAATCATTTAATCATTATTTTTTTCTAATAATCTATTCACCCATCCAAACTTGCTCAGCAGGCCTTGCATGCATTTGCCAAGCCACTCCCAAAGTCGATGTCATATAATAATTCACAATGGAGAAAAAATATTATTCACTGTAGAAGGTGGTTGTGCTGATTAAATGAGATAAAGTACAGAAAATGCTCCTGTCAGAATCTGAGGCTTAAGCTGACATAATTCGGTTTAGCTGCAAGTTATTTAGCTGGGGACTGGGCCTAATAATCATTTTAAATGTATGTCGTAGTTAATGACAGTCACAGATTCTAAGGTTCCTCATAGACTTGGGATGTACAATCAGAAAATGTCAAGGATCTACTCTGTTGAGTGCTTTTCATAACCAGACATGGTGTTAAAAGCTGGGAACACAAAAGCAGCACTTGTTACCTCATAGAACTCAGAGTAAAATGGCAAATAGTCACACATTCAGATAACTATAATTCTAGGTGCTATGTGTTATATACATCAGGGGTCTAAACAAAATGCAAAGGAGAGAGGCAAGAAAGAATGTTTCAGCAAATTACCAGCATTTCATCAAAACAAGAAATTATCTGAAGACTTTTCTGAATAGGGAAGTTCACCTATTAACCTACAAGTTGTTCTAGTTGATTAAAGTGACCAAGTCGATCACACAACTATCTAAGGACACGCACAACTAGATGGGCTGCAAGGAGAATGAGCATACGCTGCATTTAGGTTGCAAAATGCCTGTGGTTAGTATAGCTTCATGTTTCAAAGCAAAAATTTCTGGTCTCAGCTGGAGGGAGAGAGGCAGAAAGCTGCTGAAGTAGGAACTCTCAAAGGTAGTAAAATAAGACCTCTCCGTCCCAAAGTCTCTGAAGGAGAAGCCTCAACTTGGGTATACTGGGAATCTGAGGACTTCAAAGCAGCCTTCTTCCCTCTCAGCATCTTCCCCAGTTAGAGTTGGATTCACCTGGAGTCTTCCTTTATTCCACTTCCTTCTTGCCTTGAGGTGTCGGGGCCAAATGGTAATAGAGGTTTATCAAAAAAAAAAAAAAAAAAAAAATTAACAACTCCAGAATCTACGTCATCTCAACAGCCAAGGCCTAGGGAAAGGATCTACCCATTATCCAGAAACTCCCACAAGATTCCTGGCAGCCCCTGAAAGGGGGCTGAATTGGGGAAGTAGAGTTGGCTTTAATGGACCAATGGGTTAAGGAGTGCCGGGGGGGAAATTTAGACAGCCAAGATAAAACTACTATGAAGCCCTGAGATCTAGGCAGAATTAGTGAAATTTACATAGTAGGCAACAAGGACACATAGAATTTTTGGAGTAGGAAGATAACAAAAGAGGTATTAGAAAAAGATGATCAACCTGGCTGGACAATGCTACAGGAACTACAATGGGGACAGAATCTGGATGAGCAGTAGGCGGGCTAGCAACGGGGGTGGCTGGAACAGGAAGGAAGGGAACAGAAGACAGGGAAATTCTTGAGACAAAATCAACAGACTCAGGTTTTGGGGAATTATAGTGGGAAGGACAAGAGAAGAAAAAACACCAAGGCCTTGTTCAGTTCAGAAATGATTGGAACACTGAGGCCAATATAAACAGCAAAAAGAGTCCAGAGAAGGAGCAGGTTTAGGGATAAAGGTTGTAAGTCTGGTTAAGTTTGAGGTGACAGCTAAATTCCTTGGGCTCCCTGGCAGTTGGTAAACATAAAATTGCCAAGAATTAAATGAAAATGATACTAGAGAGAAGCATACTGTGCAGGAGCACACAGTGCACAGGGCTTTGATTTAAAATCTGAATTATTTGTTGGCTTTAAAGGGCTTTAATAAAAAATACAATTTATAGTTTCTCTTTAAAACTGAAGGACAAACTGTGAGTGGTGGCTCATGCCTGTAATCCCAGCATTTTGGGAGGCCAAGGTGGGCGAATCACCGGAAGTCAGGAGTTCGAAACCAGCCTGGCCAACGTGGTGAAACCCTGTGTCTACTAAAAATACAAAAATTAGCCAGGCGTGGTAGTGCGAGCCTGTAATCTCAGCTACTTGGGAAGCTGAGGCTGGAGAATCGCTTGAACCCAGGAGGCAGAGGTTGCAGTGAGCTGAGATCATGCCACTGCACTCCAGCCTGGGTGACAGAGTGGGATTCCATCTCAACAACAACAACAACAAAAACTGAAAGACGTGGCAACCACATGATCGGGCATTCTCACAGGGCTAGTGATACAGTGGCTGTCCCTTAAAAGAAGCCAAACACCTTAGTTCTTCACCAGGTCCTTGTTACTTCTATTACCTGCCCTACCTTTGTAAGCATGTATTTTGGGCACCCCCATAAAGCAATCCTAGGGTAATTAGTACAAACAAATATGCATCTAAATATAAACACAACACAACCTCTCCAGGCCACCAAGAAATCTCTTGGTCAAATATTTAAATGTCACTTTTCTTAGGACTATGAGATTCTCCGCTCATAAAAGAAGAGAAAAACTTTTTTTCCCAGAAAACACAGTTAAATAAAATAAGGAGCAATTATATGAATCAACCTACATGTGACTATCATATTCTAAATTTTATTTTTTTAAAGTAACGTGTCAGCAAAGGAAAATCTTAGGGTGTCACTTTTTTCTTTGAGATGGAGTCTCGCTCTGTCGCCCAGGCTGGAGCACAGTGGCAGGATCTCAGCTCACTGCAACCTCTGCCTCCTGGGTTCAAGCCATTCTCCTGCCTCAGCCTCCTGAGTAGCTGGGATTACAGGCGCCCGCCACCACGCCGGACTAATTTTTTGTATTTTTAGTAGAGACGGGGTTTCACTGTGTTAGCCAGGATGGTCTCGATCTCCTGACCTCGTGATCCGCCCACCTCGGCCTCCCAAAGTGCTGGGATTACAGGTGTGAGCCACTGCACCCGGCCAGGGTATCACTTTTATTCAGCCCTGTAATTATATTTCTCTTCCACCACTTCCACTCTAAGGCCCAAGAGGAAACTTCTTTACCCAGCAATGCTGGCACAATGCAGGCAAGTTCAAATCGCCAACATTTCCATCGTTACTTTGCCTGGGGATCTGTACTTCTTTGGGAAAATGTCTCTCTTCCATTAACTATCAGAACAAAACCCCATGAGTCTTTGTTCTGCCAAAGACCTGAATCGCAAAATAAGTGCTGAGTCCTAATTTATTAAAAAGCAAACTGTCATCAGAAGTTCTAATATCACTCTAACCTATGAAGTAGACTATGGAGTTTTCTGTGGCAAGACTAATATAATAAGTTTATTCCATGGGTATCAACCACATCAGGAATTTCCCACAGTTTGGGTGATTTCAAACGATTAGGTAGAAAGACGCCAAAGGGGAAAATGAAAAACTGCTAGGGAGACAAAATGCCTACAATGTCATGTGTTGAAGAAGGGAGATGCATACACATGAAAACCAATAGAGAAGCATTATTTATTTACTTTTGAGATGGATTTTCGCTCTTGTTGCCCAGGCTGGAGTGCAATGGTGCAATCTCATCTCACCGCAACCTCCACCTCCTGGGTTCAAGTGATTCTCCTGCCTCAGCCTCCTGAGTAGCTGGGATTACAGGCACGCAGCACCGTGCCCAGCTGATTATATTTTTAGTAGAGATGAGGAGAAGCATTATTCTTATGACCTCATTCTGACACTTAGGTAGCCTACCTCTCATAGCCTGACTCTCTAATTGATAATAACTGACAAAGATGACAAAAGTTACTTAAAAATCTATTTGTTTATCTTCTTTGTCTTATGTATCAATGTCAGTATCCTGGTTGCGATATGGTATTGTAGTTTGCAAAGATGTTATAATTGAGGGAAACTGGGTAAAAGGTATACAATATCTCTCTGTGTTAGTTCTTCCAATTGCATGGGATCTACAATGATCTGAAAATAAAAAGGCTAATTAAAGAATTGAAAAAAGAATGTAAATCAAGTTTGTCTGGCTGGGGATGGAAGTGAGGAGGCTTTTACTTTTCCTATTTTATACTCTTTGTATTTTGTTATCCTGTATGCTTTTTCTTTTTTCTTTTTTTTTTTTTTTTGAGACAGGGTCTCATTCTGTTACCCAGGCTGGAATGCAGTGGCACAATCACTGCTCCCTGCACCCTCGACCTCTGGGGCTCAAGCAATCTTCCCACTTCAGCCTTCCAAGTAGCTGGAACTACAGGCGCACACCACACCCAGCTGATTGTTTTTTTTTTGGTAGAGACAGGGGCTACACTATGCTGCCCAGGCTGGTCTGGAACTCCTAGGCTCAAGCGATCCTCTCGCCTTGGCCTCCCAAAATGCTGGGATTACAGGTGTGTGCCACTGCACCTGGCCTAAATTTTTTTAAATTAAAGCATTTAAACAGATCTGCAATAAAAAGATCTCTATGAAATACAGTTGACCTAGTTTCTTCAGGATTGAATTAAATGAAGAGGCACACATAAAGAAGTGTGTTTATTTTAGATTTAAAAGACACTTATGTGCCATAACAATTAAGTGAGACTTGCTTGAATCCTGATTTGAAAAACCAACCTTATAAAATCTTTTAAATAGATAATTGGGATATTAAATAATTTCAGATAATTATTAATTTTATTAGGTGAGATAGTAGTATTGAGGCTACATAAGAAAATGCCATTTTTTTTGAGAGATGCCTACTGACATATGTAGGGCTGAAATGACATAAGGTCTGGGATTTGCCTTAAAACACCTGGAAAAAAAGGGGAGAAGCAGAATAAATGAAAAAATATGGAGAAATGTTGACGGTTGCTATAGCTGAATGATGAGGGCTCACGGTTCTAAGAATATTAAAATTAAAAATTAAAAGAAATATTAAATTAAAATATTAAAAATTAAAAGAAATAAAGATCCATCTTTAAGGGAAAAAAATAAAACCACAGTCTTATGACTAAACTCCAAGTAGGGTTGTGGGCAGTGACACAGTAAAGTGCCACCTATCTAACATCAAAATAGGGGGAACGGGCAATGAAAAGGGGAGGAGGAAGTTTTGCCATAAGGAATCTGACCACTCTTCAAAGTGGCTACTACACAATGTTTATCTGTTCCTTCCTTTCGACTGTAATTTCTTGCCAAAGCACATGATGACTAAACTAAGTATCATTTCCTCCTCTTCTAGACTGAAAGCTCCTCTCAACTATAGAATACTTCCAGGGTGGTCTCTCTGTAATGGGCCTAAATCCTGGTGTCTGTTTGGAGCCACAGCTGGTTTGTGACACTGACCACCACTTCCTCAAAACAATGTACAAGAATAAAACTGATGTATGAAGCTTAGATTCTGGAAAAAGGTGCAAGTATTCATGAATATTTTAGAATTCCCAAAGTGATCTATGTATAGAATTTAAGTATACAGATTTTAATTCTGAACATTTGGAAACAATCTAAATTAGAAAAGAATAGCCAAACTGATATCTCCAAGCAATGTGATGTTAAGGAAGTTACTCATGTTTTAGAAGAATATTTAACATAAAAATACTTTAAAACAGAATATATTGTACACGCATAGATATGTAATATTTAAAGTGTCTACTTCTATGGTATAAGTTTACAAGTGATTTTCATTTTATTTATACATTTATCTTCTAAATTTTCTATAATATGAATACATATAAAGCAGAAAAATAATAAAATTAAACCTACCAAATTCACCTAACATTCTTTGTAACACTAAAGGCTACTTTCAACATTAGCCTCATAATACAGATAGGAAGAAGTCTCAGACTGTCATTAAAATTTCAGGAAACAAACAACTAGGAACTTAGTATACTGTAGTTCTCACTTCAAGAAGTCCACAGTCAAGAGGAGAAACATATATTAACAAGTAAATTATTGAGACTAACTTGACATGTACAAATACAGAGATATGGACAATATCTATTCTCCAAATGCCTGAAATTAATGGATAGGTCTCTACCTTTTAGCCTTTAACATCTGCTATTCAGGAATTGTGGATATACATGCTACTTTCTAAATAAGCTTAGAACAAATCCTAGATGCCTGTATACACAAGCCAATCCTTTATTTAGTCTACTTTAATTCCACCCACTACGAAAGGAACACAATAACTTCCCTAAAAGACTACTTCCCTTTGATAAGAAATCATGTTCCACTAAAAGAAAAGCAAAAAGTAAGATATACCTGGTATGGACTAAGTTCTGCAATACTAGAAAGCATGATTAGACTTTAAAAGAAAACTTGTAACTGAATTGTACTTCTTGGAGAATGATTTGGGTGGAGTAAAATGAATAGTGCAAATATACTTTTTAGATTGATTATTAACTAGTCCCTAGAGTAAGACAGAAAACTCAAGCTTTTTTAAAAAATTATTATTATGGCCTATAGTTAGAACAGATTTTTTTTATCACACCCCAAGTAATCACATATGCATACACATGCATAAACAATGAACAAAAATTAAGTGATACAATTATTTTACTATATGTAATGCACTGTGATTATTTCCTATTCTATTAGGTTTCATTTTTGTTTTCGTCAAAGCACACTGGTTGTGCCCACTGAAGTGATTTCATCACCTATTAATGGGTCTCAACCTGCAACTTAGGAAAGAGTGCTCTAAAATATCGCAAGAGTAAAACCATTTCTAGAAACATGATTTCATTAGTTGTATCCTTGCTCTTCTAATATTCAAGTTACAACAAGTCTCAATACATATACAATCATCCATGTGTGGGTGTGAGAAAATTTCTTCCCATGTCTAAGATCAAGTGAGCTCTTGATGACTACAATCTTTTCAACCACAAAGGAGAGCTTGCAGTTATTACAGAGTTTTGTCTGATGGTAGGGCAAACAGATTTTCCAAGGTATCATTAATTCCATTCTTAGCCTTAGAAATTTTGCTCTTCTTCAATTGTGCTTAGCTTTTTACCTTGCATGCTGCCAGAAGCAAAAGAAAAACAGGGGCAAAAGGGCCTCAGTTGCTATGTGAGAATGAACAAAGGCAAAACAGAACTTGTAATGAAAAAACCAAATAATTATTCAAAATATTTAGTTTTTCTGAAAGGAATAAAGATAATAATACTATGCTGAAAGAAGCTACAGCTATAGACTAGAAACACATGGTCATGTTTTATAAAACTGACAATCTCTTTCAACTTTATTCTCACCACATATAAAATAGATGCTAATGATATGACTAGTGATCTAATGAGGTTGATAATGCTGTTGACTCAGCAGATGAAACATTTGAAAGTAAAATAAAAGGAAACACAAGGAATCTGTCAAAAGTCTCTCCGTGGAAACTTTCAACATTCCTATCAGCTAAAAGTATCACTTAAAATAAATCAATCTGAATGTATGAAAATGAACCAAATCATTTCAAGAGGTCCTATCTATGATTCCTCTCTGATTCCCTAAATAATGTGGGATTACTTCCATCAGTGTCCAAAGACATTGATGATTACCATGTTAAAATATTTAAAAGATTCCTAATTTGCTGCCAATGGAAAAAAATCCCCAAATCTAGCCAATGCTATTCTTTAATGTGCTATATGTAAAATCAGTGAACACTGCAGTTCTTGGTCACTCTCCAGTCTTGAGACTTCTGCTGAAAAGCAGAAGATTAGTAGAAGGCTTGTGGATGTGGGGGAGGAGAGTTGACACACCTATCATTTCCTAATTCATAAATTATTTCCATATACTTGGGAGGTGACAGAGCATAATGGTTACAACCTGGATTCTGGCACAGCCCTGCCTAACACTGGTTTTGTGGCCTTGGGTGAGTCTTTTTACCTCTCTAAGGTAAAACTGAATTCCATCATCTGCAATATAAAGACAACAATAGTGCCCAATTTCATGAGCATTAAAAGGGAGAATGCTAATAAAAGCAAAGTATCAAGCAAAGAGGCAACCATATAGTAAAAGTTCAATACATTAACTGCTACTACTTTTATCTTAAAATTCTACACATTATTAAAGTATCAAAAATATTGCTTTGAATTAGCTGACTTTGTCCAAATGCCATTGCCCATTGGCTGTATGATCCTAAGAAATCCCCCATCTAGTGTGTATCAATTTTCCTCATCTGTAAAATTACCAACCATAACTGGGTGTGGGGAAGATGAATGAGGCTGTGTGCGTGTGCTTTAATCAGCTGAGAAAGTCTAATTAGAACGCATTTCCCAGTATTTATCTAATGCCCACTTACTGCTATGTCAGCATGTCCTGAAGTAGACACTGTGGTACTAGTCTGGGCGGTTTACCAGGAGGTTATGCCCTCGCCCTCCTCAAAAGAGCTGCAAGGTCAGTAAGCTTGCAGAATCCCACCTTTTTCTTTACCACAGAACATCTCAAAGCCCTTAGAGTGCACAGTGAAGCTCTGATGCATGTTGCAGTTTACAGCATTTCCCAGAAAACTCTTTCCTCTTGGGGCATCTCCTGGGAGTAGCGTTCTGTGAGACATACTGGTGAACTCCTGGGTTAGACTCTCGCCAGTGGGACATACAGAGACGTCCTATGATAGAGCTTCTGGGATTAAAGATCTTATGTGGAGAAGTGGACTCTGGCCTCTGGAGTTCTAAAAATGGTACTGAAATTATATTATGTGACTCGTGAATCGAGCAAGACTTTTCCCACTGTTGCTGTTAAGTTATAAGTGCTTTGTGGGCATCTACAATGAATTGGACACACTGGTTAAGAGAAGTTTCTTAATTTCAAAGAAGACTTTTAAGAAAAAAAAAACTTGTTTGTTCAGCAAAACAATTCTAAGAGAACTGTTTTATCTCTGTTCAATAGATGCTTAGAATAAGGAAGTCAGAGAAAAGAGGCTGCTGACCTTTGTTACTAATGTCAGGATGTTGATGTAATATCCAAGCTGCCACTGCTTCAGCTGAAGGTAAGTCAAGAAATCTTTCCTGCCACTAGAACACGCTATCTTTCTAACCTTGGTTTCATGTTAAATATGCATACTGCCAGTATTCAGATAAAGTATAATACTGATATTGACTTTTCTCTATGGAGTCCAGAAAATCCAATATTACCAAGTAAAGACAAAGTTAAACTGAGTTTTATAAATTAAAACTGTAAACATTTCTCCTTTGCACATAGACGTGAGTCTTCACTTTCACAGATAATAGTTTTTTAAAAATTGAGAGCCAAAAAGTTATTGGGAAAGGAAAAAAATAAAATGATGAAAGGGCCCTTACTAAAAACTAGCATTTACCAGAAATTCGTTGTAAAAAGTAGCAGATACAGTGTTCTAAGGACTTTATATTACCTTATTTAGCCTTCATGACAACCATATCTGATGATAGTTTTAAAAAATTGATTACAAATTATCACATATATATATACACATACATATATATATACAGATATACATATACAAAGAGTAATTTCACAAACATCAAAGTGTATACCCAGTAGCTTATAAGATAGGACATCTCCTATACAACAAAACTGAAGCCCACAATACCCTTTCTTCACCACACATCCCTCTTATTATCTCTATTCTGTGTGTGAAGGAGTCAAGGCTCTGAGATGCAGAGTAACTCAGCCCATGTGGCTGGGCTAGGATCAGATCCTAACCTGAAACTAGTCTGACTTCAAAGACGATGGAATGGAATCACACGCTCTAAGGCCACTATTCCCTAAGTGGTGACAAAACTGAGGTAGCGATATTTAAGACATTGTCCAACCTCACATTACTTCTGAGCAGCATAACTGACATTTAGTTTTTTGTAGTCATACTCTTTTTGTCTCAAAATTAACATGAGAAAAATAGTCATGTTTAATTAGGAGGGTTTTTTTTTTTTGTAAAAATGATGATATGAGAAGTTCTACCATACCCTTTCTTTAATCATCGAAGTACTCTTTATTAGACTGTTAAGGGAAAGGTCTAATGAGAGGTGCGCCTATTTTACTTCCAACGAAGGTTGTTCACTTTGCTTAGCTCCTGAAAGATGCTTTGTAAAAGAAGGTGTCAGTGTATTGAAGTGCTGCTTCTCACACTTCAGTATGCAAACGAATCACCTGGGGATCTTGTCAAAATGCAGGGTCTGGAAAATTTTTCATTTCCAAAAAGCTCTTATTAGTGACTATTCTATTGGATCCTGTAAGATATATTCTATTGCCATGAATATTTTTTAAAGTGAAAGAAAATCCTCAAGATAAAAGTTTTTATGGTTTAATTTTAATATCTATTCCTACAATTGGAACACATCTGTATCTGATACTTATTTTCACTCCAGATTTCATTTATATGTCTAGGACAGACAACAAGTTCCAGGATCTATAGTTAAGCCAAAATGACATTTCTGAAACCTGGATAAAAGTGTCAATTCAGAAATTACTTGAGCATACTGTGGAAAATAAACAAAGAAATAGGATGAGAAGGTTTGTGCAAGCGTAGGTTTATGCACCATATTCAGGGAACAAGCAATCAAGGTTTACTGACAAGAAAATAGCAAATCTCAGTTGGGAGACAGATGGTATCTTATCATACATCTAATAAGGTATGAAACATGAGAGAGAAAAAATAAATCTCATAAAACTCACATCACAGTCCAGTCCTGAAAATTGTACTACTTTTGCGCATTCCATATTCTGCACTGCTGGATGTATTGCAATACTCTAAAAGCAATGGTTAGCTGCCAGCTGGGACTTTAAAAAAATCTTAGTATTTCTATGGCAAATGTGATCACCTCTAAGAGAAACCAAAGACTGTGAATTTCAGGCTTAATTGCATAAGTAACCCCCTCAAACTGTGTTCCCCCATGACTTCTTTCCTAACTTTTTCTCCCCTGGATAGGAACATATGATGGGTATCCTTGGAGACAAAGGGCAGGAAACCATTTCAAGGCATTTAGAATTGTAAGGTACGTGCCTGGGTTCCACTTCGGACACACAAAGTAAATGTGTCTTGGTAAATAATTGTTTCTCTGAATCTCAGTTCCCTCAACAGCTCTCAGAATTGTTTGGATTAAATTCGATGTAAAAAACATACAATGATTCAAAATACATATGAAGATAGAGGTTTAAAATTTGTCTATATGAAAAACCAGACTGGACAAGCAACAACAGTGATTGGATGCTTAAACCATAGAGTGAATTGTTGATGGGGAAGTACTTTTATTGAGTAAGAAACTAACATTCCAAAAATTACTTGTAAGTCATAGAGAAATGGCAGTTTTATAATGGAGAGATCAATGTGTCACTTCTTAAAGTCACTGGTGATTCTGAGCATCACTAAAAGTGGAGCAATAATCACAATAATAATAATATACGTGTCCTATTGTGATACAATTAGAAGTACATAGCACCTTTGAGTACTTTTACCAAAAACACTTAGTCTGAATCTAATCAAGCTGTTAGGTCAGATTTCGGGCTTATACAGAAATACACAGATAATGCACCAAGTAAAAGATAAACTACTCTGAAGTGGTGAGTACACTGTAGGATGTGAGCTGTGTCACAGAACAACTGAACCTGGTTTCCTTGCAGGAAAAGAAAAAGTATGTGGGTGGGGCTCAGTGACAGATTAAAAGTGACTAAAGAGACATAATAACTAATATGTAGACCTTGTTTGGATTCTTGTTTGTACAAACCAGAGGTTAAAAGACATGTCTAGGACAGCTTGGGAAATGTGAATATGACTTGAGTATTAGATGATATTAAAGAACAACTATTAGTGTTCTTAGGTGTGCTCATAACATTGTGGCTATGCAAGAAAATATTTAGAGATTCAAATGAGATAGGAAAAAAGTCAAGAAATCCTTAATAAATTTTTAGTTTATTAACAGATTTTGGAGTCTCAAAAGACTTGTAGACCGTTCTGAGCTGGCAGCAACAGTAGGTACAGGGCCATTTCTCTGTCTGCAATAGGCCATCTCTTATTTTAGTCTCTTGGCAAAGCCCCGGAGCTTTCCAGGGATCCCAGAAAAATGGTGGGCGGGGTGGGGGCAAACTTTGGTTCATTTTATTCTCAAAATGAGCAGCCTCCATTCTAAAATCCTCAGAATGGGAGCATTCAATACATGAACCTCATGTTCCAGTGGTCCCATGGGTCATTAAGTCTCTACAGTTTTCTCTTTTGGGCTGAAATCAACCACATTTTCATATGAGGTAAACTTTCTTTTGTGAAAAGCAATAAAAAGGCCGAATTAAATCCACTCAGCCATTTAAAAGTTAGGCAACAAACGCAGAGATGTTTATCTATTTTCCCTGTAGGAAAGTTTACCCCTTGGTAATTCAAATTTAACTGGACATCACACTTTTAAGATCCTTTTGTCTTGTTTTCTGTCAGAAATAGTGAAATAAAGATTTTCTTTCCTTTGTTTTTCAAGAATACTGTGCTTCATAAAAATCATTTACACACCACCTTTAAGCACAGCCACTAAATGTGCTCAAATGTAAAAATGGAGCTATATATATTATTAGTTTTCAATGATTTTAATTTTGTGATGAAAGAAAATAAAGACTATTCTTTTTCAGTAAATGTAAACATGTTGAACACTGAATAAAAAGGCCACAATAGCAGTTATAATTTGAGTTTGAAGATGCTGACTATAAAAAGTAATGTGGGTCTCAACAAAGATAAACTCCAAATAGTCTAACAATGAACAAGCCTGATCCATTCAATACAAATGAAGAATCTCACCAAAGAAGGATAAAAAAAATACACCTTAACTTTCTGACACTTAGTATATTTAAACTTATGTGCTTTTCTCAAATAAAGTATGAATAGGCAAATTATTTCTGACTCCCTTAGTAAGAAAGAGTTATTTGAATAACATAAAACAAAAACATTGACAAGACACATCGATTATAAGTTTGCCCAGACAAAAATTCTACCTTCCCATTATATATTTCTCAGTAGCAATAAATGACTTAGAAATAAGTTTTTGGTTTACTTCAAGGCAAATTCTAAAATAAATATAAAGAGGCAATTTTTCCAAGTAACAAAAACTTTCAATAAAACATAGGTTTAAAAAAGCAGAATATAAAAGCATACACTGACTAGGTAGCAGAGGGGGGAACCTAGGTATTAGTTTTATTGTTGTTCTTTATACCTTTATTTATAGTCTATAATTTTGTGTCTACATAATATTTAATAAAAACAATAGTAAATGTGTATGTACACACATGTATTTGCTATAGATGTGTGTGTGTGTGTGTATTTACAAGAATATATAGAACCAAAACATGTCCTCAATGGTTCTATGTGTAACATTTTCCAAGATTATGATATATCAGTACAATGTTATTTATTGACACCCTACTTTGTTTCACAACTACTCTGCTTCTGTTGTAAGCATTAGGGAAGATCATTGGGAAAGTAGGGAAGAAAGCTCCAATCTAAGAGAAATTTATTCTTTTTTTTTTTTAAAAAAAGAAGCTCAAGCACAGCTCTATTTTTAAAAGGGAGGCGGTATGGGGGTAACACAGAGCTACTTAAGCTGTTACCTTATTTCAGTATTATCCTTTGCAGCTTTTCCTACAAAAAAATCTACCTAGCCTAAAATTATTGTTGATACGGTTTGGATGTTCTGTCCCCTCCAGATCTCATGTTGGAATATGATCCCCAATGCTGGAGGTGGAGCCTGGTGAGAGGTATTGGATCATAGGGACAGATCCCTCATAAACGGCTTGGCACCATCCCCTTGGTGATGAGTGAGTTCTTGCTATTACTTCACACAAGAGCTAGATGGTTAAGAGCATCTCTCTTGCTTTGTTTCTCACTATGTGATGCACGCGCTTCTCCTTCTCCTTCTGTCATGATTGCAAGCTTCCTGAGGCCCTCACCAGAGGCCAACCACATGCTTATGCTATGCCTGTACAGCCTGCAGAAACTTGAGCCAAATACACCTATTTTCTTTATAAATTTCCCAGCCTCAGATATTCCCTCATAGCAACACAGAACAGACTAATGCAATCATATATAATTATATACAAGACACAAGACATTTCTGCAAATATTAGGTGTATTACTACACAGCATGTAGCTCCTAAGGAAACAGCTAATAAGAATGAGATTAATAAATCAAGTAGAAATGGCAGTAAACAGTAAAGTCATACACGACAATATGGCTTAACACAGTGCTGATGTCACAAATGCCTAGACACTGTCCCCAAATGATCTTTGAGGTGAAGTAGGCACCTGATGCCCTAAATGTGTCAGCATTAGCAGACCATAGGGGACCCCTGGTCTAAATCAGGGGATCATTTGCTCCTCCCTCTAATCTCAAGACTGCCAGTCCCTCACTCATGGCAGTTTTCCTGCTGTTGCCTGTAAAAGGGTCTTTCTTGGAGATTCCCGGTTCTTTTCAGAATTGAATTTAGTTATTTTCTTTTTCCTTTTTCTTTTTGAGACAAGGTCTCACTCTGTTGCCCAGGCTGGAGTATGGTGGCACCATCACAGCTCACTGCAACAGCTGCCTCCCGGGCTCAAGGGATCCTCCCACCTCAGCTTCCGGAGTAGCTGGGACTACAGGCGTGTGCCACCACGCCCGGCAATTTTTTGTATTTTTTGTAGAGACAGCGGTTTTGCCATGTTTCCCAGGCTGGTCTGGAACTCCTGGACTCAAGTGATTTGTCCACCTCAGCCTCCTAAAGTGCTGGGATTACAGGAGTTAGCCGCCCCGCCCGGCCTAGTTATTTTCTTAAATACATGCACAGTGTTTCCTAACGCTCCACAATAGCCATATATACAATTTCTGTTTAAAATAACATAGTGAATATTATCCTCCTTTCAATTCTTTCAAATCTCAACCACAGCATTTATGCGCTGACTCAGGAACTAGTTATCTGGCGCCAGCTATGTGCCAGGCACCGTACTGGGTGCTAGTGGTGAAAGAAGAGGCTGAGATTCATCTCTGCTTTCATGGATCTTAGGGAATCCTGCAATGTTTATCCCCCAACCCCTGAAAACCCCTCCTCTTCAACTCCCACTGAAAGGCAAGTGTGGCAGTTGGTTCTAGATTCAGCATACCAGGGCTCACAGTCACGACTCTATTTCCACATCGGGTAAGAAGTCATCACATGGGTTTGTTTTATTTTTCCCATAAATTAAGTCTCCCTCACCCAGTAAAGCAAACAACTATTTTTTTTTAATATACAAAGCAGACAATGAACATCTGGAAGATGACATCCACATGACTCCTCAGTTTGCAAAAAAGCAAAACTACTCCTCGGTCTAATGAAAAAAAACAATCTGAAATCCTGGCTATATTTTTCCCTTCACCCTCAATGCCAAATTTCTAATATGCCAGAATGAATTTCTCTATTTTACATACATACTTTCAGACTTTTACATTCAACGTTAGATGAGACATACAATTTCATTACTTTGCTGTGTCCAGGTTTTAATTTCTTTTCCTTTTTCATTTGAGACTGGGTCTTGCTCTGTTGCCAGGCAGGAATACAGTGGCCCAATCACAGCTCACTGCAACCACTGTCTCCCGGGCTCAAGAGATCCTCCCACCTCAGCATCCCGAGTAGCTGGGACCACAGGACACCACCACACCTGGCTAGTTTTATTGTATTTTCACTAGAGATGGGTTTTCGCCATGTTGCTCATGCTGGTCTCAAACTCCTGAGCTCAAGTCTGCCTCAACCTTCCAAAGTGCTGGGATTATAGGTGTGAGCCGCCTCTGGCTGGTTTTGCTTTCTTAACTAGAGCGAGGTTTGAGTCTTACAGGGCAGGAATTGTGTTTTCACTGCCTTCTCACCCCATCCTCACTAAGCTCCCATCCCCTATTGAGCTCCCAGTATGGTCACTGTTCAAGGCACAAAACTCCTCATGGACCTTATACTCTAGTAGGAGGAAGGCAGACAATTTAAAGTGTAAATTATACACTTTGTTGGAAGAGGGTAAGTGCTCCAGAGCAGTGGTCCCCAACCTTGTTGGCAACAGAGACCAGTTTCGTGAAGGACAATTTTTCCATTTATGGGACTGGGTTGGAGGGGGATGAAACTGCTCCACCTCAGATCATCAGGCATTAGATTCTCATAAGGAGCATGGCAACCTAGATGCCTCAAACATGCAGTTCACAACAGGGTTCAAGCTCCAATGAGAATCTAATGCCTGGCTGATCTGACAGGAGGCGAGCTCAGGTGGTAATGCTCCATCACCTGTTGCTCACGTCCTGCTGTGTGGCCCGGCTCCTAACGGGCCACTGACAGGTACCAGTCTGCGGCCCAGGGCTTAGGGATCCCTGCTCTAGATAAAACTGAAAGCTAAGAAGGGGAACATGGAGTTCTGGGAATGAAGAGAGGGTTTCAAGTGGTTAGGAAAGTTCTCCCTGAGACGGCAACATCTAAACAAACACTGGAGGAGGAGCAAGCTTTGTGGATATTTGTGGAATAAGACTATTCCAGGCAGAGAGAACAGCAAAGGTTCTGATGTAGAATGGTGCCTGTCATTTTGGAGAAATAGCAAAAAAACAAAAACAAAAACAAAAACAAGGAAAAACAAAAAAAATACGGCTAGAGGCCTGAGTATGGGGGAGCATTTCAGGGAATGAGGTCAGAGGGGCAGTGGAGGGGACAGAACAAAGAGGCCTCAATATTTGTCAAATCAATAGTAATAAACAGTAATGAATACTAGGATAGCTAACATTTATTGATTTGTTTATTTTAATAAAGAAAAATAACTAATTGCTCTAATATGTGCAGAGTTGACTTCATGCTTTAAGACACACATAGAAATAGGTCTAAAACGCCATGGGATATATTTCCCAGAACGAACTTTTTTTTCTGCTTTAACACAACTAAAACCTTTGCTAAATGCTGCAATTAAATTAATGCCCCCATGTGTCTTAAAAATAAGACATAATTCCTCATAAATGTCAGATGCCTTACTTGTTTCCAAGTTGTGGTTTTTTAAATATGATTTTCAAGTCTGTGGCAGTTCCACAAGGCTAAAGGGTTCAAATTGTAACATGAGAAGTTAATAAAAGCCGTTTGGGACATTATTCAGAGTTCGAATTCTGCTTTAAACATATCATTTGATTTGTTTAACGAATTCTTTAACATAACCTCTTTCCTCTCTGAAATATTAATATATAACTTACTGTTTCTGAGTGTACAAATTATATCTACCAGAGCCAAAAGATATTGTACATATTGTTCTGCTGGCTTGTTCCCTTTTTTCTGCTGTATTTTCATTTAAAAGGCATCCTTACATATAGAAATAAGCATGCCAAGAGAGCTGGGCTTGATAAACAAAATTAATTAGTAGAAGCAGCAGATGTACACCTTTATAAAGAATGTCAGTAGGCTCTTTATTACTTGGTTTCCACTAGTTAGGAAGTAATTTGAAAATATATCCTAAACACAAAGAGATTGTTCAGTTCAACTCAAGGAACACTGAGCACGTTTGTCAGATACCAGGAAGACAAAGACTATATAGTCGCAGTCTCTGCCCTCAGGATCTTATAGTCTACAAGGCTGGCTGTCCAGGTGAGACAAGAGAAGGGTAAGTGCACACACTGGTACAGAAGGTGACTGAATAAACTTGTGCTGACTTCTGAAAAAGCCACTCACCTAAAACATCATCTATCAGTTGATCCTATGTCTAACCCAAAGTAAATGACAGATGATTTAACAGCAGACCTTCTAAATAACAAATTAAGAGTTGGGCAGAGGGTTTTGAAGAATTTTTAAGTATGCAAGATTTGAATCTATACTTAGAAGTTTCCTCAGAGGTCAAGCGCTCATTTTGATTCTTCATTTATATCACAAGGGGGAAAACTTTAGCTAATAACCATTTGCAAATCTTGTGGTGGACAGAGAAGCAGAGAGTTTTAGGTTGCAGAAATTCATTACACAAATGAAGGGTATTTTATGCTACAAAAATTTATGTCAAGGTAAATTTGGACTACATCCAAATCTATTAATTTATACAAGTTGAATAAAAACTAATGATCAACTTAATGTCTTGTTATCAAAGGTCAAAATTATGTGAAACAGTCTATGTAAATATGTACCTTTAGTTAAGTGGATCCAGAGGAACAGGGCCATAAGGAGCCGAAATAATCCCAAGCTCTGGCCACTAAACCCAAATGCCTGGGACCTGGCTGGCTGCAAACAACGGGAGGGGTGGACACTTTTTTAAAAATGTAATTCAAGAGAAACACCAGATAGGCAAACAGTTGCCCTACAAAGGACCCAGTATAGCTTTACGGGGTCATCAGACTCTGACACACAAAAATTTAATTAATTGTACTGATTAGGCTTATAAACATTGAGGTTAAATTATGGCATTTGTTTCCTAAAACCACACAATAAATAAAAGTCTAACACGAAATTGCTTATAACACAGATGGTAGCATTTTATCACAACCCTAACATTATAAAATGTTTTCACGGTCTCATAGCTGATTAGAATCAGAATTACCTGAGGTAACTTTTTCCAAGTGTATACTCCCAAGCTTCACCCACTACAATTTGATTCAAAATAAGGGGTGGGGGGCCGGGCGCGGTGGCTCAAGCCTGTAATCCCATCACTTTGGGAGGCCGAGACGGGCGGATCACGAGGTCAGGAGATCGAGACCATCCTGGCTAACACGGTGAAACCCCGTCTCTACTAAAAAATACAAAAAACTAGCCGGGCGCGGTGGCGGGCGCCTGTAGTCCCTACTACTCGGGAGGCTGAGGCAGGAGAATGGCATGAACCCGGGAGGCGGAGCTTGCAGTGAGCTGAGATCCGGCCACTGCACTCCAGCCTGGGCGGCAGAGCGAGACTCCATCTCAAAAAAAAAAATAAAATTAAAAAAATAAATAAATAAATAAATAAATAAAATAAGGGGTGGGAACTTTATACATCTCTAGGGAGATGCGTGATCAGATAGGTTGGGAAGCTTGGGAGAACCAAGAAGCACCAGGCTAAGCTGACTACAAAAACAATGAAACTGAAATGCAAAAATTGCTATTTTCTTCTCGCCAAAAACAGACAAAGCTGCTCTCTCCTAAACACTGAAAGCACTACTATCATTTATGACCACCATCCAATTATATAGCCAAAAGTATATCTCAAGATCTAAAAATAGGTGTGCATGCTTAACTCCGTGAAAACTCAAAAAATAAGTGACCAAGTGCTAGTTGGGAAAATCACAGATGTGAGAAATATTCAAAAATAATATTCAAAAGTAACTGATATTTCACTCAAGAAGTATCAGCGCTGGAATTCCTAGATGTGTTTCAGTAAATGTCTCAAATCTAAGCTTTACTCTTTGTGTGTGATTGAATATCTGCTCCTTCACTGGTTCTTTTAACATCCTGAATATATAGGATGTTTCATGGAAACTCCAATGATACTATCTTCTTCCATCAGTCAACTGCAATAAAGTTTCAGATTTGAAGCCCAGTAAGAATCTAAGCAACTACATGCCTGTTGTCCCAGCACTTTGGGAGGCCCGGGTGGGCGGATCATTTGAGCTCAGGAGTTCAAAACCAGCCTGCGTAATATAGCTAAACCCTGTCTCTATAAAATATACAAAAATTAGCCAGGTGTGGTGTGATGCCCCTGAAGTCCCAGCTACTCAGGAGGCTGAGGCCGGAGGATGGCTTGACCCCAGGAGGTTCAGGCTGTAGTGAGCTGAGCTCGTGCCACTGCATTGCAGCCTGGGCGACAGAGTGAGACCCTGTCTCAAAAATAATAATAATGATAATAATTTTTTTAAAAAGAATCTAAGCAATCACACTTGTTCCTAGAGAACTGCTCTCACAAAGTGCCCAGTTAACAGCCTGGATGACCATACAAAATTTAAAACTTTATTGGGAAAGATTAAGTGACAGCTTTGGCCAGATTAGTACAGGAACATACTGTTGGAATGATTCTCACAGACATATAGTATTAAAGGTGCACCTTCAAACAGTGAGTTGAGAAAAAAATAAAAATATTTAAAACATCCATTATAAAAGTCCTACGCATTTAACAAAATCTTACGTATTTGTTGTAATTTTACAGTCTGCCTAGTACTGTGCTACAGTACCAGACAAAATAACTTCAGGGTTTTAGGGATTTTGTTTTTTAAACAAACTGGTATGTCACATAAACTTAGGAACCACCACCACCATCTCGAGTATCAATGTTTCAGAATGGAGGCATAGTTCAGTGAAAAAAAAAAAAAAAAAATGCCAGCACCGGTTTTAGTCTTGATTGTTGTTTCGCCAGAAAGCACGGTGGCTGGGGGAGCTGTCAAAGTACTCCGGATAGACTCAGAGCCATTAAAGGCATATAGGGCCAGGAGCAAGGGAGGAGAGGAAACACTGAAACAACTCGGCAGAAAGCTGGCCCTTGCTATGAAAAAAAAAAAACCAAAAAACACTAATTAATGAGGATGAATGAAACAGGGACACCCAGGGCTGGTTAACGGGGTTGCTGCTTTAATCTGCTGGACAGACAGAGTGTAAACTCGGTTGTGGGTTAATTAGGTCTAACTCCAAGTCAAAGACCAGCTCCAGAGAAAAAGCAGCCTGGCTGAGAGTCTACCCGCTCAGATACACAGGAAGCCACAGGATTCCAACTTGCGGCGCCAGCAGGACACTCGGGAGGAGGTGGCAGCACCGCCTGCTCGCCCGCGTCCAAGGCCAACCTCGGCAAACGTGCCCCGGCCATTCCGCACGAGCCCAGAACGCACACGCCAGGATTCCAACTCCGCGCGGGAGGAGCAGCGGCAGGGAGGGCCGGGCCCAGCGCCGGCAGAGGGGCGGCTTTGTCAAAAGGCGGCTGGAGAGAACCCGCCCTAAACACGGCTGTCCCCTAAGGCGACCCTCGGGGTCAGGTCACTTCTCACGGGGCCAGCAGAGTCAGGAAGTCTGGAAACTAAGTGAAATGGGCTGGGGGGCGGCGAAGAGAGAGAGTGCAGAGACGCCAGGTTGATTCTCTGGTTTGGGGGGAAGGAAGGAGTTTGGTGGGGGAGCGATACGTAATGCAGTAACCTACTTCGCCCCCAGCCCCGCGGGCAGAGCCGGACTCCGCGGATGGCAGGCAGCGAGCCCGACTTCCTCCCGCGCTCCGTCCCCCGAGGCCCGGCCCGGCCCGCCCCGCAGCCCGCAGCCCGCCCCCGAGGCCCCGGGTCCCGCCGCCAGCCGGACGCTCTCCACTCACCCAGCTCCTCCGCCTGCAGCCGGAGCGGGGCGCAGACCGTGAGCAGCAGGGCCAGGAGGCCCGGCCCGGCAGCCCGCGCCAGCGCGCCGCCGCCGCGGGCGCCGGGCACCATGACCCCGCTGGGCGCCAGCTTGGCAGGCTCGGCCTCCCCTCGACGGACCCCGCGCCTCAGCTGCCGGGGCCGCGCCGCCTCCTCCGCGGCAGAGCGCGGCGCCGGGACCGGGCGCAGCCGCTGCCCCGCACCGAATCCCATTGGGGCGGCTTTGAGCCCAGCCCTGCGGGGGCGTCTCCCGCCCCGCCCCTCCCCGCCCCGCACGTCGGCCCCCAGAGGAGGAAGTCGCGCTCCCAGGCATTGACCGACGGCGAGGCCGGAGGCGAGCCAGGCGCCGCCCGCGCTCCCCTCCACGTATCTGGCGCTCCCTGCTGCGCTCCTTCCTTCCCCTCCTCCCCACCTGCACCAGTACACGTGAACCTGCTAGGCAGCAGGACACCTCGCCGCCGGACCCGCCCCTCGCCGCATGGTGCGGAGGGAGTCCTTCCTGGAGGGGCTGAGTCCGCGGCGGTGCCTTGGAAGGCTGCCCCCTCCAGGGTTTTGCCAGCCCGCGGGGATGGGCATGCCAAGGATAGCAACACCGAGGGACTCGAAATATTTTGATGATAGGATGATGACAGTGCCAAGTAGGACCTTCACTCATTCATTCATTCAAAAGTTACTCAGTTCAGCAGTGTGCTTGTCAGGAGTAGGGCTAAACCCATGTGGCACTTGCAGACGTTAAAAATAATCAGGCAAGTATTCAATGCAAATTGCAATCAGTGACATGAAGGGTGCTGTTGAAGCACATTTAGAGAGCTCTAATTAGATGGCGGGTAACGGGGGTGAGGGCGGGAATCAGCTAGGAAAGGCCTATGTGGCATCAAAGCTGAGATTAAAGCAGGAGCCAAAACAGACCAGTTGTGCAAAGAAGCTGGAGGAAAGGGCCAGGTGGCTGAAGCACGGTGAACAGGTGGATACACGGTCAGATGTAGAAGCTACTGTACAGAGCAGGGGCCAGGACATGCAGTTAACAACCTCAAGGATGTTTAACTTGGTCCTCGGAGCAGTGAGCAGCCACGGAAGGTTCAGAAGGGACAAGGACTCCACCCGGTGATCCTCTGAGGAGCTGCCTACCGAGAAGGGTTTGGGGAGGGCAGATTGGAGAGTGGAGAATTACAAGGTTATTACTGAGTAGTTGAATAGGGTGGTGGCTGTGGAAAGTGACAAGGACAGATTAAATATGCATTTTAAGGGCTATCTCACGTCTCTGGTCCCCTGCAGTCCCCATTTACTTCCTCTGCGCACTGCCCTCACCTTCGCATCACCGCGCAGCACGCTGAAGGTTCACCTAGAGGTGCAGCGCAGGGAAGCAAGGAGGCGGAGAGGAAGAAACAGCCCCTCCAATGGCAAATACTGGCCCCTCGTGATCTTTGGATACCCTAGACAGACTCATTTCATACATGCGTTCCTTTTTTCCTCTTTCTTTTCTTTTTTTAACTAAATAAACAAGCTGATAAAATCTCAAATGAGATTGTCTTTGGGGCTTTGCTTTCTCTGAGGCAGCATATGTTAGAGGAAAGAACTTGGGCTTTAAAAATGGAGGGAATCAAACTGGGTATATTTGTGTATATTAAGTGTATACTGAATGTATATATTAAGTTCTATCATGTAGAGAAAGTACCTAACTGAATGTGTATAATAAGTTATAGTATGTAAAGTACCTAATACATGGTAGGTTTTATCATTTTTTAATATAAATTCACGCCCATAAGAATATTGAGTATTCTTACACTCAAAAACATAAAATGATACTTTGATACATTGAATCTCCTCCTAACTTCAGTTTACCCTTTTTTCTTGTTTCTCTTCTTTCTTTTTTCTTTTTTTTTTTTTTTCCGAGACGAGTCTCGCTGTGTCGCCCAGGCTGGAGTGCAGTGGCCGGATCTCAGCTCACTGCAATCTAAGTGAGTTTGGGCAGCTGCTTCCAGGCTCTAACAGGTTTGACACTGTGAGCTATGAATGAAGCAAAGACAATGGGGAGTATTGTTTGCCAGTGAGGAATTCATAATGTGAGGCAGGTGGGGTTTCAGGGGTCACCCCCCCTTTTTTTTAATCTCAGTCAATACCCTGATGGGAATGGAATTATCTGCTGTACACCTGAATCCTGAGCCAGATAAGGGGAAAGATTTAGAATCTGGTAACAAGAAACAGAAAGACCAGCCAGATCTTATTGGTTTCATCATGCCATTCCTTCCTTGAAATATAAAATCTCTAGTTAAGAAAATCATAATAAAGGAAAAATGTAAAAATACAACAGATTATCAAATATATATACCTGAGAGGTGTGTGTGTGTATACACACACACATATATATGTATGTATCGTTTTTAGAGAAAGGGCCTTACCATGTTGCCCAGCTGGAGTGCAGTGTCTATTCACAGGCCTGATCATAGTGCACTACAGCCTCCAACTCCTGAGCTCAATCCAGCCTTCTGAGTAGCTGGAACTACTGTATATTTTTGTATACAATGAAATAAGCCTTGTTGAATTAACGTACTTGTTTTAATCTTGAGAAGATTCCATTTTGATTTTTTTAAATGATGCATGATGGAATCCCAGAACCAAGTTCCATTAAGAAAAATTATACTTGTTAGGATCTATCTATAAACATTTCACATACTGAGATGGGAACTATCTCTAGGGAAGTGTCTCTCATAGGCTATTTCACTTCTAACCCATCCCCCCCTTGCCATCCAGTCTTTATTTTGCATATCTTACTGCAATTTATGCTTACATTTGCCAGCTCTTCTGTAAAAATACATAACAGCTGGTCAGGAGCTGCCTTATTTTATATTATAAATTATGTGCTCTGTCTTGCTTAGGTAAGACAGAATTTCAACAGAACTGCAAACCTAGTATGATTCTAAACAGTTAGATAGCTTCAAAATAGATTGTAGTCCAGTTCAATGACCTACTTCAATCTATCCTTAACATTTAGTAACCCTGCCTGAGACTCTATGAGGAAAACTATCTCAGCTATAAAACTGAAGCCCTTATAGATGTCTGATATGGTTTCAATCTGTGTCCCCACCCAAATCTCAAGTTCAATTGTAATTCTCAATGTTTTAGACATTTTCCATATGTGAAACAACATGACGACGGTACAATAAAAATACAGTTACCTTCTCTTCCTCATTTATGATCTGATAATAAAAATTTGAGAAAGTTAATTACACAGACAAAATGAATTATATAGATTGACAAGCACAATGATAGAAGAGGTGCAGGGTACCATGGAATCACAGAAGAAGGGCACATAACCCAGATTTTAAAAGTCTGGCCGGGCCTGAGAGAGGTGAAGATATTAATTAGAAAGAAAACAATGTTTGTTAGACAAGGAAAAGATATTATTTTAAAAGCTCAGAAACAGAGATCGCAGGGTGCTTATAAAGATTGAACCTGGCCAGGTGCAGTGGCTCATGCCTGTAATCCCAGCATTTTGGGAGGCCAAGACGGGCTGATCACCTGAGGTCAGGAGTTCGAGACCAGCCTGGCCAGCATGGCAAAACCCCATCTCTACTAAAAATACAAAAATTAACCAGACATGGTGGTGGGCACATGTAATCCCAGCCACTCAGGAGACAGAGGCAGGAGAATCACTTGAACCCAGGAGGCAGAGGTTGCAGTGAGCCGAGATCATGCCATCATACTCCAGCCTGGGCGACAGAGCGGGAGCGAGACTCTGCCTCAAAAACAACAAAACAAAACAGTTCATCTGTGAACTTGAGCCTACTTCATCAGTGAACTTGAGCCTGAATACAGAGTGGGAGGCAGGAGCAGAATCTGAGGGTTCCCGGGGGTAATGGGAAGCAGGGAAAGTGTAGAAACTTGTTCAGATTTGCATTGCAATAGGTGTCAAGATTACGGCAATAGAGGAGCAATCAGGCTCAACTTTGAATTCAGGGATTTCTAACCAGTAAGCAGGGTGAGGGGGTCCGTCACAAAAAATCACTAGGAGGAGACATCAGGGATAGAGGGGATTCTTATAAAGTGGCTTAATGGGATTCTTGCTGAATTCCGGTTCAAGGACTTATATGTCAAAGACAAGGGAGGAGAAACTTGATCCAATATAGAGGGTGGGGGATTCTCTCTGAACTAACTTAGCAGAATTCTTGCTAAAGCTGGACTAGGCAGGCCAAAGACAGGGTTCAAGGACAAGGCCTAGATAAAAAGAAGGCTCAGGGGAGCTTGACTGTTTGGTCACAGAGAGTCTTTGTCACCCCCATGTGGATATTTTTGCCACAAGCACTAAACAGCTAGGCTACAAAGGTCAGACCCCTCCCTCCCTGTGGCAGAGCTCAGCAGGGCACGGTCAACACTTCCCTCCCAAAGCAGCCTTTCTCTAACTTCCATTTCTGATAAAACTTACCATTGTCCTGCGATTCCTTCTTTAGGCATTCTATTGAGGCACGCAGGCTGTCTCCTATCCAGGCTTTCTCCCTTATTCCGTCATTGTGTTTGATTCAGTATTCATTGATTTATGGTATAGCTTTCCAGGGCCAGCCCTATTTTAAAATTCTAGTTGCCTCTGTACTACCTGCGATACATTTGTGTCCTTTCAAGAAATAGGTTTTAAAGAAGTTTCATATACTTGATCTGAGTTGGTTCTTATGACAACCCCTGGACAGCTGTTTCCTAATTGTGTTTCTCTTTCTCTTCTTTCTGTTTTCTGACTTTTCTGTTAGGTTAACTGTCCACTCTTTCATCTTGCCCAGAGACCACATGTTGAAAAATGTCCTTGGGAGCTTGACCTTGTAACCATGTGGCGGTACTTTCTCTTGGTCTCCGCCATCCAGGGAACAGGAATTTGGGGGTTCATGTCATAGTTATTCCCAAAGTTTATGCCTTTGCAAGCTCAAAATTGGCTGCTCTAGGCTCCTTCTGGAAAGTGCAATGGAAACTTCCCAATGCTGTAGCTTAATAGTTAAGGCTTATGGGTTTCACCTGTGAGGTTATTTCTGGTAAAGTTCAAAAGCCAGAAATATTGGCAGTTTGGCGTGGCTAAAGGTGGTAGTAAGAGATTTAAAAGGACTTAAAAAAAAAAAAAGAAAAAGAGTGCTAAGGTGAAAAGTCAGCTTAATTTAAAATGGATATTCAAGTTCTGACAGCCTGGGACTCCTTGGGAAAAACAGAGGAGATGGCCGGGCGCGGTGGCTCAAGCCTGTAATCCCAGCACTTTGGGAGGCCGAGACGGGCGGATCACGAGGTCAGGAGATCGAGACCATCCTGGCTAACACGGTGAAACCCCGTCTCTACTAAAAAATACAAAAAACTAGCCGGGCGAGGTGGCGGGCGCCTGTAGTCCCAGCTACTCGGGAGGCTGAGGCAGGAGAATGGCGTAAACCCGGGAGGCGGAGCTTGCAGTGAGCCGAGATCGCGCCACTGCACTCCAGCCTGGGTGACAGAGCCAGACTCCGTCTCAAAAAAAAAAAAAAAAAAAAAAAAAAAAAAAAAAAAAAAACCAAGAAAAACAGAGGAGATGCCACAGACCCAGTGCTGAGAAAAACCTCTGTTTTCCTCAGAGAACCTAGGAATTGAAAGTGGATAGATCCCTCTCAAAATCTTAGGCTCTGTTCTGTTTTGCATTGCGTTGTGTTATCTGATGTTTTAACTCTTGAGGGTATCAAAAACTACTTTGTGCATAATAACTAGGTAGGAAATATACTTTTAGGAAAGGCTAATGGCAGTTATGGGCGAATACTTGGCTCTTTGGTGTTTGGATTAGAGAAGTATGCGCTTGGCCACCTGGAAGGTATGCAGATGTGTCTGCCCAGCCCCCACACGCCCAGCGATAAGGCTTCTATGAGGGATGGGCTAATGACAGAATTGGATGATTGGCTTTAGATTGCTTTGCAATGAAATGCATAGTAAAATAATTGTACTGTCTTTTTTCCGTAGCATTTCTTTTTTTAAAGATTCAGGATCTGGTATAAAATGGGACCCTTTTTATAATTGGGGGATTATAATTTTGGGAGATTTGTTTTGCCTTACAGCTGTGCCTGCTTATTAGGCTGTACAAACTGCCTGTTTTCCTGTCCCTGTTCAACCCTGAAGCCAGTAATTCAATTATGAAACACTGGCAAATTAAAAATCTTACAACTACTGGATTTTCTTCTATTTACATGTGTTGTGCATGTGATGTTTATACATACAAGAGTTCTAATTAATTAGCTTAAAAATAATAAGTGCTTAAATCAAACATTTTGTCAGAAAAGTAAGAAGTGTAATGCCTTTTAGTTCACATAACTTAAGTAATCTTTGGGAAATTAAAACGGTTTTACATGCAAGTTGTGTAAGGAAAGTGAAATGTGTTTTTGTTAAAGATTATATAAGAAATCATGGGAATGTGGATTTTTGACTAGATAAAAGGTTAAAGGATTGTTTTAAGTTAGATACGAAAAAGCTGAAGGTTTGGGCAAGTTGTGGAATGTTTGTGAAAAATTAATCTTGTAAAAGAAATTTTGTATATGAACATATTAGGTAAAGTTAAAGGAGTATTATTTAGTATTTTTCATAAATTGAACATTGGAATAAAAGCACAACAGGCTTTTTCTTACAACACTGGTCTGCTCTGTCACAAAAATTGTAAAGGGTTACCAAAGATTTATAAGAATCTTAGCGTATGGTCATAATGATTAAGATTGGACAGATTTGTCTATAAGGTTTTATTAAGAATTAGGTTTGACATCAATAATGCACTAAGGCAAGGGAAAATTTGGCTTTCTCTCTTGAACAAGATTTTCATGTAATGTTTTAAAAAATGAAAGTTTTTTGCCTACCCTTTTGAATAAACTGTAGAAAAAAAGAAAGGAAAATGACAGATTGTTTGGAAAGCTAAGTCTTCCCTCTATTGATGAGTAAACGTTTTGTCTTTTAAAAATTTTTGTGGCCTGGCGCAGTGGCTCAGGCCTGTAATCCCAGCACTTTGGGAGGCAGAGGCAGGCAGATCACCTGACATCAGGAGTTCTGGCCAACATGGTGAAACCCATCTCTACTACAAATACAAAAATTAGCCAGGCATGGTGGCAGACACCTGTAATCTCAGCTACTCGGGAGGCTGAGGCAGCAGAATTGCTTGAACCTGGGAGGCGGAGGTTGCAGTGAGCTGAGATCTTGCCACTGTACTCCAGCCTGGGCAACAAGAGTGAAACTCCATCTCAAAAAAGAAAAAAAATTTTTGAGCTCTCATGTTGGCTAAATTAATGACTTATGGTAACCTAGGATTTGATATTTGACAAACTTTCCAAAATCAAATTATAAATTGTGAGTTTTTCTGACCTAAATTAATCATTTAGATATTAGGGGGTCCCTGTCCAAAAATGACATTTGGCTTATTTGGTATAAAAATCATACAGGAAGCATTGTTAAATATGAAATGGTGTTTGACTTTCTTTGGGTTGTATTGTATAAATATGTTATCACTATGCGTTCCAAAATTATGGGAAACTCCTATAATTCTGATATGACTTAGTCTATGTTATTAATAATTATCATTGTTATGTAAAATTATCTTATGCCACAGAAGTAACCAAAATTTCTAGTCAGTTGTGGTTTTAATAATGGCTGTCCTAGGACTTTTTGTCATCCACAGACAGTTATTAACTTGTTTAGATTCTCTTCAAACGATAGTTTATAGTCAGCTGTAGGACTTTGACGGGTGCTCTTGAATGCAGGTTTCTAATAATTTTGGAGATTGTGACATTAGAATAGAGGAAAATCATTCAGGACTTTTATGGAGAGCTGGAATGTTCATGAATATCCATCAGAACAGGAGTTAACTGCATGGACTGAACCAATTAGAAGGGTGAAGTTTTTTTTTTTTTTTACTTTTTCTTAAAATATTGTAGATCCTTGGTTTTGTTTTTCAGAGTCGAGAGAACTTTTGAGCTATTGGCAGCTTTTAACAATTGAATGAAGTATACTCCCATGAACAAAATTTGGAGCATATTTATTTCTTTGTACCTGATTTTTCCAGAATTTGAAGACTATTTGTGAATAGCTTTAACTTATGGAAATATAATTGTTTGCATAAGTGCAATAAGAATGTTTTATTTTGCAACAGGACACAATTGGAGAAACTGATTATTTTTCCAAGGCTTTGACTGGAATTGTGTGTTTTCCTTTAAGGAATCTAACTTGACTTCCAGAGTCAATAAAACTCCCTTGGGAAGACTGGCCCCATACCTTGTCTACACAGTCCCTATTCAGGATTCCTGATGTGTGGTAGGTAAAGAATATCACTTTGTGACAGGCCCAGGAACTTCAGGTTATCTTGGGACCTCAAGAGGAGAGGAAGTTACCCAACTCATAGGTATTTGAGGGTACAAACCCATGGCTGGGCTTGGCTTTAAAAAAAAGTATTTTCTGAGATTCCTTATGAAATGAGTTCCACCAAAGTCAATTGAAAAAGCCTATGTGGGCCGGGCGAGTGGCTCAAGCCTGTAATCCCAGCACTTTGGGAGGCCGAGACGGGCGGATCACGAGGTCAGGAGATCGAGACCATCCTGGCTAATACGGTGAAACCCCGTCTCTACTAAAAAATACAAAAAACTAGCCGGGCGAGGTGGCGGGTGCCTGTAGTCCCAGCTACTCGGGAGGCTGAGGCAGGAGAATCGCGTGAACCCGGGAGTCAGAGCTTGCAGTGAGCTGAGATCTGGCCACTGCACTCCAGCCTGGGCGACAGAGCGAGACTCCGTCTCAAAAAAAAAAAAAAAAAAAAAAAAAAGAAAAAGCCTATGTGAAAAATAATTATTCTTGCTGTACTGTATACAAATAATCAGGCCAAGTGTAAAAAAGCATACTGGTCTTTTTTATATATATATAAATATGTACTGTATTTTATATATTTTATATATATATAAATATATATATATGTACTTTAAGTTCTAGGGTTCATGTGTACAACGTGCAGGTTGGTTACATATGTATACATGTGCCATGTTGGTGTGCTGCACCCGTTAACTCGTCATTTACATTAGGTATATCTCCTAATGCTATCCCTCCTTCTCTCCCCACCCCACGACAGGCCCTGGTGTGTGATGTTCCCCACCCTGTGTCCAAGTGTTCTCATTGATCAATTCCCACCTATTAGTGAGAACAAAGTATATTGATCTTACCATGATTTGTCTTTAGTAAAAATGGGAGTCTGGAGAGAGAAAAATTATGTTTCAAAAACTGTGGTACACCTGTTATTAGATTCTAGTGTCATCAGTTGTTTTTGAGTTTTTTTTTTTTCCTGCAATTCAGATTAACCCTGCTTATTCTTGTGAACCAACAAGTGATCTCTGGCTGCCCAGAAGAAACAAAAGAGATGGGTAATGTAAAAATCTGGATTAGTATTGTAATTCTGGGCACGTACTGGAATCATCTGGTGACTCCGTATTAGCTTGGTTTCAGCAATTGCCCAGTTCATGGAAAGCCTTCTTATTTAGTTTACTTGGGATAGTATTACTTATTTAGCCTTACTCTTGTGGAATATATTGTTATTGTACTCTATATGTAGGAATGCAGGATAAGCTTAATCAATGTTCTCTTAAATTAAACACTTATTAATCTTCCTGATATTACTTTCTGTCAGAGCTCAAGAGTTATGAGTGGCCCTTGACATACCAATGCTTTCTGACTGATCTCCTCTCTACCCTGAATACAAGAGACCCTAATAGTTAGACAGGAATATAATTGCCCCATTCAGTCTGAAGAAGTTACGGAAAATGAATCTTCATCTCTCCAGAACTCTTAGGATGAAGGGTTCCCTTGTAAAAGGGAAGGGAGAAATATGTCAGAGGCGTTTGAACCACAGCAACTCCATATTGTATAGAGGCTGGTAAAATAAGACTGAGACCTACTGGGCTGTATTCCCAGGAGGTTAGGCATTCTTAGTCACAGAATGACACAGGAGGTCAGCACAAGATACAGGTCACAAAGACCTTGCTGATAAAATAGGTCGTGGTAAAGAAGCCAGCCAAAACCCACCAAAACCAAGATAGCAATGAAAGTGATCTCTGGTTGTCCTCACTGCTTATTACACCATTTTGCACTAGTTATAACATGACAGCATGCCAAAGACACTCCTGCCAGTGCCATGGCAGCTTACAAATGCCATGGCAACATCAGGAAGTTACCCTATATAGTTTAAAAGGAGGAGAAGCCCTCAGTTCCAAGGATTGCCCATTCCTTTCCCAGAAAACTCATCAATAATCTACCTCTTTTTTAGCATATAATCAAGAAATAACTATAAGTATCTTTAGCTGAGAAGCCCATGCCACTGCTCTGCCAATCGAGTAGCCATTCTTTTATTTCTTTGCTTCTGTAATAAACTTGCTTTCACTTTATGGAATGGATTCGCCTTGATTTCTTTCTTGTGTGAGATCCAAGAACCCTCTCTTGGGGTCTGGATCCAGGACCCTTTCCAGTAACAGTGGCATGAAGCTGCAATGTGTTGAGATCAGTTGATAAAGGTAAGTTACCAGAGGAATTTAGAGAGGGTCCAACTTCCCAGGAGTTGGTTCACTAGATGTATAAGGAAATACAAACTAACAATGAAAAAATGAAATCTTCAATCTCTTGGTTATTGTTATCTATAACAGCTAAAATGAAATTAAAAGAGAATGCTGTGTTGGATTTCAATCTGGGCTTAGGCCACCCGCCTCAAAGATGCCCCCCAAGGGCAGAATTAGGCAGGAACAACAGAAAGTACCTCTAAGACCTGTGGTTACCAAGAGGGCAGTCAATGTGAGAGAAGGGCAAAACCAGGTAACTATTGAAACCAGAGGACACAGTATGAAGGAATTGTTTTGCAGATTGGTATCATTAATTTCCTGTGGAACCTATGCTATAATAAAATGGATTATGAGAGTGACTAATGTAGGGGCAGTATTTTCGGTTTTAAATGCTGCAGAGTGGAAGAGTGTGTTTGGGTTGATGCCGGACCCATGGCTCACCATTGAACAACTGCGGAAGAATATATGATGCAGACACACAGGAGGTTATTCCTAAGGGAACAGCCAGCCTGGTGGACAGGGTAAAAGCCACCTTAAGGTCTGTTTACCCTGAGGGAGGGATTATCCAAGACCACCTAAAAATGCCAAGTAGAACACCCCAGATGAGGTAGCTGATATGCTTTGTATGCAAGCCATGTGGGACTGGCTTTATGATGATGGGAATGTTCACCCGCTGAGTATGTCTATTACCCAAGTCATGGTTAACGCTGTGGCTCAGGGGGCCCCTTCTACATGGGCACCGCATGTGTTGTTAGTCCTGCAGAATTGAAGGACTAGAAGTTCAAGAAGTTCAAGAAGCCTTGTCAAATTTACTGTCTCAGCTTGCCAAGTCTTACGAATGCTAAGAAAAACATTAAGTTAATTAACAAGAGAATTGGGAAAGGCAAAAAGGAGAGTCAAAAACTCATTCAGGAAGGTGGAAATTTTTAAACGGTTATTAAGAAATAAGCTGAATAAAGAAAGTAGTGATGGGATAAAACTAAGAAGAAAAAGAAAGGGAGAATCATGGGTCTCACCTTAGCAGGATGGAGATCTCTAGATGGTTATTAAGAAATGAAATGAATAAAATGGAAATTGATGGGTTAGAACAAAGGACTTACAACACACTGAAAGTTTGGTGGACCAAAGGGAGCCCCGTCTTGTCCACCATCTTTAAAGGGCCCCAAACCACCTTGGTGTATTTCTCCCAGTTTGGAGAAACTTTAAAACCTGGAAGACAGAGATTATAATGAAAAATCTCATCTGAAACTGCCTAGAGCAATAGTCAGGCCCACTAATCAAGAAAGATGGACAAAAGGGCCGGGGTCCTTTGGTTCAGCCCTTTGAGTCCCCCTTAGCTGAGGACTCAAAGCCTTTTGCACAAGAGAGGGTAAATTGGTCTGGGGGTGGAGAAGAGATGTCCCTGAAACTAGGATATAAAAATGTAAGGGTTGACAGGATTATGAAAGTTAGTATATTTGAGTCAGCCAGGCACGGTGGCTCAAGCCTGTAATCCCAGCACTTTGGGGGGCCAAGGCGGACAGATCATGAGGTCAGATCGAGACCATCCTGGCTAACACGGTGAAACCCTGTCTCTACTAAAAATACAAAAAATTAGCCGGGCGTGATGGTGGGTGCCTGTAGTCCCAGCTACTCGGGAGGCTGAGGCAGGAGAATGGCATGAACCTGGAAGGCAGAACTTGCAGTGAGCCAAGATCACACCACTGCACTCCAGCCTGGGTGACAGAGCAAGACTCCGTCTTAAAAAAAAAAAAAAAAAAAAAAGTTGGTATATTTTAATACACTTCAAGAGAAGTGGTTGCATCTCTTTTACCTGATTGTGTTGTGGGAATGAACACTGTATCTGATTGGGGAATGTTTCCCATACCAGGTACCATGAAACAAAAGGCATGTAAATCTGCCCTTTAAGCAGCCCATGTGGCTGGGCTGGGATCAGATCACCACTGAACAACTGCAGATGAATATATGATGCAGACACATAGGAGGTTATTCCTGAGAGAACAGCTGGCCTGGTGGACTGGGTAAAAACCACCATAATCTGTTTAATGGGAACCAGTGAGATTGCCCAAGCACACACAGTGCATAGCAGAACGTAGAGTGCTGGTAGGGACAAATTCTCCACTTGATAACCCTCTGTGGAGCATTTCCTGCAGCCTTTGGCAAAAGCCTCTGAGCTCCTCCCAACGACACCTATGGAGAGACTGGACTAGAGAATTTCCACATGAGAAGCATTTACTGCTTTGCTATGAAACGTTAACTGAAGCTACCCTATGACACCTGAAATACCCGTGCCATCTTGAGTGATGTCAGAGAAACATTCTGATGGGGATGGCAGTCCCCAGAGGAGTTCCATAATAAAATGGAGATGGTTTGTAGAGGATCTTGCTACTTAGGGAATGCAAGGAGTAGATACTCTCCAGCAGGGAGTTTCTTTTCTCCTAGGACTGACTCTGAAACTGTGTAAGAAACTGCTAGATTCTACAGTGCCCGATAAACAGCTCTCAGTTGACCGACCAAGAGCTGCTTGGTTTGTGGATGGTAATTCAAAGGCAAATGGACACCATCCTGTCTGAGAGGTCACCACTTTGACAAAAAAGGTGGAAACAGATCTGCTTGGTGGGCTAAATGGCACGCTGTTTTTCTAACAGTGATGGACGAATTGAGCAGTGGTAAAATCCCCCGAATTTGAGTTTTTACTGACTCATTGGCAGTTACCGATAGCTTGGCCATACTCATGGAAGAGGGCAATGGAAACCTGGCCTATTAAAAGGATGCCCATATGGAACAAGCCCTGTGGAAATGTGAGGGGTGTACTAATGTAGAACAAATCAATGTCCATAAGAATAATGAACTTCCAGGTTCAGAAGGTGACTAGAATCGACAAGCAGATATTCCCATGTTTTCCCTTGAGGTAGCTACCTGGGTCCGTGAAATGAGTGGTTACTGCAGCAGCGCAGATATGGGCTGAGTCTAGTCATGTTCCTTTTGCACCCTCTCAGGCACAAAATGCCAGGAAGAACTATTCTGTTTCTCAGCAAGAGTGACAGAGACTGCTGATGGCTATGAGGCACATTCTCTGGTGGGAAGGCCCTGAACACAGTAGGCAGGTAAGACTGGACCTGGTAACCTTGTGGGGCTACAGATGGGTCTTTACAGGAATAGACAGTGCCTCTGGAGTAAGTTTTGCTTATTCAATGAAAAATGAAAATGCTCAGAGTGCCATTAAAAAAAACCGGAAGAGAAGATATTGCTAGGCTGTTTGGATGGCTGACCATCATTTCTTCAGACTGATGAACTCACTGTACAACCCATAAAGTCTAACAATGAACCGAGAGTTATCCATGTTGGAGTAATAGTTTGATAGAAAAGTAGAATGGGCAATTGAAACATTGATTGTCTCAAACAAGGGGAAATAAAAGCATGAAGGGCTGGCTTCCACATCTTCACAAGTGGGTGCTCACACGCAACATGAATGGGACTAGAGTGTGCTGCAAGATTTTTTTCTCTGTTTTTCTGATTGACCTGGGGAAGAGGAGGTGGGGAAGATGCTGGTATGATGTTGCAATTCTTGCCAAGAGAGTACATTGGTATAACGACTATAATTTTTTCTTTCTTCCTGGTCACCTTGAAAAAAGATTAGTTTTTCCCCTCTACCTGATGCTGAGGTCCTAAGACCAGGGCTGCAACTACAAGTTGCAACAACAGGGATGATTTCTAAGCAAAAAACTGTAACTATGTTTTTAAACCTTATGTCAAAATTCCTAAGGGCATAATGGGAGTAGGTTGTGCCTTTACTCCCTCTAGCAATATTGGGGCTAGGAGTGAATGCAGCTATATTGCCTGGTGGTAAAAATAGTTCACTAGTTCTGCACCTATGTGACCTTACCCTGTCTGAATGGGAATGAACTGAGGAGGAGCTAGTTGATTGATTTGTATTGCTCCCTACAATCTAGACCAGCACAGTGGTGATTCTAGTGTCCCCTCCAAAGGCAAAAGTCTGGGTAATAATGGAGAGGAGGAGAAATCGTAGCTGAGAGTAAAGAAATGGATAAATGAGTTGCTGAGAGAAATTTAATTTTATATTAACAAGGCAAAATAGTCTCAGAGCAAGAGACGATATTGTCTCTTAGTTCAATTATCCCAGATGCCTGAAAGGGCGCATGATCACTTTTGCTTTTGGAAGCTGACAAGATTGAGAGGAAGCCTGCAAACCTGAGTGGCCTCATCCTGGGAGACATTCATACAATCTGATGAACTGGATTAATTATTAATGATTGTGTGTAATATATATTTCACATGTATGTTTACAGCAGCACAATTTTCAGTTGCAAAAATATGGAACCGGCCCAAATGACCATCAACTAATGAATGGATAAAGAAAATGTGGTATATATACATACCATGGAATACTACTCAACCATAAAAAGGAACTAAATAATGGCATTCACAGCAACCTAGATGGAGTTGGAGACCATTATTTTAAGTGAAGTAACTCAGGAATGGAAAACCAAACATTGTATGTTCTCCCGTATAAGTGGGAACTAAGCCATGAGGACGCAAAGGCATAAGAATGATAAATTGGACTTTGGGCACTCGGGGGAAGGGTGGGAGGGGGATGAAGAATAAAAGACTACACATTGGGTACAGTGTACACTACTCTGGTGATGGATGCACCAAAATCTCAGAAATCACTACCAAAGAACTTTCCCATGCAACCAAACACCACCTGTTCCCCAAAAACTATTGAAAAAAAATCAGTGTGGGAAGGCTGTGGTGTTATGATATGTATTGGTTTATATCCATGGTTCCTGGCTCACAACTCCCATCGTCCTTGTTGCAATCTTTTGTTATAATATTGGGTTTGTCAGGCTTCAGGGGCAGGCCTCTGACCTTTTTCTGCCCTCCTTTTACTCTAATGTCCCCCCACTTTTCTGATTGTGGGTCTTAAGGCCCTTCCATGAGAGGGTCCCCCCTATACTCTGGAGGAAGGAATGCTGATATCACGAAGCTTCCATAAAAACCCAAGAAGAGAAAGTTCAGTGAGCTTCTGGATAGCTGAACATGTGGAGGTTCCTGGACGGTGGCATGCCAGGGAGGACATGGAAATTCTGCATCTCTTCCCCTATAACTCACCCTATGTGTCTCTTCATCTGCATCCTCTGCAATGTCCTTCATAATAAATCGATAAGTGGAAAAAAGAAAAAGAAATTGAAACTGAAGGACAGACAAGTGTGCAGTGCTTGATAAAGCAAGCCGGAGGAGAGTTCCAGGCTTTACTGTCTTCAGAGTTTCTATTTCTTACTCAGAGGCTAGGATTCCACTGTGCCTTGAGGCATTCACCTGGGTAATGTGGAGAGGAGGGGAACGTGGAGGCTCAACATCCACGTGTCAGGCAGAGCTAGGGTCCTTGTACTCTGGGAAAATTCTCCTGGAGTCATGCACATCTATAACAGTACAACCATCATTCAAAGCCCACAAAGATAAAGATGGAAAACTCTCCGTTTCACTCATAATAGCCACAAACTATTGACCTGAGCATTGGAATCAGACCCAGAAGCTGAGTCTCAGGAGGCTCAGCTAATAGGCTCCAGTGCCTCACCCTTTTTGCTCTGGGCCCCTCCATCTGAGCCAGGAACCAAAGTAGGAAGAGCTGGAGAGGAACCCTGGAGAGCAAGTGGTTAACAGGGAGAGGGCAGCGGGAGGCGAGGATACCATTGGTTTGGTAGAGGGCTGGAGGGTCTTCCCATACTGAACCCGATACTGACTTTCAGCCTTTAGGCTGAACTGAGAGATTAAAACCTCTGAGAAATTAAAACCAATATGGTCAGAGCAGGGGAGGCTGAGAGGAGGGAGTAGGAGAACTGAAGAGCCCTGAGCACAGCCTTGCTCCTGCCCTCAACTGCTATGCTCATGTGATATATGACACAGTGAGAAGGTGCTGGACAGGCAGTCAAAGAAAACTGGGTTCTAGCCCTGGTTCCACAACTCCATGACCTGGTGCAAACCCGTCCCCATCTTTCAGCCTCAGTTCATTCATCTATACAAGAAGGAGGCATGGATGACCTGGATCACCTCCTGCGTGGCTGTCAGGATGCTGTGAGACTCCAAGGAAGTGGAAGCAATCTCTTGGGATCTCTGGAAAGTATTACTGGAAGCTTAAAAAATAACAGAAACAATAAAAATGTGGTTCCCATCCTCTGGCCTCCCACTGTGACTCTCAGATGTTCAGACCTGAGATCTGAGAGTTCCCAAATACAGGTATCTGACATGGATGGGGCAAGAATAGAACATCCACGAACACTGCAGTGCCCACAGAGAGGAAAGGTATGAAGCATGGGACAAATGAGAGTATCCATTCAGAAGTCACTCTGGTGCTGATGTTGCTAATGTGGGGGTTGTTAGTGTGTGGGGAAAGGGAGTGTATGGGAACTCTGTACTTTCCACCCAGTTTTGCTGTGAATCTAAAATTGCTCTAAAAGTAAATTTTAATAATTAAAAAAAACCTATAATCCGCTTTTCTAAAGCATTTTATCTCCTACATTTACAAGTTGTATCCTGAGAAAAGGTCCTCATTTAGTTAAATACATTGAATTTCAGCATGTTTGAGAGCAGAGAGGCTTTGCCTTTCAAAGATATTTTTTTTTCCATTTTCTCTGAAAATGTTAATGTTGTGTCATGTGATTTAAACATTTTCCTGATTCCAGACCAAATGAAGATGATCAAAGTTCACAGAAAAACAAGAGAGATAAAAATCTTGAAATCAAGAAGTTGAATAATCTTTCTTAGCAGAGATTTCTAAGTAAATAGGGAATCCTTTATGAAGTTTAATTCCAAAGTCTTTAGTCAGACAACTATTCTCTTAGTTAATGGAACTTCTGTTTGGATAGAGAGTATAGAATTAGGAGATTGAGAGGCAGGTTATAAGGGATCCAGAAGCCCTGACACTCGGTTGGCAGAACTCCTGTTGGAAGCCAAGCAGTCTGATCCCAGGCACTTTCCTTTTCCCTTCTCCTTGCCCCCTGTCTTTATGCCTTTCTTTATATTTTGAGACAGGCTCTTGCTCTGTCTCTCAGGCTGGAGGGCAGTGGTGCGATCCTAGCTCACTGCAGCCTCAATCTGGGCTCAAGTAATCCTCCCATCTCAGCCTCCTGAGTAGCTAGGACCACAAGTGTGTGCCACCACTTGCTGGGTCTTGGCACCCTGCTCTTTACTGCCTTCTCAAAGTTACCAAATGAGATCTTTAAGGAGACCAATTTAGCAGACTGTGTTTAAAATATGAGCTAAACAGTTTTTCCTCCACCTCCTTTCCACACTGTTCCTCTATGCGGTTTTTTGGGGTTTTTTTGTTTTTTGAGACGGAGTCTCGCTCTGCCGCCCAGGCTGGAGTGCAGTGGCGCGAGATCTCGGCTCACTGCAAGCTCCGCCTCCCGGGTTCACGCCATTCTCCTGCCTCAGCCTCCCGTGTAGCTGGGACTACAGGCACCCGCCACCGCGCCCGGCTAATTTTTTTTTTTTTTTTTTGTATTTTTAGTAGAGACGGGGTTTCACCGTGTTAGCCAGACGGTCTGGATCTCCTGACCTCGTGATCCGCCCGCCTCGGCCTTCCAAAGTGCTGGGATTACAGGCGTGAGCCCCCGCGCCCGGCCTCCTCTTTGCAGTTCTAAAGGGTGCTCCATGCTTATTCTATGATCCATTTTTTATACAGTTTTGCTCTCTTGTTGCAGCTCAGAGATCTCTTTGAGATGGTAACTGATCGCATCTTACCAAAGATTTATATTTTAAGAGGAGCTATTGAAAACTAACAATATCAATCCTGTCTCATTTCCTCAGCCAAGGTTTTCTGTCCCTCCTTGAAGGTGAACCCAATTGGCTTTATTCCTAAGACTTCCCCTGAGTGCTGGGACACATTTGATATTCTTCCTCACTAACAAGGGGACTTGAAATTAAGTACTGTTCATCAGATTTGGGGCCTGGGAGCCACGACGTCTTCGTACCTATATTCTTAAGTTTTTTTCTCTAGTTATCGAGTATAACTGGGATTCAGAGCATAAGCTTAGGGTTTCTGGAGTCACCAGACCCTCCCTGGGAGACTAAGAGGGTCTTGCTTTTCCTTGGAAGGAGCTAGTCTGCCTGATCTCCAGTTAGAGACATAACAGGGAACTGCCAAAGACAAAATGGCACAACGTTGGAAACTGTTGAGACCAAGAAAAATGTCAAGACTAGGCCGCAAGTAGAATCAGGGTTGGGTTTTCCAGAGCCAAGCAAACTAAACAGTCTGGTTTGGGGACAAAAAAATCTACTCATGTGGGATGGTAAGGCCCCTGTTATGCTTCTCATGCATGTCTGACTAAGGTATTAAAAGAAAGCTTCTATGCTCAAAGAATAAAAGCACAACACTGGGAATGACAGGCTGAGGAATTGAAGCTTTTGTTGGAGTCTCAGCCAGATACTTCTGCACACTATACTAGGTCACTGGCTCTCTTCTGCTAGTGCACAAGAGTGACTCGATTATTATTTTAGAGACAACTGTTTCCTTTCTGCCTTCCTGTCTTTCATGATGGCGAAGCCTATTTCTCCCTTGTTCTTCTGTATGTTCACATATCACAGAAATCCCATAACCCTCTTAATTCGCTCTGTGGGAAATCTGCTCTAGAAATGTACAATGTGCGGTGTTCTAAAAATGTGTTATATAAAAAGAAGCTATTAGATTTCAGCTTCTGGGAAGATGGAGTAGACACACTTTTCCTTATTCCTTCCACTAAGTATAACTAAAAATGCAGAATATTATATATAATACAAACATAAGATTTCAGAAGGAAGAGAGAAGGCAGACTGCCTAGAGACATTGGGACCTGAGAAGTGACACAGTGGTGAGTCACCTGGGTTTTCTTTTTGCTTTACATACACCAGACTTAGAGCTGAATACGCCTGCAACCGGCAAACACCAGCAGGCACAGACAAAACAAAAACAACAAAATAAAAAGCAACAAAAGCCAGTCCTCTCCAGTCAAAGGATCAGAAAAGGGTCAGCACAGTGTGAGATAAAACTTTTAGATAGTAACCGCTCTAATCCATTCAAACACCACAGTCAAAAGGTGGCCCTACTGTCACTCACACCAGCAAAGTGGGGCACCTAGACTTTCACCCTCTTGAGGCCGTAACAAAGCATCCTAACATCCCCTCCACTTTGTCTCCACTGACTCCACAAATGTCCCTCCACCTCAAATGTCAAGGAGGTCAAGTGGGGAATCTGGACTTCTGCCTCCACCTGAGAGCTCCATGAGTCAGTACATCACTCTTTTGCTGGAGATGCATCAGAGAGAAAGCCAGCTAAAAGAGAAAGTATAAATAAACTCCTGGGTCTCATAACATAATTCATTCATGTGTTACTTAATGTTGGGGGAATGCATTGTTAGGTGATTTCATCATTGTTTGAACATTTTTGATATGGTTTGGCTCTGTGTCCCCACCCAAATCTCATCTTAAATTATAATCCCCACACGGCAAGGGAGGGACCTGGTGGGAGGTCATTGGGCTCATGGGGGTGTTTTCCTCTTTTCCTCTATGCTATTTTCATGATAGTGAGTAAGTTCTCAGATCTGATGGTGTAATAATGTTTGGCAGTTCCCCACCCACTGCTCTCTCTCCTGACACCTTGTGAAGAAGATGCCTGCTTCCCCTTTGCCTTCTGCCATGATAGTAAGTTTCCTGAGGCCTCCCCAGTCATGTGGAACTGTGAGTCAGTTAAACCTCTTTCCTTCATAAATTATCCAGTCTTAGGTAGTTCTTTATAGCAGGGTGAAAATGAACTAATACAATTGTATAGTGTACTTACACAAATCTTAGGTAGCTTTTTATAGCAGTGTGAAAATGAACGAATACAATTATAGAGTGTACTTACACAAACCTAGATGGTGTAGCCTACTACACACCTAGGCTACATGGTACAGCTTATGGCTCCTGGGCTACAAGCTTGTACAAAATGTTACTGCACTGAATTCTGTAAGCAATTGTAACACAATGGTAAGTATTTGTGTATCTAAACATATCTGAACATTAAAAAGGTAAAGCAAAAATACAGTGTTAGAATATTATTATTTCAGACAGTCTGATGTGTTTAAAAATGTATGTGGAAGAAATATACTGTATAAGACTATCTTATTATAAATGAAATAAGTAAAAGGATGTAAAAGGAGGTAACATTTTTATACTTCACTTGAACAGGAAAAATAATGGCACCAGTAGATTATGATTAAGATCGCTCTCTCTCCATATCTTGAATAAAAGGTGTAGAGAGATACACTCAAAAACATTATAGATAAATCCAAATGAAATTCTAGAAAATGTTTAAGTAATGCATGGAAAGTTAGGGAAAAGAAAATAGAGAAATGTAAAACAGAAAGAACAAATAGAAAAGAAAAAATATAATGGTAAACTTAAGTCACCCCATCACCCAACTATATGCTGTTTACAAGAAACTCCCCTCAAATATAATGATATGGGCAGGCTGAAGGTAAAAGGATGGAAAAATATATCATGCAAACATTAATCAATGAGAAGCAAGAGTGGCCATTTATCTAATAAGGTGACTTTAGAGCAAAGAAAATTATCAGAGAAAAAGACATTGTACATATATAATGATAAAAAAGTGAGTCCAACAGGAAGATGTAGCAATCCAAAATATGTGTACATCAACAACAGAGTCATAAGAAGAGTGAGGCAAAAACTGATAGAAATGAAAGAAGAAATAGACAAATACATAATTATAATTAGAGATTTCAACACCCCTCTTTCAGCAATTGATAGAACAACTGTACAAAAAGTCAGAAATTACATACAAGAACTGAATGACAACATCAATCAACAGTATCTATTTAATATTTAGAGAATGCTTTACCAACTAACAGCAGAACACATATTGTTTTCAAGTGCTCACAATACATATACCAACATAGACAATATCCTGGGCCATAAAACAAACTTCAATAGCTTTAAATAATTGAAGTCATACAGAATGTGTTTTCTGGTTACCATGAAATCAAACTAAAAATCAATAGCAGAAATATCTCAAGAACTTAGAAAAAGAGGAGCAAACTAAAACTAACGCAAATAGAAAGAAGAAAAGAATAAAGATAGAAACAGAAGTCAATGAAATTAAAAACAGAAGGCCAGGTGCAGTGGCTCACGCCTGTAATCCCAGCACTTTGGGAGGCCGAGGCAGGCAGATCACCTGAGGTCAGGAGTTCGAGACCAGCCTGGCTAACATGGCAAAACCTTGTCTTTACTAAAAGTATAAAAATTAGGTGGGTGTGGTGGGTGCCTGTAATCCCAGTTACTTAGGAGGCTGAGGCAGGAGAATCCCTTGAACCCAGGAGGCGGAGGTTGCAGTGAGCCGAGATCACACCACTGCACTCCAGCCTGGGTGACAAAAGCAAGACTCCATCCCCCAAAAAAGAAAAAAAAAATTAAAAACAGAAAAACAGTAGAAAAAATAGGTAAAATAGATTTGGATCTTTGAGAAGATCGACAAAATTGACAAACCTTCAGCAAGACTGAGAGAAAGAATAGAGAGAATATATAGATTACCAGTATCAGTATATAAAACAAGGGATATCATTACAGATTTTGCAGACATCAACAGGAAAATGATGAAATGCATTACTATAAACAACTCTACACACATAAATTTGACAACTTAGATGTAGTGAATCCCTTCCTTGGAAAACAAGAATTACTACATTTTACCCAATGTGAAACAGATAAGTTAAATAGCCTTTTAGCTATTAAGAAAATTGAACTTACAATTTTAAAGCTTTCAAAAAGAAGTCAGTAAGCCCAGAAGGTTTCACTGGAGAATTTAAGGAAGAAGTAACATCAATTATTCACAACCTTTAGAGATTTTATAAAGCTAATTTTACTCTCATACCAAAACAGACAATACAAAACAAAACAGAACAAACAACTTTCAGGCCAATATTTCTCATGACTATATATACAAAAATCCTTAACAAAATACTAGCAAATAGAATTCAGCAATATATAAAAAATGTACACCATAACTATGTTTATTCCAGGGATGCAAGGCTGGTTCAATATTTGAAAATTAATCAATGTAATTCACGGTAACAGCAGACTTAAGAAAAAATTTACATGGTCATATTAATTGATGCAGGACAGACATTTGACAAAATTCAGCAGCCACTAATGAAAAAAACTTTCAGAAAAATAGATATAAAGGGGAACATTCTCAACTTGATTAAAAAATCCACAAAAAAATCTGCAGCTAACATTATACCTAATGGTGAAAGCATGATGCTTTTTTCCCTAAGATTGGGTACAAGGTAAGAATGTTTTCTCCTCTTACCATTCTTATTCAACAGAGTGCTGGAAGTTCTAGCCAGTTCAGTAAGGCAAAAACAAAAACAAAGCAGACAAGAAAAAAAAATAACCAAAACAAGCAAAATAATAATAATAAAAATAAAAGGCATATGAAAAGGAATAAATAAAAAATAAGACTGTCTCTATTTGAAGATGACATAATTGATTATGTAGAAAATTCCAAGGAACCGACCAAAAATTTTCTAGGTCACATAAGTGAGCTCAAGAAATTTGACAAATATAATGTAAGCATTCAAAAATAATATTTCTGTATGCTAGCAGTAAATGGTAGATGTCAAGAGTGAAGCTATAAAACCATTTTCAACTGTGAAAAATATAAAATATTTAGGTGTGAATCTATGAAAATGTGTACAAGACTTGCATGCTGATGACTACAGAAAGCTGATGAAATAAACCAAATGGAAGAAACCAAAAAAGATCGAATTTAAGTGGAGGATCATACTGTGTTGATGAACTGGAAGTCTCCACATATTGAAGATGTACACTTTGCCTAAATTGCTATATAGGTTTAATGCAATTCCTATCAAAGTCTCAAAAAATATTTTTTGTAGACACAGATAAAATTATTTTAAAATATATATGGAAAGGCAAAGGAACCAGAATAGCTAAAACAATTATGAAAAAGACCAGTAAAGTGAGAGGAATAGGTCTTTCCCATATTAAGTCTTAATATGTAGCTACATAATATAGCACTGGTAGAAAGATAGACACATAGACTAATGGAACAAAACAAATAACCCAGAAATAGACGTACACAAATATGCCCAACTTATTTGTGAAAGAAGTGCAAAAGAATTTCAATAGAGGGAAGAGAGGCTTTTCAACAAGTGGTGCTGAAGCAACTGGACATCCACAGGCAAAACAAAAACAAAAACAGAAACAAACAAGAACCTTAACAAACACAATTTATCCAAAAATTAACTCAATATGGATTATATCTTAAGTGTTAAAACTATGAAATTTTAGAAAAAACATGGGAGAAAATCTTCAGTGTGTAGGGCTAGGTAGAAATTCCTAAACTTGGCACTTAAAATGCACAATCCATAAAAGGAAAAATTGATAAATGGAACTACATAAAAATTTGCTCTGCAAAGAAAAAAAAAAGCCTAAGAGGATAAAAAACCGTGTTACAGAGTGGAAAACTATTTTCCAACCACATGTCTGACAAAGGACTGGTATCTTCAGCATATAAAGAACTCTCAATATTCAACAGTAAAAAACTTGAGCAATCCCATTAGAAAATGGGAAGAAGTCATGAAGAAACATATGACATAAAAGGATATATGGATGGTAAACAAGCACATGTAAAGATGCTGAACATCATTATCGCTTAGGGAAGTGCAAGTTAAGACTATACATTATCAGTAATACTTATCATAATGGCTAAAATAAAATGGTGACAACACCAAATACTGGTGAAGACATAGAGAAACTGATCACTCGTTCATTCCTGGTAGGATTATAAAATGGTACAGCCACTCTGGAAAATAATTTGGCAGTTTCTTAAAATACTGAACATACAGCTCTAAACAAACCAGCAATCACACTCATGAGCGTTTATCACAGAGAAAGGAATACTTATATTGACATAAAAACCTGTACACAAATGTTTATAGCAGCTCTATTCATAATATCCAAATTCTGGAAACAATTCAGGTGTCTTTCAATGAATGAATCAGTGGTTAAACAATGCCACGTGCATATCATGGAATACTGCTCAGCAAAAAAGGCAAGAAGCTATTGATACATACATCAGCTTGAGTAAATTGCCAGATTCATTCCATATTGTACTGAGTGAAAAAAGCCAATAACGAAACGTCATATGCTATATGTTTCTGTTTATATAACACTTTTGAAATGACAGAGTTGTAGAAATGGAGAGTACATTGGTAGTTGCCAGGTGGTAAGGGGTAGGGGGCGGCAGTGGGGAAGTGGTATGGCTGTAAGAGGGCAACATGAGGGATCCTAGTGGTGATGGAAATGGTTGTGTCTTGACTGTATCAACATCAATATCCTGGTAGTGATATTGCACAATTGTTTGTTGATGGTACAAGTAGGAAAAATTGGGTAAAGAGTGTCCACTAGATCTCTCTACATAATTTCTCACAACTGCATGTGAATCTAAAATTATCTCAAATTTAAAAGTTAAAAAATTTTTAAAGGTTGTTGATGATATACACTATACTGGAGGACCACAAGGCAAGACTACAATGAAAGGCCTTGCAATTTCCATGTCAATCTAAAGATGTTAAGTTAGTTTGAGTCTGTGCCCTTGAGATTTGGACTCAGGCCTGATTTAGGCTTGGCTTGATTTATGGGTTTCTGCACAGGTCTCCTCCCATTTATTAATCTACTGCTTAGAGTAATTTGGTTCATATCCATTGAAGAAGTTAGGGGAGGAGATTCTTGTTCAACTCCTATTCTGTACAGTTACCAAGTCTGTTTGCCCACACAACCTTAATACTAAAACCAACCAACCTTTTTTCATCAAAAGCAAAAAGGTATTATTTGTATGTAGATACGTAGGTTATATGAATCTTTTATTAATGAGTTCATAGATAAACTCATCATGTAACTTGATTGTGAGGGGCAAAAATAAACTTGAATAGCCTATCCTAAGCTGTCATAGGAAGAAATATAGGTTCATTTTGGTATCAGAACAAAAATGCAACCGTAAGGCAATATCATTTCAGAATTTTCTTGCAAAAAAAATTGAAGTTTTCTATTTTGCAAAGGATGCAATGGACAAAATTTATAGAAGGATGGAAAGATTGGGAGAAGATATTTGTAACTCCTAAACACACAAGGGACCAATGTTTGCAACATGTTTGTATCTACAAATTCCTCAGAAAAATACAGAAAATGTTACTTAAAATGAGCAAAATAAATATGACAATCATTCACAGAAATCCAAATGCCTGACGAGTGTATAAAGAATTGTCAAAATTTCTTAGTAATAAGAGAAAGTGAATTTTCAATGCAATGAGACACCAATTTACACTGACGAGAATGGCAAAAATAGTTGGATAATACAACATTTGGTGGTGGTGTTGGGTCACAGGCAACCTTCTGCACTGCTGGAGGGAATGTAGGCTAGTATAGTTTATGGACAGTGATTTCGCCGTCTTCAGCCACATTAGGTACCCATAGCTCTGCTCCCCTGCCGGGATCATAATAGGACATGAATGAGGAAGTAGAGGAGTTAGGATGTCCATCACTTGGAATAAGCAAGTAAAACTTGGTGATGCACACCATGGAGCACAATATCACATTTAGAAGCAATGAACTAGATGTACATGTAACAGCACAGACAGATCTTTAAAACATGGTATAGAGTAAGAAAAGTAAGATGCAGATTGGAACCATTATATGTAATTTTATAAAAGGGTTTAACATGCACAAACAACAATACTGTTTTTTTTTTACAAGGTTGCACACAAATTCAAGAAAGCATATAAACCACATTACGACTGTTGCCTGTAGCTGGAAAGAGAGCAGGGTTGGAAGATAAATAGTATATACGTAAATAAACAAAAATGAGCTGGGTACGGACCTTGATGATACCGGGCCTTGAAATGAGTATGGTTAGCTCCATCCTGGCACCTGAGGTAATTAAAGGAGGAAGAGATGAAGAAGTAAGGGAAGGGCTGGTTATCTGGAGTTGAAAGCTGGGTAGATTGAATGTAAACAGCAGCTAAGAGGTATTGGTAAATTTAGTGCTCACTTTGGCAGCAGCACATATACTAAAATTGGAGTGATACAGAGAAGATTAGCACGGCCCAGCACAAGGATGACATGCAAATTTGTGAAGGGTTCCACATTTTTTAAAATTTCCCACTCATCAACCAGGAAGAACCAAATTTACTCTTCATTCACACAAACATTCATTTACTCATTTAGTAGATAACTTCTCCCTGTCCACTGAAAAAAAAAAAAAAAAAAAAAGAGGTATTGGTAAATTTAGAAAGACACCTGAAACATGCATAGCTCAGCTCTTTATCTTTCTCTTGGGAGCCAGCCTCCGTTGTGAGGTCTCGCTTAGGTTTGGGCCTCCTAGGATTGAGTGGGCAAATCTTAATTCTGTGGTTTAGCTAGTAGGCCCATTTAGGTTCCACACTTCCAGCTGAACTTAATTAGTGAAGACTTCCATTCTTACTTTCTTACTCAAATTGCTCATCACTGGGTAGGTAAGAGGGATGCTATTAATTGGGAGCCCTTCTTGGAGACTACAGCTTTCACAGGCACGCAAGTAACCTGAACTTTGTTATTATAATGATTTGCCAGCCAATTTTTCTATCATCTTATCCACCTGGATCAAGGTACAGCCCGGACTTAACAAAAAGCAGCATATTGAGCTAAGGAGTAAAGGTACTATTCTCACCACTAGAGAGGAGTGTAGCTGTTATCGGAGTTTCCTATCAGAATCTGTTGACTCAGGTTTGTGTGTAAAATTAAATTCACAGATTAAACAAGCTTGCTTATCAGGCTTTCGCTGGACATTTTCAATTATTACTATGTTACTAGGATAGGGTATTCTAGAAGGAAAAATGAAAATAGGGCTGCAGACATGCTGGGAACAATGGGCAGGAGGCAGCAAGAGAGTCAAACAGCACTTAGAAACCTTAGCCATGGAGGAGAGCCTTGTCCAGTACAACAACTGACATCCGTAGCCTCAGGACAAAGCAAATTTCTGCTCCATATTCTGCTCATTAGGTGAGAAAATATCTAATCCATTTTCAATAGATTGTCATTTTTAAAAAGGCATCTGAAATGGCTAACTTCAGCTATTTGAAAAATCAGTAATGTGCAATATCTCATCCCTCAGTCTTATTTGATAAATGAGATATGGTCTGATATTACTGTCTTAAAATAATTATATATTTATAAAGTCTAATTTTGATACTCTTCTAAAAATGTACACTTTATTCCTCTCTGTAGTGATCTAAATAATAAAGCCAAGTTTATTATTATGAATGCTTTGTACTTCTAAGGTGTTTTCTAAATCCAGTTAAACATGCAAGTGTGTTAAACAAAGAAGTATCTTCAATTTAAACCATTATCCTAGATGCTTTCTGGCTTTATAGAATGCTGTGGATTTGCAATATGTGTGTTTTATATTTTGCAATGGTAGACTTTGATCAGGTGAAACATAGTTAAATAGTAATCCGTAATAAATTTATATTACATATACAGCCATGTTTGCAAAACTTCTTTCCATCTTATAATGATAATAATGACTTTAACTTTTAATTTCTTCCATTCTAGTTTGAGGAAACTGTGAGTGTGTTTGAAAACTTTGGCTGGCAGTAATGCTTCTAAGATCATTCGAACACACATCTTCCAGTGTGTTAGAAACACACATCTGATCTCTGGAGTTGTTACATTCATGCAAATGCTTAGATCTTCATGCACACTGAATTAGAAGGAATCAATATAAATATGAGTAGATATCTTTACATTGCAGAGTAGAAATCTGCTGAGAATTATTTATCACATACTCCAGAAACTGAACATAAAAAAGTTAACTATTTTTATGCTTAAAATGCAATATGTGATTATTCTATAAAGGTAAACATTTAAAAAGTATAGGACAGAGTGAGGTTTGTGTCTTCTTGATTCCCTTTCCTGACCCTCCTCAGATAACCACTGTTATATTTTGTGTGTATCCCTTCAGAACTTCCAAAACTGGGCTTTTGATTTTGGCACAGGAATGTTGCTATTCAAATATAATTATTATACTGTGACTACACTGACCATCATACAGATAAAGTTTTTAAATGCAGATAAAATGTGGTTTTATATATGTAAAGTTATAATAGGGACTTTGAGGAATCATTTTACAGTGTTAAACCTGACTCATTTCAAATTCAATTCTTTTGTACCGGAAGAGCTGGTTAGGCCTGTTTTTCCTGGTTCCCACAGTCTTCCAGGCTCAATCCATCTTTACCCTAAATTCTTATACACCCAGTGAAAACTTGTTTTTGCAATATCTATATATTTAACTTTTAATAATTGTAGGATAAATTGCTTTTCTACTTTTCTTCTTTGTAGGAAAAAAATCGACTAGTATAGGCAATAGTAGCTTGAACTCTGCGTCTGACAGACTGAATACTTTGGAGATGGTTATTGCCAAGTTTTTTGGGTCTTAAATAAATAAAAAGCTTAACAGTTTGTCATTTCACGCTTTTAAGTACATCAAAAGCGTTGGATGAACGTAAGTAGTGGAGTAATTTTCAGTTTTACATTTTCAATTATCAATGCTTGGTTAAAGTGAGCAAATACTAAATAAATGCATAAAAGTGCTTACTAAATAAATGGAAACAAAAAGTGGCTCTAATAAAAATGTTGCAATATTTTCTCATCAATAATTGAAAAGACAAATGATTCCAAGTTCATTCATTCATTCATTCACTCATTCATCTGATGTTTGATTAGTGCGCCCAACTGTCCATCTATCCGTCCACCTGTCCATCCATCTTTCTACCCATGCCTTCTTTTAAAAAATACTTTTTAAACACCTTCTCTGGGCATGGCATGTAAGAGGATATTAAGACAAAATGAAACAAAACATAAAACACCAATGGCATCTCCAAGAAGGTAAACATCAACAGTCTAGTTACAATTCTTGAAGTGGATATTTTGGGGTAATATTTCTCAAGAAAAAAGTCATAAAGTTGATTTATACAAGCCTGAAGTAAATTGTCTTGGAAATTAAAATTCAAGATAGACATTTGTAGTTAATGACCTTACCCTGGAGGATCTCAATTTAATAGAACTGGATTTGCATACATAGTTATTAACTGTGAGTTCTTGATCAAATTGTTTTTTTGTTCAGTGCCGGATTCCTCATCTGTCATAGAGAGATAATGAAACCTACTTCTCAAACTCATCAGGAATATTAAAATATTATACTTGAAAGCCTTTCTAATTCTACCGTGTAGTACAGTTCTAAGGTCACTTTTACAGGCATTTCTTTCTTCCTTTCACTTTTCGAAACAAGGTCTCCCTCTGTTGCCCATTCAGGCATGAAGTGGTATAATCTTAACTTGCCGCAGCCCCTACCTCCTCGGCTTGGGTGATCTGGGACTACTGGCATGCATCACCATGCCCAGCTAATTTTTTTGTATATTTTGTAGGGACACGGTTTCTTCATGTTGCCCAGGCTGGTCTTGAACTCTTGGGCTCAAGCAATCCGCTTGCCTTGGCCTCCCAAAGTGTTGGGATTACAGGTGTGAGCCATCGCACCCAGGCAAATTTTTGATGTTTTGTAGAGACAAGGTCTCACTATGTTGCCAGGCTGGTCTCAAACTTCTGGATGCAAGTGAACCTCCCACCTCGGCCTCCCAAAGTGCTGGGATTACAGGTGTAAGCCACCATGCCCAGCTTACAGGTATTTCAGTGAGGTAAAGACACATTTTCAGAAGTACGGAAGACTTTTCCTTATTTTGTGCAACCATTGTGTTTGCACTATCGTTAATGATATTTTGTTCCAATGTAAAATTAGTCAATGTTGGTAAGCCACGATAAATCTATATCTAAGTATTTGGTCTAGTTGATTCTAGTATAGGAAGGAGTGCTGGAAGTGAGGAAGGGTGGACAGAAGAGATAGAAAGTGCTGCAATGTGGGGTGAGAAAACAGGAGTGGGCAGTGAGAGATGGTGTGGAGTGGTAGCTGTACAGAGCTGGCCTTACCATAGATTGTTTCATGCTGGCGATCATTCTGGAGCTGATTCTCTCAATCAACCTGAGGGCCCATGGATATTTTGAAAGTGCACCTTAAAATTCTAGAATGTTAACTCTACAAGAGAATGCACCATTATCCATTCCAACCCTTTCATTTTTGGAGGAAGAAACGATAGCAGCGATGTTAAGTGACTTGCCCAAAGTCACATAGTGAGTGGCAGAAACATACGATAATTTGACAGTTGTTTTGACATGGGACCATTTTAGAGTCCTAAAAAATAAGTTATTGAATTTTATCTGTTCTTAGTTTTAACTAATGCGTGCAACAGACTTGAGTGTCATCCTCTATATAACTAAATCACCTTTGTGTTAGAATCAAGGAGGGGGCTGGGGTGGGTGAGGCACAGACACTTGCTGCCAGAGCATGTGTAACCAGCAGTCCTTTGTTCACCATACCTGCTTCAATCATTGTTAGGAAACCTAAAAATGTCTATTACAGATAAGACAGGTGATGGTGGGAGGGATGTTTGGACCACAATGTGCTGATTCCCATCTTCACTTTAAACTGCTCAGAAAGCCATGATTCAATTTCATAATTTCTCTCATTGCTGGGTGTGGTGTCTCATGCCTATAGTTCCAGCATTTTGGGAGGCCAGGGTAGGAGGATTGCTTGAGCTCGGGAGTTCAAGGGCAGCCTGGGCAACATAGTGAGATCCTGTCTCTACAACAAATAAAAAAAGTAGCCGGGTGTGGTGGCACACACCTGTAGTCCCAGCTACTTGGGATGCTGAGGCAGGAGTATTGCTTGAGCCTATGAGGTCAAGGCTGAAGTGAGCCATGATTGTACCAACCCACTCCAGTCTGGGTGACAGAGTGAGACTCTGTCTCAGATAACAATCATAATTATTATAATTATAATTGTAACTTCTCTCAGTACTTTGTATCACACACCACACTTAAAGCTATCAAATACCTCTATAATGTTAGTTTTGGACAACATTGTTGCAACACTTTACAACTGTATCTTCGGCCAGGCACAGGTGACTCAATACCTGCAATCCCAGCACTTTGTGAGGTCAAGGCAGGAGGACTGCTTGAACTCAGAAGTTCAAGAGCAGCTTGGGCAACATGGCAAAACCCTGTCTCTACAGAAAACAAAGCACCAAAAGTTAGCCAGGTGTGGTAGCACACACCTGTAGTCCCAGCTACTCAGGAGGCTGAGACAGAAGGATCACTTGAGCCTGGGAGGTGGAGGCTGCAGTGAGCTGAGATGGTGTCCCTGCACTCCTGCCTGGAAGAGACTGTCTCAAAAAGAGTATCTTCATTGCCTTAAAAATTACAAAAGTAATAGATATATGGAAATTCCAAACAACACAAAAATGAGTAAAGCAGAAAAAGCCTTGAAATGAGGCAAGGTTAGGGAAGGATAAGAGTTGAGATATCCATCATAAAAAACCACTGATGACCTTTTGATGGAGGTCAAGTGGTTCTGTCTCAGTAGTTCTAAGGCAGGGGCCATAGCTGTCCAGCTTTCTTTTTCTTTTTTTTTTTTTAAATTTATTTATTATTATTATACTTTAAGTTGTAGGGTACATGTGCATAACGTGCAGGTTTGTTACATATGTATACTTGTGCCATGTTGGTGTGCTGCACCCATCAACTCGTCATTTACATCAGTTATAACTCCCAATGCAATCCCTCCCCCCTCCCCGCTCCCCATGACAGGCCCCTGTGTGTGATGTTCCCCTTCCTGAGTCCAAGTGATCTCATTGTTCAGTTCCCACCTATGAGTGAGAACATGCGGTGTTTGGTTTTCTGTTCTTGTGATAGATTGCTAAGAATGATGGTTTCCAGCTGCATCCATGTCCCTACACATGGATGCAGCTGTCCAGCTTTCTAACTTGCATTAGGACCCAAGTCACTGCCTTACTGCTTCTTGGGTTAGCCTTACAGGTATTTCCCCTATACGCCTCTGTCCTCCTTTGTGTAAAGAGCCCCAGGACATCTCTACTAAAAAATACAAAAAACGAGCCGGGCGAGGTGGCGGGCGCCTGTAGTCCCAGCTACTCGGGAGGCTGAGGCAGGAGAATGGCGTAAACCTGGAGGCGGAGCTTGCAGTGAGCTGAGATCCGGCCACTGGACTCCAGCCTGGGCGACAGAGCGAGACTCCGTCTCAAAAAAAAAAAAAAAAAAAAAGAGCCCCAGGACAGCAGGATGCTTTGGTGGAAAAAGGTCAAGGTCAGTATCAGGCCCAGGTTCAAACCTTGCTCTGCACTGAGTAGGTCACTGAGCTTTCCAGTTTGTTTATTCATTTGCACCTGTGGATAAAAACCACTGTGTGGTGTTGCGAGGATTAGACACCTCGCCTTGGTAGTAAGGAGTTCAGTCAGTGGAAGCTATTGTGATTGCCACCGTCAGGTAGTTCTAGTTTGAACTTCAGGACCTCAAAAATAGTAACTCAGATTTTCAGAAGTCAGCATAGGCAGCTCTAGGGGAAGGTCCTGTGGACAAACCTTAAAGAGCTCAGAAAGCTGGTTTTGCATGCCGGAGCAACCAACAACACACAGGTTGCCTTCATGGGCCTCTGAAAACTGTTACGAAGGTGAGCAACCATCCCAAAAAGTAACATTGAAGATTTAGTTTTCAAAAGCATCATTCATCTCAGAAGAGTGCTTGTATTGCCTATTCTACCAAACAGGATGTTATTATGCAAACTTCAGGATCTATTGAGAAACTCTCCAAGTGGGAAGTCCCTGGCCTTGTAGGAAAAGAGAGTAATTGTATTAACTAATTAGCGAAGGATCACTTCACACATATCAGGCAATACTATTTAGAGAAAAGATTGTTTAAGTCAGACTAATACAGGAGTTTTCACACTCCTAGGTATATATTTTATGCCTCAAAGATCCTCTGCAGCAAGAAGATTGCAGTCCTGGAGGGCACTTGTTAATATTAAAAACAACTCAGATCAATCTAATTGTTATTATCCAGTAGTTTTGTTTAGAAGAGTTATAGAAGTAGGCATTTAGATTGTCAAAATGAAAGTTCATAGACAGAACAGGGTAGATAATTTAAACATGTGCTATCTTAGTCTCTCCTAGATTAGATTTTCATTGCCTACATGTTTGGATATCAGCAATGCCATCATAAATGTCTGAATCAACGTGGCTAAAAGAAAACACCACGAAGATCGAACTGAAGACTCCTAGAAGAAAACAGATAATAGCAGAATTAGCCCTGAGAGATCAAATTGCTTTTTATTCCATGGACATCATGATTTGACACAAAAAGGGAAGAAAATACAAATATATATCACTGAGTTCAAATTTAGTTTGTGTTTATCTTTCTTTTGCTAAATTATCTTTGCTCAACTGTTGAGCCTATAGTGCTTCATTATTAACAGAAGGTGAAAGCTGGCTTGGGATGCCAGTTACAAACCATAACAGAGAAGCTGTTTTTCTCAGAGATTTCAGTGTTGTTTTTGAATCATGTAAGTGGCTGGTGCATACATTTTCCCTTACCTTTAATCACATGAACTAAAATAACTTCTAAATTCCAAGTCTGTTGCTGCTTGCTAGAAAATGTATACATTTCCCCAGGAGGGAAAAGAGAGTCTAGAAGAAAGGAAAAAAGAATTTAGAAGAAAAAAATATGCAAAATAAATGTCCGGCTTGCAAACACTGGGTTTATGCTAACGGAGCCAATGCACATTAAAGGTCATTGCCTTCGTGCCCATTTCCCTGAGAGTAGATATCTGTTAAGGATGCTGTAGGAGTGGGTCCAGCATTCGATGAGAGGTTGTGCTTCGATCATACTTTCTCACTTTGAGGACTTTGACACACTCATGTGTTGGGATTGACTATAAACCATATAGAAGTAATTTATTTCTAAAAATCAAGGATTGAAGCCAGGGAGTAATTAATTTAAAAATAAAGAGTTGAGATTACCCTTATAATGCCCCTTAAAGTCACTCATGTGAATTTGAATATTCTTTCTTAAGTGGAGGGAAAGAGGTGATGTTGCATTCTATTAAATGTTATAGGCGTACATAGCACTAGAAAATGTACCTGTGTTTTTTTATGGTGAGAAAATGTCTGAAAATACTGAGTTGTGTGATTTCTAAGGTTTCTATGATTCTATAATTCTGTCAAAAGCATTTTTAAAAACAAGCTCAAAAAAGGCATCCAATTTGTATTTCTTGTCTTTATCCTGTGGTTCAGATATATCAATAGTTAGCCATATGTGGCTGTTTATCAATATAAAATAAAGCCACTAGTTTCACAAGCAGTTGGTTGTTCTTACCCATTTTCCCATAAAATCACATAGTTCAAATAAAAGATGAAGTTTGATTAATCTAGCTTTTACGTCAATTCCGAGTTTGTAGAGTGTTACACTGCCACCCTGTGGACAAAAGTTTTTCAGCGTCCAGCAAGGCTTTTTTTTTTTTTTCCCCATTTTTTTTTTCTTTCTTTGAGACAGGGTCTTGCTTCTGTCAGGCTGTAGTGAAGTGGTGCCATCTCTGCTCAGTGCAACCTCCGCCTTCTGGGCTCAAGTGATCCTGTCATCTCAGCCTCCCGAGAGGGCTACAGGCCCGTGCCACAGCCCAGGTTAATTTTTATATTTTTTGTAGAGATGGAGGGTTTTGCCATGTTGGCCGGGCTGGTCTGAAACTCTTGGGCTCTAGTGATCCACCCACCCCAGCCTCCCATCTGTTGGAATTACAGGTGTGAGGCACTGTGCCCAGCCCCAACAAGGCCTTTGAATGTGTAACTAGGATATTCCACTTAAAAAATATGCAAGGCAAATAGCCTCATCGATTGTAACTCTAAAATGAGTATACATGAAAATGCTAGGCATTGATCACTATGCAAGAATTAAAATAATTGCTTCCTGTTAAATGAAAGTATGCAAAATGATGGCTACTGCATAAGCCAGTTTCTTTAAATATAACTACACCTTTATCAGAAACCAGAAAACATCCCAGGAAATAGATATTCTAGAATTGTCTTCTGAGCTAAATCCCAGTTTAGGATGATCAACTGTTCCATTTTTCCTGGGGCAAAGTTTTCCCAGGACTTTAAGCCTAAAAATGGGAAGGTTGTGGGCAAACTGGGCACAGTTGGTACATATGACACACATATGGCTGTTTTGCCCAGACATTTTAGCCTTTTTTGCTTCTAGCAATTTGTTACAGACTTACGGGAACTCACAGTAACCCTTAGGGTAAAAGGAAAGTCTGATGAATTAAAAGTAAATGGATCCAATGTTATTAGCAATATTATTTATTATAGTCAAAAAATGAGAACAATCCGAATGTCAACTGTTGAGTGGGTGAAGAAAATGTGGCATGTTCATATAATAGAGTATTATTCAGAAATAAAATGTAATGAAGTACTACAACCTGGATATACCCTGAAGACATTGTGCTAAGTAAAGAAGCCAGACACAAAAGACCACCTATTGTATGATTCATTTATATGAAATGTCCCGAGTCGGCAGTAAAGACAGAAAGCAGATTAGTGGTTAGCAGGGACTGTGGGGAGGGGGAATGAGGAGTGATGGTTAATGGGTCGGGGTTTCTTTTTTTGGGTGATGAAAATGCTCTGGAATTCGATAGCAGTGCTGCTTGCACAACTCTGTAAATATACTAAAAGCCTCTGAATAGCACACTTTAAATAGGTGAATTGTATGGTATATGAATTATATCACAATACAGCTGTTTAAAAATAAAGTAAATAGGTCCTTGGTGTCATGTTTTCAATGCAGCAGACTGTCAGCAAAAGGGATGATGAGTAGAAAGACAGTATATGAAAAACTACTTTATTTCTCAACATTTCCATGATTAACTACTTTCAGGTCTATAAACTGTAGAATCAATTAACTTAGAAATGATTTAAGAGAGTAAGGAAGCCATGAATTTCAGATGCAATGTTTGCAGATATAGAGATTTGGAGATGTAGTGTCAGACACATCTGGGTTGGACCTCAGGCTCAATCAATCAAGCTTCAGTTTCCTCACCTGTAAAATAGATTTGATAATTGAGCTCACTGAATTGAGCGTTAAGGATTAAAGGAGTGGGGACCTTGAGCGATCTGGTTGGCCTTCCAAGGCAGGATTACTGTGACTGTGGTGCGTGCACACTCTCCTTTTCCTATTGTTGCTGTTGTTTCCTATTGTGGCCAGGTACAGACCAAGTGCTGAGTCTGGGTGAAGGAGAGAAAGCATCTCCTCTCAGGCGATGTTGGCTCTTTGTCCCTTGGAGAGTGACTGTGGTCTGGCTATGTTGATAAGTTCCACAGAGCTGCTATTCATCAGAAATTCAAATCAGCAGATTGTTACTGGGAGAGCTTTCCACCCTGAGCTCCCTGGAGAGTCAGGGTTTCAGGCGTCCTGGATCGCAAGCAGCTCCTGAGGTGGGATGAGGGACAGGGTGTGATGTTTTCAAGAACCTTCTTTCTGAAGGACTTGCTCCTTTCTTCTTATACCACTTGTTCTTCCTTCATCTTTGTTTTCTTCTGGTTAGCCCCAGGCATCATTTTAGTTCATGATGCACACACCTCTTTTGTCCTATATGGAAAGCAAGCATTCTCTAGTGCTCCAAAGCATGGGCACTTAGCAAAGGTTTTAAGTTTTAGCAGCAAGCCATTTCAGTTGCTTTCTTTTAGATCATTCCTATTTTTCTCTGTATCATCAAATCATCTCTTCTTCTTATTTAAAATTATTTTTATTTTTTTGATACATGGTCTCCCTCTGTCACCCAGGCTGGAGTCCAGTGGTGCGATCATGGCTCACTGCAGTCTCGACCTCTTGGACTCAAACATTCCTCCCACCTAAGCTTCCCAAGTAGCTGGAACTACGAGCATGCACCCACCATGACAGACTAGTTTTTTAAATATTCTGTTCAGATGAGGTTTTGCCATGTTGGCCAGGCTGGCCTTGAACTACTGGGCTCAAGTCATCCTCCTGCCTCAGCCTCCCAAAATGTTGAGATTACAGGCGTGAGCCACCGTGTCTGGAAAATCATCTCTTCTTTACCTTCCTTGGGCTTCATGAGTCAGGATGCCAGTGCCTCTAAGGTGCTGATTATCACAGGACTGGCACATAGGATGTGCTTGTTGAATGCTTGCTTGAGGTAGGCAAACTGTTTAATTTATAACAATCAGCCTTTGGGGTGAAGACAGAATTCTGTGCAGTATTTTTCAAATCCTACGTCACTGCCTTTTCCTGTTCTTCTGGATGTTTTCCTCCCTCAGTATTCCCCTCATCCGGAGTCTCTGAGGGGGTGACTCTGTGGGAGGAATAAAATGGAATATTTTTAAAGTGCCTTATTATGGCTTAACTATGATACCTCAAAACTGACATCGCCATACCACTCATTTTTTGTTGCGCTTGAATGAAAAGAGTTATACAAAGTTACAAATGTTAGGGGAGTTTGGGCCAAGCATTTCTGGAGAGGAGTTTCTGTGTGGGAGAGCAGTCATAGACTTAAATGGCTGAATTGGTTTCAGGAGGAGAGAATCAAGAAGTGCTTCTGGCCACTATTGTCTAGCCTCACGCCCAGGGTGGGAAGGGGATGACGGTGCAAAGTTTGGAAATGTTCCTTGTTCCTCCTTCTACAGGTCGGAAGGAAGTCATGCAGAACTCACCTGCAAGGGATCCAGGGAGCTCAACAGGAGGCTGAATTTAATCTCACAGAATGAAGAAAACTCAGGAGAACAGAAAATTAACCTAAGATTAAAGGAGCTGAGGGAAATTGCCAAACTTGTATTTCTAGTAGGGACCATTTTTGAAATTTGTTGTTGTGTTTAACTTTGAGAAATATCTATGAAACCCAATGACATACATTTAAAAAGTTAGCAGAACTTAAGGAGTTTCTTTTAAAATTAAAAGTTTACATTAATAGCTGATCATACACACACACACACACACGCACGCACTCACACACACCTAAAACCACAGTGCATGGTTTATTAATGTATTTATTTGATAAATATTTATTGAATGGTTATTGAATTGGATCATATAAAATTGACTTTCCTTTTTTTTTTTTTTTTTTGAGATGGGATCTCACTCTGCCACCCAGGCTGGAGTAGAGAGGGATGATCACAGCTCACTGTCACTGCAGCCTTGACTTCCTGGGTTCAAGTAATCCTCCTGTCTCAGCCTCCCAAGTAGCTAGGACCACAGGCATGCACCACCATGCCTGGCTAATGTTTTCTATTTTTTCTAGAGACAGGGTCTTGCTGTGTTGCCCAGGCTGGTCTTGAATTCCTGAGCTTAAGTTATCCACCTGCCTCTGCCTCCAAAAGTGCTGGGATTACAGGCATGAGTCATTGCACACAGCCTAAAATTGACTTTTTTAAGGTCAAGATGTTGGACTATCAGCCATTTCACATGGTTGAATCTATCAACCAAAATTGTTGTTCAAGGAATCAGCAGTGAAACCTTCTCTAATCTCAGGGGATTTACAATCTAATGTGAAATAAAGCCTTTAAATAAACAGTCAAAAGTTATATAAGACAACAAAATAATTATAAGTGTGGCAACTGTAGGCAAAAAAAGCATGCAAGGAGCCCTGAGACCATATAATGAAGAAAGAACTTAGTCTTGGGGGTTGGAAAAGGTGCTCCTGGGGAAGTGATGTGAGGGATGGGTGGGATGAATCTGATGGGGAGGGTGGTGGGCTTTCCAGGCAGTGGAGATTTATGGGAAAGTCTCATGGGGGAGGGAAGGACCAGAAGGAGTCTGGCTGGTTGGAGGGTGATGTAGGAGAAGAAGGTCAGAGAGGGAGAGGATGACCAGGTAGGCTGGGGAAGCCCTTGTATACCACATCAACTTTAGGGATTTCAGAGACTGTTCTAAGGAAAATGGAAAGGAACCAAAATGTTTTAAGAAGGGGAACAACTGATCTTTACACAGTGTGTTGGTATAGAATTAGATTTGGTAGACTGCCATGTTGACATTTCCATGTGTTGCAGTAAGATCCGAAGAGAATGAAGTGTCCAGAGTTTGAGTTGGTGTCCAGCAACTCAAGTCTTCGGAGAGCAAAAGAAATGTGTATCTCTCCTTCTAGATAGAGCATTCACTCCTGATGAGGCCAGTGCTTGTCCTGGGACCGCAGGCCCATTATCTTAACACAGCCCTCACAGTTGGGTCTCTTGAGGCTCATTTCCAGGCTCTCTTGTTCCCCTGGGAACCCCTGATTATTCAGTTCCCAGAGGAGGAGACAGAAGTAAAGGTTTAGGAGGCAAGTGGGGTTAGGAAGAGAACATAGTTTTCTTGTAACTTGAAATAAATGGCTTGGGGTATACCAGCTATTGAGAAATCCTCTTGAAATCAATTGAGCAAGGGTTTCAGAGTGAATATTACAGTAAGAATTCAGGGCAGATATGAAAGCAACTAGAAAAGCACAAAAATGCCTACACTAACTGTGTCATCTACACTACATACACTATGGGAACATATAGGTGTCTTGGTTGTGGTCAGTAAACTGTAGTTGAGCAAGACTGTTGTATCTGGGACAAACTTTACTGGTAAATAAAGGCCATGTGCTCTTGACGTTTAATTGGGATACATCCTGCATTTGTTAGTGAAATAAGCTCCCAGAAAAATAGACTTTTTTGGGGATATTTTTGACATTAAAACTTTTCTCATTTGATAGTTATATTCATCATCCATGAACATTTTTGGAATATTTACTACGTCCAAGGTGTTAGGCTTCATCTTTTGTTGTTAACATTTTATATTCTTCTTGCTTCTATTATAGTATATCAACTGAGAGGTTCTTGACTAAGAATTAAAATAAACTGAAAATGTCTTAACACAAACCTGAGATCACTTAAAGAAGTCTGGAAGTTAGTGGATCCAGTGTTAATTTTAATTGATTTTTATATTAAAAACGTTATAGAGTAAAACCCTAAGTTTGCATGAATTTAAAACCAAAACTGGAGCTATGAAGAAAATTTGAGCTCCTGCAAAGCTCAAAGCTCAAAACTCAAAGCCCACATCTAGAGATGGGCATCACCTCCACTTAACCCTTAATGCTCTTCTACTGTCAGGGTTCTCCCAGGGCGAAGATTCAAAGACACAGTGCTCAATAATCCTGTCAACACAGTGGTCTTCATGATTCGAATGCACAACTCAAGTCTAGTTTTTCACACATGTTAAAGTGATTTAGTTAGGATGAACTTTTCAGAATTCTAGAGATCAGGGAAGAATAGCCTGATTAAACTGATTGACCTAATGATATGTTTTTAGGTAAATAAGAAAGCCCCAATTCAAGATCATAGGGATAATTTTAGTTCCCCAAAAACCAAAGCTTAGCGTACTAACCAAGACCTACTCTATCTTAGATCTCTGTTTTAGTAACTCCTTTGAAATATAGGCAGCAGATCTCATGTATTCTGAGAACTACCTAATACAGTGTAAATTAAATAAAATTAATTTTATTTAACCCAATATATCAAAAATATCATTAAATATGTAATCAATATTAACAATTGAGATAGCTTACACTTACAGGATGTCCCAGTTCACACTAGCTACCTGCCAAATGCTCAGTTGCCACGTGTGACTAGTGGCTTACCATACTGGACAGGGGCAGCTCTAGAAGGTTAAAAATTGAAGAGAAAGATTAGAAACTAGATTATAGGAAGAGAACAAGAAATGTGCCAGTGACTCTGGGAATCTAAGCCTATTATTAAATATTTATTTAAGAAGTGTTATTATTACAATGGATAATAATAGACTTAAAATATTACCATTACCCCTGAAAGCTTTATTCGCATTTCAAAACCGAGAGATGTTTAGTTATAGCAACCCTTAGAATGCAATTTCCTGTAGTTCAGGGATTGTTTCTCCACTGTGTGTGTTCATTGGTTTTTGTTTTTATTTTTTATGGTGGTAGGGGTTATTCTAAACTTGAAGTCATAGTTATACATAAAATAAATTTCCTCCTTAAAAGGAGCAGGACCGTTCAAATGACACATTCCAGCCTCCTAAAATGAAAAGAATACTAATGACTCATTCAAAACATTATCTGGCTAATGGCAGTTTGATGTTAAGGTTATAAGGTTATAAACTTTAGGGTCACATAAACTTGGGTTTCATTTCCAAGTCTGCTACCTCCTATCTACGTGTACCCGAGAAACTTTTAAACCTCTTTATGCCTCAATTTTCTCAACTGTAAATGGATATGGTAACAATTATTTTACTGAATCTTAAGAGAATGGAACAAGATAATGCTCATAAACCATTCTCCAGTGAGTAGTAAACACTCATTAAGTTTAAGAGCACATGACTCATGTCTGTTTCAAAATGGCTATGATTCTATGTCAAAGGCAGAAACCATCAGAACCATTCTGAATTACATGTATATTTCAAAACAAGGGAATTAAACTTTGATATGTTATGTAAACATTTAAATAGCTGATATGGTTTGGCTGTGTCCCCACAGCCAAATCTCATCTTGAATTCCCACGTGTTGTGGGAGGCACCTGGTGGAAGTAATTGAATCATAGGGCCGGATCTTTCCCATGCTGATTTCATGATAGCACATAAGTCTCATGAGATCTGATGGTTTTGAAAAGAGGGGGTTTCCCTGCCCAAACTCTCTTTTTGCCTGCTGCCATCCATGTAAGATGTGACTTGGTCCTCCTTGCCTTGCGCCATGATTGTGAGGCCTCCCCAGCCATGTGGAACTGTAAGTCCATTAAACCTCTTTTTCTTCCCAGTTTTAGGCATGTCTTTATCACCAGCATGAAAACAGACTAATACAACAGCATATCTTCAAAATTCCTGCTGCAGACTCTTTTTTCCTTAATAATGACCTTTTAAATAGGAATCTTGAAAGAAGCTCCCAAAGCCGTTTACTTCCCACTCACTAGGCAGGCAATGTGCACAGAAGCCTGCTTTCTTGATGATACTGCAGCTCTGCACTGAGGTCCACTCTCTAGACTCTCTCCTATTAATGTTCTGATGCGTGTGGTTTGCACTAACCTGTTTTCGAAGCCCAGTCTTTGAGAGTAAAGTAAATATTGTGTTGTTATATGTTGGAGGAATTTTGCAACCATTTTGCATTGGGAAATTTTGTATCAAAGGGTACAATCGAAAACTTTGTCTGAAATGTATTTGTGAATGCAGACTAATAATAAATAAAATTGTGTAATGTGTAAGTAATGTTATATTTAAAATAGCAGCCTGCACACCTGGCCCTCAATCCCTACAAGCCTGTCCTTTTTTCTCTTTAATACTTTTCACCATATAATAACTTACATGTTTTACTTGCTTATGTCTGCCCTCTCCTCCCCCAGCCCTACCCAATGAGGACAGGGATTTTTATCTGTTTAGTTCACTGTTGTCTTCACAGTGCCTTGCATAGTCTTTGGCAAATAGCAGGCACTAAATAACTGTTAAATCTTTATGTGACAAATCATTATGACTAACTTACCCTCTAACTTAAACAGCATGAACTTCTAAAAGTACAAAATTTTAAAACATGTGAGGTAATTTATTAGGAATTTCCCATGTGGCGGGTACCAAAATTTTGAGGTTGAATCAGTTATTACCTCCATTTGCAGATGAGAAAATTGAGGCAGACAGAACTTAAGTAACTCCTGCGGTCACCTAGCTTATAAGTGGTGACATCAGGGTTGAACATTGACTAATATGGGAGTCCATGGTGTAACTACTGTATTATTTCTAGGAGATGGTGTCAGATTAAATAAGCAGGAGGCCATTGGCCTGAGGCTATCTCCATTCTTTAAGTTTTTATGTAATAAACTGCAGCATAGCTTAGTACTTAAATTAAACACTTAATTTAGAAGCACACTTTTGTAACAAACAGTTGAGCTTCAGCCAGTCATGGGCTGGCAACTGATCCGACCATGCTCCAATAAGTCAAAAGACTCATCACACCATGCCCAAATAAGGAAACTGTCTAGCTGTAGCCAACCAGATGATTTATATACTTTCTTCAGTGTTCAGCCTATAAAAGCTCATTGCTCATGCTGCTGGGTGGAGCTCTCTCAGCCTCTCCTGGTTCTGAGTGCTGTCTGATTCATGAATCATTCTTTGCTCAAATAAACTTTGTTTAATTTGTCTTAAGTTTTGTGTTTAAAAAAAAATTTTTTTTTTTTTTAACAATAGAAACGGTGAGAGCTTTAGTGCCACAGGCCTGATGTAGGGGATAAGAGAAATAAAGTGCATCAAAGTATCTAACAACATGTTCTACCACCTGATAAACTCTCCATACATGTTAAAGTTCAAGAACCATTTCTTGATTTGTCAAGAACCTCACTTTAACACTGCAATAAATTTTGAAGCAAAGAAACCTGAAAGATTCTCATTCTTCTTGTTCCTAGATGAACTTTAAGGTAACTTGGAAGGATAGTTTTTTAGTCTGAACTCAGTATTCAGAGTTGATGTTTTGCTCAGACTAATTAATCATAAATGGTAAACAACAATAGGTGATGTATTTAGTAGTGTTTACTTTTCTTCTTCTAAGAATTGGTTCTCGCGGGTAAAAGTTTCTGTCCCCAGCCCCTTGACCTAATCCCATCTCTCATTGAGGTTCTCTTCCTCCATGAGCCTCCACAAGGTGGGTAGTCTGTGCAGTGACTGGTGCTGCAATGGTATCATGTAGGATTCATGGGCCTCAGTATACTGGGAGTGGAGAAACTGCATAGGGGACATGGTTGGGGATATTCACGAGGAAGAAAAACAATGAAAACCCTATTTCAACTTTGGCTCCTGTATCTCTGGAGCCTGGGAGAAAAAGAAAAGCCTCAGAAGCCTGGCTTTGCTTTTGAAAATCTCTTACCTTTACCACTAAAGCAGTTTTCACTTCAGGGCTACTTTAGGTAAAATGTGTAGAGGGTCATCCAATATCTGGGCTCAATTTCTAGAAATAGCTTCCATTAAGACACCCAATGTCTTTTAGTCTACTATTAAATTTAAAAGGCTCAAAAATGCAAATACTTGGGATAATTAAATAAAAGGCAATGCTTTTGTTAAGAAGAGGAGTTAAGAAGGCAATGGATCTCCAGAAGGAGCGGTGGTAGGTTGCACTGAAGCTATGGACAGCAGGGTCGAGATAAACCATAGGTATATCAGTGCATGAGGCACAAGTAATATTGTTGGAGACTAGTGGTTCTGATGCAGAAAATTCAGCTAGTAGCCAGTGAATGAGAGCCAGTCATCAGTAAGCAGATTATTTGTGAAGACACAAATTTAGATGTGTCTAACAGAAGTTTATGGAGCCCTGACTCTGGCCAGAGACTCAACAGTTGGAAATGAGTCACAAGGCTAAAATGAGAAATTGAGCAAAATTGACCCAATACAGTCTTCATCTATGGAGTGAAGGTGCCTTAAATTCTGACCAATGGCAGCAGTGAAAGCCTAAACCTGGGGGCACATATGAGTTACCTGTTGGAGGTGTCACTCGAGAGAAGCTGGGGTCTATGAGTGCTGGGAATCAGAGGAACAGACAAAAGATTTTATGAAATTTGTATAAACAAATCTCTAAAGATAATACTGGAAGTAATAAAACTACTGCTGTTATTGTAGCATTTGTCTTGCAGAAAATATGTAAACTAGGGAAACGTGTGAAGACATAGAAGTTTTCATTTTTTAAATCACTCAGAGAAAAATATTTTGGTATATTTCTATCAATTTTTTCTATTTTATTTTACATAGATAAGATAATTATCATAAAAAATATATGGTTTTATATACAGTTATGCATCACTTAATGATGAAGTACATTCTAAGAAGTGCATTGTTAGGCAATTTTGTGTGAACATCATAGAGTGTACCTTCACAAACTTAGATGGTATAGCCAACTAGATGCCTAGGCTGTATGGTATAGCCTATTGCTTCTTGGCCACAAACCTATATAGCATGTTACTATATTGGAAGATGTAGGCAATTGTAACACAATGATAAGTATTTGTGCATCTAAATATATTTAAACATAGAAAAGGTACAGTAATATATGGCATGCAAGATAAAAAGTGGTACACCTGTACAGGGCACTTATCACGAGTGGAGTTTGCAGGACTGAAAGTGGATCTAGGTAATTCAGTGAGTGAGTGGTGAGTGAATACAAAGGCAAAGAGTGGTATCGTACACTACAATAGACTTTATAAACACTGTATGCTTCAGCTGCACTAAGTTTATAAAAATATTTTTCTTTCTTCAACAATAAATTAACCTTAGCTTACCATAGAAACTTAAAAAAAAGGTTTGACTCTTGTAATAACACAGTTAAACACACACAATGAACGGCTGTGCACAAATATCTTCTTTGTTTATATCCTTTTTCTATTAGCTTTCTTCTATTTAATTTTTTTATTTTAATTTTTTACTTTTAAAACTTCCTTGTTAAAAACTAGAACACAAACGCATTAGCCTCAGCTTACACAGGATCAGGATCATCAGGATCTCTGTCTTCTACTTCCAGATCTTGTCCCATTGAAAAGTTTTCAGTGGTAATAACACACATGAAGTGGCCATCTCTTTTAACAAGGCCTTCTTCTGGAATTCCTTCTGTCTAAGGACCTACCTAAAGCCATTTTATAGTTAACCTTTTTTTTTTTTTTTAATAAGTAGAAGGAGCATACTCTAAAATAATATAGTTTAGTAAACACATAAACCAGTACATAGTCCTTTATTATCAAGTATTATGTACTCTACATAACTGTATATGTAATACTTTTATACAACTAGCAGTGCAGTTGGTTTATTTACACCAGCATCACCACAAACACATGAGTAATACTTTGCACTACGATGTTATGACAGCTACAACATCACCAGGCAATAAGAACTTTTCACCTCCATTACAGCCAATGGGACCACCTCCATATATTTGGTCCGTCATTGACTGGAACATCATTAGGTGGCTTATGGCTGCACTTCTTTTTACCTAATATCATAGCATTAATTTCCTCAATGATAAAAAATTCTTCATGAAACTTTTTTTTTTAAAAACAAGTTCTCGCTTTGTCACCTAAGCTGGAGTGCTCACTGCACCCTTCGCCTCCTGGGCTCAAGTGATCCTCCTAACTCAACCTCCCAGGCACTGATTTTTAATGACTATTAAATATACTCATTCAAAGAAAGAGCAACCACTTAAAATCGAGCCTTTTCGAACTTTAGGTTTCTGAAAAAGCTCCAGACTTGGAAGTGGCTGGGGAAAATGTTCTGAATAATAATAACAATGATGATGATAAAAACATCCCCTGAGCACTCAAAGTAAATATTTGAGGACGGTAAAAATAAAAAAAGGCCCTAAATTATGCCTTTTACAATGTGATTTTATTTTTATCATATCATGCAAAAGGCATGCTGTGATTGATTTCATTTTCATCTTCAAGCCTCAGGGATGGAATGCAGAGAACAAGAATGTCAAATAGCCCACTTCTGCATTTCAACAACCAAGTTCCTAGCCTAAAATAACATTTTAATTTAAAGATTATATAGCATTAACAAATTGCAGACCAGAAACTAAACTTATCTGTTTTCAGATTCTGTTCTTCTAGGCTGGGACATTGGCTTTTAAAACTCAAATACTAATTATTTAATATTTTTGTTCTTTGCACTCTATGGCATCATCTCTTCCCTAAGGCACAAAGATGAGATACACTGGGCATAAGGAACTTAAATGAGGACAATATCAGGTGTGATATCTTGTGAGATCATTGATTAATATATCAATATTATATTATATATTAATAAAACAAAATATTCCCTGAGAGAAATAATTATTGCTCTGGTGATGTTCAGTGTATCTGTGTTTTGGCCAATTTCAAGGTTCAACCTATGGTAGATCATGACCAGGCTTGTAGTGGGCCTGATACTGCAGTAAGACATGATGGCAAGCCAGAGCAATTGGGCAAACAACAAAAAAACAAAAAACAAACAAACAAACAAAAAACAAAGACAGAATCCTAAAAGCAGCAAGAGAAAAGAAACAAATAACATAAAATGAGCTCCAGTATGTCTGGCAGCAAACTTTTTGGTGGAAACCTTACAAAGAGAGAGTGGCGTGATATATTTAAAGTGCTGAAGGAAAAAAACCTTTTACCCTATGATAATACCAGATCCATCCTACAAGAAATGTTAAAGGGAGTACTTCAATCAGAAAGAAAAAGACATTAATGAGCAATAAATAATCACCTGAAGGTACAAAACTTACTGTTAATAGTAAGTATAATAGTAACCACAGAATATTATAACACTGTAACTGTGGTATGTAATACTCTTATCCTAAGTAAAAGACTGAACAACAGGGCTGGGCATGGTGGCTCATGCCTGCAATCCCAGCACTTTGGGAGGCTGAGGTGGGTGGATCACCTGAGGTCAGGAGTTCGAGACCAGCCTGGCCAAACTGGTAAAATCCCATCTCTTCTAAAAATACAAAAATTAGCTGAGCATGGGGGCGGCTGCCTGTAATCCCAGCTACTCGGGAGGCTGAGGCAGGAGAATCACTTGAACCTGGGAGGTGGAGGTTGCAGTGAGCCGAGATTGCACCATTGCACTCCAGCCTGGGCGACAGAGCAACACTCTGTCTCAAAAAAAAAAAAAAAAAAAAAAAAAAGAAGACTGAACAATAAACCAATCAAAAGTAATAACTACAACTTTTCAAGACATAGTACAATAAAATATAAATAGAAATAACAAAAAGTTAAAGAGCAGGGGGGTAAAGTTAAGGTGACTTTTTTTTTTGTTACTTAGTTTTTATTTCATAATCATAAACTTAACTCTGCAATCCAGCTAGGCATGGGAGAGAACAAGGAAAACATGGAACCCAAAGGGAACTGCAGCGAGAGCACAAAGATTCTAGGATACTGCGAGCAAATGGGGTGGAGGGTGCTCTCCTGAGCTACAGAAGGAATGGTCTGGTGGTTAAGATAAAACACAAGTCAAACTTATTCGAGTTGTCCACAGTCAGCAGTGGTGATCTTCTTGCTGGTCTTGCCATTCCTGGACCCAAAGCGCTCCATGGCCTCCACAATATTCATGCCTTCTTTCACTTTGCCAAAGACCACATGCTTGCCATCCAACCACTCAGTCTTGGCAGTGCAGATGAAAAACTGGGAACCATTTGTGTTGGGTCCAGCATTTGCCATGGACAAGATGCCGGGACCTGTATGCTTTAGGATGAAGTTCTCATCTTCAAATTTTCCCCATAGATGGACTTGCCACTAGTGCCATTATGGCGTGTGAAGTCACCACACTGACACATAAACCCTGGAATAATTCTGTGAAAGCAGGAACCCTTATAACCAAATCCTTTCTCTCCAGCGCTCAGAGCACAAAAATTTTCTGCTGTCTTTGGAACCTTGTCTGCAAACAGCTCGAAGGAGACGCGGCCCAAGGGCTCGCCGTCGATGGCAATGTCGAAGAACACGGTAGGGTTGACCATGGCTAGTAGTACAGGACTTTCCTCGGCGGCAGCGTCTGCAAAGCCGGTGACTTTTTATTAGCTTTCTTTTTGCTTATTTATGCAAATAGTGTTAAGTTGTTATCAGTTTAAAATAATGAGTGCGTGTGTGTGTGTGCTTTTTTTTTTTTTTTTTTTTTTTTTTTTTAATAATGCAAGCCCTTGCATGGCAATCCAAATTTATTGAACTACTGATGCTAAGTTATGGAAAGTTGCACCACCTTAATTAGGGCTTTTAGTTTACATTTGGCCATTTCAAAGTAGTTGTAACATTAGGTTGATCTATTTAAATATTGTGGCTCTTTGTTGGATAGACATACAGCCTTTACATCCAAACATTAATGCATACAAGTCAACAAGGCATTGTTAGGTAAAACAACAACAGGTACTGCAAATTAGCCCTTGTGACCAATTACACATGATTAAAATTACTTCCCACATTCACGTCCACAGTACTCATCCACCATTTAACATGTCAACCAAAATGTTACACATGTGAAACAATCAATAACAGGCAAAAATACTAAACCTGTATATTTCATATTGCAAATACACTATGCATGAGCAAGCAAGGGATTCACAGTGAGAATCCATAGCTGCAGAAGCCTGAAAGATTTAGAAAAATTGTTAAACCATTAAAAAATTGTTTGAAAATATCCACTTCTTGTTGTAGACTCTTACTGTACACACAGCTATAAACATTTTTCCTATGTAAACAAAAAAGGAAAAATATAATAAGAGATTTGAAAAGTCTGAACATTTCTTTCCCAACAGATATTAAAGGCAACATCTTCAAATTAAGATATTATACTGAAAGGACTATCATATTTTAAAGACAAGATCACTGCTTCATAGTTTCTCTTTAAAAAATTAAAAAACTATATAGCTGTGTTAATCAAAATGCATATTTTGTACAATGATAATGATCTTGAATTTTTTTAAAAAAAGTATGATAAGCTACAAGTATCAACAAAACAAAGGTATCTAGAGCAGTCTGTATAGGATCTCTTTGGACTTTCTTTTATTATGCTAAAATAGTGGTGGTTTTAGAATTTGCATTATTGTACTCTCCAATACAAAGCATGGGGCATGTTCAAGTATACAGTACACCATTTTCATACATGTACAACATTGGTGGATGAAGAATGTCTCTTAGCAGTAATACTGGATGTAGCTTCTGGTTTTACCAGCTGCATAGTCTACAACTATTAGATGAGTAAAAATCTCTCTTGTGCTACTGGAAAGTTATTAGAATGTGCAAACTGATATGGCATCTTTCATCTGTCTCTTAAAGGGTACCACCACAAGAGAGTCCACTTAAGATGTTGGTAGGTTTAACAAAGTTGGAATTGCTCAGGCACTGTTGAATTGGGCAACATTCTTCAGACCTGGCTCAGAGCTACAGTGCATTTAGTATATTAAAGCAGTTGACATGATGACTTTTTGCAAGCCTTCCCAGGCACTGGAGGTTTTCTGTTAATTGTCACACTAGGTCATAAAAGTTTCATTACCTTATTTTTGAGATGGGTTTCACTCTTTTTGCCCAGGCTGGAAAACAATGGCATGATCTCAGCTTGCTGCAACCTCCACCTCCTGGGTTCAAGCGATTCTCCTGCCTTAGCCTCTCGAGTAGCTGGGATTAGAGGCATGTGCCACCACGCCTGGCTAATTTTGTGTTTTCAGTAGAAACAGGGTTTCATCATGTTGGCCTGGCTGGTCTCAAACTCCTGCCCTCAGGTGATCCACCTGCCTCGGCCTCCCAGAATGCTGAGATTACAGGCATGAGCCACCATGCCTGGCCTTATTAAGATTTATTTTTTATTTTGCCAAAGATTCTAAGAATGCACAGTTGTTCCACTGTCTTGCTAGATTTTGACCTTGTTCCTTCCCTACAACTCTTTTATTTTCCAAGTCACTCCTATTACTAACCATCATTGGGACAATATCAGTGTCTTTAACTTGAATAATCTGTTCTCTCAGATCTTGTAAATCATAAAATGTGAACTGTGCTGGGATGGTATAAGCTAATACAAAGCCTTTTCCATTTTTATGTACAAACGCTTTATTGTTGTAAATTGTTCTGTTCCTGCAGTATCCAATATTTCAAGCATACAGAGTTGTGCATCTGTTTCAACTTGCTTTCTGTAATATCTTTTATTGTAGGATCATGTTTTTCAACAAAAGTTCTTTGTACAAATTGTACAGTCAAAGCAGAATTTCCAACACCTCCTGAGCCAAGAATGACTAATTTATACTCAAGCATGATACAAATTTTTTAAAACCTAGTACCTCTCATGCTGTCACCAGGTCTCTGCAGTCAGTGTTGCTCTGTGCTTTCTCTGAGTTGCTACTGCTGGTGCTATGGGGGTCTTGCCTCTGCCACTGCCACTCTGGCTGGTTTATATGCCTGGATAATGAGTTTTAAAATAGTATTTGCAAGCGTCATGGTAACCTCACATTGAAATCATATCACCAGAGAAAATCATCTTCAGTAGAGGAAGACAAGAATGAAAGAAAGAAGGAAGGCCAAAACACAATAAGAAAACAACAAAATGACAGGTGTAAGTCCTTACTTGTCCATAATAACCTTAAATGTCAACGGGCTAAACTCTCCAATCAAAAGACATATACTGGCTAATGGATGAAAACAAAAAACAAAAAACAAAAAACAAAAAAACCACAAAAACCAAAAAACCCGTTGATCTTCTGCCTGTAAGAAACACACTTCACCTATAAAGATACACAGAGATGGAAAATAAAGCGTTGTAAAAAAAATATTCCATGCCAAGAGCAGGAATATACTTATATCAGACAAAATAGAATTCAAGACAAAAGCAATAAGAAGAAAAGTAGGTCACTATATAAAGATAAAGGGGGTCAACTCAGCAAGAGGATACAACAATTTTAAATATATATATGCACCCAACACTGGAGCACCCACATATATAAAACAAATATTATTAGAGCTAAGGAGAGAGACAGACTCTAATACAATAATAGCTGGAGACTTCCACACCCCACTTTCTGCATTGGACAGATCATTCAGACGGAAAACCAACATAGAAACATCAGACTTAATCTGCAATATAGACCAAATGGATCTAATTTACAGAACATTTCATCCAAGGGCTGCAGAATACACCTTTTTTTTTTTTTTTTTTTTTTTTTTGAGAGGGAGTCTTGCTGGGTCGCTCAGGCTGCAGTGCAGTGGCGTGATCTCGGCTCACTGCAACGTCCGCCTCCTGGGTTGATGCCATTCTCCTGCCTCAGCCTCCCGAGTAGCTGGGACAACAGGCACCCACCACCACACTAGGCTAATTTTTTTGTATTTTTAGTAGAGACGGGGTTTCACCATGTTAACCAGGATGCTCTCGATCTCCTGACCTCATGATCCACCTGCATCGGCCTCCCAAAGTGCTGGGATTACAGGCCTGAGCCACCACGCCCAGCCCAGAATACACATTGTTTTCCTCAGCACATGAATCATTCTTAAGGATAGGCCAGATGTTAGGTCAAAAAACTAATCTTAAAACATTAAAATATTGAAATAATATCAAGCACCTTTTCTGACCAAAATAAAATAAAACTAGAAATTAATAACAAGAGAAATTTTGGAAACTATTCAAACACATAGAATTTAAACAATATGCTCCTGAATGATCAGTGAGCCAATGAAGAAATTAAGAAGGAAATTGAAAAATTTCTTGAAACACATGATAATGAAAACACAATATACCAAAACCTATGGGATACAGCAAAAGATGTACTAAGAGAGATTTTTATAGTTCTAAGTGCCTACATCAAAAAAAAAAAAAAAAAAAAAGGAAAAACGTCAAATGAACAATCTAATGATGCATTTTAAAGAACTAGAAAAGCAAGAGCAAGCCAAAGCCAGAATTAGTAGTAGAAAGGAAATAATAAAGATCAGAGCAGAAAAAAACGGAAAAAACAGGAAAATCAATGAAACAAGTTTTTTTTTGAAAAGTTAAACAAAATTGTCAAACCTTTAGCCAGTTTAAGAAAAAAAGAAAGAAGATCAAAATAAATAAAATCAGAATGAAAAAAGAGACATCACAACTGATATCTGCAGGTTTTCCAAGGATCATTAGTGGCTACTACGAGCAACTACATGCTCATAAATGGAAACATATAGAAGCAATGGACAAGTTCCTAGATACATATAACCTGCCAAGATTGAACCAGGAAGAAATCCAAAACCTGAGCAGACCAATAACAAGTAATGAGATTGAAGCTGTAATAAAAGTCTCCCAGTAAAGACAAGCCTGAGACTTAATAGCTTCACTGCTGAATTCTAGCAAACATTTAAAGAAAAACTAATACCAATCCTACTCAACTTATTCTGAAAAACAGAGCAGGAGGGAATACCTCCAAACTCATTCCATGAGGTCAGTATTTCCCTGATACAAAAACCAGGTAAAGACACACCAAAAAAGAAAACTACAGGCCAATCTTTGATGAATACTGATGCAAAATTCTGCAACCAAATACTAGCAAAATGAATTCAACAATACTTTAGAAAGATCATTCATCATGACCAAGTGGGATTTATCCCTGGTATGGAAGGATGATTCAACATATACAAATCAATCAGTATGCTACATCATATCAAAAGAATGAAGGATAAAAAGCACATGATCATTTTAATTGATGCTGAAAAAGATTTGGTAAAATTCAACATCCCAGGCCGGGCGCGGTGGCTCAAGCCTGTAATCCCAGCACTTTGGGAGGCCGAGGTGGGCGGTTCATGAGGTCAGGAGATCCAGACCATTCTGGCTAACACGGTGAAACTCCGTCTCTACTAAAAAATACAAAAAACTAGCCGGGCAAGGTGGCGGGCGCCTGTAGTCCCAGCTACTCGGGAGGCTGAGGCAGAATGGCGTAAACCCGGGAGGTGGAGCTTGCAGTGAGCAGAGATCGCACCACTGCACTCCAGCCTGGGCCACAGAGTGAGACTCGAGACTGTCTCAAAAAAAAAAAAAAAAAAAAAAAATTCAACATCCTTTTATGATAAAAACCATTAAAAAACTGGGGATAGAAGGAACATACCTCAACATAATAAAAGCCATATATAACCTACCTACAACTAGTATTATACTGAATGGGGAAAAACTGAAAGCCTTTTCTCTATGGTCTGGAACATGACAAAGATGCCCACTTCACCACTGTTATTCCATACAGTACTGGACATCCCCCCTAGAGCAGTTGGACAAGAGAAAGATATTAAGGGCATCCAAATTGGAAAGGAGGAAGTCAAATTATCCTTGTTCGCAGATGACATATCTTACATTTTGAGAAACCTGAAGACTCCACAAGAAAAGTAGTAGAACTGATAAACAAATTTAGTAAAGTTTCAGGATACAAAACTAACATATAAAAATCAGTAGTAGCATTTCTATATGTCAAGAGTGAATAATCTGAAAAAGAAATCAAGAAAGTAATTCCATTTACAATAGCTACAGATAAAATTAAGTATCTAGGAATTAACCAAAGAAGTGAAAGATCTCTATAATGAAAACTATAAAACACTGATTAAAGACATTGATTAGGACACACAAAAAATGGAAAAGCATTCCATGTTCGTTAATTGGAAAAGTCAGTATTGTTAAAATGTCCATACTCCCCAAAGCAATCTACAGATTCAATGCAAACCCTATCAAAATACCAATGACATTCTTAACAGAAATAGAAAAAACTGTCCTAAGATTTATATTGAACCACAAGAGACCAAGAATAGCTAAAGCTATCCTAAGCAAAAGAACAAAATGGGAGGAATTACATTACCTGACTTCAAATTATACTACAGAGCTATAGTAACCAAAACAGCATGGTACTGGCATAAAAATAGACACATAGACCAATGAAACAGACTAGGGAACCCAGAAACAAATCCACACACCTACAGTAAACTCATTTTTGACAAAGATGCCAAGAACATACACTGGGGAGAAGACAGTCTCTTCAATAAATGTGTGGGGAAAACTGGATATCCATACACAAAGGAACAAAACTAGACCCCTATCTCTCTCCTTATACAAAATTCAAATCAAAATGGACTAAAGACTTAAATCTAAGACCTCAAACCGTGAAACTACTACAAAAAACATTGGGGAAATCTCCAGAACATTGGTTGGGGCAAAAATTTCTTGAGCAGTACCCAACAAGCACAGGCAACCAAAGCAAAAATGGACAGATGAGATCACATCAAGTTAAAAATCTTCTGTACAGCAAAGGATACAATTAACAAAGTAAAGAGAAAATCCACAGAATGGGAGAAAATATTTGCAAACTACCCATCAGACAAGGGATTAATAACCAGAATAAATAAGGACATCAACCAACTCTATAGGAAAAAATCTAATGATCCAATCAAAGGATAGGCAAAAGATTTGAATAGACATTTCTCAAAAGAAGACATACGAATGACAAACAGGCATATGAAAAGCGTTTAACATCATTAATCATCAGAAAATGCAAATCAAAACTACAATGGGATATCATCTTACCCAGTTAAAGTGGCTTATATCCAAAAGACGGGCTATAACAAATGCTGGTGGTGATGTGGAGAAAAGGAAACCCTTGTACATTTTTGATGAGAATGTAAATTAATACAACCACTATGGAGAACAGTTTGGAGGTTCCTCAAAAAACTAAAAATTAAGCTACCGTATGATCTAGCAATTCTACTGCTGGGTATATGCCTAAAAGAAAGAAAATCAGTATATCAAATAAATACCTGCATGCCAATGTTTATTGCAGCACTGTTTACAATAGCTAAGATTTGGAAGCAACCTAAGTGTGCATCAATAGATGAATGGATAAAGAAAATGTAGTACATATACACAACGGAGAACTACTCAGCCATATTCAGTCATTTCCAACAACATGGATGGAACTGCAGATTATTACGTTAAGTGAATTGAGCTAGGCACCGAAAGGCAAACATTGCATGTTTTCACTTTTTTGTGGGATCTAAAAATCAAAACAATTGAATTCATGGACAAAGAGAGTATAAGGATGGTTGCCAGAGCTGGGAAGGGTAGTGGTGGGTGGAGTGGGGAATGGGAGATGGGGACAGTTAACGGGTACAAAAAATGCAGAAAGAGTAAATAAGACCTACTATTTGATAGCACAACGGGTGACTATAGACAATAATCACTGTACATATTAAAATGACTTAGAGCATACTTGGATTGTTTGCAACTCAGTGGATAAATGCTTGAGGGGATGGACACCCCATTCTTCATGATGTGCTCATTTCACATCGCACATGGATGTTTCAGAACATCTCCTGTGCCCCATAAATACATGCACCTACTATGTACCCATCAAAATTAAAACAAACAAAAATCCAATAAAAAAGACGTTCAGCTCAAAACAAAATCTCATGCATGTGTTACTCATAATGAGAACCTTATATCATTAAGAAAAGTTTAAGTTACATTTAGTATAATTTATTTAAGCAAACAAGGAGGTTGGCCTGGTGTACCGTGGTGACTCACGCCTGTAATCGCAGTACTTTGGGAGGCAGAGGTGGGCGGATCACGAGATGAAGAGATAGATACCATTCTGGCCAACATGGTGAAACCTCGTCTCTACTAAAAATACAAAACTTAGCTTGACGTGGTGGTGTGTGCCTGGTAGTCCCAGCTACTTGGAGGCTGAGGCAGGAGAATTGCTTGAACCTGGGAGGCAGGGGTTGCAGTGAGCCGTGATCAGCCACTGCACTCTAGCCTGGGCGACAGAGGGAGACTCAGAAAGAAAGAGAGAAAGAAAGAGAGAAAGAGAGAGAGAAAAAGAGAAAGAAGAAAGAAGAAAGGAAGGAAGGAAGGAAGGAAGCAAGGAAGGAAGGAAGGAAGGAAGGAAAAGAAAGAAAGAAAGAGAAAGAAAGAAAGAAATCTTGTACAATGTTTCCTTCTCAAGGCAGACACTTGAACATATCTTAGGTTTCTGGTAACTAGTTTCAGCTTTCTCAATAGACCTGATAAGGCAGTATTTTAGTTAATATGTAGTAAAGTTCTGAGAGTGCTCTAACAAACTTCCTTGTTTTTAACTCACTCCCAGGCTATTTTTCTATTAATTTCAGCTTTGTTTGCTCTTAAATTTAAAAATATGTATTTGGCTTCTGAGTTCTGTTTTCTCTTTCAGTTGCATTGCTTGATTTGGGTGCCTCTATTTTTTCAATAATTCTTTATTATAGTAGTGCTACTGTTTGCTAAAGCATACGTGGTCAAAACCCAATTCCCTGCAGAGCTGAAAAGAGCTCAGAGAAGTAACGTGGTGGACGACCCACTGAAATGTTCCAGTTTCAGACTATGGATGTGTCACACCCTTGCTGAAATACAATTCGTTTTCTTTGTTTAATTTCCACGTGAAGTGCTCTTCTAAGAACTAACCTTTAATCAGTGGGTGACTTTCTTTATGGGAGTAAAAGGAAGCTATTATGAAATAACTCTTATGGAACTGTTACAAGCTTTCAAGGATTCAAAGGTCTAAACTAAAAAGGCTAAATGTTATTTCAAAAGGCAAATATATCCTAATATAGCAAAACAAAACAAAATCCATCAGCTACTCCTCCAATTGAAGTGATGAAGCCCAAATAATTCATACAGCAAAATGGAGAAAATTAGAAGACCGGCCATCTAAAAATCTGCCATTGGTGGAGTGATGAAGAACATTTACTGTCTTATTCCGAAACTTGTCAATTTTGCAACTCTTGGCTGCCTATGGATTTCTGTGGTGCAGTGTACAGTTTTAAATAGCTGCCTAAAGTCGTGTGTAACTAATCTGGTAAGTCTGTAACTAATCTGGTAAGTCTCGCAATCTAATATTTGTCTTTGCAGGAACTGGAACATGTAGAATTCAGCTTGTTATAACTGATATAATTGTTTTCTCTTTATGAGCAGTTTTCTTATGAGAAGTGGTAGCAACAACGCAAGATAGATTAGTTTTTCTTAAATAAGTTAGCAGCACTTATAATTGCAGAAGATAAAGCAGGCTATTTTATTTCTTTAGGGTACCTGGTCATATATTTTTTGGGCTAGAGGATTGGGTAAAGGAAGTTTAAATGGAATCAATTTTGCCAATTTTATACACTTGAAAATTTCTATTTAAACTCATTTATTACAAAGTCATTAATAGTTGTCTTGAAACATGAAATAGGTTTGACCATAGGATAATGCCTGCTAATTCCAGCTGTGTAGGAAGCTGGATAAAAAAGGAAGCAGATACAGATGCCATGTAAAATAATATTATATTTTAAAGCAATACTTATTTGTACATTTCTTTATTTCTGTTTGTGCATTTGTAATTTTAGTTAGTGAGTTTTTTATATGGAAATTTATGCTTTCATTCTCATTTCTGGGTGTCATCCCTTCTCTAACTATTGTACCATCTCTTCAGTTGTAATTTAGTTGTGCTTGAAACAGTTACTGAATTAACTTTAAAAACCAAATACTCTATAGACAGAGAAATGCACTCTTCCTGTCTAAAGACAAATAATATATCATGATAGTTTACATATGCCCCTATCTACAGCCATACTTTTAAACATAATACAAGTACTAAATATAGTACTCATTATATTATGCTACAATGTTGGAGGTAGAATTCTGTGACAGATTAAAAAAGAAACTTGTGCTTATACACTTTTGATTTAAACTGTAGTTTAAAACACTACTTAGGCTTACCATGGTTAGTAGCATTTTAAAAAAAGTTTAGTATTTTATATAAATCTTTGCCAAAGACTTCATTGCTTTTAATACAGAATTGCATGCTCTGGTTTTTTATATTTGTAACCCAAACATAAAAATGGAAGAATGGAACTACTAAATATTTCAACTACTAAATGGAAAACTAAATATTTTCTTTTCTAAAAAAGATTTTAATTTTTTTCTAATTATAATAAGAATATACATTTTAAATAAAATATTTATAAGATAAAGAACTAGAGAAAAATAAAAAACATATAATTCCACCCCTAGTAACCTTTAGATTGAATTTTCTCTTAGTATTTTTCCTCATGTATATATGTGTACATATATATCTATAATTTACACACAGTTATGCATCCAGCTTTTTCATTACATTATATTGTGAGTTTTCCCCTAGACCCTAAAATGTTTTTAGAAACAGAATCTTTAATATCTTTAGAGTATTCCATTATATGAATGTACCACCATAATTTATTTGTTAATTTCTCTGCTACTGAAACTGATTTTAGTTGTTTCCAATATTGCAGTCTCCATTTTATTTTACTGTAGTTTTATTTATTCTTATCTTTTTGTGTGGGCTCCTTGCTTTCAGGGTTTGGCAGTAGGAATAGACAGTTTGTTCCTTTGTTGAGTTGCCTTCCGTTCACCACCTACAGAGAAAGGCACAGCTGATGTGTGGCAACAGCAAGAGAGACACGGTCTGCCAATTTGACCAGTGAAAGTACTACACGTTCCGACATAAGGCCTGGAGGGACAAAAGTGAAGTGAATGTACAATTGAATGTAACCATGGTTCACAGGAGAGGATATACAAAGTGCTCAAGTTTATTATATTTTCTGCGTCATTTTAAAAACATGGGCATTTACTCTGAAGGTCATCTATAATTTTTTGGGTGATTCTTGATATTGAGAAATGTTTTCTTACACACACACACACACACACACACACAGACACACACACACACAAAGAATGTCTTGTCTAAAAAAAAATGTTAAGAGTTGCAGGCCAAAATGCACAAAGCATAGTTCTATGCTTGAGCATTGGTATTTCACATTAATTTTAGCTTACGTTAACAGAGATCTACATGTACTAGTTGGAAGTATTAACTGAAAATTTTTTTTGAATTCTAGATGCCATGTGCTGCAGAAAACAACAAATAATTAATGCTCTTCAGAACACTAGTGTTGTGAGATCTTTTATGAGAAAAAAAAAGAATTCATGGTTGAATAATTTGTGGAAGTGTATTTTGCTATGCCCTCTTTTTGTAGATTCACAGGCCACAATAACATATTAAAGGCTTTGTTTAATCATAATTTTCCCATCTTCTTTAGCAACAAAACCCTTTTTTAATGTTTCCATAAGTTATTGGGGTAACAGGTGGTAATTGGTTACATGAGTAAATTCTTTAGTGGTGATCTGTGAGATTTTGGTGCACCCATCAGCCATGTATAGACTGCACCATGTTTGTAGTCTTTTATCCCTCACCCCGCTCCCACTCTTTCCCCTTAGTCCCCAAAGCCCATTGTATCATTCTTATGCCTTTGTGTTCTCATAGCTTAGCTCCCACTTATCAGTGAGAACATACGATGTTTGGTTTTCCATTCCTGAATTACATCACAACCCCCCTTTTCTTTTGAATTAACAAATCGCAACAACTGAGGAACTAACATTGAGAATGGCTCAGGAGTATCAATTCCATTCAATAAATTTCATTCAATATCAATTTATTGAATGGAATCCATTCAATACATTTTCCTAGGTATCTATGTATATTCAGCTCTGTGGTGGATGCAATTGGGAATACAAAAGAAGTAAATTATGTAATCAATACCCTAAAGTAAGTTATCAAATATTGAGGTATCAAGGTTTCTATCACTATAGACAGTTAAAGGCTATTACAAGCATGACATGTTTTTATAATATTAAAGGGTGATGACAATATATTTATTTCTGATTTGTATCTCAAGTTCCAAAGAAATAAACTGAAAATCAACTTAAAGACTAGTAGAAATAATAGGATTTGGAAGATTTTTAAAAAATTAATGTACAGACATGAAAACTTGTCTTGTATATCAATATATAACATTAAAACAAAATAATATAATAAGATCATAATTCTGACTTTTATAAGATATTCACAAATTAACATAGTTTTTATTCATACAGGAATAAACCTATGAGTAAAACAGAATACAACAAAAAAAACTATGTACATAAAGGAATGTAAAATATGATAAAGATGATAATTCAAACCAATGAGTTGCTATCCATTTAGAATAAAAAATTATTCTACATAACTGTATATTCTACATAACTGAATAAAAAATTATTCTACATATTCTACATAACTGCCAGATTCAAATAAATTTCAGGATATATTTTGTAAAAGGGCATGACTTTTGATTGAGTGCAATGGCTCATGCCTGTAATTCCAGCACTATGGGAGGCTGAGGCGGACAGATCCCTTCAGCCCAGGAGTTTGAGACCACCCTGGGCAACATGGTGAGACTCCCATCTCTACAACAAATACAAAAATTAGCTGGGCTTGGTGGCGTGCACCTGTAGTCCCAGCTATTCAGGAGGCTGAGGTGGGAGGATTGATTGAGCTGGGAGGTCGAGGCTGCAGTCAGCTGTGATCATACCACAGTGTTCCAGCCTGGGTGACTCTGTTTCTAAAAAACAAAAACAGAAAAGTTTACTTAAATACAAACAGAAACAAAACAAAGCAAGAGTTTACCTCATAAAAATATTAGAAGAAATTAGGGGTGACTGTTTCTGTAATCTTGAAGTGGAAATGCCTTAAAAAGCCTAATTAAAAAATTTAGACTCCCGGAAAAGAAATTATCAATAAATTTGACTACTTTCAAACTTAAACTGTTATGACAACAGAATACAATAACAGCAAAGCCAAAAAGTGGAAAAAAGTATTACACATGATATATAATGTTTTTAAAGAAAAAATCCCTGATACACATAAAAGCACGTAAGATGAATTTAGAATATAAACAGCCACTTCAAAAAAGAAGTATAAGTTTCCATCAACCAATGAGTGGCTAAAAAATGTGATATATACACACCATGGAATACTACTCAGCCATAAAAAGGAATGAAATAATGTCTTTGCAGCAACTTGGATGGAGCCGGAGGTCATTATTCTGTGGAGGCCATTATTAGGCCAGGAATAGAAAACCGAATACAACATATTCTCACTTATAAGTGGTAGCTAAGCTATGGGTACACAAAAGCATACAGACTGGTATAATGGACTTTGGAGACTCAGAAGAGGGAGGGAAGGAGAGGAGTGAGGGATGAAAAACTACATGTTGGGTACAATGTATACTACTTGGGTGACAGGTGCACTAAGATCTCAGACTTCACCACCATACAATTTATGTAACTTGTACTCCCAAAGGTATTGGACATACATACATACATATATATAATAAATGGCTGAAAAGCATGTGATAGATATGCAACCTCACAGCAACCACAGAATTGCAGAATAAAAGCAAATTATCAATTTTTCTTCTATCAAATTAGCAAAGATAAAAACATTTATAGTTGGAAAAAGTATGAGTAAACTGCCATTTTCATGAATTGTTGTTTGGATGTAAATGGATAAATTTCTAGAAAAGAATGGGTTATTAAATGTCAAAATTGAAAGAGAAAATATACCTCTAATCTTATACATCAAATTTTTCTGAGGATATTATTGCATAACTAACCAAAGATATGTATGCAAAAGGCTGTTAATAGCAAGTTGGGACATAACACTACTAATACATTTCTAAGTGCCTGCACTGCACTGTAATAATTAATGCATTTAATTGAATCTTCACAGAAGCTTATGAGTTAAGTATTATCCTACTTATGTCCTGGATGCGAACACTAAGTTTAGATGGCACAGGTAACTTTCAGAATATCACACTGGGAGCAAATATCATGTGAAATTAAAATACAGATCATTCTGCTCTGTTCCATTTATTAGGGCAGGAAGTACAGAATGAAATTAGTTCTGGCTAAGGTGGGCAGAATAGGAAAGCTTATCTCAAGAAGTAGGTATTAGGTTAAGAAAGCTTGAGATCTGGAACTGAATTTGACTCTTGGAAGCAGATAATTGGAGCAGTTGGAGCTAAGGTAAACCAGCGGGGATCCTAATGTTCAAAATGAAAAATGTGATTTGGTGGAGATTATGGAAGGCATCTGGTTAAGAGCACAGGTTCTGGAGTCAATCACTCTGCCCCCTTCAAATCCTAATCCAGGTAATTTACTAAACTTCCCTGTGCCTCAGCTGTAAAATGAGGTTAATTATGGCACCTACCTTATAGGGTTGCTGAGATGATTCAATCAGATTTAGTGTAAAACACCTGTAAGAGTGCCTGGACCACAGCAATACTTCAATAAATGTTAGCTATTGTAATTGTGAGGAGAAGAATGGGGAATGAGTGGAGATTAAGGAAGAGTGTTGACAAAATCTGCCTTATCAGAAACTCTTAGACCTGACCGTGGAGGTTACCTTGCGCAAGACCACTTGATGGTCATTTCACTTAGCCCGTTAAATTTCCTCCTGAGAAGAGCCATCGGAAGGACTCACTACTGCTACAATGTGACTATGATCATCAAGAAATATCTCTGCTCTCCTACTGTTTAAAATGGAAGACAAAAACTACCCAGCATCCACCCTTTTGCTTTTATGAGCTAACATGCATTTCTGAAGGGATAGGAAAAGATTCAATTTTGAACTCATTGTCTCTCACCTGATTTTTATTTGTGATTCAACCACCTTTTGAACAAAATCATGAAAACAAAGTACTATTAAGCACTTGGTTGCAAAATTCATCAACAGATAGAATTCTTAGTATCTAAATGTTTATTATCTAAAAACAAAAGCAAATAATCATCCTTCTTCTTTTCCTACAAATATGACCAGTTAGGGAATGGAGTTTGAAGGAATCCTCACTCATGCTTCAAATTAAAGAAAAAAATAGGCAACATTTGTTCTTTGGTTCTTGAGTCTGGTTACTTTTCAAGTCAACCCACACATTATTAAACCATCGGATAATGTTTCCAAGGGACTTCTGAAGCATCCTTATGTGGGAAACCACTTGGAATTAGTGGATTTACTCCTTTAGCATATCAGTATTTATTGAACACCTATTTCTATCAGGCAGTGTTCTAGCTGCTGAGGATGGAGTGAAGAGCCAAATGGATGGAAAGGAGGAGCATGCTCAGTGAGCTCGGTGAGCTCAGTGACAGAATGCAGCTCTCTTCTCTCTGCCAAGCATGGAACACTATGTGGGTACTTATCTGATTATGTGATGGCCCAGTATTGCCATCCTTTATAAACTGTCTTGTTTATGAAGGACTCTATTCAAATTATGACCAGAGAGATAATGAGCAATTTATAGATCTTTGTCCTTAGTTCCCATTTCTTTTATTTTCCTCCAGTATAAAAAAGTTCTTAAAATTTGTATGTGAGCAATAAAAGAGTAATCTTATGTTTTATTTATACCAATTTGCATTTTCTCTCTGCCCTTAATTTTAAAAAGGAAAAGTCTGAACACAATTCATCACTAACCTAGGAGTCCTTTGACTAGATTAACTGACCAGTGCCGCAGGATTATTTAATTCTGCGTGAGACTCTCTCTCTATAGCCACACTCTTACTCCCACCTTTTTGGTTCCTGCAAAGTTCTTAGACATTGTATCTATAATTTGCGTTATATCTATAATTTGTCTGGTAGTGATGAATTTAATGCCTTTAAGACATTTGGCTCCTTACTTTACGTTACAAAATGCTGAGGAGAACGTTATTTCAGGAAGCTTTTTAAAAAGGTGTGTTAGTTACACGGAACCCAGTACTGATAGCTGGTGTTTACTACCTCCTTCTTCGTTTCAGGGCCAGCAGCTTGACCTTGGCACACCACATAATCTGAGTGAACCAGTAAGTAATTTCTTCAATTGTCAAGAATTTTACAATGTTTGTGTTGATAATGAAGAGACGATGATCAAGTTTTATCACAGTAAGAATTGCTAAGTAAAATCTCATTTATCCTTGCTGGAAGAAGACCAATTGAAAATAATGAGAAGTCCGAATTTATATAAAAATGAAGTGTGTTGAAGTGGAAACAGCACAGGACCAATCCAAGTGCATGATTTTGTCTCTATATAACTGTGTGGCTTTGGACTAATTACTTAATTTTTCTGAGATTTAGTTTTATTATGTGTTATTTGAGATCATCTCTAATATTTCTTCTAACAGTTACATTGTATGGTTTTATTACTGTTCTGCACATGTATTCATTTGTTTACCAAGTGTTTAGTGACTTAAGGTATAAGTATGCACAAGGCACTGTGCCAGGAACTAGAAATTTAACAATGAAAAAAAATAGGGCCTCTGTTTAAAAGGACTCTCAACCTTTTTGAGATACATACTTGAAACCAGAGAGATAGACATATGCATAAAATTAGGGCCAGGCAGCATCATCAGAACCAGAATTGTGGTGTGGGTGAGGAGTGAAGGGAGAATACACAAGAGTAAAAGGCACCTCACTTGCCTGCAAAGCCTTCAAACTAAAACTAGAAAGAGGAAGCGTTTTCCAGATGGACTAGATGGGAAAAGGCATATTGATCAGAGAAGGCCCTTTGTGTCAAGAAAGCCCTTTGTGTCACAAAGGTGTGAAGTAGCCTAAGTTGTTAAGGAAACTGAGTATTTCAGCTTGCTTGGAAAACGGGGTACATGTATAGAGGGTAGGGAGGTGGAAGACCAATTGCCAAGTTACATGGAGCCAGATCATGAAGGGCTTTGTCTGCTATGCTTGCTAAGTTGGTCTTAACTCACAAGGTGATGGAGAGACATATAGAATTTTAGGTAAGAGAAGAGTGTGGCCCGGTTTTTTTTTTTTTTTAAAGTCACTCCAAATGTGGGAACAAGAGGGGTCCCCCCCTAAGGTTTTTGGCAAGTGGTAAATGGCAAAGCAGAAAATTGAGGCAGTGAGGGATGAACCCAGATGGATTTTAGTTAATGACCAGAGAAGTCAATAGGACTTGGTGATGGGTTTTCCGTGAGAGGGGAGAGTGGGGTGAGAGAAGAAGACACCCTGGTTCCTGGCTTGGACAACTCAGGAGAATGTAGCATGTTAATGGGAAACACAGGAGAAAGAGCAAATTTAAAGGTCGAAAGTGAGGAATTGAATTCCACATGATGAATTTGAAGTGCTTGTAGGAACTTAAATGGAGACATCTAATGAACCAGTGGATATCTGGGTCTGGGGCTCAGGAAGGAGCCTCAGCTGCAGTTAGAAGTTTGGGGGATATCAACATCGAGATCACTTGAAGCTGAGGTAGGGGATGAACTCGCTCCAGGAGAACTAGAAGAGTGAGGGGAGAAAAAGCTGAGGATAGAACACAAACACCAAAGGGGTGGAGAGAGGCAAAAAGAGATGGCAAAGGAGGCTGAGCAGGAAGAAAAAGGAATCCAGGTGCCACCATGGCCTGTGGAAGGAATGGTCAAGACAGGCACAGCTGAATCAAGTAAGGTAAGAAAAAATGTGTCAAATCTGTCCAATAGCAGGTCAGGGCAACTCAGGGTTTTCAGGGCAGCTATGGGGTGAAAGCTGCTAGTAGGCAGCTTACTCCCCAAACTGTCTACCTATTTAGGTTTTGACATGCCACCATCTGGTTGAATCTCCAGTTTTGAGTTTTGCTTGATATGTGAGGACACCTTAGGGACCCAGGATATACTCAATGCCACATTGTCCTGGGCTTTACCTTTGACAGCTACCCAGTGTACAGTGTCTTCCTTGAAGGTTGGCTGTTCTCTGGCTTCTAGGCCTGCCCATGCCAGGCTTAACTCCACTCAGCAACTCTGCTGCTCTGCAGTGAGCCACAAGCCTTGTTCTACCTGTAGATATGACAGCTCTGTTTGGAATCCCAAAATTCCAGATCCTTTGGAGGCCTCAGGTTTCTTGGTAGATTTCTATTTCTAAAACACAGGGTGATGCTTTTTGTTACTACATTGTACTTTCAGGTAACAAGAAAAAGTCACATTTCTTCAATCACTCACCATTGTCTGTTATTGTCTCTTGCAGTGCATCCAAGGATGTCACTTTTGGAACTCTGTAGATCAGAAAAACTGTGCTTTAAAGTGTGTAAGTATTAATTAGATTTCTATTTTGATACTGGTGTTTCTTTCAAGAGGAAAGTTGTGTAAGAGAATTCCCATTTGCATTTCCATTGGCTTTCAACTAGTTTGCTTGACCCCAAGACAAAGCAAAACAAAACAAAACAAAACTGAAAAACCGATAGCCTAGATAATACACAGTAATGGAAAAGAGATTGAGATTAACATTTTTAATGCAACTAGAGGTCATGGAAGGTTATTGCAAATCACAGAACCCAGGAATGCTCAATTGCTCCAAAACTATAAATGTCTTGTAGTGGAATGTTCGGTATTTGTTAAATTTCCTAGGCCTATGCTTCTCAAATTTTAATGTGCAATTATCTGGGATCTTATTAAAATGCTGATTCTGATTCAGTAGGTCTTGGGTGGGCCCTGAGATGCTGCGCTTGTAACAAGCTCCCAAGTGTTGAAATGCTGGTGGTTCCCAGACCACATTTTGGACACCAGGGTCGTAGGTTATGTTCAAAGTTTCTATGTAGAAAATATGGTAGGTATCTAATTCAGGGCCACAAACACCTGGTTTATTCCACTTTATGTAGGAAATACATCCCCAGATACTTTATTTTTCATTTTATTATGTAGCCTGGCTTTTGCCACTCAGTGTGTAATTTAAGGCACTTAACCCCTTGGTACTTTACATTCCTTATCCATTTTAGGATAATAAGAGAATCTTTCTCCTAAAGATAGAGCCTGTCATGCTGTAACTACTCTGATCACATGATTAAGAATTTTGCCTTTTAAAAGTGGGTTCCCTTATTTAGGTTGTTCACGTCAGGGTTGTTAAATCAATAAGAATTGTGGTAATGCTGGGGAATCCTAATGCTGTTTTCTATTAATGAGTTAAATTATAACATGAGATTTAAATAATGCTTTAACCTCTTTTTATATGCATAGTTTTTAGAGCATATTCATAGTTTTTCTTATATAGTGTGTCCTTGCAAACTTCTATTATAGCAATTACTTATGCCCACTCTCACATTTGTGACTGAGTGCCTCACAGAATGGAAGTTACCACAAGGTACAGCATATGTTAGCTGGACGTAGTAGCTATTAAATATTTCTCAGAAATTGCAACTCAGACAAATAATTTGTCTATTGTGTGTTTATATCTTTTATCCCAACATGTAAGCTCTGTTGGGGCAGGATGCTCTCCGTCTTTTTTAGATTGTTATCTCACTGAATATAGTGCGGGGCATATAGCAGCTGCTCAGTCAACATTTGCTGAAGGAATGAATGGAAAGCACCATTTGTTGCTGGGAAACAATCCAGGAGGCCGTGTGGCTGCTGCAGGGGCCAGCACAGGCAGAGGAATCTGCAGTCCTTTGCTAGCAAGAGCTATTGGTGGTTTCATTTCCTGTTCTGTTTACCTTTGGCATTTGCAAATACTCTTTCACTCTCTAACTTGGTCCACCACGGATTACCTCAGCCTGCTGAGATTTTTCTGGTGGACATCATATTCTCCCGTTTTTCCAGTGATGCAAACAGCTTAATTTTTAGAGCTGTTTATACAGTGTCCTGCCTAGACAGGAGGTCCTGCTCTGGGCTCCTTTGTTTTTGTTGGCTTTTTGGTTGTTTATCAATGGTGGGGCAATAAATTAATTTGAAATGAATGTACAGCTCAGTGTCATTAAAATTATTTACAACTTTCGAGATTTTAAGTAGTCTTTTTTGTTTTTCTATGCAGAATGATACTTATGCCACCATTTGTGAGGTGAGTTGGCAATCACTAAAAAGATGTCATTAAGCCACATGTCTTTATCTCTGGTCTCTAAAAAGTTTTTAAAACAGGAGTGAAGAAACCTAAGTTATTCTCAGTGCACTGAGACATTCTTCCTGATAGTGTTATTATTCTGAGTATACGAATGACTGTAAAATTCAGTTTTGGCACAAATATTTACTGTTTTATGTGTCTATGTGCATGTATATAATATATATGTTCCTATGTTCATATACACACATTCACTATATATATATATGTATATTACTGTAATGTGGTTTGGGAGGTTATAATCCCTGGGCTCTGGGCAGAGTTGGAGTTGGGGTAATGGAGGGGAGAGAAGGAAGAGGCACATTCAGAGATATCTCTGCTGACTCCATTTTCTTCCCCACAATGTATAGTGCTCTACCTTTAAATATAGGACATGAAAAGAGAATGCTTTAATTGCAACTCTTTCTTTCTTTCTTTCTTTCTTTCTATCTTTCTTTCTTTCTTTCTTTCTTTCTTTCTTTCTTTCTTTCTTTCTTTCTTTCTTTCTTTCTTTCTCTTTCTTTCTTTCTCTCTCTTTTTCTTTTCTTTTCTCCTTCCTTCCTTCCTTCCTTCCTTCCTTCCTTCCTTCCTTCCTTTCTTTCTTTCTTTCTTTCTTTCTTTCTTTCTTTCTTTCTTTCTTTCTTTCTTTCTTTCTCTCTCTCTCTCTCTCTCTCTCTCTCTCTCTTTCTTTCTTTCTTTCTTTCTTTCTTTCTTTCTTTCTTTCTTTCTTTCTTTCTCTCTTGCTCTATTGCTTTCTTTCTTGCTTTCTTGCTTTCTCCCACTCTTTCTCCCTCCTCTCTCTCTCTCTTTCTTTCTTCCCACAGTCTCACACTGTCACCCAGAGTGGAGTGCAGTGGTACATTCTTGGCTCACTGCAACCTCTGCCTCCCTGGTTTAAGTTATTCTCCTGCCTCAGCCTTCCGAGTAGCTGGGGCTACAGGCACGCGCCACCATGACTGGCTAACTTTGTATTTTTAGTAGAGATGGGGTTTCACCACGTTAGCCAGGCTGGTCTCAAACTCCTGATTTCAAGTGATCCACCTGCCTCAGCCTCCCAAAGTGCTGGGATTACAGGCATGAGCCCCCAAGCTTGGCCGCAATTTTCTTTCTTATGCAACAAAATCCTTTGCCAACATTTTGCAACACAGCTTCTCCCCACCCCTTCTCCCAATGGTAAGCGATGTCTCACATTGCCCTGCCCAGGTGTACTTACGGTCCTCTAAGCAACCTCTGCTGCACTTGATTTTCTCTCTTTCAAAGAGACCTTGACGTTTTGATGTTTCCTACTTAGTCTTCAGCTGAGCTTATCTGTCCTGTATTTCATCCCTTCAAAATAAGGTTATTTGACAATAGGTGATATGAAGAAGCTACATTATTTATGAGTTTAAAACCTGTGTTCGCTGGGTATGGTGGTGTGCACCTGTAGTCCCAGCTATTTGGGAGGCTGAAGTAGGAGGGTTGCTGGAGGTCAGGAGCCTGAGAGCATCCTGGGAAACATAGCACGACTGTTCCCTAAAGAAAAAAACTTTAAAACCTATGTTGTATTCTTTTTAAATATCCTTGAAACTGGTAACCAGAGCCTGGGGAAGGAGTATAAATTATTGTTCATTAGTAAAACAGAAAAATTCCCTCTTAATAGAGAGCAAAAATACAAATGAAAAATTAAATTGGCACGTTTTCTCAGTTATAACTGGTTGGTTATAAAAATCACATCTGAGCAATTTTTCTTGGGAGTGGGTGGAGGTGAGGGTTGGGTAAGAAGAGAGAAAACAGAGAAGACAAATCACCCATATGTAAAGAGACAATTAAAGGTCTCTCCTGATTGAGATAGAAAAAAAAAAAATTGCCTGCGAATCCTTTTATGTGATGAAAGCAAAATTACCCCAAAGAATAGTCCCTAGAATAAATGTACCAGTGTCAGAAAAATCAGGGAGAGAGAGCCTTTAAAGCATCGAAGAAACCCAGGATTAGATTTGTAGTGTGCTAATTCTTTGTTAATCATTATGCTGCTCAGTTTTCTGTGCTTATGTAGTATAAATCTTTCCTCTCAGTGTTATAACTTGTATAACTATTCTTTCTCTTTATACTTTGCTGTTTTACACTTTAAAATGTTTCACTTTAAATAAAGTAGAACTGAACAGGAATATGTGCTATATGTATATCTATCTATATCTATCTATCATGTATCTATCAGTCTATCATCTATCCTTTCTTTCTTTCTTTCTTTCTTTCTTTCTTTCTTTCTTTCTTTCTTTCTTTCTTTCTTTCTTTCTTTCTTTCTTTCTTTCTTTCTTTCTTTCCTTCCTTCCTTCCTTCCTTCCTTCCTTCCTTCCTTCCTTCCTTCCTTCCTTCCTTCCTTCCTTCCTTCTTTCTTTCTTTCTTTCTTTCTTTCTTTCTTTCTTTCTTTCTTTCTTTCTTTCTTTCTTTCTGTCACCTCAGTTGTCCACACCTTTAGGAAATCAGACTCCTTACTCACTGGTGTTTGAACATAGGAAGGTTGTCATTTTTGCAATTCGTATTTCTTGGAAGGAATAATCTTGAAAGTGATAGCTCAGTGAAACAGAACTTGGAAAATGATGATAGCTAGTGAGATGGCTTATCCCTGATAATTTAAAATGCAAATTAGATCTTATCATCGCATCTTGGCCTTTGGCTATATAGCTATATATAGAATGAAACAATAGAATATATATATATTTATATATATAATATACAATAGTCAAAATAGATCTTATTATAGCCAATTGGTCTTATTGTACCTGAAACATTTCAATGGCTTTTTACTGCTCTTTGAAAAGAATTACAAACTACAAAGGTCTACCAGCTCCACTGCCTGCCTGTCTTGACTTCATCTCACATTCTCCCCTTGATCTCTGTGCTGGCCACACTGACCTTTCCCTCTTTCTTGACATAGAAGACACATTCCTGCCTCAAAGTTTTCATCCTGTTGTTGCTTCTGCTTTTACCCAGATCTCTGCAAGCCCAGCTCCTCCTGATGACTGAAGTTTTGGCTTGGATCACCCTAATAAAGTCTCCTTCTCCACCTAGCTATACCTGTGGCTTTGACTTATTTTCTTCCCAGCAATTTTCATTATCAGAATTATTTTTTCTTGTTAAAAATTTGTCACTCAGTTATTATCTACCTCCTTCTAAGGGAAGTCCTATAAGGCAGGGAATTTAACTTTCTTGCTTACTGTCGTATTCTTAGACTCCACAACCATGCTTGGCATGAAAAAGGCCAATTGTTCAAATATTCTGAATGAATGGAAGAATAATTTTTAAGGGAACAATGCCTCAATTCATATGGAGGGCGGTGGGGGAGGCTTCCTTGTGTTACAGAAGCTGGAAAGGGCACTGGCAGCCTATGTGCCAGTCTGGGAAACCAAGGGTGGAGCCAGAGAGGCAATAAAGATGGACTGACTACGATGAGGATGATGGGAATGTGGGTGGGAACAGAGAGAGCTAGCTGATGTAGCCCCTGGGAAGAGTAAACTTGGCCTCCACTGTGGAAATGGCAGCTCAGTAACGTGGAATGTTCCACATGAATGTCCCATCCAGGGCATTCAGGCTCAAATTCTGTAAATTCCTTAAATCTAACCATCTTTAGATTCTCTCCAGGCAACTCAAGCTTGAGAAACCCTGGATAACTTTATTTGAAGTCCAATGTTGAATTGCCACCATGGTTCAGGGAGGGGTGAAGGGAGGTGAAAGGAGTTGGGGGCTGGAGTGGGGGAGGAGAGAGAGAGAGAGAGAGAGAGAGAGAGAGGGAAACGTAGTTGTTAGCTTTACCTCCACTTGAGATAACTTTTAAACTCCCAGAAGGATGGGAATTTTATTATCTATTTCCCCTGAACATGTCAGAAAAAACAGGACCACAATTTCCCCTGATTGTCAGGACTAGCTATATTTCAAAATAATCTGAATTTCCAAATACATCTCCTCTCTTCTCCTTAGTTTTCTTTTACAGAAAAAAACCCCCTCATGTTATATAATAATTTTGCTGTAAATTGGTTTGTTTATTCTCTGCAGTTAATAAATATGTTGAATGCTTCACTAAAATATGTAAACAGGATGTGAAACGTATACTAAGCCTTGAAATTAAATAATTCCAAACCCAAACTAAGGTATTTAAATTAATCCTTAACTAAGCAAACTTGGGTTTATCAGGCACCCTTCCTTTCAGTGTGCAAATCAAACGTTGAACTGTTCATATTTGCAAGTTATAGTTCTTCTTTTTAGGGCAAATGTATTGTGCCTGCTTTCTGCTATTACCATGAGAAACTATAGCATCTTGTCCTAGGTATTGTAGTTACATATTGAAAGACAGCAGGGAGATTGATCATGATTGTGTTGTAGTTTTACAATATGTGCCTTTTCTGCAAGTATGTGTGTGTGTGTGTGTTTTGTAGCTGATGTTAATGCATCTGTTAAGAGTTGCAGGAAATTTGTGTTTCAGTCATCAAGTTATGTACTGTATTTTTCATTAATGAGATAAAATGTAAATATCATTAAGTTTTCATCAATTTTAAAACTCAACATTGGTATAAAGATATTCATTAAAATGTTCAGCTACTATACAAATTTATAGTCAACTTTTAATTTTCCAAGGAAGACCAGGATATATAAAATAAGTAGTTAATCCCTAAGCATCATTTTACTCTAAAGTTTTAGGTTTTAAGCTCATTAAAACATTGACCAAGATGGCAAGCAGATGATTGTACTGCTAAGCTCAGTGTTTTTTCAAACTATATGATGTGCCACATTAGAAGGTCATCAAATCAATTCAGCCAACCAAGAGTCGCATTAAACAAAATGAAACAATAGAATAGAATATCATTGTACATATAAGAGCACATCACAGAAAAGGAGTTTCTTTTGGGGACAATGAAAATGTGCTAAAATTAGATTGTGGTGATTATTGCACAACTCTGAATATTCCAACAGCACTGAACTGTGTACTTTAAATAAGTGAGTTTACGGCAGGTGAATGTATTTCAATAAAACTTCTAAAAATGGAGGAAAAAGTAAAGATCATTTCAGGAATCTTTTTTTCAACATGTATGTGTGTACTAAGTTGTTTTGTTAAGTTATTTTTTGCTATGGAGCATGGTCAAAAATTTGGGAAGCGCCAGTCTAGCAAGTGGGAATTTTACTGCAGGGGAAATAGTTGACATAAACATGTACTTGCGTGTTAGGCACTCAAAGTTAGGCACTCAGAGTAGATTTCAAAGATTTACTCACATATTGGGCAAAGATATACTTGCATATTAGATATTTGGATTTCAAAATTTAGTTGAAGCTTATCAGCAAAACCAGTACCCTGACTGTCATGCTTTCTGTCTTCCACAGCGGGAGTCGTGTGAGGTTGGCTGCAGCAGCGCGGAAGGTGCATATGAAGAGGAAGTACTGGGTAAGAAGACACACACGACTTTTAAAAAATAGGCTGCACCACTCTAGTGACTTGTACTTTTGTAAAGATAATGAAACACCTCTCAAAACATCTTGACTTCTACATCTCAGTATGATAAAAAATATCTACTTAGAGAAATCAGTAATTTCAAACGTATAGGCCATTCTGATAAAGATTCAGCAAGATTCTTCTTTCAGAACAAAAAAGAGGAAACAGTACATGACTAATGTTTAGGACCAGATTTTGCCCTCACGTTCAGTAGATACACTCACTTCTGTCTTAATGACAGACAAATGTACATCCTGAGCAGACTTGATGTCAGAGAATGCCACTGTTTTAATGACTGGAAAGTATACGCATATTGTACTGAATGTACCTTTCATTATTCAGCTAACAGTTATCCAATAGAGTGCCTACTATGTGAATGAGTCCTCAAAAGGCTCTAGGAATTTGTAAAATGTACAGAAGCTATACTTCTCAGTGTTAGATTTTGAGCAAGTAGGGGCCTTGGGTGTTTATCAGCTCCCTCTGCCTGATTTCGGAGTAGGCTGGGCGTGTCACAGTAGCTTTGCCTTAGAGTGTTAATTCTCCAGTAGTTTCTAAAAGTCCAATGCTTTGATAAGTCATAGCTTCGATGTCAGCAGATATCATTTCCAGAATTCCCTAGGACATCCTCCCACCGAGATGTAGACAGTTCCCTTAAGTCTGAAGGATGCTTGGCTCTTCCATACGTTGTAGTCCTTGACTCAGTGGCTTGTTCCTTGCTCTCAGTGGCTGATGGAAATCAGAAGGGGAATCTTGTCTTGCTATTCTGATTTGCTTCTGCCCTTTAGTGTCCCACAAAAGACACCCTAGACATTTCTGTGGAGAGGTAGTGATACTACATTTTTTTTCTATGTTATGGGAATTAGCTGTGGATAAAATGTATATTTTATGGTTTCCAAGCTGTACACTGATGTGCTCCAGGCCATTACAGCAATCTCATGGGGAGCCATGGAGTATTTTAAACACTCAAGGGGAACACAGAGATATGAGAAATCTGTTGGATGGTGATACCCAATCTGATCATAATATTGGAGGAGTTGTGCAGTAACCAACAGGTACACAGGCCCCATTAGTATGCAATTATTTTTATTTCAGGATGAAATAAATATACAGTTTCATCTTTCAATTTCTTATTTGTTTCAAACATCTACCAAATTGTTAGATACCAAATTGTTAGTCAATCTGGTATTAACACATACTTATTAAGTTATACTACTTAAAAAATGGAACTGTTAGAGAATTCTTTTAGTTCAGAGAACCATAAAAAATTTCTGAGAAACTAAGGACACCAGAACTGAGGAAGTGTGTAATCTTTTATTTACATTCCTTTATTATATTCTAAAATTATATTACCAGCTTAATTATATAATTCTGTTAGAATACAAGTGCAATCAATGCTTTATTTTTATTTTCTCATTGGCTATGGATCAATGTCTATGTACCACTAACAAATGAGATGTATCAAGTCTAAATAAAAGCATTTGTACTTAAAGACCATATCTGTAGTCTGTTATAATTAATCCTTTCATCCATGATCCTAAGACCTTATTTGTATTTAACTCATCTGATTTCTAGGTCATTTAACAGTGGGTATGCTATGTTCATTTTAGATACCTCTCATGTCTCTTTTCACATGATGGAATATGATACTAGCTAATAACATCTTAAAATAAATAAATAAACATATATATTTGCCTATACAAAATATAAATGCATACACACACACACACACACACACACACACACACACACACACATATGAGAGACAGAGAGAGAGAGTCTCGCTCTGTCACCCAGGATGGAGTACAGTGGCACAATCACAGCTCACTGTAACCTCAAACTCCTGAGCTCAAGCAATCCCCCTGCCTCAGCCTCCTGAGTAGCTAGGCATGAGTCACCATGCCTGTCCAAAAATAGCTATTTTTCATCAGGCGTTTATGAGTTGACCACTTTTCTCATTAATTAATATGTGTTAGCTCCTTTTGTCCTCAGAGTTATACATACTATTATTAACTTCATTTTACAGGTAAGAAAATTGAGGCACAAAGTTTATATACTTGCTTGAGGCCATGTAGCTGGTAAGGGATATCTCTGAAATTATAACCCAGCTGCCTGGTAACAGAGCCTTTTCTTACCCACTCTGCCATGTACTGAAAATAGGACGGAGCTCAGTCTAGCTTCCCTTTTTCATTTGGCTCTCTCTTTGCCTTGATATTTTAGCATAAACCTACTTTACCTTTTTTTTTCATATGTATCACCACGGCTTTGAAATATGTCTATGTTTAGCTATGATATTTACATTTACTTGTACTTATATAACTGATCACTTCTGCCTAGTTCTCAACTTTTGTCGTTTCTGGTGCCTCCTGGTTATTTTTCCTCACTCTGCTGATAACTCCATCATTGGAGTCCTCTTCAAGGTGTCCACAGCGTACCTAATTCCTGCTATTGAGAGTCTCACAACAAGAAAGGGAAGGAAAGTGGAGCTGTGCTTTGCTTATTCAGTTATAATAGTCAAAAATGAACTATAAAAAGAAGAATCACTGAGAAAGGTTGTGCTGGGCCATTTTGTGAGCTAGGTCCTCAGATGACAATGGCTTTGATTTTTCTGGATTACAGAGTATGCACTTTAATTGGTCCATGTCTGGTATCTGTAGTGATGAGAATTGTATCAATTTTCTCTTAATCAGAAAGAATGAGGTCCTGGGAGTTTGTATTTAACTATTTTAAGCTCCCTACCAAATTTACCATGCTTTCTCAACCAGAGTGCTGATTCTGTTTCTATGAAAGAAAGCTGAAGCATTAAATTCATCACAATTTTGGAAAAATATAAAAAGTAAAGTAAAATCATTTCTTCACAGTGACATACTATTCAGAAGTCTAGCCCTTTGTACCGTGCCTGGCAAGCAGCACCTGGGAAATATGTGCTGCCAATTGTAGTATGTCTAGTGTTTAAACGTCCTGAAATATTTTATAATGTGAGACAGCCGATCATAGCGTCCTTTGGAGTAAAGGCAATTGCTCTGTACATATAAAAATTATTTGTTGTTAAGATGCACAGCAATAGTAGAATTAGAGGATAAAATTTCAGAAACATATTGGGGTACACGTCCCAGGATGGTTCTGTTGTGCCACCGACATGCTCTGAGCACTGGGCCCCCCGGCCTGTAAGAGAGTAGTATTGTCAGAGAAAACTGGACAGCTCAGAACCCTCTGTGTCATCTGCCTGTAAAACAAAAACCTGAACAAAAAAATATTACGTTCAAAGATAACAATAAATTCTGTGGAAAAAAGACTGACAGACTGATTGATTTTTAAAAATAAATTGAATATGCATACCATTGATTATTCAGGTGAGTTATTGTGGCAAGATGGTTTTAGCAAGAGAATACGGAGAGCCCTAGATGAGACAGGCACACACTCTCTTGTGCTGATGCACAGGAGTGCATGGTGAGTGCAATCTTCTTTTCTCCCCAGGAAATGCAGACCTTCCAACTGCGCCCTTTGCTTCTTCCATTGGAAGCCACAATATGACATTACGATGGAAATCTGCCAACTTCTCTGGCGTAAAATACATCATTCAGTGGAAATATGCACAGTTTCTGGGAAGCTGGACTTATACTAAGGTATGAAAGACTGCCTTTGTACCTAAACCCAGACCCTTTCCCAATTTTTAAAAGTGCCAAATTTTTACTTATAGTTATAAGCATAAAGGCCTTCTAGAAAAGATTCAACTGTAAGATGGGTAGTTGGATTAGATGAATTTTAATCTCAGCTACTCTGTAACATGTTAATGCTAAGCCTTAACATTAAGGCTTATTTTATAGGGAAAATATAATATTTATGTTATAAGGAAAATATAATGTTGGATGTATATACTATTCCTTCAGTGCAGCATCACATAACCGTTCACCCCATTAGTCATTATCTGCCCATCCCAGCTAAGATGAGTCCAGCTAGGATGGAGGGCAGAAGAAAGATTCTCATGGGGGTTGTTGCAATTTAGAAGTACTGTCTATGGTGGTCATCCAGGACTGTGTCTTTTAGGGAAGCATGAGAAAGTTTAGAAAAAAAATAGTCCCAAGATACTATGTGTACTAACATAGAAAAATTTAAGTCCTTGAGATTATAAATGCCAAATAATTGAGTCCATAATTTTGCTATTTCGAAGGGGAGAATTTCTGAGTGAATTCTGCATGCTGATGTCTGAATGGCTTAGCACTAAGCTCCAGGCCTCTATTTCATCTCTGTCAAGCCATATATCTTCCACAAATTAATCTATGCTCTTGAGTCCCAATGTGGCGTGGTGATTCTATACATGCTGATTATTGATCACTCCTTGATTTAGACCGTGTCCAAACTGTCCTATGTGGTCGAGCCCCTGCACCCCTTTACTGAGTACATTTTCCGAGTGGTTTGGATCTTCACAGCGCAGCTTCAGCTCTACTCCCCTCCAAGTCCCAGTTACAGGACTCATCCTCATGGAGGTATGGTGTACACACATTGCTTATAAAAGGACATTATTGCAAAGCTTTGATTTAGTTTGTTTTTATTTTAAACAATGAAATAAATATAATCCTTCCTATTAATCGATCCATTCAACAATTGGGTACATAACTATGTGCTAGGTAGTATTCTAGGTACTCACAATACCTTTAAGATCAAAAGAGACAATGACCCCTGCTCTTGTGGTGCTCACTTTCCTTTCTTTTTCTGAGACAGTCTTGCTCTGTTGCCCAGGCTGGAATGCAGTGGTGTGATCTTGGCTCACTGTAACCTCCACCTCCCGGATTCAAGTGATTCCCCTGCCTCAGCCTCCCAGAGCAGCTGGGACTCAGGCATGCACCACCATGCCTGGCTAACTTTTTGTATTTTTAGTAGAGATGGGGTTTTGCCATGCTGGGCAGGCTGATCTTGTGCTCCTGACCTCAAGTGATCTGCCCGCCTCGGCCTCCCAAAGTGCTGGGAATATAGGCGTGAGCCACCTCGCCCAGCTGGAGCTCACATTTTGGTGGAAGAGGAATATTCTGCAATAAACATAAGAAATAAATAAAGTATATTGTAAGTGGGATGGTGCTGTGTGCTATAGTAAGAGGAATATTTTGAGCAGGGTTTGTCATTTAGGGGATTGGAAATAAAGAGTGAGGAGGGAAGGAGAGGCCAGTGGCAGTATGAAATAAGGTGGCCAGAATGAGCCTTGATGAGCTGGTGGGGTAAAGTTTGAGCAAAGACTTAAAGGAGGCGAGGAAGTCAACCACGCAGTTGTCTCAGATAGAGAGTTACAGGCAGAGGGATGGTTCATGTGGAGGACCTAAGGCAAGAACATCCTTGGCCTGATCAAGGAGCAGCTAAGGGGCCCATGTGGCTGAACCAGAGTGAAGGAGGCAGAGCAGTAACAGCTAAGGTCAGAGAGATGGGGGCCAGATCTCAGTCTACCTCAGGGATCTTGGTAAGGCATGTGGCTGTTATTCTGGAAGGAGAGTCACTGTAAGGTTTTGAGGAGAGGAGTGACATGATCTGATGCAACTTGCTTTATACATTAAAAGGAAAACTGGCTGCTGTATGGAGAATGGACTCTGGGGTGTGGGAGAAAGCAGGAAGAACTGGTAGGAAGCCATGTGGTGACCCAGGTGAGAGGCCCAGGAGTGGTAGTGGTGTGGTATAGATATGTTTGAATTCTATTTTTATTTCTTCATATAATTTTAGTCTTTTTATTGCCTAGGTTGTAAATTCTTTGGCTGTGGAAAAATAACATCTGTAAATAAGTTTACCTCCTTTTTTGTTTTATTTTTTTTACTGGAAAGGTGGTTATTTTTTGTATTATAATTTTAATATAATTGAAAGGAAGATTGGGCACTTTTTTCGTTCATTCAAGTATTAATCAAGGACCTATTACATACCAGACATTGTTCTAGACACCAAAGATGATAAAATCCTAACACTTATGGGGTTGCATTCCAGCTAGGGAAGACAGTCGGATAAGTAATTAAGTAAAGGTATTTGTTGGGTCATAAGAAGACCCAATGAATAGCACCCTTCTTCTTAGTCTGAGTTCTGAACCAATAAAAGATAAAACAAAAACAGCCAGAAGATGGCTGCAGGAATGTCAGTATTATTTCTGATAAGGGCCAAACTGAATGATGATAGATTTTAAAGTAGGAGGTGGGATCTGACAGGTAGACAGAGGCTTGGTTGCATAGGGCCATACTGACCCTGATAAGGAGTACAGATTTTATTCTAAGTGTAACAGAATGTCTTTGGAGTGTTCTAAGGAGGGGAGGCACTGGTTCAAGTTTTAAAACTCTCAGTATGGGTGATGCGTGGAGAATAGACTGGGAGGGTGGAAGGAAGGCCAGGGAAGTGGGGGAGCTGTTAGGTGGCCAAGTAAGTCAGGCTTGATTTGGTGATGGCTCTGACTAGGGTGATGATGGGAAAATGGGGAAATGTTTGTCATGTATTTTGAAGACTGAGCTGTTGGGGTTGCTGAATGGATTTGGTGAGGAAGAAGGGAAAATCAAAGTTGCTAACTTAGACTTTCAGTCTGAACACCTGAGTGTCATCATTTACTGAGACAGGGACAAGGGTAAAGGAGGAGTAGCTTTCCTAGATAAAATCATCAGTTCTGTTTCAGCCATGTAAAATTTGAGATGTCTATTAGATATCCAAGTGGAGTTGCTGAGGAAGCAATTAAATGGAAGGATTGGGAACTCAGGAGGTAAGTGGAAGGTATCCAAACTACCAGTTTAGGAGTTATCACCATAGAGATGTGATTCAAGCAATGGGCCTGGAGGCAGTATGCTAAAAGTGAATGTGGTTGAAAAAAAGGAGTTCAATGTGTCAGCCCAAGGGCCCTTCATATTTGGTGGCCAGGAAAAAGAGGAGGGACAGCAAAAGACACAGAGAAGGAGAGACTCGGGAGCTTGTGGTGTCCCAAAGCCAAATGATGAAAGTGTTTCAAAAATGAAGGTGATTGAGTATGACACAGTGACATTATCTCTGGAAAGCAACAAAAAGCTTTTTGTCTGCTAGATTCCTGCTTCCTCATTTTCCCACCCTTTGTACAGAATGTTGCCCTATCAGACTATAACTTTACTAATACATCCTTAGAGCAATTCTAGCTCTAATAGAATTCTAGCTCTAAATAAATGTTATTGTTCTCTTGTTCAAAATATATTCGTGGGATATCCATAGATGCATGGTATTGTTCTCTTGTTCAAAATATATTCATGGGATATCTATAGATGCATGGATACTGACTTTAAGAAGCTTACTGTCTTGTAGAAGAGATAAAGCATATGCCTAACTAACCTCACAATAAGGTAAAGCTTTATTAAACACATAGAAAAGGTACTGACAAATTCCCATGGAAGTTTAGAGGAGGGAAATATTATTTCTGAAATGAAATACCAAAGAAATCTCTCTGGAAGTCTCATTTGTTGAGTTAGACATGAGGTGAGGAGAGAAAAGGGCAGGTTCAGGTGTCTATGGGACCAGGGTCACCAAGATTGGATTCTAAGGCATGGAGGGAAAACAGTCGTATTCCGTCTGCTGGAAGCTTGCAATACAGGAAGACAAATAGTGAGAATAACACTGGGAAGGCTGACTAGGTCCATCTTACCAAGAATCTTAAATGTCCTGGGTAAGGAGTTTGTACTTTATTTACAATGCATTTAGGAGTTATGGAAGGTTTTAAAGCAGAGCAGTAATTGCTTCACATGCTTCTGAAAAAGAGAATTTTGGCAACTGCACATAGAATAGATTGAGAGAATGAGAGAGATTTGAAAGTACAGAGGTAGAGACCAGATGGGAGGTTACTATATTATTTTAAGATTTTATCAAAACTGCTTTTTAAAAACAACATATATTGGGGTATTCTCTGACTCATTATTTTGAAGATGTGACTTCCATACCAGGAAAAGGATTCAAGCCTAGAAGCCTTAGAGGAAGGCAAATGCTGGGGCAGACACTGAGGGAGAGTTGTCTGGTCCCCTCACCCTCAGAGTTAGCTGAGGCAACCCAGGAAGACATGCTCCAGGCTGGATGCCCTAACCCTGAGCTCTGGAGATGTGCCTATGTACAGAGAGCCTCAGGCTGAACTAGGCCTTGGACCTCAGCAGAGCTGAGTAGCTGATGAAGTTGGTTGGGGCATTTTTCCCCTTCCCTGATGGGTGCTGTCTCCTTGCTTGTCAGATCTTAGGGTTTGTGTGGCCACCTCTGCTGATTATTCTGACTGTTCTTATTTACATCCTCAGATCAAACACTGGCCTAGGACCATGTTTGAAATTTTCCAGATCAGAGTAGAATGAATTTTTCCTTGTTCCAAGCAATGCCATATGTTATCCAACAGTGCTGGGACATTTTCTGGTGCTACAGAAATACCATGCAGAGACATTGGCTGGGCAAATCAAAATAATGAAAGCAAATTTTGCTGTCCATTTCTTGGCCTCTCTCCTGGATAAGCAAGCTCACATACCCTCTGTGTCTTCTGGACCCTACATGGGTGTCCTTAGGGATAGCATCTCATGTTTCTGATTCTCACTTTTCTAGCTACATCAAAACTTAGAAACTTATCTGTATTGTGTTAATTGCCTCATAGTCCTATTCTCTTTTAGCTATGGGAACGACATGATTTTAGATGGTGCTATTGCCTTTTTTTTTTTTTTTTTTTAAGACAGAGTCTCGCTGTCGCCCAGGCTGGAGTGCAGTAGCGCGATCTCAGCTCACTGCAACCTCTGCCTCTCAGGTTCTAGTGATTCTCCTGCCTCAGCCTCCTGAGTAGCTGGGACTACAGACGCCTGCCACCACGCCCAGCTACTTTTTGTATTTTTAGTAGAGACAGGGTTTCACTGTGTTAGCCAGGATGGTCTTGATCTCTTGACCTCGTGATCCACCCACCTTGGCCTCCCAAAGTGCTGGGATTACAGGCATGACCCGCTGCACCTGACCCTTTTTTTTTTTTTTTTAGATAAGGTCTCACTCTGTCACCCAGGTTGGAGTGCAGTGGCATGATCTCAGCTCACTGCAACTTCTGCCTCCTGGGTTCAAGTGATTCTTGTGCCTCAGCCTCCCAAGTAGCTGGGATTACAGACATGCACCACCATGCCTGGCTAATTTTTGTAATTTTAGTAGAGATGGATTTTTGCCATGTAGGCCAGGCTGATCTCGAACTCCTGGCCTCAAGCGATTGGTCCACCTCAGCCTCCCAAAGTGCTGGAATTATAGGCGTAAACCACCGCACCCGGCCTAAATGGTGCTATTGCCTTTTAACTGGGTCCTTTCAGAAAATAATTTCTGAACAAAGAGGAATGATTGTCAGGCAAGGGATACCAGCATTTCAGGGAAGATTTGTGTGTGTGTGTGTGTTTTTTTTTGGTGAAGAAGACCTGGACAATGATCGCATCTTGCCATGTAGGTGACATTTAACTTGCTTCAACAGTAGAAAATCACATTTGGGCATTGACCATAATGACTTAAATTTTGACATTCCAATTATATTATAATTCAGTGGGAGAAATTTATTTCTTCTCTGTTTATCATAGTGACTGACTCCATGGAGCCAAGGAGTGATGCAATGATGCTTGTGTTTGCTGAAAATTAGTCTGAGAGTTAGAGAGGAATTGCATTAGAGAAAGGCTGAGAGAGCAATTAAAAGGGCTTTTAAAAGTCAGTGGTGATGCAGAGCATTTGCCAAAAGTGTTCAGAGGGAGAGAAATCTACTCAAGAGCAAAGTAACTTCTAATTGTGTCTTTCTATGGATAGAGGAAATAAAAGAGCGTGGTTTCAGGGGTTTGGTTTGAAGGCAGGTGAAGACACAGATGGAAGCTAGGCTGTCAGATCATTTGTTGTCCTTTCTTTTTCCACTCAAGTAGCTGCTGGGGACTGTGTGTGAATGCTCAGTCGTTTCATATATGCTCCTTTAATCCTTTGCCAGGGCAGGGGTGCTGAAGCTCAGTCAGCCTGGATTTCCAGGACCTGGGAGCCGGGGTAAGGAAAGTGTAGTCTGGGTCATTAGAGCTGATGCCAACAAAAGTGAAGCCAACTCTTCGAATTGCAGCTTATCTGAACCCACATCTCCAGCTGGAACCAGCAAGGCTGCCCCACTCAAATGAGTGAAAAGGCCCGAGGATGGACTTTTTGTTTAAACTCATGTTGATCATTGACTCCAGTTTTGGTCAGACTCTCCGCTTCTTCCTAAACTGGTTCCATCCCATGTTTCAACTCATTTAAGTCTCAGAGATTCCTGATGACAGTTTTTAAAGGACCATTATTGTATTTGTATACACTATATTTAATTTTATTTCATTAATTAGAAGTGAGGAAAGTAACATTTGAAAGAGCCTCTTGGGAAAGGAGCGAACTGGTTTAGACATCTTATCACCTTTCCTCTATCACATATTTTGAGTATTAATAAAATTATTTCATTTCCATTAAGTTTTCAAAAAAAAAAACCAATACTTTTTTCCATCTTATTTTAAAAACATCACGCTTGCACATTTTTCTGCTCACTGTGTCACCATTATCTCTTCCAGTTCCTGAAACTGCACCTTTGATTAGGAATATTGAGAGCTCAAGTCCCGACACTGTGGAAGTCAGCTGGGATCCACCTCAATTCCCGGGTGGACCTATTTTGGGTTATAACTTAAGGCTGATCAGCAAAAATCAAAAATTAGATGCAGGGACACAGAGAACCAGTTTCCAGTTTTACTCCACTTTACCAAATACTATGTACAGGTAAGAATTAAGCGATGCAGAGGGAAATGTAAGCAGCATGGTTGCAGGCATGATAATTATTTAAGAAATATGGCTATCAAATAGTTTAAATGTACACCCATGGTGTTGGGTTGAAGTCATTGTGGTTTTCCTCAAGCTTATATGCTTATTAGATTATAGCGTCCTAAGCAGAAACATTCTCAAGTATTTCTATTATATTCAGAGGGTACTCACAAATATGGCTAATAAAAACATCGTAAACACCATGAATTTCAAATTTTCTTTTAATCCAATATGAAAAAAGTGAGGAGGTAGAGTTCTGTTTAGGTATTTTTATTAACCATTAGGGTAATTATTTTATTACTGTTAGCTTTTCTAGCATTTACTAGGGCCTCTTTTTTTTTTTTTTTTTTTTTGAGACGGAGTCTCACGCTGTTGCCCAGGCTGGAGTGCAGTGGCGCGATCTCGGCTCACTGCAAGCTCCGCCTCCCGGGTTCCCGCCATTCTCCTGCCTCAGCCTCCCGAGTAGCTGGGACTACAGGCGCCCGCCACTGCGCCCGGCTAATTTTTTGTATTTTTAGTAGAGACGGGGTTTCACTGTGGTCTCGATCTCCTGACCTTGTGATCCGCCCGCCTCGGCCTCCCAAAGTGCTGGGATTACAGGCTTGAGCCACCGCGCCCGGCCATACTAGGGCCTCTTTAAATTCAGAGAAGAATGGAGGTCATGCGGATAGCAGAGTTCGGCTTTTGACCTCTATGACCCTGAACTGTGCTAGGGGATGCAAACAAGGATGTGATTGATGGTCATTTTAGTGCTGAGCAGTGGCACCATGTAACTGGACTCATGCATTGCCACATCATGCTTTAAATAGAAACGTTATTGCTCCTTCTATTTTTATCTCATGTTCACACCATGCCATGTGAAACATGTCTCTCCAAATTGTTTTTGGAATAGGTTTTCTACTGCAGCAGTAAATGAAGTTGGTGAGGGGCCAGAAGCAGAATCTAGTATTACCACTTCATCTTCAGCAGGTATGGCTCAGCCTTGCTCCTTTAGCTACACAGGAATGAGGGTGGCAAGGGTGATTTCAGAGCCAGAGGCCCTGGGTCACCTGGTAGACCTCAAGACCCACCTCTTCTGCCCAAATGAATATTGTCTTTTGGGTACTTGTTAAGTTTTCAATTTTAAGTGAACCCAAGTATTTGATGAATTAAAGTAAGTGGTTAGATTGAAAGTTTTAATATTAGAATTTGGGAATTGAAAATCAGAATAAAAAATTTAGGGTTTTTAAAAAATGGCCTCAAATCTTTGGTTTCAGTTGAAATCACTAGTGTTTCTGACTCACATTTACACACTTAAGGGATACATATAACTTTTCTGTCCTAATCCCTATTTTAGAATATATATAATTATTTAATATATGTCAGACATTGTTTTTCCAGTATCTTTGTTTTTAAATATATCTGGACTTTAATAATTTGCATTTTACTATATAAGTATTCAATCTGTCAAAGTATCTTGTTATCATTTTGTAAGCACCCTTTTTTTTTTTTTTGGCTTTGGTGTTTTATTGATTACCTCAAGAGACTGAATGCTTACTGTATGATATATGTGTGAGCAAAATAACAAATGAAAATGCTTTCTAAGAAGTACTGGGAATTTGAGGGGAAACTAATAAGAGATTTTTGAGAACATGCAAAGATTCAGAATTCTGGGAGCCTGTTTTCTGTTTTTACTAGAACCCTATTTGCTGACTTGACTGCCCCTTACTCTAACCTGTACTTGCCTATGCCAATGGGTATTGAATGTCATCTATCATCAGTGTTTGTTTTTTTGGCTGTTCCTAGACTCTAGGAAAGGAGAGGTATTTTTGTTATGTAAGAAGCATGTCCAAAGGGTGAGTTAAATATAGAGCAGGGTTAAGGTTGTTGTTACTGTGATTATTGCATAACATTCATTAAATACCCTAAAAATGTTCACCCATGCACGTTGCATCAGTCTCCTCTTGAACAGGACATCAAGCAGAGTTCTGCAGCCTTCCAATGTCTTTCCTCTAAGGACCTTTCCTCTGTCCCAAAGGGAAAGATACTGAAGACAACACAGAGACAACCAGTGTCTGACAATATGTGTGTGTTATGCATAACCCACTCTGGCCTGGGGTGGACCACCTCCACCAAGCCAATTCTCGTGGCTGAAAATAATGAGCTGAGCTGGGGCAAGGCTGTTGAGGATAGTGATACATCATGTGATGTCATTTCTGGGTTATTTAGGGGCATATGAACATAAATCCTATTTGATTGTTACTGTACTTCCTACCTCCAATCATAGAATAAATGTGAATTATACCATAGATGCAATTCTCCGTGCCCTTAGAGAAAATTTGACCAGCCTCTTTCAAGCACTAGTCCCCTTGCTTTGAAGGGTAGTATTGATCTTTTTTCGTATGTGTTAGTGTACCTGGGGTTGGTCTGCCTGTCTGCAAATCATGTTGATTTTTTCAGTCCAAGAAGAGGAGCAGTGGCTCTTTTTATCCAGAAAAACTTCTCTAAGAAAGAGATCTTTAAAACATTTGGTAGATGAAGCACATTGCCTTCGGCTGGATGCTATATACCATAATATTACAGGTCAGTATGACAAAGATAAATGATTTCTGTGTGAAAAAAAGATTCTAAAAGAAGCACTTCTAGAATAAAAGAAAAATCCTGAATATTTCTAGAACATATTCTCTTAATATCCTAATATATTAGAATAATTTAGAAGAATATTTTCTTTTAAAATAAAATCCTTCTATTTTAATTTATTAAGCATTAAATAAATAAATTCTCATTAATATAAGTTTTTTCTTCTGGTTGTTATATAATAATGTATGTGCACTTGCATGACTCTTCTAGGAATATCAGTTGATGTCCACCAGCAAATTGTTTATTTCTCTGAAAGAACTCTCATATGGGCGAAGAAGGCTGTGAACATGTCTGATGTATCTGACCTGAAAATTTTTTACAGAGGTTCAGGATTAATTTCTTCTATCTCCGTAGATTGGCTTTATCAAAGAATGTATTTCATCATGGATGAACTGGTTAGTCTGAGAAGTTAAAGAAAATAGTGATAGACAGCGATACTGATATGCATATCTTGGTATATTTAATACTAAACACAATCCTCTTATTCAATAAATACTCAAGTATTTTCTATGCCTTAGATACTAGGTTATCAATGAATCATAGATCTGGCCTATAGGAGGGTGTACACTTCACCTAGTGCTAGTCCCGACATAGCATTAAATGACCTTTATTTGTACTGTTTTATAGTCATGAGTTTATACTAAAAATAATTCATCTTCCATAAGATAGTGGCAGTAACTGTGTTATTATTAGGTAAGACTGCCAGTTATGATCAAAGTTAGCTGCAAGCATTTAAAATTATATCATACCCAGAGGGAAATTTAGTAGTTCTCCACAAACACAGTAGTACTGAACTTTTCGGAAGATCATTTCTTTGTTTTTTTTGTGTTTGTTTGTTTATTTTTGTTGTTGTTGTTGCATAAGGATTATTTTGACCTGATGAAGACACAGTCTTGACGTGTTTCAAATTCTACTTCTTTGGAAGGTACAGGCTTATCACAATAAGCAACAGCCATTGCTATGGTTGAAAGCCCATAAACTTAGATATAGCTTAAATGTTAAAAATAGTCGAATGCCTCTACAAGTCAGGAAAATAGGCACTTGTATTGCATTGATCTCAATAATGTATAAACTCATTAGGATATAGGATATAAAACTGCCATTTAAGGGCTTTTTTGTTCATTTGTCTTGGTTAGTGCTCACTGCCTAGTACAATTCCAGCAGAACAGACTCTCAGGGATGCTTGTTGACTGAATTTAATGCTGTATAGACAGATGCTAATCCTACCGGTATATTTTTGATTTTGTTTAGGTATGTGTCTGTGATTTAGAGAACTGCTCAAACATCGAGGAAATTACTCCACCCTCTATTAGTGCACCTCGAAAAATTGTGGCTGATTCATACAATGGGTAAGTGTTAGCCTTGTAAAGATGAATTCTCAATAAATAATCTTTGAGAAACTTGTTAATGAAACATTGTAGTACCAGATGAGCCTATCTATGCATCTTACTTTAGGTAAATTTAATTAAATTCAGGCAAAGTTTTCATTCTGTAGAGCCAGGAGGGAATTTTTTTCAAACATAAATCAACTCCTCTAAAGTAGTTATTCCTCTCTCCTTCACAGCCAAATATGGACATATGGGAAAGATCTCCCGTCTGGGAGTCAGGGGCCTCGGTTGTAGTCCTGGATTTGCCACTTCTTTATCATGGAATTCAGAGTCTCACTGCCCGCTTCAACACTACCTGTGATAAAGCCCCTTCATTCCACATGTTCCTTTTGCTGAGCCATTCAACTTTAGTTCATTTCTCTGGTCTGGTTCTCACATCTATCAAGAGGCTCTTTAATAAGAAAGCTGCTAGCTTCCACCTTAGGAGACAGGAGCTAACTGATAACTCTGCCTCCTACCCACAAATGATACGGACACATTGTACCGCAGTCTTGCTGTTAAATTGGAGTAGTACCTCAAGCAAGTAATATCATGTCTATGAGCATTGGTTTATCAATCCATATAGGGAAGGTAATAAAACTTACTCAGTCGGGTTATTTTGAAGACAAAATGAGGTATTTATTTTGAATGTATTTTGCGAACTCCAGATATACGTGAATATGAAGGATAAACACATAGAAAGTTATTTTGGAGTTATTATTTCTCAGATATGACCAGATAATAACAGATCAGTAACCAGTAGGCAAAGCCCATGTTTGTAAGATTAAACTTTTTTCTCTCCTGTAGGAATAAAGTTGCTTTCATTTTGAATGAAAAAAAAAGTACAGCTCGTAACATGTTTTTCACAAACAAAACCTTCTTTTAAAAAAGATTGTTCATTATTGATTTTAAAATCAAACTTTCTATTCCTATTCATTCACAATTTACTAAAGATTTATTTTAACTTCTGGTTTTGAATGAATTACTGAATTATGGAATATTTCAAAACGCTTTGTGATGTAGGACAAGGATTCTCTGGATCTTATCGTTTTCATATGTAAAGGTCTACAGTCCTATGAAATGTAACTTTGTTGTTGACACTTACACAAAATGACTCATTCTGAGGATAATGAACTTTACCCACTAATTGATCATTCAAATAGGATCAGTGAGGTCTTCAGCGGCTCTTTTTTTCCTATTAGGATAAAATGGATTTGTGCTTAGATTTTGCAATGTGACTAGAAATGATAATGATAATTAGTATTTATACTGAATGTGTGTTTCTAAGTGTATTATGTCCAATAATTCATTTAATTTGTATTCAACCTATGAAATAAGTACTTTTATTATCCTAGTTTTATAGATGAGGAGCAGGAAACACAGGTTGATTCAGTAATTGTCCAAGATTATACAGCTGTTTTGCGATGGAACCAGTGGAACCAGACAGGCCCTGGAACAAGAAGCCTTGCTCCAGGACATCTAGCTCCAGGGCCTGTCTCCTAACCATCTCTCTATAGCGTGATAGGAGAGTTTTTATAAAAATCAGCATGTAACTTTCAGCAACAGTTTGTGTATAGTAGTCCTAAAGGACATCAGATGTGTGAAACAGTGTATTGTCCTGGTATTAGACATATTTTCTCCAGGCGCGGTGGCTCACGCCTATAATCCCAGTACTTTGGGAGCCTGAGACGGGCGGATCACGAGGTTAGGAGATCGAGACCATCCTGGCTAACACGGTGAAACCCCATCTCTACTAAAAATACAAAAAATTAGCCGGGTGTGTTGGCAGTCGCCTGTAGTCCCAGCTACTCAGGAGGCTGAGGCAGGAGAATGGCTCGAACCCAGGAGGCGGAGCTTGCAGTGACTCGAGATGGCGCCACTGCACTCCAGCCTGGGTGACAGAGCAAGACTCCGTCTCCAAAAAAAAAAAAAAAGAAATTTTTCTTTTTGCACTGCTGAATTGTCTTCTCATTGACTTCAAACTTACTATAAAACCTCTGCTCTTCTTCCTACCACCACTTCCCCATCTTCTTCCATCCCAGCTTCTCCTCCTCACTCTGTTCTCCTCTTCCTATGCACCAGATCTCTTCACTTTCTTTCTATTTTTCTTTCTCTTCCTGTTTCAATATAATAATTGTAATCTTTACCATATATGTTTTTCCTTTTACCTACTTTGAAATTCCTCCAAATTCCATTAACAATTTTGAATTTGGGAAACAAAAGCAGAAAATTAAGAGCCAAGCTGTTTTTGCTTTTTGCCTGCTACAGTCCGTCCTCAGGGAAAATAACATAACTTCATATCTCAAAATGGAGCTTATATCTCAGGATATTATTCTAGCATAGGAGTTTTGAGAAAATTGATGAAGATTTGGAATAGTCATCAAGGCGAATTAGAGCAGAACTAAATAAGGACAAAGAAAATGATTTGACAGTTGTGATGAGAGGTTGGAATGTTGCCCGTTCTTGGGGTTGGGGTGAGAAGAATTTATCAAAGTATACTTCTGTTAGCACCTTTCTCCATAATCACAAATTGTAAATTAGCTACATCCACATTAATGGTTTTATGTTTTAGTTAAAAGTTTATTTACAAATTTCATTGTCAATGAAATATTTTGGCAGTATATTTTCTTTTTCATTATTAAGATAACCTGCTTCGTTACTTTGAGGTTTGATTTTAAATTGGATGTGCTTCTCCTCAGCAAATGTAAAAGAACAAAAATTATAACAAACTGTCCGTCAGACGACAGTGCAATCAAACTAGAGCTCAGGATTAAGAAACTCACTCAAAACCGCTCAACTATATGGAAACTGAACAACCTGCTCCTGAATGACTACTGGGTACATAACGAATGAAGGCAGAAATAAAGATGTTCTTTGAAACCAATGAGAACAAAGACACAACATACCAGAATCTCTGGGACACATTTAAAGCAGTGTGTAGAGGGAAATTTATAGCACTAACTGCCCACAAGAGAAACCAGGAAAGATCTAAAATGGATGCCCTAACATCACAATTAAAAGAATTAGAGAAGCAAGAGCAAACACATTCAGAAACTAGCAGAAGGCAAGAAATAACTAAGATCAGAGGAGAACTGAAGGAGATAGAGACACAAAAAACCCTTCAAAAAATCAATGAATGCAGGAGTTGGTTTTTTTGAAAAGATCAACAAAATTGATAGATTGCTAGCGAGACTAATAAAGAAGAAAAGAGAAGACTCAAATAGACGCAATAAAAAATGATAAAGGGGATATCACCACCGACCCCACAGAAATACAAACTACCATCAGAGAATACTATAAACACATCTACGCAAATAAACTAGAGAATCTAGAAGAAATGGATAAATTCCTGGACACATACATCCTCCCAAGACTAAACCAGGAAGAAGTTGAATCCCTGAATACACCAATAACAGACTCTGAAATTGAGGCAATAATAGCCTACCAACCAAAAAAAGTCCAGGACCAGACGGATTCACAGCCTAATGCCACCAGAGGTACAAGGAGGAGTTGGTACCATTCCTTCTGAAACTATTCCAATCTGTAGAAAAAGAGGGAATCCTCCCTAACTCATTTTATGAGGCCAGCATCATCCTGATACCAAAGTCTGGCAGAGACACAACAAAAAAAGAGAATTTTAGATCAATATCCCTGATGAACATCGATGCAAAAGCCCTCAATAAAATACTGGCAAACCGAATCCAGCAGCACATCAAAAAGCTTATCCACCATGATCAAGTGGGCTTCATCCCTGGGATGCAAGCCTTGTTCAACATACCCAAATCAATAAATGTAATCCAGCATATAAACAGAACCAAAGACAAAAACCACACGATTATCTCAATAGATGCAGAAAAGGCCTTTGACAAAATTCAATAGCCTTTCATGCTAAAAACTCTCAATGAATTAGGTGTTGATGGGATGTACTTCAAAATAATAAGAGCTATTTATGACAAACCCACAGCTAATATCATACTGAATGGGCAAAAACTGGAAAAATTCCCTTTGAAAACTGGCACAAGACAGGGATGCCCTCTCTCACCACTCCCATTCAACATAGTGTTGGAAGTTCTGGCCAGGGCAATCAGGCAGGAGAAAGAAATAAAGTATATTCAGTTAGGAAAAGAAGAAGTCAAATTATCCCTGTTTGCAGATGACATGATTGTATATTTAGAAAACCCCATCGTCTCAACCCAAAATCTCCTTAAGCTGATAAGCAACTTTAGCAAAATCTCAGGATAAAAAATCAATGTGCAAAAATCACAAGCATTCTTATACACCAATAACAGACAAACAGAGAGCCAAATCATGAGTGAACTCCCATTCACAATTGCTTCAAAGAGAATAAAATACCTAGGAATCCAACTTACAAGTGATGTGAAGGACCTCTTCAAGGAGAATTACAAACCACTGCTCAACAAAATGAAAGAGGACAAAAACAAATGCAAGAACATTCCATGCTCATGGATAGGAAGAATCAATATTGTGAAAATGGCCATACTGCCCAAGGTAATTTATAGATTCAATACCATCCCCATCAAGCTACCAATGACTTTCTTCACAGATTTGGAAAAAACTACTTTAAAGTTCATATGGAACCAAAAAAGAGCCCGCATTGCCAAGACAATCCTAAGCCAAAAGAACAAAGCTGGAGGCATCACGCTACCTGACTTCAAACTATACTACAAGACTACAGTAACCAAAACAGCATGGTACTGGTACCAAAACAGAGATATAGACCAATGGAACAGAACAGAGCCCTCAGAAATAATACCACACGTCTACAAACATCTGATCTTTGACAAACCTGACAAAAACAAGAAATGGGGAAAGGATTCCTTATTTAATAAATGGTTCTGGGAAAACTGGCTAGCCATATGTAGAAAGCTGAAACTGGATCCCTTCCTTACACCTTATACAAAAATTAATTTAAGATGGATTAAAGACTTAAATATTAGACCTAAAACCATAAAAACCCTAGAAGAAAACCTAGGCAATACCATTCAGGCCACAGGCATGGGCAAGGACTTCAGGTCTAAAACACCAAAAGCAATGGCAACAAAAGCCAAAATTGACAAATGGGATCTAATTTAACTTAAGAGCTTCTGCACAGCAAAAGAAACTACCATCAGAGTGAACAGACAACCTACAGAATGGGAGAAAATTTTTGCAATTTACCCGTCTGACAAAGGGCTAATATCCGGAATCTACAACGAACTCAAACAAATTTACATGAAAAAAACAACCCCATCAAAAAGTGGGCAAAGGATATGAACAGACACTTCTCAAAAGAAGACATTTATGCAGCCAACAGACATATGAAAAAATGCTCATCATCACTGCCCATCAGAGAAATGCGAATCAAAACCACAATGAGATACCATCTCACACCAATTAGAATGGCAATCATTAAATAGTCATGAAACAACAGGTGTTGGAGAGGATGTGGAGAAATAGGAACACTTTTACACTGTTGGTGGGACTGTAAACTAGTTCAACCAATTGTGGAAAACAGTGTGGCGATTCCTCAAGGATCTAGAACTAGAAATACCATTTGACCCAGCCATCCCACTACTGGGTATATACCCAAAGGATTATAAATCATGCTGCTATAAAGACACATGCACACGTATGTTTATTGTGGCCCTATTCACAATAGCAAAGACTTGGAACCAACCCAAGTGTCCATCAGTGATAGACTGGATTAAGAAAATGTGGCACATATACACCATGGAATACTATGCAGCCATAAAAAAGGATGAGTTCATTTCCTTTGTAGGGACATGGATGAAGCTGGAAACCATCATTCTCAGCAAACTGTTGCAAGGACAAAAAACCAAACACCACATGTTCTCACTTATAGGTGGGAAATAAACAATGAGAAAACTTGGACACAGGGTGGGGAACATCACACACTGGGGCCTGTTGTGGGATCGGGAGGGGGAGGGATAGCATTAGGAGATATACCTAATGTAAATGACGAGTTAATGGGTGCAGCACATCATCATGGCACATACATACATATGTAACAAACCTGCACATTGTATACAGGTACCCTAGAACTTAAAGTATAAAAAACAAATAAATTGGATGTGCTTCTCTAATTCTTCCATTGGCTTCTTTCTCCTGATTGCTGGATTGTCCTGCTTCAGTCATGTGTGGGGTATTTCTTTGTGGTTTATAAAATGGTAGCTGTATTGCCTGAATCAATTGTAGATTAAAAAAAATTAGTCCACTGCAAATGCAAAGTAGCCATGCTAGACAGTTATAGCAAAATGATAACTGTACAATTAAAAATGGTTTAAATGTTTTACTTTCTTCCATTTATCACTCAGAATGCATGAGAAAATTTACTGATAAAATTAGACTTAAGGATGTATGTTTTTTGGAGGAAAATGTTTGATAGTAATTACCATATTTAGCCATGTGATTTCTATATAGTATGTTTTCCTTTAAAATTTTGGAAAACCCTTCCTGGCCAGGCTTGGTGGCTCATACCTGTAATCCTAGCACTTTGGGAAACCAAGGTGTGCAGATCACTTGAGCCCAGGAGTTCAGGACTAGCCTGGGCAACACAGTCATACCCTGTCTCTGCAAAAAATACAAAAATTAGCGGAGCATGGTGGCACACCTGTGGCCGTAGCTACACGGGAGACTGAGGTATAGGAGGATCACTTGAACCCAGAAGGTTGAGGCTGCAGTGAGGTGTGATTGGGTCACTGAACTCCAGCCTGGGTGACAGAGTAAGAACTTGCCTCAAAAAAATAAAAGACCCTTCCTGTTTTTGAAATTTTTGATTTCTTTAAAAAGTCACTTATAATAATTAAGAGACTAAGCATTACAAGCGAGGCTGAAATTTTCTAATGTTCCAACCTGTAACTTAAACAAATAGAGTATATCTTAGGAAATTACTTTTTTGCACCTTGGAAAACCCTGTTCTTAGCAACATCAGAGATACATACTGATTGTGCAACAGAATAAAGCAATTAGCCGAGGAGGTTACTCATCCACCTTTGGACTGAATCTCATGAGGTTTCTTTTGTTCCTATGTCAGGTATGTCTTTTACCTCCTAAGAGATGGCATTTATAGAGCAGACCTTCCTGTGCCATCTGGCCGATGTGCAGAAACTGTGCGTATTGTGGAGAGTTGCACGTTAAAGGACTTTGCAATCAAGCCACAATCCAAGCGAATCATTTACTTCAATGACACCGCCCAAGTCTTCATGTCAACATTTCTGGATGGCTCTGCTTCCCATCTCATCCTACCTCGCATCCCCTTTGCTGATGTGAAAAGTTTTGCTTGTGAAAACAATGACTTTCTTGTCACAGATGGCAAGGTCATTTTCCAACAGGATGCTTTGTCTTTTAATGAGTTCATCGTGGGATGTGACCTGAGTCACATAGAAGAATTTGGGTTTGGTAACTTGGTCATCTTTGGCTCGTCCTCCCAGCCGCACCCTCTGCCAGGCCGCCCGCAGGAGCTTTCGGTGCTGTTTGGCTCTCACCAGGCTTTTGTTCAATGGAAGCCTCCTGCCCTTGCCATAGGAGCCAGTGAGTGCTCTGTCCCCAGGGTGGTTACTGGCCTTGCTGGAATAAGAGGAAGATTTGAACTGCTTGGTGTTGTGATTCAATTTTGAGAACCCCATGTGGCTATTCAGTCATCAACCAGAAGCAGCTACTTAGCTAAAAAAAAAAAAAAAAAAAAAAAAATTTATACATTTGTCCTATGTTTATTAGTTTTACAGTAGGAGAATCTCTATACTTCTCATGTATATCCCAATAGAATAATTTGAACATTTATTGAGTGTCTGCTAAGATCCAGGCATTGACATTCTATTCAGAACAAATAGCCAGGGAGATAGAGTACTTGGGTTGAGATTTTTTGTGCCGTCGAAAGCTTGCATGAATTTCAGCAATTCCCTAAAACTCTCTGAACTCGAATACCCATCTCTGGAGAGAGGTAGTATGTGGGTGGATAAGCAGGTGGGCTCTGGAGTCAGCCTGCATGGATTCAAATACTTTTCTTGCCATTTGTTAACAGAATGACCCTGGGCAAGTTACTAAACCACTCTGTGCCTCAATTTCCACATCTGGAAAGGGGGAATATTTATTATATCTTTTAATGGAACTGTCGTACAGATAAAATTAAAATACATAAGTAGGGCACTTAGAACAGTATCTAGCACAGAGGTCAGCAAACTTTTTCTGTAAAGGAAGGACCAGATAGTAAATATTTTTATTTACTTTGTGGGTCAGATGGTCCCTGTCATAGCTACTCAACTCTGCCATTGTAGTGTGAAGACAGCCATAGATAATATGTAAATGAGTAACTGTGGCTGTGTTCCATTACAACTTTATTTACAGAAACAGTGGGCCAGATTTGGCCTGTGAGTGGAGTTTGCCAACCCCTGGTCCCCTAGGCAATAGTAAGTATCTAGAAAACATCGGCTGTTTTTTGCTTTAGAACAAAGTTAATTATGTCTGTTTGCTGCGTGTCTCAAAGATGGCTGAAAATGAATAGGTAATTTTTTTTTTTTTTTATTGATTGGGCGTCTTGGAGGAAGGTACTATACAAACAGTGGTAATTACATTAGAGATTCATCATTAAGCATTTTTTATCAAGAGCCTGATTATATCTGTTATTGTTGTAGAGAACCCCTCCGGCAATTGTATGCACCAAGCATGTAGCTTTGACTGAAGTACAGTCCCATTTGTCAGAAATGCTGTCTCCTTCAGTGCAGCCAAATGAGTGGCATGAGGAATGAACACTGTCCTAGCCTCATCAACAAATTATCCCTGGTGGTTATCGAGGTAGCGGATATTACTGCCCAATTGCTCTCCCATTTGAGATGAGGCTGTAGGTGAATTTATTGAGAATCCTTGGTTTGCCCTTGCAGATGTCATCCTGACCAGTGATATTATTGAACTCTTTGAATTAGGCCCTTCTGCCTGGCAGAACTGGACCTATGAGGTGAAAGTATCCACCCAAGACCCTCCTGAAGTCACTCGTATTTTCTCGAACATAAGTGGAACCAGGCTGAATGTACCTGAGCTGCAGAGTGCTATGAAATACAAGGTTTCTGTGAGAGCAAGTTCTCCAAAGAGGCCAGGCCCCTGGACAGAGCCCTCAGTGGGTACTACCCTGGTGCCAGGTGAGAAAATGTTCTGGATTTAGGGAGTGGCTCTCACAAAAAGAGGACTAGCTGAGTGTCCTTTAAATTTCCTTGCCTTGGATGTAAAGAAATGAGAATGAGGGTGTACTGACCTCTTGAGTATGTGTTTGAGTAAACACATATTGAGTTTGTATTTATTTTCTGAGATTAGGAAAGCAAATAAGGCGCCGTGTGATATTTAATTAGTGTTTCTAACCTGCCATTTTAAACTTTCCACGATATTTTTAAGGAAACACTATAATTGATTCTTTACAGGTTTCTTCTTTCTCATGGTATATTAAGCAGTGGCATTCCTGAACTCTGAGGGTCTAGCTGAGAGAAGTTGAGGGGCTGTAAATTGTGCTGAATTCCATCCTCTTGGCTGAAAAGACATGGAAGAATAACTATACCATTTACATTACTATTGTTATCACAATCTTTTCTGGATGCTCTGAATGGGACCATGACAAACAGTAGTCAAAGCCCCCTCAAAAATAATTCTACAATGATCAAGACACTGTCATAGAGGCAATCTCACCGTGCGTTTTTCTTCACATTTCAAAAAATTATGTGAAAATCAGAAAGTATGTTTAATGGGATCGTTCTTGTTACACAGATAACAATCACTCATATCCTTTTATAGAACTTTTCAAAGTGTTGACATTCTTTTACTTTATAAAGAAAATCATAAGATGTAAGACATAGATATAAGTATATAAGATATCTTTAAAGAGTTTGCTTTCCCTGATGTTTCTTTTAATTTCTTTTTTACTAAACAGCTAGTGAACCACCATTTATCATGGCTGTGAAAGAAGATGGGCTTTGGAGTAAACCATTAAATAGCTTTGGCCCAGGAGAGTTCTTATCCTCTGATATAGGAAATGTGTCAGGTAAACACCAAGTCCCCTGTTCACTTGAATGACAGATTTCTCCTCAAAAGGCTTCCCATGTCATTCAATAAATCAAAAGAATAGGGTATTTTGGTATTAGGTCAATAGTGAAAGGAAAAAATATTGACTCGACTCTACTTCCAGTGATTCTGTTAAGAAAATGTCAGTTCTTACACAGGAATGCTATTTATTAAGTCACAAAATGTGAGGTTGTTTCTAGTTTTATGCCCACCAGGATGGCTTTGATATAATGCTCATGGATTAATCTACCAATGTCATCTCACATTAACAGCCTATCTTGTTCCACTAAGGCAGTTATACTTAAGTAATTTACTATGTGTTTGCTATAAGACAGGAGCAGAAACTGCTGCATGGAATTCTAAATAAGGTGTAAGGAATAATTGGTTGAGAAAGAGGATTATTAAGTAATGAATGGGTAATTTGCCTGGAAGGCATTAGAAAGAAGAAAAATCTTCATTCTGGGGTGTTGTAACAGTGATCTTGCCTGAAGATGACATCTTCTATAGTTATCTAATTGTTTATTGATTTATGTGGCCATTAAAAGTACAACAGCATTTCCAACCAACATAGGAGCCAAATGTAGGTAATGTAGCACCAATGGAGAGAATGCCACTCTGGCATTGGCTGAGTCTGGGCTTCCTCTTAATGTACCTGTGAGCCCTCAGGCAGAACACATGATCTCACCTTTTCTCAGGTTAACCATCTCTCAGGTTAACCATCTCAAAAATGGGAATACTTCCTACCTCATATCTTTGTTTTAGGAAATAAGTGAGATCTGTAAAGTGCCTGGGACAATGTTTGGCAAAGATGAGATGCTTGATGTGTATCCACTGTTCTCTCTAGTTCCAGAGGTTAAGATTTTGGGAAACGTTATTGAAATATTCTTGACAGATCAAGTTCTAGTGAATATGTGTCAGTGTGTTCTTTAAAATTATGTTGAGGTGCAGATGTGATTTGTTGACTCATTATGTTTTCGTTGGTATGTATGAAAAATAACTGCTAATCATTCACTCTATTTTGAGACATGGATTGGTATAACAACAGCCTCTACTACAGTGACACGAAAGGTGACGTTTTTGTGTGGCAGCTGAATGGGATGGATATCTCAGAGAATTATCACCTACCCGGCATTGCAGGAGCAGGGGCTTTAGCTTTTGAGTGGCTGGGTCACTTTCTCTACTGGGCTGGAAAGACGTATGTGGTAAGTTAAAGCATGGCATTCTGGGTGCTCTGGAACAATACTTATCCACTTCTGTGACTTGTACACCAATTTCATGTTTTGTTTTGTTTTGTTTTAAATACTTGTGTACCACCTATGCTATTATTTAATGTTTATCTTTAAACAAACTCACTTAAAAATTTTTTTTGTTTGTTTTTTTGAGACTCAGTTTCACCCTGCTTCTCAGGCTGGAGTGCAGTGGCGTGATCTTGGCCTCCGCCTCCCAAGTAACTGGGATTACAGGCACATGCCACCATGCCTGGCTAGTTCTTGTATTTTCAGTGGAGATGGGGTTTCACCATGTTGGCCAGGCTGGTCTCGAGCTCCTGACCTCAAGAGATCTGCCTGCCTCAGCCTTCCAAAGTGCTGGGATTACAGGCAAGAGCCGTCGCACCCATCCCCATCTCACTTTTAAAATGTGTTTTTGTATAAATTAAATTTGTTATCGCTATTTGTTGAATTAGCTATTTTTTCCCCAATAATAGTTTAAAGTAAATACATGGAAATGCTCACCTGAGCATTGGTGTCTTGGCAGGAACATGGCATGCTCCAAAGGCATGATTCAAGGAAACTAAATAAAGAGACAATTTTCAAAGGTGTACACAGGGCTAGAGAAAATAACCAAAAGATCGTGAAGCATCCTCATGGTTTACAAGTGTGGGAAGATATAAGTCTAGGTGTGAAGAGGCAAGGGGAAGAAGTGGAAGAACCTGGTGAGGGCTGTAGCTGTGAGAGAGTAGCTGATATGGACTGTGACTTTAGGCACACAAGCTGGCCACTATCAAGATGTATGGTCTGGCAAGGAGCCAGCTAAAGGAATAAGAACCCCAACCCCTCCTTCCTCCTGCCCTCTGATCTGCCAGTGCTTCCATTGGCTGAACCTCACCAGAAGCCAGACAACAACCCATTAGCCTAGCAGATAAAGTCCATAGATGTTGGCCTATGGGGGCACAGAGTAGGGTGGAGAAGGTTGGAGATTAGACCTCGAGGCAAAATAAAGACATCCAGCACACCTGTGGAGTGATATATTTTGAAGAGAAAGATGATGGTTAATGACAAGAACATTGGCCTGACAGATGAAGAAATATGATATTGAAATCATTTTTCATCAGGAAAGTGCTTGCTGTCCATTCATTTATTTGTCCAGCGATCATTTATCTACTACCAATGCGTTGAAATTCTTGAAAGAAGGCAAAGTAGGGAATATAAAATAAATAGCCGACATGTCCCTGCTCTTTAAAAAAAACAGCTTTGTTATGATATAATTCACATAATGCAAAATTCATTCTTTTATTGTGTAGAATTCAGAGATTTTTTTGTGTGTCCAGTGTTGTGCAGCCACCATCAGTTGTCCCTGCTCTTCTGATGAGATAAAACACATATATGAAATAAAGAAGCATGTGAAGCAATGTATTTAGAGACAAAGTAATATGGTACAATCTGAATTCATAAGTGCCAAAGATGTGCAAGCAGAATGAAATTGAGTGGGGTTAGTCAGAAAACACTCCCTCAAATGGGTTAGTTTAAAAATGCTTTTGAAAAAGGAAATGGAAGAGTGGACATAAAAACCAGTTTTAAGTATTTTCTCTATCTCTTACAAAAGTGTTTAACTTCAGGACAAATTGTTTAACTTTAACTCACTTTACCTGTGAAAAAATAGGGAATAGAAATCCTTCATAAGCTTAATGTGAGGATTAGAAGAGTTTATATTTTAAAGATAAAAAAGTACAGTGCCTGGCACATTATTGATACTCAATCATGAAATATTAGGGAACTATACTGATAGAGAGGAGCAAGTAGAGATGTCATCATGTATAAGGACACATACATCTTTTTTTACATATAATCAAATATATTCCTATCCAGCAGTGTTCACATTGTCTGGATGTATTATTAGGAAAAGTAGTTATTTTTATGCGAAATAAATTTATTTCCCTTCTCTTTGGAGGCATGAAAACAGATAAACCCTGTGAGAGCAGATGCCATGTCTGTTTGCCTGTTGCTATGTTTCCAAGGCTTATCACACTACCCAGCACATAGTGCCAATCACTATTCGTGGTTGAATGAATGAATGGATTAATCAAGCAATTTATTAATGATTGCAATAAACTATTCAGAAATAATAATGTCATTTGAAAGCCATTAACTGGCCATACAATTATGTTTTTTAGATACAAAGGCAGTCTGTGTTGACAGGACACACAGATATTGTTACCCACGTGAAGCTATTGGTGAATGACATGGTGGTGGATTCAGTTGGTGGATATCTCTACTGGACCACACTCTATTCAGTGGAAAGCACCAGACTAAATGGGGAAAGTTCCCTTATACTACAGGCACAGCCTTGGTTTTCTGGGAAAAAGGTGACAAATTAAAAGATCTGATCATTTAGTAATACTAAATAGCTCTATATTTATGATAATACTGTCTCTCGCTTGTTGTGAGTACTTAAAGCAGACTTCTAAAGGAAATACTGTTTTGGTAAGATCTTGATTTAACCAAGCTTTCTGTTATTTGAAAAAAAAAGCCTTATTTGATGGTCATAATTGAAAACCTTATTTGATGGTCATAAGTGATTATATAAGTTCAAATGTACTATGGAGATTTTTTTTAGTTGCTTTATTTTGAGTGAACCCAACTTAAAAGTATTTTAATTTATAACTGTTTTTATAGTCTTAAGGACTTCTGTTGAATATTTTAGAAGCTTTGAATCAGGTGGTGATTAGGCATTTTACTGTTTTCAATCAGTTTTGGGTACTGACTGTTCTAAAAACTGTTTCTAAAAACTAGGAAAATTATTTGACTTCTATGTGTTTCTTTCCTTATCTGAAAACTGGGACTATTAACTATTATTCTACCTCCTAGATTTTTTAAAATAAAGATTATATGAGATTATTCATGAGAAGGAGTGGGAATAGTTCCAGGTACAAAGTAAATACTCAGTAGTTAAGCTCTTATTATTATTACTCAGCCTGCAAAATATGCCAGATACAGGAATGTTTCTAAAGCAAATGTTACTTTTACATCCTCAGCTTCTACAGCAATACCCATTTTTGTTGAATCTGTTTAGCTACCCACCAGGTATCCATCTAAGTTTCTAAATTTTAATTTTTTCTGATCATAATGGTGACATATTTCAACTATAGAAAACTTGAAAATTGCAGGAATGCGTTAAGAATAAATAAATTATTCACACTATTTCTACCTAATACATCCCTTAAGATTTCTTAAGTCATTTTTTTTCTGCAGAGATAAAATATACATAATACAGAATACCAGATAATTTAAAAAATATATGTGTATATATATGAACTAATAGTTGAGTCACTTGATCTCCAATTCCAATAACATATATGGGCCATAATTCCTAGGATATTTAAAGAGACCTGATTTGCATTACATGGATTATAACACAAGCATTTAAAAGAGATGGAAATTTATGTACCATATCCAAAGATTAATCATTCTTATCAAATAACAAAAGGGTCCCTTAATTCTATTTTGGAGTCACTTGAGTCTGAATACAAAGAAAGCATTTTTTTTTCCAAAAAATATAATTGTTAGGGAAAAGCATTTTCATTTTTGTAAAAACATATTGATAATATTATCTCAAGAGTAACTTTGGCCGGGCGCAGTGGCTCACGCCTGTAATCCCAGCACTTTGGGAGGCCGAGGCGGGCGGATCACAAGGTCAGGAGATCGAGACCACGGTGAAACCCTGTCTCTACTAAAAATACAAAAAATTAGCCGGGCGCGGTGGCGGGCGCCTGTAGTCCCAGCTACTCAGGAGGCTGAGGCAGGAGAATGGCGTAAACCCAGGAGGCGGAGCTTGCAGTGAGCCGAGATCGCGCCACTGCACTCCAGCCTGGGCGACAGAGCGAGACTCCGTCTCAAAAAAAAAAAAAAAAACAAAAAATAAACAAGAGTAACTTCTTCTCCAGCTCAGGGACTTTGTCAGTAATCTTCCCAGTATTCTGATATGGTTGTTTGAGTACTCTCACTAGCCAGGAAAAAGCTCTGGTGTGACCTTGGGGACTTTCCCATAAATGAGTGAGTCATCTCAGCATGTTTGGGGGAAATTCATCCTTCTTACCCCTCTTTAAATCCCCCCTCCAAATGCTTATACACTGCAGATGGGAATGTAAATTAATACAACATCTGTGGAAAACAGTGCAGAGATTTCTTAAAGAACTAATAATATTTCTATCATTCGATCCAGCAATCCCACTACAGGGTATCTCCCCAAAGGAAAAGAAGTCACTATATCAAAAAGACACCTGCACATGTATGTTTATGGCAGCACGATTTGCAATTGTAAAGACAGGGAACCAACCTAAGTGCCCATCAACTGATTAGTGGATAAAGAAAATGTGGTATAAATACACCATGGAATACACTCAGCCATAAAAAAAAGAAGGAAATATGTCTTTTGCAGCAACTTGAATGGAGCTGGAGACCATTATTCTAAGTAAAGTAACTCAGGAATGGCAAACCAAATACTGTATGTTCTCACTTATAAGTGAGAGCTAAGCCACGGGTATGCAAAAGCATACAGAGTAATATAATAGACTTTGGAGACTCAGAAGGAGGGAGGGTGGAAGTTGGGTGGGGATAAAAATACCCTACATATTGGGTACATTTTTACACTACTCAGGTGACTGGTGCACTAAAATCTCAGTCTTTACAACTGTACAATTCTTCCATGTAACCAAAAACTACCTGTACCCCAAAAGCTGTTGAAATTAAAAAAAAATATATATATATATAGCAAAAGAATGGAAATTTAAAAAAACACTTCTCTCCAAATCCTCTCCCAGGTTGTGAAGCGCTGTTGTTGCTTTTGCAAATCTGTGTTCCGGTTCCATGGTTTGATGTCTAATCTGTCTGACTCCATTAGTGCCAGTGGATGCTCTGAAGGCAACACATTTTGCATCCAGCAAAGCTCTTCATCTCTCTCTTGTTCATTTATGTCATGTACAGATTTATTATGCAGTAATAATATATTTTGCAATCAGCCGATATAATGAAATACAGTCAGGCAATTATTTATAGAAAGGCCCAATTATTTGTGTGATAAAAAAAAGAATGAACAAAGTAAGAGATTCTTCTAAGGTAAAAAGATACCTTTTGCCACATCTGATGAGCTCAACTTACAGCATATGGTACATTTTTACCATAGAATTAAAATTTAACATAAAGATTTCAATTTAGATCAGAGAGGTTTATATACAAGGTATGGATTACCCTCTGACTGTTTAAATATGAAGCTGCTGACTGCGTGGAGGAATGGGATGATGACCCAGCACCTGAATTTTATTTAGAGTTTGAATAGTTTGTTGTATTCCAGCAAAAAATTGTAGAATCTCCTTCTTAAAATAGAATAAAATAGACTTAATTTGTAATGTAGAAACTCTAGTGCATCTCATTGTAAATAACCAAACAAGGTTAACCTGATTTCTCTTTAACTGAAAAAAAAAAAATCAATAAATCTCTCTCAGCACGGAGCAAGGACTTAATTCAACTCCTAAAAGGCTGGGAATTACCAGAATACATTTTTACCTTCTGGAGAATAAGTTGGTTGAATTTTCCTGAAGATAGAAGGCTGTGATTTATATGAGAACCGAAGGGTTTTTGCCATCATGTACCTTGTAACTGTTTCTTTGTAGAAGGGTAACTTTTCAGGAAGAATTTTTACCTCTTGGATACCTTATTATTGTAGTCTTTTCACATCTTTCACTGGCTCATCATTTTTGTCTAAATGCTGCTGTATCTTGCTAAAGATATAGTCATCAACTTTAATTCTACTGGGGATACCTCACAACCTCTAGGTACGTTACAGGGAGAGTCCACTGCTCTGAGATCAGGCTACTGGCAATCTTAGCCTATTTGGAAAATATTTGTAAAGCCAAAGAAAGCAAAAACAGGATCTTTGGATAGATCTTTGGATAGTAACTGTCTTTGGAAAGCCAAAGATAGCAAAAACAGGATCTTTGGATTCTATGCCATAGGAAAAGCAGCCTTTCTTCAGGCCTCACCTCGTCGACTGGATGTAAACTTAAGAGATACATTGCAACAAGAAAGCAAAGAATAGTAAGAAGTGGTTCTCATATGTCATCTGGAAATAGGGCTTTATGTACACATTAGTATTCAATTTTAACACACAAACATCCTTTGTGTATGATCTTTTTAAAGTGTATGAGAATGTTTTGGGTTGCAATTAATAGAAAATACAATTCAAAATGGTTTAAACCATTGTTGCCATGTGGGGATCACCTATGAAGTTTTAAAGCATACTGGAGCCTAGGTTCCATCCCCAGAGATCATAATTTAATAGAGTGCAGCCTGGGAATTGAGATTTTTAAAAAACTCCACAGATCATTCTAATATGCAGCTATGTTTGATAACAACAGGTTTAAAGAACAACAAAATTCACTGGCTCATGTTGCTAAAGAGGCTAGAGTTATCACTATCTTTAGGCAAGCTTGGCGCAGGCTCAACGCTTCAGATTCAGTAGCTCTGGAGTGTGATTGATAATTTGTGTTTGTTCCAAGTTTCCAGGTGATGCTGTTGCTGCAGGTCTGAGAATTGTACTTTGATAATTACTGGAGCTAGGTATATAAAAGTGAATAATATACTCGTTGCCTTTTTGTAAAATTTTAGGACACCAGTGTTTATATCCAAATAGCATAGTAATAAGTGTGATCGTGTAACTCTTATATTCAGAAAAAAGTAAACATTATTGAATTTTTTATTCCAAAGAGGATGTTAAAGAGAAATCTATAGCATAAGTGTGACCTGTTCACAAAGATATGCTTCAAACATGTATTTGGTTTATTTTCTTACCTTACTTTCTATTTAGGTGATTGCTCTAACTTTAGACCTCAGTGATGGGCTCCTGTATTGGTTGGTTCAAGACAGTCAATGTATTCACCTGTACACAGCTGTTCTTCGGGGTCAGAGGTAAGTAGAGTCCCTCAAAGGCAATTGATTGAGAAGCATACTTGTCAGTCATAAATGATAATGTATAAAAATTCATTTATTCTTTCAATAAACATTTTCTGATTATCCACTGTGTTGCAGGCATTGGGCTTTTAGGGTAAAGGGGTTTGTAAATAACTAGTTACAGTAGAATATGGTAAGTGCTGTGATGGGGTATAAAGAGAGTACAGTATAGGCACTCAGGAGAATGCTGCTTAAGAGCCCAGGAAGTGTATGGATAAGCTTTTCTGCTTCTTCACAAAATAGAGTATACATTATGGAATGAAGGCAGAACTCTTCCTCTGATGTCTTAAATGAAAACTAGAGAGTGAAAGGGACCACATGAATTACCTCCTTGATCTGTGTCCTCAAACTTATCCCTCTGTCCTGCTCTTGTTGGCATCTCTACATCTTCCACATTAGCATTGTCAGATATTTTAAAAATAAATTTTACACTTTTATGTAAAATTTTAGTTAAAATATACATAACATGAAATATTCAGACCTTAAGTATTCCATTACATCAGTTTAGACAAATGCATTTTGAGACCTAGAACATACCCATCATCACAAAAAATTCCTGTGCCTCTTCCCAATCAATCTGCACCCCTCCAGAAATACGTACTTTTTGCGTCTGGCTTCTTTTACTTGGCATAAAATATTTTGCGATACATGTCGTTGTGTGTATTAGTTTTTCCTTTTTATTGCTGAGTAATATTCCATTGTGTGAAGATACCGCTGTCTGTGTATCCATTCTATGTATGTCTTCATGGACATTTTAATTGCTTCCCAATTTTGGTTATTATGAATAAAACTGAATATTTGTATACAAGCCTTTTTGTGGATGTATACTTGGATACATACCTAGGAGTAGAATTGCTGGTGATAGGGTAGATAGATGTTTATATTCTTTTTTTTTTTTTTTTTTTTTTTTTTTTGAGACGGAGTCTTGCTCTGTCACCCAGGCTGGAGTGCAGTGGCCGGATCTCAGCTCACTGCAAGCTCCGCCTCCCGGGTTTACGCCATTCTCCTGCCTCAGCCTCCCGAGTAGCTGGGACTACAGGCGCCCGCCACCTCGCCCGGCTATTTTTTTGTATTTTTTAGTAGAGACGGGGTTTCACCGTGTTAGCCGGGATCGTCTCTCGATCTCCTGACCTCGTGATCCGCCCGTCTCGGCCTCCCAAAGTGCTGGGATTACAGGCTTGAGCCACCGCGCCCGGCCAGATGTGTATATTCTTAAGTAATTGCCAGTTTTTCAAAATGTTTGTGCCATTTTACATTCCCATAAAAATGTATGAAAATTGTCGTTCTTCCATATCCTTTCAACAGTTGGCTTTGGCAATCTTTTTTATATTCACTGTTCTTTGGTGTGGGGAGCAGTACATGTTGTGATTTTAACCAGCACTTCCCTGGTGACTGTCAATTTTGGTCACTTTTGCATTTGTTATCGGCCATTTATATATCTTCTTTTATGATGTGCCTGTTCTAGTATTCTTCTCATTTTTAAATGAGTTGTCTTTTCATTATTAAGTTGTTCTTCATATAAGCACTTTGTCAAAATATGTGTTGTGAATATTTTCTCTCAGTGTTTAGTTTATCTGCTTATTTTCTTGGTGGTGTGCTTTGATGAGCAGAATTTCATTTTGATTAAGTCCAATTTAAGCATTTTTTATATTCTGTGATTTCTGTGTTTTCTACAAGAAATCTTAGCCTATCCCAAGGTTGTGAAGATTTTATACTGTATTTTTTCTAGAAGCTTTATCATTTTAGCTTTCATGATTAGATCTGTAATTCATCTTAAATTTATTTTGGGGTATGGTATGAGATATGAGTTAAAGTTTTCTTTTTTTCCTTTCTATAGGGATATCCAGTTATTGTAGCACCATTTGCTGAAGAGATTTTCTCTTTATTTAGTTGCTTTGGGACCTTTATTGAAAATAATTTGGGCCGGGCACAGTGGCTCACGCCTGTAATCCCAGCACTTTGGGAGGCCGAGGCCGGTGGATAGCCTAACGTCAGGAGTTTGAGACCAGCCTGACCAACGTGGTGAAACCCCATCTCTACTAAAAATACAAAAAGTAGCCGAGCGTGGTGATGGGTGCCTGTAATCCCAGCTACTCAGAAGGAGTCTGAGATGATTCTCATGCTCATCCCAGCATAAGAATCACTTGAACCTGGGAGGCAGAGGTTGCGGTGAGCAGAGATTGCGCCGTTGCACTCCAGCCTGGGCAACAAGAGTGTGTATGTGTGGATCTATTTCTGGACTCTCTATTCTGTTCCTTTGATATATTTATCTATTCTTTTTGCCAGTGCTACATTGTCTTGATTACTGTAAATTCAGAGAAAAACTTGAAGATAGGCAAATTCAGTCCTTCTACTTTGCTTTGCTTTTCCAATATTTTTATTTTGGCTATACTTGATTTTCTGCCTTTCCAAATAGATTTTAAAATCATCTCACTAATTTCTAGAATAAATCCTGCTGGAATTTTGAATCTCTTTTCAGTTTAGGGAGAATGAGTATCTTAAAATTTTGAATCTTCCAATCAATGAAAATGATGTATCTCTCCATTTGTTTAGGTTTTCTTTAATATCTCTCAGCAGTGTTTTATAGTTTTTAGTGTAGATGTCTAAAATATCCTTTATTAGGTTAATGCCTAGGTATCTAATTAGTCGTCTCAAAAATGACTTAGGAAGCATTCTCTCTTCAATTTTCTGAAAGCATTTGTATAGAATTGCTATTAATTCTTCTTTAGTTTTGATAAAATCCACAAGCAAATTCATCTGGACCTGGAGTTTTCTTTGTGGAAAATTATTTGATTACAAATTCAGTATCTTTTAAAGATATAAGGCCATTTATTTGTATTTCTTCTTGAGCCAGTTTTGGTAATTCATGCTTTCAAGAATTTGTCATTTTCCATGAGTTGTCAAATTTAATAATATCCCCTTATTATAATTTTAATGTCTACAGTGTCTGTAGTGATATCCTTTTATACTTCCGCTATTGGTACATTTTTTTTGTTGATCACTCCTGCTAAAAGTTTGTCAGATTTATTTATCTTTTCAAATAATCTATTTCTGGTATTATTGACTTTTTTCTGTTTTGTCAATTTTTGATTTCATTAATTTCTAATCTTATTTTTATTATTTCCCCTTTTCTATTTATTTTAGCCATAATTTTCTGTTATTTTTCTAGGTTTTTAGATTGAAAAGAAAGGTCATTGTTTTTGTATCATTCCACTCACTGGCATTTAAAACTATGAGTTTCTTTCAAGGTCTATATTAGTTGTATTCAACAGATTTTGGTATGTCTCCAACTGTGATTATAGATTTGCCTATAGTTCTTTTTGGTTAATGTATTTGGGTGCTTTATATTTAGTAGGTTGATTATCTATATACTTGATTATATTGCCTTTTTATCATTATAAAACACTCCTATTCATCTATGCTAATATTCTTCATCTTAAAGATTCCTTTGTCTGATATTACTATGGCCACATCAGCTTTCTTTTGCTTAGTGTTTGCAAACTATTTCCATGTATTTACTTTTTAACTGCTTTGAGTATTTATATTTATTGTATTGTTTTATTGTTGGTTTTAACATTTTTATTTTAGTTTAAGGGGTACATGTGCAGGTAAGTTCTATAGATAAATAGTGTGTCCTGGGGGTTTTGGGTACAGATTGTTACCCAGGTAACAAGCATATTACCCCATAGGTAGTTTCTCTCTTTTAAAACATTTTATTTTTTAATTCTATAGGTTTTTGGGGAACAGGTGGTGTTTGGTTACATGGATAAGTTCTTTAGTGGTGAATTCTGAAATTTTGGTAAACCCATCACCTGAGCGGTGTACACTGTACCCAGTGTGTAGTCTTTTATACCTCACCCTCATCCCACCCTTTACTCCAAATCCCCAAAGTCCATTGTATCATTCTTATGCCTTTGCATCCTCATAGCTTAGCTCCCACTTATGAGTGAGAATGTACGATGTTTGGTTTTCCATTCCTGAGTTACTTCACTTAGAATAATGGTCTCCAATTCCATCTGGGTTGCTATGAATGCCATTATTTTGTTCCTTTTCATGACTGAGTAGTATTCATATATATATACACACACACACCACATTTTCTTTATTCACTCATTAATGGGTGTTTGCGCTGGTTCCATATTTTTGCAATCATGAATTGTGCTGCTATAAACATGCATGTGCATGTATCTTTTTCATATAATGACTTCTTTTCGCCGGGTAGATACCCAATGGTGGGATTGCTGGATCAAATGGTAGATCTACTTTTAGTTCTTGAAGGAATTTTCACACTGTTTTCCATAGTGGTTGTACTAGTTTACATTCCCACCAGCAGTGTAAGAGTGTTCCCTTTTCACCACATCCATGCCAACATCTATTTTTTGAGATGGTTTGTTTTTTTTCTTGTTGATTTGTCTGCATTCCTTGTAGATTCTGGATATTAGTCCTTTGTCAGATACATAGTTTGTGAATATTTTCTCCCACTATGTGGGTTGTCTGTTTACTCTGCTTATTATTTTGCTGTGCAGAAACTTTTTAATTCAATTAAGTCCCATCTATTTATCTTTGTTTTTGTTGCATTTGATGCTGGGTTCTTTGTCTTAAAGTCTTTTCCTACGCCAATGTCTAGAAAGGTTTCTTCAATGTTGTCTTCTAGAACTGTTAAGGTTTCAGGTCTTAGATTTAAGTCTTTGATCCATCTTGAGTTGATTTTTGTATAAGGTGAGAGATGAGGATCCAGCTTCATTCTTGTACGTGTGGTTTTCCAATTATCCCAGCACCATTTGTTGAATAGGGTATCCTTTCCCTACTTTATGTTTTTGTTTGCTTTGTCGAAGATCAGTTGGCTGTAAGTAATTGGCTTTATTTCCAGGTTCTCTATTCTGTTACATTGATATGTGTGCCTATTTTTATACCAGTATCATACTGTTTTGGTGACTATATCCTTATAGTACAGTTTGAAGTCAGGTAATGTGATGCCTCCAGATTTGTTCTTTTTGCTTAGTCTTGCTTTGGCTATGTGGGCTCTTTTTTGGTTCCACATGCATTTTAGGATTGTTCTCTCTTGTTCTGTGAAGAATGATGCTGGTATTTCGATATGAATTACATTGAATTTGTAGATTGCTTTTGGCAGTATGGTCATTTTTCACAATATTGAGTCTACCCATTCATGAGCATGGGATATGTTTCCATTTGTTTATGTCATCTATGTTTTTTTTCTTTCCTTCTTTCTTTCTTTTTTTTTATTATACTTTAAGTTCTAGGGTACATGTACACAACATGCAGGTGTGTTACATATGTATACATGTGCCATGTTGGTGTGGTCATCTATGATTTCTTTCAGCAGTGTTGTATAGTTTTCCTTGCAGAAGTCTTTCATCTTCTTAGGTACATTGTGAGTATATTTTTGCAGCTATCGTAAAAGGGGTTGAATTATTGATTTGATTCTCAGCTTGATCACTGTTGGTGTATAGCAGTGCTACTGATTTGTGTACATTAATTTTGTATTCTGAAATTTTGCTGAATTCATTTATCAGTATCAGGAGCTTTATGGAGAAGTATTTAGGGTTTTCTAGATATATGATCATGTCGTCAGCAAATAGTGATAGTATGACTTCCTCTTTACTGATTTGGATGCCCTTTATTTCTTTCTCTTGTCTGATTACTCTAGCTAGGATTTCCAGTACTATGTGGAACAGAACTGGTGAGACTGGGCATCCTTGTCTTGTTCCAGTTCTCAGAGGGAATGCTTTCAACTTTTCCCTATTCAGTATGTTGGCTGTGGGTTTGTCATAGATGGCTTTTATTACATTAAGATATGTCCCTTCTATGCCAGTGTTGCTGAAGTTTTAATCATAAAGGGATGCTGAATTTTGTCAGGTGCTTTTTTTGCATCTATTGAGATGATCATGTGATTTTTGTTTTTAATTCTATTTATGTGGTGTATCACACTTATTTACTTGTGTATGTTAAACCATACCTACATCCTTGGTATGAAACCCACTTGATTATATGGATTATTTTTTGATATCCTGTTGGATTCATTTAACTAGTATTTGGTTAACGATGTTTGCATCTATATTCATCAGGGATGTTTGTCTGAAGTTTTCTTTTTGTGTTATGTCTTTCCTGGTTTGGAATTAGGGTGATATTGGTTTCATGGAATGATTTAGGGAGGATTCCCTCTTTATCTTTTGGAATAGTGTCAATAGAATTAGTACCAATTCTTTGAATCTCTGATAAAATTCAGCTGTTTATTATCTGTCTAGTCCTAGACTTTTTTTTGTTGTTGTTGTTGGCAATTTTAAAATTAACATTTCAGTCTTGCTTCTTGTTATTGGTCTGTTCAGAGTTTCTATGTATCCCTAGTTTAATCTAGGGGGGTTGTATATTTTCAGGAATTTATCCATCTCCTCTAGGTTTTCTGGTGTGTGCATATAGAGGTGTTCATAGTAGCCTTGAATGATCTTTTGTGTTTCTGTAGTATTGGTTATAATGTATTACATTTTGGATCTTCTCTCTTCTTTTCTTTGTTAATCTTCCTAATGGTCTGTCAGTTTTGTTTATCTTTTCAAAGAACCAGCTTTTCGTTTCATTTACCTTTTGTATTGCTTTTTTCTATCGGTTTCATTTAGTTCTGCTCTGATATTTGTTATTTCTTTTCTTCTGTTGGGTTTTGGTTTGGTTTGTTCTTGTTTTTCTAGTTCCTGAGGTGTGACCTTAGATTGTCTGTGTGTGCTCTTTCAGACTTTTTGATGTAGGCATTCAATGCTGTGAGCTTTCCTCTCAGCACCGCTTTTTGCTGTATCCCAGATGTTTTGATAGGTTATATCACTGTTACTGTTCAGTTCAAATAATTATTACATCTCCCTCTTGATTGCATTGTTGACCCAATGATCATTCAGGAGCAAGTTATTTAATTTCCATGTATTTGCATGGTTTTGAGGGTTGCTTTTGGAGTTGATTTCCAGTTTTTTTTTCCACTGTAATCTGAGAGTGTACTTATATATTAATTTCTATTTTCTTCAATTTGTTGAGACTTGTTTATTTGGCTATCATATGACTTGTCTTGAAGAGTTTTCCATGTGTTGATGAATAGAATGTATATTCTACAGTTGTTGACTAGAATGTTCTGTAAATATCTGTTAAGTCCATTTTTCTAGAGTATAATTGAAGTCCATTTTTTTGTTGTTGTTGACTTTCTGTCATCACAACCTGTCTAGTGCTGTCAGTGGAGTATTGAAGCCCCTACTATTGTGTTGCTGCCTATCTCATTTCTTAGGTCTAGGAGTCATTGTTTTATAAATTTGGGAGCTCCAGTGTTAGGTGCATATATATTTAGGACTGTTATATTTTCCTGTTGGACTAGTCCTTTTATCATTATATAATGTCCCTCTTTGTCTTTTTAAACTGTTGTTGCTTTAAAGTCTGTTTTGTCTGATATAAGAATAGCTACTTCTGCTCACTTTTGGTTTCCATTTGCATGGAATATCTTTTTCCACTCCTTTATGTTGAGTTTCTGTGAGTTCCTTATGTGTTAGGTGAGTCTCTTGAAGACAGAAGAAATTTGGTTGGTGAATTCTTACCCGTTTTGCAATTCTGTATCTTCGAAGAAGTGCATTTAGGCCATTTACATTCGATGTTAGTATTGAGAAGTGCGGTACTATTCTATTCATTATGCTAGTTACTGCCTGAATGCCTTGTTTTTTTGTTTTTTGTTTTTTTTTTCATTGTGTTATTGTTTTACAGGTTCTTTGAGATTTATGCTTTAAGGAGGTTCTATTTTGGTGTATTTCAAGTATTTGTTTCAAGATTTAAAGCTCCTTTTAGCAGTTCTTGCAGTGCTAGCTTGTTAGTGGCAAATTCTCTCAGGCTTTGTTTGTCTAAAAAAGACTGTGACTTTCCTTCATTTGTGAAGCTTAGTTTTCCTGAATACAAAATTCTTGACCAATAACTGTTCTGTTTAAGGAGGCTAAAGATAGGACCCCAATCCCTTCTAGCTTGTAGGGTTTCTGCTGAGAAATCTGCTGTTAATCTGATAGGTTTTCATTTATAGGTTACCTTATATTTTTGCCTCGCAGCTCTAAAGATCCTTTCCTCCATCTTGACTTTAGATAACCGGATGACTATGTGCCTAGGCAATGATCTTTTTATGATGAATTTCCCAGGTGTTCTTTGGGCTTCCTGTATTTGAATGTCTAGATCTCTAGCAAGACCAGGTATGTTTTCCTCAATTATTCCCTCAAATATGTTTTCCAAACTTTTAGAGCTGTCTTCTTCCTTGGAAACACCAATTATTCTTAAGTTTGGTCATTTAACAGGATCCCAAACTTCTTAGAGGCTTTGTTCTTTTTTTTTTGTTATTATTCCTTTTTTTGTTTTTGTTGGACTGAGTTAATTCAAAAGCCTTGTCTTCAAGTTCTGAAGTTCTTTCTTCTACTTGTTTGATTATATTGCTGAGACTTTCTAGTGTATTTTGCATTTATCTAAGCATATCCTTCATTTCCAGAAGTTGTGATTGTTTTTTATTTATGCTGTCTATTTCTCTGGCTATTTTTTCTATCCATATCCTGTATCATTTTTAAAATTTCTTTAAGTTGGTATTCACCTTTTTCTAGTGCCTCCTTGATTAGCATATTAATTGACTTTCTGAATTCTTTTTCTGGCAATTCAGAGATTTCTTGGTTTGGATCCATTGCTGGTGAGCTAGTGTGATCTTTTGGGGATGTTAAAGAACTTTGTTTTGTAATATTACTGGAATTGTTTTTCTGGATTTGGGTGGACTATGTCAGAGGAAGATCTGGGGCTCAAAGGCTGTTGTTCAGATTCTTTTGTCCCATGGGGTGCTCCCTTGATGTGGTGCTCTCCCTCTTCCCCTAGGGATGGGGCTTCCTAAGAGCTGAACTGCGTTGATTATTATTTCTGTTCCGGGTCTAGCCTCCCAGTGGAGCTACCCAGCTCCAGGCTGGTACTGGGAAGTGTCTGCAAAGGCTCTTATGATGTGATTCATCTTCAGGTCTCTCAACCATGGATACTAGCACCTGTTCTGGTGGAGATAGCAGGGGACTGAAGTGAACTCTGGGAGGGTCCTTTGTGGTACTTTTGTTTAGTGCACTGGTTTTGTGTTGGTTGGCCTCCAGCCAGGAGCTAGCACTTTCAAAAGAACATTAGTTGCAGTAGTATGGGGAAGATACAAGCTTGCCCTAGAGTCACCTGGATAAGTATTCAGGTTTCTCAGGCAGTGGGTGGGGCCATAGAGCCCCCAGGAGAGTATGTCTTTTGTCTTCAGCTACCAGGATGGGTAGAGAAAGACCATCAGTTGGGGCAGGGTTAGGCATGACTGAGCTCAGACTCTCCTTGGGCGGGGCTTGCTGTGGCTGCTGTGGGGGATGGGGGTGTAGTTCTCAGGTTGATGGAGTTTTGTTCCCAGGGGTATTATGGCTGCCTTTACTGTATTATACAGGCCACCAGGGAAGTGAGGAAAAGCCAGCAGTGACAGGCTTCGCCCAACTCCCACACATCCTGAAAGGCCAGACTCACTCCCACTGTGTCCCCCATGCAGACAGTGAGTAGGGCTAAGAACTTGCAAGTTATAAGCCTCCCTGCTGAAAAAGCAAGCAGGGCTTTCAGGTTTCATACCTTCCACCCGTCATGGTTTCTGTGTTCATATCTGCACTCCCTGTTTGTCCTCTTTTCCAGGTTCTGTCCAGGAAACTTTGTATTTGGTTGAAATTTTTACAAAGTTCAGCTGGAACTTTTCTTCTCTCTGTGGTCTTTCTCCAGTTCCACTGTTAGCCCTCCCCAAGGATCTCAGCAAGACAAAGTCAGGAATGGCTTCCCTGGGGACTGTGAGTGCCCACAGAGCTCTTCCTGCTGCTTCCTCTACCCCTATATTTTGCTTGGCTCTAAATTTGCCTCAGCTCCAGGTGAGGTCAAATCCTTTTCCCATGATCTGGACCTTCAGGTTTCCCACAGAGGATGTGTGTTTGGGGGCGGACACTCCCCATATCACACTTTGGGCACTCAGTGTTTTGGCTGTCTCACAAAGCCTGCAGCAGCAAGCCTCCTCCTTCAAAGGATCTGTGGATTCTCTCAGCTGTCTTGGTATGTTCCTGTGGTGGTTCTTGGAGCAGAAGTTCATGATGTGAGTCTCCACATGCTGCTCTGTCCATTGAATGAGAGCTGCAAGTTAGTCCTCGCCTCCTATCCAGCATTTTGGGAATTGATCTGAGTCTTTACATTTAAAGTGTCTTTCTTGTAAACAACATGCAGGATTTTGCATTTTTACACAATCTAACAATTTCTGCATTTTAATTAAGGCGTTTGGTTCATTTACAGTTAATATAATTATTGATATGTTTGGATTTAAGTCTATTATCTTGATGTGTGACTTCCATTTTTCTCTTAGCTCTTTGTTCCTCTGTTTCTACTTCTTTGCCATTTTTGTGGGTGAATAAAATAATTTTTAGTATTCCATTTTATTTCCTCTAATGACATTTTAAGTATGTCTATTTGTATTTTTTAGGTTACATTAGAAATTAAAATATGCATTTTTTACATGATACATTTTCAACTTACAAGTCAACATCCAAATATATCCTTCACTTCATAAATGATTTAAAAACTTTATGACTATATACGCCTAATTTTTACCACCCTACTCTTAGTGTTCTTGGTGTTATATGTTTTAGTTCTACTCATACTTTAAAATCCATGTTCTTTTGTAAATAGCCAATAATTTAAAAATATTTAACTAATAGTTTTTAAGGGAGAAGTTACACATCTAAAATTAAAATATAGAACATAAAGTCATTAGAACCCAGCATTTAGAGGGAGAATTTAGAGATCATTTTATTTCATTGATGAGGACACTGAGGCCCAGAGATGTTCATGCATTTTCCTAATATCACATTATTAATCAGAGGAACGGTCAGGAAGTGATTAAAGCAAAATGTCATACTCTAAAGGAAAGATTTCTGGTATTAGGTTCTTGGGTCCCCAGAGGGTTCATAGAAGGCTTTAGGATGTGTCAGTGCTCTGAAATTGAGGATTCATATCTTTCATCAAAATTCCAGAAAAGTCTCATAAAGTTCAATAATTGTTTTATGAAGACAATGCTGACAATATTTTTAGAATAAAAATTACTTTTTTTGGTAAGTAGAAAAACTCCAAGTCATGGAGACTCTGAAAAAGGAGTGTACGTATGTGTATATTTATCTTTCTATCTATCTATAGATATAGATTTATACACATACATCAGTATGTATTCATATGCATATATCTGTATATATCCACATGCATTTATATGCATATACATATATGTATATAAATATATGTATACATGGAAGTGTATGTGGATGTACATATACATATATGCATATATATGGATGTGTATATATGTATATGCACATGGATGTATGTAGGTATATATTTATGTATATATCCATATATACACACACACACACACAATGCATATAAGCACATAAACACAACAAATCTGATTGATCAATTACTTCATATCAAGTATGGTACACAGCTCAGCTGGTTTCCTACCTGTGAATCAGAGAAAACTGATTATTCTTTTCCTTAGGAGCTTAAGGTACTGACAATCTGATTGCCAAAACAAGCTGTCTAAAGTGAGACACAGACAATGTTCAAAACAACAGTGTCCTGAAGGATCATAGTCCATTCTCTGCATCTGTATATGCTGGTTTCTTTAGTCTAGCTCCTCAAGCATCCACAGACACAACATAAAGTAGAGGAAGGAAATTCCGTCTTAAAAAATATATTTCCTCATCTCAAGGTTAGTAATGTTTTCTTGTATGTAGCATGGTGGAGTATAGCAGCTCCCAGTGAAATAACACAAAGGGCAAGCACTTTTGCCCTCCAAGTAAGTCTAGCCTTTTAATCCTATCAGGAAAAAAAGAAGTTTTACATATAGAGATTGGGATTCCAGAGTCATCTTATAAGGAGAAAGTATTTTCTAACGTATAATCAAAATTCCTTCCCTTTAGTTTAGATCAGCTTTGTCCAATACAAATATAATGCAAGTCACATATGTAATTATAAATTTTCTACTTGACTCATTAAAAAAAAGTAAAAACAAGTAAATGTAACTTTAATAGTACATTTTAATATTTTGATAACATATCAAAATGTCACTTCAATATGCAATCTGAATAAAACTTATAAAGTTACTTTATATTCTTTTTTCACATTAATTCTTGGATGTCCTGTTTGTATTTTATGTTTATAGCATATCTTAATTTGCAAACTGAGTTTTCATAGAAAATCTTTGATCTGTATTTAGATTTCATGAAATTTACAGGCAAAATAGTTGATTTACATACTCGTTGTTCTAAAATACTCAAAAATATTTTAATATATTATACATGATCCATAATATACGAATCAAATATTAGTTTTAAAATTTAGCACAAATTAATTAAAATTAAATAACTTTAAGTTTTGGTTCCTTGGTCATACCACATTTCAAGGGCTCAGTAGTCGCATGTAGCTAGTTGCTGCTGTACTGAGCAGTACATGTCTAGTCTGTAGTAGAGATGAGATAAACTGATTGCTGTCACTCATCATATTCTGAACTTAAGAACTGTAATTGAATTGTCTTTCAAACTACTCTTCCCTCTCCTATGTACATCCATTCCCTTTAGTTGATACAAATACAACCTATTTGAGGCACTGTGAAATTCTCAAAACAAAACTTTTATTTATATTTTTCTAAAGAGAGAAAAGCGAATGTTTTAAAATGATTTACAGAAATCACTGGAAAAAAAATCTATCACTCACTCCAAAATGCTGAGGATAACTGAGATAGTTCTGTTTTTGAGTAATAAACAAGTGTTATAATTTTAGAAACAAGCAGATTTTTCAAGTAAAAATAATTTCAAAATTTCCTTCAATTGAGGGAAAAAACCTCTAAACACAATTTAAGTAACAGGTTTGTTACTTGAATTTCCTAGTCTGAAAAGGAGCATTTTGATCAAACTATTGAAACTGATAAGCACTTTGAAATAACAAACAGTTGTGAACAGTATAAAGTGAAGGACCCAGCATGCTAGAATAATAAATGGCAGGTAAATCAGATCACTAACCAAGAGCAGGAGGAAGGCATGGTTCAATGGGGAGAAACAATTCAACAGATCATGCCTTCTGGATTGATTTTCTCTGTTCATCTTGTTATGCCTGGCTGTTCATTTTGGGGTTGTGGGGTCATGGAATTGATTTTTAAAAATCCATCTTTTTATTTCTTGAGAAAACCATGATGAAACGAGATCGGCTTCACCCAGATGCAGACTTATTAGTGTTATATACACATTTAATAGATGGTTCAATTAGAGGTTAAATTATTTGCCTGAAGTCAAACATTTAATAATTGGCTGAGCTGGAGTTCCATGCAGTTCTGTTTCTGAAGAATCCCCTATGTTGCAAATTCATTAATTCACAGTGGGGCCTAGTCTCATTCAGAAATGAGAATAGTCATGTAGGCATGCAGGCCATGCCTTCTTGGCATCATGTGAACTGGGTTAGATGTGAGGTAGTTGCTTTAAGAACAAGGAATCTGAGTGAGCGTTGTTGGATACACTAGAAGGCTGCCCACACAGGCCAGTGTCAGAGCAGTGACGAAATCTGCTCATAACAGAGTTATTCTGTGTGCCTAGGGACTGGAGTCCTCATGGCTACCACATTTAAGAGCTGTCATTCCTGTCAATTCCGGATAAATGCTTGGAAATTCTTGCGCTTTGGGTGTGTCTTTTTTTCAAATCCCTCAATGCAATAGGCATTCCTTTTTAAAGTAACATGTACCTGAATCCTAACTTGCTGTCTCCATCATGATTTATTGCATCGGCTGGTCTCAAAGCCCTTCTGCTTCACATCTACAGATGGCAAATTTATACTTCAGGCATTGGTTTTTATGGGTCTTATTTCTGGATGATTACCTTATTTCCAGGTCCTGTAAGAACCTTGCCTCATGTCTTTCTTATGCTAATGCAAGTGTTGTAGAGCACATAGAATAAACCAAAGATGCAATCTCTGAACTAATGAAGTAATGAGAATCCAGGTTGTGCCTTTGTTGTAGAGTATTACCAAAATCACAGGTATTTTTTAAAAAGCTGCAACCTATCTAAACATTCTTGATATTATAATATCGCATTAATAAGAAAAGCCCCCAGAGAGGAGCACAGTGCTCATGCCTGTGATCCCAGCACTTTGGGAAGCTGAGGTGGACGGATCACTTGAGGTCAGGAGTTCGAGACCAGCCTGGCCAACGTGTGAAACCCTGTCTCAACTAAAACTATAAAAAAATTAGCCAGGCATAGTGATGTGTGCATGTAATCCCAGCTACTTGGGAGGGTGAGGCAGGAGAATATCTTGAAGCTGGAAGGCAGAGGTTGCAGCGAGCTGTGATCATGCCACTGCACTCCAGCCTGGGCAACAGAGTGAGACTCCATCTCAAAGAAACAAGAAAAGCCCCCAGAAAATTTACTTTAGGTCTACTACTTTTAAAAAATGTGAAATAAAAACCCAACTTAATATGAAACAAAAAAAGACAATAATTGTTAGAAAGTATTTTCTTTATTTTAATGTACACGAATACGCACAGATACTCACAAACCCATATTCTCATGAGTACTTGCATGGACTAGCCCTTCCACCACTCCAGAAACACACACTAATTGGCGTTATGTTTTAGCAGCACTGGGGATACCACCATCACAGAGTTTGCAGCCTGGAGTACTTCTGAAATTTCCCAGAATGCACTGATGTACTATAGCGGTCGGCTGTTCTGGATCAATGGCTTTAGGATTATCACAACTCAGGAAATAGGTCAGAGAACCAGTGTCTCTGTTTTGGAACCAGCCAAATTTAATCAGTTCACAATTATTCAGACATCCCTTAAGCCTCTGCCAGGTACAGTATTGCATTCCTGCTTACCCTACTCCATTATACTTTTGGTTAAATAAATACTTAGGCTGAGATTTTCTTTTTCTTAATAATTAAGTTTTAAGAGGAACAAGGCTTCAGTAATTTCAGTTCATTTGCTTGCAGTGAGTTTAATCTTAACCCTAATTTACAGCCTGAAAAAGTCAGAAAAAGATGATTTTTTTTCACAATATGTTAAAGAAAAGAAAATTTTGTTTCAGTTCTAATTATTAGTAATTGCTATTGATGTTCTATGATTTCTATATTGATCAATAATCCCCAGTTTTTTCTCCTATTTCTTTTTTTTCTTTCATCCTGTAGGGAACTTTTCCTTTACCCCTAAGGTTATTCCAGATTCTGTTCAAGAGTCTTCATTTAGGATTGAAGGAAATGCTTCAAGTTTTCAAATCCTGTGGAATGGTCCCCCTGCGGTAGACTGGGGTGTAGTTTTCTACAGCGTAGAATTTAGTGCTCATTCTAAGGTATGGTGTTGGTTCTAGTAACTTTCATTTCCCAAACAGACCGTACCATCTGTGTCAGCCCTACCCACACTGATCTGTACCATCTTGACTTAGCCAAGCCCATCTTCTTTGTCATTCCCATAGCATTTGATTATTAAGGGTATTCCCCAGAAGACTTGTTTGCAGCCAGTCTCTGACTGCTTGGTGCTGACTGCTGTGCTGGACACACTTTAACTGGTCTGTGTGGCACAACATGGAACTTGCCAAAATTAGCACTTCCAAAATTGCAAATTTTGATTCTACATGTGAACCAAAGTTTGGAGATTTTAGGTAATAAGGAATGAAAGATTTTGTAATTCTCTCCCTGAGAAAATAATGTTTTCTGTTTATATTTCAGTTCTTGGCTAGTGAACAACACTCTTTACCTGTATTTACTGTGGAAGGACTGGAACCTTATGCCTTATTTAATCTTTCTGTCACTCCTTATACCTACTGGGGAAAGGGCCCCAAAACAGCTCTGTCCCTTCGAGCACCTGAAACAGGTACAGGGGTTAAAATCTCTCTTTTTTAAAAAAAGCAGAATCTCACTTTTCGTGATCTGGAATGGGTAGTTGATATTTAAAAATAACTTTCCGTTTTATAGATGTTTTTAGATTCAATATCCTTTCAATGACTTTTTGGAGATTAGAATAGCTTCATTAACATAAATATGCATAATTTATTCCAAAAGAGTATTTCAAAGATTTCTTAACAGCCATTTCATTTGATTGTAGTGATGTAGAAGATGCAGATGCATAATTCAGGTAATTTGCAAAATCCTTTATAAGGAAAATGGGCATTTAAGGGCGAGACAGTTTTCTTGGAAGGCAGACTATCCTCATAGACGAGAACTCAGAATCTTCTGTAGGGGAATAACTGATACATAAATTTAATGTTCTGAGGAAAAGATATTTTAAAAAGGATACTAGCCATATCATTACATGTGTATATCACCTTAAAGTGTACAAAGCACATTTTTATGTATCACTCCTTTATTAAATATTTACTACATACCTATCATTTGTCAGAAACATCATTTCGTTTGATCCTCACATAGCTCTGAGATGGGTAGGAAAGTCTTATTATCTTGATTATGCAAGAAATAAAATGAAAGCCTAGTGGCTGCCCAAATAAAATAGTTACTAAGTAGTTTAATCAAATCTCCAATCAGTCACTTTTACAAATGTTGGTAAATGATAGGAATTTATGTAAAGCTAATATAGGATTTGGCAGGTGGTAAGAGCTTAATAAATATCGATATCCATTCCCCATTGCCTTTTTTACTGTTAAGATTATTTCAACAATATTCATCTATGAATCACACAACAGGAACATAGTGAGGCCTGGGCAGGTTCCAGAGCAGTTAGCATTGGATCCAGGAATGTTCTGCTTCAGATTTCCTTGAGATATCAGCTTGGTTGAATTGTTCTGTGGAAATGGACTTGACTGCATCCATCAGGGGAGCCAGTGGGAGCAAGAGTCAACAGCACTCTGCTAGATATTGGAGGCAATAAGAAAGGATGATAAGATTTGGCCTTTGCCTTCAGGAAATTTACAATATAACCAGGAAATTATCTAAATTGACCAATATTTATTAACCACTTACTGTGTGCTCATTCTATACTAGACTTGGGAGGATTTAACAAGGAATAAGAAGAGATGCTTTCTCTGATGGAGCTCATAAAACAGGGGAGAGATAAACACATGCACAGCAAATGATAATAGATACTAGAGAGTTATTCCTGAGCAGCAGTGGCATAGAGTGAGTAGACAAGCCTATGAAACCTTCATCTATATCAAGCTGCCTCAGGCATTCTTAAGAGGGAAGATGCCTTTGGGAAATGGAAACCTTAGTGCACCCTGAAAGATGGAGCAAGAAGAGCTATCCCATGTAGGAAGAGAAGCCTAATGTAAGAAGGCCTGGAGATTGAATAATAGTGTGAGTGTTAAACATTAAATAGCAATGTGATTGGAATGAGGGAGGGAATGAAGACCTTGTGGAGGAGTCCTAAGAGAGGAGAGGGCCGTTCAGAGAGAATGACTTAGAAATCAGGCAGAGACATTTCTCTTGATTAAAGGACTGAGAGATACTGAACCGCTTGGTTTGGCTCTAGAATAAAGAAGTACCCCCAGACCTTGCTCTTGGGGTACTATCAGCCTCCCCTAAAACTTTCTGCTTCCTAGGGACTTCAGGGTGACAGGGCCTAGGTCTCTGATTTATGCTGTATTTTACACCCTGAACTGGCTGAAGGCTGGTGGGACTTACTGCCAGACATCCCTATGATAACATTTTCAGCTTCACTGAAATCACTCTGTCAGGATGAAAGTGAATGTTGCATTTTATAGGGAGAACCAGACACCTTCTATCTACACAAGGCACAGACAAGAAAGGTGTGCTTAAATGGTAGTAGGAAGGATTTGAGTTGAATGTAAGGAAGTCTTGCCTGTCAGTCAGATGTGCTGAAATTATCAGGATGAGTTCCTGAAGAAATCTATGGAATATTCTCTCCTGAAGATCTTTAAGAATACACCGGGCCCTATCATGGGGAGGGGGGAGGGGGGAGGGATTGCATTGGGAGTTATACCTGATGTAAATGACGAGTTGATGGGTGCTGACGAGTTGATGGGTGCAGCACAGCAACATGGCACAAGTATACATATGTAACAAACCTGCACGTTATGCACATGTACCCTAGAACTTAAAGTATAATAATAATAATAAATAAAGAAAGAAAGAAAGAAAGAAAGAAAAGAAAATAACCCCCCCCCCCAAAAAAAAAGAATGCAATAAATATACTGCAACTGCCTGGAATGAGAAATGTTGTGAAGTTGTTTACAATCTCATTGTAAGTGGTAAAAGTCAGTCTTCTATTCTTTTCTGCTCTATCTGTGCCTCTACTTTTCAGTTCCATCAGCACCAGAGAACCCCAGAATATTTATATTACCAAGTGGAAAATGCTGTAACAAGAATGAAGTTGTGGTGGAATTTAGGTGGAACAAACCTAAGCATGAAAATGGGGTGTTAACAAAATTTGAAATTTTCTACAAAATATCCAATCAAAGCATTACAAACAAAACATTTGAAGACTGGATTGCTGTCGATGTCACTCCCTCAGTGATGTCTTTTCAGCTTGAAGACATGAGTCCCAGATGCTTTGTTGCCTTCCAGGTATGAGAGAGAAAACAGAAGATATGAGAGTGCAAACAGATTTAAAGGACTATGTTAAGAATTCTGTCACCCTGTCAATAGTTTAGGTATACTGTGATCAAAGAGGTCAACTGGGCAGCAAAAGTAGAGAGGCAAGAGGGGATTGCTCGGGTAAAGGACATTTTCACAACTTTCTCATATTCAGGGAACTTTGCAATTTCAGAGTAAGTCATTCGTTTTCTTTCTGCTTTTCTTTTGAAGCTGTATCACGATTTAAATTTTTCTATGTTACATATTACCGATTTGTTTTACATTTTTATTGATATATATTATAGTTGTACGTACATTTGGGGTACATGTGTTACTTTGATAAACAATTATTTTTCAATAAAATCACTATAGGCCTTGCACCACAGTAGGTACTTTGTATTCATTATCTCATTTGATCATCATACTATAAAGAAAAAGTTAAGTCCTTGAGAGTATCAGTCAATTACCAAAGCTGTGTGGCTGAAAAGCACTGTGCTGTAATGCTTTCCACCATTTCTTTTTGGGGAAAATAACATCTTGGGGAGTGTTTTGGAGATTTGAGTTGCCTAAGGATTTGTTTTACTTTTCATAAAATTCTAATTTAATAATTATTTTGATAATTTATTAAGTCCACATATACTAATCAAATAAGTTATACATGAAAGTTAAAGATAATACACATTCCTGTTTGGTAAAAATTAGGAGTGTTTTGGTAAAATAAATATTCTGGCTAAGTGTGTCTATATATAGAATATATAGTGTATATATGGAATATATAGTGTATATATGTGTATAGATATATAGTTTCAAAGTTTGGTCACCTTGGAACCATGCAAAGTGATATGCATGGATATATATGAGTTTCATTTAACACAGTTTTGTACAAAAGTAAACACTACTATATATATATATGCACCATTATAAATCATACACAGATAGTAATATATAAAATATAGTAAAATGTGTTTAATACTAAAAGTATAATAAAAATAATACAATATTTTATTGATAAAGCACTTGGGGCTTTATATTTTGAGTCCACCATTATAGATGTCAATTTTCTTTGCAGGCTATTGTACATATTCAAGGTTTGGAAATGGAAATAATTTATTACATAATAGAAAATATCTAAAATAATAAAAATAAACTTTATTGTTAGAATGTGACATGGCCCAGTGGGAAAAAATGTATGCAGATTTCAGAAGACTTGGTTCTGATGCCAGTTTCTACATATGTCATTGTGCATGAGTTACTTCCCTTTATTAGTATCCTGGTCCAGTTTTTACTCTTAGTAGTTGTGAAGATCAAAAGAGACAATGTATGTGAAACTGGTTTGAAACGCACAATCATTTTCAAATGTAAGGTTTAATTATTTTTAAAAGTTACTTTTTAAAAAGTATGGAAATTTAGTGTTTTGAAGCTTCTAGTTGTTGAATTCAAGAAAAGTGGAAGTTTATCATAATTTGCACAGTTTTATTTCTGTTAAATGTTCTATGTAACTTAATTTTGCAAATAATGACCTTATTTTGTTTAAAAGCATTCAATTGACAAATATATATATTCAAGCTGTACGACATGACTTGATAAATGTATACATGGTGTCATTATCACGATTGAATTAGACATTCATCACCATCCATGCTGTACATTAAATTCCCAGACATTTTTAGAAATTCATTTTTTAGCAAGAGAGATTTGTTCCAATTCTTGCAGTTTTCTAGATAAAAAATCTATCAACATAAATATAGAGCAATATTTTTTCTCTTGGTGATTTACATTGCTGTATATTAATGTAAATAACTATTTGAAACTATTAATATTGTGTATCAGGAGTGTGAAATGAAACATTCAGTAATCTCCCAGTCTCAGAACTTAATTGTTGCCACTGAGAACGCTATTGAATGCAGTTTTTGTTTCCTTTTCTTTAGGTTCGGGCCTTTACATCTAAAGGGCCAGGATCATTTGCTGACGTTGTAAAGTCTACAACATCAGGTATTTGTTTTCTAAAATCTGTGCAAATAATAATTTAGAGGCTTGTGTGTATGTGTGTTTTTTTTCCCCATTGGTATCTTTAGGGTTATGAACACTGTCTCTGAGCTAAAGTTTAGCTCAAAAACATGTTTTTGACCCCAAAACATCACCAAAATATGTTTAAATAAACCTAGTGGTAGAGAGCCTACAAGGTTATCGCTGAGACAGATGTATTAGAGGAACCAAAGGGAGCCCATGGACTTCAAAACTGCCTGATATTAAATCAAGAGACTGTGCTAAAGCTGGTTTTCTCATGCATATTATCTACATGCTTTTTGCTTTCAGAAATCAACCCATTTCCTCACCTCATAACTCTTCTTGGTAACGAGATAGTTTTTTTAGATATGGATCAAAATCAAGTTGTGTGGACATTTTCAGCAGAAAGAGTTATCAGTGCCATTTGCTACACAGCGGATAATGAGCTGGGATATTATGCTGAAGGGGACTCACTCTTTTTTTTGAACTTGCACAATCGTTCTAGCTCTGAGGTATTTCACTATGTAATTCTTTTGAAATAAAGGAAATGAAGTATTTGCATATGACACTACTCAGTACTTAAAATGACTGGAAAATGGTTTAGTCATTAAGATTAGAATGAAAAAGACAGATATTGTGTAATCATTTAGCCACACATGAATACAGACTACATTTTGGGCAAATGTCATTCAGCACTCAGTTAGCAAATAGTTACTGGATTTAGGATGCTGTGTTAGAACCTGGGATATTATAGGTGAAAGTTTATAGGCTTTGCTCTTACTAAACCCAGTCTAGTATTTGTCTAACACTAGGAAGGCAGTATTGCCTAGTGATTAAGAAGGTGAGTTTTGGAATTTGACCACCTAGAATACAATTTGGGCTCTACTGCTTACTAGATTTGTAACCACTGGCAAGTTATTTAACCTCTATGGTTAAGTAATACCTCATCATAAGGTTCCCATGAAGATTAAATGAGATAATCCATGTAATGCACTTAGCACAATGCCTGGCATGTGGTAGGCATTCACCAAATGTTAACTGATAGTGAAGACAGACTAAGATAACTGTTGTGCTGAGAGCAGGATGTGGTGGAATCACAGAGAATGATGGAATCACAGAGAATGAACAAGTAGTCTAGGTTGGCTTGGTGGTGGTAGAATGGAAAAACATCCTGGAAACAAAGATGAGCCAGGTGAAGGCCGAGGGGGTACAAAGACAGGAAAACAAAGAGCCATAGAGTGTTTGGATGAGAGTGGAGTGAAAGGAAGCTGGGAAATCTGGAGAGGTGGGAGCCTGAGCATAATGGGTCTCCTTTACTGTGCTAAGGAGGCAGGTGTCATTCTAGAAGCCAACAGCAAGCCAGTAAAGATATTTAGTGGGTCATTAACATGGTCAAGTTGTGTTTTAGAAAGGCCTGTCTGTTAGCAGTGTGAATAGTGACTTAGAGAGGGTTAAATCTAAGACAATTAGGAGGCTGTCACAGAAATCCAGGTAGAAAATGTTATGGGCCTGAGTGAGGGGATGAGCATGAGGTGAGAAAGGAGATGACAAACTGGACATTTAAAATGGGACTAGTTCAAGCTGGGTGCAGTGACTCACGCCTGTAATCCCAACACTGTGGGAGGCCAAGGCAGATGGATCACTGGATGCCAGGAATTCGATACCAGCCTGGCCAACATGGTGAAACCCTGTCTCTACTAAAAATATAAAAATTAGCTGGACATGGTGGTGCGTGCCTGTAGTCTCAGCTACTCATGAGGCTGAGGCAGGAGAATCATTTGAACCCAGGAGGTGAAGGTTGCAGTGAACCAAGATCATGCCACTGCACTCCAGCCTGGGTGAGAGAGCCAGACTCCATCTCCAGGGAAAAAAAAAAAGGGACTAATTTACTATGGGTAGTAATGAGAAGAAGAAGTCAAGGAGGACCATATTTGTCAGGATTAGCTCCTTGGGTAGGTGTTGAAAATCCATAAAAATATAAAATGCAGGAGAAAAAGAGGTTTTGGCGTGGGTGATGAAGTCAGTTTTCTGGGATAATTCATATGGAAATGTTCAGTTGGCAGTTTAATATTTGAATCAGTAACTCATTACAGATCTTGTCTGAAGGTATAAATTTGTAGCACTGGTTTGTAGATTGCAGTTAAAGCCATGATAGAATCATTTAGGAAAAATGTGAGAAGAGGACCCATGTTACAATGGTATACTATCCAGATCGCTGAGGTTTGGGATTACAAATGAGAAGTGCAGTAAACAAATGATATGGGTGAATATAGAAAAGTCTCCAAATAAAAAAATAACAACTCTCTTCTTGGCTGTGTTCTCTACCTGTTGTTAAGCTTTTCCGAGATTCACTGGTTTTTGATATCACAGTTATTACAATTGACTGGATTTCAAGGCACCTCTACTTTGCACTCAAAGAATCACAAAATGGAATGCAAATATTTGATGTTGATCTTGAACACAAGGTGAAATACCCCAGAGAGGTGAAGATTCACAATAGGAATTCAACAATAATTTCTTTTTCTGTATATCCTCTTTTAAGGTATGTAAATGCAAATATCTTTTTATATTGTGATGAAAGAGATAGAGACATATTTAATGGAATGTCTTTGACTTAGTAGTAGAAGACAATTATGGGAAAATAAGATGCTTAGGGCTCTTGGCCCACTATATTATAGTAAGTAATTCTTCCTGTAAATTAGGAGCCACAACCGCAACTATGTAAACTTAATGCATACTGACAATTTGACTAACAAAGTTAGGCTGATTACCTAACAGGAAACAATAGCAGATTTTTATACTAGTGAATGCAATAGCATCATCAGTTGGCAAGGACAAGAAGAGGATTGACACGGTGGCAAGAGATGAGCAGGAACAGATGGGCAGCATGTCTTGCACAGCAAAAGTTATTCTGTGCTCATCCATCTTAGTTTAACTCATATCCTCACAAGGTGAGCTTTAAAGTCTCCTTTTAGCACCTAAGTAGCAGTTTCCCAGGCTGGAAAGATACATTTCTGTTTGTGCCATAAGCATGGGGATAGGCTATTTTGAAACTAGATCATTAACTAGTATTAAGAAGCAGAAACAGACATGAGAGGAGCGGAATAGAGATGGACATTGATGAAAATTATGCAAATACATTTTATATTTCAGTTATTAAGTGGGCCTTTTAATATAGCACCTAAGGTCATTATGTTCCCAGACTTTAGTTGTAAACACATCTATTGAGAAATCATTGGAAATGCTACAAGTTAGACTTCTTGTGACTTCTTCCATCTCAGAAAAAGGTTATTGAAAATGTGACCATGCTCTCTCCAAAGGCTCCATTTGTCCCTCACAGTCATTAGGAATGGTTGCTCTGCATTAGAAACCAATATTTGAAATGATGTATTTTACTCATTAAGTTGGGGGGACTATTTTTTCCTCTATAGTCGCTTGTATTGGACAGAAGTTTCCAGTTTTGGCTACCAGATGTTCTACTACAGTATTATCAATTGCACCTTGCACCGAATTCTGCAACCCACAGCTACAAACCAACAAAACAAAAGGAATCAATGTTCTTGCAATGTGACTGAATTTGAGTTAAGTGGAGCAATGGCTATTGATACCTCTAACCTAGAGAAACCATTGATATACTTTGCCAAAGCACAAGAGATCTGGGCAATGGATCTGGAAGGCTGTCATTGTTGGAGAGTTATCACAGTACCTGCTATGCTCGGTAAGATGCTGATGTACGTGCACAGATATTTGTTAATAAGAGCAGCTCCTTCAATTGCATTTAAAAAGAGCTTGCATTCCCCATATACTCAAAAGAATACACACATGATATTTGCTCTGTACCATGCCAAGTGCTGTAGAATTCAAATCAAATTGTTTCCAGGAAAATTGTATGTAGGCATTCACATAATTTTCTAAATCTGTGTTTTAAAAAATTGTAATTAATAATAGAGCTACAATTTAATGATCTTAACTGTATGTTCTTAGCATGTACTAAATGCATTATTTTATTTAATCTTCATAATGACTCAGTGAAGTAGGTACTAATATCCTCATTTTACAGATGAGGAAACTGAGGCTGAGAAAAGTAAGGTAACTTTTCCCAAGGGCCACAGTTAATAGAAGTTGAAACTGGGTCTAACTACAACATGCATGACCTTCCCGCTATCCTAAATTATTTCCACTTTGATGATCCCATAGATTCCACTTTCAACATGAATTGGTCAATACTTGGGTCTATCTGTTGAAATTCAAATGCTTGTAGAATAAATATTCGAAAGTCGAGTACAATTTGGAAGTCTCCTAATTAGGAGTAATTCAACAGAAAAAAATATATACTCTAAATACCCTATATACTCTTAAAATTTCTCTTCATTGCCCAGTGTGGTAATCACTAGCCACATGTGGTTATTTAAGTTTAAATTAATTGAAATTAAGGCCAGGTGCAGTGGCTTATGCCTGTAATCCCAGCACTTTGGAAGGCCGAGGTGGGTAGATCACTTGAGGTCAGGAGTTCGAGATCAGCCTGGCCAACATGGTGAAACCCTGTTTCTACTAAAAATACACAAATTAGCTGGGCATAGTGGTGCATGCTTGTAATCCCAGCTACTCAGGAGGCTGAGGCAGGAGGACTCGCTTGAACTGAGGAGGTGGAGGTTGCAGTGAGCCAAGATGGTGCCACTGCACTCCAGTCTGGGTGACAGAGTAAAACTCTGTCTCAAAAAAAATAAAATTAAATAAAATTAAACATTTAATCTCTCAGTCACACTAGCTAAATTTCAAGTGCTCAAAAGCCACAAATAGCTAATGGCCACTGTGTTGGACAACATAGGTATAAAACATTTGCATCATCACTGAAAGTTCTATTGGTCATTGCTGGGTTATACAGTAAAGTTTTGAAATTGCAAATATGTGTGTATGTGTTATAATTGTACATAGGTTTTGTTGGCATGTCAACCAAGGCCTTTTAGAAACAATTCCTATGTTTAGAGGCCTTTTAGAAACAAGGCCTTTTAGAAATAATTCCTATCATTAAATAGATTTAATGATAGAGGTAATGTTTTGAATGATTCCTCCTTAGGTATGTTACTTGTTTCTGTTAAACCTGTGACAAAACCCTTTCCTTGATCAAAATGTAGTTATGCTCCTCTGAGTCCTCTTCTTGACTACGCCTTAACCTTGGTCTTCATGTGTCCATCCTTGCTGAGTTCAGTTTTAGCAAGAATCCTACAGTTTAGAGAGAACCCCCTACCACTGATACCCGATCAAGTTCTTCATTGCCCACCCTTGATGGACATTGGTCTGACTTAAGTAAGAATCCTGTTTAGGCTCTTGGCCTGCCTTTAACAAGAATCCCATTAGGCTAATTTAACAAGCATTGCCCTATCCTGGATGCCATCTCTTAATATTTCTCCACCCAATGACTTCCTCACTCAGTTTTTTGGCTATAAAAACCCCAACTATCTGTTACGTTGCAATATTTGTCTTTCCTAGTGCACTATTGCTCTTGTCTTGACCAAAGTCTTTCTTATCATTTTAACAAGTGTCAGAATAATTTTCTTCTTAACATTTGATACACAAGACAGAAGAATTATCTAGTAGACCATTATATATGTATAAAAATGGTCAGTTTTTCATAAACCTGTAATTAAAATCCTAAAATTAGAAAATTAGAAAGATTTTAGAGATCATTTAGATGTTATGATGTTGTAAGAATTTTTTTCTTTAAAAATAGTCATGCTTAAACAACCGTTTCTTTAAAAAAACCTGCTACTTTATAAGGAAGTCTGTTTAAGCTTTTGGACAATTCTGAACATTGGATTTTTTTCTTTTATTTAGCCAGTCTTTTCTTCATTTCTCCCATTCATTAGTCTTAGTTCTTACCTCTAAATTTACAAAGGATAATTTAATCACTTTCCACATGATAGCCATTCAACTATGTAGAGATAACTGTTGTAGCTCATTGTAAGCATTTTTTTTTTTTTGAGACAGGATCTCACTTTGTTGCCCTGGCTGGAGTGCAGTAGTGCAATCATGGCTCACTGCAGCCTCCATCTCCCAGGCTCAGGTGATCATCTTGCCTCAGCCTTCCAAGTAAGCTGGGAGTACAGGTGCACACTACCATGCCTCACTAATTTTAGTATTTTTTGTAGAGATAGGGTCTTCCTATGCTGCCCAGTCTAGTCTTGAACTCCTGGGCTCAAGCCATCTGCCTGCCTTGACTTCCCAAAATGCTGGGATTACAGGCATGAGCCACCATGCTGGAATCAAGCATTTTCTTTGGAGGAAAAATTCAAGTATCTGCAATTGCTCCCCAGGCAATGTGGCATCTAAATCTTTGTCCTAGTCACCCTCCCATGATTTCATTTCAGCTAGTTAATATTCTCTTAAATATTGCCCCCATAAAGACACTTCACTCTCAATGTGTTCTCATCAGTGAAGGGAGACTCTTAACTATGAAGGTCTTCTTTTTGCTGTAGCCAAAAGTGGAATCAGATCTTTAGGATACCTGCCATTGAAAGACCATAGTCTTTTCCACATTTGTTATTATTAAGCCAGATCCCTTTCATTTGTTCATTTACAGAATTGATATGAAACTTAAATTTAGGATTTTACATTTGTTCCTATCAAATTTGAATCAATTTCCTGATTCTGTTGTGATATTTTTGAATTTCAAGGCTGTAACTGAACCTGCTAGTGATGGTGATAATCACATAATATCTGCAAAGATGATAAATGTGTTTGCTATGCATTCATTCCAAACCATTGATAAAAATATTGAGAAAGGCACTGAGCCCTATGCCTATCATTTAATACTTCCCTCAGGTTGGCATTATTTGATTTTGAGTCACATAGGTAGGTTTTAAATCCTGGGTCTGCCCTTTGGTGGCCTTGAGCAGATTATTTAACTCCTTTAAACTTCAGTTTGCCTTTCCACAAAATGATGTTGGTAATAATAGTAGTTACCTGATTGACTTGATATGGTGCTAAAATGAGAGAACACCTCTAAAACCCTTAGCCAAATGACATAAAATGAAGATTTTTTTTTCATATTGAAATAATAGATTCAAAAGTTAGTAATTATATATAGGAAAATAATTTCATGTATTATTTAGAGTAAAAAATGTAAGATATTTATTTTGTTCTTTATATTCTTTACGTTTTTAACCGCAGGAAAAACCCTTGCTAGCTTAACTGTGGATGGAGATTTTATATATTGGATCATCACAGCAAAGGACAGCACACGGATTTATCAAGCAAAGAAAGGAAATGGGGCCATCGTCTCCCAGGTGAAGGCCCTAAGGAGTAGGCATATCTTGGCTTACAGTTCAGTTATGCAGCCTTTTCCAGGTAATAAAGTCACATTCATAATCAGCTTGTTCTCCCAATTTAGGGTCCGAAAAATCTCATTATGTCTCCTTCTCCAAAGCTGTCCCGTTAGCCCCTCTGTTGTGCTCTCATCCTTGCTCCAAACTCTACCAGTCTTTAGTGTGCACTGTGATTGCTGTTTTTCCTGGATCACAAATTACTTCTATGTGTAAACACAGCTCAGGGTGTGGTGGGCAACTGTAGTCATGGGAAAGCTACGTCCTGTTGTTCTGTCTGCCTGTCCTCTTTCTCTTCTCAGTCCCATAATTTCTCTTCTTTCTCTTCTTTCTCCTTTACTGATATTTTAGGCCTCCCAGTGGTGTCAAAAAGTGTTGCATACAACCGTGTTTTCAAGGTAATGGGTCATACTTGTGTTATTATGCAGTATGCAGTATTATGTATCAAATCATTAAGTATTAATATATACTATTATAATATGTAGTACTATTTAATGTAAGACTGTGCTACCATTTTTATTGAGTTTTTATCTTTTTTAAAAAAGTGTTACTGTTTTTAGTGTTATGCCCCTCATCCTACTTTTCCTATAAACTGTGAATTTTATTGTGTGATTTGTATACCGCAATGATTCCTAGAAAGGCATGTATCATGTTATAGCAGAACTGACTATATATTTTCTACTGACAGTCATCATAAAACATTGTTGAAATCTAAAAAACACACAAACAAAAACAAAAACAGTATTGCATGGCCTCATTGGCATTTTGTCAAGGCTTTGTTTGCCACTAAGGTGCAAATGTCATTCTAAATTAAATATAACTGTCCTCTGGAGAGGGACAGATATAAATGACATAAACTCCCTTTGTTTAAATGTTTTCAGTTATAAAACATGTAAATTGAAAAATGTTAAAATTTATAAATAAAGCCTACTTTGTATTTTTGTAAATAATTTATTTTTCACTTTGAGAAATTTGAGAAATTTTAAAGGTTCGTGTGGCATCTGGTTTCTGGCCCAGGAGCTTAGAAATTGCCACTCCACCCAAAAACAAGTAAAAGGCTGAGCGAACTGAAAACTTAATAGCTCTTCTTGGATCCACAAGAGAAATGAGGTCACAGAGCAAACTGCTGTCCCCAGTTGGAAAGACAGATTGGTAAATACAGAGAATTATAACTTACCAGAGCAAAAACCCATGAGCTAAAACCTTTTTAGAAAGCAGTGTTAGCGGTAGAAAAATCTAAACAGTAATTGATGAATTGCTTGAGGCTCAGTTGGGTAACTCTGAGAGTAGAAACTCGAAGGGGATCCAGTTATAGGGGGCTTCACACTTTTATAAGTTTTACCTCCAGGAGCTTTAACTGGTTTTTTTCTTAGAAAATCTCCTTGTGCTTCCCACGGAGGAAAGGGAAAAGGAAAAATTTTGAAAGGCACCAGAGCATTCTGTTCTTCTTAACAAGGTCTGCATTCAAGCTACACTAACCACAGCTGGACCTGCTTGGGTTTTATCAGAGCTTAATTGACCGGGCAAAGAGAAGTGCCCAACCCCAACCCATTCCAGCCATCGTGTCCCACCTAAGCGGGGTAGGGGAACGAAAAGAACCTGTGAAGTTCACATTTGAAAAGCAAAGCAAAAACCCACTTGAAGACTGAGATCGAATCTAAGACTATAAAATGCCTCCCCTCCCCCTACACCTTACCACCACATTCCTAAAGGCCCACTTACAGCACTTGCTTTCACCCAGTACAGCATATTCGGCTGTCAAGAAAAAATTACAAGGCATACTAAAGGGCGTAAAACACAGACTGAAGAGATAGAGGAACTATCACAACCAGATTTCAATATGGCAGGGATGTTAGAATTATCAGACTGAGAATTTAAAACAACTATGATTAATATGCTAGGGGCTCTAATGAATAAAGTAGTCAGTATACAAGGACAGATGGTCAATGTGAGCAAAGACATGGATATTTGAGGAAAAAAAAGAAAAATTAGAGATTAAAACACTGTAACACATGAGGAATGTTTGATGGACTTAAAAGTAGACTGGATGTGGCTGAGGAAGGAATCTCTGAGCTTGAAAATATCTCAATAGAAACCTGCAGAACTGTAAAGCAAAAAAAAAAAAAAAAAAAAAAAAAAAAAAAAGGAAAAAAGCCAGAACAGAATATTCAAGAACTGTGGGGAAACTACAAAAGGTGTAAGATAGGTATAATATGAATACTAGAAAAAGATGAGAGAGAGAAATGAACAGAAGACATATTTGAAATAAATATTTGAAACAATAATGACTGATAATTTCCCCAAATTAATGTCAGATACCAAACTACAGACATGGGAAGCTCAAACAATACCAAGAAGGATAAATGCCAAAATCTACACCAGGCCTATCATATTCAAACTGCAGAAAACCAAAGATAAAAAAAAAAATTCTGAAAGAAGCCAGAGGAAAAATTACTTTAGCTATAGAGGAACAAAGATAAGAATTATATCCAACTTCTCCTCAGAAACTATATAAGCAAGAAGAGAGAAAAGTAAGATATTTAAAATGTTGAGAGAAAAAAACACTAACCTAGAATTCCGTACCCTGTGAAATTATCCTTCAAAAGAGAAGGAGCAATAAGGACATTCTCAGACAAAAATTGAGAGAATTTGTTATCAGTAGACCTGCTTTGGAAGAAATGTTAAAAGAAGTTCTTTAGAAAGAAGAAAAATGATACAGGTCAGAAATTCATATCTACATGAAGAAAGGAAGAGCATTAGAGAACAAATAAGTGAAGGTAAAGTAAAAGTTTTTCTTTTTCTTAATTGACCAAATGGATAATAGTTTGTTGAAAATAATAATAGCAATAATATATTCAATTATATCCACTTATGCATGTATGTGTGCATATATATGTGTATATTTATATTAAGCAAAATGAATCACAACAGTGACACAAGGGATAGAAAAGAGGACTTGGTATTATTTTGTTATTATAAGGGACTGCACACCTGTGAAGTGGTATAGTGTTGTTTGAAGGTGGACTTGAATTAGTTGTAAATATACATTGCAAATTCAAGGACAAATCACTAAAAAGTGTTTTTAAAAAAGTATAACTGATTCCCAAGAAAGGAGAGAAAATAGAATCATTTAGACTGCTCAGTTAAAACCACCAAAGTCAGAAAAAAGTGGAAGACAAAAGTAGGAACAAAGAACAAGGGCAACAAATGAAAAATAATAACAAATATGGTAGATACTAATTCAACTATATCAGTAGTCACTTTGAACATCAATGGTCTAAATACACCAACTAAAATACAGAGGTTGTTTGAGTGGATCAACAAATAAGACTCAACTCTACATTGTCTATAAGAAACCCACTTTAAGTGTAAAGACACATCATATAGATCAAAAATAAAGGGATGGAGATAGTAGATCATGCTATTGCTGATCAAATGAAAGAAGAAACAATTTCAGACAGAGCAGACTTCAGAGTAAGGAAAGTTATAAGTGATAAAGAGGGACATTACGTAATGATAAAGGGATCAGTTCTCCAAGAAGACATCATAATCCTTAATGCATATGTCCCTAAAAACAGAGCATCAAAATACATGAGGCAACAACTGATAGAACTGCAAGAAACAGATGAAGCCACTATTACCATTGAAGACTTCGCAATGTCTATCTGTCAGAAATGGGCAAATCCAGCCAAAAAAAATCACTAAGGATATACTGATGAACTCAATAACACCATCAATTAATTTGCTATAATGGACATCTATCTACTAATAATAATTTATCCAACAACAGCAGAATAAACATTCTTCTCAAGCTCACATGGAACATTCAACAAGACGGACCATAAAATACACTTTAACAAGTGTAAAAGAATAGAAATCATACAATATCTGTCCTCAGACTACAATGCCATTTAACTAGAAATCAATAACTGAATAGCTGGAAAATCTCAGAACACTTGGAGATTCAACAACATATTTCTAAATAACAAATGGGTAAAAGAAGAAATCTCAAATTAAAAATATTTTGAACTAAAAATGAAAACAAAACATCAAAACTTATGGGAATCAGTAAAATCAGTGCTTAGACGGAAGTTTATAGCACTGACTGCATGCATTAGACAAAATGATCTAAAATTATTTAAGCTTTTACCTTAGGAAACTAGAAAAAGAAGAGTAAATTAAATCCAAAATAATAAGAAGAAACAAAATTAAAACAAAAGAAAAAAATGAAGTATAGTAGAAATCAATGAAATTGAAAACAGGAAACCAACAGAGAAAAATCAATGAACCCAAAAGCTGGTTCTTTGAAAAGATAAATAAAATTGATAAGCCTCTAGCCAGGCTAAGAAAAAAAGAGAGTGGATGCAAATTGCTAATAGTAGAAATGAAGACGGGGACATCTCTATAAAACCCATGGAGATTAAAAGGATAATCAAGGAATACTATTAACAACTCTATGCTCACAAATTTAATAACCTGGATGAAATGGACCAATTCTTTTACAGACACAGTATGCCAAAACTCACAGAAGAAGAAATAGACAATCTGAATATGTCCACATCTATTAAATAAATGGAATCAATAATTGTAGCCTTCTGAAATAGAAAGCACCTGGGCCAGATGGATTCAATGGTGCATTCTACCAGACATTTATGGGAAAATTGTACCATCTCTACAATGTCTTTCAGAAAATTGAACCAGAGGGGCTACTTCCAATTAGGCCAATGAATGCATTTATTCTAGGCCAGAATTACCCTAAAACCAAAACTAGACAAATATATTACAGGAAAAGAAAATTTTAGACCAGTATCTCGCTTAAATATTGCAAGAATTGCAAAAGTCCTGAACAAAATATTAGCAAATCAAATTGAGCAATATATTAAAATAATTTTATATTACAGTCAAGTGGGATTTATCTCAGCTATGCAAGTTTGAGTCAACATTTGAAAATCAATTAATATAGTCCACTACATCAACAGACCAAAGAGGAAAAATCAGGTGACCACATTGATAGATGCAGAAAATGCTTTTGACAAAATTCAACACCAATTAATGATGAAAAAAACTTCAGCAAACTAAGAATAGGGGTAACTTCCTTGAGAAAGAACACCTATAAAAACTTCGTTAACATCATTACTTAATAGTGAGAAATTAGAGGCTTTCCCACTAAATCAGAAACAAGGTAAGGATGTTCCCTCTCCCAATTTCTTTTCAACATTGCAGTGGAAGTCACAGCATGCAACAATACAAGAAAAGGTATACACAGCATACTGATTGGGAATGAAGAAATAATGCTATCTTTGTTCACCGATGACATGATCATGTATGTAGAAAATCTGAAAGAATTGACAGAAAGACTCCTGACACTCATAAGTGATTATAGCAAGTTTGCAGGACATGAGGTTAATATACAAAAGTCAATCACTTTCCTATATACCAGCAATGGATAAGTGGAATCTGAAATTAAACACACAGTATCATTTAGATTAACACCCACAGAAAATGAAATACTTAGGTATAAATCTAACAGCATATGCATAAAAATCTATATGAGAGAAACTACAAAACTCTGATGAAAGAAGTCAAAGTACTAAATAAGTGTAGAGATATTCCACGTTCATAGATAGGAAGACTCAATATTGTCAAGATGTCATTTCTTCTCAACTTATGTATAGATTCAATAAAATCCCAATGAAAATTCCAGCTAAAGTGATTTTGTAGATATTAACATCTGATTCTAAAGTTTATATGGAGAGGCAAAAGACCTAGAATAGGTAGCACAGTATTGAAAGAGAAGAACAAAGTTGGGGAAGGCTGATATCAACTATATGACATTCTGGGAAAGTAAAAGCTATGTAGACAGTCATAAGATCAGTAGTTGCCAGAAGGATGGGGGAATAAGTGGTGAATAGAGCACAGAGGACTTTGAATGCAGTGGAACTATTCTGTGTGATACTATAATGGTGGATACAGGTCATTACACATTTGTCCAAACCCGTAAAATGTACAATACAACATTGAACTCTAAAGTAAGCTATGGACTTTGGGTGATAATGATGTCATTGTAGGCTCACTGATTGTAACAAATGTACCACTTTGGTAGGGGTAAAAGTTATGCATGTGTCGAGAAAAGGAGCATCTGTGAAATCTTGGTACACTCCTCTCAATTTTGCTGTGAATCTAAAACTGCACTAAAAAATAAAGTCTTACCAAAAAAAAAAAAAAAAAAAAAAAGAAGAAGTCCATGCAGTATCTGAAGTTGAACGACACACACATAACCTCCCCCCAGCCCCATATAGGAACACACTCCAAAATGAAGTCCTAAGAGTAGCATGAGCTTTTTTTTTTTTTTTTTTTTTTTTTAAACTGGAACTCATTAAGAAAATGATTAATACTCATTTTCTTTAAAAAATGGAGTCAATTTTATGTTGCTAGTGTCTAGGTACATTATTAAGAGTACTTTACCTCCATCTGCTGGAAATTTTAGCAATTACAAGTTACCTTGGTCCTTTTTTTCTGAAGGCATTCAATTATCTTCAAAATATATGGGATTAAAAAAAATGTAAGGGAAAAACCTGTCTTTCTGTCCTGAATAATGTTTCTGACACTTCAACATATCATATTATATCAGTCAAATAAAAGAATGACAAAATTCCCAATGACCTTTGAATTAGATAATTGCTCTCATTGCTCACATGTGTATCCCATTCTCTGTTCAGATCTGAAATCAGTACAAACTGAATATTATTGGATAAATATTGGTTGAACTGGAGAATAGTTCATCTTGTAACTTTAGTAAGGTTATCCATCTCCAAACCCCCATACTTTCCAAATGTCCTCAAACTTAGGTTCACAGTGTCCTTGAGTATTCTCCGTTGTTGGAGATTTTAGATGTACTTCTAATTTTAAACATTTTTTTCCCCGCATTTTGGAAGTCATATTTGGAATTCCCAGACCAGACCAGCATTATTTTCTCTAATTTTTCATTTTAGTCTCAGTAATGATGATAATAATAGCTAACGTTTATTTAATGTGTTCACCATGTGCTAGGGATAGAGTAATATATAAATATCTGTAAAGCAGGCCATTGTCTCTGTTTACAGAAGAGCTGGAGTAACCTTCCCAAGACCAAAAAGTTAGTAAGTGAAGGAGCTGGCTCCATCAAGTTATTTGCCACTTAGACATTTACCCCCTAATTTTCTTACTTGTTGAATGCTAAGGATGTATTTTATATGTGGCTAGTATGAATCCGTAAGGATCGATAACACTTACTAAATACCTAATTATGTCAGGCACCCTCCTGGGGCTCTGGGGGAACAAAGACAAATCAAGCACAGTCTCAGCCAAAGATGTTTACATTCTAGTGCTAGATGAAGAAAGAAAGCAGCAAAAGAAAACCAAAACCAAAATCACATGTGGCTAGTGCACTGGTAGAAGAACATGTGAAATGGAGTGAGGACAGAGAGGAGATGTCCTTTACCTGGAATAGGAAGGCAGAAGGGGCTTCCCAGGAAAAATGATGAATGAACTGAGCCTTAAGTAAGGTTAGGTAGATGGGGAAGATCATTCCAACCTGAAGAGACTACCTATGTGAAGGGTTGGAGGGGTAGAAGTCCTGCAGTGTGTAGATAGTGTACTGTGGTTAGAGTGAAGGATGGCTTTGCATAGCAGAGATTGGATATGCGGGCAGGAGCCAGATAGCACAGTGCCACGCACAACGAGTTAAAGAGTTGGCTAACTGGTGTAAGATTGTTAGATTTCATATTAAAATCATATTTGGAGTTATTTGCATATTATGTAATTATGCTGCATTTTTAGGTGATATTTTACGTCAAGACTTAGACTGAATAGGTCAAGAAGTTGTGTTCAGGTGCAAGTGACAGATTCGTGATTTTTTGAGGCTTAAGCCTGCAGTATGATTGTGCTACTGCACTGGTCTAGAACAGACCATTCCCATTGTAGCCTCCATGACTGGGGCTCCCTGGAGTTGTGCAGCGTGCAATGTGTTTGGTTGTAAGTGGTGGCTAGGGAGCTCCACAGTGCCATCAAGCATCTGGACTTGATCTTTCCCCAAACTTCCTTAGTGAGTCTTTTATTCAATTCTCACAAGATGGCTGCTGCTCCTGTTGCATAGTGTCCACCTCCTGTGTTGGGGGAGGGTGAAGGACAGAGGTGTGTGACAGTGATAAGCAGATCTGACTAACCAGACCGTGTCACATGATTGTCTGGGTGGCAATCAAACTTTAGAAACAGTTTTTCCTCCCAGCATGCTGCCCTGAACGATATCAGATATATATGAACTTGAAGAAAAGGAGGAGGATGTTGGGTAGACGGTAGCAATACATACTACACATACTACACACAGCATCAAGATGCAGCCGGTTTTGTTTCTTCAAAGAGAACGTTATTTCAAATCATTTTCATATTTATCTTTTCAAGCAAAAGTTATGTGTGCTCTACAAATTTCTTTCTAACCTTTGATATTATTCTTGTTAAAAAATCTGCTTTTCCTCTCATATATTTATGTATAGATATTTAATCTTTTCGTTTCTTCTTATTTTAGATAAAGCGTTTCTGTCTCTAGCTTCAGACACTGTGGAACCAACTATACTTAATGCCACTAACACTAGTCTCACAATCAGATTACCTCTGGCCAAGACTACCCTCACATGGTATGGCATCACCAGCCCTACTCCAACATACCTGGTTTGTTATGCAGAAGTTAATGACAGGAAAAACAGCTCTGACTTGAAATATAGAATTCTGGTAAGATTGGAACTAGTGGTCTTTGTCTTTTCACAAGATGTTCTTTTTTGATACAAATTTATGAGCCATAGTAAAGTGTTTCCTGTATGTTCTGAAGTGGACTAGTATGCAACTTTTTTACAGCTAATGATTCATCAAAACATTGTGTTCTAGTTTTCTTGACTGGGAGTAAGTTAAGCTTCAAGGAAGTATATCAACTCTTGTCCATTGATGGATTGCCATGGTAACAGTTTTCTGAGTGTCCAGAAAGAATTGGGTTTATTCCTCTCCCTGATTATCTAATTATCCTTGGAGAGAATGATAGAGACTTATTTTTGTGGCCTATGGAGCAGACTGAAGATTGAGGAGTAAGAAATGAGTTGGATGGAAAGAACATTGCCTTATACCTCTTCTCCATAGCATTTATCTAATATGAAAATTGTACATTATGTTTTTCTTTTGTTTCCTATTTGCAGAGAGATATACTGCTATGCAGATACTGTTTTTAGTCATTATTGTATGCCTAGCACCTAGCACAGTCATTGGCACCGTCCAGGCATTCACTAGATATTTCTTGAATGAATTGGCACTATGATTCAATCATTGAATGATGAAACACATTCATTAGTATTTCAGTTGTCTTAGTGATGGAATCACATATGTCCAATATTTTGCTTTGTGCTTGGCTTTATTTAGCCTATTCAAAAGGTGAAATTGACTAACTGTTGGACGTTAAACACTATATGCTTTCCCATAAAGTGTATGTGATTTTTCATTACTTCCTTAATTTTGTCTAATTAACCATTTTTACACATTTCTAAAATGAGTAATTTCAGATAGGTTAGATCATTTGGCTGGTCAAGATTGGACTTGCAGCATTGGACACGTCTGTAATTAAATTTAATCTGTCTTATTGCCTTCCCATTGATTAACAGTGATCTAAGACAGTGGTTCTCAACCTTGGCGGCACATTGAAGCTTCACAAAAAAACACTCTGCATCTAGGCTTCACCCCAGATAACTCAGTCAGAATCTCTGGCAATAGAACCCAGGCATAGTAGTTTCTTAAAGCTTCCCAGATGATAGCAAAGTATAAACAAAGTTGAGAACCACTGGTCTAAGGAAAATCTTTTTACTCTCTTAAACTTTATTTCTAAGAATGATTAGATTATATAAAAACCTTTTATTGTATTCACATATGTATCACATGTTTTCTATCATCTTGCTGAATTTCTAATACAATGTTAGTGAAATAGTATCCTCTTCTAGGAATTTAATTTCCCCTGTGAAATGATTTATACCACAAAACCTACTGAGGGCTACCAATCATTTGGTACTTATTCTTGGAAATATTGAACAACTCGAGTCTGGGTAGATTGCACAGTGGTATTATCATTAATAATCCAGAATCTAAAATAAATTAACTTTTTTGAGCCTTTAACTTTGTTCTCTCTTTGATTAAATAATTTCTACCAATTTGTATAAAATGTCAAGAATAAGATATTGATTTTTAAAAAATCAATTACAGGAATTTCAGGACAGTATAGCTCTTATTGAAGATTTACAACCATTTTCAACATACATGATACAGATAGCTGTAAAAAATTATTATTCAGATCCTTTGGAACATTTACCACCAGGAAAAGAGATTTGGGGAAAAACTAAAAATGGAGGTGAGTTATGGGCTTGGTGTGGGTTTCTCAAGCAGAATATTGTGATACATGTGATGGGTACATCCATCGATGTTTATTTTTTAAAATCTGAATGTGAAGTAATTTTACAATGTAAGCTTTCTTACGTTTAATAAGAAAAATGTGTTTGCAGAAAACTTTGAGCTGACCCTTACTCTAACCCCTGAAGTTGACTAATAATATTCTATCAAAATAGAAAGCAACTAGGAGGTAAAACATTGAAATCAATATTGTTTGACTAAGAAGCACATTATTTGGTCTCACCACACAGTGTCACTCTTTTTCCAGATACTCATAGGTTTCTGTACATGTGGTGAGCTATAGAAAAACTAAGCCTTTTTTCTATGTGAATTTTACTGAGGCCTGAGGTGTAAAGTTATACAACAGTATTGCCTTAAAGAAAATAGGTCTAAAAAGGTTTTCTAAGAACTGATGAGGTGGTGATTATTATGAGGTGATGACATTTATTTCAGATGTCTCTGATGTTATTCAGAAAACTCACCCAAATTGAGTTACTCCCCATTCGCCATATCCTTGAGCTGGAGTCAGAGAATGATTTGGTCACTGGGCCGAAATAAGTGAGAGCCCTTTAGGCAGCCTGTTAACCTACCATTGCAGAAGAGGCTGGTTTTCTTTCTGGACATCTGTTATTTATTCTGCTCATACCGTATGCTTATTTTTCAACCCAAACTCCGTTACTTCTTTCCATCTTTCAGTGCTATTGCAGCATCCTTTATCATTCCTTGCTATTTATTTCAGTACCAGAGGCAGTGCAACTCATTAATACAACGGTGCGGTCAGACACCAGCCTCATTATATCTTGGAGAGAATCTCACAAGCCAAATGGACCTAAAGAATCAGTCCGCTATCAGTTGGCAATCTCACACCTGGCCCCAATTCCTGAAACTCCTCTAAGACAAAGTGAATTTCCAAATGGAAGGCTCACTCTCCTTGTTACTAGACTGTCAGGTGGAAATATTTATGTGTTAAAGGTACAGTAAGTATACTAGGCACTCTTTATTGTCATTCTCAAGTGCAAGGCTCTCGAAAAGTTAAGCAATTGTTCTTTTTTACCAAAAGGTTCTTGCCTGCCACTCTGAGGAAATGTGGTGTACAGAGAGTCATCCTGTCACTGTGGAAATGTTTAATGCACCAGAGAAACCTTATTCCTTGGTTCCAGAGAACACTAGTTTGCAATTTAATTGGAAGGCTCCATCGAATGTTAACCTCATCAGGTTTTGGGCTGAACTACAAAAGGTAGACTTTTAATGCAAATCTTTATTTTATGATATAGAATAAATTGGAAAGGCCTTTTTCAAGCATCAAGAACATGCTCATGTATAAATAAACAATATATTTGACAACTTTCATTGATTTATGTTTGGCATGCAGAAGCAGTAAGTTATCCAGACTAATTTCTGGTGGGAAGAATTCTCAGGGAGATTAATTTGCTTTTAAAAGATGTTATGTAAAAGGATATAAGTTATAGTGTACTAATTTTATAATATTTTACTTAGTTTAGATGTTAGCATGGTTCTCTGGTTTAAAGCCCTTAGTAACTTGGTGTTTTCTATGAAAACAAAATGAAAAAGAACTGAAGAAACAAAAAACCAAAACCTTGTTTAGAAATGTTCTTTTCATCATTTAAGGGCTGTGCAGTAACAAGACAGAAGTAAACCATAAAACCAGCTTATTCTAAAGTAGTTTTGTTGTTGGCTGGCAAACTTTAAATGATTCCTCATCCAAGACTTTTCATGCTTTAACCAAAAAGAAACCACCCACTGAATTTTAAGGCATCAATTAACCTGATTAATTCATTGATGGAGAAAGCCTACATTGACTTTTATGGTGATAAACTTAAAATTGATTATTTTTTATAATTGCTACTTGTTATTTTAACTATTATATATTTGCATGTGCATATTTGTGTATTTCTGGGCCTATGTATGTGTACATATTTTTAAAGATTAGTTGGAAATGTTTTGTTCAGTGGTAACTCAAAAAGCAAATAAGTATAATCATAGCCTCACTACTTCTTAAAAATGCAGTTATTCCCCAGGATGTTTAAAAATTATTATGTAAGGTATTTTTGTGATCTTATACTTTATAAATAAAAACTATGAAAACTGTGGAACAACACTGAATCTTGGGTTAATAAACTCAAAGGTCACAGTTTAATTGGACTTTTTCCATTGAGCATGTTTCTGATGATTTGTTGCCTATTTAAAAAATTGCCACCTTATAAAAATGCAGTTAAATTGGAGAAATTGGAGGAATGCCTTTTAAAATGACATCTATTTTAGTAAACTTAACGCAGTTCAGTCTAAAGTCAAGGGGAAGGATGTAAAGTTCATTTCCAAGATTATCAAAGAAATGGAATGGGAAAAGACTTTAGAGATAATTGACACCCTAGCCTACCCTTTTATTGATCAGAAATGGAGACCTAGACAGATGCCAGATGTCGCCAGGCAGAGAAAAATCCTAGGGCTGACTTCTCCCTAGAGCAGTCCTATTAGGGTGTTGTCTGTGGAAGGAATAGGAGTCATTAAGTCATCCATCCCACTCTTTAAAGTTTGGGGAGAAGGACAGCAGACAGAGATCTCCTGGTCCAGTTCTCGTGACTTTCATGCAGTGTTTTTTATTTCTAAACTTCCTCTGTTTTTACACTTACTCAACACAGGTTCCAGGCAGACCATTTAGAAAATGATGAAGCTGCAAATACAAGATAGGGTCATTTGTACATGAGTGGCCATCTACAAACACTAACTATGAGTACAGTGAAAGTCTGTGGTTCTGCAAGGGTTGATGAGTGCTATCTAGTCAGAAAGTGCTGTCTCTTTTGAACAACTTGAACCTATCTCACAATGACAGGACAGCTGGGAATGATACCGTAACTCCACACTGAAACTCTGAGGAGTGGGCAATGAAAGGGAATATTTGTCTTTTTAATTAGCAATTTTTAAAGAAAGGAAACAGGAAGAAAATGATAAACTTGCTCTCTGTCATTTCTGTCAAAATTTCCTTATCTGAAAAATGAGGGAACTGGAGCACAAGGTGAAGTTTCTATCTAGATCAGGGGTGTCCAATCTTTTGTCTTCCCTGGGTCATACTGAAAGAACTGTCTTGGGCCACATGTAAAATACACTAACATTAATGATAGCTGATGAGCTCAACAAAATTCCCTTAAAAAAATCATAATGTTTAAAGAAATATTATGAATTTGGGTTGGGCTACATTCAAAATCGTCCTGGGCCACATGTGGTCCACAAGCTGAAAGTTGGACAAGCTTGATCTAGATCTTAAATTCTACATAATATAAGCAACTCACAACAGTGTACAGAAGAAGAACATATTTAAAATGGAGAGGAAACACATAATTTTGTTTGGTAATTTTTTCATGGAAGCCCATTAAAATTGTGTTTTTCGCAGCAGTTCAGGCAAATCCCTATCGAACCACAAGTTTCTGAAGTTCCAAACTCTCAGACATCTTAGCTGACGCTCCCTCTCACTGCCCCCCAAATAATTTGAAAATCCCCCTGTGGTAGCCTCCACTCCTGCACTTGTCGGCCTCTGACAAATGGAAAGTCCTGACACCCTTGTGATTTACTGGGATATCCTGTGGCACCTCTCCAGGTTGGTGGTCTGCCCAGACATTCATTGCTATGGTGATGCCAACACTCTACCGTTTTCCAGCGGTGCCCTTGGTCAAACATCTGCTGACACTTCAAGGAGCTCTGAAAATTTCTTGATGGTTTGGAATGTTGGGCCAGCTAGACTATTCACTATAGGTAATTTCTCCACCAGATCATGAAGGAGAGAGAACCAAAAAGAGTTAAGCCATCTTTTTTTTTTGGCCAGGAATTAATTTCTCTCTCTCTGAGGTTCACAGTAAATATTATGGATTCAATGCACCTGTTTCATTAAGCTATTAAGCTGTATGTCTCAGCGGGATTGGTACATTTATGAGTTTAGTGCAGGCAATGTTCCTGACATCAGCAGTTCTATTTTTTAAGTTTTAATTCCTTCCATTCCCTTGTTCCCCTTTCTTATCGTACATAGTGGTCTACTGAGTGAAAATTCTATAGAGAATCATTCCTTACTGAATAGAAAACTAATATAAAGTGTCCATTTAATGAAATGATGTGACCTCATGAGTGTTAAGTGAAAAAGAAGATATAATTTAAGTTTATTTATGGAAACTGACCTTTTCATGAAACTCTACGAGGGAAAATATATCAAGAACCCTTGACAAAGTGCCATATCTTTTTGTCTTTTCCTATTTGTATGTTAAGAAATTATCATTTTCAAATAATGATACTAAGGATCCAAATATACAAGTTTTTAAAAAGCAATATCACAGAGCAAGAAAGTTCAGATAGCTATAATTAGAGGCCCAATATCTAAAGTGGAATGAAAACAAGATTTTCTGTATTTAGTTTCTAGCTTTGCTACTTAGTAGCTTCATAATAGTGGGCAAAAATTTTCTTCTTTTGGCTATGTAGGTTTCCAGTGTATAAAAATAAAGAATTCTGGTTACATGTCTGAAGAGGGTGTTAGGAGGAAAAAACATGTCTTAGTTTGTAAGTCACTGTGGACTTCTTTATCAAAGATTACATGTAATCAAAACATGTGAAAATATTATTGCTATGAAATTAACAAATCCCTGGGATCTGAAAGTACCGTTGTTTTGATCCATCGTTGTTCCACAGCTGTGGATTTGCATTCTTAGCCATCCTGATTAAATGTAGGTATCTACCCTTTGGGATAACAAGAAGCGGTAGCTCTGAATCTTCCTCAATGATATATAGTCAGAGGTGTATGTCCCACCTTGAGCTTCTCCCATGAACGGTCATGTAAGTCAGTTATATCTTATCATAAAAAGCAAAACGACTATAGGCAGTGGGGTAATGTTTGGGATCATTCATAAAGAAGTTCTTATTCTTTAATAGAAAAGAATGCTTGAATTTTAATCACTTGCTATAAGCCTATACATTTTTGTGTTTTGAGAATATTTTCTCAGAGAAACAAAAATATTAATTGAAACTTCTTTTTCTAGTGGAAATACAATGAGTTTTACCATGTTAAAACTTCATGCAGCCAAGGTCCTGCTTATGTCTGTAATATCACAAATCTACAACCTCATACTTCATATAATGTCAGAGTAGTGGTGGTTTATAAGACAGGAGAAAATAGTACCTCACTTCCAGAAAGCTTTAAGACAAAAGGTAAGTACTAACATACTCAACACTAAGAAACTCTGTGTTTCAGTTCCTTTCTTATCACTTATTTCACTAATCCTAGAGATACATGAAATTGTTCTTTAAAAGCAGTACATTATTATTTCTAGAATTTGAATGAAGAAATTGAGAAAATGTAGGAGACCTTGCAGGCAATAATGAAATAATGCTGGCTGGGTCTGGCTGGATCCTGAACTGGGCAAAATTATTTCTTCTTTCAGTATCCTTATTTCATGTCTAGCTATGACAATTTTGTGGTGATAACTGTATGAAAATAGTGTTACTGAATGTTCAAAAAATATTTATTGGCTACTATATTTGAGATACTAAAATGAAAAATATACGAAGTTCATTAAAAATTAACTAGTGTTCTGAAAGATATAACTTAACTTTGAGTTGAGCTCTATAAGAATGGAGGGAACAAAGATCTAGAACCAGAAATACCATTTGACCCAGAAATTACATTACTAGGTATATACCCAAAGGAATATACGTCATTCTATTACAAATATACATGCACACGTATGTTCACTGTAGTACTATTCACAATAAGGAATCATTTGGAATCGATGCAAATGCCCATCAACATTAGACTGGATGAAGAAAATGTGGTACATATACACCATGGCATACTGTGCAGCCATAAAAAGGAGTGAGATCATGTCTTTTGCAGGGATATGGATGAAGCTGGAAGCCGTTATCCTCAGCAAACTAATGCAGGAACAGAAAACTAAACACTGCGTGTTCTTACTTACAAGTGGGAGCTGAAAAATGAGAACGTATGGACACAAGGAGGGGAATAACACACGCTGGGACCTCTCCCCCAGGTAGGGGGAGAGAGAGCATTAGAAAAATAGCTAATGCATGTGGGCTTAATACCTAGGTGATGGATTGCTAGGTTTAGTAAACCACCATGGAACATGTTTACCCATGTAACAAAACTTCATGACCTGCACATGTACCCCAGAACTAAAAATTAAAAATTAAAAAAAAAGAATGGAGGGAAAATGCTCCAAAACTTATAATAATTTTCTTTATTTTCATTTATCACTTATTTTGTGCCAAATTGAGACATATTGTTAATCTTATCACTAATTCATGAAATCCCACTAATAAAAACTTCAAATGCTCATTTAAAAATATTTAATCATATTAGAATATTTCTGAAAATTTCTTTTTTAAAAATTTCTTCTTAAAAAATGGGATACATGTGTAGAACGTGCAGGTTTATTACATAGGTATACATGTACCATGGTGGTTTGCTGCACCTATTGACCTGTCCTCTAAGTTCCCTCCCCTCAGCTCCTATCCCTCAACAAGCCCTGGTGTGTGTTGTTCCCCTCTCTGTATCCATGTGTTCTCAATGTTCAACTCCCACTTATGAGTGAGAACATGCCGTGTTTGGTTTTCTGTTCCTGTGTTAGTTTGCTGAGGATGATGGTTTCCAGCTTCATCCACGTCCCTGCAAAGGACATGATCTCATTCCTTCTTATGGCTGCATAGTATTCCATGGTGTATATATACCACATTTTCTTTATCCGGTTTTTCACTGATGGATTGACTTGTTCCATGTCTTTGTTATTGTAAATAGTGCTGCAATAAACATATGTGTGCATTTGTCTTTATAGCACAATGATTTATATTCCTTTGGGTATATACTCAATAATGGGATTACTGGGTCAAATGGTATTTCTGGTTCTAGATCCTTGAGGAATCGCCATACTGTCTTCCACAATGGTTGAAATAATTTACTTTCCCACTGACAGTGTAAAAGTGTTCCTATTTCTCCACAGCCTCGTCAGCATCTATTGTTTCCTGACTTTTTAATAATCGCCATTTTGATTGGCATGAGATGGTATCTCATTGTAGTTTTGATTTGCACTCCTCTGATGATCAGTGATGTTGAGCTTTTTTCATATGTTTATTGGCTGTGTAAATGTGTTTTTTGAGAAGTGTCTGTTCATATCTTTTACCGACTTTTTGATGGAGTTGTTTGTCTTTTTCTTGTAAATATGTTTAAGTTCCTTGTACATTTTGGATATTAGCCCTTTGTCAGATGGATAGATTGCAAAAATTTTCTCCCATTCTGTAGGTTGTCTGTTCACTCTGATGATAGTTTCTTTTGCTGTGCAGAAGCTCTTTAGTTTAGTTAGGTCCCATTTGTTTATTTTGGCTTTTGTTGCAATTGCTTTTGGTGTTTTAGTCATGAAGTCTTTGCCCATGCCTATGTCCTGAATGGTATTGCCTAGGTTTTCTTCTAGGGTTTTTATGATTTTGGGTTTTACATTTAAGTGTTTAATCCATCTTGAGTTAAATTTTGTATAAGGTGTAAGGAATGGGCCCAGTTTCAACTTTCTGCATATGGTTAGCCAGTTTTCCCAGCACCATTTACTAAATAGGAGATCCTTTTCTCATTGCTTGTTTTTGTCAGGTTTGTTGAAGATCAGATGGTTGTAGATGTGTGGTGTAATTTCTGAGGTCTCTGTTCTGCTCCATTGGTCTATATATTTGTTTTGGTACCAGTACCATGCTGTTTTGGTTACTGTAGCCTTGTAGTATAGTTTGAAGTCAGGTAGCATGATGCCTCCAGCTTTGTTCTTCTTGCTTAGGATTGTCTTGGCTATATGGGGTCTTCTTTGATTCCATGTGAAATTTAAAATAGCTTTTTCTAATTCTGTGTAGAATGTCAGTGGTAGTTAGATGAGAATAGCATTGAATTTATAAATTACTCTGGGCAGAATGGCCATTTTCACAATATTCATTATTCCTGTCCGTGGGGATGGAATGTTTTTCCATCTGTTTGTGTCCTTTCTTATTTCCTTGACCAATGGTTTGTAGTTTTCCTTGAAGAGGTCCTTCACATCGCTTGTTAACTGTATTCCTAGGTATTTTATTATCTTTGTAGCTATTGTGAATGGGAGTTCATTCATGATTTGGCTCTCTGCTTGCCTATTGTTGGTGTAAAGGAATGCTTGTGATTTTTGCACATTGATTTTTTTATCTTGAGACTTTGCTGAAGTTGCTTATCAGTTCAAGAAGTTTTTGGGCTGAGATGATGAGGTTTTCTAAATACAAAATCATGTCATCTGCAAACAGAGATAACTTGACTTCCTCTCTTCCTATTTGAATACCCTTTATTTCTTCCTCTTGCCTGATTGCCCCAGCCAGAACTTCCAATACTATGTTGAATAGGAGTGGTGAGAGTGGACATCCTTGTTTTCAAAGGGATTTTTTCCAAGTTTTGCTCATTCAATATGATATTGGCTGTAGGTTTGTCATAAATAGCTCTTATTATTTAGAGATATGTTCCATCAGTACCTAGTTTATTGAGAGTTTTTAACATAAAGAGATGTTGATGTCGAATTTTATCAAAGATCTTTTCTGCATCTATTGAGATAATCATGTGATTTTTGTCTTTGGTTCTATTTATGTGATGGATTACATTTACTGATTTGCATATGTCGAACCAGCCTTGCATCCCAGGGATGAAGCCAACTTGTTCGTGGTGGATATGTTTTTTGATGTACTGCTGGATTCAGTTTGCCAGTATTTTATTGAGGATTTTTACATCGATGTTCATCAGGTATATTGGCCTGAAGTTTGTTGTTGTTGTTGTTGTGTCTCTTCCCAGTTTTGGTATCAGGATGATGCTAGCTTCATAAAATGAGTTAGGAAGGAATTCCTCCTTTTGCATTGTTTGGAATAGTTTCAGAAGGAATGGTAGCAGCTCCTCTTTGTATTCCTGGCAGAATTCAGCTGTGAATCCATCTGGTCTTGGGCTTTTTTTGGTTGATAGGCTATTCATTACTGCCTCCATTCCAGAGCTGGCTGCTGGTCTAGTCAGGGATTCAACTTCTTCCTGGTTTAGTCTTGGTGTATGCATCCAGGAATTTATCCATTTCTTCTAGATTTTCTAGTTTATTTGCATAGAGGAGTTTATTGAATTGTCTGGTGGTAGTTTGTATTTCTGTGGGGTCAGTGGTGATATCCCCTTTATCATTTCTTATTGTGTCTACTTGATTCTTCTCTGTCTTCTTTGTTATTAGTCTAGCTAGTGGTCTATTTTGTTATTTGTTTTATTTTTTTAAAAAAATGGCTCCTGGATGCGTTGATTTTTTTGGAGGGCTTTTTGTGTCTCTATCTCCTTCAATTCTTCTCTGATCTTAGTTATTTCTTGTCTTCTGCCAGCTTTTGGAATAGTTGGCTCTTGCCTCTCTAGCTCTTTTAATTGTGATGTTAGGGTGGTGATTTTAGATCTTTCTGGCTTTCTAATGTGGGCATTTAGCGCTATAAATTTTCCTCTTAACACTGCTTTAGTTGTGTCCCAGAGATTCTGGTACATTGTCTCTGTTCTCATTTGTTTCAAAGAACGTATTTCTGCCTTAGTTTCATTAGTTTCATTATTTACCCAGGAGCCATTCAGGAGCAGGTTGTTCAATTTCCATGAAATTGTGTGGTTTTGAGTGAGTTTCTTAATCCTGGGTTCCAGTTTGATTGCACTGTGGTCTGAGAGACTGTTTGTCATGATTTCAGCTCTTTTGCATTTGCTGAGGAGTGTTTTACTTCCAATTATGTGGTCGATTTTAGAATAAGTACCATGTGGCATGAGAAGAATGTAGATTCTGTTGATTTGGGCTAGAACGTTCTGTAGACATATACTAGGTCCACTTGATCCAGAGCTAAGTTCAAGTCCTGAATATCCTTGTTAATTTTCTGTCTTGTTGATCTGTCTAATACTGGCAGTAGGGTGTTAAAGTTTCCCACTATTATTGTGTGGGAGTCTAAGTCTCTTTGTAGGTCTCTAAGAACTTGTTTTATGAGTCTGGGTGCTCTTTTACTGGGTGCGTATATATTCAGAATACTTAGCTCTTCTTGTTGAATTGTTCCCTTCACCATTATATGATGCCCTTCTTTGTCTTTTTTGATCTTTGTTGGTTTAAAGTCTGTTTTGTCAGAGACTAGGATTGCAACCCCTGCTTTTTTTTTTTTTTTCCTTTCCATTTGCTTGGTAAATATTCCTCAATCCCTTTATTTTGAGCCTGTGTGTGTCTTTGCATGTAAGATGGATCTCCTGAATACAACACACCAATGGGTCTTGACTCCTTATCCAATTTGCAAATCTGTATCTTTTAATTGGGGCATTTAACCCATTTACATTTAAGGTAGGTATTGTTATGTGAGTTTGATCCTGTCACCATGATGCTATTTTGTTATTTTGCGTGCTAGTTGGTGCAGTTTCTTTGTAGTGTCATTGATCTTTATACTTTGGTGTGTTTTTGCAATGGCTGGTAATGGTTTTTCCTTTCTATATTTAGTGATTATTTCAGGAGCTCTTGCAGGGCAGGCCTGGTAGTAACAAAATCCCTCAGCATTTGTTTGTCTGGAAAGGATTTTATTTCTTCTTCACTTATGAAGCTTAGTTTGGCTGGATATGAAATTCTGGGTTGAAAATTCTTTTCTTTAGAATGTTGAATATTTGCCTCCAGTCTCTTCTGGCTTGTAGGGTTTATGTTGAGAGGCCCACTGTTAGTCTGATGGGCTTCCCTTTGTAGGTGACCTGGCCTTTCTCTCTGACTGCCCTTAACAAATTTTACTTGATTTCAACCTTGGAGAATCTGATGATTATGTGTCTTAGGGTTGATCTTCTCATGGAGTATCTTAATGGTGTTCTCTGTGTTTGCCAAATTTGCATGTTGGCCTGTCTTGCTAGGTTGTGGAAGTTCTCCTGGATAATATCCCGAAGTGTGTTTTCCAGTTTGTTTCCATTTTCTCCATCTCCTTCTGGTACTCCAAGCTACCATAGGTTCAGTTTTTATGAAGTCTCATATTTCTTGTAGGCTTTTTTCATTCTTTTTTCTCTCTTCTTGTCAGCATGTCTTATTTCAATAAGGTGGTCTTCAAAGTCTGGTATCTTTTCTTCCACTTGGTCAATTCAGCTGTTGACACTTGTGTATGCTTCATGAAGTTCTTGTGCTGTGTTTTTCAGCTCCATCAGGCCGTTTATGTTCCTCTCTAAACTGGTTATTCTAGTTAGCAATTCCTCCAACTTTTTATCAAGGTTCTTAGCTTCTTCACGTTAGGTTAGAACATGCTCCTTTAGCTCATCATAGTTTTACAGTTTTTTACTACCCATTTTCTGAAGCCTACTTCTGTCAGTTCATTCACCTGATCCTCCGCCCAGTTCTGCACCCTTGATGGAGACATTGTGATCATTTGGAGGAGAAGAGGCACTCTGGCCTTTTCGGTTTTCAGCATTTTTTTCATTGATTCTTTCTCATCTTTTTGAGTTTGTCTAGTTGTGGTCTTTGAGGCTGCTGACCCTTAAATGGGTTTTTTGTGGGGGCTCTTGTTGTTATTGTTGTTGATGCAGTTGTTGTCACTTTCTGCTTGTTTGTTTTTCTTTCAATAGTCAGATCCCTCTTCTGTAGGGCTGCTGCAGTTTTCTGGGGTTCACTTTAGGCCTTATTCATCTGATTTGCTCTCACGCCTGGATATGTAACTCAAGGAGGCCGGAGAGCAGCAAAAATGGGTGTCTGCTCCTTCTTCTGGGACCTCTGACCTTAAGGGGCACCATCCTGATGCCAGTAGGATCACTCCTGTGTAGAGTGTCCTGACAATCCCTGCTGGAGGGTCTCACCCAGTTGTGTGGCACCAGGAGCAGGACCCGTTTAATGAAGCACTTTGTCCCCTGGTGGAGAGGGTGTGTTTTGCTGTGGGGAAGCCCACTTGTCTGGGCTTCCCAGATTCCTCAGAACTACCAGGAGGAGAGGCTAAGTCTGCTGGTCTGCAGAGACTGCAGCCACCCCTACCCCTAAGGGCTCAGGCCCAGGGAGATCTGGATTCTGTCCCTGAGCCTCTGGCTGGAGTTATTAGAGATCCTGCAGGGAAGCCCCACCCACTGAGGAAGGATGGGTCAGTGTTAGACCTGAGGAGGCTCTGGCCGCTGACTACCACAGATGGTGTGTTAGGCTGTGACAAGTCTTGGGACCAAGCTGACCAGCCTCGCTGACTCCAGCAGGGGAAAAGCACAGCCTGGAGCTATAGAAATGGATGCTGCATTTCCCCCATGCTGCATTACTACCCATCTTCTGAAGCCTACTTCTGTCAGATCATCCATCTGATCCTCCCAGGGAGATTAGCGTGTTAGGCAGCTGGGAGTCCCAGTGCTGGCTGCTGCCCCTCCCCCAAGGAGCTCAAAGGGCTTAGACAGCAGGCAGCAGAAGCCCGTGCTGGTCATCCCTCCCCCAGGGAGTTCAGTAGGCTTAAGCAGATTCCAGCTGAGAGGCCATAAGAATCTGCATATTCTAGGGTTGGAACGCTAGGCCCTGGTGGCGTGGGTTTGCGAGTGGGATCTTCCAATCCATGGGTTGCACAGTTCTGTGGAAAAAGCACAGTTTCCCTGGCTGGGTAGCATGCTAACTCCCTGCTCCCCTTGGCTGGAGGGAGGGGGTTCCAGCCAAGAACCGTGTGGTTCTCAGGTGGGCTCACTGCTCTTCCTTCGCTCTGTGGGTCACACCAGCCTTCTAGTCAATTTTGATGAGCGAATCTAGATACCTTGGTTGCCAGTGAAGGATTCACACACTTATTATGGTTTTTTTCAACAGGAACCTCTGAACACAGTTGCTTCTAGTCGGCCATCTTGGCCCTGCCTCTCTGAATATTTCTTTAATGTTATTTATCTTTCCTCTTAATATATTCTACAGGAAGATTTCAATGCAGAAGATTAATACTTCAAACATATCAAATCAATATTTTCTTTTTTTCCCCCCAAAGCTGGAGTCCCAGGTAAACCAGGCATTCCCAAATTACTGGAAGGGAGTAAAAATTCAATACAGTGGGAGAAAGCTGAAGATAATGGATGTAGAATTATATACTATATCCTTGAGATAAGGTATGTGTATTTGCAAAGTACTTGTAAATGACAAAGAACTAAGAAGATAAAGTAATAAAAAGTAACACTATTTGTGCAAATGTATTTACATATAAACACAAAGATCTTAAGTTTAAGGACTCACATGCATCATTATGTTCTTTGCTCAATTCCTAGAGGTTGGTCTTGGCATGCTAATTATAAAACAGATCACATCATTCTCAGAAATCTCTAACTGCTCATTGACACTTTATGGAAATTGTTTGATCATAGGCTCATGCAACCAATATTTACTTAATATCAGTTTTGTTTAAAAAGCTTAGCTGATGTTTAATGTTAAATGATGATGGTGTGTAAATTCCTGAGGATAATTTGCTTTAGCAAGGTGAATACTCTCTAGTGAGAATCGGTGATGAAGTAGGTATTTTTCATACTGTAAAATTAGGTCAGGTTCTGAAATTGTCTGAAGCATAGAGGTCACACAGGATTCTCAATTCATTGTGAAGATTACAGTTTGCAGTGTGTTCCCAGGGACTGAAAACACACCATCGATGAAAACCAGCCACTGATGAACAGCCTCAGACCTGGCCAGTATGGGGAGCGCGTGAACCATAACTGGCTCAGAAGGACTGATTTCATGCCAACTTGAGGGGAGAATTCCAAATTCCAAAGACACTCCTCTCACAGGACTATGAAACCATCTTTTAAGAAGTTCCAAGGACAAAAGTCACTTCCATAATTATAGTCCTGGCAACTTGATCTTTGATCTATTTTTGCTTCATCTGTCTCTGGCATTCCCATAACCTTAAAAAATGTTCCTGTTCATACTAGAGAATTCCCTTGGCCCTTATTTCTAATTGAAACCTCCTTGAAGTTACTGCTTTTCATGCAGAGTGTTACTGCTTTTCATGTTACTGCTTTTCATGCAGAGTGAAATACATTCTAACCTGCAGAACTGTCTTGGTGGTTTGTGACTGTAATGATGTTCATCAGTCAGGTCACACATCAGGTTTTTGCTAGGACCTCTTTAGTGTGTTACCCTGAGTAACACCTTAAGTGCTACTAAAATGACTCCATCTAAATACTTTGCATACTCCTTGCTCCAGGTCTCCACTGTCAGGACATGGACTATAAGATGACTGAATCATTGTTGTAACTTCAGTATCTCAAAATAAGTCCTTCAGTCAGGACACTAGTTAGACCCTGTGTACTCGCTGACAGGGTAGTGGAAATGCAAAGTGCATGAACTTGGGAGTTGAACAAGCCTTATTAGTTTCCAAGGTTGCCACAATAAAGGACCACCAACTGGGTGGCTTGAAACAGTAGAGAGCTCTAGAGGTTAGAAGTCTGAAACCAAGGTATCAGCAGGACTGCTTGTTCTGATGGTTCTAGGGCAGAATCCATCTTTGCCTCTTAGCTTCTGGCGTTTGCTGGCAGTCCTTGGTATTCCTTGGCTTGTAGATGCATCCTTGTCATCATCACCTCCTGCATCACAAGGTTTTCTATGTGTCCAGATTTCCCTCTTCTTATGCAAGTGCCAGTCATTGGATTAGGGTCCATCCTAAACTACTATGACCTCATCTTAACTCGATTACATTTGTCAAGATCTTATTTCCAAATAAGGTCACTTTAAAATATTCTGAATGGGCATGAATTTTGGGAGGACATGACTCAATCCAGTACACAAACCATGTTTAAATCCTTGTTCTTTTCCTTTTTTGAACGTAAGTTTCCTCATCTGTAAAATGGAGATGATAATATCTATCTCACCTCTTTAGGCTATTGTGGACTCAGTGAATGAAAACAACATTATGTAAAGCCCCAGTACAGTATGTTGTAAATAGAAGGTGCTCAACCAACATCAGAATTCTTCCTTCTTTTCTCAATGGCCATTGTGTAGAGCCACTTCACAAATTCTCAAGGGCCTCTTTCTTTTGGATCAGAGTTGTTTGGTTAAACAATGAAATGGCCAGTGCTAAAGGTGAGACTTCACAAAATGTGTAAAAACACTCTGTCCTAATGCTTTGCTCAGGATGGTCCTTAAAGAGACCCTCAGCTCCTGGGAACAGCTGTGACCAACTCTGCTGCCCTGCTGCTCCCGATGTTCTTACCCTTTCCCTGCCTCTTATGAGGGCCAGCTCTCACTCTCTGTCGGTCTTCAGAAGGATGAGTCAATTAGCAGGAACAGAACCAGATTCTCCCACATACCCCTAAGCTTACTGCGGATTGGCACCAAGCCCTAAAACTATTGCGGTCTGAAAAGTTTCAGACCTGAAATGTTCTTCATTGTTAGAGAAGACATAAATGGAAGACCTTGAGCTTGCCTTTGATGATTCTGTGAAAAGTCATTCCAGTTACATCTTTTGAACCCAGCCCTTGTGCTCTTTCCATGTTTCAAATGAAAAACAATTGGATTGACTTTGAGGTGGAATGTAGGTCAATACAAAAAGAAGCAACAAGCCTCAGAATCTCAGATATAATGATAACTTTGGTAGCTGAACTGTCACACTTTTCCTTATCAATTTTGTATTCTGTATTTTATTGAACTATGGCATAAGTAAACTACAAATAATGTAAAAGACTGGAGATTGAGAAAATGGAAACTTCCCAGTTAAAAATCATGTAATAAATTTCTTATAGGTTTGGAATTCTGGAGAAAGTTTCCCCTTACTATTAGTAGGAAAAGGGTACTCAGCTCTCTCTTGACCACGGATTACTCACAGCTTTCTTGGTGGGCTGAGTTAATTGGCTCCATGCCTCACTAGGATCACGGTAAAACCATGCTGTTAGCATCTGTGTTGCCAGATTATGGGAGAGGAATGAGGTCAAGGGTAAACCGTGCCAAAGGACACTCTCAGGAGTTCAGTCACTAAGAAGATCTATGAACAACTAGAAATAACAGGTATACTGTCATGTATATTTTCTGTATTTATTATTTTTTGCAGAAAGAGCACTTCAAATTTACAGAACCAGAATTTAAGGTGGAAGATGACATTTAATGGATCCTGCAGTAGCATTTGCACATGGAAGTCCAAAAACCTGAAAGGAATATTTCAGTTCAGAGTAGTAGCGGCAAATAATCTAGGGTTTGGTGAATATAGTGGAATCAGTGAGAATACTATATTAGTTGGAGGTATGTTACCATGTCTGTCTACACACTAGCTTATTACCTAAAGGTTCAGTAATAAATATCAGTACATTTTTAACATTAGCAATAGATAACGGTGGCTATATATATATATCTTATTATCCAAACTATTAAACGATTCCATTCATGTGATGTGATCTTCCTAAAACATCATTATCATCATGTCATTTTTCTCCCCAATAATAATCAGCCACCCTCTTAATTCCTGCCACATCAATTCCATGCTCCTAATTAGGCTTCCAAGGCTGTTCACAATCTGTTCTATCCAGCCTTATTATTCTATTCACATTATACCAGCCTTATGACCACTCTCACATTATACATAACAGGCCTAAGACCTTTGTTTCTTCCCCAATATCTACCTCTTCCACTGTGTATTTTATTTTAGTTTATGATATATTGTCTTTCTTATCACATAGGCAGGAAATCTCACTGCCATATGTGATTCTTCCCTCTACTCAGTCATCAGGTCCTGTTGATTTTACCATCTTGATTTCTCTCTGATGAGTTCTCATCTTCCTCTTTCTACCTTGGCTTTCCTAATTTAAGGTATCATTTCTTGCCTGTGTCCTTGGCTTATGCATACTGCTGACAGTTAATCTAGTTGAAGCACAAGCTGGATTACTTAACCCCTCTCTGAAATACCCACAATGGCTCTCCATTCACTGCTTTCAGAATCAGCTACAAACTTCTTTGTGGCATGTAAGGTCTTCCGTAATTTATCCTACAATTGTGGTTTATCTTTTCCAATATTTATGTTTGTGCTGTAGCCACATCAGACCAGTAACAAGTTTTTATGTCACTTGGTCTTTGGCCCTGTGTTTGCCTCAGCCTATAATACAGGTCCACACCACCGACCCTGTGCCCCTTAGCTGTGATTTCCTATTCTTTATTTTCTGCCAGTTGAAATTCTTCTCATCCTTCAAGACTTAACTTAAATGAACTCATCATAATGCTTACCTGATGCTCCTTAGTCAAATGAATTACTGCATTTTATACACTCACACGCTACATGAAACTTATATTATTCTTATTTATATTATAGTTAGTTATCTAGTTAGTTGTGTACAAAAGTTTGCTACCCAGCTCAGCAAACTTTCTGAAAAGAAGCAAATAGTAAATATGTTAGACTTTGCAGGCTACATATGATCTCTGTAGCATGTTCTTCTTTTCATCTTTTTCTCTTCTTCTCTTTTTCCTTCTCCTTCTTCTTAAAAATAACACTTTAAAAATGTAAAACTTATTCATAGCTAATAGGGGGTACAAAATCAGGCTATAGCCAGATTTGGTCCTCAGGCCATAGTTTGCCAGACTCTGGCCTACATGTTTGTTTCCTCTACACAACTGAAACTACCTAAGAGAAATTACCATGTTTGTTCCTCAGTTTAATATCCATGAAATAGAATATGTATGAAGATATTATACAAAATAAGAGTGTCAACTATTTAGTATACAAAGACCGAGATTTCTTGGTCCTAAATTTATTAAAAAGATATACATGTTTCCTCAGTCATTTTAAAGTACAAGACTGAGTGGGTATATTCCAGTGGTTTGTTGGTAAACTAGCTCTCTGCAAAAAAAGCAAAAACACCTCGATTTTGATTTCACACGGCATAAACACTCTCCGTATGGATGCTTTCAAGCTACCAACTGTCTAGCAAACAACTGGCTTGCAAAAATCCAGTAGTAGCTAGCTCTGCTATATTACTCTGTGTGCTTAGGTAGAGCTGGGGCTACTTAGCTTTTATCTATGAATTAATTTTTTTTTCTGATTTATATTATTAGATGATTTTTGGATACCAGAAACAAGTTTCATACTTGGTATTATAGTTGGAATATTTCTGGTTATTACAATCCCACTGACCTTTGGTAAGTATAATAGAATTTAAAAAATAGGCAACAAATTGTTTATTTAATCATATCGGATTGATTTATCTCTTAGTTGATCTAATCTCCCACATGAAATATTGTCTGATTAAGTTAATAAAATTTACATTGTTACCTTCTACTATACATTTATAACCACTAACTTCTGTGAGTTGTTTTCTGATCTAGGCATAACTATTTTGTGGAAAATAAATATGTACATTTCATGTTATACTTTAGATAAAACTACTTGCAAGGGCACCAACTTCTAGCTTTCTTTAAAACAGTATTTGTTTCTGATTGGCTGCATACAAATGTTTTGTGGCTTATAGTTTAAAATAAATAAAAGAAAAATAACCCTGGGTACAGAAAAAAAGTATAGAATTAATGGGAGGCCAGTGACAATCTTTGGTTGGGATAGTTTTGGTTTCTAAGCAGACAGGCTGGTTTGGAATGAGTACGGCCACTGTTGCAGAAGATCCATTTCTGGCTTGTGGGATCCACTCTTGCTTTCAGACATCTGATCTGCTTATTTCAAATCCCTGCTAATTTATAAATGACCAGGAAAGCAGAAAAATTAGATTAGGTAGATAGAAAGCTATTTTTTTCTAAGAAGGTGTACTTTAATGATGATAAAATGCAGTGAAAACCTTAAAAGGAATGGTCAAGTATTGATTGAACTTTTAGAGTTACCATAGTGATCATACATTCTTGTTTATTTCTGTTTCAGCACAAATAATAATAGCACTTTCTCTCAGTCTCCAAACTGTTTGAGTTTGGCTCATAAGATATATGGACCCCTATCTATTGCTAATATTGAGAGTCCCCAACACAGTGAATCATTGAAAGAAGGGCATGATTCTTACCAGAAAAGAACACTCAAACACATATTAAGAAAGTTGTAGCTTATTTTGTTCACAAACAGGAGTAAGTTACAAGGGAAAGTTGACGGAAAAGTCACAAACATAAAGTTGAACTCTCAGGATAAAGAAAGCCAACACTTTACTGTGTTCTAAATCTTTATTCTTTCTGCAAAGTGATTGGAATCACAATCTATATGAGAGCACTTTGAAGCTTGATTTCAGATTTTTTTTCAAAGATTCCACCCAGACAATATGTGAAACTCCTTCAGCAAACTTGGAAAGCTAAAAATTTCAGCTGACCCTGCCAGGATTTTAACCTGTGGTTCCAGAGAGTCTAAGCATTGCACAGCTGATGTTTGTGCCACTAAGCCAGCCCCTCCAGAATTACGCATATGACTGCAGTATATTTGGCAGTTGGCATATAGGCTTGACTGCTTGTCTGCTTTCCTACTGGGAAGGAGAATTACATGAAGAATCCTTCAGCTGACCTTTGCTTACTTTCTTGTACATCACCATTGTTTAAACCCATAACTCTAGTGGATGAACATGAGATAATTTCAGACAACCTATTGTGCTTCCAAGACATCCTATGGATATCTGACTTTCTCAGGACTTAAAAGGTCTTTATTCTGTTTGAAATTCATGAGTTTTTGAGTCTAGCTAAGCTAATTCGGTTCTTTGCTTTTAGCAGCAGTGCATGTGGTTTTACTAGTAAGAGCGTGTGCGTGCATGAGAAAAGGTTGACTCATTAAAATAACAAAAAAGTCACAATTATTTTAAAATTTGTATTGTGCTGAGGGCACTCATCAGTTGTAAACGTAAAATTAAGACAGGTTTTTAAAATGAGTGTTGACAGCCTTTGCTTCTGAGCGGTCGTATCTAATGTCTAACATTAGCCTTCTGCTGGGAGTAGAGGAAGATATAAACCTGTAAAATACAACTGCTGACGTCAGGAGCTTGCCATTTAACGAGGGAGGTAAGACATGCCTGTGTGGAAAGATAAATAGCAAGATATGTGTTAAATAATAACGAAAGACAATAACAGATGAAATAAACAAGACAGTGCATAGGATAAGCACTCACAGAGAGGCATAATTAGTCTTTCGAGTTCAGATATGGAAGATTAGTAGAGGTTGCTGAGGTTTCAGAAGGCATCATTGAGGATGTGGGCTTACATTGGGCCTTTAAAAGTGAAGCCTAAAAAAGAGGTGGTAAGAACATTTCAAGTTTGAAAAATTAATTTAGCAAAAGGTACTTGTGATCTGTCACCGTGTAACCCCTCAAATTAAATTTCATGTGAGTAAAACTCTAACTTCTTGAAGATAGAAACTACTGTGAAATTAAGTTCAAATTTTAATGATCATCTCTCAAAGCATGCTTGCTGTTTTCAACTTCTGAGTCAACAGTTCAGTAAAGATGGACAATCTTATTCACATAATTGTATTTTAATATTTAAAAAATTCTTTTATTATAAAACTAATACTCCTTATTATATAAAGAAGACAATACAAATTACTCATGATTCTACAAGTAGGGCAGACCACTGCTAACATTTGGTAAGCTTCGTTCCAATACTTTTTCTACATATTTGAGTATGTGTGTATGAACAACAATGATAAACACTCTTGTACTCTGCAAAAAAAAAAAAAAAAAAAAAAAAAATTGCCATTATACTGAAAGCATTTTCTTTTCTACTGAGGAGTATAACCTGGATGTGACTGAACTCAAAAATGAATTTGTTTCACTAATAATTATGTTTGTTTTGGTTTACTTTGACTCTAGTTTATGGGTGATTTTGACAAATAAGTTTTAATATTAAGATACTTTAATTTGTTTATAACAACAGTAAGAAATACATTAAATTTTAAGAAGTGAGATTAAAAATGGTGTAGTATGATTTGTGTGCTTTTATATGGCTTTTTACCTGGATTTAATTAGTTTTTTATAAGCTATTTTAAAATCAAATTATGAAAACTCCTATAACTATTCTACTGATAGTGTTCTTACATAAAAACACTTAAAATGCATTGTTAGCATTTCCTAAAGGGAAAAAGAAGCAATATTTTATTTTGTAAATTATGTCATTTTTTTCCTTTATAGTCTGGCATAGAAGACTAAAGAATCAAAAAAGTGCCAAGGAGGGGCTGACAGTGCTTTTAAACGAAGACAAAGAGTTGGCTGAGCTGCGCGGTCTGGCAGCCGGAGTAGGCCTGGCTAATGCCTGCTATGCAATACAGTACGTAGCGTGGGCCATCATTATGGAGCACCTAGGCAAAGGGTGGGCAACAGCAGTGAGAGTACCTATGAATTCTGCATTGCCCAGGACAGTAATGGTTTATACCCATTTTTCTGGCAGAATTATTGAAAACTTCCTCTTCCACTCTCAAATGTGGATGGCAAATTATGCAGTTATAAGAAAAATACACAAAAATACACTATTTTCCAGTGTTTTATCATGTAGCTCAAAAACAAATGAAAGAAAGAGAAAATATTACATTGAAGAGAATAGATGGTAACGTGGTTGGTTGACCTGGAGGCAGTGTTTGAGAGGAGAGTTTTGAGAGCCTTGTATATGTGGTCAGCCTTAAGTATCTTACTCCATTTCAGAAGTTGTATAATGATTGCCCACAAAACCTTCTTAAAACAGATGAGTTTTGAACTTTTGTTGTCATCATAATTAAGGAAAATATTCAAGTGTCTTAAGCAAAGCTTCATGATATTAGGATCTATGCAAAAAGGAATTAAATTATCATAGGCCTTGCTTTCAGAAATTTATAATGCAAGGTGTAAAAGCAAAGGATTTGAAGTAGACACAAAGGGGATCTAAATCAGCTGTTTAGAGGTGACTTTCCTTTGAGCAAATACTGCACATATCTGCTACTCAAGATTCCCTATTATAAATGGAAAGCATTTTTAACATGGCAGCATTTTTCCCCCTTGTAGTATTCCAAGTGATAAACTTGGCTTTCTAAAAGTTAACCTTATGGTGATGGGGTTGATCTTTTTGGTCATAGTAAATTTTGTTTTACATAAGATGTCACATGTTTGAAATAGCTAAAGGAAAAGCTGATAAACCCAGATGCATTTATTACTAATTTGCAGTAGCTTTTTACACAAATTGGCAATCTGAAGAAGTTAATACCTAGTAACTTTGACACAACAAGTTACAATAAAAGTCTTGAGGCAATACATACACATATACGTTTTTATCAAAATTAAGTTGCCTAGAAGTGGACCATCATGCTCTGTCTGGGTAAAAGGTGGTAGAATAGTAGTAAAGTAATTAGGAACACAAAGTTCCACATCACCATGTCACATAAAACACACAATGCTGCAAAGCCATAAGATATTTCTTTCTCTCTCAAACACAAATACGAATACCAACACAAACTTGTACACCCTATATATGTGGAGGGTGGGGAGACAAAAATGTTGCTATTTTACAGTACTCTTCCAACCCAAGAGGAGATTGAAAATCTTCCTGCCTTCCCTCGGGAAAAACTGACTCTGCGGCTCTTGCTGGGAAGTGGAGCCTTTGGAGAAGTGTATGAAGGAACAGCAGTGGACATCTTAGGAGCTGGAAGTGGAGAAATCAAAGTAGCAGTGAAGGTAATGTGAATCTTCGAACTCCTTGACACATTATATCACCATATCTACAAGGATTGACGTGGATATAATTATAATAAAAGTTGAGTGCTCTTTGTTGAAAAGAGGACAGCTTGAATGTCGAAGCGTATCCATAGCTATAGAAATCACATTTTTAAAAAACGTTTCCTACATAGGAACATTGTTTGTAATCAACAATCTCCAGGATTTGCATTACCTCTAAGGCTACTAATTAGCTAAGACCTATCAGACAATCATTTTTCTTCAAACATGTCATAAGAGAACTGGAGTTGTAAAACACATTCTTAAGGTACTAGACCAAGGGTCAGCAAACCTTTTCTTTACTGGGCAGATAGTAAATATTTTAGGCTTGCTGGCCATACAGACTCTGCCATTGTATTGTCATAGACAATATGTAAATAAATGAGTGTGGCTGTGGACCAATAAAACTTTATTTATGAACACTGAAATTTGAATTTTATATTATTTTCGTATGTCATGAAATAGTAGTATTCTTTTGACTTTTTCAACCATTTAAAAATGGAAAAGCCATTTTCAGATCATAGGCTATATAAAAAGAGGTGACAGGCTGGATTTGGCCCACAGGCTATAGTTTGTCAGTCTCTGACTACATGATTATTTATCATGGTACATTTAATATATTTTTAAGGAAGCACTGGATATACTCATATTTTTGTAAAACTTTCTTTTGATAAAGGGAGGATGAATCTTTATGTATTTGAGCAATGTCCTGATCTCTGCTTATTAGAGATTTATTGCTTTGAGAGTTAGCTATACAACTAGAAAAGTTGGCAAAATTCTCTCTGCTTCCAAATGATGTCATTTAAAAGTTCTTTAACTTACTCGCACCTTGACTGTTTTAAACAAATGTTTATTTCTGTCATGTAACAAAATGACTGCTGGCTTCAGGATAGTGTGTCAGGTCAGAGCCAGTGTCTCTGAAATTTTCTTGGCTGTTGTTCATGCTTGCTGCCTCATTGTTCCAAGATGGCTGACAAAGAAGCAAGCATCACATCTTCATTCGGACCAGGGAAAGGAGGAAAGATGGTGCCAGATGTACATGTTCAGGAAGGCAAACGTCTTCTTCAAAGTTCCCTCCCCGCCTTAGCAGTTTTTCTCTTATATACCATTGACCATCACCGAGTTATGTGACCACCCCAATTTCCAAGGGAGGCTGGAGAATTTCAGAACACAATTTTCATGATTAGCTTTGATCAATTGCTTGGGACTGGGAACTTTGCCTTCAAGAAATAGATTGAAAGCAAGGAGATAAAGAAAACATACTAAGAAGAAAATTTTGAAAATTAAGAAATTAGCCTAAATAACAAAACTTGGTCTCTTAAAATTCTACCTTTTGGAGGAACATTGTATAAACATTACTAGACCTTTTATTTTGCGTATTCTATTAGCAATAACAGGAGGTAACATTTGAAGGGTTTATAGAATACATGCACATGCCTTATCTATGATCTGTTTCCAGCTTTCAGGGTAGATATTACAAAACAAACAACAATCTCCATTAACCCGCTGAGCTCACAGAAATGTCTGCTATACTGATTCCTGACTTGTTTTTATGTTGTACAGACTTTGAAGAAGGGTTCCACCGACCAGGAGAAGATTGAATTCCTGAAGGAGGCACATCTGATGAGGTAGCTCTGAAATAATTTTCTCTTGGTATGGGTAAGAAGTTTTATGTCTGCTTGACTTGTTTTTAACATCCAAAATGACCTGACGTAACAGATCATGCCTAAAACAACATGGTTGAAATGTTTCAATGAAACCACATCTGCAGAGCAAGTAGTCTATAGAAGCCAATCTTCAGAGCCTGGGCACAGGCACTCCTCAGGCAAAAGGTTCTCCTTTCTTTTATATTCAGTAAGGAGCATGTTTTGCAAGTGAATTCTGAAGCTATTTGACTTTTGACACACTTGTATTCATCTAAATATGGAATAATGGTCAAGTATACCCAGTAAGAGAGAGTTCTCTCAAATGCTGTAATGTCAGTGAAAATATCTTTGTCTTCGTAAACTTGTCTCCAAGTTTGAGTCTGTGGTCATAAAAACTGCTCAAGCACATCCTAATGGGAAAACTTGAGGCAATGGTTGATTGAGTCTCAAGCTGTGGGTTCCAATTATTAGGTTGGGACTTGCTTGGTTTGATGTCTTGAGAAAACTGTGTAGCCAAACCTGCATTTCTGGGTTGTTTTCCTGAAAGGGAGAGTATATATTTCATACCTGTAATGACCCAAAACACAGTGTTTTAAAATATCTTTTCAAGGAGGCTACTAGTCAAAATTACTTTCTTTTCCAAAATATGCTTAATACAAATGTTATTCCTTCTAAAAACCAACCTATGTTATCCATACTCATGGCCACTAGGGGTTGCCATATTACCTCCTTAAGGTAAGCACAAAGACCAGTAGTTGGAAAAGGAAGCGTTAGAGCGTTAGACACACTAAGTCAGGGGTTTTGAAGGAAATTATTGATAAAGAATTGCTGTACTCCATAAAGACCCTTGGCTAGGACTCCTGCCTCTGTCATGTCATCCAGCCTGTGTCTTTCCACCTTTCAGCAAATTTAATCATCCCAACATTCTGAAACAGCTTGGAGTTTGTCTGCTGAATGAACCCCAGTATATTATCCTGGAACTGATGGAAGGAGGAGACCTTCTTACTTATTTGCGTAAAGCCCGGATGGCAACGGTAGGCAGTAGGGATCTGTAATATTGGTTTCGTAATGCAAATGCCCTATAATTCCCTATTAATTTTCTTTAGATTTAATAGGCTGCAGTGGTAAAACCTTAGAAGACTTATATGGAAAGAATTATTCTATTTACTTCATGTTAGATTTTGACAATCAGAACCGTGGGCTAACATTCTGGCATTTTCTGGTCATGTGAGCCCAAGCCTGTTTTTAGTATTTAATGGGAGAACATGACCCTCATTGCCAGAATCATGTTTTTCTGGAGCACAGGGATCGTGTGGAGTTGGAAAGGCATATCTCTGTACTTAATCTATATGCCTGCCTGTCCCAAATTATATTTCCAGTCTTAATGTCTTTACTGAGTACCAGACTTGTATGTCCCTCTCTAGTTGACATATCTATTTGGATTTTAGTAGGCATCTCAAACATATTTTGCCCCAAACAGAGCTCTTGATTTTGTACATCCTCTCCTACTCCACCCATCTAGTTCCTTGCTTTCTCTTTCCCTACATACATGCTAACAAGCTCTGCCTGCAAAACACAGCTGCAGTCATTCTTCTCTTGTATCCCCAGTGCCTGGAGCAGTGCATAGCACATTATGAACCCTGGAAATACTGTGGAATGGCGGACAGGACTGGGGGTGACTACCTGCAGGAACCTACTTTATACCTTAGATGAGAACACGTGAGATAAGACAAGTCACCAAAGTTTAAATGTGGTGGATTAAAAACTTTTTTTATATCAAAATAAACATCATATGGCTAAAAAATTAAAATATGTGACAAAGCATATAGTGAAAAACAGGAGCCCTGTGCAGTGCCTCATTCCTACCTCTCAGGCCTGCACATATCTTCTGGTATTTACCGCCAAGTTCCTAAATAGTCTGCTCATACTGACACATGTTGATTTTTCAATTTGGGGTAAGTTGACTGCCCAGTATGGAAGAGGAGGATTTAACTCTCTTAGACTTCTTCATAATATACCTGTCCACCCCCCACCACGCTACACACAGGAAAACTTTGCTTGCCTCATCCTCTGACAGTTATCACAATTTGCAGATAAATCATCCTTCTGCTTTTGCAGTATTAGAACTATTTAGTTATTATTATTATTTTTGGAGCTGAATTATCCAAATGTTGTTATTGTAAGTATTTTTCCTGAGGCTAGTTTAATAAATATCTCTTGTTTTCATTTTAGTTTTTATATACGTAAACTCCCCAACTGAATGGTAACACTTTTCTCAATATGTTTAACAATATCAGATAATCTGGTACTTAATTTTTTCTTGGACACTTCCTTCCTGGAAGCCATGTAGATGCTTGTGCTCTAGGCTAGCTACACAGCTGCTGTTGTAGGGGTTTCCTTCATATTAGACCTGGGAATCTTCCTCAACTCTTGTCCATGTGGGGCTTTTTCCTTGTATCTCATGACTTTTTGTTTGCTTTAGAAAAGAGAAAGTATGAGAAAGTATGCATGTGCAGCAAAAATCTGCTTTTTTTTTTTTTAAATTTTTGACAAAATGCCCTTTATTCTTCCCTTATACTTGATTGATAATTTGGTTGGACTTTTAGGTTGAAAACTCTTTATCTAACAGATAAAGCCACTACGTCTTTCTTTCCTCACTTCTACAATTGCCAGGAAGAATTCTTATGCCACTCTGATTCCTGAACTTATTATCAGTGGTCTGCTTTTGCCTCCTCCGCTTCAAAAATTTGAGGAGAATTTTACCTGTGGTACTCTTTACCCACAGCAGAGTAACAGTTGCTTCGCTCATCATTCCCTTCAGTTTCAGGAATTTTTTTCATTGTCTCTTTGATAATGAAGAGAATTCCTTATTCCCTCTATTTCTTTGTTCTAGAAATCCTGTTATAATGGACTGCTTTGTTTCATCTTCTCATTCTATTAGCTGCTGTCTCCTATTTTCTAGCTTTTGTCATTTTGCTTTCCATTGTGATAGACTTCCTCAACTTTGTCCCCTAATCTTTTTGTAGGATTAAAATTTTTTGTTAACATATTTTAATTTTTCACATACTTATTCTTGTGTTTTGACTGCTTTTTAAAATAATATTCTGGTTTTCTTCATAGATGCAAAATTTTACTCATCTTTTTTAGGGTATTAATTATACTTTTCAAAAAATGTTAATTTGCTTCCTGCATTGTCTTGGCTTCCTTGTCCCTCTTTGTTTTGGAATCTGATTCAATGTGAGAATCTTTCTCAGATGTCTAGTATTCTTGGCTGGTTTCATATTTAATCATGAGGCCTAACAAAATGATGGGAACCTATGTGTCCAAGGAAGTTTCCTTTTGGTGTTAGGTGGGACCCTGCTCTTCCACTGGGGATCCTCCAATGTCAGTAACTGAATCTCTTCCCTGACATATGCCAGTTTAACCAGGGAGGAAATTGCTCGTTTCTCCTCTGGACAGTAAATGCCTGATGCATCAACTCAGAGCATTTAGAGGGGGCTGGAGGTCTCAAGGCTCAGTATGTGGACTCTTATTTAATTTTAATTCTCTCCATTTCAGTACAGTGCCTCAGTGTGACTGGTAGTATCTCCGAACTTGGAGTTGTTCTGGTTCAGGTTTCTGTTGTTTTTATTTGTTTGTTTTCTATAGACAGAAGCCTTCATCTGTGGTAGAAGAATCTATGATTTAGTTAGGCCTTAAATAACTTAAACGTTCTTTTTGCTTTCAGTCCTTCTCCTTGTCCTGGAGACTTTATGACCTTCCATGATGAAAAACAGCTTAATTCTTGCCTTTTCTTTCTGTAGGCAGTCAGCTTTCATCCTCTTGGCTCTGCTAAATTACCACTCCTCCATCTGCTTTCCCTCTTCCAGAATGCTTTGTCTGCCATGTCAGTTCTCATGACAGTTGCTTTGCCCTTGTGAAATTATGAAAGTGTTCACTCTACTGCCATGTCAGTAAGGTTTGGGGAGAGAGTGGAACTAAAAATGCACACATTCAATCCCTCATCTTAAACAATACATTTTATTTGTAGATTGTCTTGTTTTGTGGTGGGGCTAAGTGTATGAAAAGTGAAGAGAGGATGAAAAAGGGATAGACTGAAAAAAACGTGGATCTACTTTTTCCAAATCATTTTGATTCACCCAGGATCCTAATGCTTATAAAGATTGGTTCTCACATGCACTTCAGTTGTTCCGCAGCCTTTCCTGGTGGCTGCCAAAAACAGCTTGCAGGGCTTTGTCTCCTTCGCTACAACCACAGAGACATTGTTAGGTGCTGAAGGCAGAATGAAGGCCTGAGGCCTATGGGAACCATCACAAATGCTACTGCCTCTCATGCTGAGTTCTTTTGAGGCCAGCGTCTCCCCACGTGGAGTGCTCAGAGGCACCATAGCAGAAGAACCAGCAGAAGCCTTTCTCTCTCTCTCCCTGCATTCAAGGATTGTTTTGTTGGGTTGGATGCCTAAGAATTGACTGCCACTAGGCCCAGAAAGCTTAGTCTAGTCCTTTGCTTTGAGGACTCAGCTTCTTTATCTACAAAATGAAATTTTGAATCAAAAACTTCCTAAGGTTCCTTTTAACTGTTTTTTTTTTGTTTTTTTTTTGTTTTTGTTTTTGTTTTTTTTTTTTGGCAGAGTCTTGCTCTGTGGCAGAGGTTGAAGTGCAATGGCATGATCTCGGCTCACTGCAACCTCTGCCTCCCAGGTTCAAGTAATTCTCCTACCTTAGCCTCCTGAGTAGCTGGGACTACAGACGCATGTCACCATGCCCAGCTAATTTTTGTATATTTTTTGTAGTAGAGACAAGGTTTCACCATGTTGGCCAGGCTCATCTCAAACTCCTGACCTCAAGTAATCTGCCTGCCTTGGCCTCTCAAAGTCCTGGGATTACAGGCGTGAGATAACACACCTGGCCTTAACTTTTGTTAAAAGGATTGTATTAAGATAGAAAAAAGTGAAACAAACAAACAAAAACTGTCAAAGTAATATGAATATGTAGTAAACGTGCTGCCTTCCAGATAAAATTCAATTCACCAAATTTTTGCTGGGTGTTTACTATACAACGGTGAAGGATGTGGTTCTTGCACTCAAGGAACTTGTTACATGGTAGAGTTGTAAGTCTACAGGTGAAAGTCTACAGATACCTAAATAATCCACTTAAAGTAGGAAGTAGGTGGACTCATTAGAGTGCAGTGGAGAATATACTGTAGAAGCCCAGAGGAAGGAGCGATTCCTAACTGAGGAAAGCTGAGAGGGCTTCATGGAAGAGGTCTACTGATTCAGACACAACCAAAGCAGGAGGTAGAACAGTAGCTGAACTGTGCTTTGCCACTGAGTTACGAAAGGCTTTGACTGGGGATAGACTGAGATCAAAGTTTAATATGTCTGAAGGTTTTAACAAGAGATGACAGGTGGCAGTCCAGGGTGGCATCTAGAGTCAAGGAAACCCAACATGGGGTGATGCGGTATCCCAACAGGTTGATACATGGTATATCAGAAGGAGAGAGTAGTCAGAGATCCAAGCAGGCACCAGCATTATGAAAATCTGTCAGCAGGGAACAGGGCACTAGCCACCAGGCTGAAATTAGGGAGTAGGATCCTAGGCCTAGAGAAAGACTTCACAGGTAGAGTAGGTTTTGCCGAGAGTAGAGCAGGGTTCCGTTCACAGGAACCAGTGAACCATTCAAGACACCCAGCAAGGACTCAGATATGGGCCATGAGACAGTGGACCTGAATTAGGTTGGAGAAGGATTGATTTGGGAGTAAGGTCAGAGCCTAGTTATTAGCCCTAGGTGTGGCTGTGAAGAACCATGGCAATAGTGAGCCCCAGAACATCAGAATATTCCTAGTTTGGGGGCAAGAGATAAATGTGTCAGAGGAGGTAGGGAGAACAGCACTTAAGAGCATTTGTTTTTAAGGAATTGAGGGACTTGGAGGTTGGGAATCATTTGAGATACTCAGCTAAGGCTGTGGATGGAAATCAAGAAACAGGAGGACATTCCAGGGGAAAAAATCATAGCAGGAATAAAGAAGAGAGGCTGAGAAATGCAGAGTAGGAATAAAGAACTGCAAGTGGACCAGTGTAACTGAAGCACAGATAGAGAGAGGAGAAACAGTAGGAAATTAATAGACTTGTAGAGAGGCTTGTGCAGCCTGGGGGTGCTCAGGAATTCATAATAGACTCTACAGGAAGGGGGTCACAACAAAGCAAGCTAATGAAAGCATAGGAGGCTGGAGACATGGGAAATTTTTGAATGCATTAGATTAGGGATGACAAAGGCTTGAACCAGGGTAATTGCAGAGCACTGGAAAGGGACAGACAGTATAATATAGCTTCAGGGCAGGATCTTTGAATTTTCCCAATATGGTACTAATAAACACTTCAACTGGCTTTTTTCCATGTAGAAATCATTGCAACCAGTACAGGCTCAAGTGTATAATTGTGCTCGCTCTCTTAGATGAGAGGAGTAATTTGAAACTTTGAAATAGGGTATTGCTAACAATTTATATGGGGTTCATACGGGAAACAAACCCATTGTCATGACTGGCAAGACAGAGTGTCATTGGGTCAATAATTAAACCAGCTAGCACTAAATAAGTCATCGTTTTGACTACTTATGAGAGCAACAAATGTTTATTAAGTGCCTGTTATTGACCAGCCATATTATGTAACTTACTTGAATTTTGCAAGGTCAGTATTATTGCCCATTTTACACGTGAGAAATTTGCTTAGGGAGTTAAGTAACTTAAGCAAGTTCACACAACTAGTAAATAGCAGAACTAGGATTCACATCTCAATCTGTCTGGCCTGACACCTGGAGGTCTTTCCAATAAAGATTCCATATTGCCTCTACTTACTAAACATAGCTGTCATTTTTTTTAACGTATATTTGCATAGAAAACATCTAAATTTGTTTTCCTCTTTGTTTGAATTCTTATAATCATAACTAAAAATCCCTTTAAAACATCACAAACATACATGTATATGCATATACATGTATCCACTTATATTCACACATGTATGTATATATTTCATGCAAACTAGAAAACTACCTGTAATTTTTCCTTCATTTCTTACAGTTTTATGGTCCTTTACTCACCTTGGTTGACCTCGTAGACCTGTGTGTAGATATTTCTAAAGGCTGTGTCTACTTGGAACAGATGCATTTCATTCACAGGTACATTTCTTTTCTGGATACAGGGTTATTATGGATATTGGCACAATAATCACCTGAAGTGCAGGTAAAGCACACAAGATAATTAAACATTTTAATTCCTTCAAACTAGGAATAATTTCTATTAAAAATCTCTCTTATAAATCATCCTACTGTAAAGACACATGCACACATATGTCTATTGCAGCACTATTTTCAATAGAAAAGACTTGGAACCAACCCAAATGCCCATCAATGATAGACTGGGTAAAGAAAATGTGGCACATATACACCATGGAATACTATGCAGCCATAAAAAAATAATAAGTTCGTGTCCTTTGCAGGAACATGGATGAAGCTGGAAACCATTATCCCCAGCAAAGTAACACAGGAACAGAAAACCAAAGCAGGTTCTCACTCATAAGTGGGAGTTGAACAATGAGAACACATGGACACAGGAAGGAGAACATCACACACCAGGGCCTGTCTGGGGTCGGGGGCAAGGGAAGGGAGAGCATTAGGAGAAATACCTAATGCAAGCAGGACTTAAAATCTAGATGACGGGTTGATGGGTGCAGCAACCACCATGGCACATGTATACCTATGTAATAAACTTCACGTTCAGCACATGCATTCCAGAACTTAAAGTAAAAAAAAAAAAAGTTTCTCTTCTTTACAGACCTACTATGGTTACTTGTTTGATTTCTGGAACTTTATTGTTGTTGTTATTATTATTAAATATAACTTCTGCCATAGGGATCTGGCAGCTCGAAATTGCCTTGTTTCCGTGAAAGACTATACCAGTCCACGGATAGTGAAGATTGGGGACTTTGGACTCGCCAGAGACATCTATAAAAATGATTACTACAGAAAGAGAGGGGAAGGCCTGCTCCCTGTTCGGTGGATGGCTCCAGAAAGTTTGATGGATGGAATCTTCACTACGCAATCTGATGTATGGTAAGTTTAACAGGACACAGAGTAATGCTGACAGAATCATCAAACGTTAGAGGGGATTTTTAAAAGGACATCTAATCTTGCTTTTTTAATGTGAGAAAACAGAAGACCAGAGACCAGCTCAAAATGTAAAGGTTTGTTCAATGACTTTTTAGTTGGGCTGGCCCTAGGCAAAATTACGAATGAGATAAAATTTCTCAGTGCTGCCAATTTTTATTCATGCCTTCCCTCTCAATGTTTACTGGCACTTTATCCCCTGCAAACTTGGGAGGAAAATGCTGAAGTGTTTTTGTGCTCACCCTTAGGTGTGTCTGCATGTCAATGCTCTGAAATTCTTAGATAATGGAGGCCTACAGTGGGGTTTCAGTCAGGGAGAGAAAGAGTATGAGTGTGTGTATACGTGTATGTATGTGTGCATGCATGTGTGTGTGCACGTGTTTCTGTGTGTGCATGCATGTGCATGTGTGTCTGTTTCTGTGTGTGCATAGGTGTATATGTGCATGGATGTGCATGCATGTGAGTACACATATGCGTTTGTGTCTCTGTCTGTGTGTGCACGTGTGCCTCCTCCAAGCCTGCCTATCACCTTTGAAGTATTTGCTCATACGCAGTGTCTTGTTCTAGTTTTTCCTGTCAGCCTGCTTTTATATCTCCCATTTGCCTTTTATGAGGCCAATGATACCCTGACAAAGTAGACCCTGCTAGCCCCAGGAAAAATGTTGTTGGAGAAACTACTGTAAACCTGGTGTTTGTAATAAGTATAATTAAAGCAAACCCTCTACTATTCTTAGGTCTTTTGGAATTCTGATTTGGGAGATTTTAACTCTTGGTCATCAGCCTTATCCAGCTCATTCCAACCTTGATGTTTTAAACTATGTGCAAACAGGAGGGAGACTGGAGCCACCAAGAAATTGTCCCGATGATCTGTAAGTTAATTATGTTAACATAAGCACCCCCCAAACAAAAACATGTGCATATACAATCTTAGGCCTCTTGATACAGTTGGTTAAATTGTTAAAATAAAAACTGGAACTTAAACATTGTATATCCCACATAAAATATCAATCATGGTGTCAATTTATGAATACATTATGGTTTCTTTTTATTTCTATATACAAATGATATTTCACTGAGAAACAACATTTTGGAGAGTAAAATACTTCTGGGTAAGTGAATTCTAACAAAAGCACTCTGTGTGTGTGTGAGAGAGAGAGAGACAGTATACACACATGTATGCCTTTTATTTTGGGAGATATGATCTGACTAGTATCTTAATCTACATATTAAAAGATTATACTAAATAGGAATATATTGTTAAAAAGTTGGATTGCCTTTGTTGATATAGCTGACATTGACTAATAAGAAATAGTGTTACTAAAAATTATACAAATTGTGATCTGTTTATGAACATAACAAAAAAATGACTAAGTATTGTAACTTTAGCGAATCCTGGCCATTACTAAATTCTAATGGTGATTTCTCAGAAGAGTGAGCGACTTTTAGTCAAATTATAAGGAAAAAAGCTTTTATTCTGAGTATTAATCTGCCTCCTTGTGGAAAGTCTCAGCAGAAATTTAAGTCTTGACAACTTTTTCCAAGAATTGTCTTACCCAAGAAGTTTCTAAAAGAGCAAGTAAGTATGAACTCTCTATGTGCACCATAACATGCCAAGGATTGTATGGATTACAGAGGTGTTTAAACCAGGGACACAGCTCTTCAGCATCTCAGAATGTGTTTTGAATGAAAAGACACCCACACGGAGCAGCTGGATGCCAAGCCAACATGTAATAAAGTGCTAAACTGTGTGGTACAGGCAAGTGCAAAAGGAATTAGCAGTATGCGGATGCACACCATGGTTGTACTGCCTTGACTATGCTGTGTTATTTAGAGGATTATGCAGACTTGAGCCAAAAGATGATTAAGAGCTGGGCACCTTGGTTAGATGTTCTACTGGTGCGTATTTTTGTATTATTTAAATCTTCCAGCTTGAAGAAGATTGGAATCACTACTTGCTTCTGATTTAGCTTAATAATCTCTGGGATATTTACAGGGAGATCAGATACACACACATCTGACCAAATTAGATAATAATGCATAAAAAATGATTCATAATCATTTTGGGGAGAAATGGTGAAAATTATATAAATTAAGGATAAGAAATTATACAAAATTTGAAAACCTTGCATGTAGGGCTTAAGAAAAAAGCCCGGGATACCTAAATACAAAATAAATTTTAACTAAATATTTACAAACTAATCACTTATTCCACTCTCTCCCCAAGGGTTAACGTGCCTCATCACAATCATGCAATATTTTTGGATAGGCAGCTTAGAAATTGATCACTAAACTATCAGTTTTGACTGATGTGTTTGATTATTTTGTTCGGGGCAGGGAAGTTAATAACAAATTGCTGTATTGTGGAGCAGAAAAATGTAGACAAGTTGAACTTTAGCTAAAGGTATAAAAAATGCAACTAGAAGGAGGAAGGAGGAGCGCTACAAAAGTATTCCTGATTATGAGTGGGAAAATGTATTATCTTGAATAATTTATTGATTGAATTGCCATTGTTTTAATAAAAATATAGTTCATTTGAAATGAAAATTTTAAATTTTCATTTTCTGGTTTTGAAGTTCATTTGAACATCATTAATACAAATAAGCCCTGCATCAAGCCCTCCAACAGCTGCAGGACTCTAACAAGCCCTGGGAAGGGTTAAAGATCTATTGCCAACCAGGAAAACAAGCTTGGCTAGGAAATGGAGATCTCAGCAATACCAGTCAATCTGGCCATGGCCTTAAGTTGTCATGATAAAGATTAACTACTCTCCTTAGAGTACAGAGGGAACTGATATTTATTTGAGACAGTTTTCTGAGATCACAGGCCCAGCTTAGGGGGTTGAAAGTCTGCACTGAGCCCTGCTACACCTTCCATTTACTGCTTAAATACTCAGCACCTGGATGCACTCTAGGTCAGGTGAGCCCATAGATAGCTATGCTGTACTCAGCTATTAATGGAATGCCAGGTTCAGAGCATTCCTACCCTTCTCTTCCTCTCCTGGGATGTATGATAGAAAGCCCAGCCATCAGGATTCTCTTCAGTTTTTAGTTTGCACAACAACCACACAACTCCTGAGAAGAAATGGGATCAAAGGGCAATCTACTTCAAGTGAGAGCTTTTTTGGGGTTTTATAATAGATATATCACAGTAGCAACTGGAATTACTGGAGAGTCCCTCAGGTGTAGGAGGCAACCATGGGAGAACACAGAGGTTCACCATGTTATTTTTACATCTTAAAAACTGTGTACATCTGGATACTAATTGCATCTCTCCAGGATTAGGTATAATGAGTAAGGAAAATTTTGAAGTCTATATTTTATGTACTTTGTTTAAATAACTGTAGAAACTTTTCCCTTTAATACTGAAAAATACTATGACGTTTTCATGTATCGAACTTCAACTGCTTTGTGAATTCGAAGTCCTTAATATTCACAGAGGCTAACACTGGATATAGCTAATGAGTCCTGTGCTATTTTGAAAAAAAAAAAAAAAAACTTGAGGAAAAGAGTTGTAAAGGGTTTGCATGGTGAGTGGAGGAATTGGAACCTCTACTTAGCCAAATGAGATACTTCAAGTATAATGAGTATTTTTCTGGAGCCAAAACAACCAGCCCAGGTAAATTTTAACAAACTTGAAGGACCTGCAAATTTGTTTAGAGTAATATGTTTGAATATTTGTAACTATAACTTGGTGCAAGTATACACTGCATGATACAGAATGGTGACAAGGACATATTTGTAAGGGAAGATCCTCTATGCCAAGGCTATAGTTTTCATTGTTAATTTACTTACAAGATATAATAAATACATTTAGGATTATTAAAAGCCTCTTCATTTCATTCCATTGCCAATTCATTGCTGTTTGAGAACACAAGTTTTATTCTTTACTTTTAGATGACTATTGCTTTATATAGCTCCTCTTTTCTTAGTCCTCATTTGTCCCTGCATGGTGGAACAGGAAGGTTTTATATATTAACAGGCCAAATGTGTTTGTCATCAGAAAATTAAGTACAGAGTAATGATTGGATTAAATGTAAATTAAAACCTCCATAAATGAAAAAAAGAGGAATTTCTGCTTAAGTGGATTTCACAGATTAAACAAGAGGCTGAACTTTTGGAGGTAGAATGAGTGGGTGATGTGCAAGTGGCTAAGTGGCAGCTATAAGGATGGTTTCTTTTTCCCCCTGCCTTCCTCTTCCCTGGCCTCCTCTTCCTTCTTCCTTTTCTTTCTCTCCTCCTAAATAATCTCACTAAGTATCTTGATTTTTTGCATAATAAATCAGGTTATAAATAAGTATGGCAATGGCCTTTTTTTTTTGTGGGGGATATGTTCCAAGGCCCCCAGTGGATACCTGAAACCAAGAATAATACTTGTATTAGTTCATTCTCACACTACTATCAGGAACTGGTAATTTACAAAGAAACTAGGTAATTTATAAAGAGAACTGGGTAATTTATAAGAGGTTTAATTGGCTCATGGTTCCACAGGCTCTGCAGGAAGCACGGCTCGGGAGGCCTCAGGAAGCTTACAATCATAGCAGAGGGTGAAGGGGAAGCAGGCATAGTCTTTCCATGGCCAGAACAGGAGGAAGAGAGGGAGCAAAAGTAAGAAAGAAGGAGGTGCTACACACTTTTAAACAACCAGATCTCATAAGAACTCTATCACCAAAGCAGCAAGGTGGAAATCTGCCCCCATGATTCAATCATCTCCCACCAGGCCCCTCCTCCAACACTGGTGATACAATTCTTCATGAGATTTGGGTGGGGACACAGAGCCAAATCATATCAGTACCCAACCTTATATATACTATGTTTTCTTGATCTGACAACTTAGTCAACTAATGGGTAGGTAACATATACAGCATAGATATGCTGGACAAAGGGATAGTTTCATGTCTCAGTTTCATGTTTCATTACACTACTCAGAATGGCATGCAATTTAAAACTTATGAACTGTTCAGTTCTGGAATTTTCCATTTAATATTTTTGGACCATGGTTAACCTCAACTAACTGAAACCATAAAAAGCAAAACTGATAAGGAGGGACAACTGTAAAAACCTCCTAATTGAAATATGACCAACCTTGAGAGATTCCATCTATGCCTTGGCAATATTTTTGAATCACAACTTTATTTTCAAAAATAAAATCAAAAATAAAATGCTTCCTATGGATAATTATAATTCTTCATTTTTCCTCTATACTCTGAGGACAACTCTTAGATTAATCATCAAAACTCTATTTTTTAAATTTTGTGATCTGACATTGATTATAATATCTCATTTAGCAGTCTAATGATTCTTCATTGACATCTTTGTATCATCCCCATTTCTAAATGGCACAGGTTAATGAGAAATACGTAAAAGATTAGGTTGTCTTTTGGTTATTTCTCAGATATGATTCTAATTTTAAAATATAGAGCCAAGCTTGGCACTGTATACCCGGTATGTAAATTCCTTGAAATACATGTAAAGTCATCAGATCAATACATTGAAACAGTCCCATATTAGTTTTTCCTGATACCATTTATTCTGATATGGAGTACCAACTCTGACCTGAGGTGCTTGTCAGGAAACGAAATAAATGGAAGTGGAGTTTGCTTGCCACATTATAATGGAATGGAGATTACATTATAATTCCCCAAATGGATACTAGCTATTTTAAATACAATATCTATAATGATTTCTGGGCCATCGTTACCTAGTGATTATAATCTTGTTCTAGCTCCACAGGCATTACCTCAGTCCACACCATCATTATCTCTCATCTAGTCGTCTTTAATAGCTTCCAACCTGCCCATTTATAATTTATTGTCCACATATCTGCTAGAGTAATCCTTTAAAAATGTAAAGATTATGTCTGCTTAAAAATCTTGAAAAGCTTCCCCTTGTAGTGTTGTAAAATCCAACTCTTTGCCTGCCCTGTGAGACCTGCATGATCTCGCTTCCCTCCTCTGATCTCATCTCATCCTTTCCCCTCAATGACTGCACTTCGGCGACACTGGCTTTCTTTCAGGTTCGAAAATGTGCCAAGCTCTTTCCAAATTTAGGACTTTACACATGCTTTCCCCACTTGTAGTGTGTTCCCTGACTCCCATCCACACCCTATTCCCATGACTAGTATCTTATTTTCTTACAAAGTTCTTTGGCCTAAATGTCACCTCTGCAGAGGGGCCTTCTGTAAGCAACTTTCCAAAACTGTTTCATGTCTGTTAGAACTCGTGTTTGTTTTCTTTATTACTTTGCAAAGAACTTATAATTTATAAGAGTATATTTATTCATATAGTAGTACTAATACTTTAAGTACCTCCTAATCTGTTTCTTTATCACTTCTCTCTCCCTGATCCGATCTGCCATATAGCTCCAGAAAAAAAAAGAGAGCAAGTACTTGTTTATAAGAAGTCAGTAGGCTTGAAAACCAGGTTTGGAATATAGAGAGCATCTAAAGTCCTTTAGCTCCTTTTTAAGTACTAGGTTTTAATTGTCTCTATAAAAACATATAATTTTATATAAGGATAGTCAAATTAAAAAAGGTAGTGAGTAGAGCCCTCATTCCTTCCAAGCCCTGACGAAGTGAAGAAAGAAGAGAACTTGATAGAGGTGGGAAGGTGAGATACTGGATATCTGGGTTTGGAAACCTCCTCTGTAGGCTTCAATTAGAAGAGATGGGTACCACCAAAACTAACTGCTCACTCACCCCTAGTTCGGGAGAATTACAAATAGATCATTGAGTGGAGGACCTTCACTTTGACATGGGAGACTCAGCATTGTTGAGAAGGTAGAATGACTTGTCCAGACAGAAATGTCTAGCTTATGCTTCCAAACTTCCTTTGTTTCCTATATTGGGTGAACATTTTGTTCAGAGCTAGAGATTCTGCCAAGTACCTCCCTGTGGGCCTACAGCAGAAACAAGAATGGATTCCCTGGGCCTTGAGAGCATGTATAGGGCTTCATAGCATCTGAGAATCCTACAGCTAGAGAGAGACAAGGGTGGATCACTTTAGTGGGGAAACGTCAAAAGAATAGGTAAAGAATTCACAGATTGCCAACAGGGGCTGATACCTAGGCTGGGTCAGATCAGTTACTCCTTAATGAATTCTGGATTAGTCACTGAGACTAGTAAAGATCTGGAGGGCACAGTGGGGTTCACAGGATTCTTCACCATGCCTCTACAAGTCACATAAACCTCGTACCCAACATATATCCTGACACTACCTTAGAAAGGAAGGCAGAAGTAGTGGGGATGGCCTGAAAATAAGAGAGGTTGGGTTATTATCCAGAAAAGACTGAATAATACTTAAAAAGATTGTTTAAAATAGTGAGACTAAGTTATAAACAACATTGTACTAAATGAAGTTTCTTTTCTTATGCTAGGTAGGGACTCTGAGAAAGACCTAGTTAATTATAAACAATATAAAATACTTACAATTTTCCTGCTTATATGAGTTGAGGCGTGATGAATTTTGCCTTTCAACAATTTTTATAGCTATTAGTTTCTTTATGTGTTGATACATTATGATTGACTATAAGACTGACAGTGCAGGTGAGACCTTTACCTTGAGAGCTTAAAGAGCTACTTAAACACCCTTGATTAAAGAATGGTCCTCTTCTATCAAGGAAGGTCATCCTCTTCAACCAAGTTTTCAACTTAAGGAGGGTTACACATGGAACACTGGAGGAAGGGGACACCTGTATAGCCAGACATCAGCTGAATCAACTCTGGTGATCAGTGGGTGGCAAGGATGAAGCCAGATCACCTTCACATGAGACCTTCACCTTGAGTAGTTGAGTGTTGAGTAGACATTTTGCCACCATCTACTTATCCATCTATTTATTTGGAATAATAACTGTTAAAATAATGTCACATTTTCAAAAGAAAGATGTTGTCTAATAAACGTAGTGGTGTTAAAAGCCACTTTTAAATAAGAAACCAAAGCCTTTGTTATGATTCGTTTATATTAATTAAGGAAAACTGGCAATAACTTGGATTCTTTCCTTTCTAAAATGACCCTACCTGGGTTATCAGTAATTATATCCAATTTCTATTTACTTTCCCATCTTTCCCCGCATATTTAGGTGGAATTTAATGACCCAATGCTGGGCTCAAGAACCTGACCAAAGGCCTACTTTTCATAGAATTCAGGACCAACTTCAGTTATTCAGAAATTTTTTCTTGAATAGCATTTATCAGTGCAGAGATGAAGCAAACACCAGTGGAGTCATAAATGAAAACTTTGAAGGTAAGTTTGATTCTTCAGAATATTCTAGTTTTCTCTGCACTGTGAACTGAACAAGGTTAAAATGGAATGTACACAGAAAGCATTTTGGGGTAGGCAAAAAGAATAATATACTGGCACCTTTGTTATCATAATTAAGTGTTTATTGCATTCCTCTGTGAAAATTATTTGTATTATGCACTAAATTGAAAAAATAAAGGATAGTGCTATGGCCCCTGGATTTATAATCTAAGATAGTAAGGAGGAGAATTAACATGTTAGACTATATTTTCATAAGGTCTGTTCTCCTCTTCTCCCCCTACACACCAGTTTGGACCTTGAGTACAGAGTTAATTACAGACTCTGCTTATGGTACATTATCATCATTGGCCTATGCAGAGCTCCTATCTTGTTTGTTTGTTTAGCCATTTTATCCCCATATTCCTCTCCTCTTCAACTTCCTCCCTCCCCATCAGGCAACCATTCTAATGTCTTTAGTGTGTATCTTTTCATTTGTATGTTTTCCTGCAAAATGTGTATTGTTTTTTGTGAAATGAATGCATTTTTCTTCCTGTTTTCATTAAGCACTGTATTTTTAAGGTCTATCCATGTTGCTATGTATATATCTAATCCTTTGCTTCTAACTGATGAGTTATTTTGCTGTGATTATTGTAGTGGATCAGGTCTTGCTAAGATCTAGTCTGATTCTATGACTTTAGTATTTGGTGATTAAGATAATAATATTCTGGGCCGGGCGCGGTGGCTCAAGCCTGTAATCCCAGTACTTTGGGAGGCTGAGGCAGGTGGATCATGAGGTCAGGAGCTTGAGAGCATCCTGGCTAATATAGTGAAACCCCATCTCTACTAAAAATACAAAAAAAAAAAAAAAAAAATTAGCCTGTCGTGGTGGCAGGCGCCTGTAGTTTCAGCTACTCGGGAGGCTGAGGCAGGAGAATGGCATGAACCCGGGAGGCAGAGCTTGCAGTGAGCTGAGATGGCACCACTGCACTCCAGCCTGGGTGACAGAGCGAGACTCTGTCTCAAAAAAAAATAAAATAAATAAAATAAATAAATAAATTCTGGAACCATTCTACTACGATGGACAGACTAAGCCTTTTAGTTAAATGTAAACAGACTTAAAATACACTAGTCACTTAATTCATTTCTAAAGTCACATTTACTGTATGTGTGCCTAATTGGCTGCAGAAAAATGAATTTAAAATATTTCTCCTTCAGCTGATCTAGAACTTCTTGTTATTAAAAGTTTGCCAGGCCCTTTGTTTATTTAAATGCAGATGTCCTTGCTTACAAACTAAACTGGCAAGATGGATCACAACTTAGAATCTCTCAGAAATTAGGCTTCTTGCTATTTGCAGTGACTGACTATAAGACTGAGTGCAGGAGACACCTTTACCTTGAGAGCTTACAGAGCTACTTGCACATCTTTATTAAAGAATGGTCCTCTCCTATCAGGGAAGGTCATCCTCTTCAACCAAGTTTTCAACTTGAGGAGGGCTACACGTGGAACAGTGGAGAAAGGGGACACCGGTGTAGCCAGACATCAGCTGAATCAACCCTGGTGATCAGTGGGGGGCAGATGTTGAAGCCAGATCACTCTCACATGAGACCTTCACCTCGAGTGATGCACTTGACTAATAGCAGATAAAAAGAAGAAGCCCATGGACAGACATCTACTTGTCTATACATCTTACTACATATTTTGGGTGACTTTGGATCCATTAGATGAGCATAAAACTCTGATCATGTAACTTCTTTAACACAAACTGCTAAGCGACAGATTGGAAAGGGCTGCACATGCCTTGGCCATGTGTCATAACCCTCATTAGAGTAAACCTTGTTAATAATCTCACATTGTTTCTACTCACTATCACCCTGGACAGAGCTGATTCTAAGAATGCCAATGGCAGAACACTTGGGTATTATAACTGGCACAGCAACTCCATCCTTTGGGGGACTCTACATATGTACTTGCCTATATGAAGATCACATAGGATTAGGCAAACATACCCTTAAGCCATTCTAGACACTATTAAGGCCTTGTCATTTTCTAAGCATTTACTTAATGAGACATTTCTCTGAATAAAATTTTGATAATTAAAAAATTATTTCAACAGATACTTACTGATTTGGGGGCAAGGTATAGTGTAAGCACCTGTATTTAATGTGTTCATTTGTCTGCTTTAAAGAAAAACAAGAGGTGAGAGTATTTCTTTCTCTTGGAAGCTAGAATCAGTTTCTTTAATTTTGTTTGCCAAATTTAGTAGTAAACTGGCTTTTACTGGTGATATTGAAAGTTGTCCTTGTCATAAGACTATATATATATATCTCCATAGGAAATACTGGTGTCACCAGTTCACTATTTAATAATACTGTTCTGCTCAAGCCATTTTAATCTGCTCCAGCCTGGCCTGGTTCTTATTTGTCATAACTTCACTTATGGAAACTTTAGAGGAACAATCATGCAGAGCGGTTTGCCAACATGTAAAATTAAATCTTTTGTTCCTAAGATAGATAACAGTAACTGGGTTGAATTGAATATAGACATATCTGAAAGGCAGGCAGAACATGGTTTTGCTTGCTTGGCATTGAAAGCACATTTTCTTGACTATATCACTCCTCTTATTTTTTTCTATAAATTTATGGGGTACAAGATTATTTAGTAATGAAGTCAGGGCTTTTAGGGTATCTGTCACCTAAATAATGTACCTTGTACCCATTAAGTAATTTCTTATTCACTCTCCCACAACCTTACCCTTTCAAGTTTTCATTGTCTGTCATTTCATACTCTACCTCTATGTGTACACGTTGTTTCAACCCCACTGATGAGTGAGAACATGTGATATTTGTCTTTCTGTGTTTGACTTATTTCATTTAAGATAATTGCCTCCAGTTTCATCCATGTTGCTACAAAATACATGATTTCATTCCTTTTTAGTGGCTGAAGAGTATTTCATTGTCTATACCACATTTTCATTATCCAGTCATCCATAGATAGACACTAGGTTGATCCCATACCTTTGCTATTACGAGTAGTACTGTGATAAACATATGAGTGTAAGTATGTTTTTGATATAATGATTTCTTTTCATTTGGGTAGATATCTAGTAATGGAATTGCTGGATTGGTTGCTAGATTGTATTTTTAGCTTTTTGAGAAATCTCCGTACTGTTTCCCATAAAAGTTGTATTAATTTACATTCCCACCAACAGCATGTAAGTGTTCCTCTTTGCATCCTCGCCAATATCTATTTTTTTGACTTTTTAATAGTAGCCATTCTGACTGGGGGAGGATGATATCTTATTATTTTAATATGCATTTCTTTGGTGATTAGGGATGTTGGGCATTTTTCTATATACCTGTTGGTCAGTCGTATGTCTTCTTTTGATAAAACATCTATTCACATCTTTTACCTACTTTTTAATGGGATTATTTGCTTGTTTGTTGTTGTTGAGTGTTTGAATTCCTTGTATATTCTGGATATTAGACCCCTGTTGAGTGAATATTTTGCAAATATTTTCTCCCATTCTGCAGATTGTCTGTTTATTCCATTGATTATTTCTTTTTCTGCACAAGCTTTTTAGCTTAATTAAGTCACATTTGTCTATTTTTGTTCATGTTGCCTGTGCTTTCAGTGTCTAAGTCATGAATTCTTTGCCTAGACCAATATCCAGAAGAGTTTTCCTTAGGCTTTCTTTCACAGTTTTATGTATTACATGTAAGTATTTTCACAGTTTCATGTATTACATGTAAGTCTTCTAATTCATCGTAAATTAATTTTTGTATATGGTGAGGGTAAGGCTCCAGTTTCATTCTTTTGCATATATCCAATTTTCCTGGCACCATTTATTGAAAGGGGTGTTTTTCTCCCCAGTATGTGTTCTTGTTGACTTTGCCAAAGATCAGTTGACTGTAAATATGTGGCTTTATTTCTGGATTCTGGATTCTGTTCCATTAAACTATGTGTTTATTTTTATATCAGTACCATACTGTTTGATTACTATAGCTGTGTAGTATTATTTGTTTTTTTTTAAATTTATTTTTGGCTGGGAGTGGTGGTTCATGCAGGTAATCCCAGCACTTTGGGAGGCCAAGGTGAGCGGATCACGAGGTCAGGAGATTGAGACCATCCTGGCTAACACGGTGAAACCCTGTCTCTAGTAAAAGTACAAAAAAAAAAAAAAAAAAAAAAAAATTAGCCGGGCATGGTGGCAGGCTCCTGTAGTCCCAGCTACTCAGGAGGCTGAGGCAGGAAAATGGCGTGAACCTGGGAGGCAGAACTTGCAGTGAGCCAAGATCGCGCCACTGCACTCCAGCCTGGGCAACAGAGCGAGACTCTGTCTCAAAAAAAAAATTTTTTTTTAAATTTTTGTGGGTACATAGTAGATGTATATATTTATAGGGCACATGAGATGTTTTGATACAGGCATATAATGTGTAATAATCACATCATAGAGAATGGAGTATCCACCCTCAAGCATTTATCCTTTGTGTTACGAACCAATTTTTTACTTTTAGTTATTTTAAAATGTACAATTAAATTATTATTGACTATAGTTACCCTATTGTGGTATCAAATATTTAGTCTTATTCATTCTTTCTCTTTTTTGTACCCAATAACCATCCCCAACTCCCGCCCTGTCCCTTACTACCCTTCCCAGCTTCTGGTAACCGTCCTTCTACTCTCTTTTTTTTTTTTTTTTTGAGACGGAGTCTCGCTCTGCCGCCCAGGCTGGAGTGCAGTGGCCGGATCTCAGCTCACTGCAGGCTCCGCCTCCCGGGTTCACGCAATTCTCCTGCCTCAGCCTCCCCAGTAGCTGGGACTACAGGCGCCCGCCACCTCGCCCGGCTAGTTTTTTGTATTTTTTAGTAGAGACGGGGGTTCACCGTGTCAGCTAGGATGGTCTCGATCTCCTGACCTCGTGATCCGCCCGCCTCGGCCTCCCAAAGTGCTGGGATTACAGGCTTGAGCCACAGCGCCCGGCCCGTCCTTCTACTCTCTGTCTTCATGGGTTCAATTGTTTTGATTTTTATATTTCACAAATAAGTGAGAACATGAGATATTTATCTTTCTGTGCCTGGCTTATTTCACTTAACATAATGATCTCCAGTTCCATCCACATTCTTGCAAATGACAGGATCTCATTGTTTTTATGGCTGAATAGTACTCCACTGTACTATATGCATATACCACATTTTCTTTATCCATTTATCTTTTTTTTTTTTTTTTTTTTTTTTTTTGAGACAGTCTCACTCTGTCGCTCAGACTGGAAAGCAATGGCATGATCTTGGCTCACTGGAACTTGCCCCTTTCAGTTTCAAGCGATTCTCATGCCTCAGCATTCCAAGTAGCTGGGACTACAGGCACACACCACCACACCTGGCTAATTTTTGTATTTTTTTTAGTAGAGACTGGGTTTCACCATGTTGGCCAGGCTAGTCTAGAGCTCCTGATCTCAAGTAATCCGCCCACATTGGCCTCCCAAAGTGCTGGGATTACAGGCGTGAGCCACTGCACCTGGCCTATCCATTTATCTACAGATGGACACTTAGGTTGTTTCCAAATCTTAGCTATTGTAAACAGTACTGCAGTAAACACAGGAGTGCAGATATCTCTTTGATGTACTGATTTCCTTTCTTTTGGGCATCTGTCCAGCAGTGGGATTGCTGAATCAAATGGTAGATCTATTTTCAGTTTTTTGAGGAACCTCCAAACTGTTCTTCATAGCGGTCGTACGAATGTACATTCCCACCAACAGTGTATGAGGATTCCCTTTCTCCACATCCTTGCTAGCATTTGTTGTTGCCTGTCTTTTCAATGTAAGCCATTTTAACTTGACTGAGCTGATATCTCAATGTAGTTTTGGTTTGCATTTCTCTGATGATCAATGATGTTGAGCATTTTTTTCATATGCTGTTTGCCATTTGTATTTCTTTTTATTAGAAATGTCTATTCACGATTTCAGGAAGCTCTGGGACGTAAGGGCTGACCCTAGTTTTCTGATACCTATCTCTGGGGTGATTAGCACAGGTAAATAGTGGTATGGAGAGTAAGAGCTTAAAAAAGGAGGTGGTTGGGGTGTGGGGTCTGGATTGGTTGATCTGCATTTGAAAAGTACATTTCAAGGCCAGTTGTTTACTAGCTCTAGAAATGGGCAAACACTGAGAGGGGCTGTGCTTCTAGGGTCAGCAAAACACCAGAATGTCAAAACATCAGAATACAAAAAATAAAAGATATGGTTAATATTAATATGTTCATTCAAAGTGTAGAAACAATCTGCCAAGAATGAGAATAAGCCCAGTGCTATTATAAGAAAAACTGAGTACTTTTTCTTTTTTTCTTTTCTTTTTTATTGGCCACTGGGAAATCCTATTTGGCAAAGTACTTGTTCAAGTCTCTTGACCATTTTTCTATTTGGTTGTCATTGCCTTATTATTAAATAAAGTTTTGTATATTCTAGATATAAAAGAAAAGAAATGTCTATTCAAATCTTTTGCCCATTTTTTGATCAGACTATTAGCTTTTTTCCTATTGAGTTATTTGAGCTCTTTATGTATTCTGGTTATTAACCCCTTGTCAGATGGGTAGTTTGCAAGCATTTTCTTCCATTCTGTGGATTGTCTCTTCATTTTGTTGATTGTTTCCTTTGCTGTGAAGAAGCTTTTAAAATTTGATGTGATCCCATTTGTCCATTTTTGCTTTGACTGCCTGTGCTCGTGGGGTGTTGCTCAATAAATTTTTGCCCCAACCAATGTCCTGGAGATTTTCCTCAGTCTTTTCTTGTAGTATTTTCATGGTTTGCAGTCTTAGATTCAAATCTTTAATGCATTTTTAGATTTTTGTATATGTAGAGAGAGGGGAGTCTAGTTTTATTCTTCTGTATATGGATATCCAGTTTTCCCAGCAGCATTTATTGAAGAGACTGTCTTTTCCCCAGTATACATTCTTGGCATCTTTGTAAAAAATGATTTCACTGTAGGTGTGCAAATTTATTTCTGTGTCCTTTATTCTGTTCTTTTTTGTGGCTAAATAGTATTCCATTTTGTATATGTACCTTTGGTCTATGTGTCAGATTTTATGCCAGTACCATGCTGTTTTGGTTACTATAGGTCTATAGTATAATTTCAATCCAGTAATGTGATTCTTACAGTTTTGTTCCTTTTGCTTAGGATAGCCTTGGCTATTCTGAGTCTTTTGTGGTTCTACATAAATTTTAGGATTTTTTTCTATTTCTGTGAAGAATGTCATTGGTATTTTGATAGGGATTGCATTGAATATGTAGATTACTTTGGGCAGTATGGTCATTTTAACAATATTGATTCTTCCAATCCTTGAGCATGGAATCTTTTTCCATTTGTTTGTGCCTCCTACAATTTCTTTCATCAGTGTTTTGTAGTTTCCCTTGTGGAGAATTTTCATCTCCTTGGTTAACATATTCCTAGTTATTTCATTCTTTTTGTGGCTCTTGTAAGTGGCATTGCCTTCTTGATTTAATTTTCAGCTAGATTATTTTTGGTATATAGAAATGCACTGAATTTTTGTACATTGATTTTGTATCCTGAAACTTTACTGAATTTATTTATCAAATCTCAGAGTTTCAATGACAAGAGCACGCTAATATCCCTGATGAACACAGATGCAAAAATTCTCAATAAAATACTGGCAAGCCAAATCCAAGAGCACACGGAAAGGATAGTATACTACTATCAAGTAAGATTTATCCTAGGGATGCAAGGATAGTTCAACATATGTGTATATGTTGAAGACACATTTTGTGGAATCTTTAGGTTTTTCTACATATAAGATAGTATCATCTATGAATGCCTTTTGTGAGATGCCTTTTTATTTTCTTCCCCTGCCTGGTTGCTCTGGCTAGGACTTACAGTACTATGTTGAATAAGAGTGGTGGAAGTGGCCATCCTTGTCTTGTTCCAGTTATTAGAGAAAATGTTTTCAACTTTCCCCCATTTAGTACAATGTTGGCTGTGGATTTGTCATATACAGCTTTTATTATTTTGAGATATGTTCCTTCCATGCCTAATTTGTTGAAAGCTTTTATTATGAAAGGATGCTAAATTTTATCAAATGCCTTTTCTGCATCTGCTGATATGATCATATGGTTTTTGTCTTTCCTTTTGTTGATGTAATGTATCATGCGTCTTCAACATATACACATATGTTGAACTATCCTTGCATACCTGGGATAAATCTTACTTGATCATAGTGTACTATCTTTTTCATGTGCTCTTGGGTTTGGTTTGCCAGTATCTTGTTGAGAATTTTTGCATCTGTGTTCATCAGGGACATTAGTGTGCTCTTATCATTGAAAGCAACAAACAAGGCTCAACATTTTTGACTGATAAGGCTCAAATTCTTTGTGATTATAATTTTATAGACTTTATTAATTAACACAATCATGAACTTCTTAAATGTTTAAAAATAATTTTTATGTTATTTTACAACAACCATAAAAATGACTCCTGATTCCTTTTTGTTTTTCTTGTAACTTTTCCAGTAATTAGTCTCAGTAACTGTTCTTGCTATATTATTTTATAACTGTATCTACGTTTTAAAGATCTTTATTGTAAAAGTAATTTATGTTTATTATAAAAAATATAAAATTATTTAAGCAGTCTAAAAAGTAAAAGTTTCCTAATTCATCCTTATCTCACTCCCCAGTGCTAGCCACAGCTAACAATTTGGTTATACATTTGCAGATATTGTATGTGCATATATAGCCATTTACAGAAATGCTCATTTATGTATGTTTGTATATATACTATCTGAATTCAGATATTAAATTTAGGTAATCTAAAGGAATTGGTGGGCTGTAGATTCTGTAGTAGGTTCTCCAGCATTTTTTTCTTACCAATAGGCTTATTTTTAAGGATTTAGTGAGATGATTTTGTATTATATCTTCTGCCAGAATCCAGGATAATGAGCATTCTATGTTGTTATTGAGAGGAAATCCATGTTCTGTGGGAGTCCAGAGGAAGGATGCCAAGTCTACACTATGGCAGAGGGACAGTCAAGAAAAGCCATGGGGAGGAGGTTACGTCTAAGCTGAGACCTACTTAGAAGCTGAGATATGAAAAAAGGAAGCTGAGGAATCCTATATATTTTAGGATAAAAGGAGCAGCATGTAGAAAAGCAGGGAATAATAGAGAATGAGATATTCATAGAACTGCACTTAGTTTATTATACATGAGAATGTGGCAAGTGATAAAATTGGAGGGTTATTGGTCATACTAATCAAAAGTAAGGTATGAAAAATAATGAAAGCTGAATTAATGAGTGGTAACAGGTGTAGAGAGAACATAAGGGAGTCTGGAGTTACCATAGAGGTAGATGCTATTGGACTTGGCAACTAAGTGGGTGAAAAAGAGAAAGGAGGAAGTTGGTAAAAACCAACACTATATTCCTGGAGATGAGGAACACAGGAAGAGGAATAGTTTTGCATATGTTTGGTTTGAGTTGGCTGTGGCATATCTAAGTGGGTAAGTCCAGGACACAGTCAAGATATGGGGTCATACTCAGTTGAAAGATCTGTCCTGTAAATATAGGTGGTTGAATTCCAGGGTGCAGATGAAGTCATTAAATTAGAGTGTATGAAATAAGAAGAGAGTGACAAGTGGATGGAACCCAGAGAACAGCCAGTATAGGAGGGGCTTACAAAGATGGTGGATATGGGGAGGAGCAGCCAGAAAGGGAAGAGGAAAACCATAGGGAGTGTTGTTATGGAAACCCAGAGAAGAGAGACTTAGAAAGGAGAGAGTGAACAAATGCTGCAGAGAGGTAAAGCAATCCAGAGGGTTGCACAGATTTTGCAGTTGACTCATATTCTAAAATTCAACTCTTTGCTCCTGGAATCCTTTCCTTCTAATGTACAAAGACATATTATAAAAGTCACAGAGGGCCAGGCACAGTGGCTCACGCCTGTAATCCCAGCACTTTGGAGGCGGATCACGAGGTCAGGAGATCCAGACCATCCTGGCTAACGTAGTGAAACCCCATCTCTACTAAAAAATAGAAAAAATTAGCCAGGCATGGTGGCAGGGGCCTGTAGTCCCAGTTACTCGGGAGACTGAAGCAGGAGAATGGCGTGAATTCAGGAGGCAGAGCTTGCAGTGAGCCGAGATCGCGCCACTGCACTCCAGCCTGAGCGACAGAGTGAGACTCCATCTAAAAAAAAAAAAGATCACAGAGGCTGCCATAATGGGTATTAGCAGGCCTGAGAGCTTAGCTTCACCTTAGGTTCTACTTGAAGTCTCCACGGACCCTTGAGAACATCTTTTCACCATTTTGCATTGCATAGTTCATCTATGAGGCTGAGATATGTAATAAACAATGCTCACACTCAATATAAAGAATAAAATACCTCTGTGAAAGGCTTTTAATTAGAATAGTAGCTAATTTTATTTTAGTACTTTTCCATGTGCCACTCACTGTGCTATGTAGGTTAACTCATTAAATCTTTACGAAAGCCTTATGAAGTGGGTATACTGTATCACGATTTTACAGATGAGAAAACTGAGGTTTAGTAACTTGCTCATAATCATACTGCTGAAATAGGGCTAGAATTTGTCTCCATTGTTGAGCCTTTCCTCTCAGCCTTCACAAATCCCTGGCTGTAGTAGGGAAATGACCCACATGATATCCCCAGTTATGTTATCAATAGTGTACTGCACAGCTAGGTATAATGAAAGCAATGATTACTTATGACCTGCTAGAAAATATACACCATTTTTTAGGATTATACCAAATCTATTTAGGTACCAACTTGTTGGCAGAAAGAATTAAAATTCTAAATAATATTCATAACAATAGAGAAGCAGACAAATATTAAAAGTAATGATGCAGGAAGAATTTAACAGGGAATATCATCGAACTATTACAATTTAGAAAGAAGCATTTCTGGGCCATGACAGAAATAAAATTTTAGGAAAAGAGAAATTACTATTGTATTATTTACAATGAATGTAAATCCTGAAGATAAGGAATGAAAGGAGATGTGGAAATCACTAAATTAATAATTGAGTTTGTGACCGAACAAGAGAGGCAGGGAAGAGAGAAGAAATTGAACTAAAGCAGAGTTTGCATATCTGCAAAGGATAGAAATAGTGGAACAGACCCTTCAAGGCAAACCTAAACTTAATTATATTTTCAATAAAAAAGAATGTGTTTAATAATAGCTTACTGCTTTGTGGACTGGTGGGCATATTTAGCAAAGCAATAAAATAAGTATCTTCATTGTTGTTGTTGGAGATATGTAAGTAGATAAGAAAAGCTATTGAAAGGACTTTTTTAAGCAAAAAAGTGGGGGTGCTTAGGAAAACAGGGAGCAATAATACCATGCCTACCCTATGGTCCTACTGACCTAATGGGGTGGAAAGGGGATAGAGAGAGAAGATTAGTAACATATCTGGGCATCTAGTAAAAATATCCCAGTGACTTCATCCAAACATTTGTGTAAACATCACCTCATCAGTCCCGGAGAGTTCTACAGGAAACAAATCTAAATGCTCCTCTGCTGTTCTAAACATAGCCAGTCAGCCGGCATATGTCTAGTCTGTAAATACCCTGTCTTACTTGGAAGTCTTTATTTTAATATTTCTCTCTTAAAGAGGTTGCCGAGTGCATGCTATCTTTGTTCAGGATACCTGCTTTAAGATCTGAACCATAGACTACTTATTAAATAATTTTTAAACAAAAACAAACAAATAAGACAACCTATCTCTACTATCGCAATCTCTTGTAAGCTCTTTTTGCAACAAGAAGATGTACTAATTGCTGAAAGCTTGCCAGGGTCAAGTTACTAAATATTGCTACAAGTACTATAAACCAATAAAGTAGTTAGCTAATGATTTTTCTTTGACACATGACAACAGAATTTGCAAAAAGAATTTATTTGCCTCATATAAAATATTATTTTTCAGACAACTCAACAAGCAAAAAGTTTAAAAAATTAAAATCATTTTTTAGTAGGAAGTTTTCCAGTATGCTCATTTATGGATTAAAGGTATGACAATGAAATAGCTGATATGAGTGGGTAGACTATATTGTAGATTTAAGTTTTTGTTGAAATTTTAAACTTTCCTTTAGCCTGATTTCTTTAAGCCTGTTAAGAACCTCCTACTTTCCCCAATTATTGGATTAGTGTACTACTTAAAGTTAAATATCTTATTTTTTCCTAACATTTAAAAACATTTTCCATCGCTATTATTACATATACCAAGTTATTCTTATGGGCATCTTAATGGCTATTAGTGCATATTGGCAATAATCATAACAGTTGAATACCTTCCACAGGTGTTGAATACCTTCGACAGGTGTTCAATACCCAGGTACTAACCAAACTTGGCATCTGATAAAGTTCTTTCTATTAGGGAGATAATTTTACAACACATCTAACTATTCATGTATTTTGAACTATGCTATAATGATGTTTGAACAATGAAGAGGAAAATTAGATGATACCAATGAGCCTGGGAACCTGTAGCTTGGCTATCTTGTTCTTCAGCAGTTTGGAGGGTCCGCACAAAGGAAATGCATACCTAATGATATGGGGAGAAGGGATGTAGTTCATATGCTCTTATAAAATAAGCTTTGTAGTTCAGTTAAACTTAATAAATAGGTAGATCCATTAAATTTTTGTTGGGAAAAATAGGTACACTGGTACCTCCATTAGTCTTTTAAAATTATGTTATTTTCCTCATATTTCAATTTAAGTTCATTACAAATACATCAGACCCGGGTGTGAGTCAGGGCTGAACATAGAAATGTTGTTTCATTCATTGCTATATCCATCAATAACTAGAATACAGGCTTGGAATATAGTAGTCATCAGTAAATGTTATATTAAGCAATTAATTTAGCAAAATTACTAAATCTAAGAAAACCAATCTTTAAAAGTAGGTATTTCAGTTGCTGTGGAAGTATGAAAAGTAAATAGACAAAAAGGGCCCTCTTAGGGCCAATTAAGTCCTATCACAAAGACCATGACTTGCTCCGCTTATTAAGGCAGGAGTTAATCACCCCTGTGCTCCTACTACATTTTAAAATATTCCTTTATTAAAGTGCATGTCACCTTCTATAGTAATTGATCTGCTTCCCTACTAGACTGCAGCAGCCTCAAGGACAAGAAGCATGTTTTATTTATCTTTGTATTTGCAACACTTAGTAGTTCTCATAAACGTTTGCTGAACAAATGTATAAGGTTGATGTTGCTATTATTCTGATATAGCCTTATATTATTACAATAAATACTTAACCACATGCTAGAATAACATTCATATTTTTTTCACAGGTGAAGATGGCGATGTGATTTGTTTGAATTCAGATGACATTATGCCAGTTGCTTTAATGGAAACCAAGAACCGAGAAGGGTTAAACTATATGGTACTTGCTACAGAATGCGGCCAAGGTGAAGAAAAGTCTGAGGGTCCCCTAGGCTCCCAGGAATCTAAATCTTGTGGTCTGAGGAAAGAAGAGAAGGAACCACATGCAGACAAAGATTTCTGCCAAGAAAAACAAGTGGCTTACTGCCCTCCTGGCAAGCCTGAAGGCCTGAACTATGCCTGTCTCTCTCACACTGGATATGGAGATGGGGCTGATTAATAGCGTTGTTTGGGAAATACAGAGATGAGATAAACACTCTCATTCAGTAGTTACTGAAAGAAAACTCTACTAGAATGATAAATGACATGGTGGTCTATAACTCCAAATAAACAGTGCAACATTCCTGGGTTCTTATCTTGGTCCTGAGAGCCATTTGGTTTCAGTTGTAGCAATCCCATATCAGCTGCCTGACTTTCAGTAGAATTATGAGATGAACACTAAGCATGTGGAAAGCTTAGGAAGACTCAGAAGTCTGGAAGGGAAACACTGCTCTCCCTCTCCCTTGAGGTGCTTTAGACTCTTACCCACCTTTCAGTTTGGGCTGTAATAAAATTATCTTGGCCACATGTTTAGAGACAGAATAGGTGTGTTCAGGGATCTGAAGAAGAGGCTAAGTAGTAGGCTTAGGGGGTCAATTGAACTGCAGATAATCTCAAATGGGACCAAGGAAATGAGAAATAATTCGACACATACAGAAGAAACCAGCACCTGTGACATGAGAAATCACTTGGAAAGCTATTACTGCAATGATATATATTATCTTTTTCTTATTTTTTATGTTTTTATTTTTGAGACGGAGTCTCACTGTGTTGCCCAGGCTGCAGTTCAAAGGCATGATCTCGGCTCACTGCAACCTCCGCCTCCTGGGATCAAGCAATTCTGGTGCCTCAGCCTCCTAAGTAGCTGGGATTACAGGCATGTGCCACCACACCTAGCTAATTTTTGTATTTTTAGTGGAGACGAGGTCTCACCATATTGGCCAGGCTGGTCTAGAACTCCTGACCTCATGATCCACCCACCTTGGCCTCCCAAAGTGCTGGGATTACAGGTGTGAGCCACTGCGCCTGGCCAATATATATTGTCTTTAATCACTACTGTAAAATATTTTGTATCTTTGAGGCTTACAACAGTAGATTCAGTCATATTGAAAATAAGACTATGAAGATCTTTAAGTCCTGAAGTTTTGCATCCTGTAATCTTCAGTTGTATAAAAATCATTCTGACTTGTGTGCTATTATGGAAATTAACTAGTATAAGGGTTGCTATTTGCCATATCTATTTTATACATAAAATACTTAAGATTACATTTTATATCGAATTATGCTTAAAATTAAATATAAGTGATTATACAATATTAATTCAAGCTGTGTGATTTTTAACAGCCACATGAAAAAATAAATACCTAAATGAGAGCTATTATTAAAAAAGCTGTTCAGCAAAACACCTTAACTTAAAACCAATATATATATTTTGCAGTTGTCCATTTAAATCTTAAAGCCACAATTGCTCTAACAGCAACACCAATGAAGCCATTCTCTGTGTTATTCAGTTGCAGTATTTAGGAAGTTTGCTAGATATAGAGAAGAACATTTTGATTATAGCATTTGCTAAAATCTGTTGTGGAAGAAGGTCATGTATCCTTGGATACTTCCACCTTGGATAATTCAGTTAATCTTTTAATTTGCCTACTACCTGAGAGCCTGCACAGATGATTGGCAAGGAACACAGAGAAGTCAATGTGTTAGTTCTATGATGAACAGCCCCCAAGTTAAAGTCCAGGATTTGTGGTCACTCTGCCACGTCTGATATTCTGCTGAATAAGGCAGGATATTTTGTTTCTGATCTTCTCACCCTCTAATGGGCATTTGCCATTCTTTTTGCTATGCCATGGTATGAAGCCCCTTCCTGTGCTGGGTAATTACTCTGCCTTTATAATCTGGGTGGGAACTGTGTTCCATTTGCTCCCCCAGTGCCTCTTGCAGCAAGAAGGCAGGCATGTGACCCAGCCCTCACCACTAAGACCCACCCACCCACCTGCTCCAGGCTGCTAATTGAGACCTAGGGATGCAAAGAATCAGAGACCATGGGAAGTCTTCCCTTGTGATGGTGCCAACTGCAATAGTCTGTGTGTTAGTCCATTTTCATACTGCTATGAAGGAATACCTGAGACTGGGTAATTTATAAAGAAAAAGAGGTTTAATGGAATCACAGTTCCACATGGCTGGCGAGGCCTCACAATCATGGTGGAAGATGGAGGAGGAGTAAAGGCATGTCTTACATGGCAGCAGGCAGAGAGCATGTGCAACGGAACTGCCCTTTATAAAACCAGCAGATCTCCTGAGACTTATTCACTGTCACAAGAACAGCACAGTAAAACCCACCCTGATTCAATTACCTCCCACTGGGTCCCTCCCACACACATGGGGATTATGACAGCTACAATTTGAGATAAAATTTGGGTGGGGACACAGCCAACCCATATCAGTCTGGCTCCTGGCACAAAGGGGACACTGGTGCTAGAGGTGGCATCTAGAGTCCAAGGCCAGGAGAGTCAGCAGAGCTAGGCTGGAGCCTGGTGCCTCAGATAGCTTGGGCAGCCAGGGTAGACCCATTCTGCTGTCTGCTCTCAAGTCCTCTCCAAGGTTCTGAGAGTTATCTCCATATCCTTTTAATAAACACTTATCTTTTAAACCAACCAGAGTCAGTTTCTGTTGCTTGCAGTAAGGTTTTTGCTCTGACAGTGGTATGGACTTTTAACTTTGGAAGGTACAAAAAGACATCAGAAGTGTATAGAAGAATTAGATTTGCAGTATAATACACTTGCATTACAATTTGAGCAATAGAGAATGCATAGGATATCTGAGGGGAAGGGCCTACAAAATTTTCATGTTTCAGCTAAGAAATAAGTGCAAATTAGCAGCAGTAGTTTTTATAATTCAAGATGAATAACAGTGGTAGAAATATTTAATTCAAAACAAAATAGTGGCTAAAAATGTTGTGTGTAAAATGTATTATAGATAAAAATAATTTGATAAAGTGTAGTTAGTTGGTTAATTCTGAAATTGTAGTACAATTGGAAGTTAATTCCAGAAAAATTAGATCTTAAAATCAAAAGGAAAAATTGACAGTGGCTAAAAATGGCACTTGTTTAAATATGTTATTCACTAAAAATTAGCGTAAGAACAAAATCTTATTGATAATTTTTTTTTTTGAGACGGAGTTTCATTCTTGTTGCCCAGGCTGAAGTGCAATGGCATGATCATGGCTCAACGCTACCTCCGCCCCCCGGATTCAAGCGATTCTCTCCTGTCTCAGCCTCCTGAGTTGCTGGGATTACAGGTGTGCACTGCTACACCTGGCAATTTGGTATATTTAGTAGAGATGGGGTTTTCCATGTTGGTCAGGCTGGTCTCGAAATCCTAACCTCAGGTAATCTGCCTGCCTTGGCCTCCCAAAAGTGCTAGGATTACAGGCGTGAGCCACTGCACCCTGCTGATAATTTTTTTAAATCTGCAAATGTGATCTAGGAAGACTTGAGAGAAGTAATGACTCACAAAGACAGAAGCTATAGCTGGAAAGAGTTTATATGAAAAAGCTGATCAATGAATCTTACCTTCATTTAAAATTGTTCAAGGAAAAGAAATAATCCATAAGAAAAATATTTAAATAAGTTGAAATGCAATATAGGGTTGGAAGCAAATGCTATGTTGTTTGTGGTTTAACACTGACAATTGAGGAAACATTTATCTAGATAAAATTAATATGTTGATATAATTCTGATGAAAATGCTTTACTCCAAATGTTCTTGAGAAAAGTCTGTTTCTGGACCCAGATGCACTCTACATTGCTTACCTATGTTGGCTTTCACTTTCCTATTGGACTCTCCTGGCCTATTCTTTCCTGCTTACTAAATCTCACTCAACCTTTATAACCAGCTCATATTCCAACTTTTTGGAAAGGCCTGCCCCTAACCCTCTCCCTTCTCAGAATGACTCTTGCCCTTATTGTCTTTAAATCTCATTTGGCAGTAACTGCAAGTTTTTTCCATTCTATTTCTATGCATTTTACCTAATCAAATAAATTGCAAGCTTTATAAAGATAGGATGGTGTATTTTATTCCTTTATGTAGTCTCTGTGCCAAAGTAGGTATTTGTTTTTAATGAATTGATAAACTAATTTTCTCATCATCTTCTTCCAGCCTATTTCAGGACAAGTCCTTGCTTATAGCTCATACCAGGGATACCAGAAAATTGATCTAATGCCACTGGGGACTCATGAGGATTCTTTCAATAATGAGTTATCATTTGAGACCCAGACAGATTATAGAAGTTGGGGAACTGCCTTGAAGTTCATTTCAATCATAAGTAAGGCCCAAACTTCTTCTTGAAGCCCTTGAAGTAATAGTGAACACACGCTAAAGGAAGCAAACATTTATTTTATCATTCTCAGTTTCTAACCTGTCCCAAACCCACCTTTTACCCTCAGAATAGCCCCTATGAATGTAGGATGAGTGTTAGAGTGTCCTTGACTTCTCTTTGATACTCCTTGGTGAAAGGAAGCCTGTCCAACTTTCCTTTTGGCAGCTGGTCAGGGTTGCAGGGAGGCTGAATCAGATGACCTATCCTGATCCTTTCAGGCTTCTTCACACACAACCAGAAGAATTAAGGGGCCAAAATATACCCCCCAAACACTATTGTGAATAACTTAGGATATTTCCTTCCAGTTTTTTTCTCCCCAATATGAGCTTATTTTCGTGGCTGGAATAGTTGTAGTTGTACCTCTCCTAGTTTTTTTCACTTAACATTATTACGTAAGCTTTCCCTCTAATTATTAAAAACATTTTGGGAGTGTTTCTGATGACTGCATAAAATCCCTTAGGGTGGATCTACTATCATTTACCCCTCCTTTGTAGATCTTCACATTCATTCATTTACTCATTTAATAAGTATTGAGCACCTAAAATGCAGAAAATATTCTTATAGGTGCTAAAAATAGAGCATTAAATAAAGCAGTCTCTGTCTTGATGGAGGCTGCAATTCCAGCATTGTAGTTGGAGGAGGAGACATAATAAATAAAAAATACACATACAGGTGTGGAGCAAACTCAGCATTCCATAGTGTTGCAGAGCTTGAGATTTTTAAGTGCTCATTCAAGGTGGGTCTGTTGAGAAAAGCTGGTGCCCTGAAACACAGAATAAAGATATTTAGATAAACACCTCAAAGATTTTGGCTCAGTAGACCCTTCTGATCCCTCAGAGCTTGTAGAGGTGGCCCACTCCTCCAAAGTAAGAGCCAGCACTTTCTCTGTAGAGAAAATGTGACAGAGGCCTCTTCTCATCCAGGCAACTGGTGTGCCCTCAGGAACCACATTCATCTTTCCTGACAGCCAGGTTGATAACTATGCTGGATAAATCCCAGTATAACTTGACTAGGGATATGCTGGGTCTGATAAGGAAGGAAAGAGATTACATCCCATAGGAGTTCCAAGAATTAGCTAACATGCACTGGAAGGGGTGAGGGGGCTAATGCTGGGATTGCGTTCTGAAGGTCAAGGAGATGGGAAGATAAGACTGGGTAAGCAAGAATTCATTCACTGGGTGAGACTTTACTGGGACATGAGATTTAATATTCTGGAAAAGACCAATGGAGATGAGGCAAATTTGTAGCTAGGGTGGCTTCAGAAGCCGGGAGAAAACAAAGACCCTTGAGTTTCCCTGTCAAAAGGTAGAGGAAGGAATTAAAAGGCTGAGGAGTGGGAATGCTTAAGTAGACATATAATGTGAAGCCAGAAGACCCACCAGAAGATGCAGCATTCATCAAGATCATCAGGAATGTGCTGATGAAAGGGGCCTCACAAGCATCATGAAGAAGCTCAGTGATGGTCTCCTCTGCAGGCAGAGCTTTTGGCAGGAGAGGCAGATCCAGAGCTGAGCTTGTTAACATCCATGGTCATGACGTGGGCCTAAAGTAATAGAGGCCAGATGGCTGCACTTGACCACCAGAAGCCAGGGACCCTCATCACTAATGACAGAGAGGACGCCAAAGGGGCTTGAGTCTAGATATTGTGGAGATAGTTAATAAAGCATGTGTTAGTTTCTTCTCACACTGCTATGAAGAAATACCTGAGCCTGGGTAATTTATAAAGGAAAGAGGTTTAATTGACTCACAGTTCTGCAGAGCTGGGGAGGCTTCAGGAAACTTAACAATCATGGCAGAAGTGGAAACAAAACATGTCCTTCACACAATGGCAGGAAGGAGAAGTGCTGAGCAAAGGGGGAAAAGTCCCTTATAAAACTGTCAGATCTCATGAGAACTCACTCACTATCATGAGAACAGCATTAGGATAACCATCCCTATGACTCAATTACTTCCCACCAAGTCCCTTCCATGACACATGGGGGTTATGGGAACTACAATTCAAGATGAGATCTGGGTGGGGGATACAGGCAAACCGTATCAAAGCATGTTATCTGTAGGGCAAAATAAATGAACAGCCAGTCCTTAACATCCAAAATCAGTAGAAGGCTTTATTAATCAGGTTCTTAAGATAAACACAACTGATGGGATATATAAATAGATGGTAGAAAGATATATGATAGAAAGATAGATAGATAGATAGATAGATAGATAGATAGATAGATAGATGAGATGGGACTTACTAAGGGGATTGGTTCTCATGATTATGGAGGTAGAGAAGTCCTGCGATTTGCCACCTGCAAGCTGGAAATCCAGGGAATTTAGTAGCCTGACTCAGTCCAAGTCTGAAGGCCTGAGAACCAGGGGAGCCAATGGTGTAAGGCTCTTTCCAAGGCAAAAGTCTGAGAACCTGCAGGGAGCAACTAGTGCAAGTTCCTGAATCTGAGGGCCAGAGAACCTGGAGTTCTAACAGCCAAGGGAAGGAGAATATGGGTGTCTCCGCTGCAGAAGAAAGAATAAGAGCAAATTAGCTTTTCCTCTGCCTTTTTATTCTATCCAGGCACCCAGCCAACCAGATGATGCCTATCCACATTCAATACAGAAAGATGTTTCTTACTTAGTCCACTAATTCAAATGTCAATTTCTTTCAGAAACACACTTTCAGACATATACAGAAACAATGTGTTACCAGCTATCTGGGTATCTCTTAATCCAGTTAAGTTGACACCTAAAATTAACTATCACAAAGGCAAAAATGTGACACCTAAGGTTAATGATCACAAAAGCAAAATTGAAGAAACACGGGGCTATCGTGGTGTTTCTGATAAAAATTGTGATCCTTGCCCAATGCCCAGACCTGAGGCAATTTTTGGGTTTTCAACTTGTCAACTGACAGTGGAAGGACCCTGCAACATCATCACAGGCATATACTGCAATGGAAACTATGGCCATGTGCTCCAGTGACTGTACACTGAAGGAAGGGGGAATTCCCAGACATTTCAGACAGTTGGATACCGGGTCTGAGTTGATATGGGTATCCAGAAACCTGATGCATTATCTTAGTCCTTCTGTTAAAGTGGGGCTTATGGGAGCAGGTGTTAAATTACATTCTGGCTAAAATCTAACTTACAATGTGTCCACTCGGTCCACAGCCCCACCCAGTGGTCATTTTCCTACTCTTTAAATGTGTAATTGGGATCAACATATTTTGTGGTTGGCGTAACCCCCTCACTGAATCTACGGCCTGTGTGGCAAAAGATACCATAGTGTGGAAGGCCAAGTGGAAACCTTTAAAACTGGCCCCCTTTTCCTTCCCCTCCCTCAGCCCAAATTGTAAATCAAAAACAACACAAATCTCAGGTGGATGACAGTGATTAGTGCCACTATTAAAGATCTAAAGGTTTCAGGGTTCATGGCTTCTATCATATCTCCATTTAATTCACTAGGGCTCCTGCCAAAACTGGATAGATCTTGGAGAAGGAGTGTAGAATACCATAAGTTAACTCCAATAATGGCATCAGTTACAGTTGCTATGCCTTATGTAGTATATTTGCTAGAACATATTAATAAGACTTCAAGTGCATGGTATGTGTCTTGGCATTTGCTTCTCAGAGGATCCAAACTTATATATCATCCTATTGATAGGACAATTTAAAAGACTACTTAGGATAACTGCTCTTAAAGTTTAAACACATGGAGCTAATGGTTGCCCTTGACAAGTTTGTGTGTAGGGGAAGCTAAATTAAAATAGGTGCAGGAGAAAATGAAAAAGTAAATGGAGAGAACAAAGATGACTCATTTAAGGCATTTTTCCATTTAAAGGGAACAGAGAAGTGAGGTAGCAATTGGAAGAAGATGGGTCAAGGGAGGTTTTGTCTTGGGTTTGTGTGTGTTTTTAAAGACAGGAAATATTACAGCTTGTGTTTATTAATGGGAGTACTTTAATAGAGAGGGAAAAGAAATGATGCAGGATGAAGAGAAGATAATTGTTGAAATGATATCTTTGAGCAGAAGACAGAGATTGAGGCTCAGGATATAAGGGCAGGAAAAGGATATCTGATACTAATTGGCTCCTATGAAATGTGATAGAATCTCTCTCCACTCCTTTTAATAAGAGGATTTTCTTTAATGAAACAGGCTTCCAGCCAGTTTTTCTTTTTCTAACTTGTACTCCAAACTTCAGATCAACCTATATTTTAAAATTTGTTTCAATACAGTAAAATATTTTAATACACTGTGTTTTTTCATAATAATTGGTGATACTTGCTCAGTGTACTTAATATCTAGCTAAGGTTAATGAATATTGTAAGTCAAGGGTCAACAGAATGATCTGTAGGACTACTGCAATCTCAGAACTCCTAAACTTGTGTCATGAAATGTTATTGCTACATAAGTGCCAAATAAGTGGTGTAGCCATTAGGTGGTAAGAGTTCCCTAAGGGTGAGACCATATACTGTGGTGTGGTGGGGAGACAAGGTTTCGTAGAAGAGACAGAACTAATCTAGACTTGAAGAACAGATTGCATTTGATTAAGATGACAGTGAGGGTGAAGGTTTTCTAACCTGCTGGGAGGTAGGAATTCACAAGGACCTTCTGTGGAATATAAGAGAAAATGTTGCAGACTACTCAGGGGAACAGTCAACCAGAACAATTGTGTTTAGGTACTCTGGTAACTTCTTGTGTACCAGTGTGCTGAGTTCTTTCCCAGTGATGACCTTGATATCCTCCTGAAAACTTAGACAAGATAACTCTAAGTTAATTCTGATAATTGACATGGAGACACAGGATAGGCAAGCACAATAAATAGATCAGTAAACTAAAAGCTATCATGTGAAGCATTTTTTAGTGTCACTTCTAGAGTTTTTCTGTTTACAATAAGGACAATGAGAATTAAGGGCGTGTAATTGAGTTCCAATTAGAACTTCCTCTGATAAAGAAGGAAAACTAAATATGCACCCTAAAGTAACACTAGAAAATGTAGCCAGAAGATTTTATGATGTGAAAAATACATACTGTTAAATTGTATAATTTATTTTATTTTAATATTTAATGTGTTGCCCTTGTTGCTGTTCTGTGACACAGGAAGATTCAGTGGCACTTGTACTTTCTGCCTCATTTGGATCTGTAAGACCCAACGCTTGCATTAATTGGCAGCATGAGTATTCATTATGATTGTGAAACATTGTTTATTTTTCTTTTTTAGTTTCAATACTTTATATCTCAAGCAAAATTAAGAGATGGCAGTATTCCATGATAAATTTATAAAATTTCCAGTCTTTTTTTTTTTTTTTTTTTTTTTTTTTTTTTTTTTTTTTTGAGACGGAGTCTCACTCTGTCGCCCAGGCTGGAGTGCAGTGGCCGGATCTCAGCTCACTGCAAGCTCCGCCTCCCGGGTTCATGCCATTCTCCTGCCTCAGCCTCCCGAGTAGCTGGGACTACAGGCGCCCGCCACCGCGCCCGGCTAGTTTTTTTTTGTATTTTTTAGTAGAGACGGGGTTTCACCGGGTTAGCCAGGATGGTCTCGATCTCCTGACCTCGTGATCCGCCCGTCTCGGCCTCCCAAAGTGCTGGGATTACAGGCTTGAGCCACCGCGCCCGGCCAATTTCCAGTCTTATCTATACACCATTCCTTAAACATCGAATGACCAGACATCCCAAGTTTCAATGTGAGATGATGGTGTCTGGTATTACTGTCTTAATTTATTAACTAGTTTGGAACTGTTAAGTATAAAATTGTGAATAAATCTTCATCTCGCCAATTCCAACTGAATATAACCTCATAGTTGTTTTCCCTCAGGGTGTAGGCCTTTTCCCCGGATCATTTGTTATGTCTTTAAAAAAGTATAAGTGAAGAATATGTTTTTAAAAGAAGTATTTGAACAAGGAAGAACAAACATCATAAGCCCTGTTCTCTACGTTTCTTACCAATATCTGTCCATCAGCGACCTTTGTCAGTTTCTGAGTGTAGAGAAGAAACTGCCTGAGGTAAAAATGGGATTTCACACTCCACAAAGCAAGGTGGACTACTACTTGGAATATTACTAACACAGTACCTTTAGGTAGTACTTCTAAAGATATCAGAAAATCCCATCAAAAAGCTGTTACAATGAATAAAGAGTCATTTGATACTAGAGGGAAAAAATCCAATTGCTTATACATTGTATACATTGGGAATAACAGATTATACTTTGGGTAAAATACTCTTAGAAAAAGAAAACATGAAATAGGATTGTACTGGTAAAAATAAATTTAAAAATAAATCATTTTTAATCCAATTTCTTGATAATACCATTATTGCCAAAGGGCCAATAATGTAGTTGCCAAAAATAAGAGCAACACTATAGTTTGAGAATTAGCAGGAAAAGAAATGAGTTCGGGACATTCCCATCAATGATCTCAATCATAATTGTTGTTTCTAGCAAGTGCGTGCTTAGAATTTTAAGATCCTTAATTTTTTTCTGAGTGAAAGTAATTTTTATTTGAAGTATTCTAAAGAAGCTTCAAAATTACAACGTAAATGGAATATTTTCCTAGTTGTAAATATAGTAGAGATTAAAGTATGTACTCCAAAAATACACATTAGTAAAAGTTTCTAATTGCCTACTAGATCATTTAGAGTGGTGCAAATATTGATTAGGAATAAAAAAAGTTCTAATTCTTTAATTTCATTTTTGAAAGTTTAGTTTACCTTTAACCTAAATTTCTTACATGTAATAATAATATATTTATTCATTTATACATTTTTGATAGAAAGTGGAAACAATTATGAGAGGATAGTTTGAGCAAAGCCATTGTAGCCATTTTGAAACACTTGGAGATAAGCAGAAGTAAAGCTTACTGAGTCTAAGGACAAAACAAAGGAATGGGAAACATGCTGCTGCTGCTTTTCTAAATGAAATAACTGAATTCCAGTAAGACAGTGCAAATTCGGATGTCTCCATTTTTGTTTTAGAGGAGCTTAGTTTCACAAGAATACACCAGAAACTCACAGAAATACTATAATTTGAGGTAGATCTGACACTGTGTTGTGGAGAACTTCAGGTTTTCTCCTACTGAGTTAACTCAGTAATTTTAAAGTGAAAAATTCCAAATGAAGGGTCACATGCTTTACCAAAGTAATAATTATTCTAGAAAGGTACATATATAGACACACATTCTAATAAGGTGTGGATATATATACACATATATACACACACACACACATAATGTATGTATTTCTCTAAAGATTAAAAATTAATTATTCAGCAAAATATCTTACTCTTTTCCCTAGAAAAGAAAATTTGCCTGTCTCTTAAAGTCAACTTGGATTAGCAGAATCACCTCTGCTGACACTTGTCAGTGGCCGCTCCTTGCCTGGACGTGATATTTGGAGGTCATGGCTGGAAACAAATGGGAGCTGTTTTTGGAGGCTACATTGCCTTTTTAGGTTATGAGGGTCTCTCTGTGTTTAGGATAACATGATTGACAGCTCCATTCTAGCTCCAATTAGCACCCTATAATTTATTAGCTTCTGCTTTCAGATTATGCGTTAACTTCACAAATATTTCAACCACGGAAACAGCAGCTATCAAGTGTCTCTTTCCTGATCCAGCCCTCTGGGGCTGGAGTGAAATACAAGGAAAGAGCAGTACAGTTGGTCTGTCAAGTGAGAATAATCATTTGTGCCTGTGCCTGTCTGAGGGCATAATGTCTCTGATTTCTCTTTAGGTCTGCATCTGTGTGTATGTGTGTGTGTGTGTGTGTGTGTGTGTGTGTGTGTGTGTGCGCACGCGCGCGCGCATGTGTGTGTGTATTTGTGGATAGATTCTATTGTGCAGACACCATATTTGTATTACTAAAGCTTTATATTTATAGGCAATAAGCAAAAGTTGGTGTTTAGGAAATGTGAAATTTATGTTTGCTTAACCCTGCTGCTTTTATAAATGTCACAATTTCAGTTACATACAGACAGCAATGGTAATAATGATACTGTTTTATATTTATTCCTTTACTCCAGATTTTAGGAATATATAATAAATCCTAAAAATCTAGTAAGAAAAAATGAAATATACAGAGAAAACAGCTTGGCGAGTACCATAAAAATGTGAACTATTTGCATGCGAATTGTCAACAAACTGTTAAAGCAATTTTACAAAGTGATCTTAGGTTTTTCAGTTTCATTTATTTTTAAAGTATTTTCACATATCTTTCCATTTTTCTTCCATGCTTAGATGACATCCTAATTAATTACATTAATAAATTCAATGTATGGACATAGCATTTACATGAAAGCAGTTTGTTTAATTCTATTTATTTTTTATCCCCTCCAACTCCAAAGTAATTGATCACTAAGTGCTTAAAAAAGTTCTTTATTTTGACAGAATATGTGCACGCCTGCACAGAAATGCAGGCTTTTTGATTCTAAGCAAAATGAAAATTAAAGTTACCTGAAGAGTTGTTTTTTCCAGATGTAGAAGGGCACAGAAAATACAGTACTTACCCAGAAAGAGCGAAAACAGAAGTGCTCAGCAGGGTTTCTGAGTCTCAACATCCGCCATCTCCCATCCAGACCCAAATCAATCTTAAGATATTGCTAGAATTTGCCATGCATTTAAATAGAACTTCAAAGGGGAAATGAGACGGGATAGCAACTCTTTTTACACTGAAGGAATAGAACAGATAGAATTCCCTGTAGCTGGGTGACCAAATTCTCAGCCAGAGGGCAATCGGCAAAAGGATTACTTGGTGGTGGAGAGCCGTCTCTTTCCTTTTCATCACCTCTCCTTCGACCAAGGCCAAGTGCAAAGAGAAAGCTGTGGGCAAGGAGGACACTAGTGCCAAAGGGGGTGATTAGAGGAGAATGTAACCTTTCTCTGAGCCCCCTGACCAGGTATAACATATGTAAAAAAGTCATGTTTGCCTTTCCTTATGCCATCCCTCGTTTCCTTGAATGTCCTTTTTTCAACTGCTGGAACGTTATCGAATCTGCATGGTTTGACTACTATTAACAAGACAGGTATGAGAGTTCACATTTTGTGTGACTTGAAGTAAGCCCGAAGAATGTCAGTTGGGGCTACCATTTCTCCAAAGTTCTCTTTGATGCTCTTATTACACAGAACCGAATCATTATGGATCTAGGTCATCTTGCATTTCTACCTTATGAAGGTGTGGAATGGAGAAAAAGCTGTGGTTCGTGTGTCATACGTGCCAGGTCGCTGGAGCCTGGACTGGCTCAGCAGTCTGGACGGTCTGTTCAGGACCGCCCCAAAGGCCAGTTCCAGTGAATGAGTCTCCTCACCAGCAACCTGATATTCGGGTCAGATGTAGCTTAGGAGAGAAGTTTCAGTAATCAGAACCTTGTGGGTGGGAAAATGTTCCCTGTGGGTTCTGATCACAGATCTTGTGAGTGTTAACGCAGGTGGGGTACAGGTAAACAGCCTCTTCCAATGGGGAATACATGGAGGTGTCCAGCAGATAACGCACTGTCATGCTTTCTTCAACAGTATATTTAGTAGGAAATTCTGAAAAGCGCACTGGGACTTAATGCATTTTATTTACACTTGTATATACCAGGGATTCATGCCAGTGGAACATGGATTAAAAAAATCCACAGAGAAGTCCAAAGTTAATTTTAGTTATTGCTTCAATGTTCAAACCTCAGGCTAACTCTTACACAGCTTGATCAGGTTGGGTGTGAAGAATTTCAGAGTGGTGAAGGCTGTTAAACACTGAAGTGAATAAGAGAAGCAATAATAATTCCCTCCTGGAGAGTAGAGAGCTGTACCTTACTGAATAGTCTAAGTAGTGTCATTTGATGGAGTTTGGACAATGCCTTATGACAGTTCTTTTGAGAATTGGGATTCTGTAAGTTCTACCAAAGCATCATCAATCTGTGCTTCTCTGACTTTTTTCCTTTCTTTATACATCTATTGTGGAGAAAATAAGCCCAACATTGAAAAGCAAAGAGACAAATCAGAATTAGACAAGCAGTCATGCAGTGAATAACAGTGCAGCCCTGCATGAGGGCTACCCGGGTTTTCAGCCTAACTTTGCCACTGATGAGCTTCATAACTAGGCAAATTATTTCTCCTCTGTGTGCCTTAGTTTTCTAATAGGTAAGAAGGAGAACATCACAATAAATACCATATAGAATTGTTGTGAGGTTTAAATGAGTTAATCTCTAGAGATCAGTGCCCAGTGCATGATAAACAATTAACATTAGTTATGATTATTGCTTTCACATGTGATGTACGTAATCATAGAGTATCTTCCATCAGAGTGCAAACCATATTTCTGGAATGATCATGTGTACTTCACAGGTAGCCAAATGACAGAAAGAGGGTATGGGGAGCTCTGCCAAGCTCATGCTGTGAGTTAGATCCCTTAACTGCTTCCAATTCTTGAGACTTATCCAAGATAAATTATATTTGCCTCTCATGTTATAATGAAGATCAAGATTTGGACTAATATTTTTATGCATTAATGAGGTACAAGGGCAATTTGAGCAGCACACAAAACCTCTCTACCAGACACTTTTGTGAAAGAACAGAACGAACTTTGGCATCAAGAGGAAACAAGGAGAAAAACTACCAGTTTCTTTCTTAAGCATCTTCTTTGCCTAGTGAGAGATTTGGTTTCTTAGCCTAGTTTATTAAAATATAAAATAGCCAATATTTCAAAAACACTTTTAACTGATGACTCTACTGTCTTGAGTCTAGAATTAAACATGTAACAATAATTCTTTTCTGGAAAATAATAAATCTGTACTTGACTGAATGGTCTACAGGTAGTGCTTTTTGTACCATCTTTGCTTCTAACTTCTGAATGCTAACAGGCAAGCCCTTGGCCTCTGTAGGCCACAATTTTCTTATCTGTAAAACAGACAGGGGTACCTAACTTCTCATTCTCCAAGGTTGATGTGAGATGGGAACAGCTAACATATTCATAGCACAGCAAACACGATGGAAACACGTAAAGATCTATCTATCTATCTACATCTATCTATATCTATACATATGTAATACTACTGACATCAAATCATACTACTGTGTTATTTTATTCTACTAGAAAAAAACTAAGTTATTTATTTTCTTTTTATGAAACAACACAGTGAACTCATAGTAAATAGACATCTTTAATGTTCATCTCTTCTTCCTTATCACCTTCAGCTTTGCCCACGCACAGACCCTTTCCCCTGCCCCAACACTAAAGTGACCAAATCGCAACCAGAGAGGCTGAGAAAAAAATTCGAGGTAATGGAGACTTCATGTACATTTCGTCCCCTTGTGGTGATTCCTAGTTCTTCTCCATGGAGACAGTTGGGGTCTTTCCTTGCTTTTTACATCCAGAGGATACAGGGACAGAATTCGTGGGAGAGAAGGCAGAGAAGTGTTTCTTCTTTCATCGTAAAATGTTCCTTGTAAAAAACATGATATATATGCATACATATATATATATATATATATATAAAATATATCCAGTGCAATTGCAATTGTTCTGCCAAATACGGAGAAGTGCCACCTTGGGTGATGTATTTCTGGAGTTTTAAACAGTTGTCTAACAACAGCTGCATTTTAGTAAGACTTGGGCAGGTGGTTCCAGATAAGCCACTTGCCACTCACATTCAGGCTGAGGCTTCCATGTTCACAGTCCAAAGGAAAAAAATGTATCTTTGCGTCTGGAGTCGGCATTGTAGGGAAGGGATGGGCAGGAAGGGATCTGGAGGCTGAGAGGTGAGGAAGAAGGAATTGACTTCTCTTTACTTCTCTACCACAGTCTTAAATGCAAGTACACATACAATTTAAAACCTGACAGTAGTAGTGCTACAATCACACTACCTAACCAAATAATTCACATCAGCATAAAAAATATTCACACCAAAAAGTTTCATTTTCTTTCCCCCTTTCCAAGAAAGCTTATGATATCATATCACCTGACTCAGCAATCTCACCACAGATATTTCCAGTGATTCGGCCAAAAGTCATTAAACATAACTCGGAGTCTTTGGATTTGCTCTTTCTGCAGCAGGACTTATTTTTAGATGAATTTCTGTAATTGTGGTTTTTGGTTTTCCCAATACACTGAGAAGTCTGAAGTCTCTGCCTTCCCCCATGTCCTCATCCACGGAGTGAGAGGCACAGATGCTGAGCCTCCAAGGCTGGTCAGAAGGGAAGGGGAAGGGGAAACCCTGGGTCAGCAGATCAGCTCAGGAGGGATGCACCACAGAGGGAATAACGACGAGCTGCAAACCAAGATCAGAAGCTGTTACAAACCCACTCCATTTCAGCTCTGAGTGCCATCAATTGCACTATGCAGAGACCTACAGGGAAGAAGGTGGGCGGTCTAAAACCAGTACACATCCTTGCTTTTGTCCTGAGGCTGCAAACCTGAAAATAGAGAGAAGATAGAGAGACGAGGTGGAGAGGGAGGGAAGGGGAGGGAGAGAGAGAGAGAGAGAGAGAGAGAGAGAGAGAGAGAGAGAGAGAGAAAGAGAGAGAGAGGAAGAAGAAGGAGGAGGAGGAGGGAAGAAGAAGAAGAAGAGGAGGAGGAGGAGGAGGAGGAAGAGAAAGGGAGGGAGAAAGAAGGAATGGGGGAGGGAAGGCACAAGATATTTAAGGAAAGAAAGACAAAACACCACGGTTTTACTGTGAAAGTCACAGACTTCACCTAAAGTTGGGGGCGGGGCGGGGGTGGGTGACTGAAAGTAAAAGCAAAGCAAACAGAAAACTCAAATCACTTGAGGAAAGGGGCAGTGGGCAGACTATAAACCCAGCGATCTCACTTATTATATAACTATTTCTTTCATTTGCCCTAAAAATAAGACAAGACAGCAAAAAAGCAAACCCTTATTAGACTGTACGTTTCAAATACTTTAAGCCAAAGATTTAGGATTGTCATTTAAAAATATTCTTTAAGATTTACATTTTTAAGAGATCTATTTTATTTGGCAATTAACTTGATATCAGTATCGCATTTTTCTTTCCTTACAACTGTCACTACGTGACAAGATCCCCCAAGACACAGAAGATTTTAAATTGTACTCTCAGCAGCTATTCTAGATCAGCGCTGTCCAATAGAAATGCAACGGGAGCCATAAGCATAATTCTAAATATTCTAGTAGCCACAATTGGGAAAAAAGTAAAAAGAAAGAGATGAAAATTAATTTTTATAATCGATATGCAATGTGTCGAAAATATTTCAACATGTAATCAATATAAAAGTATTAACGAGATGAAGCTTACATTCTCTTTCTGCACGAAGATTTGGAAATCCAGTGTGTATCATACACTGACAGCACATCTTAATTCGGCCTCACCACGTGCCAAGTGCTCAGTAGCCCCACGTGGCTAGCGGCTACAGTATTGAACAGCGCAGAGCTAGAACTTTTCCACTAAATTTTATTATTATTATTATTATTATTATTATTATTATTATTTTAAAAGTCCTCTGTAACATTTACCAGCCAGGTTAGGGTAGGGTCCTACTACACGCATGGCACACGGCCATCTATCAGTGGAAACACGACCGTGGCATGTAGATCCTTGAGTCACAGAATTAAAGGTGTCCAAGGAGGATTAAGGGGGTCTAGGTACAGCCCAGGGTCGGGTACGGGGCCGAGGGGCTCCGCGGAGACCAAACTTCTTCCTCTGCTTACCTGAGTCCACGCTGAGGCCCAGACCCTGGGCCACGTCTCCCGAGGAGCTCGAGAAGGGCCCCCCGGGCCCGGCCCACGCGGCGCCCGCCGGCTCGCCCTTGCCGGAGAGCTCGCAGGGAGGACTACCGGGCGCGGGCGCTGGGGCGGGTGCGAGGCGGGTCGGGCGCCCAGAGGCGGCTGGCATCAGTAGCGGCCCATAGCGCGGGTCGAAGTGCGGCGCGTAGACTTCGTGCACCGCGGCGGGGCGCGGGTAGGGGGCGGCCTGGGCGCCGAGGGCGCCGCCCAGGGCGTAGGGGTGATGCGGGTGCGCGTGGTGCGGGTGCGCGTGGTGCCAGGGCTCGGTGGCGCCCTGGTGCAGGTGGCCATGCAGCGCGGCGGGCGAGTAGGGGTCGGCGGCGGCGAAGGGCAGCTCCGAGTGCGCGGTGGCCAGAGGGCTACCCAGCGGCGCGGGCACCGGCGCCTGGTACGCGCTGTTCCAGAAGGAGGCAGGGAAGCTGCGCTGGCTCATCGGGAAGGAGCAGTCTGTAGGCCGGGGAGGCGGATTGGAGGAAAGGAAGAGAGGTGCGTGTCACTGCTGCTGGAATCAGGGCCGACCTGCACGCCCCGCCCGAGAGCCGAAGGCGCCAGGCGGGCACAGGGCTAGCTAGCCATGGTCGGGGGCGGATGGGCCGCCCCCGCCTCTGCAGCGGCATTTTTCTAAGGGGGCTGCAGCCTGTGAAAGCGAGATGGGGGAACTGCAAAATGGGGGCTTCTGGGAACCCTCTGAGGAGGAGGCCTGCTTTCTCCCATTTCGCAGCCTGGTCCTCAGTGTGGAAACCAAGCGGCGGGGAGAGTAGTAACAGAGGAGAGATTCCTTCCCGGACTCAAGTCCTTGAAGCTCAAGGAGCTTCCCGAGGCTCAGCGCAGACACGGTCTCCCTTTCCCAGCCTCAACGTCTCCTCAAGCTAAAGAGACCTCTTCCCACTCTTGGTCGGCCGCCTAGTGATCTCACTACCCCTCTCGCGTTTCAGCCGTCTTGCTCCGGAAAATGTGACCCCCGACAACGTCTCTGACAGACTGAAAGTCCATCGACATATTTTGAAGTCCTGCTATTATTAGTTTTCTTTCTAGAAACCTTCTTTCAAATATGTTTCTCCAAGAACTCAAGCAAAAGAGTAAACTAGTCACCTTAAAGGGCAGCTCTATTATTTGCACAGAAGGACACGAATAGACAGGTCTTTTATCCTAAGTTTTCATTAACTTTCTGCATCAAAGCAAGGACGCCAGGGATAATAATAATCATTATTACTATTGTCAGTTTCACTGTTGGTTCCTAGCCCGTGATAGCATTTTAAGAGAACAGCATTTAGATCAAATTTGTTGCCATTAGTAAGAAGGGAGAGAAAGACAGATATGTAATTCATGGAGCCTTTATGGTACACCTCCTCTGTAGAAGGCATCTGCACTATATACTAGAGAATTTAAGGTTTGAAAATGCATTCTAAGTGGTGAAGAATCTTCCTGTTAAACATATTTAGACAGAGAATAAAAAGAATGTTCTGTATTTAAAATGAATGTTTTTTGGATCTTGTCTAAGGGCAAGGCTTATGCAAACTGCCAGAGTCTCCTAAGGAAAAAAAAGAGGGTGAAGGTTGTCATTTCCCTCCCAAAGACAAATGAAAATGTTTTGGTTTTTACAACAAAGTCCTCCTTTCTCCCCTTGGTACACATCAAATACCGCTTAGTGAGCCAAGTTTACTTAATGGTTCCCCCACTTTGTCTTGTTGGTAATAAAGGGAAGTTGAGATTTCAGAATAGAAGGGAGATTTAGTTGAGTTGTCCAACAAATAATTGTCCTAGGGTAGAAAAAGCAGTGTTTTGTGGGGGAAGGTAGAAAAATAAAAAGGGGATGTATTTTGGGAAAACTCTTAGAAGTGTTTTGGCTGTATCTAAATTTTTGTTTCTTTGTTATTTTACTTGCTATTGAGACGCTTCTGCTTCAAGAGTTCTTAAGTAATTGGAGCCTGGTGAAAGGCAAAGGTAGGTTTTTGGAGACATTCTCAAGCAGGTTTTGTCTGTATGGAGCTCTAGAACTGTTTCCTCTGGGAAAATGTTTGCAAATTGGGAAAGTGTTCTTGGCGATGAAGCTCCTTTGCTCACTGGTTTGGGAGGGTGCTGGAAACCTCACATTTTTGACAGCATATTTACATCCATTTTCTTGTTGGTCTTACAGCCTTCTCTGGGGATCGTTAGGAGGGTGTTATTCTAATTTAAGAAAGCAGTAAATAAAGTGACCTCAAAGAGGTTAAAAGACTTGTCCAAGGTTATATTGCTAGGAAGTGGTGGAACCAACACACAAACCTAGGTCTTCCAATTCCAAGCATAGTGTTTTTTTCAAGGAGTTTTTTTCTTATACCCATGCCCTTTACCCCTGCGTTTTCCTTACCCTTTCCAAATGCTCCTCTGCACACCTTCGCTGACACCTAATATTCTTTCAGCTGCATATCTTTAGGCTCCTGTAGGTGAACCCCAGGCTGAAAGGACCCTCTATGGGTCGTTCCCAGCAGGGCCCCATACTCACCTCGCCAGGGCCCAGAACTCCTTGGTGTTTTGCTGCTGGTACAGCTGGGAGAGTAGCTGCTGGGTTGACTCAGGGCCCTGCTGAAATGTTCATCTACCACGGAGCTGATGTCCCCCTGGAAATAAGTGAAGAGGACGCAGCGGGAGTTGATGTACTCTGCCTCTGGTGGGCGCTCTTTCTCTGGGCTGCCTTCTTCCTCTTTTATACTGGCTGGGGTTTGGCTGGAAAATGAGGAGCTGCCGCTGCCACTGCTGCTGGGGCTGGCATTGCACTCCTGGGCTTCCTGCATTTTGGAGTAATAGGCTAGTTTCTGTTCAGAGAGAGAATGAACAGAGATGTCAGTTTCAAAAGCGATGGCAAATTCAGTTCAGACTAACTCCCTCAACCTAATCCCTAAGGTATTCATGGGGAAACTGGCATATGGGCCTAAGCCTTGTGCTGTTCGCATAAAACTAGCAATAGTGGGGCAACTTAGTTAGCAGGCCTCCCAACCTGCACCCAAGCAAGGGCGAGCTTCCTTAAAGGAAGATTGCTGTCCTTGGTCCCTCTGACTCCTGGAAAATTTCTCCTAAAATGTCTGGGTGAAGGTCTCAGGAGACGCCTAAGCAGATAGGTTTGGAGCTGAGTTTGACCACATAGCTGGGCTCAGGGCAGATATATTTTTAAAATCAGACTCCAAGGGTAAAGGGCACCCAAGTCCAGTTAGAACCTGACTGTTCCGTGCCTGAGAATCCAGGGCAGGAGCACAGGATACAGGATAAACATCCTCCTGAGGAAATAGGAGCGGGGGCAACCCCCTACCCCGACAAAATCCATTCCCTGCAACTGCGGATGTGTGAAGGAAGGCAACCAGAAATATAAAGGAAGAAATTTTACATTTAGTAATGAATTGTGTGGGATAAAAATCTGGGGTAACATGACTGGGGAAATACGGGTCATTTTAATAAATGCAAGTTGATATTTGTTTGATTACCCCTACATCAGTTTTTAAACAGATCTTCTCTTTAATAAGGAAAGACCAGTGGATTATGAGTATTTCCACCCCATCATCTCCATACACATTGAGGAAATGATAAAAAGGAGCAGACAGAAGAAAGTTAAGATCCTGGCTGTGAGGTGGTGTAAATCGTCAGGTCTGATAGTGATTTTAAAAAGCAAGCGCAGCTTCTGTGAACATTTTCTTAGAAACGAGCAACGGACTGAAAGAAGTGTTAAAACATTCTGCAGGCAGAGATGGCCTTGAAGAGGCGGCCCGAATCATACAAAAATGAACAGAGATCTTCATGCAATAGATTGGTTCAGGGTCTGGGAGGAGAAAGGGCCAGTCAGAAAACCAATCCACCTCTCTCCTCTTGGCTTGCCATAGTCCCACCCTGGGAAGAAGTACATTTCAGAAGCTGGAGCCAAAACGTTTGAGTTATTTGGGGCCAAAACGATGTAAGATTTAGCAATATCACCACTTCCTAAATGCCATCTTCCCCTACAATGAGTAACTCTGCTGATTCCTAAAATTAACACGGAGGCAAAACAAACTGCAAGTTGTGAAGTTTAAAAGAGGAGAAGAGGAGGTTAAAAAAAAAAAAAAAAAAAAAAAAGCCCTACCCGGTCCATCATTAATTCATCAGGAAATTTCCGAATAGACATTCTAAATTTGCAGACAAAATTAGCAAAAGCATCCACTGGGGCATTGGGGTGTATTTCAATTTCCCCAAAGTAGGTTTCCAACCCTGAGGGGACCCCCTACTGCCTCCCAGGTGTATGATTTCATTCTTTTCCTACACTACTGTCCTCAGTTTCTGCTACCTCAGCTGAGGAAATGGAAGGAAAATGGTTCAAACAGACGCTGCCTGAAGAAAAGAGAAATTGGCAGAATTAAATGGAACTTGAAGAGTTTGCAGAAGCCGGGTTGAGTGGTCTTCTTAAAGTGTTAGTTGGGAGCAGGACTTCCCCATTCAGCTACTCAGGCTGGAGAAAGGCAAAGTATTGTCTATCAAGCTCGCCTCTGCTGGGTTAATCGCACTCCGGAAAATACTCCCAGAACTTCGCAAAGGAAAAATTATAAAACTGCGTGGTGCTCTTTGAAACGAATTCGCTGGATCTGGAATTAATTGCCCTGGTCTCCAGAGAATTGAAACGGAAGAAATTATTCCTGAGACGAACTTGCAAGGATGAGAACACTGGCCCTTGCATCTCAGAAAGAGGCTGACCTTTGTTTTTGGTTTTGTTGTTACTTTCACCATTGGGACCAAAGTTTGGTTTTCCTTGCGTCGGCTTTGCCTGCATTTCCTGGTACCTGCACCTGGCTTGGAAGAATCTGGAGTCCGACAGACCCTAAGAAGAAAATCCAGCCCGTGCCATCTTCCTCTGATTATTCCAGGGAAGACCTAGGCTCACATTAGCAGGGCTTAGCTGCTTCCCGAGAGCAAACAGGCGAGCTAAAGGGGTTAGCTAATTGCACTACCAACTGGGGGCGGCTCCGGCAATCCCCGCATCCCGGCCGCGCCCGCCCTGGTCGGACGCCCGAGACGCGCGGAGGCGCAGCGGACCTTCCCGTATAGGCCGTGCCGCCGCAAGCCAGGGGCGCGCCACTCCTCCCCAAAATCCCCGGAGGAGACACGTACCTGGTGGTAGGGGGTGTAGGCGGCTGCGAAGTAGGGCTGCGGAGGACCATAGACTTGGTACATAACATCCAGACAGCTCATGACTCTCCGCAGCGGAGAAGGTTAAGTGTTTTTTCATTAACTCTCCTTCCCCGGAGCTCAGGGGTGCTGCATGGGCGGTGCTTGGACCTGAGCTCCGGAGTCATCAGGCGGAGCGAGGTCAGCGCGCTCCGCGGCTCGAAATCCCGCTGGCTCACTCCCCTCCCACTACTGCGATTTTACTACAGACCGCGCTCCAGGGCAGAAGCGCCTGAGCTCCCGCTGGTGGGCATTTAAAGCCCACGCCCGGCGGGCGTGCTGACGCCACTCGGGGGCTGCGGAGCGGGAGGGGGTGGTGGGGGGCGGGGACCAGGGGGCCAATGGGGAGCCAGGGACGCCTGTTGGAGGGGCAGCCGGTGTGTTTCCCGGGGCCCCCCTCCGACAAGCATGAGGCCAAGGGTGCAGGAGACTATGCGGTTCTCAGTGGATCCGAGGCTTCGCACCGCGAGTAGGAATCTCCCAGGACAAAATAGGAGACAGAGAGAAAGAGAGAGAGAGAAGGCGGCGGGGACAGAGGGATCCGGGCTCATACATGCAGAGAAAGAAAGTTGGAGAAAGGTCTCTTAGGATAGCCTTTGTCTCATACTGTAGAGTTGAGTGGGCGCTTCCAGAAGTGCCCAGGTAGGGCAAGTTCTCTGCTTTCGGTTCCTGATTATTTGTGGGGAGGACGGTGCTGTCCCTTGGAATCCCCTAGGGAGTCGGGTGGTTGCAGACAGGATGTGGGAGTCCGGATACTTCTCCAGGGCATGGAGCAGCTCCCTCTGCGGGGAAATGGCAGTGACTGAAACCTGTAACCGCTGTCCTCTAATCCACTTCCTTTCGCTCCCTCTAACCTGGTCCTCCCGCCGCCTGTCCCACAGCCCAATTCTGCTCTCTTGGGCCATGCCCTTCAGTCCCTCTAAAGTTCGATCCTGCTCCTTTCTCTTTGATGTTCTTCACCCGAACCCGTTAGCTTCGCATAGATCTCGCCCCGCCTCCGGCTGCTCCAGGTGTGATCTGCTTTCGAGGAGTCCAGGAGGCTTTACCCGGCCCCGGACGCCTGGCTTTCCATGCTGGGGACTCCTTGGCCGGCGTCCCTTAAAGTTTTGGCAACTTTGGGGACAAGGACTCGTTGGCGCTAAGCAGCAGCACGCTAGGACCCGCACAGAGAGAAGTCTTTTGCTGCCTATTCAGCCGGTAATACCAGCTGCGATGGTATGTTTCATTTTGGAGAGCTGGAAATATGTACACTCCAACTATAAAACCTTCACCCCTTTGCCTCTCAGGCCCTCCCCGAGAGCTCTGCTGGCTTCGCCCTCCTTCCTGCGACTCTCCCCATCCTCCTCAAGCCTACCCCCCACCAAGCCCTCTGGAAAGGGGGGTGTAACAGTGGAGTCTTCAGTTCTATAAGTTTAGGAATGCATTGAGACAAGGCTATCTCCATGGCTGGGTCAGGTGGTGGAAGGGGCATTACGGGAATAGTGGCGGGCCAGACTCAGGACACCAAGGGAACAGGTTGGGAGCATTAAGAGTCTAGACTCAAGAAAAAGGCAGCATAGATTTCAAACCTTAGTTATTCCCCACCTTAAATACAACAGAAAGTCTTTACAGATTGTCAAGCTATAAGACTGTGAATAAATGAACCCTTGAAGATCTATTTGTGTTTTAAAAGTAAGTATTTTAAGCCAAATTGTTTTAGGGTTGCAGTTTTGGTTTTGCCCAGTTCATAGATGGGAAATGACTCTGTGTCTCCAACTGCTTGTAACTGGTGAGCCATCTTGAGAGATTCGACAATTTCATTAATTAACTACAATATAATCTATGTAAAGTTATGTAATCAATGAAAAGTTAAAGACACTCTTGTAGTGTAGACATTTCCATGCAAACCTCTTTTTAGGGGCCAAGCTGCCTCTTGGATGAACTCCGCCGGCTTCTTTAGCTTCTGATTATCCAGGCGCAAGGGTGAAGCAGAACATCCATCCCACCTCCACCCCAATGCGCCCTCCCTAGGAGTTTCTGAAGATAGGTACAACCGCCTATGAGCATTTTCTTTGGGGCAAGAGGGGAAACCCTTATCCGAAGAGCCACGGTGCTCTCTTCTGTGTGCGGGAGATGGGGACTTCAGGTCCCAGTCTCGCTGGCCACTGCTGCGCACCCTTTCTGCTGGGTCGGCTCCACCCAGGCCCGCAGGAGTACAGGTGCCAACGCAACCATCGCGCCAGGGACGCCGCGCGGCGGGTGGGTGAGGCCCCGGGGGTTCCCTTACCCCACTTTCGCGCAAGTTCCGCAGTACCTCCTTGGACCTAGAGGTTCCGCTTTGGGCATCTCTGGGCGTGAGCATCCGTCGCTGAAGCCCGCTCCTTTTCGAGAAGCCTGGGCTTGGCAGTGTTGTGCGGGGGGAATGGGGGTTGGTGGGCGGAAAGCGGCCGGAGGCAAGCTCCGCTAGCATGTCCAGCCAATGCATGGAAACCTTGCTCTTGTCCTCGCTCATCTTCCAGTAGCTACCTCCTATTCCCTGTACCCGGTCACTTTGACATTTTCAAATTTTACTATGGCTATAGTACTGGAAGACTTTCACCTTTTTTTTTTTTTTTTTTTTTTTCCCAGTTTCCAGAGAAAATCACAACAACCTCTCCAAGTCCAACAAGGTCCAGCAGAAAGTTATTTTCGAAAAGGATTACAGGAAGAAAGATTTTGCATATTTCAGACGAACAAATTGAAGAGAATGTTATTCTAGTTGCCTATGGCTGCTTTATATTCACATTGCTCAATCTCCTCTTATTTGAAACAATTTTAAAAATCTCGCTGAAACTAAGCGAGGGTATGGACTGCACAGGAGTTGGAAGGAACACAAGGAATTGGGTCGGTGAGCATCAATCTAGAATTTAGGAAGGAAACCATTTTATTCCCCCTAAATCCACAGTGAAGGAAGAAAAACAAACATCCCAGAGTTTTAAAACACGTTCCAAAGATTGGAGAATGTTTTGTCTTTTCTCTATGTCTGAAAAGTTGTCATTTACAGGAGGGTGGTACTTCTCAATCGCCTGAGATTGCCTCTTGTTTCTACGCTGAAGCAGAAAGTAAAACACAGCTAAATTTGATCCCCTTTACTCTCCCGGCCATTCAAACCACCAGCACATTAACAAGGTTGAAGAAGTTAGATTTTGATTCAGAGCCTTGGGAATGGGCTACAGGTTGAGAAAATTCTCTTTCCTTCCCACTGGAGTCCTCTTCCTCAAGAAGAGACTGAAAAAAAAACAGTGAGATGTCCTTGAATTTGGGCCCCAAGCCCCCAGTGAGATAAACTGTTCCCAATTGCGTGGAATTGGCTTTTAACTCCTTAATTGGGCAGAAGGAGTATCAAAACTTCTCTTTGAAATGAATTTCACTTTATGATCAATTAATGGCAATTTACTGAACTGCTAGGAAGGAGCTGCATGAAAGTAAATTCCACCAAAATTTCTTTTTAATATCCTAGTTTTATTCTGCAATTCTAACAGTATCTATACTGTGAAAATAAAGACACCTTTAGTCTTGAAGTTAATAAGTGAAATTAAATCACTTTAGCACTAGTAAATGTTTCAAGATAGAATCTCAATGAAATAATTGTTTTCTCTTCAGAAAGGTTTACCTGTCACTTTCGTAAACTAGCTGATTTCATTATCTCTGAATCTATCTGTCATTTGTGTCATCTTATTCTGAAAACTGCAAAGACACTGCTTAGCAAGGATATATGAATAGAGCTGATTTGGAGAACTGACTTGCAGCCAGCCAGGGCCTTCCTTGCCAGTGGTTTATTTAAATCATGAGTTGGCATTTCATGCTACCTTATTCTGCCAACCAAAGGGGATAAACACAATGGTAACCTCAGAGATTTTCCCCCACAAACTCATTTTTTCATGTTTTACTGACAGGAGTTGTGTTTGGATTTGGGAGAGTAGCTGAGAAGATTTTGTGGATTCAAGCTGTTAATAATATTAGTTAAAAACATTTCTGTAAAAGGTGGGGTTTTCAGGCATGATCTGTTACTTAGGAATAATACTCTAGTAATGGACTGCATGGTGATTTAATTTTAAAGAAAAAAAGGAGGAAGTAGAGAAATCTACATATCCCGAAGCCTCACTAAAAAGCTAAGTGGGGAGGAATTACAATTTGACTTAGTGAAAAAAAATAAGTAGAAGATGGTTCAGTTATTTTCATACAACTTTAAGTAGGTCTTAACAGTGCTTCCAGGTAAAAATCTTCCATAGTCAGTTCAAATGAATAGATAAAGCTACTTTTATTGACATATAGATGATTATTAAAAGAATGTTGAACTTTTCCTTCTTTACATATTTAAAACCCTATTTTTATGTTATGTACATGTCAACTTTAGCTTTGGTGAAATAATTACAATCTTTTGAATTTAGTTTATCTTGTGTTCACGTTAACATTTGTGCCCATTTCTAAGACTGGGGAATATGACTAAAACCATATTCATCTTTTAGAAATGAGTTCTTTTTAATAAGTCTTTATGAAATGGTTATATAAAGATAAGATTGTACAAATTCAATTCATATGACCTAATCCTTTAATAATGGTAATATACAAATAGCAAAAAAGGGACACTTAAAATAGATGTGTGTCAAATATTTTGCCTTGTCATTTTTTACAAGAGAGAAAAAATTAGAAGGAAATTTACATTATATAAGATATACTTGGACATTCATAACTAAGTCTGAGAGCACATATCAATTATTTCTTAATAGGAAGAAATTGCCTTTCATCTCTGCTTTGCCTGGAAAAGTAACTCTAATTGCTTATAATTTCTGATGCTATCATTTGCTTTTCTTTAAAGATACACAGTTTGGAGAAAAACGCATAACTAACATATTGTGAAACTGCTTTTGTAAAATATAGGGATATAGAGGAATTTATGGATTCAGAAAGTTGAAGTAGACTAAAGGATTTAAACTGTTGACTTAGATATTTGACAGTGTTGGTGTTGATCCATTCTCAAACTTCTGTTTATAAACTTGATTTCAGCAGGATGCTGAAGGGATTAAAAGGAGACCACAGCAATAACAGACCGAAGGTGAAGACATCCATCTGAGTGTGGTGACCTGTCACTTGTATCAAAAGCTCTTAAAACAGCTTTTGAAAAATTCTCATAGGAAGTTTTTCTTTGCATGCATGGAATAATTTTTAGCATGGACTGCTACACTGTCATTGTTTATTTTATTTATTTGGCACTTAAAACATAATAAAAAGAAGGGCTGAATGGAGGCAACCATACACATTAGAAAGGCTGAGGCAGGAGAATTGCTTGAACCCGGGAGGCAGAGGATGCAGTGAGCCGAGATCGCTCCACTGCACTCCAACCTGGGTGACAGAGCAAGATTCCATCTCAAATAAATAAATAAATAAATAAATAAATAAATAAATTAATTAAAAAAAAAAGAAACAAAGGTCCTTTTACATTGGAAAGCAGACCTCAAAGCTATGGAGAGTTACCTCGGCGCAAAGGAAGTGCAAATAGTAGTTGTCAATTAAGGTACTTTTAGTTTTTGTTCTTAACTTCATACTATAAATGCTTCACATCATATTTGAAGATGAAAGTTCAGTTGTGGACTATGAAATTAAACCTCCCCAGGTGGTGTTATTGTTTCATCTTTCTTTAGGAGAAGGATGAGACAACCAATTTTTAAAGTAATTAAACTCACAGTATTATCCAACAAATTTAAAATATTGCAATGTAAATTTTAAAAAATTATATGTCATTTTATATGGCTCATGCAGTGTACTGTCACAGTGAATCAGAGTGGAAATTTGGCAGTTGTCCAGAAAATTCGAAAAACAAAACAGCTAAATATGACCATATAATAAATAATACTGAACAACTCAGGTCTCAGAGTAGGCTTTCACTAAGAAAAGTTCTTCCCATTTAGTAAATTATTGCCTATCCTCCTAAGCATAGCTAATTCTTTCTTCAAACATACATGAGCTCAGAATATAGCCATGACCTTAGTCGTGTTTATTGGTATTTGGAAATATTTTAAGAAGACAGTGATTCTCAAGTGCTTCAAAACGACTACATATTTTTACCCCTGAGCTGTCTTTTTCTCTGTGGATATTCAGTGGCAAAATAAATTAACACTGTAATCTGTATCAATTTATGCAACTTTTCCCCTGTGTTTATGAGGGAGTGGCTATTACCAGGCAATTAATGCCTTTTATTATTTTTGGTAATGAATGTGGTAAAATATCTTTTCAGTAATACAACATAATAGCTCAATTATGAAACAACTATTGTCTTTAGAAAAACAGGCTGTATCTGTGCATTTAAAGTGAAGTGCTATGGGGGTGGGAGATTGAGAAATGTTGGTCAAAGGACACAAAAATCCACTGACAGGAGCTATAAGTTCAAGAAATCTATTGTAGGTCATGGTGACTATAGCTCATAAATTGTACTGAAAAATTGCTAAGGGAGTGGATGTTAAGTGTTTTCACCCTCTAAAAAAAATCATAAGCATGTGAGGGGATTGATATATATGTTAATTAGCTAGACTTCATTATTCCACTAGTATACACACATAAATATATACAATTTTTATTTGGTAATTAAAATATAATAAAACGAAGTGCTAAATTGAGGCAACCGTACCAACAAATTCAAAAGAAACAACTATGCTTTTTTACCTTGGGTAGCAGACCTCAAAGCTATGGAGAATTACCTCAGCAGAAAGGAAGTCCCAATAGTAGGTGTTAAAAAGAAGACATGTCAAAGCACATGTTGTCAAATAGTTATGTAGGCGAGTAACTGGAGAACTGGAGAGAACCCCCAGGTTTTAAAAGAGGAATGGAAAGAGGGAAACCTGGTGCTGATTGCCACCTTTGAAGCACACAAAGTGGCAGACCTGATCCCTGGATGCCCAGAGCTCTAAAGGTCACATATTTTGGGAACTCAGCCTACTGGTCTCATTTCATGGGACATTGCCCTACCTTCTCTGGGAAAGCCCTACGGCTTCAACCAGATGAAATTATCTTAGCTACTTTCTTAAGAATGTAGGAGCCTGAAAAGTACCGTGGAAAGTATGATGAACTGGATATCAGTACCCTCGGTTCGAACCCATGGTGAGAAGCGGAGTCACCCTTTTAGCCCTCAGTTTATTCATCTGTGCAATAAGGAAACAGCACTAGATGATCTCTACCGATGTTTATGGCACCAGACTCTGAAACTGGAAATTTGAAAGTGGAATATAATGTTTGCAAACATTTCTGACATGAGCTATATTTTCAACCTGAGATCTTTCTTGAAGAATAGCATATTATAAACTTTACTGGAAAACCAGTAATTCTGTGGGGCATATTATTAAAGGCCTGGCAGCAATAGCCAGAGATTCTTTAGAATTCCAGGGAAGTGTAACTCAAAAAGGAGCCATGTTTTCCAAGCTTCAGAGAATGAAGTTGAGATCTTTCATATCCATTTTCAGAAGCCAAAGTATCCATGTGTTTTATGTGGGCTTGAGTCAACATGGTATGTATATCTAGTGGCTGCTCCTTGAGAAATAAAAGTTCAACCTTTCTAACTTTCATGAGACTAAGAACAAAAGATACCCATTCTTATATTTAGTAAAGTTGGGGCTTCAAAACTAGAACTTTTTCATGTTCATCTATTATATAGTTCATGTATATTTCAATGTGCAGTAATAAATAGCCTATTTAATAGAGGAAATTACTAGCATTATTAATTACAGCATCCTTTTTGGTGATTAGGATCCCCAAACCCTCCTGCCTAGGATAGGTGAATGCTTAAATAATAGATTTCTGGAAGAAAATGAGCAATAATACATATTTTGTTAGGGTTCTTAGCTTAGTCAAAAATGTTGTTACTTTGTTTATTCTAAAGAATATTTGAAAATCACTTTTTGCAGAGCTGACAGTAAATTTACCATTAGACTCACCCATTTTGTTTCAAACCTGTGGAAATAAATAAAATGTAGAAACAGACAACTAGAAAACATGACTAGACCCCCCAAACTAGGTAAGCATTTTGAGGCAAAAAATTTAAAAGCCCATTTTAGGCTGCTATAACAGAGTAACACAGACTGAGTAATTTATAATGAACAGAAATTTATTTTGCTCATGGTTCTGGAGGCTGGGAAGTCCAAGGTTGAGGGGACACATCTGGTGAGGGCCTTCCTGTTGTGTCATGACATAGCAAGAGGCATCACATGGTGAGAAAACATGTGAGAGCTGAACTCCTCCTTCGTAAGGACGTTACTCCCTTGATAATGGCATTAATCTATTCACAGGGGTTCTGCACTCATGAATAGATTAATGTCATTAGTCTGTTATGGAAGAAATGTCCTTATGAAGGATGAGCTCAGCTCTCACATGTTTTCTCACCATATGATGCCTCCCACCATGTCATGTAGGAGGCATGACATGGTGTGAGGCATACAGAGCCCTCATGACCTAATCACCTTTCAGAGTTCCCATCTCTCAGCACTGTTGCTTTGGGGATTAGGTTTCCAACACACATGAACACATTCAAACCATAATAAAAAGACACAAAGTGATAAGCAGAGCTGGTACCATGGGCTTGCTGGGCTCTGGGCTGGAAGATGGCCATAAGGCTTTGGACTCTTACAGGGGAATACGTCTAAAAGTCCTGAGCTGGGCTCACTTAGAGAAAGGCTTGTCTGCGGCTCTCATGCCTACACAGGAAAGTGAAAATGATTACTGTTGACTTGCTGCCCTGATTATAACTTTATTAAAGCTTTTGCCCTGACCAAGCAGGAGGAAAAAGCTATAGACTCATGACCAAGAACTGGGCTAGATGGTCCTCTGACTTTGTACTGGGATTTGCATTATCTCTGCTATCACAGCAGAGCAGGAGCTCTGAAACACACAAGAACAGGCAGTGGACTGAGACGTGTGCATGTGGTGATGGGAGGGACAGGTGCAAATGGAAAAGTGTTAGCAGGGAAGATAAGGGAGTAATTGCTTATATACTAAAATACATTGTTATTATTTAGTCAGAATTCACCATGGAAGTAAGGATACTTCCCAAAACAAATATATGTCAAATCAGGGTTCTGTCAACAAGAAAGAAGGGAGAATGATATTGGGTAGACAACTAGAAGTATCTTATACAAAATAATGAGGCATTTAAAAAATCATAGTATTTCATTCAAAATACAACATATACATATTGTTCCACGGAGAAATTTTATCAAATTCTTTTTTTAACAGAGTGTTTGAGAGACTAGATGACCTTACTAACAAAACTGGACAAAGATATGATAAGAAAATGAGGTTATTGACCAGATCATTTGGAAACACTGATGAAAAAAATCTTCAATATATTTCAGTCTATATTAGTCCATTTCCATACTGCTATAAGAAACTACTGAGACTGGGTAATTTACAAAGAAAAAAGGTTTAATTGACTCACAAGTCTACATGACTGGAGAAGCCTCAGGTAACTTACAATCATGGCAGAAGGTGAAGAGGAAGCCAGGCACGTCTTAACATGGCGGCAGGAGTTGGGGGCGGAACTGCCACACACTTTTAAACCATCAGCTCTCATAAGAATTCACTCACTATCATGAGAACAACAAAGGGGAAACTAACTGCCCCCATATTCCAGTCAGCTCCTGCCAGGTGCGTCCACACTTGGGGATTACAATTTGAGATGAGATTTGGGTGGGGACACAGAGCCAAACCATATCACAGTATAATTTAGAAAAAAGATACAGGTAGGAGGGATTTGTCCTAGAATTGAAGTTAAGGTCTGTCAATTAAAACATACCACCTTAGCAGATAAAGGGAGAAAAAAATACATGATGATCTCAATGGATGTAGAAAAAGCATTCAATAAAATTTCACCCTCATTCATTGTGAAAATCAAAATAACCAATGGACACATGTACATATGTAACAAACCTACATGTTCTGAACTTGCACCTGGAACCTAAAGTAAAATAATTGAAAAAAAAAAAAAAAGAAAATCCAAATAGATGGAATCTTCCTTAATTTGATTAAGTGTAGTCATCAAAAATCTGCATAAACATACACAATGGATAAATTTTAGAAGCTTTCCCACTGAAGACTAAAACAAGATAAAGATGTCTACTATAGTTACTCCTCACAAACATTATTTTGTTGGTCCTAGCCAATCTAACAAGACTAAAGGGTAGAAAAAGTCATGAACATTTGAAAGGAAGAGGCCAAATATACTTATTTGTTAGCCGTATGATTATATACTTAGAAACCTTAAAAGAATTTGTAGACATTGAAATAAAACTACTAACAGAGATCAGCAAGATTGCTAGACTCAAGAGATCAACTTAAAACAATTAGTAACCTTAATATACTAAGTAATAATAACTTAGAAAATGTAATAGGAAAAGATCCCAATCAAATACTACAATGTATGCAGAGATAAAATATGTTCAAGATTATGAAATAGAATTATGAAATATTATATAAGGCCACATAAATGACCTGAATAAGTATAAACAGATATCACATTATGGATGGAAACAGTTAACATTATAAAAACAGCGATTTTTCCATCAACAATTTAAAAATCCAATCTCATTTCAATCAACATCCAACAAGAGGTTTTTCGTCAGATTTGACAAGGTGATTCTAAAATTTCTTTAGTAGAACAAAGACTTAAGAATAATTAAGACAATTAAGAAGCATGAAGTATCTTCTTTGTGCTTCTTAATTGTCTTAGAGATTGAGATATTTATAAAGTCAAAGAAATTGAGACATTTATAAAGTCATAGTAATTTATACAAAATGACATTCATATTATAGACCAATGAAATAAGAATATACAACCTAGAAACAGATCTATATAAATATAGAAACAATAAATGGCAGAGGTAATATTAAAAGATGCAGAAATAGGATAGGCTGTCAAATACATGGTGCTAGGATGATTCCTTTTCCATATTTAAAAATAAAATTTGATGTTTAACTTACAACATGTGCAAAAAGTATACTCATCAGACTTATTTTAATGCAAATTAAACCTTGAAGAAACCTTGAAGAAAATAAAGGATATATCTTTATCAACATGCTGTAGGAACATACTTTTTGTTTTTTTTTTCTTTTCTGAGATGGAGTCTTGCTCTGTCGCCCAGGGTGGAGTGCAGTGTCGCGATCTTGGCTCACTGCAAGCCTGCCTCCCAGGTTCAAGCAATTACCCTGCCTCAGCCTCTCGAGTAGCTGGGATTACAGATGCCTGCCACCACACCAGGCCAACTTTTTTTGTATTTTTAGCAGAGATGGGGATTTCACTATGTTGGCCAGGCTTGTCTCAAACTCCTGACCTCATGATTCGCCCGCGTCAGCCTCCCAAAGTAAGGAACATACTTTTAGAAATACATCAGAGAAAGGGTGAGCCATATTGGGAAAAATTAGTAAATTTGACTTTGTTAAAATTAAAACTTCAGTTTAATAAAATACACAACAAAAATGGAAATACAAGTTGTGTTGTGAGAAGATATTTGTGAAGCATATGGACAATAAATAATTAGAATCCAGACTTTATAAGAATTCCTATAGATAAATCAAAAAGACAGTCTACTAGAAAAAATAGTAAAGAATATGAACCATTAATTCGCAGAAGAAAAACTAGATAATTATTAAATATAAAAATCTTACTAATAGTGGTAACCAGAGTAATGAAAGTGAAACCAATAAGATAACTTTTACAACCACTGGATTGGAAAAAAATGACATGAATTTGAACAATACCAAAATTTGGCAAAGATATGGAGCAAAGGAAAATTTCAAACACTTGATAGAAATGTAAATTGTTACAGTCAAATTTGAAAGAACTTTGAAAATGTGTAGTATTACTACAAAGATTCACATATTCTTCAAGCCAGCAATTTCATTTCTAGGTAGTATATACTCTGGAGAATTTCACACACATGTGCATAGGAAAATAAGTACAAGAAATTCCTTTGAAGCATTATTTGTAATAGCAAAACCCAAATATATTCCATGTTCTCACTGTCCTGTGAAAGCATAAAAAAAATTGAAATTCATGGAGATAGAGAGTAGAATGATGGTTACCAGAGGCTGAGAAGGGTGGTGGAGGTGGAGGATAAAGAGGAGATGCCTAAGAGGTACAAAAATACAGTTGTGTAGAAGGAATAAGGTCTAGTGTTTGGTAACACAATAGGGTGACTATGGTTAAGAATAACTTACTGCGTATTTCCACATAATTAAGAGAGTGGAACTGGAATGCTCCTAACACAAAGAAATGATAAATATTTGAGGTGGTGGATATCTCAATTACCCTCATTTGATGATTACATATTTATGCTTGTATCAAAACATCACATGTACCCCACGTATTACTCTGCTCTTGTATTGCTAGAAAAAAATACCTGAGACTGGGTAATTTATAAGGAAAAGAAGTTTAATTGATTCACGGTTCTGCAGGCTTCATAGAAAGCATGGCGCTGACCCCTACTCAGCTTCTAGGGAGGCTTCAGGAATGTTACAATCATGGCGGAAGGTGAAGGGGCAGCAGGAACATCTTAGGGCCAAAGCAAAAATAAGAGAGAGAGATGGGGAGGTGCCACACACTTTTAAATGGCTAGATCTCTTGAGAACTCACTCAGTATCGTGAGGACAGAACTCACTATCTAGAGGACAGGGTCTTGTTATGTTGCCCAGGCTGGTCTCAAAGCCCTGGGCTAAAGGAATCTCTCCTTCTCAGCCTCCTTAGCAGCTGGGATTACAGGTTTGAGTCACTGTGCCTAGCTGAATTTTTAAATGAACATCACCTTACATATTTTTCCTAGTTTTATCATTTGTGATAAATATTCTTAAATAATAGATTGTGTAGTTTTGTCTTTTATTAATTACATGTAAATTGATTCATACTGCAAGTGGTGTTCTGTGACCTGCTTCTTACACTCAAATTTGGGTTTTTGACATTTATCCATGTTGATATATAAATTGTACTCTATTCGCTACTGTTTAATAGTCTATTGCAAAAATTTACTGTATACTAATACTAGTTCGTTTTCATGTTGCTGATAAAGACATATCTGAGACTGGGCAATTTACAAAAGAAACAGGTTTAATGGAGAACTCAGAGTTCCATGTGGCTTGGGAAGCCTCACAATCATGGTGGAAGGCAAGGAGGAGCAAGTCACATCTTACGTGGATGGCCCCAGGCAAAGAGAAAACTTACGTTGGGAAACTCTCGTTTTTAAAACCATTAGATCTCACGATACTTATTCACTGTCACGAGAACAGCACGGGAAAGACCCACCCCCTTGATTCAATCATTTCCACCGGGCCTCCCAGAACACGTGGGAATTATGGGAGCTACAAGATGAGATTTTGGTGAGGACACAGAGCCAAATCATATCAATAACATTATAGTTTATTCATTCTACAGTTAAGGTTTTTCGATCTATTTAATTTTTTGATATTAAAAAAATGCAGCTTTGAATATGTCTCCTGGTACATATTTGTACAAGAAGTTCTCTAAATTATATACCTGATAGTGAAATTGCTAGTCATAGGGTTTATGCAGGTTTAACTTTACTAAGTAATACCACCATGTTTTTCTGATTGTACTCATTTATATTTCTACTAATAAAGGATGAGAAAATTCCTATTTCTAAGTATTTTTTTCCAGTACACTGCCTTGTCAATTCTTAAATTGGCCAATATGTGTTACATATATTGAAATCTTATTTTCATTTTCATTTCCCTGATTCCTGATGACAATAAGCCATTAATGTTTCTATTCTGTGAAATGTCTGTTATCTATTTTGCTCATTTTTTTTTCTAATTGGTTGCTTATCTTTTTCTTATAGATTTATAGGAGTTTTACATATATATTGGATACTAATCTTTTGTTATATGTGCTGTAAATATCTTCTCTTATGACTCACCTTTCCACTCTTTCATGGTTTCTTTTGATGAACAGAAGCTCTTAATTTTAATGTTGAAAAATTATCATTTATTCCTTTGTTTTGTTGTCATGTTTTGCTTATTAAATTCTTCGCCTTCCTGAAATCAAAACAAAATATTGTTATATGTTGTCTTTTAAACATTTTACATTTTCCCTTTCACATTTATTTCTCTAACTTACCAGAAATTAATTTATAGTGGTTTTTATTAGAGTGTGAGGTAGAGATTCATATTTTTCTATATAATCTATCATCCCAGCATTAATTGACTAGTTTACTCTTTTCCCAGCGATTTACTGTCTGAGAAAAACCAAGTTTTTATATATGCATGGGTTTGTTTCCTGACTCTATCTTCTATTGATTACATTGATTAATTCTTCCTTTACCAATGCCATACTGTCTTAATTAGTGTAGTTTCCATACATTTTTGATTTGGTTGCTAATGTCTTTTATAGGATTTTTTTCATTGATTACATTGATTATTTCTTCCTTTACCAATGCCATACTGTCTTAATTAGTGTAGTTTCCATACATTTTTGATTTGGTTGCTAATGTCTTTTATAGGATTTTTTTCATCTATGTTTATGAGTGAAATTGTATTGTTATTCTCATTTCTTATAGTACCCTTAGATTGCTTTGTTACCTAGACAATGCTAGCCTCAAGTAAAGAGTTGGGAATGTTTTCCCTTACTTATTTTCTGAAAGAAGTTGCTTATGATGGATGTTCTAGCACTATTGCTTGCAGGGGTCAACACCAAAGCAGCTGATCCTATTCCTTGAGTCATTTTTAAAGACATTGTATTTGCCTGTTTTTAGGAAATTTAAATATTGGCATTTTAAGAGATTAGATTGTGGGGTTATTATAGCAGCAGAGAAAGTATATTCATCTTTTCCTAGCCTCTGTCACCTATAATCTTCTTTATGATGGAAGTAATTCACATCTTTACAGTGAGGTCTGATTGTGTATGAAGTCTTATAACAGTTAGATACAGAGAAAAAGGGAGGTATTAATTTACCATTTTCTAACTCATCAGTAGTCTCAGAAAGTATCCAGCAATTTGAGAAAAAAATTCTGCTTGTTAAAATTTTCGGATTTTCTTGCTGAGGAGGGTGAGGTTTTAGGTTTTTAAGTTTTAGGCAGGGGAACTACAATTATACCTCAAGTGTTCCAATCCTCAGCTGATAGAAAAGGAAGATCTCCTTTACAGTAGCTCATCAAATACAATGTCCTCAGAAACCCAGGGGACGCAGCATCTTCTTCAGGAACAAGTGTTCCTTGTTTAACTATTACATGATTGAAGCTCACAGTTGTTAGATTGGGTCCCCATACCAATTTATTCCAGTGGATTATCATTGCAACCAGTTCAGAGAAACATTTCCCATATAACCATTATTGTAAAAGTTCAGCTCCTTTACAATTGTTAGAGGATTAGGTTACCGCTTCTAGTAACTGCTCACTTACGTTCTTCAGTCTCGTAACAAGGACTTTCAAAACATTTTACTTAACACATTCCATCTCTACATAAACAAGATAGGCTTCAAGTGAGATGCTTTTCTTGTCTGGGTTAAATTTGAGACATAAGTGCACTTCAGAATTTAAATGTAGTAGAATAAATAAGTGAACCATGTGAGAGTGACCTCACCTGCATCTGCATTTTCAGACTAACTGTTGAGGTTTGTCAGGAGAGTCTGAAAATACACCAATTACTGATACCTACTCTTGATTTCCAACTTGCAGTTAAGACCTATCTAAATATAGGCAGTGAATAGAGTGTCAAAAATAGAAGATGTAAGAAGTTGGAGAAAAATTACCTACCATGTTGTAATATTGTAACATTTTAAAATATTTTCTTTCTTTCCCTTTTTCTTTTGGTGTATTAAAATAATTTTTAAATTAAGGTATAGCTTGCATACAGAAAAGTTCGCTCTTTTCAGTGTATAGTTAATTTTGACAAAGCCATACAAAAGTATAACCCCTACCACAATCAAGATGTAGAACAATTTCATCACTCAAAAAAAAAAAAAAAACAAAACAACAACAACAACAAAAAAAACAAACAAACACAGAACCCTCACCCTCCTTTGTACAGGCATAATTCAGAGATATGATAGATTTGGTTCCAGATCACTGCAGTAAATGAATACTACAATAAAGAGAGTCACACAAATTTTCTGATTTCCCAGTATATATAAAAGTTATGTTTACACTACACTATAAAGTGTGCAATAACATTATGTCTAAAAAATGTACATGCCTTGATTTAAAAATATTTTGTTGCTGAAAATGCTAATGATCTATTGAGCCATCATAATCTAATCTTTTTGCTGGTAGAGAGTCTTGCCTCGATGCTGATGGTTGTTCAATGGTCAAGGTAGTGATTAATGAAGGTTTGGGGTATCTGTGGCAATTTCTTAAAATAAGGAAACAATGAAGTTTGCCATATCAGTTGACTCTTTCACAAAAGATTTCTCCATAGCGTGCAATGCTGTTGATAGCATTTTACCCATAGCAGAACTTTTTTCAAAATTAGAGTCAACCCACTCAACCCCTGCTGCTGATTCATCCAATGGGTGACTGTAATATTCAAAATCCTTTGTTATCACTTTAACAACGTTCACAGCATCTTCATCAGGAGTAACATTCCATCTCAAGACATCCTTTTCTCACACTTAAGAAGCAACTCCAAATCCATTCAAGTTTCATCATGACATTGCAGCAATTCAGTAACATCTTCAGGCTCCGCTTCTAATTCTAGTTCCCTTGCTATTTCCACCACATCTTCGGTTTCCTCTCCTATTGAAGTCTTGAACCCCTCAAAGTCACCTATTTTGACCACATTTTGACCTGTTCCTAGATTCATGGATGTTCTTAATGGCATCTAGAATGGTGAATCCTTTCTAGAAGGTTTTGAATTTACTTTGCCCAGATCCATCAGAGGAATCACTCTCTATGGTTGCTATAGCTTTACAAAATGTTTAACTTTTATTTATTTATTTATTTTTTAGACAAAGTCTCGCTCTTTCACTCAGGCTGGAGTGCAGTGGCAAGATCTCGGCTCACTGCAAGCTCCGTCTCCTGGGTTCATGCCATTCTTCTGCCTCAGCCTCCCGAGTAGCGGGGACTACGGGCGGCCGCCACCACGCCTGGCTAATTTTATTTTATTTTTTGTATTTTTAGTAGAGACGGGGTTTCACCTTGGTAACCAGGATGGTCTCCATCTCCTGACCTTGTGATCCACCTGCCTCGACCTCCCAAAGTGCTGAGATTACAGGCGTGAGCCACTACGCTTATCCACAAAATGTTTTTCTTAATTAATGACTTGAAACTCACAATTATTCCTTGATTCATGGACTATGGAATGGATGTTGTATTAGTGGGCATGTAAACAGCATTAATCTCCTTGTACATCTTCATTAGAGCTCTTGGGTGACCAGGTGTATTGTTAATGAGCAGTAATATTTTGAAAGAATTTTTTTTTTTTTTTTTCTGAGCAGTAGGTCTCATCAATGGGCCTAACATATTCAGTAAACCATGCTGTAAACAGATATGCTGTAATCGAGGCTTTGCTGTTCCACTTACAGGACACAGGCAGAGTAGATTTAGCATAATTCTTAAGGGCTCCAGGATTTTTGGAATGGTAAATGAACATTGCCTTCAACGTAAAGCCACCAGCTGCATTAGCACCTAACAAGGGAGTCAGACTGTCCTTTGAAACTTTAAAGCCAGGCATTGACTCCTCTAGCTATTAAAGTCCTAGATGACATTTTCTTCCAATACAAGGCTGTTTTGTTTACAATGAAAGTCTGTCGTTTCATGCAGCCATTTTATCAATGATCTGAGCTAGATGTTCTGGATAACTCGCTGCAGCTTTTGCATCAGCACTTGCTGCTTCTCCTTGTACTTTTATGTTACAAGGAGACAGATTCTTTTCTTAAACCTCATGAACCATTCTTTGATAGCTTAAAACTTTTCTTCTCTGTTTTCTTCACCTCTCTCAGTTTTCACAAAACTGAAGAAAGTTAGGTCTTTGCTCTGGATTAGGCTTTGACCTCAGGGAAAGTTGTGGTTGGTTTGATCTTCTATCCAGATCACCAAAACTTTCTCCATCTTTGCAGTAAGGCTGTTTCTTTTTGTTCTCATTCATGTGTTCACTGGACTAGCACTTTTAAATTCCTAGAGGAATTTTTCCTTTGCATTTATAACTTGGCTAACTGCTTGATGCAAAGGGCCTAGATGTCTTTTGGGTTTTTTCCACTAAACTTAATCATTTCTAGCTTTTGATTAAAAGTGAAAGACATGTAACTCCTCCTTTCACTTGAACACTTAGAGACTATTGTAGGGTTATTAATTGACCTAATTTCAATATTGTTGTGTCTCAGATGATAGGGAGACTTGAAGAGAAGGAGAGAGATGGGGGAATGACTGGTCATTGGAGCAGTCAGAACACATACAGCACTTCTCCATTAAGTTTGCCATCTTATATAGGCATGGTTTGTGGCACCCCGAAACAATTACAATAACAACATCAAAAAGATCACTGATTACAGATTTCCCTAACAGATATAATAATAATAAAACAACATCAAAAAGATCACTGATTACAGATTTCCCTAACAGATATAATAATAATAAAACAACATCAAAAAGATCACTGATTACAGATTTCCCTAACAGATATAATAATAATAAAAAAGTTTGAAATACTGAGAGAATTACAAAAATGTGACACAGAGACACGTGCTGTTGGAAAAATGGTAATGGTAGATTTGCTTGATGCAGGGTTGCCACCAGAAACCTTCAATTTGTTTAAAAGAAAATGTAATATCTGCAAAGTACAATAAAGCAAAGTTCAATAAAACGAAGTATGCCTGTAGTTAAACCCTGCCACCTCTCATTCCCAGACCTTGGCAACCACCTTGGCAATTCTCTGTCATTGTAGTTTTGCTTTTTCTAGGATGCCATATAAATGGAATACAATGTCTAGCTTTTCTTGATGTAGCTGCTTTCAATTAGCAATATATATTTGACATTCATTTAAGTTGTTGTGTGAATTAACCGTTTTTTCCTTTTTATTGTTGAGTAGTATTCTATTGTAATGATGTGCCACAATTTGCTTATCCATTTGCCAGATGAAGAACATTTGTTTTTTTTTTTCGATTTTTGCATATTTCCTTTGTATTATATTTTTCATTTTCTAAGATTTAAAATTAAGCCACAATTTATAAATGAATAAAAGTATGTGACAGGTTATTTCCCAGTCACATAGTGAATGTGTGCTGCCTTCAGATACACTGCTGATCCTTTCTCTTACCTGTGCTTTCCTTTTGCTTGCCTATTAAGTTCTAGAGTTTCTGTCTTATGACGTGCTTGAAACTGCATTTTCAAACCTTTCCACACTGATCTTCCTCTGATGGAAGCATGACCTTATCTCAGAACTCAAGTTACAATAATATATTCAGTGGTTTGAATATTTGATCAATTTCTATACTTCCCAATTGATTTTAAGCTCCATAGGAAGGAGGCCCTATCTCCTTTTACCAACCACTATTACCCTAGGACCTTACACAACACAGAGCCCATAGTAGGCTCTCAATAAGTATTTGTGGAAGGCATGAATCCTTACACTATTAGTGTAAGCAAATTATTTCCCTTAGTGCATTTCTGAGTCCATCTCATCTTCCACATCTCAAAATAATTCATTCATTTATCTATCTTTCTTCTATCTATCTGTCTGCCTCTCTGTCTATTTATATTTTTCTCAGAAGAAGAAATGCGTATCATTTCCTTCATGGCTAACCCCTTACTATTCTACCACTGTAACTATTACTAATCTCCTTACTATCATTCTTACCACTCTCCCTAAATCCTTCAGTACCTTCTCATATAAATCATGCCAATATTCTCTTTTTCTCTCTTGTTTCTCCTCTTCCTCTATTTACTGCTTCCCTTCATCCTGGAAACATGTGGTATTCCATCTTCTAGGAGTCATCACTTTGTATTACTGTCCTGTCTGACTGCCTTCCCCTCTCAGGCAGCCAGCTGATGGAGACTTAAAAGCTCCAGGGCCTGGGATAAGTTGGAGTGTTGGTAGGAATACAGGAAAGGATGTGCGTTAGATGATCTGAGAAGCAGCATCTGGAGGACAAAAAGGATACAAAGACCTGGGAAGATTAGTTATGAAATTCCTCAGTCTAAAGCAACTACAGAGGTGGAAGAATCTGAAGCCTGAGTCTCCTCACTCTGTTGAGTAAAAGCATGTATGGGGACTGGGACGGGAGTGCAAATGGCAACCCATGTACCATTTGTCTGAATATTTCACAATTAAAAATCAAGCTAAGAAACTGCTCAACAGAATAGGTTCTACTTCCTACTTCGAAAATATACTTCATAACAATAAATACAACACAACATGTGAAGCTATATTTATGGGACTCACATGTGTCAAAAAATAAAAGACAACTGGGTTTCATTGTTATTGCACACATTTAAGAACTCTGTTGATGTTTGGATGAGTAACAGTATAGCCAAAAATGACAAAATGGATTTTTCTTGCCTTTATTTCAGTAAAATTGCTAATTAGGTTGTTATGAAGATTTTAACGTAATTTATTTTCTATTAATAATGTCAAACTACACAACTTTTCTTAAGTCATTGTAGTTCTTTCATAGTTTTTACTAGTTTTAACTTGAAAGAATAATTAGATTTGAAAATGAACCATGTACTTTATGGATCAGATTAAACATTGTTATGGGTTAGCATATGAAAAATTATTACAGATAATATTACATGATACTTTTAATTTCACCACATGAATTGCTAGCACTTAGATTGTGACAGTCATCATCTCTTATGGCAGTATCTAAATCTCAAACTGTACTTATTAAGTTCTTTTTCCTTCAGAAATTTTAATGGCAATATATTGTAAAGAAAATTAAAAAATAGCAGTATATTGATCAACGATAACTTGATCTATATTGGCCAGAAAATAGTACAAATAGAAATTTGTTTCAGAATTATTTGTATGTGAATCATCAATTTCATAGTCACGTAGACTCCCCCATGTTTGAATTTCCTTGTAGTTTATTGGAATATTACTTTTGGAACGTATTTTATATTTTTAAATTTAACAATTGCCTTTAAATTAAAAAAATAAAATTTATTAAAAAGTGGATCTACTAAATTTATATCTTTTTAAAGATAAATTTTGCTAATATTATTAATAGCAAGCAACAGTTCATACCAATAGCTATGGCTATCACAAATTCAAAATTAGTTTCACTTCCTGCCAATGTCCATGACTCACTCTTTGAGGATCTTCTGTGGTTTGGCTTACCTCTCCTCATGCATCTCATATCTTGGCTAAATTAAGTTTAATTGCTTTAACAACATTTTGTCAAAATTCCTGTCATGTATTTGAGAGTGGTTTAAAAGTCACATTCATTTAATCAATATGTTCTATCTTTGAGCAGATCCAGAAAATATTGTATGTAGTTGTTAAAACTATTCCCCAAATTTATTATCTTCACAGTAGAGTTTATGTCTCCTAGTAACAAATTCAAACTATGCATTGTACCTGACAGAAAGAATGTTTTCTGATTTTCAGCTAAGATTCTGGTTTCTACACATTTTTTTCACCAGCAACGTTAGTGTCATAATCTTAGGCTTCCCCTCTAAAACTTTAAAAATTGATCTCTAAATTTATTTTCTTATTCTTCACATAATTCGGAACCAAGGAAATACTAATTAATTGTGATATTAATTAGTTAGGGAAAGAACTAATTAACTGGGCCAAGTTAGGGAAAGAACCAAAGCTTCCATTGCTCTTCTCATAGGGAGAATAATTAGGATCTTAGTGGAATTTCCATTTTATGCATTCTTAATGATCTCATTCAATATCCCTAATCTGTCTGGTAGTTAATCTAAAAAAGATCAAGAATTATTATTATTCTTTCTTAACTAGTGTGCTTTGTGAGTTGGTTTTTATGGTGCATCATGCACTCTTGGGTTTATGAATTAAAGTTCACTAAGAGTTACTCTGAGTGCCTGCAAAACTCTGTCCAAGCTTCAGTGTCTAATCCAAAGCTCTTAATTGGTGTGGAAAGTAAAACAGCAAAACAATTATCCTCAAAATAATGAGATACTGTTTACTCATGTTGTTTCACTTTGTTTGGTTTAAGCTAGCAATGGAGTCCTTTTATCTTGCATATTTTTGAGAGAGTGGGGAAAATGTTTTATTGTCAGATATTCCATTTTTATACAAAGAGAAAAAGGTTTTTTAAAAAGGATCACTTAAAGGTATGGCTCCTGAGGGAGGGAAAGTGAAAAGATGGCATTTATTGGAAGTTGGCAATAGTTTGAGGACAGCTAGCTTTCTGCTCTTTCTGCTTTGCCATATTTAATGCTTTTCTCCATTAATACTACTATTAAATGTTAAGAATTGTTCTCTATGGTCTAGTAAAGTGAATTCTATTGCTTTTTAAAACACACACACAAACGCACACACACACACGCACACACACACATGTGTGAGCAAGCACAGAACTCTACCTTTCATATCTTCTCAGCGTAAATCAAGTTGTGAAAGATCTGAGAAAAGGACACCAAGTCTCAAGTGCGAGGGATGTTGTTCATAAAAGGGCTGAGATTTTCCAGATACCCTATTTCAGTAGTCAGTGAGCTGGTGAATAGAAAGATTATAATTATAATTTTGTTACACACAGTCACATGCACATGGATGTGACTTCCTTCACAGAAGTGATGGCATGACACCCCAGACGAACTTCTCCCATTCTATGTATTTCACCTTGACCCCAGTTCTGGATCACAGTTGACTGGTGTCACTTGACTTACAGACTGGGCTGAATATCAGCCATGAATATAGCAAGAACCCTGGACTTGGAAACATAACATCTCAGGACAAGTTTCACCTTGGCCTTCTTTTCAGCTCTGCTACCTGAGACCTCTTTTGACCTTCTGTGTTTTCATCTCTGAAATGGGGATGCCACCGCATATTATTCTTATTTCCTAGAGTTTCAGATGTAGTTGTGAACGTGGAAAATGCTATGTAAATGCTGTGCATGGTTCAGAGGGAAGATATTGTTAGTATTATTATCACTATTAATAACCACAGGCTTTTGAGAGATAAGACTATGAAAATAGTGGTGAGGAGCAACCCTGAAAGACACCCACACATCCTGAGTGCAGAGAGAATTGCGGTAAGGTTGACAGCATTTTAAGAAGCATTGAGGCTGGGTGCGGTGCCTCACTCCTGTAATCCCAGCACTTTGGGAGGCCGAGGCGGGCGGATCACGAAGTCAGGAGTTCGAGAGCAGCCTGGCCAACAAGGTGAAACACCGTCTCTACTAAAAATACAAAAAATTAGCCGGCAGTGGTGGCGCATGCCTGTAATCCCAGCTACTCAGGAGGCTGAGGCAGAAGAATCACTTGAACCCGGGGGAGGCGGAGGTTGCAGTGAGCTGAGATTGTACTACCGTACTCCAGCCTGGGTGACAGAGTGAGACTTCATAAAAAAACAAAACAAAACAAAACAAAAACATTGAATGCTTGCTTGTGTCACAATTTTTCTTTTTCTCTAAATGACATTTTGGGGCTCCTGAGGGCCAGTGTTTCTCACTGGGTGTTCAGCATTAATCTCAAGAAAATGAGGAAACTGAATTTCTTCCAGGGCTGCCACATTGATTTCCCTCTCTGAGGACATCCCTATCACTTTCCCAAAGACTGCATTGTGCAAGGATGTTGAAACCTTGAACTCCCCTAGTGAAGGGACTGGGAAAGTGGCTGCACACTGAAAAATGCAAGGCATCTGGAAAAAGTGCCCAGAGGATGTAATGTGTCTCAGTGACCAACTGGCTGACTGTATCTTGTTCTCTCATTCTTTTATTCCCTCCAGACATCCTCCATTTCTTTTCCTGCCCTGAATAGAAATGACTTCTTCATCCGGCACAGACACTGAAGAGGGAGAATGAGGGCCTTCCCAGGCCACACCGGCCATGCCCTATTTCTATTGGCCAGAAGAGATGATGGATGAACGGCAGATGCTGCTGTCAGGCCAGCTCCTTTGCTCAGCCTCTGGAGATTATTGATACCCACTGGAGACCAGTCAGCTGCTCAGTGGAGGTGTCCTAGGGTCAACATGGGTCCCAAATCCAGGAAAATATGCTGGTGTACACATAGTAATCAAATCAAAACTTGAGGCTAAGTATGCCCCCAAAAGTCTGCACTCTCAGAAAAGCAGCTGTGTAAAATTTATTCATCTCCCCATTCCAGAGACTCTAAGAGGTCCTAGCACCAATGGGATGTTGCCTCTTTCCTGTCTCACTTCTTCTTGATTACTCACACTCTATTTCACAGATTCAGTGAATTCAGTGTTTCTAAGACACACCTGGCAAGAGTTGTAAACACCAGTTTGTGCAACACTATTCACATTATTGACCTGGTTACAGGATGCCTAGTTGAACCCTTTACATTTTGCCTAGCTTTTGCTAGCTAGCAAAAGAATTTCATCCAGAAATGAGGGCTGGCCTACTAGTTACAAGTTTGCATACAAATCCATGCAGCACTAGGACCTAGTTTGTGCTTTAGGTTTATGGCTTGTGCGGAGGTGAGGATGGGACTGGACACTGTTTATTCTATAAACTGGACATAGATTCATTTCATGCATAGGTACATAAGACGCCAGCCCTATATGTGGGTTCTTCACTGAACAGCTGAGTGGTCTCTGATACATTTCAGTCAATGATCTTTTTAGACTGAAGGTAGAGCCCACGACTGACTGAGGACAGCAGCTGCTGCCATCCATCACTCTCTCCCTGGCCAATAAGGAGAGTGTACTAGGACCTGCCTGTGGGTAGGAGAGGCTGACTGCTAACTGTTAAATGAAGTAATCATTACTCAGGCTTGCAAGAAAACCTCATAATGTCATGATGGAATATATGAATATATCAGTCCTTTGTTAGGTCAAATACTTCTCAGACTCAGAATGTCTATTTACAGTGTATTATTGCATAGTAATTTCTTAACTTATTATCTGAGCGCGTGGTTTAGGGTGAGTGTGTTATTTTGGGCAAAATGACATAGCTCATAGGGCTGTCTAAATAAATTATTAATGTTGAGGAGTTGAAATTTGAAAAATTGATTATTACAAATTAAATCCAACTGGTAAAAACAGTACAGGGTTAATGTATCCTTTAATAGATTATAAGAAGTCTAAGAAGTAAATATTTTTAAAATGGCATAGCAATAAAACATTTCATTTTTCCTCTCAAGCAGTAACCTTTCTAGAATGTAAAGGTAAATAAAAAAAAAGCAGTGACATGAATTTCTGTTTGTCTTCTTCTCTTACTTTTCCTATAGGCTTAAAAATTATGAGCATAAATATATGAAACAAAGTTTGATGAAAATGCAATGATAATGTAATATTTTTGCTTATACAACTGGCGAACATTTTAAAAACAATAATACTTTGCACTTTCAAGAGTGTGGTGAAATGATGGGAATAAATTGCCAAAATTTGTATGTAGGACGGCTGATATGGTTTGGATTTATGTTCTCATCCAAATTTAATGTTCAGTTGTAATCCCCAATGTTGAAAGTGGAGTCTGGTGGGAGGCAATTGGATCATGGGTGTGGTTTCTCATGAATGGTTTGGTACCATCTCCTCAGTGCTGTTCTTATGATAGTGAGCAAGTGAGTTATGATGAGATTCAGTTGTTTAAAAGTGTGGAGCACCTCCCTGCCTCTCTTCCTCCTGCTCCAGCCATGTGAACATGCCTGTTCTGGCTTTGCCTTCTGCCGTGAGTAAAAGCTCCCTGAAGTGTCCTCAGAAGCAGATGCTGCCATGCTTCCTGTACAGCCTTTAACTGTGAGCCAATTAAACCTCTTTTCTTATAAATTACCCAGTCTCAGGCATTTCTTTATAGAGTGCGAGAATGGACTTCGGATTTTTGAGTTAATTCCAGAGTGAGTTAAGACTTTGGGGGACTGTTGGGAGAGCATGATTGTATTTTGCAACTTGAGAAGGACATGAGATTTGGGAGGGGCTAAGAAGAGAATGATATGGTTTGGATCTGTGTCCCACCCAAATCTCATGTTCAATTGTAATCCTCAGTATTGGAGGTGGGGGTCTGGTGGGAGGTGATTGGATCATGGTGGTGATTTTTCATAAATGGTTTAGCACCATCCTCTCAGCGCTGTTCTTGTGACAGTGAGTGAGTGAGTTACCATGAGATCTGGTTGTTTAAATTGTGTAGCCAATAGCAAAGACATAGAATCAACTTAAATGCCCATTAGTGATAGATTGGATAAAGCAAATGTGGTACATATACATCATGGAATACTATACAGCCATAAGAAGAATGAGATTATGTCTTTTGTGGGAATGTGGATGGAGCTGGAGACTATTATCCTTAAGAAACTAACAAAGTAGTGGAAAACCAAATACCACATGTTCCCACTTATAGTTGGCAGCTAAATGATGAGAATTCATGAACACAAAGAAGGGAACAACAGACACAGGGGCCTACTTGAGGGTGGAGGGTGAGCGGAGAGAGGGGGGCAGAAAAAAACTATTGGGTACAGGCTTAGGACCGGTGTGATGAAATAAACTGTACAACAAACCCCTGTGATACAAGTTTACCCATATAACAAGCCTGCAATGTACCCATAAACTTTAAACAAAAGTAAAAAATATTTAAAAATAAAAGTGTGTAGCAACCTCCCTGCTCTCCGTCTTCCTCCTGCTCCATCCATGTGAAGAGGCCTGCTTTGGCTTTGCCTCTGCCATGAATAAAAGCTCTCTGATGTCTCCTCAGAAACAGATACTGCCATGCTTCCTGTACAGGCAGGTTTGCAGAACCATAAGCCAATTAAACCTCTTTTCTTGTAAATTGCCCAGTCTCACTATTTATAGCAGTGTGAGAATGGACTAACACAACAGTTGAACAGTAAGCACCAAAATCCTCAAAAATATTTGGCACTCCCCTGCACATATATATTGACTAGTAGCAACACCATTTACCTCCCATGCTAAAAAAAAGAAGACTGTCCTTTAAAGGATCTGATTGCTGTATATGAAAAAGTTTAAGGTTTAAAGTGGGAGGTAGTGTTTCAGAGGAAGTTCTCTCATTTTGACATTTAGGATAAAGGCATACAGACTGCCTGTGTGGACCTTTCCAGAGCACCTTGAAGAAAAGCCTACCAGCTAATACTACCTCTGGTTTGTGGTCAACACTCCCAATTAGGAGAAAAGCATGTTGGGGAAACAGACCCATAGAAGATCAGTAGACTCCCATAATAATCAACATAGCCTTTCATCCTCAAACAACCAAAAGGCACGATATTTTGAGGGAAACTAACAATACAGAAAAACCAAAAATCAAAATGGATCATAGAATCACTGACCTTAAAAAAACTGTTGATTTAAGAAATAGCAAGAATGTTTCACAAAGTTTATTATCCTATTAGAAAGTTCAAGCAGGTATTGCAACATAAAACAAGAATAGGCTATTATGGGCTGGGCACAGTGGCTCATACCTGTAATCCTAGCACTTTGGGAGGCCAAAACAGGCAGATCATGTGAGGCCAGATGTTCAAGACCAGCCTTGGCCAACATTGTCATTGGCAAAACCCTGTCTCTACTGGAAATACAAAAATTAACTGGGTGTGGTGGTACACACCTGTAATGTACCTGTAATGTAATGGTGTGGTGGCTGAGGCACAAGAATTGCTTGAACCCAAGAGGCAGAGGTTGCAGTGAGTCAAGATCATGCCACTTCACTCTAGCCTGGGCAACATAGTGAGATCCTGTCTCAAACAACAACAACAGAAAGAATAGGCTACTATGAAAAAAGAGTAATCAGATAGCATAATTGCAGTAGATACTGTTGGTGCACTGACCAGGTTCCTTCTTCTAGGATGGAAACATTTATTCCTCCAGCTGTTGGGATTGTTGACAGCCAACAACTCCCAGCTAAGTTATTCTTTGAGCCTTGCCTTAGCTGAAGAGAGCTACCTGGCCCAGAATCATATTGGGGTCATCTTTGCTAGCCAATCAGCTGGTGATTCAGCTCCAAAATCTCATTTTAGGTCCTGCTCTCTCCATTTCTGGGAAGAAGACTCTAAGCTAGATATTTGCATTCAGGAAATTACTGGGGAGGCCTCTTGGGGTCAATGCTTTTAGGGGAGTAAGGGAAGCAGGACTGCACAGAGAAATAAAGTAAGGAGGGATGCAGTTGTAATAAAGACCTCAGCAAATTCTAGAGCAGCTCTGGAGCTAGGATAGCCCTTCACAATTGTTCCTAATTTTGGAGGAGGAACTGTGTGTTTTATACTCTTTTATTGACCAATGTAGGATACCACCAAAACTATAAGGCATGCACTGGTGAGAGGGTCACCAGCATTAAAGATAAGTCAATTATGGCAGTACTTTGTAGGCCAACATGAACAGTAGAAGATGCTGTATCAGAATGATACAATGGAGACAACAGGATGCCAAAATGATAGAAGCCAGGTGGTAGCACTTAGTCATCAGAAATAAGGTGAGTGCAGTTATTATAATGATCTACAAGTGCACACTGGCAGCCAGAGGGGGCCAACACGCAGAGAGGTAGGAAGATGGTTAATAAAACACAGTGTTCCTAGTCACAAGATAGTTGGACAGCCAACAAGAGTATTGCTCAATTTATACAACAAAAATAAATCAAGGATGGATGATCATGAGGTAGGGAAACTGCCCCAATAAAATATCATGATCCTTTGCCTTTTTTCTGGCCATGGGCCATGTTACAGACTGGGATCCCTTAGACTGAAGGAAAGGGTAGGTCTCTAGGAGGAAAGACTGCAACATTACAGCAAGTGGTTTCTCAGTCCTTCCTTAAAGGAATCGATGACCATTTACTTACGTAACCATACACTGGGCAAAGAGAAGTATGTACATTTCCTCAGAACTGTTGGCAGAGGTTCCAAGATGGCGTTGATGCTAGGAAACCAGTAGCACTCTCATGAATCTCTTGTTAGAATGGAGGCCCAGTAGTAACTCCAGTCCCATGATATACAACTAATCTGTCTATTCAATTGTGAAATTGATCCCTGGCCTGTGGAATAAGAGCTATCATAATGAAACAGGCTAAGTAGAAACCTCTGGTCAAGAGGGTGGATTAAAACCAATATCGGATTTAGGGGGAATGGCAAAGATTATTGCCACTCTTAAAGACCTAAAAGTTCAAAGGGTGGTGGTATCCATAATGTTCTCATTTAATTTACAGGCCATGTTTTTTTTTTTGTTTTGTTTTGTTTTTTTCTTCTAAAATCACATGAATCCTGGAAGATGATAGTGAACTACCTAAAACTTCTCCAATTAGTGGTCTCCATTGTAGCAGCAATATCAGAGGTGATGTCTTTCTCAGAGCAGATAAACATAGCCTTAGGTACAAGGAATGTGGTCATTGATATGGTAAGTGTGAACTTTTCTACCTTTAGGATTAGGAAAGACAACTGTATATATATATTTATGGTCTAGCCTCAGGACTATGTTAATTCTCTGTTCTCTGTTATCTAGCTTGAGGAGACCCGTACCATCTAAAAATCCCACAGAATATCACATTGGTTTGCAATATTGGTGATACCAAGTTAATTTAGGCCAGATCATCAGTGGCAATCACACTGAAGGCATTAATAAGTAACATGTACCCCAGAATTTGGTTAACAATAAACCTTATGGAAATTCAGGTGTTCCATACTTGATAATACTGCTCTAAAACACTATTGGCAACACAAAAGCTCCCAAATTTGAGTGGGGTCAAGAGCAGAAAAGGGCTTTCAGTAGGTCCAGACCATATTATATTTCAGCAGATCCAGACCATATTACAAAAAGCTCTGCTTATTTGGACATATGACCTAGCAGACTCTGTGGTATTAGATGTATCTGTAGTAAGTAAAAGTACTGTGATAGTCTGAACATGTCCTTCAAAATTTAAGTGTTAAAATTTTAATCCCTAATGCAACAGTGTTGGGGGGTGAGATCTAATGTGAAATGTTTAGGTCATGAGGGCTCTATCGTCATGAATGGATTAATGCTGCTATAAAGACAGCTTGTGGAAGTAAGTTTTCTCTTTTTTCTGCTCTTCTGCCATGTGGGGATATAGTGTTTCTCTTCTCTGGAAGATGCAGTGTTCGAGGCACCATCTTGCAAGAAGAGAAACGCAGGCCTTAACCTGCCTATGCCTTGAGAACTTCTCAGCCTCCAGAGCTGTGAGAGTAAAGCTTTGTTCTTTATAAATTACCCAGTCTGTGATACTCTGTTTATGGCAGCACAAAATGGATTATGACAAACATCATGTGCAGTTTATGGCAAAGCTCAATAGGAGAATCACAACACAGACCCATAGCATTCTGGCATGAGACCATGCCATTGGCAGTGGAGAATTACGCATCTTTGAAAAGCAGCGTCTGATGGCTACTGAGACCTGGTAGAGATGGAGCACCTGACCATGGGACTTTAAATGGCTAGGTGCCCAGGACTGCCTACCGTGATCTGAGTTTTGCCAAATTTGCCAAATTATAAGGTTTGAAATCCCTAGCAGAATTCATTGTAAAATGAACCCCTACATCTGGAATTGGTCACGAGCAGGGATAGAAGGCATAAAGAAGCCACAAACTAGGTGGCCTCCAAGTACATATAATTCAACATTTTCACACTGGTTCAACTTTCTTTTTGTTCACAAATATGGCTGGAAGTTGGATGACAGATACTCAGAAATGGCTGAACTTAGTTCATGACTATGTGGGTGCAAGCTAAAAAAGAACCATAGTTGCACTGTAGCTCTATTCAGAGGTGGTTATGAAAAACAACAGTAAGGGTAAATCTCAATGGGAAGAGCATTGGGTCATCTACTTTGTCTTTCGGAAACATAAGTGACCCAAGGTTAGTATTTATATGAAATTATGGGCAGTGGTGAGTAGCTTGGTCACATTGGCGAGGTGCCTGAAAGGAGGAAGACTGGAATATTAGAGTCCAGGAGTTCTGAGAAGAAGCATGTGAATGGGCCTAGGGAGCAGGACCTTTTATACCATCTAATGCAACAAAGAAGCTCATTCTTCAACAAAGGAGATGCAGTATATAGGAATTCACTGGTGCAATCACATATTGCATGATCCAGGAGTTGCTGGACTGAGATAACAATGGAATAGCTTGTTGAAGACACCTGAGATGCTGGCTTAGAGAGAATACCCAATGAGCATGTGGCACTGTACTTCAGAAGTAGGCATGCATCCTCAATCAATGGCCATTTTATGGTTATTTGTCCCCAGTAGGCAGAATATATTGATCCAGGACCCAAGTGATGGGTACAGGAGTGAGCTAGCTATCATCAGTTCTAGTGACCCACTTGGGGAATTTGTGTTTTCTGTCCCCACGATTCTGAATTATGCAAGTTTAAGGGCCGATTTCCTAGAGGGGTTGTTTTAGCATCTGTGTTGATGTAGAAAAAAATAGACTGGGTAGTTTATAAGGAACAGAAATTTATTTCTCATCAATCTGTAGTCTGGATGTCCAAGATCAAGGCACCAGCAGGTTTGTCATCTGTTGAGAGTTCACTCTGTGTTTCCAAGATGGCACCTTGACCGCTGGGTCATCCAGAGGGGAGAAATGCTGTGTTCTCATATGGCAGATGGTGGAAGGGCAAAAAAGGAGAAACTCCTTCTGTCAAACTCTTTTATAATGGCATTAACCCATTCACAGGGGCAGGGCCCTCATGATCTAAAAACCTTTCAAAAGGAACTATTACAGTCAAGTGCAGAAGTCCCCAGTTCTTGTCTAACTTGGGGAAAAGATTTCTGTCAAGAGAAGGTTCAAAGATAGCAGAGAGCTTTGTTGAAGAGAAATAGGGACAAAAGAGCTTATGGTAGGAAAAAAAACAAGTACACTGTAAGAGAGAAGTGGGCTGATCCTGCAAGAAAACAGCTCTGAGGGGCCTGACTGTGAGTTTTATCATGTTAGCTCCCTCTTCAAGTTCCTGCTTCTTGTCTCAAGTCTCCACCATTTTTCTTTGTCTAGTTTTACTGCTTCTGCCTTTGGTTCCTGCCTTTGTCCCCACCTAATTCCTGCTCAGGCTTGTGGGACACACCTCCCCCGCCCCTTGGTGTTAATTACTGCCACCCAAGGAAGGTTGTCTAGCAGTCACATCTATACTTATCAAACCTGCATATCTTTTAGGAATTTCCCCTTTTGTCCTCTTTTCTTCCTTATCAGGATGTACATAGCAACTTTCTGATACTGTAACTGCAGAGTAAATGATTATTGGGCCATCTTAAGAGGTGTTTCAGGGAATTTCTTTCTTCCTTCCTACTCACAGTTGACTAATTGCCCACCAACTCCAGCATTAGAGATGCTATTAACACCCAAATTTTGGGTGGTACCTCAGGCCTGAGACTTCTCAGACTTTTCCTTTCTCAAGAACTCTGCCTCCTGCTCATGTCTGGCTATCTGTATACTCTAACAGCACCACCTCCCAACAGTGTTGCATTGAAGATTAAATTTCCAACACACAAATTTTGGGAAACACATTCAGAAGATAGCAGCAGTAAGACTTCTAAAAGAAGACATAACTATAATCCCTTTGAACTTCAAGTTATGGCTGTTTCCTGTTCCCTTTAGATTCTCTGTAGTAGTTAAAGAGGCCAACAGGCATGGAAGAGGGTCATCATACTGACAGGGCTGACACTGATCATCAGGGGATAGGGCTGCTGTTACACAATGGGGACAGGGCTGAATATGTAGGCACTCAAGTAATACATTTGCATTTCTTGGCACTTCCCTGCTCTATTTAGATGGTCTGATAAGGGTATGGTGACAAGGAGCTTATATCCCTCAAGGATGAAGTTCTAGGTCACATTACTAGAAAAGATAGAAGTGTTCACCAAGGGAAATGTTAACCAAGGGAAAGGAGAATCTAAAGTGTATGGTGAAGAAGGAGGATTATGAGGATCAGTTTCAGCCTGGACATCAGTTGCAGTAGTGGAGATTGTATCTTATCCCACTAACTTCCCATGTGTAACCTTCTTCCAGGAAATGAGGCCCAATGTAATTTTGGAGTAGCTGCTTCTAAAATGTATTATGTGGGGAAAAAATCCTGGTCAACAGGCTGAAAGAAAAAAAAAAGCATTATGTGAAACAAGTAGATGTGAATAGTGTAAGGCATAGCCAGTAGTAGATATCATAATGTGCCATTCACTCATTCTTCTAGATTCTAGGAGTGTTGGTGACTGAAATTATTACTCAGCCGAATCCCTCCTTAGAACTTGCTCCTGGTTGAAAAAAGCTGCCTTGTACAGGGTCAAAACACCCAGATTCTGGAACATCCTACAGTCGATGCTTGTAAATGGGGTGTATAAATTCCTCATGCCTTTGCTGAGTAAGGTCTTTGTTGGGATGCATCCATCACATTTTAACTTCTTTCTTTGTCCTATCTAGTTTCTTTTCCTTCACTTCCCTTCCACAGGTGTTCATCTAGCAAACATTCTATGATAAACTTTCTACATACTCATCTTCATATCAGAGTGCTCCTTCCTGAGGAGCCCAATTAGTGAATGTGATAGTGTGATATAACAAATATATATTTGGTTTTCATCTCTTGTTTCTGACACAGAGCTCCTAAAACCCTTGGGATTTTCTGAGTTATAGGAGTGTCTTTTTTGTTATTCATAGTAAGTTCCTTTGATCATACCTCAGTTTATGCTAACTTAGTGACTTAGAGTGAGACCACTAAATAGCCTTACTATGAGCTATAGCCCAAATAATTAAGGAAAAGCCCAAGTAATTCAAGGGTTGAAACTTCATGTCCCATCCACTGACTTTCTGGAAGAGGAGAATAGGGGAGGCTCAGTATTGAACTCTACAAAAACTCTTGAACAAGGAGATTTGATAAGCTTCCAGGTTGGTGAACATATCAAGGTTCTGGGAGGGTGGTACTCCTGGAGCAGGCATGGAAGCATCACATCTCCTCCTCATACATTGCCCTAAGCACCTCTTTCATCTGGTTGTTCCTTAGTTTTATCTTTTATAATAGTAAAGTATTTCCTTGAGTTCAGTGAGCCATTCTAGCAAAATATTAACCTGAGAAGGGAGTCATAAGAATCCCTAATATATAGTCAGTTGTTTAGAAGTACAGGTGACCCAGGACTTGTGACTAGCATCTGAGGTTGGGGCAGTCTTGTGGGACTGAACCCTTAAATTTGTGAATCTGACACTAACTCAGGTAGTTATTGTTAGAATTGAATTAAATTTTTGAACACCCAGCTCGTGTCATATAATTGGTTGGTGTGGGAGAAATCTCCCCATCATGTTTGGTGTCAGAAGTATTGAGAAAAAAAAAAAAAAACTCTTTTATTTGAGGAATGCCAGGCTCCTCTAAATTATCAGGCCAGAGAGGCATTGGAATGAGACAGTGGTCATGTCCTATTATCCCTTTTAGGCTAAGTAATCTGCTCTTGAAACTACTTGTTAAAATCACAAGTAGCTATACATTAATCTATCAATGCTAGACACCATAACTTATACAACATATAGCCAGTATCATTAATCAGTGTTATTTCTTTAAACCAATGAGAATTCCTGACAAAATTTTGTATTAGCCAACTCTTTGTCCCTGATTTTTGCCTTTAAAAACCTGCTTGTAAAACAAAGGCCAAATGGAGCTCATATCCAAGGTTACTTGGGTCTGAGTCTTCCATGCAGCTGTCTCATTTTGTCTCAAGTAAACTCTTTAAAATTATACTTTGTGCCTTACTTTTTTTCCTTTAAGTCAACATTCCTGGCAGTATGAGCAGAATTCAGAGCAACCCCCGACCCCCACAATTTGACAGTCCTCTTGGATTCAGCACCTGGTCAGCTGGAGCCTCTTGTGTTTTTCCAGATCTAAGAGCACTGTCACATGCATATGAGTCCTGAATTCGGACCTTCCTACCCTGAGGCTGAGGTCTAGTGTTTGCGTGAGCTGTTTTTCTCAGATCTCCCTTCCAAGAATGGGATTTTCCATCTCTATCTAAGGTCAGGAGATTTGGATTTCAGGATAAAAGAGAACTTTTACCTTCTCTGCCTCTGTCTCACAGCAGAAGGTCTGGGTCACAGTATTTGCAGTCTAGCACTGGTGGTTGCACTACTTTTGGTCTAAAATTACATAGCATGTTTTAAAAATTACAGCTGCTTCCTCTTAATTATAATTCAAATGTGTCTTTTCAGTTGCGACTAATTTTTATTAGTTTCAACCCAAAAGGTGCATGAGAGTGAATTCTCTCACCCCAAAATTAAAAGACACTTGCTCCCTCCAATTAATCAACAATTTAATTCCACTGGCGTCTGGTGGCAAGAGAGATTTTGAAGGTTATAGGTTGTTTGTCCATGACATGTAGTGGTTTTATAGGGCCTCCCCACAAGAACACCTATTGCAACTTTCAGTTCAACCAGAAGGTGCACATAAGGGTTGGTCACCTGGCACCTTGAACACACTGCCACTACAAGGCAATCAGATGTTTTGACACACGTAAGAGAGTGATCCAAGACTCTCTGATAGCACTTGGAGGAGTGATGCTCATAAGCAGCACACTTTGACCCAAAACACATTTCTGGCCTTGGTCACTTTTGAAAAGTTCCTAAATTACAGGAAATCGGCCTTCAGAATCTGAGCACTCTTTTAAAGGATAGTCTCCTTTAGAAATACAAGTTGGTTCTGTGTATAACACTTACGGGGCATCTTCTTATAAATACCTAAAGAAAATGAACCCACGTAATCCAGGATGGTCATAAGCAGCAATGGCTGAAATAGGGGTCCTTTGAAAGTCCCAAAATAATTTACTTGTATGCACACTTGAAAAAAAAACTAGTTTTAGAACCCGACAAATTGAATGGGGGCACCCATTCAATGGCACCTAGAAGCTTCTAAAAGAAATTGTAACAAAATTGCCTGCATTCAGAAGGTAAACAAAAGGATATCTGATACTATTTCTGAATTTAAAAAGACGATGGAGGTCTTCTCCCTTCCATCTCCAACTCCTCCTCCTCCTCCTAACCCTGCGCTTTTATATCCTGTCTTATCCAAACTTCCTGCCCTGACTTACCTCCCCTTCTACTACCATCACTTGAGGAAACTCCCCTGATCTCTGGTTCCCTCCCTGAAACTTTTATTTTTGCAGTCTCTTTCAGTGTAAAACCCAAACCAAGAGGTGAGCCTGTTATTATATATGCCCTTTGGACAAAGACCGAACTTAAGAATACCACGAAAGACTTCCCAGACCCATTCCAAGATCCCATAGGGTTTGCAAAAGAATTTGATTTCATCGGCCAGGCACGGTGGCTCATGCCTGTAATCCCAGCACTTTGGGAGGCCGAGGTGGGTGAATCACCTGAGGTCGGGAGTTTGAGACGAGCCTGCCAAACATGGAGAAACCCTACTTCTGCTAAAAATGCTAAAAATACAAAATTAGCCAGGCATGGTGGTGCATGCCTGTAATCCCAGCTACTTGTGGGGCTGAGGCAGGAGAATTGCTTGAACCCAGGAGGCGGAGGTTGTGGTGAGCCAAGATCGCGCCATTGCACTCCAGCCTGGGCAACAAGAGCAAAACTCGGTCTCAAAAAAAAAAAAAAAAAAAAAAAAAAAAGAATTTGATTTAATTGTCTGGAATTATGAGCCTGGATGTTCTGAGATCTATCAATTAGTTCACATGCTGGTATCAGAAGGCATGGCCACTGAACAATTGAAAAAAGGAAGCTAAAATAATCCTTTAGAGGATTTTCAAAAAACAGACTGAAACTGACCATGAAAGGGTCCACACTTTGGCCAAGGCTCTTTATGATTTTATTCTCCAGGTCTGCAATCTAAATACATAGATTAAAGAAGAATTCAACAACGTACTCAAAGGCTAGACAAATCTATGCTTGATTATTTTGAACAGTTTGAAAAAGCCTTTAAACAATTTTCCAAATGGCTGCTGCTAGCCTCCAAGATCATCAGAACGATTTCCTTATAAATTCTTCTTCCCTTGATGGCTTAAATGATGACTTGGTTATCTTAGTTAAAAGATACAAGCCACCGCACCCGGCCAATTAAATAAAATTCTTTTGCAAACCCTATAGGATCTTGGAATGGACCTGGCAAGTCTTTCATGGTATTCTTAAGTTCAATCTTTGTCCAAGGGGAATATATAGTAACAGTCTCGCCTCTTGCTGTGGGTTTTACCCTGAAAAAGACTGCGAAAATAGAAATTCCGGGGGGCAACCAGAGACAAAGTGACTATACGAACCTGTGAGTTAGTAAGTCTGGCAGATAAACTTTCTAAAACTATTCAGAAAGAAGAAACCACTAGGGCCTCAAAGATTATTAATTGACAACTATAACAATTGATTTGTCAAACCAGGCCTTTTAAGAAAGGACAGGTGCCTCCTTCTAATGATAGAAGGGGTATTTGCTTCTATTGTAAATAGCTTGGCCATCTCAAAAAAGATTGCAGAAAACTTAAATGACAGCAGGGCCAACAAAAATATAGAACCCCACAAGAAGAATAGGATTGCTTCTAGGATCAAAAGGGTGCTTTCCAATTTCTCCTAACTAATATCTTAGGAGAAATGGAAATTTTCATGAATGGAGAACAGATATGTGCCCACGTAGGCACTGGAGTTACTCTCTTCATTCTCAGTCCTACCCCTTTAAATTTTCCCCTTTCTCAGAGCAATAAAACTGTACAAATGGTAGATGCATCTAATCAACCTATGATTGTATAAAAGTACAAACGATTAGAATTACAGGTAGTCTCACTCAATGGCTTTTCATTTCTTTCTTCTTCCCATGGCTTCCATACATATTTTAGGCAGAGATATTTTGGAAGTTCACAATGCACATATTTCCTTTTCTCAAATGGAGGAAATGTGTTTAAATTTGGAACAGAAGCCACATACCCAACATTACTCTGTTAATAAACTTGCTTCCTATGAAGTTCTTCTGTCCTCAACTAATGTTACTATTTTTCATTGTACATAGGCAGTAGCCAGGCAGTGGTCACTGTGGGTCTTGGGAGAGACACAGTGCTGTGCTAGCTTTGGATCTGGCCCAGTGCAGTCCCAGTGGTTGTAGCCGCAGGGGTCCTTGTGTCACCCATTCCCCAGCTCCAGGCAGCTTAGCACAGAAAGGGAGACTCTATTTGTTTAGGGGAAGTAATGAAAGAGAAGAAGGCTCTCTACCTGGTAATCCACGGAATTCTTCCAGATCTTACCCAAGACCATCAAGATGGTATTTCTATGAGTCTGCAAGAGCCATAGCATTATTAGACTTGGGATGCCCCCTACAGCAGATATAGCTGCAGTGACCAAAGACTTAAATCACAACACCTATGTCCCTTTGAATACTTGAAAAGTCTCCCCAAAAAGGATTGGTACAAATAAGCCCAGACTGTGACGATTACAATAAGCATGTGACTCTTCAATGCCTACACACCAAAGAACATTCACAAGCATCAGGGCCATCCAGGAAAACATGATCTCCAAATGAACTAAATAAGGTACCAGGGACCAATCCTGGAGAGACAGAAGTATGTGTTCTTTCAGACAGAAAATTCAAAATAGCTCTTTTGAGGAAGCTCAGGATAACATGGACAAGGAATTCAGAACTCCATCAGATGAATTAAATGAAGAGATTGAAATAATTAAAAAGAATCAAGAAGAAATTCTGCCGCTGAAAAATGAAACTGATATACTGAAGAATGCATCAGATTCTCCTAAGAGCAGAATTTATCCAGCAGAAGAAAGAATTTGTGAACTTGAAATCAGGTTATTTGAAAATACACTGTCAGAGGAGAGGAAGAAAAGAGAATAAAAAAGAACAAAACACACTTGTAAGATCTCGAAAATAGCTTCAAAAGGGCAAATATAAGAGGCATTGGCCTTAAAGAATAGGGAGCAAGAGATTGGGGTGAAAGTTTATTCAAAGTTATTCAAAGGGATAGTAAAAGAGAACTTCCCAAACCTAGAGAAAGCTATTAATATTCAAGTACTAGATGATGTTCTAGAAGACAAGCAGATTTAATCCAAAGAAGACTATCTCAAGGAATGTAATAGTCAGACTTATAAATGTCAAAGATAAAGAAAGGTTCCTAAAAGCAGCGAGAGAAAAGAAAGAGATAACATTCAATGGAGCTTCAATATGTCTGGCATCAAACTTCTCTGTGGGAACTTTACAGGCCAGAGGAGGGTGGTACAACATATTTAAAGTGCTGAAGGAAAATACTTTTATCCTAGAATAGTATGTCTAGCAAAAATATCCTTCAAACATGAAGTGGAAATAAAAACTTTCCCAGAAAAGTAAAATCTGAGAGATTTCATCAGCACCAGACCTGTTCTACAATAAATTCTAAAGGGAGCTCTTCAATCTGAAAGGAAAGGACATTGATGAGCAGTAAGAAATCATCTACAGGCACAAAACTCACTGGTAATCATAAGCACACAGGAAAACACAGGATATTATAACACTGTAATTGTGATGTGTAAACTACTCACATCTTGGAAGAAAGGCTAAACACTGAGCCTATCAAAAATAATAGCTACAACAACTTTTCAAGACATAGATAGTAAAATAAGACATAAATAGAAACAACAAAAAGTTAAGAAGTAGAGGGATGAACTTAAAGTATAGACCTTTTATTACTTTCCTCTTTGCTTGCTTTCTTGTTTGTTTATGCAATCAGTGTTAAGTTATCATGATTTTAAAATAATGGGTTATATGACATTATTTGCCAGCCGTATGGTAACCTCAAGTCTAAAAACAAACAATAGATACACAAAAAATAAAAAGCAAGAAATTAAAACATACCACCTGAGAAAATCATCTACACTAAAAGGAAGACAGGAAGGATGGAAAGAAGGAAGAGAAGACCAAAAAACAGCCAGAAAACAAATTTTAAAATGGAAGGAGTAAGTCCTTACTTATAGCATTGGATATAAGTGGACTAAACTCTCCAATCAAAAGACACAGAGTGACTGAATGGATAAAAAACAACATCCAAAAATTTGTTGCCTACAAGAAACACACTTTGTCTATAAAGACAGACATAGACTGAAAAATAAAACAATGGAAAAAGATATTCCATGCAAATGAAAACCATAAAAAGATCGAGGATAGCTAATTCTTAGAAAAAATAGATTTCAAGACAAAAACTATAAAAAGAGACAAATAAGATCATTATATAATTATAAAGAGGTCAATTCAGCAAAACATGTATATACATATAACATTTGTAAATATAACATACATATAACAATTGTAAATACACATGCACCCAACACTGGAGAACCTAGACATATAAAGCAAATGTGATTACAGCTAATGTGAAAATAGACCCTAACACAATAATTGCTGGAGAGTTCAATATCCCACTTTCAGCATTGGACAGATCTTCCAAACAGAAAATCAACAAAGAAACATTGGACTTAATCTGCACCATATACCACATGGACCTAATAGATATTTACAAAACATTTCATTCAATGGCTGCAGAATACGCGTTACTCTCTTTAGTACATGGATTATTCTCAAGAATAGACCATATGTTAGCCACAAAACAAGTCTTTAAATTTTCACAAACATTGAAATTATGTCAAGTATCTTCTCTGACTACAATAGAATAAAACTAGAAACTAATAACAAGAATTTTGGAAATTATACAGACACATAGAAATTAAACAGTTTGCTTCTGAATGACCAGTGGGTCAGTGAAGAAATTAAGAAGGAAATTTTAAAAATTCTTGAAGCCAATGAAAATGGAAACTCAACATACCAGAACCTATATGATACAGAGTGATATCATTTGGATATTTGTTCCCACTCATATCTAATGTTAAATTGTAATCCCTAGTGTTGGAGATAGGACCTGGTGGAAGGTGTTTGGGTGATGAAGGTGAATCCCTGATAGTTTGGTGCTGTCTTTGTGATAGTGGGTGAGCTCTCACAAGATCTAGCTTAAAAGTGTGTGGCACCTCCTCCTTGCTCTTGCTTTTGCCATGTGATGTGCTTGTTCCTTCTTTGCCTTCTGCCATTAGTTAAAGTTCCCTTAGACCTCCCTAGAAGCCTAGGAGATGCTGATATTATGCTTCCTGTACAGCCTGCAGAACTGTGAGCCAATTAAACCTCTTTTGTTTATAAATTGCTAGTCTCAGGTATTTCTTCATAGGAACACAAGAGAAGACTAACACACAGTGAAAGTGGTAGTACAGGGAAGTTTATAGAAATAAGTGCCTACATCAAAAAGTAGAAAAACTTCAAATAAACATTCTAACAATGCATCTTAAAGAAATAGAAAAGCAAGAGTAAACCAAACCCAAAATTAGTAGAAGAAAATAAGAAAGATCAGAGCAGAAACAAATGAAACTGAAATGAAGAAAATAATACAAAAGATCAATTAAACAAATAGTTGGTGTTTTGAAAAGATAAACAACATAACAAACCTTTAGTCTAAGTAAAAAAGGGAAGGCCCAGTAACTAAAATCAGAGATGAAAAATGAGGCATTACAACTGATACTGTAGAAATTCAAAGGATCATTAGGATTACTATAAGCAAGTATATGCCAATAAATTGGAAAACTTAGAAAAATGGATAAACTCGTAGACACATCCAACCTACAAAAAAATTGAACCATGAAGAAATTCAAAACCTAAACAGACCAATCAGTCATGAGATTGGACCTGTAATTAAAAGTCTCCCAGGCTGGGTGTAGTGGCTTATGCCTGTAATCCCAGCACTTTGGGAGGCCAAGGTGGGTGGACCATGAGGTCAGGAAATCAAGACCATCCTGGTTAACATGGTGAAACCCTGTCTCCACTAAAAATACAAAAAATTAGCTGGGCATGGTGGCGCGTGCCTGTAGTCCCAGCTACTTGAGAGGCTGAGACAGGAGAATCACTTGAACCTGGGAGGCAGAGGTTTCAGTGGGCTGAGATTATGCCACTGCACTCCAGCCTGGTGACAGACCAAGACTCCGTCTCAAAAAAAAAAAAACAAAAAAAAACAGAAAACCTCCCAGTAAAGACAACCCTAGGACCTGATAGCTTCACTGATGAAGTTTACCAAATATTAAAGGAGAACTAATGCTAATTCTATTCAGCCTATTCTGAATAAACAAAAGAGGAGAGGGAATACTTCCAAACTCATTTGGCAAGGCCAGTATTACCATGATACCAAAACCAGACAAAGACACATCAAAAAAAGAAAGATACAGGTCAATATTCTCGATGAACATTGATGCAAACATTCTTAACAAAATACTAACCAACTGAAATTAACACATTAAAAAGGTCATCCTTGGTGACCAAGTGGGATGCATCTCAGAGATGCAAGGATAGTTCAACATATGCAAATTAACCATTGTGATGCATCATATCAACAGAAAAAAGGACAAAAAATCATACAATCAGTTCAATTGATGCTGACAAAGCATTTTATAAAATTAAACATGTCTTCATTATAAAAATCCTCCAACAACTGGATATAGAAGGAATATACCTCAATGTAATAAAAAAAAATATATGACAGACTCACAGCTAGCACCATACCAAACAGGGAAAAACTGAAAGCCTTTTCTCTAAGATACGGAGCACGACAAGGATGACCACTGTCACCACTGCTATTCAACAGTGCTGGAAGTCCTAGCTAGAGCAATCAGACAAGAGAAAAAAATAAAGGGCATCCAAATTGGAAAGAAGCAGTCAAATTATCCTTGTTTGATCTTATATTTGGATAAACCTAAAGATTATAACAGAAAAGTATTAGAACTGATAAATGAATTCAGTTAAGTTGCAGGACACAAAACCAACAAGCAAAAATCAGTAGCATTTCTATATGCCACCAGGGAAGAATATGAAAATCAAGAAAGTAATCCCACTTATAATGCTACAGATAAATTAAATACCAAGGAATTAGATTAACCAAAGAAGTGAAAGATCTCTAGAATTAAAAGTATAAAGCATTGATGCAAGAAATGAAAAGGATACAAAAAATGTAAACATATTCCATATTCATGGATTGGAAGAATCAATATTGTTAAACTGTCCATACTACCCAAAGCAGTCTACAGATTCAGTGCAACCTCTATGAAAATACTAATGACATTCTTCACAGAAATAGAAAAAGCAATTCTAAAATTCATATGGAATCATAAAAAAACTAAAATAGCCAAAGTTATCGTGAGCAAAAGTAACAAAACTGGAGGAATCACATTAATTGACTTCAAATTATGCTATAGAGCTATAGTAACCAAAGCAGCATTATACTGGCATAAAAACAGACACATAGACCAATGGAACAGAATAGAGAATGCTGGAAATCCATATGCAGAAGAATGAAACTAGACCCCTATCTTTTGCTGTATACAAAAATCAAGTCAAAATGTATTAAAGACTTAAATCTAAGACCTCAAACTGTGAAACTACTACAAGAAAACATTGAATAAACCCTCCAGGACATTGTAATGGACAAAGGTTTCTCAAGTAATACCTCGCAAGCACAAATAACCAAAGCAAAAATAGACAAATGGGATCACGTTGAGTTAAAAAACTTCTGCATGGCCAAGGGAACAATCAACAAAGTGAAAAGGCAATCTACAGAATGAGAGAGAATATTTGCAAACTCACTATCTGATAAGGGATTAATAACCAAAATATATAAGGAGCTCAAACAACTCTATAGGGGAAAAAAATCTAATAATTTGTTTAAAAAATGGGCAAAAAACCTGAATAGACAATTCTCAAAAGAAGACATATAATGGCAGACAGGTATATGAAAAGGTGCTTGACATCATTAATGTAAATCCGAACTACAATGAGATATAATCTAATGCCAATTAAAATAGCTTATATTCAAAAGATAGTCAATAACAAATGCTGGTGAGGATGTGGAGAAAGGGAAACCCTCGTACACTGTTGGTGGGAACATAAATTAGTACAACTACTATGAAGAACAGTTTGGAGGTTCCTCAAAACACCAAAAATAGAATTACTATATATCTAGCAATCCCACTAATAGGCATTTACCCAAAGGAAAGGAAATTTGTATATTGAAGAGATATCTGCACTCTCATGTTTATTGCAGCACTATTCACAATAGCTAAGATTTGGAGGCAACTTAAGTTTCCATCTGCAGATGAATGGATAAAGAAAATGTGGTACATATACACAATGGAGTACTATTCAGTCATAAACAAAAATGAGATCCTTTCGTTTGCAACAACATAGATAAACGGTCATCATGTTACGTGAAATAAGCCAAACACAGAAAGACAAACCACATTTTCTCACTTATTTGTGGGAGCTAAAAATATTAAAACAATTGAACTCATGGTTATAGAGAGTAGAAGGATGGTTACCAGGGCTGGAAAGGGTAGTTAGAGGGGTGGGTAGAAGGATGGTTACCAGAGGCTGGAAAAGGTAGTTAGAAGGCTGGAGTTGAAAGTGGGGATGGTTAATGGGTACAAAAATATGATTATATTGAATGAATAAGATCTAGTATTTGATAGCACAACAGGGTGCTTATACGTAAAATAATTTATTGTACATTTAAAAACAAAGTGTATAATTAGATTGTTTATAACACAAAGAAAGGATAAATGGTTGAGGTGATGAATACCCCATTTACCCTGATTTGATTATTATGTATTATATGCCTGTATCAAAATACCTCATGTACCCCATAAATATATACACCTACTATGTACCCACAAAAATTAAAAGAAAAAGAATATTCATTGACTTGAGAAAATGCTGATTATATCTTAAATGAAAGAATATGCTATTGAACTATTTATGTATATCTAAACCTGTTTCTATATTTATATCTACAGCAAATATCTATATCTGCATACATATACACATATGTACTATATTTGTAATCTCAATGATATATTAAGATGATTTCCATAGGTTATAATATAAACAATATATCATATATTAATATTATAGGTTATATATAATTATTGAGAAATATACACACACACACACATATAGTGCCAATTTTATAAAAGAAAAGTTCTAGGTAAAAACTGCTGGAAGGAAATTACCAAAATATGAAGAGTGGCTGTCTCTTTTGGAGATGAGATTACAGATAATTTTTAGTCTTTTTCATTGAACTCATTCCTTGGTGTTAGGAGGTCATTTTTTTCAGGCTCTGATTTGAAGACCGTACCCTCTGAAATGAAGCCTCACCAATGCTGCCTGTGGTCACCTCTTAAGCCCTACTTGAGTCCTGTTGCTGTCAACTGTATCTTTGTGACTGAGGGAAACGTTGGAGAGATGAGGAAAACAGAGGAAAGGAAGGAGACAGAAGAGCAGAGGGTAAGGGATGACTGTTGCTCTTTAGGGCAGTAACACGTCAGCAGGCATAATTATGACACAATGACGTGTGGCATCCAATATGCAAGAACATGATCCCTGTATAGGTTTCACAAAGTCTGGTGAGAAATGAGGAGTGGGCAGAGGTGAAAAGAAGGTATGCACCTGGATGTGTGGTTTAGGGGGTCGGATATCTCCCAAAAACCTCTGGTCTTCCTTTAAAAATGTCAACAAGGTATCCCTTGCCTCTGCTTTGTTTTTCAGCTCCCTCTGTGTGGTCCAACTCTCTTCCACACATAGGACACACACACATCTTTCAGTGCTGCCCTCAGAGTCCAGCCCATGCTTGCCAGCCCTCCCTTAATCCCTGCCTTCCAGCAACCTGCACACCCAGCGCTCCACACATTCCACGGGGTCAGTACCCAGCTCCCAGGGCTCTGTCATCTTTGGAAGACCAGACGGTTGTTGCTAGGCAGAATATACAAGGCACAACTGTAGCCAACTGTCTAACTCAAGCCTATTCATGGTATTTCTCTATTTGCCTGGATTATGAATCGAGGAAGCAATGATTTTTCAGTTTACTACACAAGCTGTTGTTCCTTGATGACCTGCTGTAAAAATGATAGCTATGTTCTATGACCTTAATTTTACTAAAATTCTGAGATGCAAAATAATATTCAGTCTATAACATTTGCAGGAGAATGATTAGCTCTGCCGAGTAGTAGGAAGTAACAAAAGAAATAGAGGGCATTGGAACTGTCTTATACAGTAAGGCACAGATATGGATTGGGGCAGGTTTGTCCGGTGCCAGCTTTTTGTAGTACTTAATCAAGTGACCTGAGATCAACTGTGTTTGCCTGTACAAGTTATGACTTCTGACACATGGAGGTTGCTTGAAATCAAATAGAGGTACAATCACGTTCTGGTTTTACCTTGTACTAGTGCTGTGATATATGCTTAGTTGCTTCACTTTCCTGAGTTTTAATTTCTTCATCTGTAAAATGGATGTGATTAACAGTCAACATGAACATAAATGAGAACATATATGCAAAGGGGCCTCTCAGTTTATACAACAAAGTAATTGCTTAGTAAATGTGAATACTCGCCCCACCAATAAATATGTGTTACATGGACTTGAGTATATAGTTGAACTTCATTTCAATCTTGAAAAATGGCTAAATTAGTTTATATTCATTTCTTAATGATAATACGACAAGGAATTATGCCACAAAGGGAAATGAAATGGTCATTTGGAACTTTGTGTTCTAAAATCATTTCTGATTTACTCAAACTGATAACTGAATGTAATTGGTTGTGGAAAGTTGGCCCAAGACCTGATGAAATAATTCTCTGTGTTTTTAATCTCTTTTGACCAAATATAATATATGCTGATGCTATCAATTTCCAAGGTCTTATTGGTTAAATGAATAGGAAAGATCAGATTTTTTAAAATACGAAGCATGATGTCTTTATCATAGTAGACATTCAATAAGTTTTGTTGAATGATGAATGCATGGTGATTTTCAGAATGGAGATTGGGACTCTGCTGCCCTGTGTGTGCAGCCTGGGGACGTTCATTGCAGAAGAATTCTCAACTTCTCTGTGGTAGGTAATAGAAGAGCCCATTAGAAATCTTTCTCTTGTGGCTGACGGGCTGTTGACATTTATCGGATGCTGCCTGGGTGCTAATCACCTCACTCATTTACATCCTTATCTCTTTCATTTCTCCCAACCAAGACTCCCCATGGACTATTCCTGAACTAAATGAGGGAGGGCAGTGTCTCCACAGCTTGGAAAACACACACACTTCATGTGGACTTTTGGGCAATTTACAATTATTGGAGTTGGGGCAGGGGGATAGGTGGGGTATCAGTTTAGGGGAAGAAAAATAAAAACTAAACCAAACCAGATCAAACTTGAGCACTGTGCGACGTGACTAGAGAAGTAGTGAGGAAAGGAAAGGAGTGTATATAATGTTGACTGTACATCTGTGACCTTGAAAGGGCCTACTGCAGTGTTTCCCCTTTCAGAATTTGGCCCTTTTTAGCTCAAAGGACATTTTTTCCAGCCTTATTGAGGGATAATTGACAAAATTATGTATATTTAAAGTATACAACTTGATGTTTTGATATTTGTATACATTAGTGATGAATGCAATCAAGCTAATTAACATATTGATCACCTCACATAATTACCATTTTCTTTTATTGATGTAGAGAGAACACTTACGATTCAACCTCTTCTCCAGTTTTAAATATATGTGCAATGTAGTATTGTTAACTGTAGTCACCGTGCTGTACATTATATTTCCAGAACTTACTCATTTTACAAATACAAGTGAAATAAATATGGACAAGCTGAAGGACTTTGGAGGGGTAGGACAGGGAGGGAAAATGTTAAAGAAACCTTAGACTCTTTCTTCTCCCTGACACTTTGCATAGATCAGTCACCACATTGTGGGGTGTCTTCCTTGAGCTGAAAAGAAGTGGTATGCAGTGGGGGCGGGGGAAGTGGGGGAAAGCCCAGGGCCTAAAGGTGGCTCTGCTCTACCTACTTTGTAACCTTGAGAAACTACACCCTGAGGTTGTCAACTGCCTCAGTTGACTATCTGGGATATTATCAGGGATAATAACTCCCTTAGAGCGTTGTTTGAAGATGAGAAATAATGTTTTGGGTTATTTTTTCTTTTTGAGACGGAGTCTCGCTCTGTCGCCCAGGCTGGAGTACAGTGGCAAGATCTCGGCTCACTGCAACCTCCGCCTCCTGGGTTCAAGTGATTCTCCTGCCTCAACCTCCTGAGTAGCTGGGATTACAGGCAAGCACCACCATGCCCGGGTAATTTTTGTATTTTTAGCAGAGATGGGGTTTCACCACGTTGGCCAGGCTGGTCTTGATCTCCTGATCTCATGATGCACCCACCTCGGCCTCCCAAAGTACTGGGATTACAGGCGTGAGCCACTGTGCCTGGCCGAAATGTTTTTAAAGTGCCTGCTACACATTTGTTACTCAAAATACTATGGTTATTTCTTGAATCTGTTACTGTCCCTAAATTCAGTCTTTCAAAACCACTTTCCTAGACTATCCAACAGTTTTTTAGTTGACTTATCTGCTAGTCTTTCTACATGATTAGACACCAGAGTGAACTTTTTAAAAAACAAATTTAATGTCCTTCCCCATGTCAAAATCTTTTGTACCTAAAGGACATCACGAGGTCTTTCCTTAAGTCATTGAAATAACTTTAAAACCTGTCCCCAGAACACTTTAAAACTCCCTTTCCTAGACGGTATTCCCCATCCCCAAGGCAGGCTTTATGGGCAAATGGCAGTGCAATCACAGAGTTCCTGCCCTCTGATGAGGCCCCATGCTCAACTTAATCCTCTGCTATGGACTTCTTGAAATTCTTAATGATTTTATCTTTGATTTTGTGTTTTGTAAGTGATGTCACACGAAACAACAGAGTGTAGCTAGGAGCAGCAGTGGCATGCCAGGCAGCAGACTGTACATGTGTGGGCTCAGGTCTGTGGCAGCAACAGCTGGGCAGTTGGCCTGGCCTACTGGTACACATGTGCCTGGGGTACCCTGGGAGTCATTGGCCCCAAGGGGGTGGCCAAGGCTAGAACCTGGGCCCAGATTAGAGGTGGCAATGGCAGAGTAGAAGCAGAAGCAATAGCAGTGGCTGCAATGGCAGCAGGGACTATGGCTCTGGTAGAGAAGAAGGGTTTTGCATGAGGCCAGTGCCAGGCTTGCCTGCTGATCCCCGGAGTCCATCCCTGTGCATCTGTGCAAATAGGAATTCTCTGGCCTAAGTGAAGGGTCAGGAACTCTGGAGATCAATGATTAGGAACACTGTCAGTAAATTATTACAAAGTAGAAGCATACATAAGACATAGAATAAAAGTGTCTCAGGTAATTATTAGAATTCTCCAAAGAATTTTGAATTTCTGGTTTTGAAAACTGCTGCAACATTGCAAAGCAAATATCCACAGGCTTGGAAATAAAAATTAAATAATTGTCACATTTGACAGAAACTAATGTTTTCATATGAAACTGCACGTGAACCATTAATAGGAAAGATAATTTTAAAATTAATTTTTCCTTATAATGGAAGATACAGAGGTGAAATGCATAAACAAGTATTTTGAATTATATGTAAATTGTGAAATTGCTTTCAGTTTCTTGTATAATTGCCACAGGTTCAAGAAGTGATAGAGAAAACAAAAATGTCATTGCATACATTTACATTTGAAATTACATTTAAAAAGTTAAATTAAGACATACATGAAATTGATTTGTATGAAGAGTCAAATCTTTAAAAAGTGGTTCTGCAAGGATCATCACCTCTAGGTATACCAACATTTATATTATGAAACAATTTATCAGAAATGTATCCCAATGTTGCCACAGCCTGCAAAATAACCTTAACAATTCTATTAAGTTTGAAACAGTGGAAAGATCACTCTGAAGTTCAAAATCAAGGTTAAAACAAATCAAAATTTGTTTGCAATTTTGCATTTGCCAATAGTGACTTGCTTTTAATTATATTGTTTGAAAATGAAGTTGCTAAACGTGTCAATATTTTGAACTTATAAATAGATTTGTAGAAAAATGAGCAGAAAATCATATGATCAACCAAGATAGCATGTTAATAAGATACTATTATTCACTATATTACATAAAATGATGATCCCCCCAAAATATATATATTTTTTGCAGTTTACAAGTTTATGTTGTAGTCCTGTATCACAATCACTCCATTCCTTTTTGTTAAAAAGGAGAAAGTTTTATATGTCGGTATATCTTTAACTGAACTTCTCCCCCTACTTTTTGAACCATAGGCTTCACATTTTCGTTTTGCACCAGGTCCTACAAATTATATAACTGATCCTGCCCAGTCTCTCTAGCATAGCTCATCTCCTATAAGTAGGCACCTCATACACACCTTTCTACTGCCAGTCATGTCTTTCTTTTGGTTATGTTTTGTATCCTGCTTACTATGTTCTTCCTGCCTCCTCACCTGTAGGATTCTTATATATATCTCAACCTTCTACTCAGCTCCACCTATAAAAATACTATACCATGGCAGGGCGCGGTGACTCATGCCTGTAATCCCAGCACATTGGGAGGCCGAGGCGGGTGGATCACGAGGTCAGGAGATCAAGACCATCCTGGCTAATACCGTGAAACCCCGTCTCTATTAAAAATGCAAAAAATTAGTCAGGCGTGGTGGCGGGCGGCTGTGGTCCCACCTACTGGGGAGGCTGAGGCAGGAGAATGGCGTGAACCCTGGAGGCGAAGCTTGCAGTGAGCCGAGATCTTGCCGTTGCACTCCAACCTGGGCGCCAGAGCCAGACTCCATCTCAAAAAAAAAAAAAAAAAAAAAAAAAAAAAAAAAAAAGCTATAGCACTTTGACCACACATTCTGTATAGTCTTACTGTTTTGTGCTATTATGATCTATTTGTATGTTTCTCCCTTTAGCTAGACTTTGACCTCTTTGAGAGCAATTACTCTACCTCTTTAATAGTTACTATTTCTTAGTACCTTGTACTGTGCTTTTCTTATTTTAGGAGTTTAATGAATATAATTAAGTATAGAGTATTGAGGAGAACAACAGTCAACAAAACTGATAATGAGGAGATGCAGATAAGTTGGCGAAGGCATTGAGCAGGGTTTCTCCAGTGTGTCTGGTTGACTTAGCAAGTGTCCCTGTCCTCTTATTGCCTTACTCCTGAAGAAGTGACAGAAGAACCTAAGACCTGAAGGATACATTGTTAGTCAGCAAAGGGGGACTGACGAGAAGAGTGCAGCATCAAAAGGGGTGCCAAGTGCAATGGCCCAGAAGCAGGAGAGAGCACAATGAGTCCCAGGAACTGAAGGGGTTTTCCTCCTCAAGGGGCATCCTTGTTCCCAGAGGAAGGTCTTCACAGAGACAGACGGAAGGGTTTTGTGTCTAAGAATATAGGGTTAGCTGTTTTTTCCTCCCAGGACCTCCAAATAAGCTTTTTAAGACCCATCTCTAGATCAGTAATAATGACAGTGAGATATTTCAAAGACAAAATATTTAACATCATGCTTAGAACTTTCCTTTATCATTAAAGTTTGGATCATTATATAAGTCCCTGGCTCATCTCCATCTATTAGCTCATTAGCTAAGCAGTGATGCTGTTGGTCTTATTGGATAGTTCACTGAATTAATCAGCCGGTGTAACAGATGTTCTTTTCTGGGTATGTGGTAGGGGGTGTGACTTAGGTCTATAATCAGAGATGGTTTCCCTACCTTCCATGTTTAGGTCACAATAAGATATAGGTAAGAAGGAAAGATCACGGCATATCCATTTCTACCACTGCTGGAAAAAAACTTCTTAAAGCCGATGCCCCCTTTATAGCAAGAGGAACCCAAGTCTGGTTTTCTAGCTCCAATGTGAAACTCACATTTCCCCTTGAGTGGGACACAGTTAATACACCCTAAGAGTTTCCCTGGGGTAAAATGGTTTTACTAGAGTTCGGAACTTTAATTAAATATTTAAATATGGTGATTGGTTGTAATATATGTTGATTCTTTGATTTTAGCAACTGTAAGTAGCTAATAACTGTTCAAAAAATCTTCAGAAAATTACCCAAAGATTTTATGCTGTTTGAGGTTGCAGGCTTCTCTATCTTTTCTGATAGAGACTGTTTCGTTCTTATATGTTCCTTCTTAGGTATCCTAGAGAGTCAGTCATAGAAAAGACAAACACATTTATAAATGTGCTACTTTTATTTTTGGCTCCATAGACTATCTTAACATATGGCAAAGTTCCTATGAAAGAGGGTATGAAGGCCCTATAAAGTTGGGGAATCATGGACATATAACCAAATTTAGATATCTTAAAAACAACAAGGTGTACTTATAAGCTTAAAAATAATTTTCTCAGTAAATCTACTATAAATAATAATCAAAAGGATGAGAGTGGGGAGTGTAGGAGTTCACTCTTTATAGATATATTTATTTAAAAAACCCTAATGAGAAAGAAAGAGTGAAACAAGAATAAGGAGCAATTTTCTACAGTGAGAGAGAGACAGAGAGAGAGAGAAAGAGAGAGAACTACTATGTGTTACATGCTGAGAGTGTCAAAGGCCTGTAAAGATGTACCAATTTTAGAAGTTTTTAATGAAATCATATATCGAGGTGAACTACATTAAAATATTTTTTTTCAACCATTCCAGAAATGATAGTCCAAGTTGGCATGTCAAGGCTGGTAGGTCATGCACTTTTCACTGTAGCTCAGATTGCTGGGAGTCACATCCTCCTCGTTAGTTTCAGGTGACAGCTCACTGTACAGGGGAGATCCACTTGTAGAGAAAGAGAGAAGAGGGAGAGGAAGATTTAGCACTGCATTTTCGCAGGGCAAGAAATTCCGACCTAGCTCCAATGGGTGTTGGCCCGTTGCCTGGGATCTTGTTAAACACATGACCATCACTCTTCTGCCTATTTCTGGCCTGGATTTGGAGCTTGGTGGCTAAGTAAACCCCACTGGAGCTAAAATTAGGCAGTCAAATTGTGACAAGACATACTTGTCTTCAATAAAGAAGAGACGTCTATTAAAAAAATGGATCTATCCGTGGGTCAATATAAGTCACATGCATCTTAGCAGACTGTTTGCATTGTGCAGAAACAAAATTAAAATAGACCAGCTAACTAGAGTGGCTGCATTCTGGCTTTTAGCCATCTAATATTGCCAGAGTAGCCCAATTCTGTTGCTAAAGGTCCTATCTAGCTGTAGGAGAGTTTAGGGAATAAAAGCAAAATAATGAACTATTGACATGAATGATGAAAAGCAGAGCAAGCAGATATAACCATATATTTTAGATGAATGTAATTTTATGATTTCAAGGTTTGGAAACCTTTTATATCATAGGAAGAATGTGTTGGGGCTTGAGAATCAAGGCATTCTCTTTCATTTGACTGGTGTCTTACAGAAGTGGAATTGTCGTTGAAATTATAGCAAAGGACAGTAACAACATTTCTTTATATATGTGTAATATTTTTACCTTTTAAAATATTTTTACACTTAGTTTTTCAAACTTCTCACTAAATATCTTTTGATTGACCACTTTATGGGTGTTACCATAAATGGTATCATGGGAGAAATCAGAGATGGATCAAACATTTTCTCTCCCATCAAGGAGTATAAGATCTGTTTTTAGAGGCAAGAAATAAATGCAGGAAAAATTTACCACAACAAAATAATTCAATGGCAATTTGAGCTCATAGTAGAAGAGCTATTTAAAAAGTAGTAATCATTAACCGTTTAACTGCCACATGCCTTCCATAGTGGAATTTAGAGGAAAATAATAACTTCTGTTTTCATTGATTATGGAGGAAGGATTTCCAAGAATATATAGAGATCTGTGGAGATAATGATGCAAAGAAAACAGGGAGACTAGAAGAAAGGTTGCAGATAATGGTGGGTACATTCTTTTGATGGAAGCTTACGTAGGGAATTAGCTGTCTTCACACTGGACATGCCTATAGCAGGTGTGCACCTTTATATTTACTTGAGACATTAAGCTTTGCTAAGTCCAGAGGAAGCCTGAAGACAGAAAGCTTGCTGTAACTCTGGAAGGAACTCAAGTCTGGGCAACCAGACTCAGGCTGCTACTCTTTCCATCACACAATACTTAAAATCACAGCCAAAACATAAATAAGCAAAAAACTAAATAGAATCAACCAAATAACACCTCCCCTCCAAATGTAATCACTTCAGAGTTAAAGGATCCATCCTTCCTGGTAATAGTAGGTTGATTCTTCCCTTTCAGTTACAGCTGCGACCCATCCCATCTCTCTTGACACCTTCAGAGCTCAAACACAGTTTATGACTAGATTTCTAGAATGGGCACCTTCCTGTAGATGCCCAACGCTTCTGTTACACAGGAATTTTCAGGCTGGAGATACTTCCTATCTATAATAAATTATTTCAACACTTCACTATTTAGAAGATTTAATTCATTCTCAGTAGTGACCAACAAGGACAAAAGACATTTAAATATGTTGGGTTCAAAAGATATCATGTTTTAAAAAGTACTATGTTTTTGTATGAATAAGAAAATAGGAAATTGAAAAAGGTTTTGCTAAGCCTCTTTCATAATCAAAATTTCTTAGTTTGATTTTATAACCAGACTGAAACAAAAAGATGTTTATTCCATGAAATGGCTTTTGCCAAGATTGCAGTGACCTTGTTGTTAAAACTAACAGGCACACTTCAATGCTGATTTTATGTGATCTCTTAGCAGCATTCCAGTGATGACACTCTCTTCTTTCTGAAATGTTCTTTTTCATTGGCAGCTATAACACCACACGCAGTATTCCTTCCACTTTGACCCCTTTCTTTCAGTGTCCTTTGCAGGGTTCTCTTCTATTACCCGTGCCTTAAATATTGGGATCATTTGGAGTTGTGGCCCGGGCATTTTGTCTTATAATTCTGTAATCTCTCCTTGAAAAAATCCATCTGTTTCCATTGTTTAAATTAACTTTTCTATGCCCATGACTTCCTTACATAATTCATTCATGTGTTCAACTTTCTACTTCTACATCGAAAAGTCTACTCTCTACATCCAAAATTCTGTTTGGAATTTTCACGAGCACCTAGCTATAGCCCCCCACTGGCTCCCATCTCTGCCCTTCTTCCAGTGCACCTTCAATCTGCACATTGCACCACCATCCCACCAGCCACCTACATCCCTGCATCAGGATGGAGCTTTTGTCCTGTTGACTCCTTGTCACTTCTAATCCTCATAGCTGGTGAGATAAAGAGAGCTAGCATAATTATACCTAAGTTACACTCTGGGAGGGAGCAATGGAAGATAAAGATGTGTTTATACTGCAGATTCTGTACTCTGAGAAATACGAGGATCCAATATTACCATCCCAGCATGGAGGCAGAACTTGGTTTTGCCAACCTCTAGCAAAAAGTGTTGGAATCAGGATGGCTTTACATTCTCAATTGCTATTGAGAACACCAAAGAGCTTTTGTTTATGTAGTTATATCTACTGATATTTATCATTTTGGATATTAACACTGACAAAAATAAAATGTTCATTTATTAATTTATTAAAAGTAATTCATCCATTATACACTAATATAAATCACATATTTTATAAAATATAACTAGATTTTCCAAGACAATATTATTTTAGTAAAGAGAGTGGGATTGTTCTACATTTTTCCAAGTCTCTTTAGTACCTGACTTAACAAAGGACAGCTGGATTCTCATGCCTGCTTCAGCATTCAATCTGTTCTAATATCACATGTTGTACACTCTCTAGCAAACCCCACTGTTTATTCATACAAGAGTAAGAGCGAAAAAGACAAATAGCATGTTAGTCACAGTATGAAAATAGTTTTGGCTTCATGGAGTCCCCTAAAATGTTACAGAGAGCCCTAGGGTCACCAGAAGCACATTTTGCGAACCATTTCCTCATACTTTTCTGATTTCTCTCATAGTGTTGGGCCCAAAGTAGATGCTCAGTGTGTACTTAGCTACCTATAGAAATCAAAATGTGGTTTAATTTTTTCTGCTTGTAATTTGGTTATTCCTGTACTTAAGAAGATGTAGAAACCCATCAGTTTCCAGCCAATTTAGAATTATTATGGTTTACTTTGTGAAATGATCAATGTATGTGGAGGGATGGGGGAAATATGGAACACATACATTGCATTGTCATGTGAGGACAGCCTTGCATACTTCAGAGGGAGAAAGCTGGGACTGCAGGAATTTCAGGAACCTGAGAGGGTACAGAGAGGAGTGGATTTGGGGTCAGGGCTTGGTCTGTTAATACAAGAAGTGCTCAGTCAATGTGATAGTAATGCTCAAGAGTGTGGAGTGGGAGTTTGCAAGATCTAGTCGGTTGTGGAAAACCCACTTGCAAGGCTAGAATGGAAACTTGTAGAGAGTAATTTTCTTTCTAATCATGTATAAATCTCAAATGACTTGGTTTGCTATTAAAGTACTTCCAGACTTTTTATGGCATGGATATAATATCTAATAAAGTTTAGTAAAAGATATAGAGATGCCATGTAATTGAGTACTCCTGAATCCTCTTACAAATGGCCTTTGCAGAAGAGCTTATGAATCAGATTTGTTAATAAAAGAGAATCATATAATCAGAGGGAAATGACAGATTTGACTGCAAGAGCTGTGCCCAGAAATTTCCCAGCATGAACTTCTCACAAGCCAGATGAAAGACTTGCTAACTGGATGGGTTACTTTGAGGGCACTTTTCCTAAATTCCTATAAATAGGAATGAAAAGTTCCTTAGCATTTTATGGAGTATGTGACAACTTTAAGTCATGGATTGGTCTGTAGGAAGGGCATGTGAATGAAAAGATCTTCCTTAAGAAGACCTTCAAAAAGTCTATAAAAGTACCAATTGACTCTTCAGAGCTTTAGGACTGTTTCTTTAGAAAAACATCAGAACAGACTAAAGAGAAAGACTAAGGCATCAATAACATTTGCAGTGAAATTGATGGTCCGCTTTTGTGCAGGGTCACTGTAATTCTTTGGTTAAAAATCAGACATCAGTAATAGGAAGGGGAAGAAGGGGAGAAGTGTTAGACACTGATGAGAACTTTTAAGGATTTACATGTCAGAGAATTTCCTTGGTCAGAATGCATATTTGGCCTTTTTAAAGGAAGTAGAATGCAGGTAAGCTTCTGAGTCATCGCCTTGAGTTTCTCAATTTGGGAATGACCTTGGCACTGGAGAAGCTAAACCACTCTGCTTCTTTTCTGAAGCTAGCTGTTAACACCAGAGGTGTCCTGACAAAGGGAAAATGAGATTTAAGACTGCCCAAGACGATGGAGGAAAAGGGAAAAGGTTTTGTGAACTTCTTGAAACTTCATTTCATGTTGTCTTTTTCTGGCCTGGAAGTTCAACTGGAAAACAAAGAATAATTAATGACTTTGAGACATTGTTGAAAAGTGCAAAATTTATGAATCATCCAGTCGTGCTAATGTGACTAACTTTTACAATATTGACCTTTTCCCCTCATTCTCTGTATTAACCTAATTATGTGCTGGTATTAGCTTGATGTAACCTTAGGATATTAAGTGTCCTTAGCTGATTTTTTTTTCCCCAGAATGTCTTAAAAGCATTTAAATTCAGCAATCCATAACAGGATACAGACCAATATTTTCTTGGCATTGTACAAAATAAATTTACTGCTTTTCTTTAAATAAATGACAGAGAAGACTCCTTTCTGGTGTGGAGGGGGTCTCAAAGAATTTCTGAAATGTGTTCTTTGAATCATTAACAAATTGGGAAAAAAAGGAGAAAACGCCTGTAGAAAATGAAACAACCTTTCCACTCAACCAAACAATGAAGGACAGCTGCTGACAGGGAGACAGGATTAACAAAGGAGCAAGTGTATGAAACACAGTGGTATTTGCCCAGACTCTGAGTTTCTTTCAGCCTCCAGGCTGGCTGTGGTGACAGAGCCATCTGTCCTATCATTTTGCCCTCTGTAGTCAGCCATTAATTTTCCGCAAGGGCTCTCAGTGACAGCTACCTCATACTGGCCATACTTGGACACGGGATATATGACATGCATTGAGAGAGTAGCTTCAAGGATTCAAGGCTTATGACACTGAATGTGCAGAAAAAGAGAGGTGGAGAGATTTCTGCACAAACCAAAGGTGGCTAAAAAGTAGACAGACACTTACTAATTTGAGACACTGCCATTTTCATTAGTGTTATGTTTTATCTTGAAATCCCACGATGTGTGGATATAACTCTTGACCTACATATATTGGGACTGGAAAACAATGGAATGATTGAGCAAATAGGAAGAAGGCCAGGAATAGTGGTTTGTGCTTGTAATCCCAGTGCTTTGGGAGGCTGAGGCAGGGGGATCACTTGAGGTCAGGAGTTCAAGACCAGCCTGGGCAACATATTGAGACCCCCAATATCTATAAAACATTTAAAAAAATGAGAAGAAGAAATGCTAATAGATTATTCCTTAAAGCCAGAGAAAAGACAAATACATAAATTCTCATTTATATTACTTTGAAATGAGTTTTGATTTTTTATAACAAGGTCTACAAGATCCTCTCCTCTCTGCTTCCCAGTGTGCATTCTCTCTCTCTCTCCTGCAGCTGTTCTACCCACACTGGAAATAATATGCATAAAAAGAGTATTCTACAAATATGCATCAAAATTGTCATGCTATTTTCCTCCTGCTCACACTGATAGCTAGAGAGTACTCAAGCTTAGTTTTAGAGCTCTAGGTTTCATGAGGTAAGATTTCAAGGATACATTTAAAATAATCTCCTCGAAATGGTATTCTGATAAAAGAGCATGAGGTCATTGTGAATATTCCTGAAAAACCAACATTCCATTTTGGGGAGTATTCAATAACCTGCTTAAAATTGTTTTTGGCTGTTCTGGAATTTTATCATTTCCATTCCTGCTCATAATAAGTGAACTAGTTTTCTGGGAAAGAAAGTCTTTTAGTGATTTTGAAGATAGAAAGTTGGGATAGGAATTCTATTTTAATTTTTTCATCTGTATGATTTTTTTCATGTTTTCTGTAGAAGGTAAAACTTTGTATGCCTAACTGAGATCATCTGCAAAATATCTTCTTAAGGCTCAGGCTATACATTAGGCTAAATGCCAAACTAGGGAGAGTTTATTAATCATTATTTTTAATTCTAACTCAGGAAAAAGTTTCAGACAACTATTGAATGTAATATTGAATATAAACTTCAGAGGTCATTGTAGAGATTGGCAAACATATGAAAGTTAAAAAGTTCTCAACATGACAAAACAGGTTCAAAGAAAACACTTACAATGTAACAAAAATACAGAAAAGATACCTGAATTTATTAGTTTGGTGCAAAGGTAATTGCGGTTTTCTATTAAAATGAATGGAAAAACTGCAATTACTTTTGCACCAACCTAATAATAAGCTCCCACAAATACATAAGAAAAGAACACTAAAATGGACAAAGAATATGGCCATATAATTCACACAAGCACAAAAACATACTAAAAGGCAAATAAGTATGTTAAAATATGTCTAACCTCGCTGGTAATTGAAGTTTCCTCTCATGCGGAAATTCCAATAAAAAACAAAAGGCAATTTTTTGCCTGTTGTGTGGCAAGCATTAAATACACCAGTGTTGCAGAGGGTCTGGAAAAACAACAAAATATATTATGAAGAACTTCTTTGGGTTAACGGTACAAAGGCACACCAACTATACAGAAAATCTTTAAGATAATTGGGGAAATTTTAAATATGGACTGAGTATTAGATAACATTAGGGAATTGCTATTAATTTTGTTAGGTATGATACAGGTTATAGGTATTATAAAGCGAAGTTCATATCAGTTAGAGAAAAAGCAAAATGAGGTGAGTGTAAGTGAAATGGTGAATGGTTTAGGATTTGCTTAAAAATTCTCCAGAATAAAAAATACGTGGTGCAGGATAGAGAAAGCAAGAGTGGCAAAACGATGATAATTGTTGGAGATGGGTAATAGGTGTATACGGATTTCTTATATCATTGTCTTCAGTAGAGAATGTGTGAGCATCTCCATAATGCATTTCTACAAAAGCACTAGATCAAGCTTTTTAGAAGGAAAAAAAGAAAAAACAGGAAAAGCCATCTCTATTATCTATCAGTCTATCTATCCAGCAGTCATCTAAATTCATTATAACCACCATCATCTAATCTATCTTTGCAATTGCATAAAAAATGGAGGCATGTAACCGATCGCACCACTCCACTCCAGCATGGACCACAGAGGGAGACCCTGTCTCAAAAGAAGGAAAACATTTTTAATTTAAAAATTACAGATAATGGAACTTCTGGATCTGTCTTTGTATCTCTTTTCTTCTATTTTAATTTCTCTTTGATTTTTGCATGCTATTCTGGCATAATGATCCTGATTCATGGGCCAACTTGCTGATTTGCTTTTCATGTATAGTTGTTTTGCTCGTCAACTATGCATTGACTATTTTTAAGGGGCAACAATCTGATTTTAGATTTCCAAACTCATTAGTAATTTCTTTATCAAAGATGCCCTATTCTTTTTGTTGGTTTGTTTTTGAGATGAAGTCTTGTTCTGTTGCCCAGTGGCACAATCTAGGCTCACTACAACCTCTGCCTCCTGGGTTCAATCGATTCTCCTGCCTCAGCCTCCCAAATACCTGGTATTACAGGTGTGTGCCACCATGCCCAGCTTTTATACATATATAAATTATGAAGAACTTCTTTGGGTTAACTGTACAAAGGCACACCAACTACACAGAAAACGTTTAAGATAATTGGGGAAATTTTAAATATGGACTGGGTATTAGATAACGTTAGAGAATTGCTATTAATTTATATATATAAATTAATATATTAATAAATATATATAAATTAATATATTAATAAATATATAAATTAATATATTAATAAATATATATAAATTAATATATTAATAAATATATATATATATTTAGTAGAGATGGGGTTTCACTATGTTGATCAGGCCGGTCTTGAACTCCTGACCTCAAGTGATCCACCCACCTCGGCCTCCCAAAGTGCTGGGATTACAGATGTGAGCCACTGTGCCTGGCCCAAGGATGCCCTATTTTTGAGAACCGCTTTGAGCATGTCAGTTATACTTATTTTACATTATTTTTGATTTTCCTATTTTATTAAAAGTCTATTTATTATAATACCTTTCCTCTTTGGTTATTAATTCTTTCTGTTTTCTTCAGACACTTGTTGCTTCCTTGTTTTGTACTCAAATATGTATTTGAAAATTCTTGTTTATATGGACAGGAAGCCTAGTTCTGTGTAAAACAGATTATTGGGTACAGCTAGATGTGGTGTCAGGTGTACATATATTCCTTGAGTGAGGGCAGCCTGTTTTGGTGAAACTGCTGGTTGGGTTGTATCCTACTTGTCTGGGCTAAGTTCTCAAGCTTACTTTTATTTGAACTTTCTACAATAGGTCTGTATTATTATTATGGTTAATTTTATGTGTCAACTTGACTAGGCTACACACAGGATGCCCAGATAGCTGGCAAAACATTTATGGGTGTGTCTGTTAGGGTGTTTCTGGAAGAGATTAGCACTTGAATCAGTAGATTTGGTAAAGAAAGGATGAAGACTGTCTCTCTCTTCCTGAGCTGACATATCCGGCTTCTGTCCTTGGGCAGCAGAGCTCCTGGTTCTTGGGCCTCCAGACTATGACTGAATTATACCGCTGGTTCTCCAGCTTGCAGATGACATATCCTGGGACTTATTGGCTTCCCTAATCATGTGAACCAATTCTCAAAATAAATTTCTTGTATACATATCTCTTTATATCCTATTGGTTCTGTTTCTCTGGAGAATGCTAATTAATACAGTAACTTTGTGACATTAAAAGCAATAAAAAAATAAGTTTTAGTGCATTAAAAATATGTAAAAAATGCAATGTCAGTGTTTTATGCAGTAACTGACTTCTCACTGTCTGAATGTGGCCAACACACCTTTAAGTTCATACTTCCAAAGAATGGTTGGAGTGGGATTACCTCTTATGAAATGTGATGATTGAGAATGTTTATCCTCTAACAAAAACCTTTAGTGGGAGATATACATATGTATCTCCCTAAGTCTCTGACTTATGATTTTTCAACTTCTGATTTTTCAGTTTTACTATGATGCAAAAACAATATGTGTTCAGTAGAAACTGTACTCCAAACTTTAAATGTTGGTCTTCTTCTGGGCCAGAGATACATTATACAATGCTTTTGCAAAGTCAAGCAGGGGCAGTGAGCTGCAGCTCCCAGCTAGCAGTGCTAATGCAAGTGTCTGAGCATGTTTAAGGGCTAAGCTAAACTATAGTTTTCTGTTTATTATATGCATTTTCAAGTTAGGATATTTTGAACTTATAATGAATCTGTTGGGTTATAACCTTATCTAAGGTGAGAAGCATCTGTTTGTGGAGAGACAGAGAGGGAGAGAGAGAGAGAGAGAAAGAGATAGAGAGAGAGAACATTTACATATGCCAGAAAAAAGAAGGTAGGTTTGTAAGAAGCTGCTAATATTACTATTCCTTACTATTCTTTGATGTTATTGATCTAGGGCCAATTCTTGCTATTAATAACTAAAATTTTACTTATCAAGGCAGGAACTAAATCCACTGTACTTTTTGAATAAGTACCTCTCTCACAGGTCACACCAATGAAGAATTCTTAATAGTAAGACTCTCAGAGACTATTTTGAAAGCACGACTTTGGGAGAAAAGTGATGAGCCTAAGACAGGCATTGTATTGCTTGTCCTTACAAAAAGTCACTAATAGATGCATGATCATTTCTTTGGCATATGTGTGATAGCAGTTTTAAACAGTGACAGTCAGGAACAAATAGAAACTACCAATCATTGCAAACATAAGCTTTCCTTGATGCCACTCATTCCGTCTAATCCAAAGAATATCTGAAATAGATCACTATTGATGTGCTTAACTGATAACTACTACAGCAGAGATGAGGCTAGACTGAAATATTGTTCTTAGCAAAAACAAACCCAACCAATTAAAAATGCTGTCTAAAAGTAACTTGGATTCTAATGAATAATTCTTATTATTCTCTGCACTCGATTGGTTCATTCATTTATCCATTTAACCACAATCCACTCAACTGAGCACCTGATATCAAATACTCATAAATAGCTGTATTAGTCCATTGTCACATTGCTATAAAGACATATTCGAGACTGGGTAATTCATGGAGAAAAGAGGTTTAATTGACTCACAGTTCCACAGGCTGTACAGGAGGCCTCAGGAAACTTACAAACATGGTGGAAGGTGAAGGGGAAACAGGCACAATCTTTGCATGGTGGAGAAAGAGAGAGAGAGAGCAGCATAATTTATAATCCTTTGGGTATATACCCAGTAATGGGATGGCTGGGTCATATGGTACATCTAGTTCTAGATCCTTGAGGAATCGCCATACTGTTTTCCATAATGGTTGAACTAGTTTACAATCCCACCAACAGTGTAAAAGTGTTCCTATTTCTCCACATCCTCTCCAGCACCTGTTGTTTCCTGACATTTTAATGATCGCCATTCTAACTGGTGTGAGATGGTATCTCATTGTGGTTTTGATTTGCATTTCTCTGACGGCCAGTGATGATGAGCATTTTTTCATGTGTCTGTTGGCTGTATGAATGTCTTCTTTTGAGAAATGTCTGTTCATGTCCTTTGCCCACTTTTTGATGGGGTTGTTTGCAGCACTATTCACAATAGCAAAGACTTGGAATCAACCCAAATGTCCATCAGTGACAGATTGGATTAAGAAAATGTGGCACATATACACCATGGAATACTATGCAGCCATAAAAAAGGATGAGTTTGAGTCCTTTGTAGGGACTTGGATGCAGCTGGAATCCATCATTCTTAGCAAACTATCACAAGAACAGAAAACCAAACACCGCATGTTCTCACTCATAGGTGGGAACTGAACAATGAGATCACTTGGACTCAGGAAGGGGAACATCACACACCGGGGCCTATCATGGGGAGGGGGGAGGGGGGAGGGATTGCATTGGGAGTTATACCTGATGTAAATGACGAGTTGATGGGTGCAGCACAGCAACATGGCACAAGTATACATATGTAACAAACCTGCACGTTATGCACATGTACCCTACAACTTAAAGTATAATAATAATAAATAAATTTAAAAAAACAAACAAAAAAAACAAAAACAAAAAAAAAAAAAAAAAAAAAGAGAGAGAGAGAGAGCGCGCGAAGGGGAAGGTGCCACATGCTTTTAAACAACCAGGTCTCGTGAGAACTCTGGCATGAGACAGCACTAGGGGGATTGTGCTAAACCATTAGAAACCACTCCCATGGTCCAGTCACCTCCAATAGGCCCCTCCTTCAACAATGAAGATCATAATTCAACGTGAGATTTGAGTGAGGACACAAAGCCAAACCATATCAACAACAAAATTCTATACTTGTGTGATGGCTGTTACAATGCCAGTCATTATGAATTTCCTAAGTAAGTTTAAAAAATCTATGAGAATTTAAAGTTTCATTTCAGCATGTCTTAAAATGAAATATCTAACTATTTCATTTTAGTTTCACAGTACTAAAAGTAATGATAAGTGAAACAGAGTTAAACAGATTTTTTACTCTAGGACTTTTTAGAGTGTTTACTAAGCTGATGTTCACTGTTAATATCCCAGTGGGGATAGCATACTGAATTTCTTAGTTATTTTACCAAGATATATTTTTTCCTCCCCCAAGGAACAACTTATGCACTACTGTTCAGTGAAACATACGTAGCACTGCTGCTTTACATGAGTGTTACTTTCTGGTTTTTGGTCTTGTAGAATACGCTTTGTTTTTTTTCTTCTTGGATACTCTATTAAAATGTAAGCAAAATAAAAACTTTCTCTTGGTTTGTTAATAAGGCATTTGCTAACATATCAAATAAACACAGCATGATACTGATACAGGGGACCCATAATTTATGTTATTAGCAACAATGCTTGCCTTTTTCTCTAATGACCACATGGGGGTGCTGAAAAGAGGCAAAGATTTCCGTATTTTCTTTAATAGGCTATTTTATCCACTTTTATATATCCATCAATGTGAGTAATTTAATGGCAGTTATTACCTTCTTTCAAGATCATTTCAAAAGGTGTATTAACAATATTACATAGTGAGGAAAGAAAAGCATCAAAAAGAGCATCAACTCTACATTGCCACAAAATTTAGGGGGGGTGTGTGTGTGTGAGAGATTCTCTTATCAGTGGATTAGAGACTAAGGACGTATACATTTTCAGAAAGAAATCTTCTGTACATTTATTTAACTGAGAATTGTTAGAATTTGAATTTCAGTATGATAGGAGAAACAAGTAATGATATTATAAAACATTATAGTATATAATATTTTATATAAATGAATAAATGTAACATCTGTAATTAATCAGGCATAGTAATAAAAATTTTTTTTTATTCTAATTCCTAATATAGGCACAACTTTCCCAGTACTCTTGAAATACAAAGGTATATTTTCCAAATGCCCTCTTCCTACCTCCTTCTCTTCAACAAGAGGTAAACGCTATCCTGGATTTTGTGTTTATTATTGGTTGTAAAAACATAATAATTTTATCACATATGTATGTGTTCAAAGAATATTATTGAGCTCTATAAAATTGCTTTTATTTAGTCTTCTGAGCCTTCCTCCCCAATATTATGTTTACAAAATCCATTCAAGTTGTGCATGAAGCTATAGTTATTTTCACTGCTATGTAACATTCCATTTTTGGCTATTTCACAGGTATTCATTTTTTCTTCTGTTTACCTATACTTAAATTTTCTTTTTTCCTTTTGTTTTTAATGAATACTGTGTACATTTTCATTCAATGTTGTATGGTGCAAATTCCCAGGAGTTTCCCTAGGTTAACGTGAATCCCTTGGAATGAAGATTATGCATGTGCTTGCATTAAAACAACAATCCCAATTTTATTTCAATGTTTGTACCAGGAGTGAACAAGAGTTTCTGTTGTTCTACCTTGCCAATGCTTGGTTTTTCCATGTCTTTAACTTTTAGCAATTGATTGGCTTTAAAATGTTATACTATTGAGATCTTATATATATTTCTTTAATTTCAATTGAAGTTGAAAATATTTTATATGCTTATCGGGCATTTGTGAAATACCTACTTATGACTTCGATTTTCTTCAGAGTTGATTTTGATAAGTTTTTCAAGAGAGAAATCTAGCCATTTATCTTACCTTTCAAATTTATAGGAATAAATTTGTTTGTAGTAGTTTCTTATCTTTTTAATCTCTTCTGTATCCGTGGCTGTTTTCTTTTTTAGTAGGAGTGTGTTTCATACTAGTAATTTTGATGTTTGCTTTCCCCTTGGTAAAGGTTGCCAAAGTATATATTTGTTTTCTTCCTTTAAAATAATTTTTATCAAAAATTTTTGAGTATGCAATTAAGAGAGTAAAATAGTTAAAAAAAAAAAAACAGTTTTCAAAAAACAGTAGTACTCTGCCTCCTTTCTCCCATTTCCTTCTTCCATTTTCATTTCTTTTAGGTGATTACTTTGATATATACCACCAAGACTCTAAATGATACACTTTCACTGCTACTTTTTAATTTTTGGACTGTAGACATTGTTTGTTTGTTTATTTGTTTGTTTTGAACTCCACATTAGGCCAAGTAACTCCTTTGTTAGCACCATATGTATTATTTTCATAGCATAACTCACAATAACAGTTTTACATTTCTTTTTAGATTGTTTTATTGTTTTTTTTCCCTTTTAGAAGTCTCACTGGTCAAGGATTGGCTGCTTTTGATTTCTGTTGATTCTCCAAGGCCTAGAACAGGGTGGACATTCAACTGTTTGTTGAGTGAATTCATAAATGACAAAAATGTGAAAGGGAGAAGTGTCAAATATTGGAAGAGATGGGGAAATTCTTTGGGGGGATAACTTGAATGGGATGAGGCAAGGGATTCTTTTTCCTTTTTATTTTTTTATTATACTTTAAGTTCTGGGATACATGTGCAGAATGTGCTGGTTTGTTACATAGATATATATGTGCTGTGGGGGTTTGCTGCACCCATCAATCCATCATCTACATTAGGTATTTCTCCTAATGTTATCCCTCCCCAAGCCCCTCACCCCCGACAGGCCCTGGTGTTAATGTTCATCTCCTTGTGTCCACATATTCTCATTGTTCGACTCTCACGAATGAGAACACGCAGTGTTTGGTTGTCTGTTGCTGTGTTAGTTTGCTGAGAATGATGGTTTCCAGCTTCATCCATGTCCCTGCAAAGGACATGAACTCATCATTTTTCATGACTGCATAGCATTCCATGGTGTATATGTGCCACATTATCTTTATCCACTCTATCATTGATGGGCATTTGGGTTGGTTCCAAGTCTTTGCTATTGTGAATAGTGCTGCATTAAACGTACGTGTGCATGTGTCTTTATAGTAGAATGATTTATAATCCTTTGGATATATACCCAGCAATGGGATTGCTGGGTCAAATGGTATTTCTGGTTCTAGATCCTTGAGGAATCATCACAATGTCTTCCACAAAGATTGGACTAATTTACATTCCCACCTACAGTTTAAAAGCATTCCTATTTCTCCACATCCTCTCCAGCATCTGTTGTTTCCTGACTTTTTAATGATCACCATTCTGACATGAAATGGTATCTCATTGTGGTTTTGATTAGCATTTCTCTAATGACTAGTGATGATGAGCTTTTTTTTCACATGCTTGTTAGCCATATAAATGTCTTCTTTTGAGAATTGTCTGTTCATATCCTTCACCCACTTTTTGATGGTTTTTTTAAAATTGTAAATTTGTTTAAGTTCTTTATAGATTCTGGATATTAGCTGTTTGTCCAATGGAAAGATGGCAAAGTTTTCTCCCATTCTGTAGGTTACCTATTCACTCTGATAGTTTCTTTTGCTGGGCAGAAGCTATTTAGTTTAATTAGATCTCATTTGTCATTTCTGGCTTTTGTTACCACTGCTTTTGGTGTGTTAGTCATGAAGTTTTTGCCCATGCCTATGTCCTGAATGGTATTGCCTAGGTTTTCTTTTAGGATTTTTATGATTTTAGGTCTTACGTTTAAGTCTTTAATCAATCTTGAGTTAATTTTTGTATAAGGTTTAAGCAAGGGGTCCAGTTTCAGTTTTCTGCCTATGGCTACCAATTTTCCCAACACCATTTATTAAATAAGGAATCCTTTCCCCATTACTTGTTTTTGTCAGGTTTATCAAAGATCAGATGGTTGTAGATGTGTGGTGTTATTTCTGAGGCCTCTATTCTGTTCCATTGGTCTATATGTCTGTTTTGCTACAAGTATCATGCTGTTTTGGTTACTGTAGCCTTGTAGTATAGTTTGAAGTCAGGTAGCATGATCCCTTCAGATTTGTTCTTTTTGCTTAGGATTGTCTTGGCTATACAGGCTCTTTTTTGGTTCCATATGAAATTTAAATTAGCTTCTTCTAATTTTGTGAAGAAAGTCAATGGTAGCTTGATATACCAAAAAATCTATAAATTACTTTGGGCAGTATGGCCAGTTTCATGATGCTGATTCTCCCTATCCATGAGCATGGAATGTTTTTTCATTTGTTTGTGTCTTCTCTTATTTCCTTGAGCAGTGGTTTGTAGTTCTTGAAGAGGTCCTTCACATTTCTCGTAAGTTGTATTCTTAGGTATTTCATTCTCTTTGTAGCAATTGTGAATGGGAGTTCACTCATGATTTGACTCTCCATTTGTCTATTACTGGTGTATAGGAAAGACTGTGATTTTTGCACATTAATTTTGTATCCTGAGACTTTACTGAAGTTGCTTATCAGCCTAAGGAGTTTTTGGACTGAGACAATGGAATTTTCTAAATATACAATCATAGTATCTGAAAACAGAGACAATTAGACTTCCTCTCTTCCTATTTGAATAGGCTTTATTTCTTTCTCTTGCCTGACTACCCTGCTCAGAACTTCCAACACTATGTTGAAAAAGAGTGGTGAGTGAGGGCATCCTTGTCTTCTGCTAGTTTTCAAAGGGAATGCTTCCAGCTTTTGCCCATTCAGTATGATATTGGCTATTGGTTTTTCATAAATAGCTCTTACTATTTTGAGATATGATACATCAATACCTAGTTCAGTGTTTTCAGCATGAAACGGTCTTGAATTTTATCAAAGGCCTTTTCTGCATCTATTGAGATAATCATGTGGTTTTTGTCATTGTTTCTGATTATGTGATTGATTATGTTTATTGATTTGTGTATGTTGAACCAGCCTTGCATCCCAGGTATGAAGCTGACTCGACCGTGGTGGATAAGCTTTTTGATGTGCTATTGGATTCAGTTTGCCAGTATTTTATTGAGGATATTTGCATGGATATTCTTCAGGGATACTGGCCTGAAATTTTCTTTTTTTGTTGTGTCTCTGCCAGGTTTTGGTATCAGGATGATGCTGGCCTCAAAAAACGAGTTAGGGAGGAGTCTCTCTTTTTCTATTGTTTGGAATAGTTTCAGAAAGGATGGTACCAGCTCCTCTTTGTACCTTTGGTAGAATTCGGCTGTGAATCCGTCTGGTCCTGGACTTTTTTTGGTTGGTACGCTGTTAATTACTGGCTCAATTTCGGAACTTGTTATTGGTCTGTACAGGGGTTCGACTTCTTCCTGGTTTAGTCTTGTGAAAGTGTATGTGTCCAGGAATTCATCCATTTCTTCTAGATTTTCAAGTTTATTTGCATAGAAGTGTTTATAGTATTCTCTGATGGTAGTTCGTATTTCTGTTGGATGAACAGTGATATTCCCTTTATCATTTTGTCTACTTGATTCTTCTCTCTTTTCTTTTTTATTTGTCTGGTTAGTGGTCAATGTATTTTGTTACTCTTTTAAAAATACCAGCTTCTGGATGCATTGATTGTTTTGAAGGGTTTTTCATGTCTCTATCTCCTTCAGCTCTACTCTGATCTTAGTTATTTCTTGTCTTCTGCCAGCTTTTGAATTTGTTTGCTCTTGCTTCCCCAGTTCTTTTAATTGTGATGTTAGAGTATTGATTTTAGATCTTTCCTGCTTTCTTCTGTGGGCATTTAGTGCTATAAATTTCCCTCTAAACACTGCTTTAGCTGTGTCCCACAGTTTCTGGTATGTTGTGTCTTTGTTCTCATTGGTTTCAAAGAACTTACTTATTTCTGCCTTAATTTCTTGTTTATCCAGTAGTCATTCAGGAGCAGGTTGTTCAGTTTCCATGTAGTTGTGCGGTTTTTAGTGAGTTTCCTAGTCCTGAGTTCTAATTTGATTGCACTGTGGTCTGAGAGACTGTTATGATTTCTGTTCTTTGCATTTTCTGCAGAGTGTTTTACTTCAATTATATAATCAATTTTAGAATAAGTGTAATGTGGTGCTGAGAAGAATGTACATTCTGTTGATTTGGGGTGAAGAATTCTGTAGATGTGTGTTGAGTCTGCTGGGGCCAGAGCTGAGTTCAAGTCCTGAATATCTTTGTTAATTTTCTGTCTTGTTGATCTGTCCAGCGTTGACAGTGGGGTGTTAAAATCTCTCAGTATTATTGTGTGGGAGTCTAAGTCTCTTTGTAGGTATCTAAGAACTTGCTTTATGAATCTGGGTGTTCCTGTATTGGGTTCATATATACTTAGGATATTTAGCTCTTCTTGTTGCATTGAAACCTTCACCATTATGTAATGCCCTTCTTTGTTTTTTTTTTTTATCTTTGTTGGATTTAAGTCTGTTTTCTCATAGACTAGGATTGCAGCCCCTACTTTTTTTTTTTCTTTCCATTGACTTGGTAAATATTCCTCCCTCCTTTTATTTTGAGCCTATGTGTGTCTTTGCACATGAGATGTGTCTCCTGAATACAGCACATCGATGGATCTTGACTGTTTATCCAATTTGCCAGTCTGTGTCTTTTAATTGGGGCATTTAGCCCATTTACATTTAAGGTTAGTATTGTTATGTATGAATTTGATCCTGTCATTATGATGTTAGTTGGTTATTTTGCCCGTTAGTTGATGTAGTTTCTTCATGGTGTCAATGGTCTTTACATTTTGGTAAGGTTTTGCAGTGGCTGATACTGGTTTTTCCTTTCCATGTTTAGTGCTTCCTTAAGGAGCTCTTATAATGCACTCCTGGTGGTGACAAAATCCCTCAGCATTTGCTTGTCTGCAAAGGATTTCATTTCTCCTTTGCTTATGAAGCTTAGTTCTCCTGGTTATAAAATTCTTGGTTGAAAATTCTTTTCTTTAAGAATGTTGAATATTGGCCCCGACTATCTTCTGGCTTGTGGGGTTTCTGCTGAGAGATTCACTGTTAGTCTGATGGGCTTCCCTTTGTGGGTAACCCGACCTTTCTCTCTGGTTGCCTTAACATTTTTTCCTTCATTTCAACCTTGGTGAATCTGATTATTATGTGTCTTGGGGTTGCTCTACTCGAGGAGTATCTTTGTGGTGTTCTCTGTATTTCCTGAATTTGAATGTTGGCCTGTCACGCTAGGTTGGGGAAGTTCTGTATAATGACCTGAAGAGTGTTTTCCAACTTGGTTGTGTTCTCCCCATCACTTTCAGGTACACAAATCAAACATTAAGTTTGGTCTTTCCACATAGTCCCATATTTCTTGGAGGTTTAGTTTGTTCATTTTCATTCTTTTTTCTGTAATCTTCTCTTCATGCTTTGTTTCATTAAGTTGATCTTCATTCTCTGATATCCTTTCCTCTGCTTGATCAATCGATTTGGCTATTTATACTTGTGTATGCGTCACGAAGTTCTTGTGTTGAGATTTTCAGCTCCATCAGGTCATTTATGTTCTTCTCCAAATTGGTTATTCTTGCTAGCAGTTCCTGTAACCTTTTACCAGTGTTCTTAGCTTCCTTGCATTGGGTTAGAACATGCTCATTTAGCTAGAAGGAGTTTGTTATTACCCCCCTTTGAAGCCTACTTTTGTCAGTTCGTGAAACTCATTCTCCATCCAGTTTTGTTCCCTTGCTGGTGAGGAGCTGTGATCCTTTGGAGGAGAAGAGGCATTCTGGTTTTTGGAATTTTCCACCTTTTTGCTCTGGTTTTTCCTCATCTTTGTGGATTTATCTACCCTTTGGTCTTTGATGTTGGTGACCTTCAGATGGTGTTTTTGCGTGGATGTCATTTTTGTGGATGTTGATGTTTTTGCTTTCTGCTTGTTAGTTTTCCTTCTAACATTCAGGCCCCTCTGCTGCAGGTCTACTGGAGTTTGCTGGAGGTCTACTCCAGACCCTGGTTGCCCAGGTATCAATAGCAGAGGCTGCAGAACAGGAAAGTTTGCTGCCTGCCCTTTCCTTTGGAAGCTTCATCCCAGAGAGGAACCCACCAGACACCAGCTGAGCTCTCCTGTATGAGGTGTCTGTCGACTCCTGCTGGGAGGTGTCTCCCAGTCAGGAGGCACGGGGGTCAGGGACCCACTTGAGGGGGCAGTCTGTCCCTTAGCAGATCTCAAGTGCTGTGCTGGGAGATCTGCTGCTCTCTTCAGAGCTGGCAGCCAAGAACATTTAAGTCTGCTGAAGTTGTGCCCACAGCCTCCCCTTCCCCCAGGTGCTCTATCCCAGGGAGTTGGGAGTTTTATCTATAAGCCCCTGACTGGGCTGCTCCTGAGGTGAGGCATTTTTATACCAGCTTGTCTGTGACCAGATTGTAGTTACCTAATAATGTGAATCTCTGCTTTGTAGAAATCTGTGCTGGTGACTTTCTCTGTGTTTCTTTTATTTTCTTTTTATTGTCCTTTGGTTCATAATAAAGAGTCCAAAAGTAGGAAAAAACCGATGTAGCAGTTCAAGCAGTCATGTGGGAGGTGTTTCCTCTTGCTCAGCCTTTCTGTTCGATTTAGGACTTCAATTGATTGGGTTAGGCCCACACTGAAAGATGGCAATTGGCTTTGCGCAGTCTACTGGTTCAAATGTTAATCTCATCTAGTCACACCCTCACAGACATATCCAGAATAATATTTTACCACATGTCTGGACACCTCATGATTCAGTCAAGATGACACATGAAATTAATCACCAAATACACCCACACTTTTTTGACTGAATATGTTTTAAGTGAATCCAAGATACCATGTTTTTCTTTCACATGTAAATGCTTCAGTATTTATTGCTATACAATGAGAATTTTAAAAAATAAACTTCATTTTTAGATCAGCTTTAGATTTACAGATACATTGCAAAGATAGTACATAGAGCCCCTTAACCCTGTACCCAGTTTCCCCTATTATCAACATCTTACACTAGTATGGTATATTTGCTACAATGTGCCAATATCAATACATGATTATTAATCAAAGTCCATAATTTATTTAGATCTCTTAGGCTTTACTTAATGCCCTTTTTCTGTTCTAGGATGTCATCCAGGATACTACATTACATTTAGTAGTTATATCTCCTTAGGCTCCTCTTGGCTGAGACAGTTTCTCAGATTTCTCTTGATATTGATGATTTTGACAGTTTTGAAGAGTATGGGTCAGAAAATGTGTAGGATGCTCCTATACTGGAATTTTTTTTTTTTTTTTTTTTTTTTTTTTGAGATAGGGTCTTGCTCTGCCACCCAGGCTGGAGTGCAGTGGCATGATCTCGGCTCACTGCAACCTCCATCTGCTGGGTTCAAGTGATTCTCCAGCCTCCCAAGTAGCTGGGATTTCAGGTGTGTGCCACCATGCCCAGCTATTTTTTGTAATTTTAGTAGTGATGGGATTTTAGTAGTGATGGGGTTTAGTAGTGATGGGGTTTTGTAATTTTAGTACTATTAGCCAGGCTGGTCTAGAACTCCTGGCCTCAAGTGATCTCTCTGCCTCAGCTTTTAAAGTGCTAGGATTACAGGCATGCCAGGCCTGGATATTTTTCTTTTTCTTTCTTTCTTTCTTTTTTTCTTCTTTTTTTACATTTTCCTCATAATTAGACTGGAGTTACAAATTTTGGGTGGAAGACTACAGAAGCAAAGTGCCATTCTCATCACAAGTGTACATACTACCTACACAGTTTATCATGGTTGATATTGACCTGGTCACCTGGCTGATGTACCATTTTTCAGTTTTCTCCACTATAAAGTTAGTTTTTTTAAAACTGTGATCCACACTGTACTCTTTGGGAAAAAGTCACTATGTGGAGCCTATGCTTATGGAGTGGGAGTTATGCTCCACTGCTTGAATGCAGAGCATCTACATAAATTATTTGGATTTATTCTTCATGGAAGATTTGTCTCTTCTCCCTCATTTATTTATTTATCTATTTATTCAATAATTTACTTTTAATCATATGGACTAATGGGTACTTATCTTATACTTTGAGTTATAGTTCAATATAACTTTATTGTGTTGCTCGAATTTGTTCATTTACTTTTGTCATTTGTCATTTGTCATTTGGAGGTTGGCCATTTCTTTTAGTTTTCTTTTGTGTCCCTTTGACATACACCCATCAAGGCAGTTTTTAATTTTTAAATTAACTGATATTTGTTTTGAGTACAGTCTTACTTTCTGGCACTATAATATGCTCTAGGCTTATCTTGTGTAATTTACACCTCAGTTTCAGCATCAGACATTTCTCAAAGAAACACTGAGTCCTTTTATTGGAAAATGGTTTTAGAAACAAGATCTGGGCACTAGGTGTGCTCATTGCTACTGAGATGTTATTGCTTCTAGGTATTCTCAGCTGACAGAGCAGTGAAATTTATGTGTAGGCAACTCTATATATGAGGGGACTTCAAAAAGTTCTTAGAATAATGGAATTGCAAAACTAAAAACTGCAAACTTTATTTCCCAATATAAACTTCATCAAGTTCAAGATGCTTTGTAAGTGATGATACCAGTTGTTTAGTCTATCCTTAAAGAACTGAGAGTCCTGGGAAAATTTAACCAGTCAATATAGTCTTTTTTACTTTATTAACTGAAGAAAAGTGGGTGTCTTTTAATATTTTTTTAATATTAGGAAACAAAAAGAAATTACGAGGAGCCAAATCAGTACTGTAAGGTGGATGCCTAATTATTTCCCATTGAAACTCTCTCAAACTTGCCCTTTTTTGATGAGAGGAATGAGCAGGAGCATTATCATGGTGGAAAAGGGCTCTGGTAGAGGTTTACTGGGAGTTTTTCTGCTAAAGCTTTGGATAACTTTCTCAAAACACTCTCATAATAAGTGGATGTTATTGTTCTTTGCTCCTCTAGAATGTCAACAAGCAAAATGCCTTGCGTATCCTCAAAACTGTTGTCATAACCTTTGCTCTTGCTTGTTCTGCTTTTGCTTTGACTGGACCATTTCCACCTCTTAGTAGCCGTTGATTTGATTGTGCTTTGCCTTCAGGATCATACTGGTAAAACCATGTTTTTTCTCCTGTTACAATTTTTGAATTCTAATTTTTGATCCTAAAGAAAAGCTTTAGGATCTTGATACTACTTGTTTAAAATATCAATTGAAATCTTTGTGTTTCCCTGTAACTAATTTGGTGCAATGGTTTTGGCACTCATCAAGTGGAAAGTTTGTTCAACTTAACTTTTTTACCAACAGAATTGTGTAAGCTGAACTAACTGAGATGTCTATAGTTTGCCTATTGTCTATGCTGCCAATCATTGGTCCTCTTCAATAAGGGTATGAAAGGCCGGGCGCGGTGGCTCAAGCCTGTAATCCCAGCACTTTGAGAGGCCGAGACGGGAGGATCACGAGGTCAGGAGATCGAGACCATCCTGGCTAACACGATGAAACCCCGTCTCTACTAAAAAATACAAAAAAATAGCCGGGCGAGGTGGCAGGCGCCTATAGTCCCAGCTATTCGGGAGGCTGAGGCAGGAGAATGGCGTAAACCCAGGAGGTGGAGCTTGCAGTGAGCTGATATTCGGCCACTGCACTCCAGCCTGGGCAACAGAGCGAGACTCCATCTCAAAAAAAAAAAAATAAATAAGGGTATGAAAAAGATGAGTTTATTTCCTCGCAAATTGATGTGGATGGTTTGCTGCTATGGGCTTCATGTCTCATTCCTTCTTCAAGCAAGTTATTTATTTGTAAACTGCCGATTTCTTTGGGGTCATCTTCCCCATAAGCATTTCTTAAAGCATCAATGATTTCATCATTCTTCGTCCCAATCTTCAACATAAATTTGATGTTAGTTCTTGCTTCAATTTTAGCAGAATTAATGTTGCTTTAATAGAGGCTCCTTTCAAGCTACTGTCTTATCCTTCCTGGTTCCTCAAACTAGATCCTGTTCAAACATATTAACAAGTTAGGATGAGTTTATTTGATGCAAAAAATTTTTGAAGTCCATGCATTGTTTTTTTGTAATACACATTTTGCATTAACTTTTTAGTCCCCTCATATATACACATATCTATAGATGTTTCTGTATGTAACTATATTAAATTAAATATAATTCCAATTTTAATCCACTACGAAATAATTATTCTAGTCTCCTTTCTTTGGTTATCTGCAAACTACCACTCCAAGTGTGAGAAATCTGGCTGTCATCATTCACCATCCATTTACACAATCATTTAATTCTAGTGTATGTAGATAATGGTATCAGAGTTGACAACTTTTATGCTTGTTGGAAATCACTTTTTCAACTACAGTATACTATTTACATACTGTTTCTTTTGCCTTTAGCTTTACATGAACTACTTTTTTTCTAATGCTACTGAAGGCAGCACCTCTTTCTCCTTGCTCCCCAACTTCAGTGAGGTTGTTTCATATATTTGCAATAGAGTTAGATTGTTTTGTTACATTCTACATTCCATCCTGTGGGTTCTCCAACCTCCTAAATGATTTTTTTTTTTTTAATACAGTAAGGTTCATCCTTTGTGTTATAGTGTTCTATAGATTTTGCCAAATGCATAGTGTTACATATGTATAATTATAATATCACACAGAATATTTTCACTGCCCTAAAAGAAACCTATGCTTTGCATAGTCAGCCTCTCTTCTCTACCCACAAACCTCTGGCAACCACTGATCTTTTTATCTTTATCTTTGCCAGAATGTCATATAGTTAGCATCATACTGTATGTAGCCTTTTCAGACGGGCTTATTTCACTTAGCAACATGCATTTAAGGTTCACATATGTCTTTTGTGAGTTGCTTCCTCTTTTTATCACTGAATAATACTACATTTTATGAGTTTATGGGTTTACTTATTCACCCATGGAAAAGCCTCTTAGTTGCTTCTATTTTTGGAGATTATGAATAAAGCTATTATAAATATTTGTGTACAGGATTTTGTGCGAACATGTTTTCAAATCAATTAGGTAAATATTCAGTAGCACAGTCACTGGGTCGGATGGTAAAGTTATGTTTTTCTTTTTTAAAAAAACAATCAAATTGTCTTCCAAACTGGCCATTCCCTGCAACACCGAATGAGAGTTCCTGTTGCTTCACGTCCTTGCCATCATTTGGTATTGTCAATTTTTTGTACCTTAGCCCTTCTAATAGATGTGTAGTAGTATCACATTGCTGCCCTAAAATAGGTTTTTAATGGTGAATTAAATCATATAACCACCTGTATCTAGCTAATATATCTGATTAGCATTTGTTTTTAAAATAATGATTGAATTAAAAAATATCCTGCTTACTTTATTTTTCAGATCTCCACATATACCTCAATATATTTAAAGAAACATAAACACTTATGATAACTACAGTAGTGAAGAATGTGATTCTTCTATAGAAATGCATCTAGATAATTTGCTTCCTGTAAAATATACTATTAATGCAAAGATTGATTTTTAATTTTCTTACACGTCAATAGTTTCATTTATTTAATAGAGGCTTAAAATTATGACTTTTTTCTTTTATATATTAAAGTTTTCATTTTTATTTTCAAGAATCAAATTAATGTGGTAAGAAGCCAAGATATTTACATATCCCCCCAAAAGGAATATCCTGAACAAGTAATATTGCCCAATAATCAGAGAACAGACAAATGTAGAAGGGAAGAGCCTGTGTACTCAATTATTTGATTGCTAAATATTTGCTGAACAATGAATGGACTCCTTCATTTAATTCAACAATTTTTTTAGTCATTTCTACATAGCAGACAGCTATAGAGGTACTGGGGACATAGCAGTGAACAAAAACAGACAAAGATCCCGACACTTAAGAAGCTCCGGTGTTGATAAATAAAGTTGGACAATGAATGAGTAAACACTATGACATTCTTTTATGGTCATGTCACAAATTTTTGTGGGGTTAAATTATTTGAATGAAATATTTTAAATTTTATTTCACCACATACTACTTGTGCTTTGACTGCTTTTCTTTGGGGGGGGCAGTTTTTGTAATGATTTTTTCTTAGAAATCCTTGTGCTTGCTCATGTGTGTGGCTGCTGTCTGCACAGTAACAACCAGACGGCTTATTACATCCACACACTGAGGGAATGGGGAACATGTTTCTGGGAAGAGTGAATGATTTTTCACTTCTGTCAGAGAGATCAAATTATCAGCAGGGCTGCTAATCTGCCTATCTGCAAAAATAGCCAGAAATATGCACAAATGTAAACACAAAAGGGGACTCTCATAATTTGCATAGTTCTCGTGTTTGTCCATCAGTCACCCTAAACGCTTGTAAGCTGTTAGGCTGGTCGTGAATGTGCTACAGCTTGGGGAATTGCCATTTTATCTTCCAAGGCGACTCTTTATTATCACCATTAATTGATTAAACATTTTCAACACTTTCTGAGTAAACCAGTCATGGCATCTATTTCTACCTTGGGCTTCTGTTCACAGTTGGAGTGTGCCAAGCATCCAGATTAATTGAAAATACACCCTCCAGGAACCACGCGTGGCATCTCTCATAACAAGCTGCAGCACCTCTCTGAAGCACGGCTGCTATGTCGTGGGGAATCCAGGGAATCTTTAGCTTAACTGGCTGTGTCTTGGAGCCTCTAGCAGGAATGGAAAGTGAGTGGTGGGAGAGGAATCCTGTGTGTGGATGATTGTCATACTTACATCACTCATTTTGAGGGAAATGGAGCAGTGGTTCAAGGAACAGATTGGGTATCCTTGGGATAACTGGGATTTGTGGGAGCAGTCGCTGTAACGTGGAGTTCTAGCCAGCTCTCTATGACTGACTCAGCATTGAGCTTCTCCAGTCCTGTGATCAGAGGAGGGTGCTGGCTCCCCAGTAGCTTGTGCCTTACCCATCTGACATTCTCTATCAAGTCTGAGTAAAAAGATAAATGATTCCTGATTACCTCTCCATTTCAAAGATAACTCTGAAGCCTGAGAAGGGTGGTGGGCAGGGAGAAGGGAGAGTTTGGCTAAATGGAAAGTGTTGAGATGATTCAAAGGGCTCATGCTGACAGAGCAGAGGTGGCTTGACCTTCTGCGGGGGCCATACAGTCAGCCTCCTACTGGTTGTTATTTTGGGTTCTGGAAAGCCTGACTGCCCTGAAATATCTCTCCCTGCTGTCTTGCCAGGTTCTGTAATTCCTACCATGACAGCCATCCTCCAGTTAAGGCATCGTGTCTCTAGGAGGCCCAGGTTATAGGGCAGCCACCCACAGCCAACCTCACACATTTAACCCATAATTGCCCACTAGCCTGCAGCCTGGTTGCAGAGAACAGCTACCAGCTGTTGGTAACGCAACACTGCTTTGCTAAGAGAAGCTTTTTGACAGCCTCTTCACATAAGTGGGGGAAATGGGTGCCACAAAGCTCTGGATCAGGAACATAATGGCTTCCACAGGAAATGCCAAATCTCTGCAGTGATGGTGCCTCCACTGCCTATTCCTAGGGCATGAGAAAACTAGACTTTGGATTCCAGGAGGAATGTGAAAATGCAAATGGCATCAAAGATGTGTATCTAAGTTCATGGATGATGGATCCAATGTGGAATTAGGGAACGCATGGGTCACAGCCTTAACCAGGATTTATCTCTAAAGGAACAAGATAAATGTCCACCCAACTTGATCTGGTGTCCCACCAAATATCCTGTCACTGGTCAGGAAAGATGCCTGAAGGCTTCACTGTAATTACTCCTTTGGGCACAGGAGGCACCTGTTAAAAGTTAAACATGTTATGGAGAGGATAACCAGGTATTTTTCAGAATTGAGAACATTCATGGGAATGAGTCTATTTCAGATGATAGCCCGAGGGAAAGCTTGGAAGCTTGGCATGCTGCAGCTGTGTGTGAGGAAAACATTCTTTGCACGGTGGTGAAACTACTGTTGGTACCCAACAGCCTTTTCTGGTGGTGAGCCAGCTTCCTTCTAAGTAAGTGTGGTTAGAGGGTCATGCTCTCTTCATGAAACTAAATTCTTAGGATTGTATTCAGGGTTGTCTTTCTCTTCTTCCGGCTGTGCTTCTCTTCTTTCTTGGTCTTGGTTTCTTTCTGCATTCCCTGAAGGGTGTGGAAGGCATGCCCACGTTTGCCCCTCTGCTTCTTTCACTTTCCACTAGGGACCCACCACATGCCTCAGAGCCTGGCTGGATACAGCAGGTGCAGACAGCCTTCCCTTTCTCAGACCATGCTTCTGTGGTGGCCACATGCCTGTGCTTAACAGGCAGCACACTTGACTTGAAGGCAGAATCACTGAAGCTGTTCTGCTAGTGGATCTGCTGTTAAGAAAACTGTGGGTCACCAACAGAAAAACAGTAGGGTGCAAGCTCCCCCAGTGGGCAAACGGAAGCTTGCAAAAGAGAACAGAGACAGGCAAATAGGGACTGTGATGTCAGGGAATGTCAGAAAATGTCAATGAGTAAGCAAGCAGAACTAGATGTTAAAAGACATCACATCAACTCGGGTTTAAATATTGATAGCTGTGTCACCTTGAAGAAGCTACTTAATGCCATTGAGCCTTAATTTTCTTTTACAAATGATAGTGTTAATGATACTATCTGCTTCACAAGGTGTGTTAATAACAAAGTATTTTATTTAAAGTGTCCATAATAGGCATGTTAAAATCCAGTTATCATTATGATGATTAAGAGCATTTTCAGTAGAGTGGGGGATAGAATACAAACAGGAAATTAGGAAGGAAAGTCTGGTAGGGAAGGAAGACAGACTTATGGTGTTCACTTATGATTCAGGTGAGGTTGAAGTAATAATTTTTTTGGATGAAAGCAACTTAAGCATGGGTGTATATTCAAAGATAATAGCCAGTAGAGAACTCAGAGACCTGATATTCAAACAAAAAAGGTAAATGCTTTTAAGTCAAGTTGCTGAAGGACTCAATAGGAGGTAGATGTGAGCTCAACAGCAAGGATCATCATTGGAAGGGATCAGAGACATCTCTTACACTCAAAAAAGGGAAGACATACAAGTATGGATAAATGTTTCATGGGTTTGGACGTCATGGAAAAAGGGAGCACAATAGGGCAAAACAGGGGGATTGGAGAGAGAGACAGATTTAAGAAATTGGCTCGTGGAATTATGGAGGCTGGTAAGTCCAAAATCTGCAGGATAAGCAGGCAGGCTGGAGACACAGAAGAGAGTTGGTGTTGCTGCTGCAGTCTTAAGGCAGGCTGCTGGCTGAATTCTCTCTTCTTCTGGAGGGAGTTTAGTCCTCTTCTATCAAGACTTTTGACTGATTGGATGAGGCCCACTCACGTTCTGGAGGGCAATGTGCTTTACTCAAAATCTACTGATTTAAATGTTATTCTCATCTAAATAATATCTTCACAGAAACGTCCACAATAATGTTTGACCAAATATTTGGGTACCTTGGCCTAGCCAAGTTGGTACACAAAATTAACAATCACACCTGACAGCAATCACACCTCTCTCTAGACCTTTATCACTGGCTCTTTGTGTCAAAGAAGAAACAAAGTAGCACTCTCTAGTGTGGGGATGACCATCCTTTCTGCCACGCCATAGGCATTTCCTTTCTTTTTAAAGGAAAAATAAAATTTTCTTTTTCCTTTAAAACCTTTACCACCTGCTCTTTTTCCATCTCTATTGACCACGTTCAGCTCTTTGGCCCTTTACTTGTGTATGAAAACCCAACATCTGGCTTTACTGTCCTCATAGCTCTTCCCATGTGGAGTCTTATCAGGCCAATTCTGAGAATGACCCCTGATTCTGGGTTCTGCCAGGTCTTGGCCAACAACATGGACCTGGCCTGATTAAAGACAGAGGCTTGGAGGTGAAAAGCTTTATATCTTGTTATCAGTCCCTTGAGTCACTTAGTCTCAGCCCGACTTTGTAAATGTGACAGTATTACTAACAGCTTGAGCCAAGTTTGATTTATTGGTGAAACTGAATTCTATACTTCCACAATGATGTCAGTACTTCCTGGGTCTTAAACAAAACAAAACAAAACAAAAAGAGGCAGAGCAGCAACTGCAAGCTTAACTGGTTAATCCATAGGCTGTCGAGGGCCAGTTGCTCTCTATGTCATGAAAGCAGTGCCCATTCTTCTTTGGTGAACATAAAGAGAACCTCTTTCTTAAAATTTCAAGTGAAGTCAAGCCATTAAAATAAAATAAAATACAAAATATTCTAAGGGCTTCAGGAAAGCCTGTGATTTGCATTTCTGAGTGTCTGTTAATGACAAGATTCACACTAAAGCAAATTTTCTTCATCATAACATTTGTAACAAGATTTTTAAATAAGGAGATAAATATTTGAGACACAATTGATTATTGTTAATGTGAAGCTGGGAAATTTGATTAATCTGCTTCATAATATGAAAATGACAATATGTTAGCAATGTGAAGATCAATAACTTAATGTTAGTATTTCTATCCTCTGTAAAGTCATTTCTGTCATTCCCACACTGAGGAGACTACAGCTTCTTCTCTAGCTTAGGAAAAGCCAGCTGCAAAAAAGTCATTATGCAGTTAAATATATTGAAATTTCTATAGTTCTCAAAAATATTGAAAAGGCTTTGGGGGAGGGACTTGGATAGTTTATTTTAGTGGGTGACACAACCTACAACCTACTTGCCTGGTAAGTGGAACGAATGAGGAAAGACAGGATTGTGAAATTTGAGCTGCTCAGAAAACTTAGATTTTTACTCATAAAAGTAAAATGGACGTATAACAAGTAAGCCTTCATATAAATCTATTAGTTCTTTGTGTACGTGTAGAGTGTGACTCTGACAGTCAGCCTCATGGTTGGTTTGTATTTTTTTAAATTGAAATTGAGCAGCCTGTTTGGATCAAGGGCCTATTGGAGGCTTGGGAGATTAGAGTAAATTGATTTCAACCTAGTATAGGCAACACTGTTAAAGCAATATGATCTCAATTATATTAAAAAAAAATTGTAAAAAGTTTCCAGTGGTAATTTGGAAAAAGACTCTTGGACCACAGGCACAAAATAAGGATGAGCAAATCCAATTAGCATTGTCTATGCATGATCTTACTTGTGATTCAGCAATTGAATATCAACCAGGAGTCTTTGCCTACCAGTTACTCAGATCCTCAGAGAGATTTTAAGACACATAAGTAATTTCAGTCCATCAGTGTTTGGACTATGATGCTGTCATGAATCTCAGCTATTTCAAATGTGTTCTTCAATACCAGGAAACTATAATGATGACAAGGTGATTTAAATCATCAATGCCCTATAATAAAAGGAAATCTATTCTTAAGAAATCTGATGGGAATAGAGTCAATGTGAGAGTGCAGAAAAGTGAAGTAGAATTTAAATCCAGACTACATGGAACAAAATATTGGATTGGATTCTGATGTGCATTTGTTTGAGGATATCTGTCCTGTCTGGATAATCTGACCTAGATTTTCTCAGTCTTTGAGTGAACCTTTGCTATGGAAGAATAATCATTCTTTCAGGCCAAAGTCATTTTTGAAAATTTTTTTTTATGGTATACACATGATTGTACTTAGAAATAAAACTATTTGTAAGGGTTGTTGAAATCGGTATTCTTTGTTTATGCTATTTAGAGATTTTTCTAGGCTTGACTTTAATACATCTCTAACATGAGATGGTATTTGAACTAGAATTTAAAGCTAGAAATTTAACATTTCAGGAAAGAAATAAAGGGAATATACCATGTAGTGCAAAACCAGAACAGTGAGGCCATATACTACACATGGTTCTCCATCACTGAGCACTAGTTTATATATTATATAGTACAGAGTAAGCTATTCTGGAATCTGTGTCCCAGAATACAGATTTTTCTCAAGTTTCATTTGTTGAATTACTTCTACTAAGGCATAAATTAAAGGGAATTAGGATATGTTTTTCTTTATTAGAATTAGAAAGGCAAAATATTTCCCTAAAACCCTTTGTTGACATACGGTCTATGTCATGTGGCAACCATTCTTGGCTGTAGATCAGTAAGTATTCAATTGGGTAAATTGCCTCAATAGCAGAATCAGGACTCTGTTGGCAGAGAAGGAGGCAGGAAAGAATATGGCGTAGGCAACAGTATCTGCCATACTAATTCTTAATAAAAATGCAGTTGTTGGCTGATCTTAGTAACCTTCATTAATAGACACCAACCCATATTTGATGGTGATCACTGGTTCTCCCAGGGTTATATAAAAACCAATAGCATATAATTAGACTCTAGAGATCCTAATATTTCTCCATTTATTTAGAAATACAGAATATAACTTTGAGAGAAATACTGTTATAAAAATACATTCTATGTGATGGTAAGAGAGATAAGGAGAAAAAGAGAATATCCCTGGAAAAATTATGTAAGTGTTGTTTTATATACTGAATTTTGTATTTTAAGCTTTTCAGTTGTGTGGCTTCAGGGCTACCTATCCAAGATATCACTTTCCAGTGTGTTCCTTGACACACTAAATTCTAAGAGATTTTGTGGACAGGAGAGTTGATAAACTGAGTTAAATAGATTAAATAGGGTAAATAAGGTTTCTTTAAGACCTTTCAGAACCTTTGAAATATCATATGCTTTGAAAACCTCCAAAGGTAGAGTTGTTCCATATTTCTTCTGTTTAAATAACCATCCACTGCATTATTTATTTAATAACAACTTTAAGGAGGGGGAGAAAAAGACAGTATCTTAAGTGTTGAGACTGGATAGTGACACGTTTATCCACAAAATTACATTAGTCTTTCTTTTCTCTTTCATAGTATCGTATTACTTTGATACATTACTTGAAGATATATTAATTTTACTTTGCGGTAGTGCCTTTTTCATTTCTTTTCCAAGTCATGCAGTCGTCCTTCCACTATTAAAAATAGACCAAGATTGAGACTTATTGGTTTCGGGGAAGAAAACATAACCTCCAACACCTGAAGGCAACAAAGGGCCAAGTTCTTATCCTTTGAGCAATTAAGTAGACTTTTCTAGATGTATACCAGAGATGACATGCTTGAACTTTCAAGCAGAAGAGTGAGTTGGGCCCTTAACAAAGTTACTTTGGAAATATTTCTTAAGTGCCTACTATGTACAACCAGGTGCTGTTAATATCTAAAACAAAAGAGCCAAAACCTTGTGGAGCTTGAATTCTACTAGAGAAGGGAAGACAGTGCACATGATAAGCAAGTACACTGTTAGGAGATGTGATGGATGCTGCGATGTTCCACCCAAAATTCCCTTCACAAATGAAGGACTCCCCTCCCACAGTTACTGATTGAAGTTGACCTTCAGCTGTCTGCCTTCTTTGGGGATTGCCTCGGCTAAAGAAAACTACTTCATCCAAGGTAATGTTTGCTTCCAGGCACAGCCCACATCCACGTATATGAAAGTCCAAGTCTCTCATCTCAACTCAGAACGTCCCAGCTCCAGAAATCCTGTAGTGTCTGCTGAGGCCTTCTTTAGGGCAGCATTACAGTTCAGCTCCTCCTTCTCTCTCTGCCCCACCCAGCTTTCCTGCCCTCGCTTTCACCAGGGCTGGTCACGGTCACAAGTGCTCCCTGATGAATATCCTGCTTGCTCCTCTCTGTCCCAGCATCTGCTGCTCAAGGAACATACCTGAGAGCAAAGGATAAGCATCATGATAAAAAAAAAAAAAAAAAAAAAGAAAAAGAAAGGGGGATGCATTGTGTTGTTGGGGGGCGTGGGGAGGGGTTGTGGCATTACCCAGGTGTTCAGAGTGGGCAGTGTGGAGAAGATGATTTGAGCAAAGTGGGAAGGCAGTGGAAGCAGTTATCCTCATAAGTTTTGGGGAGCAGAACATTCAAGGAAATTCAAGGAAGAGAGAACAGTTAGGACAATAACTGAGGCAGGTACAAGCGTGGTATGTTGAAGGAGCATCAGGACACCCAGGGTGGCTGGAGCTGACTTGAGGTCAAAGTTAATTGGGGTGGGGTAGGGGAGAGTTGGGTCATGTGGGACCTTGGAAGCCATGGTAAAGTTTTTGGCTTTTACTGAGGGAAATAAAGAGCGATTGCTAGTTTTAAGCAGAACCTGACTTACATTATAGGCAGATCACTCCAGCTTCTATGTGGGACATGGAATATAAGAGAACAAAGGGAGAAGCAAGAAGTCCAGACAGGAGACTGCCACAGTAGTCCAGGTGGGAGGTGAGTGGCTTGGGTCAGAGGGGTGGGAGAACAGGTGGAATGTTGTCAGATTCTGGATATATTTGTGAAGGTCTCAAAGTCAGTAGGATTTCCTAATTACTTGTCTGTAAAGACTGGATTAGAATTTTAAATAATTTGGCTTGAAAGATCGAGTGCCATATACTGAACAAAGAAGTCACAGAGTTTATCTCTAAATAATACATTGTTAGTAGAATATCCCATGATGAAAAGCTAGTTATAACTCAAAAGAGGATTAAACGTTTGACCAACTACTGGCAAGGAGGAAACATGGAGAGGATGTAACTAATTTGTAGTATGTCTTTGAGAAATGCACAACATCCTGGCCCCTTTCTGAGCTGAACCCCTGGGGGTTGCCTGGGCAATAAATACTCAAAATAGGTTTAGGGGCATCCTTTCACAGATGGGACTATTGGCAGCCTTCCCAAGGTGTAGCCTGGAAGATGGTCAATTTCAGGGAGAAGCTTTTCATCCAACACAACCCCCGAGCAGTGGCTATCAGGGAATAAGGCCAGGTTCTATGTGGATGGGCCTGAGAGGAGCCTCAGTGTCCTCTGCATCCCTGGGAGGTGTCAGGGAGCATTGGAAAGAGAGGGTTGTGGCCAGGGTTGCTGTGATAGAAATCTGTATGAACGGGAAAGATCCAGAGCAGGGAATACTTATGAGTAGAGGCCACAGTGAGACCCGCAACCTCAGCAGTGGCAACCCGTGCATGACAACAGGGACCAGATGAGCTGAGGCATGCTGTCCCTCAGGAGAGGAAAATACAGCCTTACACCTGTTATCCCAGCACTTTGAGAGGCCGAGGCTGGAGGATTACTTAAGGTCAGGGGTTCAAAACCAACCAGAGACATACATAGCAAGACCTCAGCTCTACAAGAAACCAAAAAAATAAAATTAGCTGAGGTGACCTGTACCTGTCATCCCAGCTACTTGGGAGGCTGAGACGGGAGGATCCCTTAAGCTCAGGAGTTTGAGGCTGCAGTGAGCCATGATCATGCCACTGCACTGCACTTCAGCCTGGTGACAGAGCTAGACCTTGTCTCAAAAAACAAAAATGCAGATGGAGGAATAAAGAAGAGGAGTAGCCCATCTGAGTGCCAGAATGCTACACACAGACGAGTCTTACATTGGAAGAGGCTGCATTACTTTGCATTGGCCAGTTTCAGTTTTTTTTTAATATTGTAAATTGACAAGTTATAATGGTATAAATCTACGGTGTACAAAGAGATGTTGTAATTTATGAAGACAATGTGGAATAATTAAATCAAACTAGTTAACATATTCATTGTCTCACATATAGTGTTTAACATTTGTGGTGAGATGTTTGAGATTTACTTTTAGCAATTTTCTATCATCAGTGGAAAAGAGAGCTCAAGAGCTAAGATAATTCCAGTTAAGGAAAAATAAAGAAAATGGCATTTTGACACACTGAATTTTTGTGACTATACAATTTATAACTGAAACACATTTATTTGCTCTCCAAAAATCACAAAGTTTGAACCTAGACCTTTTGTATTTTCAGTGTCTAAAGGGATTTGTGAATCATTTTGATGATAGAAGTCACGTATAGCCTTCTGATGACACGCTGTTGTTCATAATACACACTGGTTATCCTCACCTGTTTAGCATTTTTAGGGTTGATGTTATGAATGTGAAGGATGTCAAAGAATGCTGATGTTCCTGTCTACATCTTTGGATTAGTTAAATCTATAGTTACTCTTTCCCCTTAATTAAATTATTTATAGCTAGAACTTAAACTCCTTTATTTAAAAGGCAGCCCAAATTTGCTTTTAAAAATTGGGGTATAATTTACATTTAATGAAGTGTACAAATTGTTATTATTATTATTGTTTATAGAAACAAAGTCTCATTGTGGTGTCCATTATAGAAACAAGGTCTCATTATGGTGTCCAGGCTTGTCTTGAACTCCTGGATTCTAACCATCCTCCCACCTCAGCCTCCCAAAGTGCTGGGATTGCAGGCATGAGCCACTGCATCCAGCCAAGAAATATACAAATTAAAGTGAACATTTAAAATCCACAGTTGGATGAGTTTTGGCAGCGTATACACCCATGAAACCATCAGCACAATCGAGATGCAGAACATTTTCATCACCTCCTAAAGATCCCTCATGATTTTTTGCAATCTACCTCTCCCTCAGCCACCAGCCTCAGGCAACCGCTACTCTGATTTCTACCACAGTATATTAGTTTGCATCTTATAGAATTTCATATAAATAGAGTCATAGGTATGTACATTTTTGGGTCCAGCTTTTTCCGCCTGGCATAATTTCATGTTGTTTGTTGTTTGTGTCAGTAGTTTGTTCTTTGTTATTTTTTTTTTTTTGAGACGGAGTCTCGCTCTGTCGCCCAGGCTGGAGTGCAGTGGCCGGATCTCAGCTCACTGCAAGCTCCGCCTTTTGGGTTCACGCCATTCTCCTGCCTCAGCCTCCCGAGTAGCTGGGACTACAGGCGCCTGCCACCTCGCCCGGCTAGTTTTTTGTATTTTTTAGTAGAGACGGGGTTTCACCAGGTTAGACAGGATGGTCTCGATCTCCTGACCTTGTGATCCGCCCATCTCGGCCTCCCAAAGTGCTAGGATTACAGGCTTGAGCCACCGCGCCCGGCCTGTTCTTTGTTATTAAGTAGTGATCCCATTGTATGGATATACTGCATATTGTTATTCGTTTGCTTATTGCTGCACATTTTTCTTTCAATGTAGCCGGTTGAATTGTGTTTCAAAAAAGGTGTTCACGTCTTAACCCCTGGTACCTAGCCTTATTTGGAAATAGGGTCTTTGCAGATGTAATTTATTAGGTTAACATGAGGTCCTATTGGATTAGAGTGGGACCTGAATTCAATCACTGGTATCCTGATGAGAAGAGGATAGATACACAGAGACACACAGGCAAGGACATCCGATGATGGAGGCGGAAATTGGAGTGGTGTTGCTTCAAGCCAAGGAATGCCAAGGATTGCCCAGCACCCACCAGAAGCTGAGAGAGAGGCATGGAACAGATTCTCCCCTAGAGCTTCCAGAAGGAACTGACCTACCAAAACCTTGGTTCCAGGCTTCTGGCCTCCTGAACTGTGAGAGAGAGAGAAGAAAAATCCTGTTGTTTTAAGCCACACGATTGGTGGAAATTTGTTACAGCAGCCTTAGGAAACGAATACGATAAGTTTTTGACTATTTGAATAAAGCGGTTCTAATATTCATGTAGACATTTGTGTGAGCGTATGTTCTCATTTCTTATTGATAAATATCTAGAAGTGGAATGACTGGGGCATGTATTTAACTTTTTAAGAAACTGCCAAACAGTTTCCCAAAGTGTTTGTACTGTATTCCATTCCCACCGGCAAGATATGGAAGTACCAGTTGCCCCATCTATTCACTGAAATGTGGTATTGCCAGCATTTTAAATTTTATCAATTCTAATATGCAGTTATTAGTATGTTTGTGTGTGGGGGGGGGGTTTAAATTTTTTTTGAGACGGAGTTTCACTCTGTTGCCCAGGCTGGAGTGCAGGGGCACCATCTCGGCTCACTGCAACCTCTACTTCCTGGGTTTAAGCAATTCTCCTGCCTCAGCCTCCCGAGTAGCTGGGACTACAGGCACATGCCACCACGCCTGACTAATTATTATTATTTTTTTTAGTAGAGATGGAGTTTCACCATATTGACCAGGCTGGTCTTGAACTCCTGACCTTGTGATCCACCTGCCTCAGCCTCCCAAAGTGCTGGGATTACAGGTGTGAGCCACGGTGCCAGGCCTATTTTTGTGGTTTTAATTTGTATTTCCCTTACTCCTATTACCCTTTTATACATCTTCTTTTCTCTCTTCCAATCTTTTGGCAAGTTTGTCGTCTTATTCCAGATAAAAGTCCTTTGCTGTTACCTATATTGCAAATGTATTCTTTCATCCCATAACTAGCCTTTTTATTTTTTATTCATGTATTTTCAAGAGAAAACTTTCTAAATCTTGATGAAGCCCAACTGATCAATTTTTATTTTGTGTTTTCCGCTTCTTTGGCCATTCTAAGAACAGAGAGAAGTTCACTTGTGCCCTCAGTGACTAATATTTGCTGCACTTTTCATGAATCTATGTTTGACAACCCTACTCCTGTGCTTTGGCACGCACAAGCAATTTTAATTTCAATGTTATAACTCACTGTAATATTTCAAAGGTATTTTAAGTGCGATTGAAGATCCAGATTTAAGTTAAATTCAAATAACTCGACCACTGTGACAATGGAATTGATTAATTTGGCAAATCCATCACTAAGATTACATGTGCCCTGCATCCTTCTCCTGGTGGGCCAAAATGCACCTTCTACTGGTGTGCTGGAAATGCTGGCATTCATTCAGTTATCCACACCCATTCACGTCTGGTGTGTATTGACATTGTAGGCCCAGCCTTGACCTAGGGAAGGAGAGACGAAGAAAAGACAAGGAATGTGGATAAGGAGCAATGGTGAGTAGTGAAGGACTTTTTGCCAAAGCCATATCCCTAGCGAGAGCCAGCTGCAATTTTGTCTGCTGTGGTCAGGACAAAGCACTTTCTATTTAAAGAATCTTCCTTCGGCTGCAGCAGTTGCTATTTTAGAGTATTGAAAACTGGGTATAATTTTTTAAATTGAGCTATGAATTGATGTGAGTGTGGAGGGAGAGTTTAATTCCAAACTATGAAACAGGAGAAAATATAGTATTAAAACCTAAAGGTGTTTTCTAAAAGGAATGTCCATTCGACTCAGACTGACGTACAGTTAGATACTAATTAAAATGTCATAATTCTATAATGTGGCAGACCTATAGAAATAATCAAAATGTAAAGTGACCAGAAAGCTTAATGAAAGACATATGATATAACTATATTCATCTATAATTGGTTATTTAAATTTACATCACAAGCAAAAAAATCCACTAATTGTTTTACAATTTTGTTTCAGTATTATGCAGCTCATTTCTCCCTCCTTTTCAAACTCTGTGGCACTCTTTGAAGCTGAATTGAAGGATGGAGTGACAAATTGGGAAGAGGTGTTAAAAAGTTTGCATTTTGCAGCCATAAAAAGTAGCAAATGTGGTGGAGCTGGGAGTTAGAGAAAGTGCTGTGTTGTGGAATTCCAGAAGGATTTAGTCAATTTGATTTTGTGTTCGACTCCCAGTAATGGGAGACATTCCAAATCCAGTGCTTTCTGTGGATCAAATATATTGTTTTTTGGCCACCCAGCTGGGACTTGGCTAGAGTGAGAAATTGTCTCCCAAAGAGTTTTGAATGCTTAGAGGAGGAATGAATGCTCCTGCTGGAGTTTGAGCTCTAAAGACATTGTAGAGAATTGTCAGAGAAGAGCAAAGACACCTGCTCTGTGTTCTTTGTAAGAATGTCATGCTCCAAGTAAGAGGATGCCTTATGTGACTTAGCAGGAAAAGGTCCTGAGCAACTGAAATGGGAATCAAATTGGGAACAAGGAATCAACTTATGCCTCAGCAGTATTATCAATCACAGTCTAGAAATGCAGCAGCAACAACCAACGACATGTTTGCAGATACCTGATTGCTGATTTTTCATGGTACCCCTGCTTTTTGCAAATTTCTGTTCATTCATTCATCAAATATTTAGTAAAAACACACTATGTAATCAGGAACCATTGCAGGCACCAGAGGTACAGCTGTGAATCAAGCAAAATGCCTCCCCTCAAGGAGCTAAGATTTTAGGTGGTGGAGACAGCACATAAACAGACAGACAATTACACATTCTATGCCAAATAGTAATCAATAGTATGAAGAAAAAAATGCAGAGTAAAAGAGATAGAGAAGCAGTTTTGGGGTGAGATCTTTTGTAATGTAAACAGCAACTTTTCCTCTTTGTTAAATTTACAGGGCTCACAATGCATTAGGGCAAACCAAGATGTCCAAGACAAACACATTCCTTAGAAATGATGTTTACTTAATAATATCAATAAGTATTTTGTTTTCACATATATTTCCTTGTGTGGTCATTATGATGCCTCCCATAGGGTAAGCAGGACAGGTACGCTCCTCCTGTTTTTACTGATAGGAATATTGAGGCTCAGAAAGTTTAGTGATCAGCTCAGTAACATGCGATTGTTTAGAAGCAGACTTCACACTTAAAGAGTATCATGTTCTGTGCTTATAATACAGTCATTTTTTCATTAATTCAGTGAATATTTATTTAGTGATGATTATGTGCTGGGACTAGATATAGTGCTAGTGTCAGTGGCAAATAAAATAGACATTGTCCTAGACTCATAGAACTTAGAGAGTAGTGGGGCAAACAGATATAAAGCAAATGATTACAGGTGAGGCAAATGTTATGGGGAAGTATTTTGTATTAGGGAACACAAACAAAAGGACCAAACCTTGACTAAGAAATACAAGGAAAGAGTCACTGAACAACCCAGATATCCTAGACAAAACATACAACACTGTTGCATTAAAAATTCCTAAATATAGCATACTTAAAGTGAATTGACTGATGGAATTTTATTTATGTATGTACCATTTTAAAAATTGAACTTCTGCTCTCAAATGCTTGCATACGTATGCATTTTTTTCTCAAGCCAAGACTGGATAGCTGTAGATCAGAAAACCTTCAAGGTACACTCACAGGTCTTTTCTTGGTGTGTGGTGAATAAAGGATCACTACTTATTCATCAAGGTATTAGCCATATCCAGGATAATTGTATAAGGTTCCAAAATGCAGAGGAAAGATCTATTCATAATATTTTATCATTGTACTGGTTTATGCAAAAAAATAAGGACCCGAAATTTGCCTATTGAGAACAAGCTAGATGGGAACATTTGTCATGGGGTAGAACAGAAAGAAGACCCTGAATCCTAAACAACCTGGGAGAGGTCTCTTCTAAATGGAAAGGATAGTTATAATTTTCTACGGAAACAACAGGTCCTAACTGGGAAGACAACATCATGGTGAAACATGAAAGAACGAAATGGTGATGAAAACCAAAGAAAAAGTAGAGAAGCCAGACCCAAGGGTTTCAAGAATAGGTCAAACAAGCAATTCTTAGTTGAGTTCAGCAACAGATAACAAGCATGTTTCTATGCTGTGGGGCCAAGTATGGTAAGTTATGGTAGCCTCAAACAGTCACTCTTTTTAAACAAAAAATTACAATTTTAGACAATTTCATCATCTTGTGCATGAATCCTATATGGACCATATGTGAATTTTTACAAAGTAAACATGACACTGAGATAATAGGCAAAACTTACCAGCATCCCAGAAGGCCCCCTTTTTTTCTCCCCATCTCACTGCCCTGTCTTCTAACAGCATATATCAGTGCTGCCAGTTTCTGAACTTGATATAAATGGAATCATATGTAACGTAGTTTGGGGTCTGACTTTCCCCATTTAACAATATGCCTGTAAAAGTCTTCCATGTTGTGATCTCTGAGTTGTTCATTCTCATTGCCATGTAGTATTCCATTATATAAATATGATATTTATCCACAGTGGCTTTATCCATCCTAAAGTTGACGGATATGTAGGTGGTTGAAGATATCCATTTGAAGTCTTACTTCGTAATAACAGCACAGTGACAATTTAATGATTTGTTTTTAGGCCACATCAATGTAGTTGAGAAAAATACTCTTGGGGTTGAAATCACAACTAGTCATGTCTTAAGGGCTGTATCAGTGTGTCTGACTCAAAGTGGAGGGTAAGTATTCGTATGAGTATTAGGGGCATGTCAAGGTCTTCCACTTTCATGCAGAAGCTGTGACATTAATGGGCATCAGGTATACAGTCAGTGGTAGAATAGCTCAGCACTGGAGCCCTATGGGAGGGAAGGGCCAAGAAAAAGCATACCTGCATGTGTGTGACCAGAGGGGTATGAGGTGGGGTGTTGGGGAGTGGGGCTGGGGCCTAAGAAACCCAGGAGCGTCTTCAGGGTAAAGGACTTGGATAATGTGAGTTACAGGCACTTCTTTTTTCTCTATTATAAAAGAACTCATGCTCACTGAAGGGAAAAAGAAAAAGAAAAAAACTGAAATATTTCAAAGGCAACCACCTTAATATAAATGTGTTTGTCTTTTCTTCTTATCTAAGCATTTTTGTTCCTGTTTTGATGTCTACTCTTTTCAAGGACGAGGTCATTGTTCAGCATTTTTTCCTTGTTATAACTATAAACATAATTATATCCACATTATTTCATTTAGTGGAGACTAACCATGTAAAGTTATTCTCCTAATTTAAAAAATTCTCATATTCTTGGTTTTATTTTCTCCCAGTTTCTTATTTTTAATTTATTAAAAGGAATGTGGAAAAGAGGTCTTGGTGCACAGAATTTTTTCTCCAATTCAGATTATCTCTTTGGGAATAGGCTCTCAGAAGTTGAATTATGAGGTCTGAAATTGTCATGATTTTAAAAACTCTTGATGTAAATTTAACAAAAACATTTTGCTAATTTTCTTTCCCCTTCTGCCATGATTGAGAATATACTTTTTATAACACCTTTTTTCCCCCAGAGAATTTAAAGATGAAGAACTAAAAGGGGCTTTTGCATTATTAGGTATATTATGGCTCTATTTTTTATAGGTTTAATATAGGTGTAGGTGGTAATGTGATAGATAAATTACAGAAGAGGTTCCAATTGTTTTGATTGTAATCAAATAATCCATCAATAAAAGATTTTTAAGCAAACATATTGAGTACAAAAATTGAGTACTAATATTTACATATTTGTTTAAAGTTAAAATATTAAGTACTAATATTTGCATAATTGTTTAAAAGTACATATATGTGCTACTCTATTATGCACATTATTAAACAGACAAAACATATATTTAAAGGGTCATATACAGATAAAATACATATTTATAAAGAATTTAATTTATTAATAGTAAAAATCCCCTTTTTGGTCTTCTGTTTTGTTTTTGATTTTTTTGAGACAGGGTCTGCTACCCAGGCTGCAATGTAGTAGTATGATCACAGTTCACTACAGGCTTGACCTCCCACACTGAATTGATCCTCCCACTTCAGCCTCCAGAGTAGCTGGGACTACAGGCATGCACTACCATACCTGGCTAATTTTTAATTTTTTTGTAGAGTTGCAGTCTCACTATGTTGCTGATATGGTTTTGCTCTGTGCCTCCACCAAAATCTCATGTGGAATTGTAATCCCCAGTGTTGGGGGAGGGACCTGGTGGGAGGTGATTGATCATGAGGGTGAATTTCTCCCTTGCTATTCTTGTGATAGTGAGTGAGTTCTCATGAGATCTGGTTGTTTAAAAGTGTGAAGCACTTCCCCCTTCATGCTCTCTCTCTCCTACTGCCATGTGAAGATGTGCTTGCTTCCCCTTTGCCCTTCTGTCATGATTGTAAGTTTTCTGAGGCTTCCCCAGCCACGTCTTATGGATGGCCTGTGGAACTGTAAGTCAATTAAACCTCTTTTCTTTATAAATTACCCAGTCTCAGGTAGTTCTTTATAACAATGTGAGAATGGACTAACACAGTTGCCCAAGCTGGTCTTGAACTTCTGGGCCCAAGTCATCCTCCTGGCAGAGCCTCCCAAAGTACTGGGATATAGGTGTGAACCACTGCCTCTGGCCCCAATTTCATCTAACTACAAAATTTTAACAATAGAGCATATTTCAAAAATAATTATGTGATTGATAATACTTATTACAGAAAATCTTGGTGTGAACCTTTGTGATACAATGTTTCAAAGATCTGATACTAAGTTGACTGCCATAGCTGAAAAAAAATACTTCATGAAGATACATAGCTCAATGTAAAGGAAGTATCTTTGGCTGCATTTACTAAATACAATGTTCACTTCTTTTTCTTTTTTTACATATTTATTTATGTATTTATTTATTTTTCCAACTTTTATGTTAGATTCAGGAGGTACATGTGCCAGTTTGTTACACAGGTGTAGTGTGTAATGCTGAGGTTTGGTGTATGAATGATCCCATCACCCAGGTACTGAGTATGTACTCCAAGAGCTGTTTTTCATCCTATCCCTCCTCACTTTTTTTCACCTGTAGTAGTCCCCAGTGTTAATTGTTGCCATCTTTATATCTACAAGTACCCAATGTTTAGCTCCTGTTTTTAATTGAGGACATGCGATATTTTGTTTTCTGTTACCCCATTAATTTGCTTAGGATAATGGCCTCCGACTGCATCCACGTTGCTGCAAAGGACATGATCTTGTTTTACATGACTCTGTCATATTCCGTGGTTGATGTAGTTTGGCTCTGTGTCCTCACCCAAATCTCATCTTGTAGCTCCCATAATTCCCACGTGTTTGGGGAGGGACCCAGTGGGAATGACTGAGTCATGGAGGCGGGTCTTTCCTGTGCTGTTCTCGTGATAGTGAATGGGTCTCATGCGATCTGATGGTTTTAAAAACAGGAGTTTCTCTGCACAAGCTCTCTCTTTGCCTGCAACCATCTATGTAAGATGTGACTTTCTCCTCCTTGCCTTTCACCTTCCACCATGATTGTAAGGCCTCCACAGCCAAGTGGAACTGTAAGTCTAATAAACTTGTTTCTTTTGAAAATTGTCCAGTTTCAGGTATGTCTTTATCAGCAGCATGAAAATGGACTAATATAGTAAATTGGTACTAGGAGAGTGGGGCATTGCTGAAAAGGTACCCGAAAATGTGGAAGCAACTTTGGAACTGGGTAACAAGCAGAGGTTGCAACAGTTTGGAGGGCTCAGAAGACAGAAAAATGTGGGAAAGTATGGAACTTCCTAGAGACTTGTTGAATGTCTTTGACAAAAATGTTGATAATAATATGAACAATAAGGTCCAGGCTGAGGTGGTCTCAGATGGAGATAAGGAACTTGTTGGGAACTGAAGTAAAGGTGACTCTTGTTATGTTTAGCAAAGAAACTGGTAGCATTTTGCCCCTGCCCTAGATATTTGTGGAACTTTGTACTTAAGAGAGATGATTTAGGGTATCTGGTGGAAGAAATTTCTAAGCAGCAAAGCATTCAAGAGGTGACTTGGGTGCTGTTAAAGGCATTCAGTTTCAAAAGGGAAGCAGAGTATAAAAGTTCAGAAAATCTGCAGCCTGACAATGCAATGAAAATCCCATTTTCTGAGGAGAAATTCAAGATGGCTGCAGAAATTTGCATAAATAATGAGGAGCTGACTGTGAATCACCAACACAATGGGGAAAATGTCTCCAGGGTATGTCAGAGACCTTTCAGGCACCCCTCCCATTACAGGCCTAGGAGGAAAATGTGGCTTCCTGGGCCAGGCTCAGGGTCCCTGTGCTGTGTGTAGCCTAGGGACTTGGTGCCCTGTGTCCAAGCCACTCCAGCTACAGCTGAAAGGGGCCAACATAGAGCTCAGGCTGCGGCCTCTGAGGGTTCAAGCTCCAAGTCTTGGCAGCTTCCATGTGGTGCTGCACCTGTGGATGCACAGAAGTCAAAAATTGAGATTTGGGAACCTCCGCCTAGATTTCAGAGGATGTGTGGAAATGCGTGGATGCCAAAGCAGATGTTTGCTGCAGAGGTGGGACACTCATGGAGAACCTCTGCTAGGGCAGCGTGGAGGGAAATGTGGAGTTCAAGCCCCCACACAGAGCCTCTACTGGGGTACTGCCTGGTGGAGCTATGAGAAGAGGGCCACCGTCCTCCAGATCCCAGAACGGTATATCCCCTGACAGCTTACATTGTGCACCTGGAAAAGCCATAGACACTCAACACCAACCCATGAAAATAGCTTGGAGGGAGCCCGTACCCTGCAAAGCCACAGGGGCAGAGTTGCCCAAGACCATGGGAATCTACCTCTTGCATCACCATGACCTGGACGTGAGACATGGAGTCAAAGGAAATCATTTTGGAGCTTTAAGATTTAACTGCCCTGTTGGATTTCAGACTGGCATGGGGCTTGTAGCCCCTTTCTTTTGGCCAATTTCTCCCATTTGGAATGGCTGTATTTACCCAATGCCTGTATCCCCATTGTATCTAGGAAGTAAATAAGTTGCTTTTGATTTTACAGGCTCGTAGGTAGAAGGGACTTTGCCTTGTCTCAGATGAGACTTTGGGCTTGGACTTTTGAGTTAATGGAATGAGTTAATATTTTAGGGGACTGTTAGAAAGACATGATTATGTTTTCAAATGTGGGGACATGAGATTTAGGAGAGGCTGGGGCAGAATGATATGGTTTGACTCTGTGCCTCCACCCAAATCTCATCTTCTAGCTCCCATAGTTCCCATGTATTTTGGGAGGGACACAGTGGGAGATGACTGAGTCAAGGGGGTGGGTCTTTCCCATGCTGTTCTTATGATAGTGAATGGGTCTCATGAGATCTGATGGTTTTAAAAACAGGAGTTTCTCCGCACAAGCTCTCTTTGCCTGCTGCCAACTATGTAAGATGTGACTTTCTCCTCTTTGCCTTTCCCCTTCTGCCATGATCGTGAGGCCTCCACAGCCACGTGGAACTGTGAGTCCAATAAACCTGTTTCTTTTGTAAATTGTCCAGTCTCAGATATGTTTTTATCAGCAGCGTGTAAATGGACTAATACAATGGTGTACATATACCACATTTTCTTTATCCAATCCACCACTGCTGGGCACCTAGGTTGATTCCATATGTTTGCTATTGTGAACAGTGCTGCAATGAACATGTGAGTGCATTTGTCTTTTTGGCGGAACAATTTGGTTTCTTTTGGATATGTGCCCAGTGATGGGATGCTGAGTTGAATGATAGTTCTGTTTTAAGTTCTTTGAGAAATCTCCAAACTGCTTTCCACAGTTGCTGAATGAATTTACATTCCCACCAACAGTGTACAACCATTTCCTTTTCTCTGCAGCCTCGAGAGCATCTGTTATTTTTTGACTTTTTAGTAATAGCCATTCTGACTGGTATGAGATGGCATCTCACTGTGGTTTCAGTTTTCATTTTTCTGATGATTAATGATGTGGAGCATTTTTTTCCTATGTTTGTTGGAAATGTGGGGGTCTTCTTTTGAGAAGTGTCTGTTCATGTTTTTTAATGAGGTTATTTATTTATTTATTGCTTGTTCAATTGCTTAAGTTCCTTATGGATTCTGGATATTAGACCTGTGTCAGATGCAAAGTTTGTGAATATTTTCTTCCATTCTGTAGGTTGTCTGTTTACTTTGTTGATAGTTTCTTTTGCTGTGCAGAAGCTCTTTAGTTTAGATTCCACTTGTCAATTTTTGTTTTTGTTACAATTGCTTTTGAAGACAGTCATAAATTCTTTCCCAAAGCCCACGTTCAGAATGGTGTTTCATAGGTTTTCTTGTCGGATTCTTATAGTTGAGGTCTTAAATTTAAATTTTTAATTTATCTTGAGTTAATTGTTGTATCTGGTGAGAGGTAGGAGTCTACTTTCATTCTTCTGCATACGCCTAGCCAAATGCTCACTTTTCAATCCCATTTAATCCTTTTTTGTTGATGAAATTTGGCTAGTAAATTTCTGTCTTCCCAGATGTTAATCAGTGTTTCAAGGAAACTAGGTGGAAAGTACTGCATTTAGGGTTGTTTCTTTCTTTTTTTTTTTTTTTTTTTTTGCCAAATTAGTTCAAAATATCAATGATTTCTTTTTTTAGCCACAAGCCCTTTAAAATGATTTTTCTAGGTGATAAATCACTTTTAGCAACAAAATCACTGAGTCAGAGAAACACTTCCACAAATTCACTTCCAAATATTTTTTTCTGGAGAATGAACTTCTTTCAAAAAGCAATTACTTTCTCACTCATTACAAAAACATTAATTTTACCTTGAAAGAGAATATTTAGTGTGGTGTTTTTTGGTTAATGCTGGGCAGAATACTACTGACAGACAGGCTTTGTCATCACAAGAAAGATCAACAAGTTGGGAATGCTTGTCTTTTTGTAAAGATAAATATATGTCACCTTTAAATTTATCAGCACTTTGTAAAGTATCTGCAATAAGATATTCAGTGGTATTCTGAGTGACATAAGGTTTTAAAAAAACATATACTCCTATCTAATTAGAAAATAGTGTGAAGATATTTCAAAGTTCTTGTTTTAATGAGGTTTAACCTCATTTATGCTATTCTATAGCACATAGTGTGCCACTGGTTTTACCTTCCTTGTTGTAAAAACTTGCCTATGAAGAATACAATGCAGTGCCATCTCTGCAATTTACCCTGGAATCTTTTTATGGTTTCAAAGCAGCTGTTCTAACAGCAGTTATTTTACAGTATTCCTATAAACATTGTTATTAATAAATAAGTTAAATAGCTATTGACATTATATCTTCTTGGTACATCTTTTATTTATTGACTCATAAAAATCACTTGTGTATTTTATTATTGAAATGGAATCCAGCAAATATCATAAACTGAGAGGAATTGCAAACATTTGTTCTTTCATCCAACTGTATTGCAAACAGCACACATTGTGTAATTAAATTTGGTTCCTTAAATCTTCCAGGCACCTTCCAATAATATTTACTGACAATTTATTTTGCCACCTTTTTTATTCCTATTTTTAATCTACTTTTGAATCAAAAATTTCATTGCCTTGTTTTTTTAAACATTTGCTAATTAGTAAGCCTCCTGAGTAGCTGGGACTGCAGGTACACACCAGCACACTCAGCTAATTTTTTTAAAAAATATTTTTTGTAGATATAGAGGGTTCTCACTATGTTGTCCAGGCTGGTCTTGAACTTCTGGGCTCAAGTGATCCTCCGAGTTGGCCTCACAAAGTGCTAGGATCACAGGTATGAGCCACCGTGTCCAGCCCTGGTCTTTATTTCTCTCCCCAGGTGCTACTGCAGTTGTCTTGTGATTCTGAACAAGATATCCTAATCTTTCTGAGAAAAGCCTAAGAATCATCAACACATAGAGTTAATACTTGTTATTCTGCATTTTACTCTTCGAAGGTCCTGGGCTACCGGTATTTGCAATGGCTCAAGGATGGGGCTATTCAGAAAAAAATAATAATAAAGATGTCTTCAAAAGAGAGATGCTGCCTCTCTGAGATTCCCCCTTCAGCTACATAGAGGAACATAACTGTTCTTCTCTTCCACTTCCTTCTTTTCCACCGTCACACACATGGACTACCCTTTTGTGATTCATCACTTTCATAGTTGTCCTGATATAAATTTAAAATCTGCCTTCATCTAGGTAAATACATTTTATCCAGGATGAAATGTCTATCTATTATCTATCTATGTATCTATCTATCATCCATGTACCTATCTAGTGTGTGTGGAGGTTAGCGGATGGAAGATTGTTTATCCAGGACTTGCAGTGGGAGAATAAAAACAGAGTGAGTAGACTGATACCAGGCTTTCTTAGAAAGAGGAGCAATGGTTCCCTGACATTTCCCTCCTCACTTCTTGTAAATGTGTTATTTTTCGTACCTGCATGCTTGAGGGCAGTCATTCTCAAACTTTAGCAGCATGAGAATTACTGGAGATTTTGTAAAAACATAGATTGCTATGCTCCACCCCCAGAGTTTTTGATTCAGCAAGACTAGGGTAAAACATAAGACTTTGTTTTTCTAACTAATTCCCAGGTGATGCTAATGATGCTGGTGCATCTTGAGAACCACCACTTGAGGGCTAATAGGAAAGAGATGAACAGGTTTACAAGATCCAGGCTGGAAGCCAGAATTTGTTTTAGCTGATGGGTAAGGAGTCACCTTGCCCTTCCTGGGTGAGAAATATGGAGGACTGCCTGTGCCAAACAAAAATTGCCACTGTTGGCAGGCTCTTTCAGACGCTTAAAGTGGCTCTGAGAGGAGTGTCACAGTCAAACTTCCCTTTCAGAGACCGACGGACATATCAATACATCTTGGGAAACTGTTCAGAGAAACTTGTATTCACTGTCGCCTAGGTGCAGCTAATACAGTTTATGCTGAATTGTTATATTGTTCTTACTTCATATCTGATATGTACTTTATGCCCTTTTAATTGCTTCCTTTTCATATTGTAAATCTCATTAGAAGTGACTATGCTTGAATTTTAAAAACTATACTGCATAACTACCCATATTACCTATAATCCTTATTGTTTAATACTTCTAAGTACTCATTTTTATCATGATGGCAATTGGTTAAATATTACAGGGTCTCATATTTACTTATGGTACCTCCACACTAAGAATATAAATTACAGATCTTTGGATAGAAAGGGCAGACATGTAAAAAAATCAGTATTGATATTCTAAAAGAGAGTTATATGATGCTGACAAGATTATCTCAATGCTACATCTACTACTGGGCTCATTCAGAACTAGAGTCAATTTTAACTAGCCTAACTTTGGCAGCTAAAATGAATTACTATCAGAGGATACTTTCTCTCAAATGTTGCCTAAAGTTAGCTCACTGAAAATGAGCCATGAGCAATTTGAACTCAATCTTGAAAACCAAGTTTTTTTCTGAATGATGTTATTATTATGGAAAAGACTGTGTGGGACACCATAATCTCTGCTGTAAATATTCTGTCTGTCATGATGAGAGGTGTTACGCTGGTCATGAAATCCTACAAATTGCTTGCAGCTGTTCCTCCTGTTCCCACCTTGCATTACAAAGTGGCCTCTGGAAACAAAAGGCTATATTGATGCCCAGGAAGGGTTAAATGCTGCTGCTTTGACATCTGCAGGGATCTTATCATGCTAGATTATATTACTGGCCCAATTCTTTACCACTCCTGGTACTCACTTTGCCATGTAACTTTTCAGTGTTCTCTAACTATGGGAGGAGTGTCCTTGTATCTTAATTTGGGGCTTCATGTGTGATTTGTTTAGGCTAAGAGAATGAGTCTGAAGTGAGAGTGTGCCAGTTCTGAGCCTACGCCTCAATAGGCCTTATATGTTTCTGTTTGTCCTTTTGTACCTCCAATTGCCATGAGAAGCACATATCTGGGTTAGCCTGCTAGATGAAAATAAGAAAACAAGAAGCACATAGACTAGAGCTTCCCTTGCCCAACCCAGCTTGAAGCAGAACCCCCATTCCATCCTCAGATAGAAAAAGGGAAGGAAGCCAAGCCTAGATAAGCTGATCCCAGCTAACCTATAGATGTATGAGCAAGCATCCCCGCAATTAGCAGAGATACCCAGATGACCCAAGCCTAGATCAGCCAATCTCTGGCTAACCCACAGGTGAATAAGCTATCACAATAGCTATGGGGGTGGTTTGTTATGCAGCTATAACTAATTGTTACACTTACTGATGCCAAATAGGTAGGCAAAAATCTGACATAGAAGGAAATATAAATTGATGGTGTGGAGAGCTAAAAGCTCGCTGTGTAAAAGATGCTTTTCTGTGTAAAAGGTACTTCAGTTGAAAACAAAATGAGATTTTTAGAAAGGATGAAAAGAAAATATTTAGAGAGGTCACATTCAGATACACAAGGATAAACTGAAGGAAGATAATAGTCATGTCATGTCATGTCACTTGTACAAATACATGCAGAACAATTGTATAGTGGATGGTGGAAGAAATGCTGTTTAAAGGATTCTGAAAAACCCTTAATCTTCCCATTTCATGATTAGTCTAACTTTTGGAAATGAGGCTACTCTAGGAGCTAGAAGCCAAATATATTGAAAAATCTATTTGTTTTGCAGTGTAGCTTAAAATAGTAACTCATTGATTCAACCCAATGCCTTCTAATTTCTAGGCATTAAATGTTCATAAAATGGTTATGATTGAAGGCATTTCGTTCAGATAAAATAAAACTTAATCTTAAATCCACTGCTTTGAAGATGACTTGCATGGGACTTGGATAAACACTTTAAATAGAACATAAATTCTTGGAAATGTGGGAGTTTTTGTTCATTTATTTATTTATTCAATGTGGATAACAAAGAAAAACATGAGGCAACAGAATCAATATGCCAAAAAATGGCTAATGTTTATTTGGTTTCTTATTAATTTTTATTGTATTTTGACATACATTATTTATAACAGTATTATAGAAGAAATGATTATTCTTATTTTACAGATAAAATACCTGAGGGTCAGGGACTTTAAGTAACTTGAAATACAGTTACTTCTGGTTCTAAGTCCAACTGGTGATATGCAAATTAGCATTTCCATTTCAGTATAAATATTGGGGACAGAAACAAAGTTTGAGGAAGTTCTTCAATCTAATTATAGAAGTTCAAATGGAAGTACTATTATTCTGACATAATGTAAGATAATTCTATAAGCCTTGAAATAACATACATTAGACATGATCAGGTCTTTGGAGAAAATTCTTAATATAGTTTTGAGAAAGCTAAAAGTTTATCATATCTTTAGAGTGCTATACTGAATAAAACCTGAGAGTTTAAATCTGTGTTGTTTCATTTTGGAACTTAGTCATGCACTGCTTTTTTCAATACATGTCATGATGTGTCATCTACCCATTTGATTATTCCAATTTTATATTCCCTCAATGCCTTGGATGGAGCCAGATATAAAAGAGATGATAAAAATCTTCTTGGGTTTTTAAAATAGCGTGTTTTCATTTATTTCAAGAGAACTTATTTTAAAAGATGCCTGGCTCATGGCAGGTGGGAAATAAATATTTGTTAAATAAATATACCTATCCATGTTAAAAGGCAACTAGCTACTAGCAATAAGTCAATCCATGTGATAAGAATAGACTATTATTTTCCTAGGTGCCTCACATATATCATCTTGATTCATTTTTATCATAACACCACACAGTAAGCATTTTTTTCCTATTTGCAGATAAGGAAAATGAAGCTCAGAGAGATTAAGTAATTTGACCAAGTTCACATAGCCCATAAGTGGCTAAGGCATGATTCATACTCAGGTTTATAAGACCAGAAACCTAACATCATTTGTCTTTGTCTTTAGTTCCTTTTGTCAACACATCAAGACATCTGAGCTTTTTTCTTATCATCATCTCCATAATAATGAAGAATATATAATGAATGGTAAAATTCAGGTTTTAATGTGTTCTTTTATTAACCTGAAGCAGACCTTGCAGATAGGCCAGAGATTTTTGAGTCTGAGCATAAGTTTGTGGCTGTTTCCACGATCTCCTACTCTTCAAGCCCTCAGGCTTGAAGTTTCTTGATGTTTGTTCATGAACATGCATTCTAATGAAATGCAGAGCATTCTAAAATACTTGCTTGCTAGTGGATCTTCAGCGATTTTCCAACAGCTGAGTGTTCAGGACAAACCTTCCCCCTTCACACCTTCTTAGGATCTCACACTTTCAGATCAGCCTACCATATGGGATGGTGAAGGCAGGGAAGATAGGAGGGCAACAATGGAAGAATCCGACTTCAGAGGCTCTTACAACGGAGATCAAGCTGGTGTGCACAGTTGCTGAGCTGAGATTCGATGTGAAATATTTGATGATCTCCAGCTATTTTAGTGACTTCCTCCTTGAGCTTTCAATCTCTTTGTCTTCCCTTTGGATTCTTGCAAAGAAGGAAAAGGACAGCTCAGAGATATCCTTTCATTTTCATCAAGACTCTATATTCCAGTTCTTAGAAAATAAAAGCAAATAATAGGAAGTAAGTTTGATCTGAAACCACCAAATAAAAATTGACACGAGAATACTGGCTCTGTGTTTTTATACCTGTATTGCAATCACCCAACCAGTCAATAATACTCTCTCAAATCTGCCCTGGCCAGGTGGAACACTTTTGCTTTACAATACACTTCCCTCTTGATGTCATGCTGCCTCCTCTTTGGCATTTTACTAGATCTTGTGGGGCTCTGCCAAGGGCACCAGACAGGCTTTCTGTCAGGAGTTTTTCCAGGCTAAGAGCCAAATAAGTGGCCTGGAGTTTTCCAGAACCTCCTTAACTGTTCTTTTCAGCCCTGATCATTTATGGTAGAGGCAGGAGGGTGCAGGACACAATGGATTATGTCATTGGGTGGTTTGCTGACTCTTCGTTAGTAGGTAACATGGAGAAATCTGTAAGAAGAATGTGAGCTATCAATACCAGGATGCGAGTTACAAGGAAGGAAGATTTTAAGAATGTGGTAATGAGAAATATCTGCCAATCCAATCTGTCCTTACCAAAGGAAGGAAAAAAAATCCTCTAGTTTGGTAATGTGAAAGTTCCAATTGCAACCAGCAGTCACCTGATATTTGAGTCTCTATGTTCATTGTGGCTTTCCCATAGTGTGAAGTTGGCTAGACTTGCATTGTAACGCAGACATCCCACTGGAGCTCTCAGGCCCAAGATGGAAAGCTGAGCTGTCAATCAGCAAGCAATACTTTTTAAATCTTGGAACCTTTCCATCATGATGTCATTTGGTTTCACAGCTCAGATTGCTTCCTAGCTGATATTCTTTCCATCCAGAGTAGCAATGTGTGCCTTGTGGTGCCTTGAAAATGCCTCAAGACTTTCACTCTACTTTTACTTATAAATAGACTTCCACTCCATCTAAATCAATTTCAGATTAAATTACACTTTATTAGTCTCTGAAATATTACCATAAATTGGAATTTAAAATAAGCTGCAATGAGACCAGACTCAGTTGACACAAAAATATTAGGCAGTTAACATATTGATTGATGATTTGTATTTTAAAATGTTAACTGGTTAAATAATTTATTAAAATTCCTTTAATCTGACTCTTGAGTCAATTTGTTTTGGTTTCCATACTGTATTTTTTATTTAGGGAGGTTGGGAGATCGTTATCCTTTGCATTCTGTGGGACTACTGATTTGAATTTTAATTTGTCCTGTTTATCCATAAGACACCTGAAATTGGCAGTTTAGATGGCAAAGCATAGTTCAGAAGTATACAAGAAGCCTCAGGTACACACAACGCCTAATTTGTTCATAGATTACTTAAATTCTGTTACCTTTAACTGCGAAAAGACAGAGAGTGCCTTCAGCAAGATGAGCCATCGCTTTATTTTTAAAGCTCGCTTATGTCAACGCTTCCTATCCATGACTAGGTTGGCCACCATTATTCAGGGGTGAGATCAGAGTTCTTTTCTTTCCTAGAGCTGCTTGCCATTTTCCCAACACCTGCCTTGCAAGTGACAGCTCTGTGGGTGTCCTCATAAATTACAAATCATGTGCCTTGGTTCTGATGCCTTGGGGCAAGCACAAAGTTAGAAACTGTCCTGTAACTTTAGAACTATAGCTGCAGGATGGGACAGCTGAGTAGAGAACAGAGATGCACAGCAGCAGGGGTCCTGTTAAGACTCTATCAGGCTGCCTGTCTGATGCTGGCGGACAATTTGTACCACTGGAAACTGAGTGTAGGTTGCAAGTTGGCAGGGGGAAGAACGGATGTACATAAGATGGAGGGTTTTTTTTTTCTCTTTAGGGTTATCTTTAGGACTATCATCATATGGTAAAAATAAGCTCCCATTCAGCATTCTCACTTTGTTTAAAAACTTTTGTTGACGTTTTTAAGACTGAAGAAGACTTTCTGATATCTGAATGGAATAAGGATTTTAATTTCCTTCTTTTAACTTTCTTGTTTCATGGATTCCATAACAAAGGCTTGAAGTAAATGTAAAAACAGCAAAAGAATGTAAATGTATATAATGAGTTATTTTCAGTCCACATCATCTACCCTAGATATGTTACAGTGCTGTTATAGCTAATAGCCTAATAAGGAAACCTATAAGTTAACTATGACTGTGTAACAAATCACTCCAAAAACTTTGTGACTTAAGAATCATTTATTATTTTCCATTGAGTAAGCAGGCCTGATGGGCAGTTCTGCTAGTCTGGTCTGTGATCAGCTGAACTCACTCAAGAGTCTATGGTTAGCAGCTCTACAAGGCAGCATTGCAAATCTTGGCTGAATTCTCTCACATATCTGGGGCTTCAGCTGGGATAACTGGGCAGCCTTGCTCTCTGTTCCATGTTTCATCCTCTAGAAAACTGTATGGGATGGGAGGAGAATAAAAAACTGTATGGGATGGGAGGAATGGGAGGAGAATAAAAAAATGTACATTTTTTAAAAAAAGTCTGTGCTCATGTCAAGTTTCCTACTGTCCCACTGGATGATGCATGTCATGTGGCGAATCCCAGAGTTAGTGTGGGAGGAGACAGACTAACAATAATTGTGGACACGTGGAGACATGAAAAATTGGGGCCATACATGCAATGAATACATCGCAAGAAGGAGAAGTGTTCCATCTAAATTATTAATGCAACAGGCATGATTAGGGTTTATTCTGAAGTATTTTATTATAGTCTGTTTTTTTGAAAATCAGTCATCCAAAATTGATTAAAAATTAATTTTCAGATGAAAAGAATGCTGACAATTTAATATAGATAATGAGATTAAAATACTTTGCTCCTTATAACACTGAGAAACCTTCAAGTGAGTAAACTTTTGGACTCACCAAGAGATATGCAGGCATCTGAAAGATTTCTTTCCATCCCCTCTGCCCACCAACCTGCTAGGTGATATTCCTTCACCTTAAATAAGTTTATTTATAGTATTAGGACTAAGACACAAAGGTCATGTCTTTGAAATTCTTTGGCTGTATTACAAGAGACCCTGATATTTCTAGTTTTAAATGAGTAGATAGTTAGAAGGAGAATTAGGAGACTTTCGTTTCTTCCCTGCTCCTGAAATACGTGGTTTCCATGGATTGAGGCTGCAGTTGACCTGCACTGATATATAATAGTACATTCCTAGGATAAATTAGGTGCTTTGCTAATACTATGCATAGCAAGAAAAAAAAGCTAATCAAGTTTCCTGACATATGGGTTTTGCCAGGTGTCCACTTTGGTCATGATGATATAGGATTTTCTCTTTTGCCTCCTGCTGGAGTGGAACTAAGACTCAGGGCCACACAGGCAGGTATGCACTATGTTCTGATTTAAAATCATCATCATCTTATTTTTCAAGCCAGAGCAAAATCATTCATGTCCTTGATGAGCTCCTCCTTCTCTGTTTCTGACCTTCTGTAGTAGAGGCAATTCTAGGAAAAGGAAATCCAGTTAGAACTAGCGTGTGTGTGTGTGCACATGTGCATGGGCATGCACATGTTATTGTGTGTGTTTCTTTCTTTTCTTTTCTCTCTCACTCTCTCTTTTTTTTTTTAATCCAGGAATAACTTTGTTCTGGGAACCTGGAAGTTGGGTAACAGTTTGTTTAGTTGTTCTCAACATGTGGGCCAGCAGCGTCAGAATCACCAGGGAACTTGCTATAAATGCAAATCCTGGGATCCCCACTCCATACCCACTCAATCAGAAACTCTGGAGGTGGGTTTCAGTGACTTGTTTTGACAAACCCTACAGGTGATTCTGATGCATGCTAAACTTTGAGAACCACCCACTGAAGCTTCTAGAGCTATGCTATCCAAAAATGATAGCCACTAGCTAAGTGTAGCTTTTAAATTTAACTGACTTAAATAAAATTTAAAATTCAGTTCCTTATTCCACTATCCATAATTCAAGTGCTTGTTAACTACGTGTCTGGGGGTTACTTTATTGTCTGGCAGAACTATAGAGAATTTCATTCATCATTGCAGTAAGTTATATGGAATACTTTTATAGTGTTTCATTCCTCTAGCTAACTTTCTGGGACTCAACATCCTCGAAATAACTCTCTCTAGAGTGTCTCACATTATGATGGGGCAGGGCCTTGGCTTTCCTAAACTCAAGGGTCTTTCATTATCTTCAGACATCTGAAGACATCTTGGACATATTGAGGGCTTCCTTTCTTCCTTGGGTATCTCCTTTTTGCCATTTGTCCCTTGGGGCTGGAGGTGGAAATCAGGCAGCCCAGTGGCTACCTCCTACTCACAGATGTTTCAATCGGCACATTAAAAATTGGGATATTTTACATTAAAATTTAAAAATTTCCATTTCTCTTGAAATAATTGGAGCATCTGGCAACCTACATTCCTCCTGGCTGTAATCTGCTATGTGTGGAAGCAGCTTTCTCCTTTAGTCAGGCAGGAACACTCAAGTTTGCCTTAGGCCTCACTTGCTTAATTTCACTCATTCATGTTCTCTGCCTAATTTCCCATGTGAATTTGAGTACGATGCTATAGCCTTCCCATCCTCTCCTCCCTAGTTTCTCATTCTAACAGCCATTGGAATTTGCAGTATCTCTACAGAACAGTTCTTGACAAGACTTTGATGACAGGTAGAATGATCTGTAGCTCCTTGATGCAATAGGCTTTTAATTTTTTAGTTTTTAAATTAAATTTAATTTATTTCTTGAGACTAGGTCTTGCTGTGTCTCCCAGCTGGAGTGCAGTGGTATAGTCCCAGCTCACTGCAGCCAGCACCTTCCCGCTCAAGCAATCCTTCCACCTCAGCCTCCTGAGTAGCTGGGACTACAGACCTGTGCTACTTTTTCTTTTTTTGTATTTTTTATAGAGATGGGACCTTGCTGTCTTGCCCAGGCTGGCCACAAACTCCTGGGCTCCAGTGATCCACCTCTCTCAGCCTCCCAAAGTACTAGGATTACAGTCATGAGCCGCTGTGCCTGGTGCAATAGGTTTTTAAAAGAAAACTTTTACCAGGCCCTCTAAAGTAACAGAAAGAAGCGGACCAGAAAAACAAGTGATAAATTCGCAGATGACTTCTCACTTCTGAGGCAGGATCCAGGACCATAACTCCCCCTTGACTCAAAGCAAGCCTTGCTCAGTTGATGACAGAGCTTGTAAGTCTCTTCTGGAAGGGCTTGCCTCAAGAATCAAGAGCACTCTACAAAAACACCAGAATATTCTTCCTAGGCCCCCATAGAGAGCAGAGAAAACTGACAAAGAGATATATGTAATGCCAATTGAAATCTTTTTTTAAAATTTTTATTATTATTATACTTTAAGTTCCAGGGTACATGTGCATAACGTGCAGGTTACATATGTATACTTGTGCCATGTTGCTGTGCTGCACCCATCAACTCGTCAGCACCCATCAACTCGTCATTTACATCAGGTATAGCTCCCAATGCAATCCCTCCCCCCTCCCCATGATAGGCCCCGGTGTGTGATGTTCCCCTTCCCGAGTCCAAGTGATCTCATTGTTCAGTTCCCACCTATGAGTGAGAACATGCAGTGTTTGGTTTTCTGTTCTTGTGATAGTTTGCTAAGAATGATGGTTTCCAGCTGCATCCATGTCCCTACAAAGGATGAAATCTTGTATTACAAGAAAAAGAAGCTGGAGCTATTTTTCTTATGAATGACTACATTGTACTGAAATAACTGTTTTATGAATTACAGAACTTTCTTTTTACTGAGGATCTCTCTGAAGCCAGTCTTTATTCCAGATTGATTACATCAACATTCATTCATTCATGGGAATTATTAAACTTTGCTTGGATTTCATTCTCTTCTCTAAGATTAGAGACAGCATCCATGGCAGACACAGCATCACATGAGGAAAACTTACCTGAGTGTAAACTGGTCAGTGAGGTGTGAAAAGCAGAGATTCTATCAGCATTATAGAGGCTTACTTACCCAGATTCACAAGCCAAGGTTGACTATCTTAATTGTGTCTGTCTTTGGTTAACTAGGTCTTGTAATGCTTTTTTTATATACTCTTAATGAAAAGCTGAATGTTAAATGGAACACCAAATTGAGTAAAAGAGAAAAAACAATTGTAAAATATAGTAACTCACAAATATTTTCCTAGAGAGATAAATTAAGAACCTTGTCTTTGTTGACCAACTTTGGGAGAAAAGAAATGGGAAAATCATCCCTCCAGTATAGTTTGCTCTAAAATCCAGATCTGATCATGTCACCTACCCACTCCAAACCATGTAATGACTCCTGCTGTCACTGGGATAAAATTTAGTTTATACTCTTCAGTCTCTTCCAGTTTTGTCCCAACTTGCCTTTCCAGTTTCATTCATTACTGTGTTTTTGGGCACATCATACCCCAAGTCACACTGGCATGCACATTTCTCTCCAAATCCTCTTGTCATTATGTGTTTTAGTTGTACTATTCTTTCTGTCTGTCACAAATATTTTTATTTGTCTCTTAAAATTCTGTTTATCTTTGTGATGGTTAATACTGAGTGTCAACTTGATTGGATTGAAGGATACAAAGTATTGATCCTGAGTGTGTCTGTGAAGGTATTGCCAAAGGACATTAACATTTGAGTCAGTGGGCTGGAAAAGGCAGACCCACCCTTAATCTGTGTGGGCACAATCTAATCAGCTGTCAGCATGGCTAGAGCCAAAAGCAGGCAGAAAAATGTGAAAATAGAGAGTGGCCTAGCCTCCCAACCCACATCTTTCTCCCGTGCTGGATGCTTTCTGCCCTCAAACATTGAGAGAGCTAGGTATAATGTGGTTGGTATCCTAACATGTGTTATATTTTACTCAGCCAGCATCCATTCCACATCCTCCCACTCCCAATTTCCATTAAAAAATTACCCATCCCATTTTATAACATCATTGTGGGATAGTGAATCTAAGTGTTTGCCACCCCAGTACAAAATCCAAAGGAGTTCTAGATCCCATCTCTACCAGGTTCTACCTCTTGTCAATACAAATCAGTAAAAGAGTAGGAATGAGACCCAAGCTTGACCAGCCAATAGGTAATTACAGTCATTAGGGTTTTGGTGTTCTTCAGTTTTGGAACTCGGACTGCCTCTCCTTGCTCCTCAACCTGCAAATGGCCTATTGTGATCGTGTGAGTTAATACTTAATAAACTCCCCTTTTTATATATATTTATATATATATTCCATTATATATATTATATTATATATATGTAGTTATATATGTATTATATGTAATATATATTATATGGAATATTATATATAAAATATATAATATATAAATATATAAATATTAAATCTTTATATATTTATATATAAATATACATAAATATCAAACCTTATATTTATATATATTTATATATTTATATATAAATATACATAAATATTAAATCTTATATTTATATATTTATATATAAATATACATAAATATTAAATCCTATATTATATATATTTATATATTTATATATAAATATACATAAATATTAAATCTTATATTATATATATTTATATATTTATATATAAATATATATTATATAATATATAATATATATAATATTCCATATAATATATATTACATCCATATAATATATATAATATTCCATATAATATATATTACATATTTTTTATATATATATATATGCACACATATATATGTATATTCCTTCCATTAGTTCTGTCCTTGGAGAACCCTAACTAATAAATCCCTCAGTGTCTATTGCAGACTATCTCCTTGGTGAAGCTCCTCATCTCTGTATGCGAAATTGATCCTATTTACATTTGGGCTCCAGTATTGCCTTGAGTATATGTCTTTTAGCATTTATACTCTTTTGCAACCGTGGACATGTATGTCTCCACTATTTGACAATGAACTTGTTGAGGGAAGGGTCTTTGCTTTATTCATCCTTAATGCCTATCTTTTGTACTGGAACATAGCAAGAACACGTTAAACATTTGGAAAGACGACGATTATAAATATTAATCTCCAAATACATTAAGTATATACTTATGTACACATACATATATACATATAAGTATACATTTATATTGTTTCTTCTACTTTCAAATATTTTATTGGGAAATAATGTTCTATGCTTTTTTTTCTTCAACTTTTATTTTAAGTTCAGGGGTACATGTACAGGATATGCAGATTTGTTACAAAGGTAAACGTGTGCGATGGTGGTTTGCTGCACAGATCATGTCATCACCTAGGTATTAAGCCCAGCATCCGTTATCTGTTCTTCCTGATGCTCTCGCTCCACTTGCCACGACAGGCTCCAATGCATGTTGTTCCCTGCAATGTGCCCATGTATTCTCATTGTTCAGCTCTAACTTATAAGGGAGAACATGCAGTGTTTGGTTTTCTGTTTCTGAGTTAGTTTGATGAGAATAATGGCTTCCAGCTCCATCCATGTCACTGCAAAGGACTTGTTTCCTTTTTATTGCTGCATAGTATTCCATGGTGTATATGTACCACATTTTCTTTACCCAGTCTATCATTTGGGTTGATTCCATGTCTTTGCTATTGTGAATAGTGTTGCAATGAACATATGTGTGCATGTATCTTTACAATAGGATGATTTATATTGCTTTGGTTATATACTCAGTAATGGGATTGCTGGGTCAAATGGTATTTCTGCCTCTAGGTATTTGAGAAATCACCACACTGTCTTCCACAATGGTTGAATTCATTTACACTCCCAATAGCAGTGTAAAAGCATTCCTTTTTCTTTGCAACCTTGCTGTCATCTATTGGTTTGACATTTAATAATGGCCATTCTGACAGGTAAGAGATGGTATCTTATTGTGGTTTTGATTTGTATTTCTCTAATGACCAGTGATGTGGAGCTTATTTTTCATATTTTTATTGTCTACATGTATGTCTTTTTTTGAGAAGGATCTGTTCATATCCTTTGCCCACTTTTAAATTTTTTTTTCTGGTAAATTTAAGTTCCTTGTAGACTCTGGATATTAGACCTTCATCAGATGGATAGATTGCAAACATTTTCTCCCATTCTGTAGGTGTTCCATGCTGTTTAGTGATGTGACCTGAAAGTAAATACCATGTCTGTATAATTTTCTTTGTGCACTAATTGAAAAGTATGTCATATAGTGTGGATACTTATATTAGTTGGCTATTGTTCCTTAACAGAACACTCCAGAACTTAGGGGCTTAAAGCAATGATGATTTAATATTTCTTCTAAATCAACAGTTTGTCTGAAGAGTTCTGCTGATCCTGGCTGGCCTTGCTTATGATTCTGCTGATTGGCTGGTTGGGGCTGACTGCCCTGTGGATTTATCTAGGATGACTTTGCACTACTTCAGGCAGTTTCATGTGAGTCTAACTTTGTTTTTGTCACGCAGGTGGCCAAAGAGGAAATGTGCAAGTGATTTCCAAACCTCTGCTTGCATAGTGTTTGTACTTTCTCATGACTAAAGCAAATACTGGCCAAGCTACTACTAAGTAGTTATTAATGGCACTACTAAGAGATGTGGATACAAAGGTGTATAAAAGTAATGCAATCCATCACAATGCTTAATAAATATATGAAGATAATTATATTTTAATGTTGAAATATGGTAAATAGAAGATACTTTTCCCCTAAGGCCTATTATAATCTCAATCCAGTTTAGCAACTCCTTCTAACTTCTGTTTCCTCTCATCTGTAAGGAATAATAATACCCACTACACAGAATTTCTGTGAGAATTACCTGAAATAATTAATATGCAGTCCTTGGCATGAACTGTCCTCAACATTCATTTGTACCCTTTTTTCTACCCTCCTCTTCTCTCTAGTCTCCTGTGTAAGCACCCTCAGTTTTTCACTGTCTGACCATGTTACATGAGCCTACTAAGAAATATTTCAGTGGTAGAATAGATGTCTTTCTGAGATGAATTAACTGACTTAGACATACAGAAGTAGAGTCACCTTGAAATGTCTTGAAAAGAAATTCTCATATTGTATAACATCAGTGAAAAGCACAGTTCATCATTATTACATATTGCAGTCTTTGCCAGGAGTTGTGGGTACAATCTGATCCCACGTATTTTGTTTTATGTGAAGATGTTGCTTAGTAACCTTGTGTTAAGGGAAAATGGACAAGAAAGCTATCTCAGGCATTTCCAACTCAGGTCAGCACCATTATATGCCTGGTATAAAATTGGGAAATTTTACTCAAGGTCAATGGATTCAACATTTTTCCTTCATCCTAGCCTTTTTTTCCGCAACACAAGATTGAAACTTGAAATATTAGCTACAGAGCAAGTCTAAATCATCATTAAATTTAGGTTGGATAGTTACTGTTCTTTAGTATCTCATACTTAACACATAATAAATACTCAAAATGAGTGAATATTGTTTGCTTAAAGTTTAATACCTATTATAGAAAGTCTAAGTTAATAAAAGATTTAGACTGAAAGTCAAAGATGTAATGACATCTATACATTTGTTTATGAAAGGATATTAATAATCCATTCAGCATTTGTTTGATTTTATTAATAAATGATACTATTATTGAGAGTTTCATGAATTTATTTCAATTACATATTTATTGAGTGCCTTTTAAATGTCAAATATTGTGCTGGGCACTGGGTATGCCAAAGCACAAAGTGCCTTATTGTACATGTCGGTGAAAAGCACTGATAAGGGGTCCTGTGGCAGCAGTGAACCAGAAAACCCCAAATTCATGATGACCATCTTGGGTGTCATGACTGTCTTATGTACTCTGTTCATGGACTCAGTCTCTGCCACAGGCCTGGAGTCAGCCAGCAATTATTTTGAAATAGGAGAATGGTTAATAGCTAATAGGTGCATGGTTTTACTCCAAAACCCTAATGATTGCAATTACCTATTGGCTGTTCAAGCTTGGGTCTCATTCCTACTCTTATGCTGATTTGTGTTGATAAGAGATGGAACCTGGTGGAGACAGGATCTAGGACTCTTTTGGATTTTGTTCTGGGATGGCAAATACCTAGATTCACTATCCCACAATGATGATATAAAATGGGATGGATAAGTTTTTAAATGGAAATTGGGCATGGGACGATGTGGAATGGATGTTGGCTGAGTAAAATATAACACATGTTAGGATACCAACCACATTATACCTAGCTCGCTCAATGATTTCATGTTTGTGCCTGTTAGAATATTATTGTTTCAATGTTACAGATAAAAAAATCTACTCTCCCTTTTAGACCTTCTCAAATGTCACTTTTTTCCTTGATAATCCTACAGTTTTTCTGAAATAAAATAAGGAATCAATCTCAAAAGAAATTTTGGAAAGAGTTAAGATGATTTAGGTGGATTTTGCTTCTTTTCTCTGAAAACCAAACGAACTTACTCAGTAAAAGTTGCTTTTGTCTCACTATTGTTCAATCTCTTTGAGACTAACTTCAGGCAATTATCAAAAACGTAAGCAACTTTCTGTTAGGTCAGCCATTTCATCACCTATGAGGATTAGCACTGTAATACACGTTTGTGCTTAAATTCCCCTTAAAAGGTTTTGAAAAAGAATGAGCCTTAAGATATTTATCATTTAATTAATAAATTAATAAAGGTTAAGTATTTACAGTGAACTTATTAACTCGTGTATTGAAAATATAAACACTTATTAATGAGACTGTTATAATCATGATTGAAAGTATTTTATTTATAATACTCTCACACCTTTTTGGGGAAAAACATATAGAAATTTTTAAAAACCTGAGTATTTCCTTGAGGAGAGCAATGTTAATACTCCTCTCTATGTTTTTTATGATATTTTGTTCTAATTTTATGTTTTCAATAGCTTTGTTAATTTCCCTGGGGATACCGAAGCTTTACTTAATCCTATTCTTTTTCAGTAAGGGAGAGAATTCCTGTTTCAAGTCTCTACAAAATAAAATCTCTTCTCTTGCAAGAGTAGAAAAGGACAGATACTTGGATGTTTAGTTGGCAAGGCAGAGACTGAGTCCAAATGCTACTGATACAAATATTCAACCAAATTATTCCATTTTCAACTCTGCTACTCACTGTGGTGATTTTCTCAGTCATTGAAGCCCAGAAACTTTCGTGGCCTTACAGTCCACCTGCCTCCCACTCTCAGTGCCTCAGTTAGCTTTCTCAACTACGATACAACAGTGGGGACTTATACACCTATTTTCGATCTAAGTGTTGTTGGCATCTCTTAACTGTTCATATGTATGAATTAAGGTTTTAAATACCTTTTATTGTTATTCTAGTGGAGTCTAGGGACAGAGCAGAGGTTATATATGCACTATAATACATATACATATACACACACACACACACACAGAGAGAGAGAAAGGAGAGAGAAAGGGCCTTTCCCTGGTCAAGGACTCCTCATATTGTCTGAATTATACATTAGAGAGATACTGACCTCTTTGATCCCTATGACCTAGTGAACACAAATACTGCGGTGACTTATATGATATTGAAGGACAGTTTTCATTTTTCTCTTATCATTCTCAAAAATTAAATATTTGAATTGATTACCTTTTCCTTGATTTTAATTATTTCTGCATGTTTTCCACAGAAATGTTAATCTGTTTTGTGGATAATTTTTCCATGTGGCTTAGGGCTAAGTGGTCGCCTATATTTTTTACCAGGTGGGAAAGTCAACATAGTTTACTAAAATTAAAAGAGGAGACTATTGCTTCTTCTTTCACTTGAAAGATCAGCAAATAATAAACCATGGTTTTAGCTATAATTGAGTAAGGACAGGAATACACACACACACACACACACACACACACACACACACACACACACACAATTTTTCCACCCAAATTTGGGAACGCTTGTACTTTACATAGAAAAGTTTGCTCTGTATAAATAAAAACTATCTAATTTCTAGAAGGAGGAGCTATTTCTGGTTCCTTCTATGTAGCAGTGAGGTATAGGAATAGGAGTGTAATGGAAAATTCACCCAGAAAGAAAGGAGAGGCCTAGAACCAGTTGCCATAGCCTTTCAATGAGCCAGCTGCTTAGGAAACATCAGCTTGGGATATGTCCAAATACATCAATTTGGTCTCTAATTCTGGGCTTAAATTTACCAAGCATTACTGAATGTCACTGAAGTTCCCAGCGACTAAAGAGCCATCAACCTCTCTGTGCAGTCTGCGAGCCTTTCTGTAAGGAAACCATTATTCTGCTACTCAATTAACTGCTAAGGAGACAGAAAATATGTGCCCAAGAGAGAAAGCCTTCCTTTGTGACCTAATCAAAATCCAATGGCTTCTGAAAAGGGCTTGAAAGGATCATTAATTAGGAAGGATACCTAAATTTGGCATTCCAGGAAATGGTGTACAAATCTAACAATAAAGGCACAAAGAATAAAGCCCCCCAGACCACAAGGTTGCCCAGACTCTTCCTGACTTACCCAGCAAGACTTCTGAGTTCTGTTTGGAACTCTTAATTATTGGTTAACCATTTAAATTTGATGGTGGATATCTGAGGATCTATTTATATGTTTATCTCTCTGGTGTTTATTCAGTCCCCCAAAAGAACAATGCATGAAACCAAGAATGGGGAATAGAGGTATAATTTGTGTATTAAATTGTTATAAACAAGAAAAGTAGAGAGACAGAGGAAGCATGGGATGCATGCCATCTCAGCATGTATTTGGAGATGACTTTTTGACTTTAACCCCTAGACTATAGTAGATGGTTGTCAATATTATTTGCACTAATGATCAATACATAACTTATTTCCTGTGTCACCATCATTCTAGTTAGCCATAGATGATATGGATTCCTTAATCTTAAGTAAAAAGATGAAAAGAACACACAAATTTAGTGTTAAGGCATTGAAGCTGATAGAATCAAATTGTAAATACCTAAGCAGATTCTCCTTGGATGTCTATTTTGCCTTCATATTTATAAAGTAGCTGGAAAGGACAGATGTTAATCTGATCTGTAATGTGGTGGGGCACAGAGTAAAGTTTAACTACAATTTTTATTTTTATGCTTTTTTTCTTCTGTAGACCATTTACTGAAGACAAACAATTCCTAACTACCCTTACATGATATATGAAAACAATGAATGAGATGGAACTTCTTTTCTGGATTTAATGACCTCTGGTTTTGATCAACTTAAATGATAATTTACATATTTTACTGGTAGTCATCCAGAGTTACTCTCATTTTAATTTTCTGCCATCCCTTAGGACATTGTCCTTGTTTGCATGGGGGAAAACTAAGTTGCTGTCACTTTGGGTTGTAGATGGTGAGAGAAGGGATCCCCATTTTTCCAAGAAGCCAAACTTAAGTGGCATACCACTTTCACTCACTGGCAAGGCATTAGTTCCATTGCCAGACTTAACTACAAAGGGGGCTGGGAACTTGAGACCTAGACCAGTGGTCAACAAACTTTTTCTGTTAAGGGCCCAGTGGTAAATATTTTAGACTTTGTAGTGAGACTCTACTATTGTAGTATAAAAGCAGTCATACGCAGCAGTCGACGAATAGTTATGACTGCTTTAATTAAACTTCGTGTACAAAACAGACGGACATCCCACCAACCTCAGACCTAGACTGTCACATATGAAGCCAAGCCTATTACTATAGAACAGGGAAGAAACGTTTGCTCAAAGCCAGCGGCCTTTGAGAGAGCACCAAAAGATTTTAAAAATAAACTTCACATCCCTTGTAAGTTTTATTCCTAGGTATTTTATTCTCTTTGTAGCAATTGTGAATGGGATTTCACTCATGATTTGACTCTCTGTATGTTGTTGGTGTATAGATATGCTTATGATTTTTGCACATTGATTTTATATCCTGAGATTTTGCTGAAGTTACTTATCAGCTTAAGGAGATTTGGGGCTGAGAAGATGGGGTTTTCTAAATATATGATCATGTCATCTGCAAACAGAGACAATTTGACTTCTTCTTTTCCTATTTGAATACTCTTTATGTATTTTTCTTGCCCGATTGTTCTGGCCAGAACTTCCAATACTATGTTGAATAGGAGTGGTGAGAGAGCACATCCTTGTCTTGTGCCAGTTTTCAAAGTAATGCTTCCAGCTTTTGCCCATTTAGTATGATATTGGCTGTGGGTTTGTCATAAATAGCTCTTGTTATTTTCAGATATGTTCCATCGATACCTACTTTATTGAGAGTTTTTAGTATGAAGGGCTGTGAAATTTTGTTGAAGGCCTTTTCTGCCTCTATTAAGATAATCATGTGGTTTTCATCATTGGCTCTGTTTATGTGACGGATTACATTTATTGATTTGCCTATGTTAAACCAGCCTTGCCTCCCAGGTATGAAGCTGACTTGATTGTGGTGAATAAGCTTTTTGATGTGCTGTTGGAGTTGGTTTGCCAGTATTTTATTGAGGATTTTCGCATCGATGTTCATCAGGGATATTGGCCTGAAATTTTCTTTTATTGTGTCCCTGCCAGGTTTTGGTATCAGGATGATGCTGGCCTCATAAAATGAGTTAGGGAGGATTCCCTCTTTTCCTATTGTTTGGAATAGTTTCAGAAGGAATGGTACCAGCTCCTCTTTGTATGTCTGGTAGAATTCAGCGGTACAAACCACTGCTCAAGGAAATAAAAGAGGACACAAACAAATGGAAAAACATCCCATGCTTATGGATAGGAAGAATCAATATTGTGAAAATGGCCATATTGCCCAAAGTAATTTATAGATTCACTGCTATGCCCATCAAGCTACCACTGACTTTCTTCACAGAATTGGAAAAAAAAAAAAAAAAAAAACTACTTTAAACTTCATATGGAAAAAAAAAAGAGCCCACATAGCCAAGATAATCCTACACAAAAAGAACAAAGCTGGAGGCATCATGCTACCTGACTTCAAACTATATTACAAGGCTACAGTGACCAAAACAGCATGATACTTGTACCAAAACAGATACATAGACCAATGGAACAGAACAGAGTCCTCAGAAATAACACCACACATCTACAACCACCTGATCTTTAACAAACCTGACAAAAACAAGCAATGGGGAAAGGATTCCCTATTTAATAAATGGTGTTGGGAAAACTGGCTAGCCACATGCAGAAAACTGACACTGGACCCCTTCCTTGCACCTTATACAAAAATTAATTCAAGATGGATTAAAGACTCAAACATAGGACCTAAAACCATAAAAATCCTAGAAGAAAACCTAGGCAATACCATTCAGGACATAGGCATGAGCAAAGATTTCATGTGTAAAACACAAAAAGCAACGGCAACAAAAGCCAAAATTGATAAATGGGATCTAATTAAACTAAAGAGCTTCTGCACAGCAAAAGAAACTCTCATCAGAGTGAACAGGCAACCTACAGAATGGGAGCAAATTTTTGTAATCTATCCATCTGGCAAAGGGCTAATTTCCAGAATCTACAAAGAACTTAAACAAATTTAAAGAAAAAAAAAAACCCTATCAAAAAGTGTGCAAAGGATATGAACAGACACTTCTCAAAAGAAGACATTTATGTAGCCAACAAATGTATGAAAAAATTCTCATCATCACTGGTCATTAGAGAAATGCTAATCAAAACCACAATGAGATACCATTTCATGTCAGAATGGCGATCATTAAAAAGTCAGGAAACAACAGATGCTGGAGAGTATGTGGAGAAATAGGAACGCTTTTATACTGTTGATGGGAATGTAAGTTAGTTCAACCATTGTGGAAGACAGTGTTGTGATTCTTCAAGGATCTAGAACTAGAAATACCATTTGACCCAGCAATCCTATTACTGGGTATATGCCCAAAGGATTATAAATCATTCTACTATAAAGACGCATGCACACATATGTTTATTGTGGCACTATTCACAATAGCAAAGACTTGGAACCAACCCAAATGTCCATCAATGATAGACTGGGTAAAGAAAATGTGACACATATACACCATGGAATATTATGCAGCCATAAAAAAGGATGAGTTTATGTCCTTTGCAGGGACATGGATGAAGCTGGAAACCATCATTCTGAGCAAACTATTGCAAGGATAGAAAACCAAACACCGCATGTTCTCACTCATAGGTGGGACTTGAACAATGAAAACACAGGGAGGGGAACTTCACACACCGGGCCTATAGGGAGGTAGGGGGATAGGGATGGGATAGCATTAGGAGAAATACCTAATATAGGTGATGGGTGGATGGGTGCAGCAAACCACCATGGCATGTGTATACCTATATAACAAAACTGTAGGTTCTGCACATGTACCCCTGAACTTAAAGTATAATAAAAAAATTTTTTAATAAATAAACAAAACTTCATGCTTAGGTAACTAGAATTTTTGCCAATTTTATGTAGAAACCACACATCTTCTACCTTAGAGAAAGAAAATAGAAACAAACAACTAGCACAAGAATCATGATATTTAATAAGACACACAGAGCTTTATTTACTGTTTCTTCAAGCTGCACTAAACTGGACATTGGAGAATACTTTTATTCTCATGAGGTTTTTGTTTTGATTTTAACATTTTTTGTCTAGTCTGACAATTCTAATACCTTTTATTAGGATAATGCTCCAATAAAGCTTTTACAATATTGTCTATCAATGGATAAATCTAAAGTTCGCATTATATAATCAGCCTCTTAGAATAGATATTTTACGCAGAAAATGTGGTTGTGATAAAGTTAGCTCAAAATCTTTTGACACTCCTTTCATCCAGGAGTGGGGTACCTTTTCTTCCCAACTTAACAACAGAATATAGCAGAAGCACTGCTGTGCTAGTCTCCAGGACCAGTTCACTTCTTAACTCTTGAGAAACTTTCTCTGGAAGCCCTGACCCACTGTGTAGGAAGCCTGATGACACTGAAATCACCATGTGCAGGAGGCTAGTGTAGATGCCTCCATGGACAATCCCAGCTGAGCCCAGCTTTCCAGCCATTCCAAGACACAGACTTGAGTGAAGCTGCCTTGGACTCTCCAAGTCAGCCAATCAGCCAGCTGAGCACTACCCAATGATTTTAGTCCAAGCCATATAGAACAGAAAAATGGGCCTGCTAAGCCCTACTCAAATTTCTGACTCACAAAAATTATGTGACATAATAAAATGGTTGTTGCTTCATATTGCTAACTTTTGTAGTACAGCCATGTGTCACTTAATGATGGGGATACATCCTGAGAAATGTGTTGTTAGGGTGTGCAAACATCATAGGATGTATTTACACAAACCTGGATGGTATAGCCTGCTATACACCTAACCTATATGATGTAGCCTATTGCTGCTAGGCTACAAACCTGTATAGCATGCTACTGTACTGGATACTGTAGGCAATGGTAACACAATGGTAATATTTGTGTAGCTAAACATATCTAAACATAGAAAAGGTACAGTAAAAATATGATAGTATAGTCTAAAGGAACCACCATTGTATATGCAGTCTGTTGTTGACCAAAAGGTCATTATGCAGCTCGTGACTATAATTTGTTATGTAGCAACAGACTCCCAGAAAAGGAGAATAAAAGAGAAAAAACTCTCAATATGTTGTTGTTGCTATGTATTTTTTCTTAATTTGATGCTAATGCTAGTTTTTGTTAATAATTTTTTTACATTAAGTTACAATGACCCTTGAAATGTATTTTCGTAATAACAATGTGATCTAAAATTTACTCTAAGGAAAAAAAACTTGCTTACTCAGAAATAAAAATGTTTTAGAACAAATAAAACGATCTGAAACTCAGCTAAAAGGACCTTAGTAGAAGGTTTATATAACTGAAAATGAAAATCTATAAGCAAGCTTAAAATATCAGAGTGAAAACAGAAAGGATCTTGCAAGCCATGTGCAAGGTGGGAGGTGGCATGTTTTGTGTAAGGGCCAAAGTGCTTTGCAGTCAGATAGGCCCAAGGTAATAATCCATCCAGTGGCTGGGTGACCGAGGGCAAGTTACTTATCCTCCCTGAGCTTCGGTTTCCTGAGCTATAAAATGGGGATAAAACTGTCTTCCTCATAGGGTTACTATGAGGATTAAGGGAGATAATGTACACAAAGCACTCAGAAAAACACCTGCCATGTGGTAGGTGCTTAATGAATAGCTGTTTCCTTCTCTTTTTCAGCAAGAAAGTGAAGGAAATTGAAAACACTGGCAATTTGTATATAGAGGGTAGCTCTGCACAGAAACTCTTCTGCTTCTGATTCTGGACATTATGGAGAGCTCCAATTTCTTGATGTGTCACTATTCTGAAAATGGGCAAACAAAAGAGGAGAAAAAAACTGAGAGGCAAATGGATTTTTTTGTTTATGTGGAAAAAGCAGGACTTTCAATGAAAGCATAAGCATTTTTTTTGAAAAATCATTTCATTCTGGAGAATGCTGTGTTCTTCCAAACTTATGTAACATTTGTTTTCAATTTAAAAGAGACAAATGTCAAGTATAAGTCTGGACTTGACAAAATGGCAGAACATTAATACATGTCAAAAAAATAGTGGAAACTGTCTCCCAAGCATTAATTTCTATGGAGTACAGTATTCAGAATTTAAAAAAAAAATAGCAGGCCTTTTCAAAGACACTAATTTTCTCAGCCAGATTGCTGAATACTCTCTTCAGATCATTGTTCTTATGATTATCTAATTCTTTAAAGTTCTGTTTAATATTATATGTGGTAGTAACTTGGAATTATAGGCATGGAAAGTCAACTTTTAACCTTGAATTTCCAGTTTTACTTATATAAGGGTAATAACAAAGCGGTAACAAGAATATAAAGTACTCATCTCTCAGCAGCTGAGCTTAAACCAAAAGTTACCTCTTTAGTTTTCCTGGGAAATTAAATAATTGCACAATTATTTTCAGTAAATGGGATTTATTAAATCGATCTACTTTTAAATATATTTATTTTATTTTCATGTTTCTCATCTATAGGGTTCCAAAAAGGATTTAAAGGATATATAAAATAGAAAATCACACAAAATTATGATTAATAAGAAAGAAAAGAACAAGCAAGTATAGGGATATACAATTATAAAGTACAGCCAGGGTTGTGGCTAGCACAACACTATATAGGAACAGATTTTGTATACTCACTACTATTTGACACAGTGTTGATGCAAAACTTATGAGCAGTCAATGGGAAAATTTAAGTCAGTGCCCAGGTGCTCAAGGGAAGCACAACCACTTCTAATACTAAAATCAGGAAGCAATTTCTTCCTACGATCCTTACAATGAGGATAGTATGTAGCATGTGCTTGCTTAATAATATCCCTACAGATTTTCATAAAAATAATCTTGCAAGTCTGAAAAAAAAATCACAGTTTTATTATTTGTCCTGGCTTATGGCCAGAAAATACCAGCAACATACACACCACACACGCGCGAACTTTATATTTTCATTTTTTAAACTTATGACTTATATAATGTATTACATGATAAATATATATTTACTTATATATAACACACCTTATATATGAATATATAATGTGAGTAGCTTCCCCAGACCCCACAATATCACTAAGCAAGGCAGGCAGTAGGTGAGGGAAAAGTTAGCTTAGGTGACTGGGTCAGAAGCTAACAACTAACTCAATAGTACTACTCTCAGGTTCCAATCTCAAGGAAAAATAGGGGCTTGTCCTCTGTTCTTCCATAGACACCTCTCAGGTCTCTATGATGTCTTTCACCTAACACAACCCCCTTTGTGCAAGCTTAGTTTGAATTCGTCTATGTGAGGTTTTCTCTAACCCCCTCTGTTTTCTCTTCCCCTTTCTAGGTAGATTTTGTCCAGCTGTTCCCATTGCCACTGCAGTACTTTGTCCATAGAGCCAGCTCAACACAGAAAGGATTTTAGAATTATGCAACATACTTCTATTCCCCTCCTCACTTATAATTGTAAATTCCTTGAGGGCAGACACTGTGCCTTTCCTATTTCTTACGCCATCTCCCCCTTACCACCACAACCTACTGGCAAGACTCTAGGATATTATTTAACCCATAATAGGCATACGATAAAGGCTTTGAATTGGTTTCCTTTTCAGGATTGTCCTTGGCATGTAGTTCAATGTGATCAGTTGCATCAGTAGAAATACTGAGAAACACAGAGGAGGGATTTATTGTTGTGCAAATTGTATTTACAGTGTAAGCTGTAATTCCGGGGAGAGCCATTCCTTGGGTAAGGTAGAATTCAATTTTAACATCCTAAAGTGCCTTATATTTACAGGACAGTGTGGATCGTGCACTGTTTTTGTGTGTGAAAGGAAGCCCCTGACCTCTTATTTCACGTCCTCCAACCCTGGTTGATTTCAGTGAGCATCATGGAATTTGTATTTTGAGCATTTTTAAAATCTTATGACTTGCTTAGCACACTGTGCAAAACCATTAATAAAAATCAAAAGCCCATGAAAGCTTTGCTAATCTACTCTCCTCTTAACTGGCAGGTGTATGAAGGCTGCTTGTATGCAGCAAAGCTTTAGAGGCAGTGGATGTTTCCTTTCAATGGAGGGAAAATGTTGAGCTTTAGTCTTGTTTGTTGAAAGGAGATAAAAAGAAGCCTAAAAACGCTTATGGAAAGGGAAGGGACCAACAGAATAGCTGACAAGTCACAAAAGGAAGATGTCAGTGAGGAGCACCCTGAATATTTGCTAAGCAGTTTCTAAGCAACTTTTAATGGAAGGTCAGACATAAGCAAGATAAAGGGAGGAGGAAACAATGTTATCTCACACAATAAAGTGAATATGAATGCTGCCAGCTAAAGGGGAAAATAGACTGGTCAGTCTTGACAGTTACTGATGTGTGGGGGGGTTTGTGTGTGTGTGAATAGGAATAAAAATCTTTCATAAAAGTGTCTTTCAAATTTGAGCAAGTGTAACAATCCCGACAAAATGAATATATTATAATTAAAGAGGTTTTCATATGACACACTGGGATTTGCCCAAAAGTATCAACACCTCCTCTTCCCCCATTCCAATCCATAGACATTTCATTCATTTATTTATTACATAAATATTAAATGTGCTCCTCTGGGTCAGATGCCATGCTAGATCAATAGAGAGGCAACAGCCCCAGGCCCAGGCTCTGAGGCACTGAGTCCAGTCTGTTCCAGTTAGTCATGGACACAAGGTCCCTGGAGAACAGGCACCTTGGCATCTCTAGGGTTATCTAGGCAAGCTTCCTAAGGAAGGCAGATTAGGGCAAATCTTGAATGGCTTTCTCAGGTCTTCTTTTGTTTTCTTCACTCAGATATCTTTTGAATATTTTTCCTGTCACTGAAAGAATAAAAAATTACCTTTTTCCCCCCTTCAACTTGTCTATGTAGAAGAGAATGTTATGTGAGTAGCAGTAAATATTTCACCATTGAGGTTTGCATGAGGTCATTAATAATGTCCCAACTGCCAAATTTAATGGTCTTTTGGAGATCATATTTTTGACATAGATTATATAATTATCTGACATGGTATACCATCACCTCAAAACCCCTCCTCTTGGCTGCAATGGCACTAAGTTTTCCTAGTTATGCTCCTACCTCTCCATCTTATCTGTTTCTGTTTCTCTTCCTAGTTCTTATCTCTTCTTCTGTTCCCAGACTATACTCTTTCTCACAGTAACTTAATATTTTCTCATATCTTGAACTCATATTTTTATGCTTATACCTCTCAGAACTTTAGGTCTATCTTCTCACAAGGCTTCATCTCTATATTTACAATGTCCAGGATATTTTCATTTTCATTTTTTTTTTTTTTTTACTTTAAGTTCTGGGATACATGTGCAGAACGTGCAGGTTTTTAGATCAGTATACGTGTGCCATGGAAGTTTGCTGCACCTATCAACCCATCACCTAGGTTTTAAGCCCTGCATGCATTAGCTATTTGTCCTGATGCTCTCCTTCCCCTTCCCCATGACCCGACAGGCCCTGGTGAGTGTTGTCCCCCTCCGTGTCCATGTGTTCTCATTGTTCAACTCCCACTTATGAGTGAGAACATGTGGTTTTGGGTTTTCTGTTCTGTGTTAGTTTGCTGAGGATGATGGCTTCCAGCTTCCTCCGTGTCCCTGCAAAGGACATGATCTCACTCCTTTTAATGACTGCATAGTATTCCATGATGTATACTACCACATTTTTTAATCCAGTCTATCATTGATGAGCATTTCGTTGGTTCCATCTCTTCGCTATTGTGAATAGTGTTGTGATAAACATACAGGTAAATGTATCTTTATATTGGAATGATTTATATTCCTTTGATTATATATCCAATAATGGGATTGTTGGGTCAAATGGTATTTATGGTTCTAGATACTTGGGGAGTCACCACATTGTCTTCCACAACCTTCCACAAGGTTGAACTAATTTATAAATAGTATAAAGAGTATTTACACTGTTTATACTAACAGTGTAAAAGCATTCCCATTTCTCCACAACCTTGCCAGCATCTGTTGTTTCTTGACTTTTTAACAATTGTCATTCTGACTGGCATGAGATGGTACCTCATTGTTGTTTTGATTTGCATTTATCTAATAATCGGTGATGTTGAGGTTTTTTCAAATGTTTGTTGACCACATAAATGTCTTCTTTTGAGGTGTCTGTTCATATACTTTGCCCACTTTTTGACAGGGCTGGTTTTTTTCATGTAAATTTGTTTAAGTTCCTTGTACATTCTGAATATTAGACCTTTATCAAATGGGTAGATTGCAAAAATGTTCTCCCATTCTATGAGTTGCCTGTTCACTCTGATGATAGTTTCTTTTGCTGTGCAGAAGGCTTTTAGTTTAATTAGATTCCATTTGTTAATTTTCTTGCAATTGCTTGTGGCATTTTTGTCATGAAGTCTTTGCCCATGCCTGTATCCCGAATGGTATTGCCTAGGTTTTCTTCTAGGGTTTTTATGGTTTAGGGTTTTACATTTAAGTCTTTAATCCATCTTGAGTTAATTTTTGTATAAGGTGTAAGGAATGGGTCCATTTTCAGTTTTCTGCATATGATAGCCAGTTTTCCTAGTACCATTTATTAAATAGGGAATCTTTTCCCCATTGCTTGTTTTTGTTAGGTTTGTCAAAGATCAGATAATTTTAGATGTGTGGTCTTATTTCTGATGTCTCTATTCTGTTCCATTGGTCTATATGTCTAATTTGGTACTAGTACCATGCTATTTTGGTAACTGTAGCCTTGTAGTGTAGTTTGAAGTCAGGTAGCATGATGCCTCCAGCTTTGTTATTTTTGCTTAAGATTGTCTTGGCTATGCAGGCTCTTTTTTGGTTCCACATGAATTTTACGGTAGTTTTTTTTTCTAATTCTGTGAAGAATGTCAGTGGTAGTTTGATGGGAATAGCAGTGAATCTATGTTACTTTGGGCAGTATGGCCATTTTTATTTTATTGATTCTTCCTATCCATGAGGATGGAATGTTTTTCCATTTGTTTGTGTCCAAGCTTATTTTCTTGAAAGTGGTTTGTAGTTCTCCTTGAAGAGTTCCATCGCGTCCCTTGTTAGCTGTACTTCTAGGTATGCTATTCTCTTTGTAGCGATTGTGAATGGGAGTTCATTCATGATTTGGCTCCTTGCTTGTCTATTGTTGTGGTATAGGAATGCTTGTGATATCTGCACATTGATTTTGTATCCTAAGACTTTGCTGAAGTTGCTTATCAGCTTACAGAATTTTGGGGCTGAGACGATGGGGTTTTCTAAATATAGAATCATGTTGTCTGCAAACAGAGACAATTTCTCTTCCTATTTGAATACATTTATTTCTGTTGCCTGATTGCCCTGGCCAGAACTTCCAATACTATGTTGAAAAGGAGTGGTGAGAGAGGGCATCCTTGTGTTGTGCTGGTTTTCAAATGGAATGCTTCCAGCTTTTGCCCACTCAGGATGATATTGGCTGTAGGTTTGTCAAAAATAGCTCTTATTATTTTGAGATCTGTTCCATCAATACCTGGTTTATTGAGAGTTTTTAACATGAAGTGATGTTGAATTTCATTGAAGGCCTTTTCTGCAACTATTGACATGATCATGTGTTTTTTGTCATTGGTTCTGTTTCTGTGATTGATTACATTTATTGATTTGTGTATGTCAAACCAGCTTTCCATCCCAGGGATGAAGCCAACTTGATCATGGTGGATAAGTTTTTTGATGTGCTACTGGATTCAGTTTGCCAGTATTTAATTGAGGATTTTTGCATGGATATTCATCAGGGATATTAGCCTGAAATTTTCCTTTTTTTTTTTTGCTGTGTCTCTGCCAGGTTTTGGTATCAGGGTGACACTGACATCATAAAATGAGTTAGGGAGGAGTTTCTCCTTTTCAATTGTTTGGAATAGTTTCTGAAGAAATGGTACCAGCTCCTCTTTGTACACCTGGTAGAATTCAGCTGTGAATCCATCTCGTCCTGAGTTTTTTTTGGTTGGTATGCTATTTGTTAGTGCCTCAATTTCAGAACTTGTTATTTGTCTATTCAGGGATTTGACTTCTTCCTGGTTTAGTCTTGGGAGGGTGTATGTGTTCAGGAATTTATTCATTTCTTCTAGGTTTCTAGTTTATTTGCATAGAGGTATTTATAGCATTCTCTTATGGTACAGTATTTCTGTGGTATCAGTGGTGATATTCCCTTTATCATTTTTTATTGAGTCTATTTGATTCTTTACTCTTCTCTTTTTTATTAGTCTAGCTAGTGGACTATCTATTTTATTAATTTTTTAAGAAAAACTGGCTCCTGTATGCACTGACTTTTTTGAAGGGTTTTTTTTCTGTCTTCAACTCCTTCAGTTCCACTCTGATCTTAGTTATTTCTCATCTTCTGCTAGCTTTTGGGTTTATTTGCTCTTGCTTTTCTAGTTCTTTTAATTGTGATGTCACAGTGTCTATTTGAGATCGTCCCAGCTTTCCAATGTGGGCATTTCATGTTATACATTTCCCTCTTAACACTGCTTTAGCTGTGTCCCAGAGATTCCGGTACATTGTCCCTTTGTTCTCATTGGTTTCAAAGAACTTCTTGGTTGCTGCCTTAGTTTCATGATTTACCCAGGAGTCATTCAGGAGCAGGTTGTTCAATTTTCATGTAGTTGTGTGGTTTTGAGTGACTTTCTTAATCCTGAGTTCGAATCTGATTGCACTGTGGTCTGAGAGACAGTTATGATTTGAGTTCTTTTGCATTTGCAGAGGAGTGTTTTACTTCCACTTATGTGGTCAATTTTAGAGTAAGTGTCATGTGGTACTGAGAAGAATGCATATTCGGTTGTGAGGTGGAGAGTTCTGTAGATATCTATTAGGTCCACTTGATCCAGGGCTGAGTTCAAGTCCTGAATATTCTTGTTAATTTTCTGTCTTGTTGATCTGTCTAATGTTGACAGTGGGGTTTTAAAGTCTCCCACTGTTATTGTGTGGGAGACGAAGTCTCTTTGTAGGTCTCTAAGAACTTGTTTTATGAATCTGGGTGTTCCTGTGTTGGGTGCACATATATTTAGGATAGTTAGCTCTTCTTTTTGAATCGATCCCTTTACAATTATGTAATGCCTTTCTTTGTCTTTTTTGATGTTCGTTAGTTTAAAGTCTGTTTTTTCAGAGACTAGGATTGCAACCCCTGCTTTTTTCTGCTTTCCATTTACTTGGTTCTCAAGCAAATCTCATCCCTTTATTTTGAGCCTCTGTGTGTCTTTGCAAATGAGATGGGCCTCCTGAATACAGCACACCAATGAGTCTTGACTCTTTATCCAATTTGCCAGTCTGTGTCTTTTAATTGGGGTAGTTATCCCATATACATTTAAGATTAATATTGTTATGTTAATATTATTATTGAATGTGATCCCATCATCATGATGCTAGCTGGTTATTTTGCACACTAGTTGATGCTGTTTCTTCATAGTGTCATGGTCTTTATATTTTCATGTATTTTTGCAGTGGCTGGTACTGGTTTTACCTTTCCGTGCTTAGTGCTTCTTTCAGGAGCTTTTGTAAGGCAAGCTTGGTGATGATGAATTCCCTCAGCATTTGCTTGTCTGAAAAGGATTTTATTTCTCCTTCATTTATGAAGTTTATTTGACCAGATATAAAATGTTGAGTTGAAAATTATTTTCCTTTAGACTGTTGAATATTGGCTCCCACTCTCTTCTGGCTTGTAGGGTTTCTGCTGAGAGATCCACTGTTAGTCTGATGGGCTTCCCTTTGTAGGGGACCTGACCTTTGTCTCTGGCTTCCCTTAACATTTTCTCCTTCATTTTGACCTTGGAGAATCTGATGATTATGTGTCTTGGGGTTGATCTTCCCATGGAGTATTGTAGTGGGGTTCTCTGAATTTCCTGAATTTGAACGTTGGCCTATCTTGCTAGACTGGGGCAGGTCTCCTGGATAATATCCTGAAGTGTGTTTTCCAACTTGGTTCCATTCTCCCCGTCTCTTTCAGGTACTCCAATCAGTTGTAGGTTCGGTCTTTTTACATAGTCCCATGTTTCTTGGAGGTTTTGTTCATTCCTTTTCATTCTTTTTCCCCTAATCTTGTCTGCCTGCCTTATTTCAGCAAGATAGTCTTCTATCTCTGATATTCTTTCTTCTGCTTGATTGATTCTGCTATTGATACTTGTGTACGCTTCACGAAGTTCTCGTGCTGTGTGTTTTTCAGCTCCATCAGGTTATGCTCCTCTCTAAACTGATTGTTATAGTTAGCAGCTCTTCTAACCTTTTACCAAGGTTCTTAGCTTCTTTGTACTGGGTTAGAACCTGTTCCTTTACCTAGCAAAGTTTGTTATTACCCACCTTCTGAAGCCTACTTCTGTCAATTCATCCATCTCATCCTCTGTGCAGTTCTGTGCCCTTCCTGGAAAGGTGTTGCAATCATTTGGAGGAGAAGAGGTACTCTGGTGTTTTGGGTCTTCAGGGTTTTTTTTGTTGTTGTTGTTGATTCTTTCTCACCTTCATGAGTTTGTCTAGTTTTGGTCTTTGAGGATGCTGACCCTTGGATGAGGCTTTTGTGGGGACTTTTTCTTGTTGATGCTGTTGTTGTTGCTTTCTGTTTGTTTTTGTTTCAATAGTCAGGACCATCTTCTGTTGATCTGCTGCGTTTGCTGGGCATTCACTTCAGGCCCTATTCATCTGGTTCACTTCCACACCTGGAGCTGTCACTTGAGGAGGCTGGAGAACAGCAAAGATGGGTGTCTCCTCCTTCCTCTGGGATCTCTGACCTTGAGAGGCACCAACCTGATGCCAGTAGGAACGCTCCTGTATAAGATGTCTGGCATAGGTCTCACTCAGGTGGCACAGGAAGCAGGACCTGTTTAACAAAGCACTTTGGCTGTCTCTTGGTGGAGGGAGTGTGCTGCACTGGGGGCAAACTCACTCACCTGGGCTCCCTTGATTCCTCAGGGCTAGCAGGAGGAAAGACTAAGTCTGTTGTTCTGCAGAGACTACAACCACCTCTACCCCAGGGGTCAAGCCCAGGGAGATCAGAGTTCTGTCCCTGAGCCCCTGGCTGGCATTGGAGTTTCTACAGGGAGGCCCTGCAGCTTCAGTGTTGGCTGCTGCCCCTCCCCCAAGGAGCTCGGTGTTGGCTGCTGCCCCTCCCCCAAGGAGCTCAGATGGCTTAGACAGCAGGCAGACACAGGAGTGGTGATGGCTGCCCCTCCCCCAGGGAACTCGGCAGGCTTAGTCAATTCTAGCCCAGTGGCTGCTGAGAATCTGCACCGCTCTGTGGTTGGGACCCAAGGTCCCGGTGGCCTGGACTCACGAGTCGGATCTTCCAATCCTTGGGTTGCACAGTTCCATGGAAAAAGCGTGGTTTCCCAAGCCGAGTAGCACACTCATTCACTGCCTCCCTTGGCTGGGTGTGGAGACTCCCCTGCCCTGTGTGGTAGTCAGGTGGGCCGCCTCACCACACTGGTCTTCCTTCCTTTCCATGGGTCATTCCAGGCGCCTAGTCAGTCCTAATGACAGAACCTGGATACCTCTGTTGCCATTGCAGGATTCACACACTGTTTTGGATCTTTTCAACGGGAGCCTCTGATCGCCGCTGTGTCTAGTCAATCATCTTGGCCCTGCCCCCAACTTTGATATTTTATCATCACTTACATTCAGCCTTTCTGAAGCAGCAGCAGCCGCCAAAGATACATACAGCATGCATAATCCCCAATTGTACACATAATTACCAGTTGGCTTGAGTAACCCCATTGTCTATTGAGGAAAAAGAGATGGGTAGAGGCCGGGCGCGGTGGCTCAAGCCTGTAATCCCAGCACTTTGGGAGGCCGAGACGGGCGGATCACGAGTTCAGGAGATCGAGACCATCCTGGCTAACACGGTGAATCCCCGTCTCTACTAAAATACAAAAAAAATTAGCCGGGCGAGGTGGCGGGCGCCTGTACTCCCAGCTACTCGGGAGGCTGAGGCAGGAGAATGGCGTGAACCCGGGAGGCGGGGCTTGCAGTGAGCTGAGATCCGGCCACTGCACTCCAGCCTGGGCAACAGAGCTAGACTCCGTCTCAAAAAAAAAAAAAAAAAAAAAAAAGAGATGGGTAGAGCTGGGCACTGCCCCGATTAAGAGACATGAAAGCAGGTTGTGCACATCAATCAAAATGTGGGTGTGGTATGGATTGTGTTGTTTTCCCAAAGTACACTCTGAGGAGTATCTTAAGCATCATTACTCATTTTTGTTTCCTCAACTAGCAATGGAAAGAACAAAGAAATGTGACTTTGTTGATATTGGGTTCCTTAGAAGAAGCTCAAATATATGTAGACCCAAGTAATATTTTTATTTCTTCTTTGAGGCACAACCTTAATGAATTCTTAGATTTATTCTGGAAAAGCTTTGATGTTAAAAAAAAAAAAAAAAGATTTGTTTACACTTTAGTCTAGAAGGATTGTCTTCTAAAGGACAGATTTAGCACATTAATTGAAGATGAGGACAAATTTACCAGCCTAATCTACAGCTAGAAAACTAAAATTTGAGGTTTCAGAAGGGTAATATCCAGATATATTCACATACTACAAAGGATACTCTATGAGGCAAAGAAAGATAAATATCAATGTGCAGTATTTCTCTAGAGGAAATGCAAAGAAGGACAGATATCATAATTATGTCCATAACTGTATATCTTAATTCATGGTATAAAAGCATGAAGAAAATTCAAAGATTCTTTAGGGCATGCCAAGGTGATGAGCAAATGAATGACTGAATGAATAAATGTTACTGAAAAATTTTCATAAGCTTTTTAATGAGGAACCCTAGAAAAACCCTAATGATCAGAGACTCTTTGACATCATCAAGCAATAATTTGTTCTTTCTATGGGAAGAAAGCCCCAATTCAAAGAATTTCTTTCTTAAAATATAGGCTCTATGCTTCCACAAGAGAGAAAATATGTCATAGTTGTAAATTTCATGACAAAAACTGCCCTTTGTTTATAAATTATGCTGGCTAACATTCCATCCACTTCATAGAATTAAAAAAAAATTTCTATGTCTTAATACTAAGTTAGGCTGATACCTAGAACCCATAATGTCTGCCCTGAAGGAACAGTAACAAAAGAAATTAAACTACCTCTCTCCTTTGGGACAATTGCCAGGCATCCTTCATAAAGTTTGACTATGGGCTGCACAGAATTCCTTTGGATTTTCTCATTCCCAGAAGAGTCATGATAGTGGGAACTCCAGAGCTGACCAGAAAATTGAATTCCATCTTCAGCAGAGGGTTGGAAGCAATGAGTGAATATTTTCATGTTGGTTGTAATTCTATATTATAGAAAACAAAGGGCTTATGAAATCCCTTTACTGGCATTTGCCTTTTTTAATTTTTAATTTTTTTGGTTACATAGTATATATATACACAGTATATACATATATACACACATACACATAGTATATACATATATATGTACACATATATACACATACGTATATACATATATACACACAGTGTATATATATACACATAGTATATATATATATATATGGGGTACATTAGCTATTTTGATACAGGCATACAGTGTATAATAATCACATAGGATAAATGGGATATCCATCACCTCATTCATCATTTCTGCATGTTATGAACATTCCAGTTGTACTACTTCTGTTATTCTAAAATGTACAACAAATAATTGCTGACTGTAGTCACCCTATTGTGCTATCAAATACAAGTTCTTATTCATTCTATCTAACTATGTTTTTGTATCCATTAACCATCCCTGATCCCCTTCACTGCCCCCACTACCCTCCCCAGCCTCCAGTAACTATCATTCTACTCTGTATCTCCATGAATTCAATTGTTTTAATTAATTTTTAACTCCCACAAATTAGTGAGAATGTTCAAAATTTTTCTTTCTGTGCCTGGCTTATTTCAATTAATGTAATGTCCTCCAGTTCCATTCATGGTGTTGCAAATGACAGGATTTCATTGTTTTCTGTGGCTGAATAGTACTCCATTGTGTATATGTACCACATTTTCCTTATCCATTCATCTGTTGATCGACACTTAGGTTAATTCCAAATCTTGGCTATTGTGAATAGTGTTGCAATAAACATGGGACTGCAGTTATCTCTTTGATATATTGATTTCCTTTTGGGGGGTATATACCTGGCAACTTCCCCCTTTTGATGTCCTGTAATTTCCATCTCACTACAATGAATAGAACCAAATTAAGGCCTAGCATAATTTTAAGGTTTAGGAAGTCTTTAAGAAATAATACATGACCAGTATTTAATGAAATAGGACCTGTCTTCTTGATATGCATTTCAAAACACTTAATTTGATAAATGAAATAAGAATTTTTGTTTTGGGTGGAGTAGTTTCCAGACAGGTAATAGCAACAAAGTTCATGAAAAGCAGGTGAGTTCACAACAAAGAACCCTAGATCAGTTATTCTAAAAGTGTGGTACCTCCCGACCAGCAGTACCTGCATCCCCTGGGAACTTCTTAGAAATGGAAACTCTCTGGTCTTAGCCCAGTTCTCATGAGTCAGAAGATTGTGTGTGTGTGTGCGTGTGTGCGCATGCACATGTTCATGCACACATGGGGCAAAGCACTCTGTGTTTTAATTAGTCCTTCAAGTGATTCTGAAGCCCATTAAAATTTAAGAACCAGTGCCCTTCACCTGTAATCCCAGCACTCTGGGAGGCCAAGGTGGGCAGATCACTTGAGCCCAGGAGTTTGAGACCAGCCTGGGCAACATGGCCAGACCCTGTCTCTACAAAAAACACAAAAATTATCCAGGCATGATGGCAGACATCTGTAGACCCACCTACTCAAGAGACTGAGGTGGGAGGGTCACCCGAGTCTCAGAGGTTGAGGCTGTGGTAAGCTATGATCATGCCACCGCACTCCAGCCTGGGTGACAGAATGAGACCCTGTCTCAAAAAAAAAAAAAAAAAAAAAAAAAAAAAGAACCAGTGTCTTACATATAATTTAAATACCTTGAGGTAAAGAGTTCATTAGGCAAAATGTTGGATGTTAACTCAATGGAATATCATGTTGTCGTTAACAATGCCAATTTATAGATGGATGATATAACTTTAAAAATGAAACTGAATTATATGCAAATTATAATGTGAGGTAATTAAAATTATACATAACACAAAAATTTGAATGCCATATTTGTAAAATGAAATTTAGAGGATTGCCTTGGTTGGATGTATGTAAATGTGATCATTTTTATATTGCTGTTGTTTAGTTTATAAGAAGTTTATATTTTATAGTTAAGGTAAATACACACTGAAAGAGAAAAAAAAATGCCTAACAATAGAAATAACATATTTTTGTTTATAAAGTACAATATATAACATAAGTATTTGTTAAAAATGCATAACATGCAAATTAATTAAAGATGAAAAATATTATATCAAATTGAAAAAGCCAGTTGATTCTGGGGCATCTCTCTTGTTTTTAAGTAAAAAGCACATCTGAGAGAAGCAGAGGCTTCCTTGCCAATACATCTGCTTTCTTTGCACTCTTCATAAGACACCTCACACTCTCTAAGTGGGAGACCAGCTTTCCCCAGGGTGCCGCAACCGAAACATTCTGGTTAAAATAGTACATAACATTCAGAGGTTGGAATCTTCCTGCCCCATCTTTTTTCTTTTTCTTAACCTGTGACTTGCCAAAAGCGAAAAATCCATATATTCTGATTTCATGGAAATAAATGTTAGAAACAACTGTATAATATTTGCCTCATTATAATCTATAGACATGAATGATACACGATTTTAGAAGTGCATAATGCCTGAGGATTGGATTATCTGAGAGGTTTCACTTAAACAAGGGCCTTTCACCTCAAAATCATCATTTAGAATCTGGACATGGACAGTGATAAAATACAGTAAACTCCTGACCCCTGAGATTTGTTCCAGTTCTAAATGCTTGGTAGTTCTACGATTCTACTGCTGTTTCATGGCTGGAAATATTGCACAGCTTCAGTGTATTCTGAGGAACAGAATATATATATAGGTATAGCATAAAGGAAGATATTACAATTGTCCAAGAGTAAGGTCATATTTTTCTGCCTGGGGAAATGACAAGTCTGAATAGATGTGACTAAATGTTGAAAGAGATGTCAAAAGTGCTCATAATCTATCCACGTAGACACCTTGGATCCTCACGGTAAATGTTCAAAGAAATAAACTTTTGAAAGCAGAAATAGATGAAAAAGGCCTGCCCTTTACATTATAACCTTATCAGATTCAACAGATTAATGTTCTAGTAAATCACAGAGTATTTGTTGTGGAGGAAATATCTATTTTTTTTTACAGTTTACAGAAATCTAGTGGTTTCCAGTAAGGAGGCACATGTACCCAGGGGGCTCTTAAGACAGTCCATTGAGTTCTGGAAAGTGCATACTATATTTATGCTAATGTTTCACCTAAAAATAAGGAAGAAATATTCTTTACTATTATTTAACATACAAAATGACACACACACTCTCACATTAAGTATGCAACGTATCCTGAGCGAAAGGCAAAAGTTCCGTCAATGCAAGGATTGGTGTTAATGCAATACAGCTTCCTTCGTTAAATTATTCACTTGCAAGGCCGGGCGCAGTAGCTCACGCCTGTAATCCCAGCAATTTGAGAGGCCGAGGAGGGCAGCTCACGAGGTCAGGAGTTTGAGACCAACCTGGCCAACATGGTGAAACCCCATCTCTACTAAAAATACAAAATTCCCGGGCATGGTGACACATAGCTGTAATCCCGGATACTCAGGAGGCTGAGGCCAGAGAATCGCTTGAACCCAGGAGGTGGAGGCTGCAGTGAGCCAAGATCGCGCCATTGCACTCCAGCCTGGGCAACAAGGGCAAGATTCCATCTCAAAACAAACAAACAAACAAGCAAAAAAAAAAATGGCAACAACAAAAAACAATTCACTTGAAGTTATTTTGCTATAGTTCAGTTAAGTGGATTTACAGTATAGAGTATTGAATTGTTGCTAAATAAAATGAACAAATACTTAAAAAGATCCCCACCCCCTAATTGAAATGTGAATTGAAGATTCTACTAATAATGCAAGTACAAGGGAAAAGTGATAGGGCTGACGACTCTATTCACATCTGACAAATTCTGACAATTGTGAACACCAGCATATCAAATAAAATGCATTGAATATAGAACAAGACCTTTGAACTGTTGTACAAAGTAATAAACCCAGAGTTTTCAAAAATAAACAAATTCAGTGAGATTTTTCTTACTATTAAGTAAATAAAATTATTTAAAATATTGTGCATTTCACTATTTCATCCTTTAAAGCCAGGTTTTTTGGAAGGCATAATTTATATAGAGTAAAATTCATCCTATTTCAATGCACAGTTTGGTGAATTTAAACATGTGTATCTAGTCAAGTAATAATCACCTACTGTTATATAGTTTTATCACCCCCCAAATTTACTGTTGCCTTTTTGCAGTCACTCCCTCTCCCCACAACCTGAGCCCCTGGAAACAATTGATCTCATCATAAAAATGGAATCGTACAATATGTAGCTTTTAGTGTTTAGCTTCTTTCACTGAACATAATGCTTCATTTTTTAAAAAATGGTCTTGAGATAACTGTAGATTCACAGGTATGAAGTGGTGGAGTCCTATGTATCCTTTGCGCAGTTTCCACCAATGGTAACATCTTGCAAAACTGTTGTACAATATTTCAACCATGATGTTTACATTGATACAGTCAAGATAGAGAACATTTTCATCACCACAATGATCCCTCTTATTGCCTTTTTATAGTCACAATCACTTCCCTCAAATTCCCAACCCCTCCTTAATACTTGACAACCAATAATCTGTTCTCCATTTCTATAATAAAGTCACCTCAAGGGGATCATTAAAGTCTGGAAACAATCGATGCTGGCGAGGATGTGGAGAAACAGGAATGCTTTTACACTGTTAGTGGGAGTGTAAATTAGTTCAACCATTGTAGAAGACAGTGTGGCAATTCCTCAAGGATATAGAACTAGAAATACCATTTGACCCAGCAATCCCATTACTGGGTATATACCCAAAAGATTACAACTCATTCTACTATAGAGACACAAGCACACATATATTTATTGTGGCACTATTCACAATAGCAAAGACTTGGAACCAACCCAAATGTCCATCAATGATAGACCGGATAAAGAAAATGTGGCATATATGCACCATGGAATACTATGCAGCTATAAAAAATAATGAGTTCATGTCCTTTGCAGGGACATAAATGAAGATGGAAACCATCATGCTTAGCAAACTAACACAGGAAGAGAAAAGCAAACACTACATGTTCTCTTTCGTAAGTGGGAACTAAACAATGAGAAGATATGGACATAGGGAAGGAAACATCACACACTGGGGCCTGTCGGGGGTTGGGGGGAAAGGGGAACACTGAATGCCTGTGGAGCTTGAAACCTAGATGACAGGTTGATAGATGCAGCAAACCACCATGGCACATGTATACCTATGTAACAAACCTGCACGTTCAGCACATGTATCCCAGAACTTGAAGTAAAATAAATAAACAAACAAACAAATAAATAAAATGTAATTGTAATCATATAGCATGTATTCCTTGGTGATTGGCTTTTTTCACTTTGCATAATTCTCTGGAGATTCATCCAGGCTGTTCTGTGTCTCAATAGTTTATTCTTCTCTACTGCTTAGCAGCATTCCATAGTATGAGTGCACTACAATTTAACCATTCACTCACTGAAAGACAACAGAGTTGCTTCCAGTTTGGGGCTAATATAAACAAAACTGCTATAAATATTTGTGTACAGGTTTTTCTGTGAGCATAAATCTACATTTCCCTGGAATAAATGCCCAACAGTGCAACTACTGGACTATATTGTATTTGCATATTTAGTTTAAAAAAATCCATCAAATTATTTACCTAAGTAGTTGTACCAATTCATTTTTAACAGCAATGAATGGGTGATCCAATTTATCTGCATTTTTCCAGCATTTGTTGTAGTCACTACTTTAAAAAAATTTTAGTCATTCTCATAGGCATATAGTGAGATCTCATTTTGGTTTTCATTTTTATTTCCCTAATGACTAATGACAAGTAACATCTTCTCATGTGCTTCTTTCTGCTTTATACTCCTTTATGAAATGCCTCTTCATGTCTTTTGCGTATTTTCTAATTGGAGCAGGTTGTTTGACCATTACATTTTCAGAATTAAAAAATTACCTTCTAGATAGTAGACCTTTGTCAGATACATGGTTTGTAAATATTTTCTCCCACTCTGTAGATTGCTGAGTTTTTAATCCTCTTATCAGGGTCTTTCACAGAGAAAAAGTTTTATTTTGACAGAGTCTAGTGTATCTATTTTTCCTTTTGTGAATTATGCTTTTGGTGTCAGATCTAAGAACCGTTTGCCTAGCTCTATATCCTGAATATTTTCTTCTAGCAGTTTTATAGCTTTACACTCTTGTTTAAGTCTGTGATCATTTTAAGCCACTCTGTAAAAGGTGTGAGACTTGAGTCAAGGATAATCTTTTTGGCCTGTGGTCTCCAGAGCTCTGGCACCATTTGTGGAAAAGTCTAGTCTTCCTCTGTTGAATTGCTTGTGCATTCTTGTCACAACTTATTTGGAAATATTTGTATGAATGTACTTCTAGATTTTCTGTTCTGTTCCATTAATTTATTTGTCTATCCCTACACTAGTACTACACAGTCTTGATTACTGTAGCTATGTATTAAGTCTTGAAACTGGGTAGACTGATTCTCTATTTTTCAAAAAATGTTTTAGCTATTCTAGTTCCTTTGCCTTTTCATATTAACTTTAGAATAATCTTGTCTATATTTACAAAAAAAATCTGGCTAGTATTTTGAAAAGAATTGCACTGAACTTTCATATTAATTTGTGGAAAATTGACCTCTCTACTATGTCAAGTCTTCTAATCCATGAACACAGTATGCCTTTCCATTTATGTAGATCTTTGATTTTTTGCATTACTGTTGTGCAGTTTTCAGCATACAAGTCTTATACATGTTTTGTTAGATTTACACTTAAGTATTTCATTTTTTAAACAATTGCAATTGGCATCGTGTTTTTAATTTTGGTGTCCATGTGTTTCTTGCCAGTATATATACAACTGATTTTGGTATATTTGTCTTGTAAACTTACTGAACTCACTTATTAGTTCAAGGAAGTTTTTGGATATTCCTTAGGATTTTGTTCATAATCATTTCATCTGCAAATATGGACAGTTTTATTTCTTCCTTTCCAATCTTACACGTCTTTTTTTTTTTCCCTTTCATGTGTTACAGTATTGGCTAGAACTTTCAGCACTGTGTTGAATATGAGTGGTGAGAGTGAATATCCTTACCTTGTCCCCAGTCTTAGGGGAAAGCATTCAGTCTTTCACCAGTAAGCCTAATATTAGCTGCAGATCGTCCCCTCTTGTTTTGTAAATTCTCTGTATCAAGCTGAAGAAGTTCCCTTTCACTCATTTTCTTCTGATAATTTTTATCATAAATGGGTGTTAAACTTTGTTAATGCTTTTTTCAGTATTGATTGACATGATTATGTGTTTTTTTTCTTTAGCTTTTTAATATGTTGGATTATATTGCTTTTTTTAAGATATTGAACAAATCTTACATTCCTGGAATAAATCCTACTTTGTAGTGATGTATACTTTTAAATCCATTTGTTTATTTTTAAAAATAATTTTTGCAGGTATGACCACAAGAGATAATAATCTGTAGTTTTCTTTTGTTGTACTGCCTGTGTTTGGTTTTGGTGTCAGGATAATACTAGCTTTATAAAATGAATTGTGTTCTCCTCCATTTCATAGAAAAGATTCTGTAGAATTTGTGTCACTTCTTTAAATGCTTAGTAGAATTCTTCAGTGAAACTATCTGGCCCTAGAGATTCCTTTTTTGAGAGTTTTAAAATCATGAATTAAATTTCCTTAATAATTTTAAGGTTATTTGAATTATCTATTTAATATTGGATGTGAGTTGTCGTGGTTTGTATTTTTTGAGAAAGGGTTCTATTTTGTCTACATTGTCAAACTTATTTCTGTGGAGTTATTTTTAGTTGCCCTTTATTATCCTTTTGATGTCTGTAGAGTCTGTAGTGACCTCCCTGCTGCATGTTTGATAAGGTAATTTACATCTTCTCTCATTTATTCTTTATCAGTCTTTTTAGAGATTTTTCAGTTTTATCAATCTTTTCAAAGTATCAGCTCTTTGTATTGTTGATTTTCTCTATAGTTTTTCTGTTCTCAGTTGATGTCTGCTCTTATTTAAATTACCTACTTCATACTGTTTGCTTTGGGTTTAGTTTGCTCTTTTAGGTTCTTGAGGTAGGAGATTAGATTATTGATCTGCAAGTTTTCTTTTTCCCAATGTATATATTTAGTTCTATAAATGTGCCTCTCCGTATTGTGTTAGATACTTTCCTCCATTTTGATAAATCAAGTTTTCATTTTTACTCCATTCAGTGTATTTTTAAAATTTCCCTCTAGACTTTCTCTTTGACCCATGGACTAGTTTTGAAGTGTTTTGAGAGTAAAGATACCTGTTATCTTTCTGTTATTGATCCTAATTTGGTTCCATTATAATCAGAGAACACAGTTCATATGATTCCAATTATTTTAAATTTGTTAATATTTGTTTTATGGCCCAGGATATGGTGTCTCTTGATACATGTTCTATAGGTACTTAAAACTAACATGTATTCTGTTGTTGGATGGTGTATTCTTATGTCTATTAGATCCTCTTGGCTGATGGTTAATTCAGTGTTGACAGTTCTTTTCTTTTAGCACTTGAAAAATAGTATGCTACTTCCTTCTGGCCTCCATGGTTTCTGATGTGAAACTGCTATAATTTGCTTCATTTTTCCTAGATGTAAGGTGTTTTTTTTAGGTCTACTTCCATTTAAAATTTTTTAATTTGTAGTTCATTTTCTAAGTTTAATTGTGATATGCCCTGGCATGTATTTTTTTGATTTTTCCTATTTGAGGCTTACTCTGCTTCTTGAATCTGTAGGTTTATGTCTCTTGGCAAATTTTGGAACTTTTCAACCATATTTCTTCAGATACTTTTTCAGCCTCACCCTCTTTCTTCTCTTGTTCTGGGATTCTGATGACTTAAACAATAGATCTTTTGCTTTAGTCCTAAATGTCTTTTGGGCTCTATTCATCTTTTTATTTCAGTCTATTGTTTGGATTAGGAAATTTCCATTGTTTTAAATTTTGGATCACTGATTATCTCCTATATTCCCTCCCTTTTTTGTTGTTGAGTTTATCCACTGAGCTTTTTTATTTCAATTATTATATTTTTCGGTTCTAAAGTTTCCACTGGATTATTCTTTATGTCTCCTATTTATTTGCTGAGGCTTTCTATTTTTTGTTTCAAGCATGTTTATAATTGCTTGTTGAAGCATTTTTATCATGGCTTCTTTAATATCTTTGCCAGATAACTCTAACATGTGTGTCATCTTGATGTTGGCATCTATTGATTGTCTTTTATCATTCTGTTGATAAATATTTCTGGTTCTTGGTACGATGAGTGATTTTTAAAATTGAAACCTGGATATTTTTGTATTATATTATGAGACCATGGATCTTCTACTTTAATTGGGTTTCTCTGACACTGTTCTGCCAGAGGAATGGGGCTCACGACCTTGCTAATTCCAGGTATCTTACTCAGCCTCTAAGGAAGTCTCCTCATTACTGCTGGGTGGGAGTGGGAATTCTGGCTCTCCCAATGGCCTTGACTGATTCCATGTGGACAGTGGCTTACTCACTGGGTGATGGTGAAGTCCCGACTCTCCACCAGGTCATCTCTGATGACATTCCTGCAGGGAGAGGGAGGAATACCTCATTACTGCTGGGTGGGGCTGGAGCTATTAACACCATAGGCCAGGGTGTTATTACAGGATGGTGGGGGATGACACCTTTAGTCTTAGGGTGGCCTCCTCTGACACCACCCTAGCAGTGTGTTGGGCATCTCTTTATAGTCTGGTGAGGACGGAAGTCTATTTTATTCTTCCTGCTCTTTATTCAGCCTTTTCTAGCATGGATGGAGATAGGGCCAAGGTTTTAATGTGATATTTGGCTAGAGTAGAATATTTATTGTCTATAAGCTTTCTGTCTTGCTAGGCTTCTCCTTTCCTGGTCCTTTGGCTAAGGAGAGCAGACTTTTGTTAGTGCAAGAGGCTTTTGATAGGCATCCTTGTTGCTGTATATATCAGTAGGATTTTTCCTGTATACTGCTGAGTTGTATTCTATTCTATGGGTTTACCACAATTTGTTCATCCATTCAGTAGTTGTTGGCCATTGTGTTGTTTGCAGCTTTGGGTAATTATGAATAAAGATGTTACAAATAGTCATATATAGGTCTTCGCAAGTACATTGTTTCTATTTTTCTTGGGTAAGACCTAGGAGTGGGATTTATGGGTTGTATGATAAGTGTGTGTTTAACTTTTTAAGAACTTACCAAACAATTTTCCAAAATAGTTGTACAATTTTGCATTCCCACCAGCAATTTGTAAGACTTTCAGTTGTTCTACATCAGCATTTTGATAAGTATGTAGTAATATCTAACTGTGTTTTAACTGCATTTTCCTGTTTGCTGATGATGTTGGATATCTTTTCATGTGCTTATATGTTATCTATATCTCTTCTCCAATGAAATTTTTTTTCTCACTTTTTGAATTGGGTTATCTTATTACTTTGTTTAGAATGTTCTTTATATATTACAGCTGCAAATTATCTGATACATATTTAGCAAATATTTTCTATTCTTTTATTTTTATTATCTATGTTATGTTATATAAGGTACATAATATATAAATAAAATAACATAATAGGAATAGCCAAGAGAGTTATTGTTTCTTCTTGACTCATACTTCAGCCCATTCTCCCTTTATCTCTTTTTAGTCCTCTAGTAGTTACAGTTGATTCCAATCACCCTTTCCCACTACCTATCACTCTAGGTTTTCAATTTTCCTTTGTGGCTGATGGATTAAGTATCTCAAATGTAAGGAAGGTATATACATAGGTTCGGGTAGCATCAATCTTATTACATTCAGCTTATCAGATAAAATATAAACACTTTCACTATATTCACAATTCATAATATTTTAAGAATTTATCATTAAAAGATTCTAAACATTTGAAGGCAAGAAAAAGGTGTACATGGAGAATTGGAGATCTTTATCTATGTTTTCATTTATACCAAAACTAAGTCCTTCCTATTTCCTGAAACCTGACCCTCCTCCTTTTATCCCAGTGAGTGGTATCATAATGAAATAGTCACTGCAGCCAAAAATCTGAGAATTATCCTAGACTCTCTTTTTCTCACAAATAATTCATTATTACATCTGTCAGTCATGTCTTATTATTATTTCTGCATCTTTTCTCTCTCTCTCAGCCCTTCTACCACCATACTATTAAAGGGGCCCTTTATCTAGTACCTGACCACTTGGTTCTCAAACTCTGGTATGATCAGAATCACCTTAAGAGCTTGTCAAAACAGATTTTTGGGTCCTATCTGCGGAGGTTCTGATTCTGTAGGTTGGAATAAGACCAGTTAATTTACATCTTTATCAAATTCTTAGGTGATGCCAAGGCTGCTGGTTCAAGGGCCACACTTTGAGATTCACTGTCATTGACTATAACAAAAAGTTTCTACCTGCCCTCCAGAATCGCTTTCCTACTACTTAACAAATAAAATCCAAGCTCCTTATTAATATCTAACCCATCCTTTATTTACAAAGAATGAGAGTGGGGCAGGCACTGTGCTTAGTAACACTGAGGATCCAGGGATGAACAAGTCACTCTCATTGTCTCAAAGTGCATAGATCAAAGCATAGCTCTGAAATTGTGGTTGGCACAAGGCTGGCTTCATGGTCATATGACCTGTGCAGTCCCACAAAACCCTGTGTTTAGAATGGCCTCATGCTTGGTTTCATGTTCTGCTATTGCCATCTTGAATTTCTTAACTTTTGAACAAGAGTTCCTGCATTTTAATTTTGCACTGGGCCTCATCACTATGTACCAGTCCTTGGTGGCAGGAAGGCCAGTCGGGTTACTCCATTTTAATGCTGATAATAAAGGCTTACCTGAGACTGGGTAATTTAAAGGAAAGAGGTGTAATTGATTTGCAGTTCCACATAGCTGGGGAGGCCTTAGGAAACTTACAATCATGGTGGAAGGGAGAGCAAACACATCCTACTTCACATGGTAGCAGAAAGGAGAAGAATGGGAGCTAAGAGGGGAAAAGCCCCTTATAAAACCATCAGATCTCATGAGAACTCATTCAGTATTATGAGAACAGCATGACAGCAATCGCCCCCATGATTCAATTACCTCCCACCAGGTCCCTCCCGTGACACATGAACTATAATTCAAGATGAGATTTGGGTGGGGACACAGCCAGACAATATCACCAAGCCTAGGCAAATTTACTTTCTCAGCTTTTACTACTGGTCAAGGTTTTTGTTTTAGTTCCTCGTCCAATCTTTCTCTGAGAGTTGAGCCTCATTAAACTTCACTGACCTGGGTTTATGAAAGCAATATTCTTCACTAGGCAATCACAGAGGTAAAAATTCTGATGGGTGGCTCTGGCCATGAATGCAGAAATTGTCTTCAGCCCCTCAAAATATACTAGAGGATGCCAACCGATAGTGGGTTTTCTGGAGAGTTTCTCAGCTTTGTTGAAAATCAAGAATCCTTGTAATATTTATATTTTCCTTTTGAGAACTGGACAGCATGTCTGCCACCACACATATGTGGGGATCATAAAATTACCACACATTTAGAGCTGGGAGGACTCATAAATATTAGTAGTTTATCATATCCAGTCCCTGTCTATGACTAGATTCTAAAAGGGATAGATGAGGCTAAAGGCCTTCCATAAAATAATCCCATCCCCAGATGATACATCTTTCTCATCTTGAATCCTCTATAATTTGCTTTGAACCCATGAAGTCATAAAACCTGAGAATGTCATCGAAGCTGATGATGTGCTTCCTGCAAAAAGTTACCTTTAGGCCTGAGAGCTCCACCATCAATACCTACTGAAACCCAGAAACAAGGGGATTGCCAGAATCAGATCCTCATGTTTCCCAGGCTCTTACTCTTCAGAGGTCTTGTTTTATTTTTATTTATTTATTTTTATTATTATACTTTAAGTTGTAGGGTACATGTGCACAATGTGCAGGTTTGTTACATATGTATACATGTGCCATGTTGCTGTGCTGCACCCGTTGACTTGTCATTTATATTAGGTATATATCCAAATGCTATCCCTCCCCACTAACCCCACCCCATGACAGGCCCTGTTGTGTGATGTTCCCCTCCCTGTGTCCAAGTGTTCTCATTGTTCAATTTCCATCTATGAGTGAGAACATGCGGTGTTTGTTTTTCTGTTCTTGCGATAGTTTGCTGAGAATCATGGTTTCCAGCTGCATTCATGTCCCTGCAAAGGACATGAACTCATCCTTTTTTATGGCTGCATAGCATTCCATTTTGTATATGTGCCACATTTTCTTCTTTTTTTTCTTATAGTTTCTTTCTTATTATTATACTTTAAGCTCTAGGGTACATATGCACAACATTCAGGTTTGTTACATATGTATACACGTGCCATGTTGGTGTGCTGCACCCATTAACTCGTCATTTACATTAGGTATATCTCCTAATGCTATCCTCCATCCCCCTTCCCCCCTCCCACAATAGGCCCCGGTGTGTGATGTTTCCCTTCCTGTGTCCGAGTGATCTCATTGTTCAATTCCCACCTATGAGTGAGAACATGCGGTGTTTGGTTTTCTGTTCTTGCGATAGTTTGCTGAGAATGATGGTTTCCAGTTGCATCCATGTCCCTACAAAGGACACGAACTCATCCTTTTTTATGACTGCATAGTATTCCATGGTGTATATGTGCCACATTTTCTTAATCCAGTCTGTCACTGATGGACATTTGGGTTGATTCCAAGTCTTTGCTATTGTGAATAGTGCTGCAATAAACATACGTGTGCATGTGTCTTTATAGCAGCATGATTTATAATCCTTTGAGTGTATAACCAGTAATAGGATGGCTGGGTCAAATGGTATTTCTAGTTCTAGATCCTTGAGGAATCGCCACACTGTCTTCCACAGTGGTTGAACTAGTTTACAGTCCCAACAACAGTGTAAAAGTGTTCCTATTTCTGCACATCCTCTCCAGCACCTGTTGTTTCCTGACGTTTTAAAGAACGCCATTCTAACTGGTGTGAGATGGTATCTCATCATGGTTTTGATTTGCATTTCTGAATAAAATGCCTAGGAATCCAACTCACAAGGGATGTGAAGGACCTCTTCAAGGAAAACTACAAACCACTGCTCAATGAAATAAAAGAGGACACAAACAAATGGAAGAACATTCTATGCTCATGGATAGGAAGAATCAATATTGTGAAAATGGCCATACTGCCCAAGGCAATTTATAAATTCAATGCCATCTCCATCAAGCTACCAATGACTTTCTTCACAGAATTGGAAAAAAACTACTTTAAAGTTCATATGGAACCAAAAAAGAGCTCTCATTGCCAAGACAATCCTAAACCAAAGGAACAAAGCTGGAGGCATCACACTACCTAACTTCAAACTATACTAGAAGGCCACGGTAACCAAAACAGCATGGTACTGGTACCAAAACAGAGACATAGACCAATGGAACAGAATTGAGCCCCTAGAAATAATACCACACATCTACAACCATCTGATCTTTGAAAAAGCTGACAAAAACAAGAAATGGGGAAAGGATTCCCTACTTAGTAAATGGTGCTGGGAAAACTGGCTAGCCATATGTAGAAAGCTGAAACTGGATCCCTTCCTTACACCTTTTACAAAAATTAATTCAAGATGGATTAAAGACTTAAATGTTAGAACTAAAACCATAAAAACCCTAGAAGAAAACCTAGGCAATACCATTCAGGCCATAGGCATGGGCAAGGACTTCATGACTAAAACACAAAAAGCAATGGCAACAAAAGCCAAAATTGACAAATGGAATCTAATTAAACTTAAGAGCTTCTGCACAGCAAAAGAAACTACCATCAGAGTGAACAGGCAACCTACAGAATGGGAGAAAATTTTTACAATCTACTCATCTCACAAAGGGCTAATATCCAGAATCTACAAAGAACTTAAGCAAATTTACAAGAAAAAATCAAACGATCCCATCAAAAAGTGGGCAAAGGATATGAAGAGACACTTCTCAAAAGAAGACATTTATGCAGCCAACAGGCACATGAAAAAAATAGAGGTCTTGTTTTATAAAAGAAATGTTACTTATCATGTGTGTATGTGATTATGTGTGTGTGTGAATGTGGACATTTACGCATTTGGTTGTGGTGTTTGGGATGTGTATGTTTAAGTGAATATTAAAGCCTAGTTGTGTGATTTAACATTTGAAAAGTCCACATTCTTCCTATAGCTGGAGGGAGTAAAAAGAGCCTATTATCATTTTCAGGCCAGATGTTTTACTTAACTGAGCCGGTCTGATCCCTGCACCTGTCTGAGACCAGCAGTTGCAGGATTAGTGTTAAGAGGCCGAATTAAAAAATCTGGACAACTGTTAGCAGACAAGCGAATGGTGTGAAAATGAACAGACTTTCAGCATAAAGGATTTACTGTTTATGACATAAGGCAATGCACATCACTGGAAGGAAAACTTGAGCATGCCCTGTTACCTCTCTGTCCGTGCATGCTTATATACATTACCGAGTGACAATTATGGGGACTTTGAGTGAGTGGAGAAACAGAAGTAGGGGATCGGAGTTAGGGTTGGAGAAACAGAGACATATTATCCCATCCATCTGTGAGACAGCCGTAGAGTTACACAAAATTATATATTATTTCTGGTGGATTATAACAATTATAAAAGGAAGAAAACATGCCCCACTGCCATAAAGATTTTTTTTAACCATGCATCTTCAATGAAACAATGACTTGTTACCCAAAAGTAATTCTTTCCTAAAGGGTAATTTACTTTTCTTATAATATAGCAGATTAGCATACTAGTTTTTGTAAAAGCAAAACAAACAAAAAAAAACTTCTCAAATTGTTTATTAGGGCTAAACTAGATGTAACTGGGAAATTCTGCATGGTCCCAACAAGTAAGAAGACTTTTTCTCCCACTTTAAGGCAATACACCCCTGCGCCCCCCGCAACATACACATTCATACTTGAGTGCTTTACTCATCTGGCTAAAATATAAAGTTTAATGCTATCCTTTAGAATAACTGAATTCCAGTGTGTTCTCCATTATTCAGCTTTTTGTTGCATATGATTTGTGACACATACATACAGTTTAAAATAATATCAAAATGACTGATACCTTGGTTAAGAAAAAGAGGAAAAAATTGTTAATGTGGACTCGCATGCTTATTACTTTCAGGAGAAATGCACTAGATTTAGTCTAGCCCTGGTGCCACCTCACCATGTGCGTGGGACCCTGGACAAGGCACCTCCTTGAGGCTTGGCTCTTCAGCTCCAGGATTCTTATAGGGATTAAGGAAGCTAATGTATATGAAAAGCACGTCCTAATTTGTGAACTGGTTTACACGTGTTAGCTCTTACTTTCAGTTGAATTTATGGAAGGAAATCTGAAGCTAATTGGTGTTAGATTATCTTAAGAATGGTGATGAAATCAAATTTACTTATAGTAAAAGCAACTGGATTTATACTTCAAGCACATACATGATACAGGAATTCTTTCAAATAGACAAAAAGATATTATTCCTTTATAAACTTTAGTCATGCTAAGGTCCTTGTAATCATTCATTCAACCAGCAATACAATTGGGCACCTATTTTGTGGCAGTCCCAGGGATACAGTGGTAAGCCCCCATGCTTGTCCTCATGGGACTGCCTAAGGAAGACAGACATCAAATAGGCAATTACATAAACAAATATTTGATTATAAGTGCATTGTGCTCTGGAGGGTGAAGTGTATAAGTGCCAAGAGAGAATGTAAAAGGTATACCTGAGCCAACAGAGGCGTCAGCTAAGGTTTCCCTGAGGAAGTGATGTTTAAATATTATAGTCTTCCATGTAACAGAAGTCAGAGTGCTTATCTTTAATTTTGAACTGTGGTTTATATTGTTCTTTCAGATACTTGTACACTAGAAAACATAGGGTTTACTTTTTTTAAGCTATAATGTTATATGCTATGATTTTTCAAGGCTTCTTTGGCTTGCAAGTGATATCTCAAAATTGACTTAAGCAAAAAGGGAAATATATTGGCTTACATAACTGAATAGTACTAGGATTCTATGGTTTGGTATGATTGGCTATTGGGGCAAACCATATAATCAGGATTTAGGACTCTCTCCATCTCTTAGTCTCTACTTTCCCAAGATAGATTTATTCAGCCTTTGAATGATCTTCTCCTCCTCAGTAGTTCCAAAGGAAACTCCAAAATCGAATCCTTTTTGCTAAACCTGGGTCATATGCCCACTTCTGGAGGTGAAGGCGGGGCTTGGGGGGGCAACCTCATACCAATCAGACTAACAGAGGAGGAAAGGCAGGTGTTCAAGGATAACCATTAAGAAAAAGGAGAAATGAATGGGGAGCAAACAGAAACACTTACTCACTGTATGCTGGAACCAATCTCCTTTGTCTAGTGTTATGATTCTCAATCTTTATAGTACTTCTGTATTAGTTTTATATTGCTGTGTAAAAAGTTACCACAAATGTATCATTGTAAAACGGGTATGGCATGACATTGTTCTCAGTTCAGGGTATCAAAAGGCTAAAATAAATGTGTTGGGTGGGTTCAGTTCCCACTGGGAGGCTCAAGGTCTTCCAGTGACCTGGGAAGAACTTGCTTCCAAGGTCATTGGCCAAATTCAGTTACAGCTGACCCTTAAACAACATGAGAGTTGTGGCACTGACTCCCTGCATAGTAAAAAAGTTCATGTATATCTTTTGACTCCCCCAAAACTTACTACTAATAGACTACTCTTGACTGAAAGCCTTACTGATAATATAGGTGATTAATATGTAATTTGTATATTATATGTATTATATACAGTTTTCTTAAAAGAAGGTAAGCTAAAGAAAAGAAAATGATACTAAGAAAATAGTAAGGAAGAGAAAATATATTTGCTATTAATTGAGAATGGACTATCATAAAGGTCTTCACCCTCATCATCACCATGTTGAGTAGGCTGAAGAGGAGGAGGAAGAGGAAGGGTTGGTCTTGCTGGCTCAAGCGTGGCAGAGGTGGAAGAGGTGGGAGAAGTGGAAGGAGAGGTAGGAGAGGCAGGCATACTTGGTGTAACTTTATGGGAATACATTGTAATTTCTGTCTGATTTTTTTGCCTTATTTCTCTAAAAGAGTTTCTATGTAGTACCAATCCTTCTACGGTTTGCTTTAGTTTCAGTGTCAACATCATAGAAGGGTCCGTGTCATAAAACAAGTCAAAAGCAGTCTTGAATAATCAGAACGCTTCTGATGGATTGTCTAATGTCAATTTGCTTTCTGGCACCACTCTGCTTCTATGTCTTCTTCTTCATTGGCACTGATTCAGAAGTACTCATCTCCATCAAGTTGACTTCTGTGATTTCCTTTAATATATTGTCTATTATCTCTTGTATTTCTCTAAGATTCATATCTTGAAACCCTTTGCCTCCCACCTTCTTTTGCCATACCCACATACTCTTCATGATTTGCTTAATTGGCTCTGTAAATCCTGTGAAGTCATGCACAGCATCTGGACATGATTTTCTTCAGCGGGAATTTATTGTTTTGGGCTATATGGCTTTCACAGTTTTTTTTCTATAACAATGATGGCATTTGTGATGGTGCAATCCTTCCAAACTTTAATGATGTTCTCCTTATCGAGGTTCTCTTCCCTAGCATAGACAATCTTTTCTATACAGAACCACGTGTATGAGCCTTACAGGTCCTAATAACCCCCTGATCTGGAGGCTGAATTAGAGATGCTATGGCTGGGGGTAGGTAGACCACTTTGATGCCTTTGGTGTTGAACTCATGGGTTCTGAGTGGCCAATAGCATTGTTTTATTTATATATATATATATATACACACACACACACACACACACACATATATATATAAGCATTAACCTACCTTTTCCTGCCACAACTCCTGCTTGCCTCTCTTTTTTACTAATAAAGGTATTTTGTAGCATTTTTTTTCCAGAATGGGGCACTTTAATCTGCATTATATATTCCTTCTCAATGATTTTCTTAATTGCATCTGAACAGTCATCTACTGCCTCTTGCTAGGCAGAAGCTGCTTCTCCTGTTATCTTAACATTTTTGAGTCAAACGTCTTTCTAAAATTATCAAAACATCCTTCGCTAGCAAAGGATGTTCCGATAATAAATCCTCCAGCTTTAGATCTTTCACTTTCATTGTGCTTTAAGTTGTCATATAATGACTTGGCTTTTCGTTGAATCGTATTCAGGTCTATAGGTATGCCTTTATTTTATTATTCCAATCTTGCACCCACATAAAAGCTGCATTTTCAATACAAGATTAAAAGGCATTTCGTAGAAACTACAACATTTTTGCACCTGCTGGCAAAGCTTCAGCAATGCCTTCACAAATGTCCTTCTCTCTCCGTTTTCTTTTTTTTTTTTTTTTCCAGTAGTTTTTCAGTAGTTCTTATGCTGGATTCATTTATGTTGAAATGGCAGGGAACTGCAGCTGCAGACCTCAGTCTATGGTACATATTAAGCAATTCAACTTTGTCTTGTAATGTTATGACTTTTCTCTGCCTCTTGGGTACATTTCTAGCATGACTAGTTGCACTTCGTATGGGTTCCGTGGTGTTGTTCGAGGTTTACAGTACTGCACTAAACACAATGAAAACTACGTAAGAACAATGAGAGATCACTTTTTACTGTTATATGCAATTTGCTGGAGAGATGAACTGATAAGATGAACATGATGATAAGATGATAAGTGTCACATGGCATTTTAAGTGGATACTTGCAACACTTGAGTGCACCACAATAGCAACAGGAGGTGGCTACAAAATTATTACAGAAGTACAGCATTTACTACAGTTAATTGTATGTAGTAATGCTTTAATACGGCATCTTTATTTTTTTACATTTCCCTCAACTGCAAATGGCATCATATATTATCTGTAAGTATTTTTGTGTGTAAGTTTTGATAAATTTAAACTTTTTATAATAAGTTTGTGTATACTTTATGGTAGTAAATGATAAAATAGGCTGGTATCTGTATATATTTTATACAGCCATGCATACCTAACTTTTTCTTATTTTTTTTTTGATATTTTAGGCTATGCAGTTCATCTGGGAGTTTTTTCAAATTGTTGCAAATCTCCAAAACATGTTCTAATATAGTAATTGAAAAACAATCGGGTATAAATGGACCTGCTCAGTTCAAGCTGTGTTATCCGAGGGTGAACTGTATTTGTGGTTGTAAGACTGAGGTTCTTGTTTGCTTGCTGGTTGTCAGCTGGGGCTGCTCTTGTCTCCTAGAGGCTGCTTGCATTCCTTTCCATACCATGTGGCTCCCTCTAATAACAGAGGCTTTCTTATGCCTCAAAATCTCTGACTTCTTCTTTCTCTGACCTCTAGACCCAGATTTAAAAGACATATACATCACCTCTTGAATGCTTTGTTGCTTAGAAATTTCTTCCACCAGATACCTTAAATCATCTCTCTCAAGTTCAAAGTTCTACAAATCTCTAGGGCAGAGGCAAAATGCCACCAGTCTCTTTGCTAAAACATACCAAGAGTCACCTTTGCCCCAGTTCCTAATAAATTCCTCATCTCCATCTGAGACCACCTCAGCCTAGACCTTATTGTCCATATCGCTATCAGGCTTTCAGTCAAAGCCATTCAACAAGTCTCTAGGAAGTTCCAAACTTTCCCACATTTCCCTGTCTTCTTCTAAGCCCTCCAAACTGTTCCAACCTCTGCCTGTTATCCAGTTTCAAAGTTGCTTCCACGTTTTTGGGTATCTTTTCAGCAGCAACCCTCTCTACTGGTACCAATTTATTGTATTTGTTCTGTTTCACACTGCTGATAAAGACATACCCGAGCCTGGGCAATTTACAAAAGAAACAGGTTTATTGGATTTACAGTTCCACATGGCTGGGAAGCGCTCACAATCATGGTGGAAGGTGAAAGGCATGTCTCACATGGAGGCTGACAAGAGAAGACAGCTTGTGCATGTAAACTCCCATTGTTAAAGCCATCAGATCTCATGAGACCCACTCACTATCACCAGAACAGCATGGGAAAGACCTACCCTCATGATTCAATCACCTCCCAACAGCTTCCTCCCATGACATGTGGGAATTGTGGAAGTTACAATTAAAGATGAGATTTGGGTGGGGGCCAAACCATATCACCTCTCCTGGAGAAGATAATCCCCTGGGTGGCCCCAAGTCAGATTACCAAATAGGTAATGATTGATGCACTGGAAAAATTGAGGAAACTCCAACTTTCCTTTGATAGTATTTATTACTAGGATGTTTAAAAAATCAAAGTAGTCACCAGGGGAAAAATCAGACTATTGTGGACTTTCTTACACTTATTTCCTTGCTTAGAATTACTGTAAAATTTTGATTATGCAGTATATGTGGAACACAATCTTTTTAGTGCTTTGAGGTCTCTAAGTGTATTAATCTGACCCTGGCTAGCCAATGCCAGCCATGTTCTTTCCCTTGAGAATTTTTAAAGACTTAACAAAAATTGTAGTTAGTGGGATGGTGGTGAGTCCTGATTTAAAAGACCGCATTGAACTGAAGCCAGAGTTTGCTTCACAATAAGGTAATATTGCATGTCAGCTTAAGTATGGGGAAGCAGAAACAGCCTTTAGAAGTGGTCAAGAGAGAATAGAACAGACAGACAGATGGACTGGAGAGAACCACACAGTGCCTGGAAGAGGGGAATGCAGGCAGGAGGTGACTGGAAACATTCACACCTCCCTAAATCCAGACTGCAATGCCGCAATTAAGTTCCATGAGATGCCCTGGTATTCTTCTAAAAGACTGCCTTTTTATGAGTTTCTTTCAGTGGAGTTCTGTTTAGTAAAACCAAACAATTCCAAATGATGACACCAAATAACTCCTTCCCCTATAACCAAAAAATGGCCACTCATTCCTACCCTGAAGATTTCTTAGGCAGAGAACGTTCCTTCCTAGAAGGCTGTTCTAGGTAGAAAGGAAAACACTAAGTGTATAAACAGGTCGTTAGCCTCAAGGAACTTACTGTTCAGTAGGATACAAAGGTCTGCACAAGCCAATTTAGTCTAGATGGTTTGTACAGATATCTAAGAGGAGCCCAGAGAAGGAGTCGCTTCTGACCGGTATGATTGTAGAAGACTTCAAGTAAGAGGTTCCTTCTGGACAGCCTTGAAGAATGGGTCCTCTCAGGGAAGGGTCTTTCCTGCACTTCAGTGTGTGACCAGCAACCCATCCTCTCCAGAAGGAATGTGCGGGCACTCAACCTCCCGCTGTGGCAGCCCTGAAGGGAGATCATGTTACTCCACCTTCCCAGGGCTTTATCTGCCTTTCACTTTGAAGCAAGAGGGAGAAAGGGAGGACCAGGCCCTGGCAGGAAGGCCATGAGCATAGCGATTCATTTCTCAACCCCCACACCAACTGCATTATCTGACAAGCACAATTTTACTTGTGAGGAAAAGAGGGTACAATAAATAAAACTGGGGTCAGAGAAAATTCAGGAGTGGGATGGAAAACAGACTGCATGGCTAGAGCAACAGGGAACCTACTTAGAAGAGATAATAGTGGGAAGGTTGGATGAGATCAGAGAATAAACTTCCTTGAATGCCAGACTGGCTTCTGGAAGGTGGTGGAAAGCCTCTGAGGTATTCTGAGTGGGGGATATCATAAAGTATTTGTCTGATCTCCCTGATTGCTGCCTCTGCCTAAAAAATACTTTTGTTTGTGTCTTTCTTGGACTGGTTAACACACACACTGCTCTGTTTAGTGATTATCTGTGTAATAATCCTGGCCTATTCTGATTTGTTCCAGAGGATGAATGCACATCTCTCAGTGTAGACTAAGTACCTGGCTCAGTGCCCGGCACATTGGTGGCTCCATGCCAACAGCAGGGAGGATTCCTAGGTGAGTGGGCATGTGGATCACAGAAGAATTTGTACACATGAGTTACTAGTAAGTCAGGTGTAGAAATGTGAGATTCTATAGCCCCACCAGATTAAGAATGACAATTACATGACATGATGAAGGCAACAGGGCTTTAATTCTGAAAGTCAATTTAATTTTTCGAAATAACTGTTCTCTATAGCTTCCTCACAAAAATGGATACCTTTTCACTTCTAGAATATGGTAACATATAAATACATCAGCTGCTTCAGTGCAAATAATAGGACAACTGACAAAACTATTTCTTAATACTGTGTTGCAGTTAGGCACAAAAGATATGCAGGTATAATGAAACCGATAACTTTTGTTCTAACCTTTTACATTATTCACTTTCTCTACTTTGCTTTTTAAAAAATGTTATAGTATTTTTCTGCAATTACAATAATATTATATGTAGATCATTTGAAAACCTTGAAACCAACAAATCTGAATCTCACTACCCAGAGAAAACTATTTTAACATTATAGTTTATTTCTTATTTAAATTATTTTCCATTCATTTACTTGTTTATTGAATATTTTTGGACTGTCTATCTCTATCCTGTGGTATTGTTCTAAGTACACAGAAACATCATGGAATGAAAACATAAAAATCCCTGCTTCTGTGAGTATTACAGTCCAATAGGGAAAAAGCAATGGAAAAGATAAATTTATGAAATATATACTATGTTGAATCCTAAAATTCATATGGAACCAAAAAAGAGCCCACATAGCCAAAGCAAGACTAAGTGAAAACAACAAATCTGGAGGCATCATATTGCCCAACTTCAAGCAATAGTCCAAGGCTATAGTTACCAAAGCAGCATGGTACTGCTATAAAAATAGGCATGTAGACAAATGGAACAGAATAGAGAACACAGAAATAAAACCAAATACTTACAGCCAACTGATCTTCAACAAAGCAAACAAAAACATAAAATGGGGAAAAGATACTCTATTCAACAAATGATGCCGGGATAATTGGCAAGCCACATGTAGAAGAATGAAACTGTATCCTAATTCTCATCATATAAAAAAATCAACTCAAGATGGATCAGAGACTTGAATCTAAGACTTGAAACCATAAAAATTCTAGAAGATAATAAAGGAAAAATTTTTCTAGATCTTGGCTTAGGCGAAGACTTCATGACCAAGAACCCAGAAGCAAATGCAACAAAAACCAAAAATAACTAGATGGGACCTAATTAAACTAAAAAGCCTCTGCACAGCAAAAGAAATAATCAGCAGAGTAAACAGACAACCCATAGGGTGGGAGAAAATCTTCACAAACTATGCATCTGCCAAAGGACTAATATCCAGAATCTATAAGAAACTCAAACAAATCAGCAAGAAAAAGGCCAATAATCTCATTAAAAAGTGGGCAAAGGACTTGAATAGACAATTATCAAAAGAAGATACACAAATGGCCAACGAACATGAAAAATGCTCAACATCACTAATTGTCAGGGAAACGCAAATTAAAAACCACAATTACTCCTGCAAGAATAGCCAGTATTAATTTTTTTTTAAAAAAAGGATGTTGGCATGGATGTGGTGAAACGGGAGCACTTTTACACTGCTGGTGGGAATGTAAACTAGTACAACCACTATGGAAAACAGGATGGAGATTCCTTAAAGAACTAAAAGTAGAATTACCATTTGATCTAGCAATCTCACTACTGACTATCTACCCAGAGGAAAATAAGTCATTATGAGGAATATACACTTGCACATGCATGTTGATAGCAGCACAATTTGCAATTGCAAAAATATGGAACCAGCCTAAATTCCCATCAACCAAAAAGTAGATAAAGAAAGTGTGCTATATACATACCATGGAATACTACTCAGCCATAAAAAGGAATAAAATAATGGCATTCACAGCAACCTGTATGGAGCTGGAGATCATTATTCTAAGTGAAAGAACTCAGAAATGGAAAATCAAATACTGTATGTTCCCATTTACAAATGGAAGGTAAGCTGTGAGGACAAAAAGGTGTAAAAATGATATAATGGACTTTTGAGACTTGGAGGGAAGGGTGGGAGAGGTGAGGATAAAAGACTACACATTGTGTACAGTGTACACTCCTTGGGTGATGACTGCACCAAAATCTTGGAAATCACCACTAAAGAACTTATCCATGTAATCAGAAACCACCTGTTCCCCCGAAACAATTGAAATATATATATATATATATATATATATATGACTATATATATATACTCTATATATATATGTATATATGACTATATATATATGACAAAAATTTTACATAGAGTCACCAGGGAAGAAGTGACCAGAAAGGGTCACTGAGAAAATTATACACACACACACACACACACACACACGCAGAACTTCATAGCAAAATTCAACTGATACCGTATGTATAGTTTCCTACAGCTGTGGAGCAGCTAAAACAACTCTGAGAAATTTACTGTTTCACAGGTCTAGAGGTTCTGGAGGTTAGAAGTCCAAAATCAAGGTGTCTGTAAAGCTGGTTTCTTCTGAGGGCTGTTCCAGGACTCTCCCCTCGCTCCTGGTGGTTTGCTTGCAGTCTTTGTGTTCCTTGGTGCGTAGAAGCATTGTCTTGATCTCTGACTTCATAGGTTTCTTCCTGTGTGGGTGTCTGTCACCAGGTTCGCCACCCCACTTTTTATTGAGACAGGGTCTCACTCTGTTGACCAGAGTGCAGTGGCGCAATCACGCCTCACTGCAGCTCGCCCTCTCGAGCTCAAGTGATCCTCCCACCTCAGCCTCCTGAGTAGCTGGAACTACAGGAGCACCCTACCATGCCTGGCTAATTTTTTATGTTTTTGTAGAGATTAGGTTTTGCCATGTTGCCTAGACTGACCTCAAACTCCTGGGCTCAAGCCATCTACCCACCTCAGTTTCCCAAAGTGCTGATATTATAGGCATGAGCCACCATGCTCACCCAGATTTCCCCTTTCTATAGGTAAACCAGTCATATTGAATTAGTGGCCCACCCTACCCCAGTATCACATCATCTTAACCAGTGACCTCTACAACAACCTTACTTCCAAATAACGTTTGGAGGTTCTGAGGGTTAGGATGTCAATGTGAATGTTAGGGGACACAATTCAACCTATAATGCAAATTGTATATGCAAATTATATATGCAAATTTGTATCAGATTTTTTACATTTATTTTATATTCTGAAAATTTGCCAATACCACTAAGATTTCTTGAAAAGATGGCTATAATACAGGCATAACTTTATGTACTTCAGATACATCATATTGACTCAATCTTTCATACCTTAGCGTTTGACATGAACTTGTTTCCAGTTTTTCACTCTCATATTTTCCTGTAATTCTTTATTCCATAGTCTTCTCAGTGAGTGGCACAATATCAGGTGTGGTTAGCTATAAGTTGTAGACTTACAGTGTGAAATTATAATTTCTTTCTTTTTGATTATCCGTACTTTAAACAAATACTTTTAAATGAAATACATAATATTTTGTAATAGGAAAAATATACACCAAACTGATTTTAAAGCAAGCTTCATTGTTATCACTATTTCCTTTAGTACCCATTTATATTTTTTTTTTTGAAAAATAGATTTCCCATGCTTTATCCTTTTATAATCTGGCTGTGGAGCTTATTACTTTAAGTTATTACAATTATTAGGGTTGTTTAGAGATCATGAGTTTATCTTCGTACCAATCTTGGAACTTGAGAAAATATAAATTGCACTGTTGGTCATGTTCAGATTTTTTTCTTTGGATGATTTCCCCTTGTTTTTTTGTGTGTGTTTGCTTGCAAATATGGGTTGAGGACTTAAAGAAAACAAAATGCACACTAACTTTAAAGATTTTATTCATTTTTAAATAAATGAATTCTGTGTTTAGAAAAGAGATGTAATCCCTTTCAATCACATCTCTCTTTTGAGTCAATTCCACCCTTATTGCTGGTGTCAGGAGAAAACCTTGGAAGACAAAACACAGAATTACCTAGTTAGCCTTGTCACATAACTCAGCTTTGCTTTACCTACAGAACCTCAAGGTAAAGCCTTTGTTTTTGTTACCATGGCCTAATTCAAGCTAAGAAGAAAACTGACTTTTAGAAGCAGCAGAGAAGGGATTAAGTTGCCAGGTTAGGTAACATATTCCTAAAGTCCCTGCGCTTTCAGTACAGAACAAAGGAACTGCACCAAGTCTTGGAATCATTCTATTCCTCAATGACTGGTGTTCTCTGTACAGCAGTTATTTTTTACTTAAAATGTATCACTTTTCTATGGCAAATAATCAAGACCCCAGCCCACCCCCAAAAGCCAGACCTCTGCAAGACATATAAATTCTGCTGTACTTCTAAATAAAAAAGTCTTACCATTTATTGTCTTTGTTCTTGGATTTATTTTATCAATACAATTTGAAATTCATGAAATTTTAATTGAGTATAATTTTCTGTCATTATTATATGTTATTCTGCAAATAAGAAATAAGCTGGCATCTTTCAGTTACTTAGAGCTGAGGCCAGTAAACTCTTTTTGGAAATAACCTGGAGGGCCTTACCTGTCCCTGGTGCAGCTACTGGACTCTGCTGTTATAATGTGAAAACAGCCATAGATCACATTTAGACAAGTGGGTGTGCATGGGTTCCTTTATTTACAAAAATTTAAAATTTTATTTACAAAAATATGCATCAAATCAAGAATAATAAAAATGTGACATTCAAAGGTAGTCTACCCCAGACCCAATCTGCTTTTTCAGACTTACAGTTTCCCAGAATAAATAATTTTTTTCTAAACATACAAACTTGCTTGTTGTCTACTGAACCAACTTTTCAACTTCTACACCACTGTCTCTCCTAGAATGTCACTTTTCTCTTAGCCTGTGTGAATTCTCCTTGCTTTGAGAAGACTTCCTGGCCTCATGGTGCCCACACGTAAGGAGGCACTCACTCTAGCATCCTACAGTTGCAGGGTTGGTACTTGCAGACCCTAAGAGTGAGCTCCTCTTTAAACTCTGCACCCTAAGCACCTCCCTTGCACCTTAGTGCTGGCTTTGGGCTTTGATTATCTTCTCACTTCTGTGCGATTTCCTCCTTTAGAAGTAAGCAGGAGGCTTTCCTTACATGGGAGCAAGGGTGATTTCCTATTTGTTTCTAATACCTTTCCAGTGTTTTATAGCATTTGATGGGCAGCTTTGGCTGCAGGAGTAGAGTGAGTCAGTGTGTGTAGACTTTGGCTTACAAAGCTTGTGAATTTCTTTTTTTGTGTCAGATGCTATCATGTTGTTAGTCTGATTCAATTTTTAAGTTACCCACATACATTTGCTTGACTCTCTTATGCCACCTAACCCATTTTTGTCAGAGTTCTCTGTAGTTTATTCCTATGGATCACACATTTCAACATTGGGAAAATGAAATATTAATAGCTAATGGTAATTGATATGATCCAGCAATCCCACTCCTAGGTAGATACCCAAAACAAAGGAAATCAGTACATTAAAGAGATATCTGCACTCCCATGTTTGTTGCAGCACTATTCACAATAGCCAAGATTTGGAAGCAACCTAAGTGTCTATCAACAGATGAATGGTTAAAGAAAATGTGATACATATACACAATGGAGTACTATTCAGTCATAAAGAAGAATTAGATCCTGTCATTTGCAACAACATATATGGAACTGAGGGTCATTATGTTAAGTGAAATAAGACAGGCACAGAAAGACAAACTTCACATGTTCTCACTTATTTGTGGGAAATAACCATTAAAATAATTGAACTCATGGAGATAGAGAGTAGAAGGATGGTAACCACAGGTTAGGAAGGGTAGTGGGGGATTGGTGGCAAGGAAGTGATGGATGGCTAATGGGTACAAAAAATAGGAAGAATGAATAAGACCTAGTATTTGCTAGCACAACAGGATGACTACAGTAAACAATGATTTAATTGTACATTTTAAAATAAATAAAATAAACTGGATGGTTTTTAACATAAAAGATAAATACTTGAGATGATGGATATACCATTTATCCTAATGTGAATATTATGCATTCCATTCCTATATCAAAATATCTCATGTAACCCATAAAGATATATACCAACTATGTACCCACAAAAATTAAAACTAAAAAAAATTTTTTAAAGAGTTAATGGCTTTTGTGAGTTGGATATAGTGCTAAGCATTTTACTTAAATTATCTCATTGTATAAATACTTAAGTAGTTATAGCAACCCTCTGAATTAGATAATAGTTATGCCACCTTACAAATAAGAAAGTGAGCTCTAGAAAACTTAGGTAACTTCCTTATGCTCACAAAGCAATAACTTATGAAATTTAAACTAGGTAATATGGTCTCAGTTTCTGAGTTGTTAAACAAGAGATTTTATTGGGAAATCAGGAAGATTGTTTGGCTCATTAATTTTCTTTTTAGGAATCTTTTCTTCAAATAAAAGCTTGGGCAAAACCCCAATATGTAAATTGAATAAAAATAGAGTGCTTTATTTTGAAATGTGTGTGTGGTGGGGGACGGAAGTTACAGTTTAGAGTTAGATCTAATTAAATCTTCTTTACCAAGTCCCTCTTGTTATGGGTTGAATTATGCACCTTTCCCCTGAAAAGATATCTTGAAGTCCTGATCCCAGTACCTCAGAAGGTGACCATATTTGAAAGGAGGTTCACTATGGATGTAATTGAAGTGAGGTCCTACTGAAGCAGGGTGAGCCCCTAACCCAATTTCACTAGTGTCCTTACAAAGAAGACGATGTAAAGAGAGAAAGACACATAGGGAGAACACCGTATGATGATGAAAGCAGAGACTGGAGTAGGCAGCTGCAAGCCAAGGAATGCCAAAGATTGATAGCAAATCACTGTCAACAGGAGGAGGCAAGGAAGGATTCCCCTACAGGTTTCAACAGGAGCATGGTCTTGCCAATTCCTTGATTTAGGACTTTTAGCCTTCTGAACTGTGGAAAAAAAAATGGCAGTTGTTTTAAGTTGCCCAGTTTGTGGTAGTTTGATAAGGCCGTCCTAAGTAACTAATACATCCTCTCATGGGGCCTCTGAGGGGCAACATGCAACTCAATAAGTATGCATAGCTACTGTGAGGATAGGATGAATGAAAAAGTTCTATATAAAAGTCTGATTTTAAAGGAAGACAAGTCATAAGGAGGAAGTGTTGAAATGTCTGTTCAACAGTAACAAACTACATAGGACTCTAACACGGATGGGTTAGATGGCAGTAGGAATCAAGTAAATTTATGTGGCTAACTTATATACCAGAGTTGCCATAGCAGATGATGGAAAAGGGATAAAAGGTTCAGAGAAGTGGGCAGGTAAGGTGGACACCCCATGTAAGTTCAGAGAAAAAAAAAGTGGTCACATTCTGTGGGACAGCACAGAGAACATGGCTTTTCAGAGCAGGAGGGCTGCACAGGTGGAAAAGGAACAGGCATCACTGAGAGCTTGATGGTGCTCTACTTGGAGGACAGGGCTGGTGGCAGGAGACACTGGGCTCACTAATAATAATGGAGAGATGGAATCCCCAAAATAGTAGCGACAGGGAGGCAGCACTTAACGGTCAGGAGCAAGGCAGGCATAATGAGCAGTAGCAGAATAGTAGTGGATTTGTTTGCTTGAGCTGCTGTCACAAAATATCACAGGCTGGGGGGCTTAAACAACAGAAATGTATTTCCTCACAGTTCTGGAGGCTAGAAGTCCATGACCAAGGAGCCAACAAATTCAGTGTCTGGTGAGGGCTTTCTTCCTGCTTGCAGATAGCCATCTTCTCACTGTTTCTTCACATGGCCTTTCCTCTATGTGCACATGGGGTAGGAGGTGGATAGATATCTGGTATCCATTCCTTTTTATGAGGACGCTAACTATTAGATTAGAGCCCCTTCTTTTATGAAATAATTCAACTTTAATTACTAGCCAAAAATCCTATCTTTGAATACAGTCACATTGTGGATTAAGCCTTCTACCTATGAATATGGGGAGTACAAGTCATGTCATTTAGTATATACAATAGAGCACAGCCAGGTAGCTTACAGCATATAACACATAGCTAGAGGGACCTAAATTGAAAAGAGCTACAGAGATAGTTGATAGAACATGGTGTCACTGAAGGAAAGATAGATGGGTAGCCAAACAGTGATATTGTTCAATTTACACAACCAAAAGAAAACAAGGATCAGTTCTTGGGAAGATGGTACTGCATATCCAGTTGATTTTTCAACCAACCTTCAGAGGACGAAGGGGAAGTCTTCTTTTGGCTCTCACAGTTTTGGCACAGTAAGCAGGATACGAAAACTCTGCTTTTCTGGAAATCATAGTCAAGAGAACCCTAGGACCTGACAAGGCAGCACAAAGGGCCACTATCACACTGATAACAACACAAGACAAAAAAGTACAAAGGCTCAGTCCATCACAGCCACAGCCAACACCACCATGGACCACATGGGAGCCAGAGGGTTGTCCTGCCATTGCCCATGCCACACCTACTTCCCAGAGACCTGAAGATCTGCCCACCTACCTGGCCCACCACTGCCACAATCAGTACCCAAGCAAGCCACCTGGAGGTTCAAGAATTGGCCTATCTGGACATGCTAACACTGGTGCTGGTGTATACCACCCTGGGGTCAAAGGATAAGCATGCTTGGCCTATTGCTGCCACCACTGGGGCCTGAGGACTGGCTCACCTGACATCCCTCTCCCCAGAAAAACTTTACCACAGTCTGCACTCACAACTGCACCCCAACCCACTGAGGCAATCACAGACAACACTGACACTGTTTACAGGCAAAGAAATTATCCAAGAACTATACTACTACTACACACACCCAGAATCAAAGCCAAAGTGCCTTACCTAACCAACACTATAACTACATCTCCAGAAGAAAGTCCTGCCCTATGAAAGCAAATCCAAAAATCTACAAAAAGCAACTATTATACCCAATGCACATATATCAATATAAGGGCACAGAAACATGAAAAAACAAGGAAACATGACACCTCCAAAGAAACACAATAATTCTCTAGCAAAAGATTACAATGGAAAATGCCAGAAAAATAATTCAAAATAATGATATTAAGGAAGCTCAATGAGATAAAAGAGAACACAGATAAGTAAAATAAAGAATCAGAAAAACGTATCAGGGTATAAATGAGAAATTTACCAAAGAGATAGATATAAAAAAAATCAAATAGAAATTCTGTAACTGAATAATTCATTGAATGAAATAAAAAATACATAAAAGAGCTTCAACAGTAGACTAGGTCAAGCGAAGAAAGACTCTTAGAACTTGAAGACAGGTCTTTGGAAATAACCCAGTTAGACAAAAATAAAGAAAAAGAACAACAACAAAAATTAACAAAGTTTACATGATATATGTAATACCACAAAATGGTGAAATGTTTAAATATTTGATGTTACAGAAGGCAAAGAGAAAACCATAAAATAATAGCCAAAAACTTCCCAGGTCTGGCAAGAGAGTTAGACATACAGATACAGGGAACTCAGAGATCCCGAAATACATACAACCCAAAAATGTCTTCTCCATGGCACATTATGGTTAAACTATCAAAAGTCAAAACAAAGAGATAGTTTGTAAAAACAGCAAGAGAAAAGCATCTAGTCAATTATAAGGGAACCCCCTTCTGACTAATAGCAGATCTCTTATAGGCCAGAAGAGAATAGAACAATATATTCAAAGTGCTGAAAGAAAAAAAGACTCTGTTAATCTAGGATACTATAACCAAAATTATCCTTCATAAATGAAAGAGAAATAAAGTATTTCCAAGACAATAAAAAACTGAGGGAATTTATCACCACTAGATGTGCCCTATAAGAAATGCAGAAGGGAGTCGTACACATGGAAGCAAAATTTCAATATCGTCATAAAAATATGAAAGTATAAGACCCAGTGGTAGAGCAAACACACAAATAAGTAAAGAAAAAAATCCAAATGTTACCACTACAGAAAACCACCAAACCACAATGATAAACAATAAGAGAGAAAGAAACAAAGGGTATATGAAACAATGATACCATCATAAAAACACATGAAAGTATGAAACCTACTGGTAGAGTAAACACTCAAATAAGAAAGAGAAAGAACTCAAATATTACCACTACAGAAAACCATCAAACTGAAATGAAAAAAATCAGACAGAAAGAAAGAACAAAGGGAACACACACACACCCAGAAAACAAGTAACAAAAGAATAGGAATAAGTCCTTACATTTCAATAACCTTGAATGTAAGTAGATTGAACTTGAAAGGTATAGACTGGCTGAATGGATTTTAAGAAAAGCACAACCCAACTATACGCTGCCTATAAGAAACTTTACCTCGCCGGTAAAGACCCACATAGATGGCAAGAAAAGAGATGGAAAAAAAATGTTCCATGTAAACAGAAACAAAAAGCAAACAGGAATAGCTGTACTTATATGTATTTTATGTATTTTTTATAACTTTCAGTTTCAGGGGTATATGTGCAAGGTTTGTTGCATAGATAAATTGTGTGTTGTGAGTTTTGTACTTGGTTCCAGATGTTTCCCACCACTGACTTTTTACTTTCCTAAGTTAAAAGAAAAACTGCGGGCTGCTCCCCTGCAAACCTTTTCATAGGACTTTCATAAGATTTGCCTGATTTGTTATTGCTGATTGTACTCATCAGAAGTAATTGCTTAATTCACAACCTCCATTTAATTATTAGTATATCTACTCTTTAAGAACACATACATTTTTGTCTTTATTCCAAGCTACTGATCATTTATAATAATCATTTTCTGATTAAATATCATTTAATAGAAAGGATAGTTTCATTCAGTGTCAGATCACCTAATTTCTTTTATTACATAGACTCTCAGTTTCTTCCCCTGTAAAATGGGACTAATAGGTGTGCCTGGAATAAGATTATTGAGAAATTAATACATGTATGAAAGCAATTTAGAATATTTCCTATAGATCACAAATTCTCCATAAATGTTGACTACTAGTAGTAGATTTTAAACTACAGCTAACACTATTTTTTGGTTTACATGTCTAATTGCTTATGAAATTGAAGTCAAGCATCACTAAATTAATGGAAGACATTGACTATATTCTGTATATATGTCCCATATGAAGTTTTAGCATGGTGTTATTAAAAATTTTAAAAATAAATAGCTTTTTCCAAAGTTTTTCTCCTGCCCCAAATAATCAAGATCCTTTTTTGGCTTTACATCTGGATGAAGTAAGTATACAATATAACCATATTTTAATGTTACTAATGGTATACACCATGGAATATTATGCAGCCATAAAAAGGATGAGTTCATGTCTATTGCAGGGACATGGATGAAGCTGGAAACCAACATTCTCACCAAACTACCATAAGAACAGAAAACCAAGCACTACATATTCTCACTCATAAGTGAGAAATGAACAATGAGAACACATGGACACAGGGAGGGGAACATCACACACCAGGGCCTGTTGTGGGGTCGGGGTTTAGGGGAAGGATAGCATTAGGGGAAATACCTAATGTAGGTGACGAGTTGATGGGTGCAGCAAACCACTATGGCATGTGTATGCCTATGTAACAAACCTGCACGTTCTGCACATGTACCCCAGACCCTAAGGCATAATAAAAAAAATGAAAATGAAAACACTACATACCAAAAACTATAAGATTCAGCAAAAGCTGTGATAAGAGGAAAGTTTATAGCAATGAAACCCACATCAAAAAGTAGAAAGGTTTCAAATAAATAATCTAACATTGCATTTAAAAGGAACTAGAAAAGCAAAAACAAACCAAGTTGAAATTAGTAAAGAAAAATAAAATATGCAGGTCTGAGTAGAACTAAACAAAATGGAAACTAATAGAAAAATACAATGGATAAACGAGATGAAAATTTGGTGTGTTGAAAAGTTAAATAAAATCAATAAATCACTTGCTAGACTAACCAAGCAAAAGGGGAGAAGACTCAAGTAAACAAAATTGGAAATGAAAAAGGAGACATTACAACTGATGTCACGGAAATACAAAAGATCATCAGAGAACATTATAAACAATTATAGAATAACAAACTGGAAAACCTAGAGGAAATAAATAAATTCCTTGGCACATAAGATGTACCAGGATTGAATTAGGAAGAAACAGGCAGACTGAACAGATCAATAATGAGTAATGAGGTTGAGTCAGCAATAAAAATCTTCCAACAAAGAAAAGTCCACGACCAGATGGCTTCACTGCCAAATTCGACTAAACTTTCAAAAAAGAATAAACACAAATTCTCCTTAAACTATCCCAAATAATCACAGAGGAGGAAATTCTCTCTAACTCATTCCACCAGGTCAGCATTACCCTGATACGAAAACCAGATAAGGACACAATAAAAAAAGAAAACGACAGGTCAATATCTCTAATTAACATAGATGCAAAATTTCTCAACAGAATGCTAACGAACAAAATCCAATAGCACATCAAAAAGATAATACGCTATGATTATTCCAGACATGCAAGGAAATTCAACATACACAAATCAATAAATGTAACATACCATATCAATCGAATAAAAGAAAAACCCATATGATCATCCAACACACACAGAAAAAGCATTTGATAAAAAATGACATTATGATAAAAACTCTCATCAAACGAAGCATAGAAGCAATGTACCTCAACATAAGAAAAATCATAGATGAAAAACCAACAGCTGACACCCTACTCAATGGGGAAAAGTTGAAAGCCTTTTCTCTAAGAATGGAACAAGACAAGGATGCCCACTTTCACCACTCCTATTCAACAAAGAACTACAAGTTCCAGCCGGCGCAATTGGGCAAAAGAAAAAAATAAAATGTATCCTAATTGGAAAACAGAAAGTCAAATTGTCCATCTTTGCTGATAATATGATCATATACCTAGAAAACCTACAGATTCCACCAAAAACATTCTTAAACCTGATAAATTAATTCAGTAAAATTTCAGGATACAATATCAACATACCAAAATAGAAGTGTTTCTATACACTAATAATGAACTATTTGAAAAAGAAATCAAGGAGGCAATCTCGTTTACAATAGCTACAAAAAAAAAAAACAACAAAAAAAACCTTAACAATAAATTTAACTAAGGAGGTGAAATTCCCCTATAAAGAAAACTATAAAACACTGATGAAAGAAATTGAAGAATGCCAAAACAAATGGATATTCCATGCTTATGATCAGAAGAATTTATATTGTTTAAATGAACATACTACACAAAGCAATCTACACATTCAATGCAATCCCTATGAAAATACCAGTGTCATTTTTCACAGAAATGGAAAAAGCAATCCCAAAATTCATATGGAACAAAAAAAAGGCAGAGCAATTCTGAAAAAAGAATAAAAGATAGAGGCATTACACTACTTGACTTCAAAATATATTACAAGGCTATAGTAACCAAAACAGCATGTTATTGGTATAAAAACAGACATATAGACCAATGGCACAGAACAGAGAACCCAGAAATAAATCCACATATTTAAAGCTACCTAATTTTTGACAAAGGTATCAAGAATATGCATTAGTGAAAGAATACCTTCTTCAATAAATAGTACTGGGAAAACTGGATATCCATATATGGAAGAATGAAACTGGACCCCTATCTCTAACCATATACAAAATCAACTCAAGATGGATTAAAAACTTAAATATAAGACCCTAAACTATAAAACTACTAGAAGAAAACATAGGAAAAATACCTTACAACATTGTTCTGGGCAAAGATTGTATGGTTAAAACCTTAAAAGCACAGACAACAAAAACAAAACTAGACAAATGGAACTATATTAAACTAAAAACCTGCTGTATAGCAAAAGATACAATCAACAGAGTGAAGAGATAACCTGTTAAATAGGAGAAAATATTTGCAAAACTATGCATGTGATATGAGACTAGTATCCAGAGTATACAAGGAACTCAACTCAGCAGTAAGAAAAAAATAATAATCCCATTGAAAAGTAGACAAAGAACATGAATTGGCATTTTTCAAAAGAAAACATAAAAACGGTCAACAAGTATATGAAAAAGAACTAAATCATGACATTTGCAGCAACATAGATGGTACTGGAAGTCATTATGTTAAGCATAACAAACCAGGTACAACATCACTAATGTTTAACACACCTATCATCCAAAAAATGCAAATCAAAACCACAAAGAGATATCATTTCACTCAGTTAGAATGACTATTATTAAAAAGACAAAAAAAAAACACAACAGATTCTGAGAAAAATGTGGAGAAAAGGGAACTCTTATATACTGTTGATTGGAATGTACATTAGTTCAGGTCCTATGGATAACAGAATAAAGATTTCTCTAAAAACTAAAAATAGAACTACATCTGATACAGTATTCTTACTACTGGGTATTTATCCAAGGGAAATACAGTCAGTATATCAAATGGATACTCACACTTGTGTGTTTATTACAGCATATTCACAATAGCAAGGATATGGAACAACCTGTAAATGAAAAAGGAAATGTGGTATGTATACAAAATGGAATACTATTCAGCCATAAAAAGAATACAATCACATCATTTGTAGTAACATGGAGCGTACAAGAGGTCATTATGTTAACTGTAATAAGTGTAAGAAATGTAATAAGCCAGACACAGAAAAGCATGTTCACACTCATATGTGGAAGCTAAAAATGTTGATATCATAAAAGTAGAGAGTAGAATGATAGACATCAGAGGCTGGGAAGGATGTGTGGGTGGGCCAGGGGTGGAGCAAATGAAGAGAAGTTGGTTAATGGGTGCAAATGTACAATTAGAAGGAATAAGTTATAATGTTCAGTAGCAGAGTAGGGTGACTGTAGTCAACAACAATGTATTGTATATTTCAAAATAGCTAGAATAGAAGATTTTCAATGTTCCCAGCACATAGAAATGATACACACTCAAAGTGATGAATACTCTAAATACTCTGACCCCTTACCCAATCATTACACATCTATACATGGAACAAAATAGCACGTGTACTCCGTGAATATGCACAAAAATTAGGTATCAATTTTTTAAAGTACAACAAAAAAAGAAATCAAGGATCAGGAAACTAAGGGCAGCTACACATAAAAAGTAACAATTCATTGCTCTGAACCTTAGTCATTTTTCAGATCCAGAGCCCATTGATTAAAAGAGAGGTAATCTATGGGCTCTGGACCAATGTCAAGAAGTGTATTTCCTAGATTAGCTTCTAACATTTTCACAGTTTGAAGTCTTACAATTAAATCTTTAATTTATTTTGAGTTAATTTTTGTATATGATGAAAGGTAGGGGTCCAATTTAATTCTTCTGCATATGGCTAGCCAGGTATCCCAGCACCATTTATTAAATAAGGACTTCTTTCCCTATTGCTTGTTTCTGTTGGCCTTGGCGAAGAATTTTTAGCTAAGTCCCCAAAAGCAATTGCAACACCAAAAAAATGTGTTATAGACCTATGTGACATAATTAATTAAACTGAAGAGCTTCTGCACAGCAAAAGAAACTATGAAGAGAATAAACAGACAATTTACAGAATGGGAGAAAATATTACAAACAATTCATTCAACAAAGTTCTAATATCCAGAATCTATAAGGAACTTAAACAAATCAGCAAGCAAAAACCAAATAACCTCATTATAATATGAGCAAATGACATGAACAGACACTTCTAAAAAGAAGACATATAATCAGCCAACAAACATGAAAATGTGCTCAACATCACTAATCATCAGAGAAATGCAAATAAAAACCACAATGAGATACTATCTCACATCAGTGAGAATGGCTATCATTAACAAGTCAAAAATAACAGATGTTAATAAGGCTGTGGAGAAAAGGGAATGCTTATAACGCTGTTGACGGGAATGTAAATTAGTTCAGCCACCATGGAAGTCAGTTTAGAGATTTCTCAAATAACTTGAAACAGAGCTACCATTTAACCCAGCAATCCCATCACTGGGATATATTCTCAAAGGAAAATAAATTGTTGTAGCAAAAAGACATACACTTGTATGTTAATCACAGAACTATTCACAATAGTAAAGACATGAAATCAACCTACAGGCTCATCAGTAGTGGACTGGATAAGAAATGTGATGCATATACACTAAGGAATACTATGCAGTCATATAAAAGAATGAAACGTCCTTTGCAGCAACATGGATGCAGCTGGAGGCCATTACCCTAAGTGAATTAATGCAGGAACAGAAAATTAAATACTATATGTTCTCGCTTATAAGTGGGAGCTAACCTTTGAGTACACATGGACATAAATATGGGAGCAGCAGACTACTAGCACTGTGAACTACTAGTGAAGGGAAGGGACTGTAGGTTGAAAAACTACCATTTGGGTACTATGCTCACTACTTGGGTGATTGGGTCTGTACCCCAAACCTTAGCATCACACAATATATTCATGTAACAAACCTGCACATGTATTCCCTGAATCTAAAATAAAAGTTGAATTATGAAAAAAATAGACATAATCACTGAAAAAATAAAAAATAAAAGAGATGTAAACAGATCCTGGAGGATGACTATGACAAATTCACAGTTAGCAGCTCCAATTGCACTTGTGTGAGATGTAGTGTCCTTGCTAGAGAAAATTAATGTGACCTCAGAATATGAAATGCAGTCATGGATGTGCTTTAAAAGTATTCTTTTCTATCCATATAAAAAATGAGGATCAGAAACAGTTCACATTCACTAGGCATGCAAAAGAGTAGATGCTTACAAGCTTGCCCAAGAACTTTATTAATTCTCCTTCCCTCTGTCATAATGTAGTCCAAAGACACCTGGACCATCGACTATATCAATTATATCATGGCTAATTGGACCAAATACACAAGAAGTGGCAAGTTCTTTGGACTCCTTAGTAAGACATATGCACTCCTGAGTATGGGAGATATCCCCAAAAATGTCAGGAATGTGAAACATCATCAGTGAAATTTATAGAGGTCCAGTGGCCTAGTAAAAGTTGAACATCCTTTTCAAAAGAAAGGAAATATTTCCTCTCCCATCTCCCTCCACAAAGAGGGATGCATAATACCATATTTTTCACCTTTGGCTTTTGAAAACAATATTTCTTATCTAGGAATACTGCTCTGGTGCATACACTGAATTGTCATGAAAAGCTTCCAGCTTCACTTTGAGTAGGGTCTACTGCAGGAAAGGCTTCTGACGAAAGTCAATCCTGTTGTATAAGCAGTCCTGACACTTGGTACATACACAGCCTGTGGCAATGGCAGACTCTGTGGTGAGAAATGACACTGCTTGAAGTGTCTTTTCCAATAGAAGTCTCAATAGAAGAATGGCCATGTAGATGTTATTAACATGCTATTTAAAAGCCCCGACAAAAGAATTGTGGTGTAGATGTCTAGGCTCCAGGGTAGGACTATGCCACCCAGGGCAAAGGATTATATACCATTCACAAAACAGCTCCCTAGTAGAGATAAGGAGCATGACTTTCCACCATGAGCTGTGTTATGTCAGTCTCACTAAGTCATAGGGTTAAATGGGCCCCACAGTAGTCCATCATAAAATGGGAGTGGTATATCTGGGACTGGGTAAAAACAAGACTGGGAAGCACAAGAAAGCAGCATGAGCAGATGATCCGGAGACCTGTGTCATCTACCAGTACCTGTTGCTCAGTTCACATCTATAGCCTCGTGGGTTACGGATGGGGGCACCCATTAGGGCTGCCTGATGGTGGGCGGCAAATGGGTTGATTAAGAGAAGGGTTGCCACGATATATGGGCTAAGCCAAAAATGTCTCACTCAAGGGTAGCTCTGATAGGAAGTAGAGAGAATAAGCCCTCTCAATGGGCAAGGCTTTCCCTTTTGTGTGGTTAGAATATGTACAGGCAGTGGTACATGGCATGGCTAGTTGGTCAAGGGTCTAAAAGGGGGCTAGGATAAGGTCTGTGGTAGAGGTATTGGTGTGGACATTTGTGAGGGGCATAATGTGTAAAGATCTTTGTATTGCATGTTAATGTCCACCAGAGAGCATCTGCCTAGAAGTTGACACTAAACAAGTAAACACAATGACTTTTTCTGTTGATATCAGTCAGCCTCTGCCATCAGGCATCCCAGTGCTGGGGTAATGAGCTCATGATTAGAATAGTCACGGTGGCAGGGACAGAAGCCATGCATGGTCTCAACAGCACAGTCTCCCACTTATCAAGGCTAATCTAACTACTGCTGCAACCTAAAATTCAACCACAAATACCAACACTGAGCTCCTGAAAGTGGCACCATCCGTCAAGAACACCACCCATTCACTTTGTGACAAGTTGATTACTTTGGACTTTTCCTTGCTAGAAGAGGCAGTAATTCATTTTCACTGGAACAGATATCCATTCCAGGCAGGGTTTCCTTTTATACCTTAAAGACCTTAGCCAGTGTAGAGACTGAATGTTTGTGTCCCCTCAATATTTGTATGTTGAAATCCTAACCCACAATATTATGGTTTTAGGAGGTATGGCTTTGGGGAGGTAATTAGGTCATTAGAGTGGAGCTCTCATGAATGAATTTAGTGCTCTCGTAAGAAGAGACATAAGGTCTTACCTTCTATCTCTGCTCTCCACCTTATGAGGATGACAAGAAGACAGGCCCTCTGTAAACCAGTGGCCCCTCACTAGACCCAGGATCAGCTGGCACCTTGATCTTGGACTTCCCAGTCCCTACATTATGAGAAATGAATGTTGGTTGTTCAAGCCACCCAGTCTATGATAATTTGTTAAAGCAGCCAAAACTAAGCCAGCACCACTATCTGAGGGCTTACAGAGTGTTTGATCCATCAACACTGGAGCCCCTTTAATATTGTATCAGAGTAAAGGATATGAGGCCGTGGACACATGACAATAGGATTCACTGGTCTTGTGACATATCACACCACCCAGTTTGAAAGAATGATGGGACAGCCTATTGATATCTCAGCTGAGGCACCAGCTCAAGGATGATACCTTGTGAGGCTAGACCACCATTCTTCACATGACATAGTTTACATTTTGCGATTCCATGCTGCGATTCCATGCAGCACACAAGCAACAGCAGTAATAAAATGCTGTGACTTCAATAAGTAGAATACATGGGTCTAGAAACCAAGAGATGGAAGCATAATGACCCTGCTTACCATCATTCCCAGCAATTATCTTTGGCAATCTGTGCTTCCTGTCCCCACAACTCTAGGCTCTGTGGATTTAAGATCCTGGTTTACAAAGAGGGAAAGCATCCAACAGAGGACTCGGCAAAAATCCCATTGAACTTTAAGCTGTGGCTGCCATCCAGGCATTTCGGGTTCCTCATGCCAAGGACCAGCAGACAAGAAGAGGAGTCACCATTCTGGCAGGCATAATTTACCCTGATAATTTACCAGGAGGAGATAGGACTGCTGCACAGTGGTGGCAGGGAAGAATATATTTGGCACCCCCAGTGATCCACATGGATGTCCTTGGGTACTCTTTTGCCTAATTTTGACAATAAATGGACTAATGTAGCAACCTCAGCCTGAGTATGGGGAACAGGGACTCAGACACCTGAAGTTTGAAAGTCTGGTTCATCTTTCCAGGAAAACCAACAAGTTCAAGATGTACTACTAATGATAAGGAGAATCTAGAATGGATATGAGAAGAAGGAAATGATGTGTATCATTTGTGGCCCTGGGAAGAGCTGCAGCAGAATGGGCTACAGCTGGCCCACTAATCTTGTAAGTTTCCTCCAGGAAAAGAACCCTCCAGAATCTTAAAGGAGCTGCTGTCAGGACTTATGGGAAGAAATGGAACTACATGGTTCAAGTTTTCACTCAGGAGTGATGAACCTATCCCTGAGCTTTCAAGAGTGCTGCCAGCTGGTGGCCCTCAGCCCTGTCCCATCAGCGCTTCCCGGAAACTGCCAGCCATTTGGTTCAGATTGCATCAACTTCCTGGGCCCTGCATCTAGTAATCGGTTGATCCAAGATAGGAAAGTAATACAAAAACCTGACCCTTCTACCCCAACTTGAGTTATCTCTGAAGGGTTACCCAAGGTCCAGAGTTCTCTGCAGGACTGAACAATACCTGTGTTGTGGTTATATTCCAGCCAACTTTTCCCTTTGTCCAGTCCTGCTTCCTTCTCTTCCCTCACTGACATTAATTCTAAAAGCACACTCTAATAAAATGCTAATTTCTATCTCATAGTCTGCTTCTCAAGGAATCTGACCTGTAACTATGTTACTTTTTCATATTATTTCAAATACACATGATGACTGCATTAGAAAATAGAAAATATTTATTGGGCGCCTAATACACCTCAGTTCTGTTCTAGGTCCATACAGTCTCAGCTCTCATGGAGCTTACATCTTAGAGGCAGGAGTTAAATAACAAGGAAATCAACTAATAATGGATAAAAGAACTATCAGATAGTAATTAGTCTTATGCAGAGAATTAAAATGGTGTGATGTTGTGAGGTGACAGAAAGTGACTGAATGGCTACTTTTTTTTTTTTTTTTTTTTGAGACGGAGTCTCGCTCTGTCGCCCAGGCTGGAGTGCAGTGGCCGGATCTCAGCTCACTGCAAGCTCCGCCTCCCGGGTTCCCGCCATTCTCCTGCCTCAGCCTCCCGAGTAGCTGGGACTACAGGCGCCCGTCACCTCGCCCGGCTAATTTTTTGTATTTTTTAGTAGAGACGGGGTTTCACCGTGTTAGCCAGGATGGTCTCGATCTCCTGACCTCGTGATCCGCCCGTCTCGGCCTCCCAAAGTGCTGGGATTACAGGCTTGAGCCACTGCGCCCGGCCTACAAAGAGACTTAGACTCCCACACAATAATAGTGGGAGACTTTAACACCCCACTGTCAATGTTAGACAGATCAATGAGACAGAAAATTAACAAAGATATTCAGCACTTGAACTCTGCTCTGGCCCAGCAAACTTAAACACACATCTACAGAATTCTTCACCCCAAATCAACAGAATATACATTCTTCTCAGCACCACATTGCACTTATTCTAAAAGTGATTATATAACTGAAAGTAAAATGCTCCTCAGAAAATGCAAAAGGATGGAAATCATAACAGTCTCTCAGACCGCAGTGCAATCAAATTAGAACTCAGGACTAAGAAACTCACTAAAAACCACACAACTACATGGAAACTGAACAACCTGCTCCTGAATGACTACTGGATAAAAAATGAAATGAAGGCAAAAATAAGTAAGTTCTTTGAAACCAATGAGAACAAAGACACAACATACAGAATCTGTGGGACACAGCTAAAGCACTGTTTAGAGGGAAATTTATGGCACTAAATACCCACAGGAGAAAGCAGGAAAGATCTAAAATCAACACCCTAACATCACAATTAAAAGAACTAGGGAAGCAAGAACCAACAAATTCAAAAGCTAGCAGAAGACAAGAAATAACTTAAGATCAGAGTAGAACTGAAGGAGATAGAGACACAAAAACCCCTTCAAAAAAATCAATGAATCCAGGAGTTGTTTTTTTTAAAAAAAAAAAAAAAGAAATAAAAAAAAAGGAAAAAAGATCAGTAAAATACATAGACGACTAGCCAGACTAATAAAGAAGAAAAGAGAGAAGAATCAAAGAGACCCAATAAAAACAAGATAAAGGGGGCCAGGCATAGTGGCTCACACCTGTAATCCCAGAACTTTGGGAGGCCGAGGCAGGCAGATCACAAGGTCAAGAGATTGAGACCATCAGGTCAACATGGTGAAACCCTATCTCTACTAAAAATACAAAAATTAGCCAGGTGTGGTGGTGCATGCCTGTTATCCCAGCTACTCAGGAGGCTGAGGCAGAAGAATTGCTTGAACCCAGGAGGCAGAGGTTACAGTGAGCCAATATCACACCACTGCACTCCAGCCTGGCAACAGAGCGAGACTCCATCTCAATAAATAAATAAATACATAAATAAATAAATAAAGGGGATATCGCCACTGATTCCACAGAAATGTAAACTACCATAGAGAATACTATAAACATCTCTATGCAAATAAACTAGAAAATCTAGAAGAAATGGATAAATTCCTGGACACATACACCCTCTCAAGAATAAACCAGGTTACTGTACTCTTGTAGTATAGTTTGAAGTCAGGTAGCGTGATGACTCCAGCTTTGTTTTTTTAACCAAAACAGCATGGTACTGGTACCAAAACAGAGATATAGAACAATGGAACGGAACAGAGCCCTCAGAAATAATACCACACATCTACAACCATCTGATCTTTGAAAAAGCTGACAAAAACAAGAAATGGGGAAAGGATTCCCTACTTAGTAAATGGTGCTGGGAAAACTGGCTAGCCATATGTAGAAAGCTGAAACTGGATCCCTTCCTTACACCTTATACAAAAATTAATTCAAGATGGATTAAAGACTTAAATGTTAGAACTAAAACCATAAAAACCCTAGAAGAAAACCTAGGCAATACCATTCAGGCCATAGGCATGGGCAAGGACTTCATGACTAAAACACAAAAAGCAATGGCAATAAAAGCCAAAATTGACAAATGGAATCTAATTAAACTTAAGAGCTTCTGCACAGCAAAAGAAACTACCGTCAGAGTGAACAGGCAACCTACAGAATGGGAGAAAAATTTTACAATCTACTCATCTCACAAAGGGCTAATATCCAGAATCTACAAAGAACTTAAGCAAATTTACAAGAAAAAATCAAACGATCCCATCAAAAAGTGGGCAAAGGATATGAAGAGACACTTCTCAAAAGATGACATTTATGCAACCAACAGACACATGAAAAAATGTTCATCATCACTCATCATCAGAGAAACGCAAATCAAAACCACAAAGAGATACCATCTCACACCAATTAGAATGGCGATCATTAAAAAGTCAGGAAACAACAGGTGCTGGAGAGGATGTGGAGAAATAGGAACACTTTTACACTGTTGGTGGGACTGTAAACTAGTTCAACCATTGTGGAAAACAGTTTGGCGATTCCTCAATGATGTAGAACTAGAAATACCATTTGACCCAGCCATCCATTACTGGGTATACACTCAAAGGATTATAAATCATGCTGCTATAAAGCCACATGCACACATATGTTTATTGTGGCACTATTCACAATAGCAAAGACTTGGAACCAACCCAAATGTCTATCGATGACAGACTGGATTAAGAAAATGTGGCACATATACACTATGGAATACTATATGGCCATAAAAAAGGATGAAATCATGTCCTTTGTAGGGACATGGATGCACATGGAAACCATCATTCTCAGCAAACTATTGCAAGAACAGAAAATCAAACACCGTATGTTCTCACTCACTCTCTCCCATTGTTCAGTGGGAACTGAACAATGAGAACACTTGGACACAGGAAGGGGAACATCACACACCAGGGCCAGTCATGGGGTTGGGAGAGGGGGCAGGGATAGCATTAGGAGATATACCTGATGTAAATGACGAGTTAATGGGTGCAGCACACCAACATGGCACATGTATACATATGCAACAAACCTGCAAGTTGTGCACATGTACCCTAGAACTTAAAGAATAATACACAAATAAAAAAAAAGAATAAACCAGGAAGATGTTGAATCCCTGAATGGACCAATGACAGCTCTGAAATTGAGGCAGTAATTAATAGCCTACCAACCAAAAAAAGCCCAGGACCAGATAGATTCATAGCCAAATTCTACCAGAGGTTCAAAGAGAAGATGGTACCATTCCTTCTGAAACTATTCCAAACAATAGAAAAAGAGGGAATCCTACCTAACTCATTTTATGAGGCCAGCATTATCCTGATACCAATACCTCGCAGAGACACACACACACACACAAAGAAATTTCAGGCCAATATCCCTGATGAACATCGTGCAAAAATCCTCAATAAAATACTGGCAAACGAAACTGCGTAGCACACCAAATCTTATCCACCAAGATCAAGTCAGCTTCATCCCTGGGATGCAAGGCCAGTTCACCATACACAAATCAATAAATGTAATCCATCACATAAACAGAACCAGTGACAAAAACCACATGATTATCTCAATAGGTGCAGAAAAGGTCTTTGATAAAATTCAACACCCCTTCATGCTAAACACTCTCAATTAACTAGATATTGATGCAATGTATCTCAAAATAATAAGAGCTATTTATGACAAACCCACAGCCAATATACTGAATGGGAAAAGCTGGAAGCATTCCCTTTGAAAACTGGCACAAGACAAGGATGCCCTCTCTCACCACTCCTATTCAACATAGTATTGGAAGTTCTTGCCAGGGGAATCAGGCAAGAGAAAGAAATAAACCATATTCATATAGGAAAAGAGTAAGTCAAATTGTCTCTGTTTGCAGATGACATAATTGTATATTTAGAAAACCCCATCGTCTCACCCCAAAATCTTCTTAAGCTGATAAGCAACCTCAGCAAAGTCTCAAGATACAAAATCAATGTGCAAAAATCACAAGCATTCCTATACACCAATCATAGCCAAATCATGAGTGAACTCCCATTCACAATTGCTACAAAGAGAATAAAATACTTAGGAATACAACTTACAAGTGATATGAAGGACCTCTTCAAGGAGAAATACAAACCACTGCTCAAGGAAATAACAGAGGATACAAACAAAAACATTCTATGCTCATGGATAAAAAGAATCAATATCGTGAAAACTACCATACAGCCCAAAGTAATTTCTAGATTCTATGCTATCCCCAACAAGCTACCATTGGCTTTCTTCAAAGAATTAGAAAAAACTACTTGAAATTTCATATGGAACCAAAAAGGAGCCCATATAGCCAAGACAATTCTAAGCAAAAAGAACAAAGCTGGAGGCATCATGCCACCTGACTTCATACTACACTACAAGGCTACAGTGACCAAAACAACATGGTACTAGTACTAAACCAACAGATATATAGTCCAGTGGAACAGAACAGAGGCCTCAGAAACAATACCCCATATCTACAGCCATCTGATATTTGACAAACCTAACAAAAAGAAGCAATGGGGAAAGGATTCCCTATTTAATAAATGGCGTTGGGAAAACTGGCTAGCAGTATCAAGAAAACTGAAACTGGACCCCTTCCTTACAAGTTATATAAAATTAACTCAAGATGGATTAAAGACTTAAACATAAGACCTAAAACCATAAAAACCCTAGAAGAAAACCTAGACAATACCATTCAGGACATAGGCATGGGCAAAGACTTCATAACTCAAACACCAAAAGCAATTGCAACCAAAGCCAAAATTGACTAATGGGATCTAATTAAATGAAAGAGCTTCTGCACAGCAAAAGAAACTATCATCAGAGTGAACAGGTAACCTACAGAATGGAAGAAAATTCTTGCAATCTCTCCATCTGACAAAGGGCTAATATCCAGAATCTACAAGGAATTTAAACAAATTTACAAGAAAAAAACAACCCCATTAAAAAGTGGGCGAAGCCTATGAACAGACACTTCTCAAAAGAAGACATTTATGCAGCCAACAAACATATGAAAATGGAATGAGATACATTCCATCAATGTATCATCATTAAAAGTCAGGAAACAACAGATGCTGGAGAAAACGTGGAGAAATAGGAATACTCGCACACTGTTGGTGGGAGTGCAAATTTGTTAATCCATTGTGTAAGACAGTGTGGCAGTTCTTCATGGATCTAGAACCAGAAATATCGTTTGACCCAGCAATCCCATTACTGGATGCCCGAAGGATTATAAATTATTCTACTATAAAGACACATGCACACATATGTTTATTGCAGGACTGTTCATAATAGCAATGACTTGGAACCAGTGTCCATCAATGATAGACTGGATAAAGAAAATGTGACACATACACACCATGGAATACTATGCAGCCATAAAAATGGCTTTTCATGTCCTTTGCAGGGACATGGATGAAGCTGGAAACCATCAATCTCTCAAACTAACACAGGAATAGAAAACGAAACACCGCATGTTCTCACTCATGAGTGGGAGTTGAACAATGAGAACACATGTACACAGGGAGAGGAACATCACACACTGGGGCCTGTCAGTCGTGGGGGGATGGGGAAGGGATAGCATTAGGAGAAATACCTAATGTAGATGACAGGTTGATGGGTGCAGCAAACCACCATGGCACATGTATACCTATGTAACAAACCTGCACGTTCTGTACATGTATCCCAGAACTTAAAATATAATAATTAAAAAAATTAACCACCAAAATTTAATGAGTCAAAACCAAAACAATCATTAGTATTGCTCTCAAATCTGGAGACTCACTGGGATGAACTAGATAGTTCTTGCCCAGAGGTTAACATGGGCTTTGGTCAGATGGTGACAGGGGCTGGAGCAATCTTAAAGGTGTCTTCATTCATACGTCTTATGCCTGGTTTAGAAAAACAGAGAAGTCACAAGTCAATGTCCACCATATTAGTTGATTAAGACTTAGACCATTGTATATCCACTCAAAAGGGATCTATTGGCTCTGCTAGGTAGGGGAGCTAAGTGACATAAATAAGCTTTCCTTTGAGACTGTGAGGGGGCAGGTACCATGAAATATGCCCACTGTAGCATTAAGAGCCATGTCTGTATAGCAAAATGGTCTTGGAGGAAGAAGTAATAATAACAATAAATGTGGTGTCTGCAAAAAAGAAAAAAAAAGAATACTTAAATGTTCATGCACCCAAGATGTATTAAATAATTATTATCTTCCAGGTAAGTTCCAGGTATTGGGTCTTTAGTTGACAAGGAAGGTAGAAGGGAACACAGGTCAAGTCATTACTTTCATGGAGTTTACAAACAAATGAGTCTGTAATATGTCAGACTCAATGAGTTCCTTGAGGGACTGAGAGCAGACGGAGAAAGGGTAAGAGGACTAAACTGCAGGCCCTCCAATATTTGCAATTCTGGGATATGAGAAATAATTAGAAGAGAACACTGAGAAGAGGCCAACTGTGAAGATAGAAAATCAAGAGGCAACGTATCCTGGAAATCAAGTGAAGAAGTGTTTTTGAAAAGGCAAGACTGATTAACTGTGCCACTTGATTCTAATCACAGGACTGAGAATGACCACTGGATTTTGTTAATAGAGGTTATCAGTGACCTTCCCAAGAACTGTTTCAGAGGAGTAGTAAATAAAATGAGAAGGGAAGAGATGGAGACAGGATATAGACTGCTTTGTGAATTTTGCTATAAACAGGAACAGAGAAATGGAGATGTTACTGGAAGGATATTTGGGGTGGAGGCAGACGTTTTTCTTTCTTTTTTTTTTTTAAGTGCAACATGTTGGGCATCCTTTTTATTTATTTATTTATTTATTTTTATTTTTATTATACTTTAAGTTCTAGGGTACATGTGCACAAGGTGCGGGTTTATTACATATGTATACATGTGCTATGTTGGTGTGCTGCACCCATCAACTCGTCATCATGTTTGCAGATGACATGATTGTATATTTAGAAAACCCCATCATCTCAGCCCAAAATCTCCTTAAGCTGATAAGCAAAGGAGACAATTTGACTACTTCTTTGCCTAACTGAATACCCTTTATTTCTTCCTCTTGGAAGGCAGATGTTTTCAAAGATGCGTGTATTAGTCTGTTTTCACACTGCCATAAAGAAATCCCTGAGACTGCGTAATTTATAAAGAAAAGAGGTTTAATTGACTCACAGTTCCAGAGGCTGTACAGGAAGCATGGCTGGGAGGCCTCAGGAAACTTAGAATCATGGTAGAAGGTGAAGGGGAAGCAAACACGTCTTACCATGATGGAGCAGGAGAGAGAGAAAGAAGGGGGAGATACTACACACTTTTAAACAACCAGATCTTATGACATCTCTATCATGAGACAGCACTAGGGGGATGTGCCAAACCATTATAAACCATTCCCATGCTCCAATCACCACCCACCAGGCCCTGTCTCCAACAGTCAGGATCACAATTCAACATGAGATTTGCGTGGGGACACAGATCCAAGTAATGTCAGTGGGTACTATTTAGCATAGCTGCATATTGCTGGGGATAATCTTATCAAGTGGAAATTTTATGTAAGAGGTGAAGTTCAATTGCTGGAGTGATTTCATTAAATAGGTGAGAGAGGATAGGCTTTGGAGAAGTGGAGGAGTTTGTCTTAGAAAGGAACATGGGCAATTTAACCACAGGAAGAGCTGGAGAGGCAAAATATGTGGGCACATATGCAAATAGGTGGGCCTTTGTTGTGAGATCTGCAGAAGTTCTCATCTGAGAGCATCCCCTTTCTTATGAAATGAAACCAAAGTCATTAGCTATATGCAAGAGAAGAGCAAGTAATTAAAAATAAGCATTCAGAGAAGATCATGAGGGGATGAAGAAGGGAAATGCGTGCTCATGATGAGAAGCCTAAGGACCCACTTGAGATAAGTGAGCATGAATTTAGAGGAAGGCATGTTTTTGAAAAACTGGATGATAAAGAAGAAACCAGTTATCTTTTCTATTATTAGGACTGAGACCAAAGCTAATCTGTGACAAAGAGAAATTAGTATAAGTAATTAAAATCACTTTGATAAAGAGAAGATAAGACAAACAAATATTTACTGTTTTTGTTACGTGCTCGGCATGTGGCTGAAAAAAAGTTTATCTCTTACCTTAAAGAAATGCCTGGGCTAACTGAGAAGACATAGATGAAAATTTAAAAGAAGACATTTAATACTATTACTTACTAATCGCCACTAAAACAGTAAATCAAAAGTAGAATGTGCTAATTTGCTCAATGTGTAGTCTAGGCAGTGGGCATTATGGGTCTGAGAAAAGCCAGTTTGCTGTGAAGTGGAGGAAAGATAATTCTACGGAAATTGCATAGGGTAATGATGAAATAAACCATACAGGAAAGTAGAATGAGGGCAAAATAAAGTCTATCGATTTTTGGAGGCAACTGTTAAAACTCAAATTTTGTGGTCCCACTTACTAGCATTATGGGCAAACAACCTAATATTTCTGCACCTTAATTTCCTCATCTATAAAAAGGAGATGGTAATTCATCACCTTTTAGTCTCACAGAGTTTGTATTTTGAAGGTAGAGCTGGCTTCTTGGTACCTGCAGGGGAAACAAACTATTCCTGTCTTTAGTGCAGCTGGAAACCATCATTCTCAGCAAACTACACAAGAACAGAAAACCAAACACCGCATGTTCTTACTCATAGGTGGGAACTGAACAATGAAATCACTTGGACTCGGGAAGGGGAACATCATACACCGGGGCCTATCATGGGGAGGGGGGAGGGATTGCATTGGGAGTTATACCTGATGTAAATGACGAGTTGATGGGTGCTGACGAGTTGATGGGTGCAGCACGCCAACATGGCACAAGTATACATATGTAACAAACCTGCACGTTATGCACATGTACCCTAGAACTTAAAGTATAATTAAAAAAAAAAAGAATTTAACAGAAGCTCACAGGGAGGCTCACATGATTCCCAAAACTGAAGAAGTAGGTGCAAGTTGGGGGTGCTCTAGCATCTGGGGGTACACTAGCAACTCATCAGCAGAACCATATGGTCTGTGCATGTGCTGTGCGTACAGCAGCTGCAAACAGCTGCCACTGCCAAATCCTACAGCTCTGATGCCATGGTTAGTCGATTCACTGAAAATCTGAAGTCCTAATATAGGAATGTCTGATTGGTCATTTTAGTTTTGAGCCTATTTCTTTGCTAACAGAGAATAAACAGAATAAAATCTATTTCTTTGTCTTTCACTTTCTACAAAAAAACTTATACGGTGAGAGATTTATTTTAAAAAGTAGTGTGAATGTGTGGCAGGTATAAAAATCACAAATGGTCAATACCATGTTTATATAAAATACACATTTGTCCACCGGCCCACATTTTTACTTCCACACACACAAAAATGCTCCCACTACTATAATGCCACATACTCTTCCCTGCCCAAAGTGAAATAACCCAAGTTCCACGCTTTACTGCAACCATCTCCATGTTCAGGATTTTGGAGTGATGTCATTTTCTCTTGAGTTCTGTCTCATTCTGCCCTCAGGTTCTGTGAATCATAAAATAAAATGTAAACTCAACAACCCACAATAAAGTCTAAAAACAAGAGGGAAGAAATAAAGAAAAATGAAAATAGAAATTTATGAAATTATATTAATAAAAAATAGGTAAATGCACAGCAAGGAAGCATGTAGGTGCAAACTCTAATCCTAATAAGAACACAGGTTCAAAACTATCCTTTATCTACTACCATTCATATTCTTTTTTCCTTCAGCTTAAAATTCAGCTAGATGGAGTTCTTTACCTCCTGAAGTAACCCCTCATCCTACCTACAGCATCTGAGCCCTTGATAGTTCTAGCCACATGGGCTTGCAATCTGCCATTAAGTTCCATTGATCTAGGCCGGGCGCGGTGGCTCAAGCCTGTAATCCCAGCACTTTGGGAGGCCGAGACGGGCGGATCACAAGGTCAGGAGATCGAGACCATCCTGGCTAACATGGTGAAACCCCGTCTCTACTAAAAATACAAAAAAACTAGCCCAGCGAGGTGGCGGGCGCCTGTAGTCCCAGCTACTCGGGAGGCTGAGGCAGGAGAATGGCGTAAACCCGGGAGGCGGAGCTTGCAGTGAGCTGAGATCCGGCCACTGCACTCCAGCCTGGGCGACAGAGCGAGACTCCGTCTCAAAAAAAAAAAAAAAAAAAAAAAAAAAAAAAAAGTTCCATTGATCTCTTTTCTGCCATCAGGAAGAAACAACCCTATTTCTTAACAATCAGAATCAATCACTCTTGGCTGCACCATAACCTCACTTTTATTTTGTTTTATTTTATTTTATTTTATTTTATTTTATTTATTTTATTTTATTTATTTTATTTATTTTATTTTATCTAGTGCCATGAAGAGATATAAAAAGCTAGCTGGAAGTCTCATCTGCTAGTTTAGCAGAATTATTTTTGAGAGTCCCTTAGGGGAAACATTTAATTCTTTAAATTATCAAAGGCTGTAGATATGAAGATAGGATAGCACAAATTTTGTAGGGTTGATCATTAGGTCTAACCTCGGGAATTGCTACTCCTACTTCTACCCTTGTTTCTTGGATTGATATATTCTGACTATGACAGAAACAGAATCATACGTTTTCCTACAGCATGAATCAGGGGAAAAGGCTGTTTTTGTATGTGGCTACCTCAGAGAATATCCTGTATCCTATAGAACACCCACAATGTCACAAGACATTATCTTCCAGGAGGCAAAATAAGTGAGGTTTCGATAGATTATTCCTCCAATTTTTTTAGGGCAGCCACTTTTGGGTGACATGGTACATAAGATGAGTAAATTCCATGGACATCAGGCTATTTTTAATACTTCTTTCACTGTCAATTGAAAGCTAAATTAGCTAGGACACTATGGTGATATATAGGCATTCTAGAAGTACACAGATGGTGTCCCTAACAGAAAATGATGAGTGGGGAATATAAATCCAGATCCTGAAAGTAGGCTTATTCCAGTGAGAACAAATTGCTACCCTCAAGAACAGTCAAGTAGGAGTAGAAAATTGGACACCAGCAGTAGATGTAGCCAATAAAATTACCCTACTTTCCACCAGGAAGCTGAGTTGTCTCCTTTAGTCTGACATCAAAATGGGATGCCTGGTGCTGGCAATAGTTCACTCACTGGGTAAATATCCAGATCATCCTAGAGAAGGGTAGATCCATATTATTGGGCCCATGATCCTATTGAGCAAGCACCAAAGAGGCTAGGAAAGATATTAACTGACATATGCAGAGAAAGTCATGTTATCTGATATCTCATTAAAGGGTACTCATTAAAGTGTTCCTCAATAGAGAAGGACTTTAAGGAGGATTTACATGAGACAAATATATCCTCAAATCCTGGACCTATTCCAAAAGATCAATCCATATACATTTGACCCAAACTTCCATGTTACTATTCTTCTGGGTCCATGACCATCTGGCTAGTAGAGACCAACTCTACTAGCCCGAGTTCATAGATTGAATGCAGATTCTTATTTCTGGTCACCTTTCCTGCCTGGCAACATAGACAAGGAGATTTATTCTTGAACTTCTGCCCTAGAGATGATTTCTCTCTTTTTGTCTTTCAACATCTTCATTTCTTTCCTCAAAGAAGGCTGTAATATTACAGAAGTCCAGTTTGGCTGAATTAAGCATATTTTACAGGAACTTATATAAAGATATCTCTAGACATCGTTGTACTCTTTAATTTATTGGATTAGGAACTTCCCTAAAAGGCCAAAGTTGTAGCTTGAGGAAGGAGTGGCAATACAGCAGGAATAGGCAATTATTTTTTAGAACCTGCCTGGCTATTCTTGCTACTTCTACTAATAAAGTGTTTCTGGGCACCTCTAACTTTATGATGAATCTGTGTATCTGACATGCCCATAATGAGTGTTTTGGTTCAGTAATGAGCTAAGAAGTGTTTGTTTTTTATTATTTATTTAATTTATTTATTTATTTATTTATTGACATGGAGTCTCGCATTGTCACCCAGGGTGGAGTGCAGTGGTGCTATCTAGGCTCACTGCAAGCTCCGCCTCCTGGATTCACACTATTCTTCTGCCTCAGCCTTCCAAGTAGCTGGGATCACAGGTGCCTGCCACAACGCCCAGCTAATTTTTTTTTTTTTTTTTAGTAGAGACAGGGTTTCACCATGTTAACCAGGATAGTCTTGATCTCCTGACCTCGTGAGCCACCCACCTTGACCTCCCAAAGTGATGGAATTATAGGCATGAGCTACCAAAGAAGTGTTTCTTAAATACAAAATTGTTTTCTTGTGGGGGGTATAGCTTTGCTCTAAAATCCTAGGTCTTTTCACTACCCCTGTACAGCATCCTGGATTGCTTTCATTAGAGCAAAATTAGATCTACTAGATTATAAAGGCCAAGTGGCAGACCTTCTTGCACTGTCTCTGGCCAAGTTGGTTGACCCTGTTTTTGCTCTGGACCCCCTTAAATCTAGTAGTTTTCCAATCATCCAATTAATGCACGAAGAAATGGTTGCCCTAGTTAATATATGATATCTCTAAAAGCCAATAAATCTCATCACCTGATGTGATTTTTTACCAACAGTAGACACAGGCAGGAAGGTACATAAATGTGCTCTGTTTTGTAGGTAATATCCCAACATGTCTCAGACCTGGATTCTGGAAACTTCACTGAAGTGGGCCCTAGTGGGGCTTGTGAGGTTAATCTTCTACTCTCTAGCACAATGATTCAAAATGGCCTGTAGTGAAATAGTTTTTATTTTTATTTCCAATCTGCCATACACTGAAATATCAACTCAACTAGACAAGTCCACTCATTTCATGCTTAGCTGTTGCATCATTGTCAAATCATTACAAACTTTTCTGAACTCTTATCTGATTGTGGACCAGTGACAGAAAATTTGCAAACAGGGCCATACTCTGAGTCACTGCCCTAACACGCACATGAGTTACAAAAAAAATTAGATATTTCTCTTCTCTATTCTTTAAATCCTATCAAGATAATATTAGGTTGGTGCAAAAGTAGTAATTGCGGTTTTGGACCGTGAATTTTAAATTATTATAACTAGGCCCAAACATATCTTTAGTAATCAAAATAGGGACAATTAAAATCAACACATTTTTGCCAATGAGCAATAAGTTTGAGTATTCCTGTAGTGTAAAAATCTGTGCTTTAGGATTCAGCAAACTCTTAGATGCATTTTCTGCATCCTGCTGTTTGTAGAAGTGTTTTTCCTGCAAAAAGTTGTCAAGATGCTTGAAGAAGTGGTAGTCGGTTGGCGAGAGGCCAGTTGTATATGGCAGATGATACGGCAATTCATAGCCCAATTTGTTTGACTTTTGAAGCACTGGTTGTGCAACATGCGGTTGGGCATTGCCGTGGAGAAGAATTGGGCCCTTTCTGTTCACCAATGCCGGCTGCAAGCATTGGAGTTTTCGGTGCATCTCATCGATTTGCTGAGCATAATTCTCAGATGGAATGGTTTTGCAGGGATTAAGAAAGCTGTAGTGGATCAGACAAGCAGCAGACCACAAAAGAGTGATCATGACTTTTTTTGATATCACTTCAGTAACAAGTGTAATATCTTGAAAGATGCTGGCTGACATGGTTAAAGTACCAATGGATTAAATTGTGTCAGAGATGTGGACAGTTGATGTTGTCCTGACTCAGAACACTGAAGATCTGCTGGTGTCCTGACCAGGTGAAAGAAACAGTGTTTGGTGTTTTCTAAATAGAGAAAATCCTTTATCAGATCAACAAGCATATGTTAGATGACAGGTTCTGGATTGATTTGCTCCAGGAAGGATGATAGATCTGGAAATACAAACTAATCACTGAATAAGTTGTTAAGTATACAATAAACCATTGTACATATCCATCTGTCTTCTGCACTTGGCAAACTATAGAGCAATATAGACATGCAGCTTATAATCTCTAAATTTTTGAACTATTTGGTAGTGGTTTTCAAATCTGAAATTACCCCAGGGCTGGGCTGGCCTGGGCCATTGCTTTGAGTTGCAATTTTAGTATGGCAGGCTCACTTCACAGTCTTCCATTTTGCATTTTGTACCATAACAGTTGGGGCACCAATGTGAGAATTTCAGAAAATTGATGGGTATTGCCATGGTAGCAATATGCTTAGATACTAGGTAAATAACTTTGGGAAAGGATTGGGTTTCTATTGGGTCTATCATGAAGAATTAGGTTTCTATTAAGCATATTCAAGTTGAAATTCCATCTATTTTATGTCTTTTATTGATCACATTCTGACTGGTAAACTGCAGTGACATTCAGGGACTCATACTGGTTCAGACCTGAGCCAGTATATAATATTCATGAAAGGGTATTTATATTGCCCTATTTTCTACTACACAGTTACCTTGATAGATGGATGCAGATCCATTTCAAAAAGATGAAAATGTATATTTATAGTTCTCTTGTGACAGCATTTAAGGGCCCTTCCTCAAGGATACATAGCCTCCTCTTCTTATTCAAATGGTACTGGGATTATATATTGACTCAGATTTAGGAATAGTTTTTCTTCATCAGACTAGGAAGGTTTTATTTGCTTTATTATACACCACAAATATAACTTGACTGAGATGATCAATTTACCAACAATAAAGATTTCTCAGGGCCAATCAATTTCGATAGCTGCACTGGCTTTTCTATCTACTATGGTACCAAACTAACTTAGCCGCTGTAGGATAAGTGACACTATTTTGTTTCTGCCGTTCTGTGGCTTTCCAATCTTCATGGTAATCAGAGAGCTCATTTCAACTTCATTGTCTCTTACCAGCATTTGCTGGCATTCAATGAATAGCTAAATAAAAAGCTTCTTAGAAATACTGGCTTTCCCCCTCCAATGTGTATTTGAGACCCCAGAGAACATGTATACATTCTGGTCCCTCCCAAGGGACATAGGGAATGGGTAAATAAGTAATGCATTATAAATTCATGCCAACATTCCTCTCTCTCAAACTCATTATATTTTCCCTCACATTTAATGAAAATCAAAATACCTAATGTAAATAATGAGTTGATGGGTGCAGCAAACCAACACGGCACATGTATACTTATGTAACAAACCAGCACATTGTACACATGTGCCCCAGAACTTAAAGTATAATAATAAAAAAAATTTAAAAAGGAAAAAAAGAAAATCTCTATCTCATACATTTAGAATAAGCCACAGTTAAGACCAGGTAAACATAAACCACTCACGTAAACTATTAAAAATATGCTCAGATGCTAATTTGGTGTATGAGCCTTCTCTTCAAGTATTTGATTTAATAATAGGTCCTCTAGGTCATTCATGGATATAAGTGAACTGAAAAGACTTAAAACGAGGTGCAAAAGTGACACACATGAAAACTTCTTGAGATGAGGAAGTTACAATGCTTTCACATCATGCTGTAATTTGATGTCAAAGTTTAATTCAAATAATGGAAACCACTCTAGATATTTTAAGCAGAAAAAGAAATCACTGGAGGAGTGGAAATCATGACTTTTGGCTTGAGGTAGAGTAGAAACATCATAGCTGTGATCCAGAAGTCAGGAATGCCTGCTGCTGCCCATATACTCTTGTCTTTGCTCCCTCCACCCATGAAGCTGGTGACAGATAATGGAACTTAATGCCCAGCTTCTGCAAAGAGTCGCATCTGTTGGAACTAACACATACGCTTACCCTATCTTCTATAACTTATGTGTGTCAAATTGGTAGATTTAGGGAGATACAGTTTTTAGCTTTTAAATGTCTCTGGGCTAACTACCTTCACCCTACCTTATGTCCTGAGACTTTGACTTGTTCTAATAAGTTTCCTTGTCCAGTGAATTACAAATTGGCCTGGACAAACTCGGGTGCCAGGAGTAGATAGGTGACAAAGCAATGAGGTCAGAGTGTTTATTCACTCCCCTAGTCCCTCCCCATGAGGTTATTGAGAGTTGTCTGCATCATTTTTACCAAAACCTGCTGCTCCTATCTGATAGCCCTTTCTGTCTTTGCATTCTGATAACTTCTCTATCTCTGCACATCTTCAGGTTTATGAGTGGTAATGGCACCCAGTTCTTACAAATGCTGTGGTATTGTGGTTTTCCCTTCACCCTGCACATACTTTTGTCAATAATCTCTTTATCAAATTCTCCAATTACTCAGTTTGTGCCATTCATTTCATGCCTGAAAACCAAACAGTTTATTATCCACATTCAAGTATAGCAAAATAGCATGTGAGGGAAACCAGTGTAAGTTTCATCAGGTTTATGGGATATGCCTGATGACACCCAGGTTAAAATGTGGATTTTTGTTTTTGCTCCTATAGCCATATATCAGGAAAAGATGAGTATTTTTTTTAAGTCATGAACATGGGAATTCCTTAGGTCTCACTCTATTTATTGAATTGAAAGGATGGTGTGCTCTTCTCCTTATTTAAGTTGTCCAGAATTGTTAGAAGCACTTACCTCAACTGCAGACCTTGAATTCCTCATGCTCTTTATACTAAAATGTGGCAGCTACAAGGCAGGCCGCAAAGCATTACATTTAGTGGGTAGGCTCTTCCCAAGATAAAGTGGGGCTCAACCCATGGCAGATGTGGTTGCCATTAGACAATTATCCTTGATCTAAAATTTATACTAGGTGTTAAACTCTTTCTAAGACTGCAACTTAAGAAAGACAAGGCAAAATCACAATTATATAAACAGACAAATGTGGAGACAATCTTAGAATAAGAGTAGTATTTGGCCGGGAAAATTGTGCAATTTCTATGAAAACTACTAGGAAATTATTTTCCTTCCTGGCTAAGATTTCTTCCTTGAAGTTTTAAAGAAAGCACAAAACAATTTTATTACTTTTTTTGTAGTAGATTTTTTTGAAAATAAGTAATTTATCCACTAAACTTATTGTTATATTTCCAGTCTATGTAAAATATGGATAGAGCAGGACATACAGATAGATTTTCCAGAAAAATACATAAATATTTAGAATACAAAGTAGTTGATGCTAAAAGTAATATGAGTAACTCAGATAACTTGATGGAGAAGTCTTTATAAATTATATTATACCTGGGTTACTTTATATATTATACTTATAGTAGATCATTATAATACATCCACAGTGTTTTAAAATCACCACACAGCTAAAATAGAAAAATAATTCTGACAAATAACATGCCTTAGGCAATAAGAAAAGAAAACTAGGGAAATTTTCAATAAAGTCTTGCTAAAATGCAATGTAGCATTTGCCTGCTACAGATAAACACCAGTGTTTTTTTCTCTCTGGTAAATGCTGCTTTTGGAGGAGAATCAGGGAGCACTACCCACTGCACTTGCTTTGAATGATGCTTCCATTAGTAGAACTATAACAATATTTAAGTGGTTTCCTTTCCCTTGCATATTGCCACTAGGTTTAATAGCCTTAGATCTTTCATAACATGAAAACAACTTTTAAAAGCAAAGGTTGCCTTGAACTTTGTATTTTATCAAATGGAAATTCTTATGTGTATTTCTGAACCCCCTTGGCTTGTACTTCTTGAAGGACAAAGAGGATGCAGATGCTGGTCTGCTAACTAGGTGTTTTTTGTTGTCATTGCTTTTTCTTTAAAAACAAAACAAAACAAAAAACAGTAAGTTCTATAGTTTTCATGATGAGCTTCTAGGTCTTGGCTAACTAGTTCTGAGGTAAGCCATCTCTAAATTTTGGATTTGCTTTCATAGCCTCACATTTATGTCCTACTGTTTGCTTATCAGCCCCAAAACTAACAAAGAGAGCCTCTCCTGAGATCGCTGGGGCTGCTTCTCATGAGGCATGGGGAGGTTTCTCGCATCCCCCTCTAACCGTGTATAATCTTTCTGTCTACTGGGTTCTTTTCCTGTCAGTATTTAGGTGTGCCCAATTTTCTCCTAAGTTAAAAAAAAAAAAAAAGAAAAAAAACCCTCCCTCAACTATATATGTATCTATAACTACTCCCTGTGAAGACTGGTGTAGTTTCTTCTTCGATTTCCCAATTTTCACTTTTCTTCAAGCCCTGTAACTGCTTTCCTTCTTCCCCAAACAAAAACACTAAGGTCAACAGTCACTTTCTTTACAAATCAAATGACCTCTTTACAGTCCTTATGTAGTTTAACTGATTAGCAGCATTTGAAACAGTTACTACTCTAAAATTATGGAAACAATTTTTCTCTTAGCTTGAATTATATCACACTAAAAAGATTTTTTTTTTTTTTTTTTGCAAACAATGTGAGCTCCAGATCCAGAATGCCTGGTTTCAAATCTCAGCTCCCCCACTTAGTAGCTATGTAACCCTAGACATGTTTCATAATTCCTTAGCTCCTCAATTTCTTCTACCATGGGGAATATGCTAGAGTTATTGCAGCAATTAAAGATATTAAATCTAAAAGCACTAAGAACAGTGCTCAACAGGCTTATAAGTATTCAATAAATGTTAGTTATTATGATTGATTGATTCTTTCCCCCATAAAACTTGTTCTACCTGCAGTCTTCCTCAAATCCTGGCCAATGATGGGAGGTGACAACATGCTGGCAGCCCTCAGTCTCCTTGCCGCCTTGGCCTTGGCGTCCACTCTGGCGGTGCTTGAGGAGCGCTTCAGCCCGCAGCGGCACTGTGGGAGCCCCTCTCTGGGCTGGCCGAGGCCGGATCCGGCTCCCTCTGCTTGCAGGGAGGTGCAGAGGGAGAGGTGCTGGCGGGACCTGGGGCTGCCCACAGCACTCACCGGCCAGTGCAAGTTCTGGGTGGGGGTGGGCTCGGGGGCCCCACACTTGGAGCAGCTGCCCGGTCCTGAGTAGTGAGGGGCTTAGCACCCGGGCCAGCAGCTGCAGAGGGTGCGCTGGGTCCCCCAGCAGTGCCAGCATACTGGCGCTGTGCTGGAATTCTCCCTGAGGCTCAGCTGCCTCCCCATGGGGCACAGCTTGGGACCTGCAGCCCACCATGCCCAAGCCTCCCCTGGCCCTGCCTTTGGCTCCTGCGTGCCCCAGCCTCCCCAAGAAGCAGGGCAAAGGAGGAGCGCCGACCCCTGTGCCTCGCCCAGTCCCATAGACCACCCAAAGGCTGAGGAGTGAGGGCGCATGGAAGCAGACTGGCTGCCAGCTCCACCTGCAGCCCTGGTGCGGGCTCCACTAGGTGAAGCCATTTGGGCTCCTGAGTCTAGTAGGGACTTGGAGAACCTTTACCTCTAGTAAGAGATTGTAAATACGCCAGTCAGAACCCTGTGTCTAGCTCAAGGTTTGTAGATACACCAATCAGTACTCTGTGTGTAGCTTATCTAGTGGGGACTTGGAGAACTTTTCTGTCTAGCACTGTGTGTCTCGCTAAAGGATTATAAACGCACCAATCAGCACTCTATGTCTAGCTCAGGGATTGTAAATGCACCAATCAGCACTCTGTCAAAACGGACCAATCAGCTCTCTGTAAAATAGACCAATCAGCTCTCTGTAAAATGGACCAATCAGCAGCGTGGGTGGGGTCAGATAAGGGAATAAAAGCAGGCTGCCGGAGGCAGCAGCGGCAACCCGCTCTGGTCGCTTTCAGTGATGTTGGAGGTTTGTTCTTCCGCTTTTTGCAATAAATGTTGCTGCTGCTCATTCTTTGGGTCTGCACCACCTTTATAAGCTGTAACACTCACTGCCAAGGTCTGCCCCTTCACTCCTGAAGCTAGCAAGACCAGGAACCCACTAGAAGGAAGGAATTCTGAACACGTGGGAACATCAGAAGGAACAAACTCTGGACACACCATCTTTAAGAACACTTCACCGTGAGAGTCTGTGGCTTCATTCTTTAAGTCACCGAGACCACAAACCCACCAATTCCGGACACAATGAGATTAGATGCTTCACAATTTTACTTTGAAAGCCAGATTTGGTGGGTTAGACCAAAGAATTTACATAAAGGAGACCCATGTAGGAAGAGGAATTGAAGGAATCCCAGTCTTATCAAAGAAGACTAAAGTAGAGTCAGAAGTGAACAAAGCCAATACAGATATGTTCCAATTTCTAAACTGAAGAAGTGTTAGATATGTTAGATGGAGAGTGATTTTAATGGGCTGTGAACCTCACTTTTTGGGCACTCTGAATTCTTGTGTAGTATGGATGAGATCTAAAACTTCCTCCTGCTCCAGTGCACATGCTGCCCCAGGAGGACCGAGGAGTTCAGTTGGGAGCCCTTGGCTGGTCATGGTGCAGGCTAATGAGACTCACAGCAGAGACTGGGGTGGACTACCTGGCCTAGGATGCCTGAGGAGGAGCTGCAAGAGACTCAACTATTTGTAGTGCCACTGAGAGCCCTGAGGAAGGCTGTCAGTCCGGGTTTGTTACTAGCTCTGAGGAAGCTGAGAGAGAACAGATTTTGAGTTAGATTAGCAGCTGACTTTAGCATCGGAGGCAAATTGAATGCTAGCAACCGGGGGCAGGGGCTAGTGTGGGGACGCTGCTTGCGTCTTAGGATCTTTTTGTTCTGAGGTCATAAGTTCACCTGAGACCTGATGATTAATTCTCCTATATACCTGTTGAATCTCTTCTTTATTCCTGGAATAGGAACGTTCACTTATTGCCTGGGTTCTTGCAATAATAATTAGTCCAACTCTCCCCAGGTTTGCTGCTTGCAACCCATTTATAACATTGTGGGCAGAGTGAGATTTCCTTTATCTTAGGCTATCTTTAAAAATATGCTATGGTCTGAATGTTTGCATCCCTCTAAAATTCATGTGTTGACACCAAATCCCCTGTGCAAATAGTATGAAGGGGTAGGACCTTTAGGAGATGATCAGGTCACAAGGGCAGAGTCCTCATGAATGGGATAGGTGCCTCTATAAAAGAGGCCCAAGGGAGCTTGCTTTCTCTTTCCACCACATGATGATGTACCTGTTTGTTATTTATAAGCCACCCAGTTTATGGTTTTTTGTTATAACAGCTCAAACAGACTAAGAAAAACTACAAATCTAACTATGTGACTTTTCAACAAACTCTTCAAAGGCTTCCCTCTTTTTCCTCAGAAAGCTAGATTCCTACGTATGGCTTATGGGATCCTTTAGAACTGGTTGGCTCTTCCAGCCTCACCCCTTTTCCTCTCCTTTCCTGTTCTCTACATTCTCACTCTATTGAGCTATTGTTGGTTTCTCCATTCTGCCATGCTGACCCCAGTGCCTCTGTGCATAATGTTTCCTCTCCAAGAACACAGTTTTTGCACACTTGCTTGTACCTTTACTTGGATAAACATATAATTATTCTTGGTTTTTGCAATAGACCTTTTGTGACTCCCTGAATCCTGGTTAATATCTCTCTCCTATGTGTTCTCATAGTATAATATATTTTCCTTACCACAGTGATCAGCATGGCCCACTACCATTTATGCTCTAGAGGAATTGCTGAGATTTTTATTAAACTCAGTAGTTGACATTCTTTTATCCCACCTCAGCTTGGGACCACAGAGAAAAGGAGACAGAGGAGTCAAACTTTTCTGTCCTCAATTTTTGACCTTTAAAATTGTGTTGGAGAGCATGGTTTACGTGAGGACAAATGGGACAAACTCTGCCTTGAACTGGTTATATTCAAAATGCCATGGATACTGTTAGGCCAAGAGCAGATGATGACAGTGGGCAGCTGAATATCTAAGACAGAGAAGAAACCAACTGTGTTTATCTGTGTGGGCTGCTAAAACAAAATACTGGTGGCCTATAGACATCACAAATTTATTTCTCACAGTTCTGGAAGCTGGAAAGTCCCAAATCAAGGCTCCAGCAGATTTGGTGTCTGGTGAGGGTCTACTTTCTGATTCATAGATGGTGCCATCTCGCTATGTCCTCCTAAAGTGGATGAGGCAAGGGTCTCTCTGGGGTCTCTTTTACAGTGGCACTAATCTCATTAATGAGGGCTGTACCCTCATGACCCAATCACTTTCCAAGGTCCCACCTTCAAATATGATCACACTGGGGATTCGATTTCAACATATGAATTTGGTGGGGACATAAACATTCAGACCACAGCACCAACCTATATACTTCCAGGTCCTTCTCAGAAACTCTCCAATCGGGGAAGTCATTCTTACATCTCGAGAGAGGAGAGTAAGGTGATGGGACCAGAATCCAGGAGTATTATCTTAATGGAGTGCCCACGTGCCACTTGGAAACATAAAACTGGCAGGGGATGACTCCTATCCTCCAACCTCCTCAAAAGAAGGACTACATCCTGTTCAATGTCATAATGTATGGCATGAATGGATATCTACAGTGAGTATTCGTTGGCCAAATAAGCATCATCAATAGTTTTGGTGTAGACTTGGCTACATAGAAGATTTGGGCCAGTGACCTCTTGGGATTTCTTTTCATTGTCATGATCTTAAGGTTAACTTCTGAGCGGCTGCATTTTTCAGACTGTGTTACTATATAAAGATTACAATTTAGTGCCCTACAGTTGTAATTTAGTCAGCATATCTTGTCTGGTTTGTCCAAGATTTTAGAAGATTTTGATTTAGGACTTCAAAAATTTTCAGAAACTCATGGGTTTCCATTGTATCTTTAAAAGTCAGGAGATACTGTAAAATAAGCTTGCATTCCCAAATACCATGCACAGACCATTTGAGAGCTGAGCAGCAGTTAGTTGCTTCTTTAGATGCAGCATGCCCTTGCATGTGGGCCTCAGTGACCCTCCCCCTGTCTTTACTGTCTTATACCAAACTTCATTCTACCTGGTTATATTTCCTGCCTGGTTCTATAACTGTTTGATTGTATGACTCTTGTACAATGTTTCAGACAAATTACAAATGTGGGTCTTCCCTGGCATATTCAAAGTAATTTTTCTCTAAAATGCATTGTATGTATTTTATTCTCCCATTTGAAAATTCAATGACTGTAACAAGATTCATTGCTATGGAATCAGTCTTTAAAATGATTAAAGTTTGATTTGACTTGAAAACAGCTCATTTTAAGAATTTTTAAGGTAACTCATCTATTACATAAAGCAAGGCATATTTGATCATGGAAAAATTACTTGATTTCTTGATCACTTGATTAAAAGAATTTAGTCCTCTTGCTGTCCTTGCAGCTTGTCCTTAGGTACAATTTAAGACTTTCCTTTGCCTGACAATTTGTTTGAAAGGTGCTAATGCTATTCTTCTAAAATAAGGGCAGTGATTCATATTGGCTGGGGTAAATGGTGTATTTGCAAAACACTTTGAGTTTCTCTTATCAAAGGAGCTATACAAATTCTCTGAAAGGAGTAACAGGATAATTGTGATCCTATGATCATAGAAACTCATATCACACATGAGGAAGCAAGATGAGTATTTATAACAAAAGAATTCACAAGGATTCATGTAATTCAGAACCAAGGTAAAAGGGTCTCATGTCAGAAATAGCACTAATAAAAGCCAGATCATTATAGAGGTTGTTTAATTAATTCTTTACTCCGAGGAGAAATGCCATTGACACTTCATTATTTTGATACTGAAACCACAATTGGGGGCTTTCAGAATGTGTATACGAAACCACAAATAGATCCCCTCGGTTCTTTGTCAAGAGAGCTTCTATTTCTCTATTCAAAAGCACGGTCTGCTTGGTATGTCCTTGTGGTTCTCTCCTAATATATTTTTGCACTTTGCCCCTGGGGGCCTATGTTTATGTGAATTGTTATGTGCTGTTTTCAGAATTTAAAAAATCGTATCTTTGGAATAGGATGGGAGTATTCTAAAAACTAGGTTACCAATAATTTTTAAAAATCATTTCATTCAAAGAAAAATGACACTCAGAAAAGATTCTTATAATAAATTACTGTTTGATAGAATGCAGAACAATCCCAATCCCAAGGATTTCATTATGTTTATCATTTCTGCTTACTTATTACTTCAAATACTTTATATACATTAGACTTAAGAGATGGTGATTTTCTATAAATGTTTCCATTAAAAAGATGAATCTTTAAGACCAAGAAAGTGACTTAAAAACTACAAGTTTGTATTCTTAAGCTCTTTTTGCTTCTTTGTTTTTAAATTATGTTTCAAAAAGGCAAATTATTCACTTGCGTAGCTTTTTCCAAGAAATCCTCCTTTGGAAATATTTCTAATTCTGTGTTTAGGAAGGCAGCTGTAGATATAAAATAGTCTTTCTTTGAATTTACATTTTCTTCTCACTATCTTTATATCCAATATCGATCATAAGTGAATCTTTAATTGTTGCATGATGGGTAGAAATAAATTGTATAAAACTTTGCAAAATATATGGGAAAGTTAGTAAATGATAGTAAGAATAAGGTAATAAACATTTTTGGCACACACTATCAATCATTCAACCCTGAAATATGTTTTAATCTTCCATTCTGTATTCAGTTTCTGAAAACTGGGCAGAAGTTATAAATAGAAGAATGGGCCTGGCAACAATCAAACTAAGGAGTAAATCTAATGAATGACTTTTGTAATTCAGGGTTTAATTCAGAGTGATCCACATCACTGTTCAAACTGCTCTCCTCTTGCATCCTCCGCGTTGGGGAACAGCCCAAAACTGACATATCTCCCAAGTCTGAAGCCCTAAGGTAATCTTTGGTTCTCCCCTTGCTGAGACCTCCCACATCAAATGGGTTAAAACACATTGTCAGTTCTACCTCCCTCAGTATCTGCACAGATTTGATTCTTTCATCTCTCACACGATCTGCTGGAATAACACCTATTGGCCTTCCTGCTTCCAGTGTTATTTTTTTCCTACTGATTCATTCTGTATGTTGCTGCCAGTGTGTAGAGTTTTAAGAAATCAAATTATAAAACATACAAGTACAAAATAACGGCACAACTCAACGAATTTTAACAAAGCGAGCACACTCATGTAACTGTATTCAAATAAGGAAAAAAAACATTATCAGTATTTTTAAAGGTCACTGGGTATAGTATTCTATAAATACTACTTAGGTTAAGTTAATACCGTTGATCAAATTTTCTATGGCCTTACTAATTGATTCTTGTTTTAGTCACTCATCAGTTGCCAATAAAGGAATATTAAAGTCTCCAACAATGATTATGGAATTATTTATTTCTTCCTTTAATTCTGTCATTTTTGCTTTATGTATTTTTTATTTCTGTTGTTGAACACATGCATATCATTATTATATCTTTCTGATAAGTTGAAATTTCAGTCATGAAATATCCCTTTTTCTTGTTGGTAATACTATTTGTCTTGAAGTCTATAATATCTCATATTAATATAGTCTCCCTACTTTTCTGATGCCTTCTATGTGCAAGGCATATTTTTTATATTAACTTCCAACCTAGATGTGTTATTATATTTAAAGTCCATCTCATGTAGGCAGTATATAGTGGAGTTTTTTAGTCTATTTTGATAATCTCTGCCTGTTAGTTGGAGTATGTAGTCCATTTGCATTTATCACAATTACTAATATGATTGGATTTATGAATACCACTTTATTATTTGTTTTCTGTTTGTTTCTTCTGTTTTTGATACTCCTGTTTCTCCTTTTCTTCCTTCTTTTGGATAATTTGAATAATTTTTAGAATTTCATTTCAACTTATGTACTGATTTTTAAGTTCTTTGCATTATTTTATGGGTTGCTATAGGGATTACAATATACATTCTTGACTTCTACATTCTACTTATAGTCAGTATTATACTATTTCAATTAAAGGACAGAAATTGCAACAATATAGGTCAATTTATCCTTACTCTGACCTTTTGTGATAGTTGTCATATATTTAAGTCTACATAAGTTATAAAACCACACAAATATGTTTTAATTTTGTTTTAAATAGTCCTGTGTTTTATACAGAAAGGAAAAACAATGTTTTATTTTCTCAGATATTTACCTTTTTAATGCTTCCCTCCTTCCTGAAGATATAATCTGGTAGTTCTTCTCAGCTTAAAGAGCCTATTTTTACTATATCTTATATAACAGGTCTTCTGGTAATTAGTTTTCTTAGCTTTCTTATATCTGAAAATATCTTTATTTTGCCTTTATTCCCAAGGGATATTTTTGCTGTATATAAAATTCTAGTTTGGCAGCTTCTTTCTCTGCACTTTGAAGATGTTGTACTGTCTTCTGTTCTCCATAGTTTCTGAAGGCAGTGATAATTCAAATTGATGTTCCTCAATATGTAATGTGTTATTTATCTTTAGCTGCTTTCAAGATTTGTCTTTGATATTTAGCAGTTTGACTATGACTGTCCTAGATGCTAAATATGGTTTTATTTGTAATTGTCCTGCTTGGAGTTCACTGGACTTCCTGAATTTATGACTTTCACTACATTTGGGGAGGTTCTGGCCACTTTTTTTTTCCATCCCAGTCTCTATGTTTTTTGTTTGTTTGTTTTTTGTTGTTGTTGTTGTTGTTACTATTGTTTTTGAGATTCCAATGATCATTTGTTAGATCTTTTGAAATCATCCCATCACTCCCTTGGGAGGTTATTCATTTTTTTTTCAGTTATTTTCTCTCTGTTCTTCAGATTGGACAATTTTTATTGCTCCATTTTCTGAATCTGATCGTAAGTATACTTTCCATTCCTGGGTTACTTCACTTAGAATAATGGTCTCCAATTCCATCCAGGTTGCTATGAACAGTGAATCTCTGTTTCTTTCTCTTGTTGTCTTTACTCTGCTGTTAAGCTTGTCCAGTGTTTCTTTTTGTTTGTCATTAGTTTAGATATTGTATTCTTGAGTTTAATAATTTGCACTTAGTCCTGTTTTTGTTAATAGTTTCTACTTCTTGACTGATATTTCCCATGCTTTCATTGATTGTGAGTATACTTTCCTTTATATCCTAGAGCACAGTTATAGTTGCTGTTTTAAATATTTGTCTTCTAATTCCGACATTTGGGTCATCTCAGGGTTAGTCTCCATTAATAACATTTTCTCTTATGAATGGGTCATATTTTCCTGGTTCTGTAGATAATGAGATATATCTGTTTTATCTACGGCAATGTGAATGTTATCTTGTGGAGACTCTAAAATATGTTTTACTCATCCTTCAAGAATGTTTTATTATACAATTAACCTGATTGGACTCAAACATCATATTCTGTCTTTTGGGTCACAGCGTAAATCTCAAATCAGCTCTTTTATTCCTTTTTCATTCTAGACATTTTTTTGCACATTTTAATTAATTAATTTATTAGTTCAATAGGCTTTTGGGAAACAGGTAGTGTTCAGTTGCATGAATAAGTCGTTTAATGGTGATTTCTGGGATTCTGTTGCACCCATCACTTAAGCAGTGTACACTGTAAAAATTATGTAGTCTTGTTTTTTAGACAGCCTTGCTCTGTTGCCCTAGCTAGAGTACAGTGGTGCGATCTTGGCTCACTGAAACCTCTGCTTCCTGCGTTCAAGCAATTCTAGTGCCTCAACCTTCTGAGTAGCTGGGAGTACAGGCACGTGCCATCGTGTCCAACTAACTTTTCATATTTTTAGTAGAGATGGAGTTTCCCCATGTTTGTCAGGCTGGTATTGAACTCCTGGCCTCAAGTGATCAACCTGCCTTGGCCTCCCAAAGTGCTGAGATTACAGGCATGAACCACCATGCTCAGTCAATGTGTAGTCTTTTATCCCTCACCACCTACCATCATTTCTCCCAAGTCCCCAAAGTCCATTTATTCATTCTTATGCCTTTGCAACCTCATAGCTTATCTCCCACTTATGAATGAGAACATACGACGCTTGGGTTTCCATTCCTGAGTTACTTCACCTAGAGTAACAGTCTCCAGTTCCATCTAGGTTGCTGTGAATGCCATTATTTTGTTCCTTTTTGTGGCTGCATAGTATTCCATGGTATTTATATGTATCAAAATTCCTTTATCCACTCATTGATTGATGGGCATTTGGGCTGCTTCCACATTTTTGCAATTGTGGATTGTGCTGCTATAAACGTATTTCTGCAAGTATCTTTTTCATATGATAACTTCTTTTCCTCTGGGTAGATACCCAGTAGTGGGACTACTGGATCAAATGATAGTTCTACTTTTAGTTATTTAAGGAATCTCCACACTGTTTTCCATAGTGGTTGTACTAGTTTACATTCCCACCAGCAGTGTAAAAGTGTTACCTTTTTGGCCAGGTATCGTGGCTGACACCTGTAATCCCAGCAATTTGGGGGGCCGAGGTGGGCAGATCACCTGAGGTCAGGATTTCAGGACCAGCCTGGCCAACATGGTGAAACCTTGTCTCTACCAAAAATACAAAATTTAGCCAGGCATGGTGGCGCACGTCTGTAATCCCAGCTGCTCAGGAGGCTGAGGCATGAAAATTGCTTGAACCTGGGAGGCAGAGGTTGCAGTGAGCAGAGATCACACCACTGTACTCCAGAGCAAGACTACATCTCAAAAAAGAAAAAAACCTTTTCACCATACCCATGCCAACATCTATTTTATTTTTATTTTTTTATTATTTTTATTTTTTTATTATGGCCATTCTTCCAAGAGTAAGGTGGTATCACATTGTGGTTTTGTGGTTTTGATTTGCATTTCCCTAGTCATTAGTGATGTTGAGCATTTTGTCATATGTCTTTTGGCAGTTTGTATATCCTCTTTTGAGACTTGTCTATTCATGTCCTAAGCCCACTTTTTGATGGTATTGTTTATTTTTTTCTTGTTGATTTGTTTGCGTTCTTTGTAGATTCTGGATGCTAGTCCTTTGTGGAATGTATAGATTGTGAATATTTTTCTCCCACTCTGTGGCTTCTCTGTTTACTCTGCTGATTATTTCTTTTGCTGAGCAGAAGCTTTGTAGTTTAATTAAGTCCCATCTATTTATCTTTGTTTTTGTTTCATTTGCTCTTGGGTTACTGGTCATGAAGTCTTTGCTTAAGCCAATGTCTAGAAGGGTTCTTCCAAAGTTATGTTCTAGAGTTGTTATGGTTTCAGGTCTTAGATTTAAGTTATTGATCTATCTGGTGTTGATTAAAGTGAGAGATGGGGATCCAGTTTCATTCTTCTACATGTGGCTTGCCAAGCATCTCAGCACCATTTGTTGAATAGGGTGCCCTTTCCCCACTTTATGTTTTTCTTTGCTTTGTCAAATATAACTTGACTGTAAGTGTCTGGTTTTATTTCTGCATTCTCTATTCTGTTCCATTGGTCTACATGTCTATTTTCATACCAGTATCATGTTGTTTTGGTGACTATGGTCTTATAGTATAGTTTGAAGTCAGGTAATGTGATGCCTCCAGATTTGTTCTTTTTGCTTAGTCTTGCTTTGGCTATGTGAGCTCTTTTTGGTTCCATTTGACTTTAAGGATAGTTTTTGCTAGTTCTGTGAAGAATTATGATTGTATTTTGATGGGAATTGCATTGAATTTATAGATTGCTTTTGGCAGTATGGTCATTTTCACAATATTGATTCTACCCATTCATGAGCATGGGATGTGTTTCCATTTGTTTGTGTCATACATCATTTCTTTAACAGTGTTTTGTAGTCTTCCTTATAGAGGTCTTTCACCTCCCTGGTTAGATATATTCCTAAGTATTTTTTTTTTTTTTTTTTGCAGCTATTGTAAAAGAGGTTAAGTTCTTGATTTTATTCTCAGCTTGGTCGCTGTTGGTGTATAGCAGAGCTACTGATGTGTGCATATTAATTTTGTATCCTGAAACTTTGCTGAATTCATTTATCAGTTCTAGGAGCTTTTTGGAGGAGTCTTTAGGGTTTTCTAGGTATACAATCATATCAGCAGCAAACAGTGACAGGTAAATTTCCTGTTTACCAATTTGGATGTCCTTTCTTTCTTTCTCTTGTCTGATTGCTCTGGCTGGGACTTAAAGTACTATGCTGAATAGAAGTCATGAGAGTAGGCATCTATAGACTTCCAGTACTATGTTAAATAAAAGTAGTGAGAGAGAGTATCCTTGTCTTGTCTAGCTCTCAGGGGGAATGCTTTCAACTCTTCCCCACTCAGTATTATGTTGGCTGTGGGTTTGCCATAGAGGGCTTTTATTACCTTAAGGTATGTCTCTTCTCTGCTGATTTTGCTGAGGGTTTTAATCATAAAGCAGTGCTAGATTTTGTCAAATGCTTTTTCTGCATCTATTGAAATGATCATGTGATTTTTGTTTTTAATTCTGTTTATGTGGTGTATCACATTTATTGACCTATGTATGTTAAACCATCCCTGCATCCCTGGCATGAAACCCACTGAATCATGGTGGATTATGTTTTGGATATGCTGTTGGATTTGGTTAGCTAGTATTTTATTAAGGATTTTTGCATCTATATTAATCAGGCATATTGGTCTGTAGTTTTCTTTTTTGTTATGTCCTTTACTGGTTTTCGTATCAGGGTGATACTGACTTCATAGAATGATTTAGGGAGGATTCCCTCTTTATCTTATGGAATAGTGTCAATAGAATTGATGTCAATTGTTCTTTTAATGTCTGGTAGAATTCAACTGTGAATTTGTCTGGTCCTGGACTTTTTTTGTTGGCTATGTTTTTAAATACCATTTCAATCTCACTGCTTATTATTGGTCTGTTCAGAGTTTCTATTTCTTCGTGATTCAATCTAGGAGGGTTATATATTTCCAGGAGTTGGGGTCCTATCTTTAGTCTCCTTAAACAAAACAGTTATCACCCAAGAATTTTGTATCCAGTGAAACTAAGCTTCATAAATGAAGAAAAGGTACAGTCGTTTTCAGATAAACAAATGCTAAGAGAACCACTACCAAGCCAGCACTACAAGAACTGCTAAAAGGAGCCTTAAATCTTGAAACAAATTCTTGAAATGGACCAAAATAATTATTTTATTCTTATCCATAATCTATCCACACATTATTTTGTTGGTTCATGTGTGGTTCAAGGGTCACTCAGAAACCTGGGCAGAGTTTATAGACAGAATTTGGGCTTCCCCACTATGTTTTTTTTAATTTATGGGATTTCTTTTCAATTTACCAGTGGCTATGGTTCTTAACACTAGAAAGACTATGGATTTTCTCTCACAATTCCAGCTTCTCATAGAATAACAAATTTTGCCTACTTACATACTTTATTCTTGTCTACATTTTTAATCTTCAGTCAGAGATCATTTCCCTTTAACTGAAAAACTCCTTTTAATATTCTTTTAGAGAGTCTCTGTTGGTGACAAATTCTCTCCATTTTTATTTGCTTGAAATGTCTTTATTTAACCCTCATTTTCTAAAGACAGCTTTACTTTATGGCGGCAGGTGTTTTCTTATAACAGTTTGAGTATGTCATTTCTTTTCTTCTGATTTCTATTGCTTTATGAGAAATGTTAATTGTAGTTTTTGAGGTAATATATAGTTTTCTCTCACTGCTTCTAAAACTTTTTTCTTGTGTTTAATTT